>NC_092391.1:49929816-51279816 GCF_030028105.1 Mobula birostris
AGACTACTGAGTACAGATCCCTGCCGGCCACTATAGAGACTACTGAGTACGCAGCCCTGCCGGCCACTATAGAGACTACTGAGTACAGATCCCTGCCGGCCACTATAGAGACTACTGAGTACGCAGCCCTGCTGGCCAGTATAGACTCTACTCAGTAGAGATCACTGCCAACCAGTATAGAGACTACTGAGTACGAATCACTACCGGCCACTATAGAGACTACTGAGTACAGATCCCTGCCGACCACTATAGTGACTACTGAGTACAGATCCCTGCCGGCCACTATAGAGACTACTGAGTACGCAGCCCTGCTGGCCACTATAGAGACTACTGACTACGGATCACTGCCGGCCACTATAGTGTCTGCTGCGTACGCAGCCCAGCTGGCCACTATAGAGACTACTGAGTACGCAGCCCTGCCGGCCACTATAGAGACTACTCAGCACAGATCCCTTCCGACCACTGCAGAAGACTACTCCGTACAGATCCCTGCCGGCCACTATAGAGACTACTGAGTACGGATCCCTGCCGGACAGTATAGAGACTACTGAGTACAGATCCCTGCCAGCCACTATAGAGACTACTCAGTACAGATCCCTGCCGGCCACTATAGAGACTACTGAGTACGGATCCCTGCCGACCACTATAGAGACTACTGAGTACGCAGCCCTGCCGGCCACTATAGAGACTCCTGAGAACGCAGCCCTGCCCGCCACTATAGAGACTACTCAGTACAGATCCCTGCCGGACACTATAGAGACTACTGAATACGGATCCCTGCCGACCACTATAGAGACTACTGAGTACGGATCCCTGCCGGCTACTATAGAGACTACTGAGTACGCAGCCCTGCCTGCCATTATCGAGACTACTGAGTACGCAGCCTTACCGGCCACTATAGAGACTACTGAGTACAGATCCCTGCCGGGCAGTATAGAGACTACTGAGTGTGAACCGCTGCCGGCCACTATGGAGACTACTGAGTACGCAGCCCTGCCGGCCACTACAGAGAATACTGAGTATGCATCCCTGTGGCTACTAGAGTATATTGAGTATGCAGCCCTGCAGGCTACTATAGAGACTACTTAGTAAGTAGCCTTGTTGGCCACTATAGTGACTACTGAGTACGAAGCCCTTTGGCCACTATAGAGACGACTGAGTTCAGATCCCTGCCGGCCACTAGGGAGACTGCTCAGTACAGATCCCTGCTGGCCACTATAGAGACTACTGAGTACGCAGCCCTGCTGGCCACTATAGAGACTACTGAGTACAGATTCCTGCTGACCACTATAGAGACTACTGAGAACGAAGCCCTGCTGGCCACTATAGAGAATACTGAGTACAGATCCCTGCTGGACACTATAGAGACTACTCAGTAATGATCGCTGCGGCCATTATAGAGACTACTGAGGGCGCAGCCCTGCTGGCCACTATAGAGACTACTGAGTAGAGATCCCTGCTGGCCACTATAGACACAACTGAGTACGCAGCCCTGCTGCCCACTATAGAGACTACTGAGTACAGATCCCTGCTGGCCACAGTACAGACTACTGAGTACGCAGCCCTGCTCACCACTATAGAGACTACTGAGTACGCAGGCCTGCTGGCCACTATAGCGACTACTGAGTACGCAGCCCTGCTGGCCATTATAGAGACTACTGAGTACGCAGCCCTGCTGGCCACTATAGAGACTACTGAGCACGCAGCCCTGCTGGCCACTATAGAGACTACTGAGTACGCAGCCCTGCTGGCCACTATAGAGACCACTGAGTACGTAGCCCTGCCGGCCACTACAGAGACTACTGAGTACAGATGCCTGCCGGACCCCATAGAGTTTACTAAATACGGATCCCTGCCGGCCACTATAGAGCCTACTGAGTACGGATCCCTGCCGACCACTATAGAAGAGTACTCAGTACAAATCCCTGCCGGCCACTATAGAGACTAGTGAGTACAGATCCCTGCTGGCCACTATAGAGACTACTCAATAATGATCGCTGCCGGCCACTATAGAGACTACTGAGTACAGATCCCTGCCGGCCACTATAGAGACTACTGAGTACGCAGCCGTGCTGGCCACTATAGAGACTACTGAGTACGCACCCCTGCCGGCCACTATAGAGACTACTGAGTACGCAGCCCTGCTGGCCAGTATAGAGACTACTCAGTAGAGATCACTGCCAACCACTACAGAGACTACTGAGTACAGAACCCTGCCGGCCACTATAGAGACTACTGAGTACGCAGCCCTGCTGGCCACTATAGAGACTACTGAGTACGGATCCCTGCCGGCCACTATAGAGACTACTGAGTACGCAGCCCTGCCGGCCACTATAGAGACTACTGAGTACAGATCCCTGCCGGCCACTATAGACACTACTGAGTACGCAGCCCTGCCGGCCACTATAGAGACTACTGAGTACAGATCCCTGCCGGCCACTATAGAGACTACTGAGTACGCAGCCCTGCCGGCCACTATAGAGACTACTGAGTACAGATCCCTGCCGGCCACTATAGAGACTACTGAGTACGCAGCCCTGCTGGCCAGTATAGACTCTACTCAGTAGAGATCACTGCCAACCACTATAGAGACTACTGAGTACGAATCACTACCGGCCACTATAGAGACTACTGAGTACAGATCCCTGCCGACCACTATAGTGACTACTGAGTACAGATCCCTGCCGGCCACTATAGAGACTACTGAGTACGCAGCCCTGCTGGCCACTATAGAGACTACTGAGTACGGATCACTGCCGGCCACTATAGTGTCTGCTGCGTACGCAGCCCAGCTGGCCACTATAGAGACTACTGAGTACGCAGCCCTGCCGGCCACTATAGAGACTACTCAGCACAGATCCCTTCCGACCACTACAGAAGACTACTCCGTACAGATCCCTGCCGGCCACTATAGAGACTACTGAGTACGGATCCCTGCCGGACAGTATAGAGACTACTGAGTACAGATCCCTGCCAGCCACTATAGAGACTACTCAGTACAGATCCCTGCCGGCCACTATAGAGACTACTGAGTACGGATCCCTGCCGACCACTATAGAGACTACTGAGTACGCAGCCCTGCCGGCCACTATAGAGACTCCTGAGAACGCAGCCCTGCCCGCCACTATAGAGACTACTCAGTACAGATCCCTGCCGGACACTATAGAGACTACTGAATACGGATCCCTGCCGACCACTATAGAGACTACTGAGTACGGATCCCTGCCGGCTACTATAGAGACTACTGAGTACGCAGCCCTGCCTGCCATTATCGAGACTACTGAGTACGCAGCCTTACCGGCCACTATAGAGACTACTGAGTACAGATCCCTGCCGGGCAGTATAGAGACTACTGAGTGTGAACCGCTGCCGGCCACTATGGAGACTACTGAGTACGCAGCCCTGCCGGCCACTACAGAGAATACTGAGTATGCATCCCTGTGGCCACTAGAGTATATTGAGTATGCAGCCCTGCAGGCTACTATAGAGACTACTTAGTAAGTAGCCTTGTTGGCCACTATAGTGACTACTGAGTACGAAGCCCTTTGGCCACTATAGAGACGACTGAGTTCAGATCCCTGCCGGCCACTAGGGAGACTGCTCAGTACAGATCCCTGCTGGCCACTATAGAGACTACTGAGTACGCAGCCCTGCTGGCCACTATAGAGACTACTGAGTACAGATTCCTGCTGACCACTATAGAGACTACTGAGAACGAAGCCCTGCTGGCCACTATAGAGAATACTGAGTACAGATCCCTGCTGGACACTATAGAGACTACTCAGTAATGATCGCTGCGGCCATTATAGAGACTACTGAGGGCGCAGCCCTGCTGGCCACTATAGAGACTACTGAGTAGAGATCCCTGCTGGCCACTATAGACACAACTGAGTACGCAGCCCTGCTGCCCACTATAGAGACTACTGAGTACAGATCCCTGCTGGCCACAGTACAGACTACTGAGTACGCAGCCCTGCTCACCACTATAGAGACTACTGAGTACGCAGGCCTGCTGGCCACTATAGCGACTACTGAGTACGCAGCCCTGCTGGCCATTATAGAGACTACTGAGTACGCAGCCCTGCTGGCCACTATAGAGACTACTGAGCACGCAGCCCTGCTGGCCACTATAGAGACTACTGAGTACGCAGCCCTGCTGGCCACTATAGAGACCACTGAGTACGTAGCCCTGCCGGCCACTACAGAGACTACTGAGTACAGATGCCTGCCGGACCCCATAGAGTTTACTAAATACGGATCCCTGCCGGCCACTATAGAGCCTACTGAGTACGGATCCCTGCCGACCACTATAGAAGACTACTCAGTACAAATCCCTGCCGGCCACTATAGAGACTAGTGAGTACAGATCCCTGCTGGCCACTATAGAGACTACTCAATAATGATCGCTGCCGGCCACTATAGAGACTACTGAGTACAGATCCCTGCCGGCCACTATAGAGACTACTGAGTACGCAGCCGTGCTGGCCACTATAGAGACTACTGAGTACGCACCCCTGCCGGCCACCATAGAGACTACTGAGTACGCAGCCCTGCCGGCCTCTATTGAGACTACTGAGGACAGATCCCTGCCGGCCACCATAGAGATTACTGAATACGGATCCCTGCCAGCCACTATAGAGTCTACTGAGCACGCAGCCCTGCTGGCCACTATAGAGACTACTGAATATGCAATCCTGCCGGCCACTATAGAGACTACTGAGTGTGAAGCCTTGCCGGCCACTATAGAGACTACTGAGTACGCAGCCCTGCTGGACATTATAGAGACTACTGAGTACCGATCCCTGCTGGTCACTATAGAGACTACTGAGTGTGAAGCCCTGCCAGCCACTATAGAGACTACTGAGTACGTAGCCCTGCCGGCCACTACAGGGACTACTGAGTACAGATGCCTGCCGGACCCCATAGAGTTTACTAAATACGGATCCCTGCCGGCCACTATAGAGACTACTGAGTATCCATCCCTGCGGCCACTAGAGACTATTGAGTCCGCAGCCCTGCAGGGTACTATAGAGACTACTTAGTAAGCAGCCTTGTTGGCCACTATAGAGACTACTGAGTACGCAGCCCTTTGGCCACTATAGAGACGACTGAGTTCAGATCCCTGCCGGCCACTAGGGAGACTGCTCAGTACAGATCCCTGCTGGCCACTATAGAGAGTACTGAGTACAGATTCCTGCTGACCACTATAGAGACTACTGAGTGTGAAGCCCTGCTGGCCACTATAGAGACTACTCAGTACAGATCCCTGCCGGCCACTATAGTGACTACAGAGTACGCAGCTCTGCTGGCCACTATGGAGACTACTGAGTACGCAGCCCTGCCGGCCACTATAGAGACTACTGCGTACGGATATCAGCCGGCCACTATAGTGTCCACTACGTACGCAGCCCTGCTGGCCACTATGGAGACTACTGAGTACGCAGCCCTGCCAGCCACTATAGAGACTACTGAGTACGGATCCCTGCCGGACAGTATAGAGACTACTGAGTACAGATCCCTGCCAGCCACTATAGAGACTACTGAGTACGGATCCCTGCCGGACAGTATAGAGACTACTGAGTACAGATCCCTGCCAACCACTATAGAGACTACTCAGTACAGATCCCTGCCGGCCACTATAGAGACTACTGAGTACGGATCCCTGCCGACCACTATAGAGACTACTGAGTACGCAGCCCTGCCGGCCACTATAGAGACTCCTGAGAACGCAGCCCTGCCCGCCACTATAGAGACTACTCAGTACAGATCCCTGCCGGACACTATAGAGACTACTGAATACGGATCACTGCCGACCACTATAGAGACTACTGAGTACGGATCCCTGCCGGCTACTATAGAGACTACTGAGTACGCAGCCCTGCCTGCCACTATCGAGACTACTGAGTACGCAGCCTTACCGGCCACTATAGAGACTACTGAGTACAGATCCCTGCCGGGCAGTATAGAGACTACTGAGTGTGAACCGCTGCCAGCCACTATGGAGACTACTGAGTATGCAGCCCTGCCGGCCACTACAGAGAATACTGAGTATGCATCCCTGTGGCCACTAGAGTATATTGAGTATGCAGCCCTGCAGGCTACTATAGAGACGACTTAGTAAGTAGCCTTGTTGGCCACTATAGTGACTACTGAGTACGAAGCCCTTTGGCCACTATAGAGACGACTGAGTTCAGATCCCTGCCGGCCACTAGGGAGACTGCGCAGTACAGATCCCTGCTGGCCACTATGGAGACTACTGAGTACGCAGCCCTGCTGGCCACTATAGAGACTACTGAGTACAGATTCCTGCTGACCACTATAGAGACTACTGAGAACGAAGCCCTGCTGGCCACTATAGAGAATACTGAGTACAGATCCCTGCTGGACACTATAGAGACTACTCAGTAATGATCGCTGCGGCCATTATAGAGACTACTGAGGGCGCAGCCCTGCTGGCCACTATAGAGACTACTGAGTAGAGATCCCTGCCGGCCACTCTAGAGACTGCTGAGTACGCAGCCCTGCAGGCCAGTATAGAGACTACTTAGTAAGCAGCCTTATTGGCCACAAAAGAGACTACTGAGTACGCAGCCCTGCTGCCCACTATAGAGACTACTGAGTACAGATCCCTGCTGGCCACAATACAGACTACTGAGTACGCAGCCCTGCTCACCACTATAGAGACTACTGAGTACGCAGGCCTGCTGGCCACTATAGCGACTACTGAGTACGCAGCCCTGCTGGCCATTATAGAGACTACTGAGTACGCAGCCCTGCTGGCCACTATAGAGACTACTGAGCACGCAGCCCTGCTGGCCACTATAGAGACTACTGAGTACGCAGCCCTGCTGGCCACTATAGAGACTACTGAGTACGTAGCCCTGCCGGCCACTACAGAGACTACTGAGTACAGATGCCTGCCGGACCCCATAGAGTTTACTAAATACGGATCCCTGCCGGCCACTATAGAGCCTACTGAGTACGGATCCCTGCCGACCACTATAGAAGACTACTCAGTACAAATCCCTGCCGGCCACTATAGAGACTAGTGAGTACAGATCCCTGCTGGCCACTATAGAGACTACTCAATAATGATCGCTGCCGGCCACTATAGAGACTACTGAGTACAGATCCCTGCCGGCCACTATAGAGACTACTGAGTACGCCCCCGTGCTGGCCACTATAGAGACTACTGAGTACGCACCCCTGCCGGCCACTATAGAGACTACTGAGTATGGATCCCTGCCGGCCACCATAGAGACTACTGAGTACGCAGCCCTGCCGGCCTCTATTGAGACTACTGAGGACAGATCCCTGCCGGCCACCATAGAGATTACTGAATACGGATCCCTGCCAGCCACTATAGAGACTACTGAGTGTGAAGCCTTGCCGGCCACTATAGAGACTACTGAGTACACAGCCCTGCTGGACATTATAGAGACTACTGAGTACCGATCCCTGCTGGTCACTATAGAGACTACTGAGTGTGAAGCCCTGCCAGCCACTATAGAGACTACTGAGTACGTAGCCCTGCTGGCCACTACAGAGACTACTGAGCACGCAGCCCTACTGGCCACTATAGAGACTAATGAATATGCAACCGTGCCGGCCACTATAGAGACTACTGAGTACGCAGCCCTGCTGCACATTATAGAGACTACTGAGTACCGATCCTTGCTGGTCACTTAGAGACTACTGAGTGTGAAGCCCTGCTGGCCACTATAGACACTGCTCAGTACAGATCCCTGCTGGCCACGACAGAAGCTTCAGAATACGGATCCCTGCCGACCACTATAGAGACTACTGAGTACAGATCCCTGCCGGCCATTATAGAGACTACTCAGTAGAGATCCCTGCCGACCACTATAGTGACTACTGAGTACAGATCCCTGCCGGCCACTGTAGAGACTACTGAATACGCAGCTCTGCCGGCCACTATAGAGACTACTGAGTACAGATCCCTGCCGGCCACTATAGAGACTACTGAGTACGCAGCCGTGCTGGCCACTATAGAAACTACTGAGTACGCAGCCCTGCCGGCCACTATAGAGACTACTGAGTACGGATCCCTGCCGGCCACTATAGAGACTACTGAGTACTGATCCCTCCTGGCCACTATAGAGACTACTGAGTACAGATCCCTGCCGGCCACTATAGAGATTGCTGAATACTGATCCCTGCCGGCCACTATAGAGACTACTGAGCACGCAGCCCTGCTGGCCACTATAGAGACTACTGAATATGCAACCCTGCCGGCCACTATAGAGACTACTGAGTGTGAAGCTGTGCCAGCCACTAGAGAGACTACTGAGTACGCAGCCCTGCTGGACATTATACAGACTACTCAGTACAGATCCCTGCTGGCCACTACAGAGACTTCAGAATACGGATCCCTGCCGACCACTATAGAGACTACTGAGTACGCAGCCTTGCCGGCCACTATAGAGACTACTGAGTATGCAACCCTGCCGGCCAGTATATAGACTACTGAGTATAGATCCCTGCTGGTCTCTATAGAGACTACTGAGTACAGATCCCTGCCGGCCACTATAGAGACTACTGAGTACGCAGCCCTGCCGGCCACTATTGAGACTACTGAGGACAGATCCCTGCTGGCCACTATAGAGACTACTGAGTACAGATCCCTGCCGGCCACTATTGACATTACTGAATACGGATCCCTGCCAGCCACTATAGAGACTATTGACCACGCAGCCCTGCTGGCCACTATAGAGACTACTGAATATGCAATCCTGCCGGCCACTATAGAGACTACTGTGTGTGAAGCCTTGCCGGCCACTATAGAGACTACTGAGTGTGAAGCCCTGCCGACCACTATAGAGACTACTGAGTACGCAGCCCTGCTGGACATTATAGAGACTACTGAGTACCGATCCCTGCTGGTCACTATAGAGACTACTGAGTGTGAAGCCCTGCTGGCCACTATAGAGACTACTCAGTACAGATCCCTGCTGGCCACTACAGAGACTTCAGAATACGGATCCCTGCCGACCACTATTGAGACTACTGAGTACGCAGCCTTGCCAGCCACTATAGAGACTACTGAGTACAGATCCCTGCCGGGCACTATAGAGACTACTGAGTACGCAGCCCTGCCGGCCACTATGGAGACTACTGAGTACAGATTCCTGCTGACCACTATAGAGACTACTGAGTGTGAAGCCCTGCTGGCCACTATAGAGACTACTCAGTACAGATCCCTGCCGGCCACTATAAAGATTACTCAGTAGAGATCCCTGCCGACCACGATAGTGACTACTGAGTACGCAGCTCTGCTGGCCACTATGGAGACTACTGAGTACGCAGCCCTGCCGGCCACTATAGAGACTACTGAGTACGGATCCCTGCCGGCCACTATAGAGACTACTGAGTACAGATCCCTGCTGGTCAATATAGAGACTACTGAGTACAGATCCCTGCCGGCCACTATAGAGACTACTGAGCACGCAGCCCTGCTGGCCACTATAGAGACTAATGAATATGCAACCGTGCCGGCCACTATAGAGACTACTGAGTACGCAGCCCTGCTGCACATTATAGAGACTACTGAGTACCGATCCTTGCTGGTCACTTAGAGACTACTGAGTGTGAAGCCCTGCTGGCCTCTATAGACACTGCTCAGTACAGATCCCTGCTGGCCACGACAGAAGCTTCAGAATACGGATCCCTGCCGACCACTATAGAGACTACTGAGTACAGATCCCTGCCGGCCAATATAGAGACTACTGAGTACAGATCCCTGCCGGCCACTATAGAGATTGCTGAATACGGATCCCTGCCGGCCACTATAGAGACTACTGAGTATGCATCCCTGCGGCCACTAGAGACTATTGAGTACGCAGCCCTGCAGGCTACTATAGAGACTACTTAGTAAGCAGCCTTGTTGGCCACTATAGTGACTACTGAGTACGCAGCACTTTGGCCACTATAGAGACGACTGAGTTCAGATCCCTGCCGGCCACTAGGGAGACTGCTCAGTACAGATCCCTGCTGGCCACTATAGAGAGTACTGAGTACACATTCCTGCTGACCACTATAGAGACTACTGAGTGTGAAGCCCTGCTGGCCACTATAGAGACTACTCAGTACAGATCCCTGCCGGCCACTATAAAGATTACTCAGTAGAGATCCCTGCCGACCACGATAGTGACTACTGAGTACGCAGCTCTGCTGGCCACTATGGAGACTACTGAGTACGCAGCCCTGCCGGCCACTATAGAGACTACTGCGTACGGATATCAGCCGGCCACTATAGTGTCCACTGCGTACGCAGCCCTGCTGGCCACTATGGAGACTACTGAGTACGCAGCCCTGCCAGCCACTATAGAGACTACTGAGTACGGATCCCTGCCGGCCACTATAGAGACTACTGAGTACAGATCCCTGCTGGTCAATATAGAGACTACTGAGTACAGATCCCTGCCGGCCACTATAGAGATTGCTGAATACGGATCCCTGCCGGCCACTATAGAGACTACTGAGCACGCAGCCCTGCTGGCCACTATAGAGACTAATGAATATGCAACCGTGCCGGCCACTATAGAGACTACTGAGTACGCAGCCCTGCTGCACATTATAGAGACTACTGAGTACCGATCCTTGCTGGTCACTTAGAGACTACTGAGTGTGAAGCCCTGCTGGCCACTATAGACACTGCTCAGTACAGATCCCTGCTGGCCACGACAGAAGCTTCAGAATACGGATCCCTGCCGACCACTGTAGAGACTACTGAGTACAGATCCCTGCCGGCCATTATAGAGACTACTCAGTAGAGATCCCTGCCGACCACTATAGTGAATACTGAGTACAGATCCCTGCCGGCCACTGTAGAGACTACTGAATACGCAGCTCTGCCGGCCACTATAGAGACTACTGAGTACAGATCCCTGCCGGCCACTATAGAGACTACTGAGTACGCAGCCGTGCTGGCCACTATAGAAACTACTGAGTACGCAGCCCTGCCGGCCACTATAGAGACTACTGAGTACGGATCCCTGCCGGCCACTATAGAGACTACTGAGTACTGATCCCTCCTGGCCACTATAGAGACTACTGAGTACAGATCCCTGCCGGCCACTATAGAGATTGCTGAATACTGATCCCTGCCGGCCACTATAGAGACTACTGAGCACGCAGCCCTGCTGGCCACTATAGAGACTACTGAATATGCAACCCTGCCGGCCACTATAGAGACTACTGAGTGTGAAGCTGTGCCAGCCACTAGAGAGACTACTGAGTACGCAGCCCTGCTGGACATTATACAGACTACTCAGTACAGATCCCTGCTGGCCACTAGAGAGACCACTGAGTATGCAGCCCTGCTGGCCACTATAGAGACTACTGAGTATAGATCCCTGTCGGCCACTATAGAGACTACTGAGTACGGATCCCTGCCGGGTACTATAGAGACTACTGAGTACGCAGCCCAGCCGGCCACTATAGAGACTACTGAGTACAGAACCCTGCCGGCGACTATAGAGACTACTGAATACGGATCCCTGCTGGCCACTATAGAGGCTACTGAGTACTGAGCCCTGCTGGCCACTATAGAGACTACTGAATACAGATCACTATCGGTCACGAAAGAAACTACTGAGTACACAGCCCAGCTGGCCACTATAGAGACTACTGAGTATGCAACCCTACCGGCCACTATAAAGACTACTGAATATTGATCCCTGCTGGTCACTATAGAGACTACTGAGTACAGATCCCTGCTGGCCACTATAGAGACTACTGAGTGTGAAGCCCTGCCGGCCACTATAGAGACTACTGAGTGTGAAGCCCTGCCAGACACTATAGAGACCACTGAGTACGCAGCCCTGCTGGCCACTATAGAGACTACTGAGTACAGATCCCTGCCGGCCACTATAGAGACTACTGAGTACGCAGCCCTGCTGGCCACTATAGAGATTACTGAGTACGCAGCCTTGCCGGCCACTATAGAGACTACTGAGTACGCAGCCCTGCCGGCCACTATAGAGACTACGGAGTACAGATCCCTGCCGGCCACTATAGAGACTACTGAGTACGCAGCCCTGCTGGCCAGTATAGAGACTACTCAGTAGAGATCACTGCCAACCACTACAGAGACTACTGAGTACAGAACCCTGCCGGCCACTATAGAGACTACTGAGTACGCAGCCCTGCTGGCCACTATAGAGACTACTGAGTACGGATCCCTGCCGGCCACTATAGAGACTACTGAGTACGCAGCCCTGCCGGCCACTAGAGAGACTACTGAGTACAGATCACTGCTGGCCACTATAGAGACTACTGAGTACAGATCCCCGCCGGCCACTATAGACACTACTGAGTACGCAGCCCTGCCGGCCACTGTAGAGACTACTGAGTACAGATCCCTGCCGGCCACTATAGAGACTACTGAGTACGCAGCCCTGCTGGCCAGTATAGACTCTACTCAGTAGAGATCACTGCCAACCACTATAGAGACTACTGAGTACGAATAACTACCGGCCACTATAGAGACTACTGAGTACAGATCCCTGCCGACCACTATAGTGACTACTGAGTACAGATCCCTGCCGGCCACTATAGAGACTACTGAGTACGCAGCCCTGCTGGCCACTGTAGAGACTACTGAGTACGGATCACTGCCGGCCACTATAGTGTCTACTGCGTACGCAGCCCAGCTGGCCACTATAGAGACTACTGAGTACGCAGCCCTGCCGGCCACTATAGAGACTACTCAGCACAGATCCCTTCCGACCACTACAGAAGACTACTCCGTACAGATCCCTGCCGGCCACTATAGAGACTACTGAGTACGGATCCCTGCCGGACAGTATAGAGACTACTGAGTACAGATCCCTGCCAGCCACTATAGAGACTACTCAGTACAGATCCCTGCCGGCCACTATAGAGACTACTGAGTACGGATCCCTGCCGACCACTATAGAGACTACTGAGTACGCAGCCCTGCCGGCCACTATAGAGACTACTCAGTACGCAGCCCTGCCCGCCACTATAGAGACTACTCAGTACAGATCCCTGCCGGACACTATAGAGACTACTGAATACGGATCCCTGCCGACCACTATAGAGACTACTGAGTACGGATCCCTGCCGGCTACTATAGAGACTACTGAGTACGCAGCCCTGCCTGCCACTATCGAGACTACTGAGTACGCAGCCTTACCGGCCACTATAGAGACTACTGAGTACAGATCCCTGCCGGGCAGTATAGAGACTACTGAGTACGCAGCCCTGCTGGCCAATATACAGACTACTGGGTACGCAGCCCTGCTGGCCAATATAGAGACTACTTAGTACGCAGCCCTGCTGGCCACTATAGAGCCTACTGAGTACGGATCCCTGCTGGTCTCTATAGAGACTACTGAGTGTGAAGCCCTGCTGGCCACTACAGAGACTTCAGAATACGATCCCTGCCGACCACTATAGAGGCTACTGAGTACAGATCCCTGCCGGCCAATATAGAGACTAATGAGTACAGATCCCTGCTGGCCACTATAGAGACTACTGAATACAGATTCCTGCCGGTCACTATAGAGACTACTGAGTACGCAGCACTACCGGCCACTATAGAGACTACTGAGTACAGATCCCTACTGGCCACTATAGAGACTACTGAGTACGCAGCCCTGCCGACCACTATAGAGACTACTGAGTACAGATCCCTGCCGGCCACTATAGAGACTACTGAGTACAGATCCCTGCCGGCCACTATAGAGACTACTGAGTACGCAGCCCTGCTGGCCAGTATAGACTCTACTCAGTAGAGATCACTGCCAACCACTATAGAGACTACTGAGTACGAATAACTACCGGCCACTATAGAGACTACTGAGTACAGATCCCTGCCGACCACTATAGTGACTACTGAGTACAGATCCCTGCCGGCCACTATAGAGACTACTGAGTACGCAGCCCTGCTGGCCACTGTAGAGACTACTGAGTACGGATCACTGCCGGCCACTATAGTGTCTACTGCGTACGCAGCCCAGCTGGCCACTATAGAGACTACTGAGTACGCAGCCCTGCCGGCCACTATAGAGACTACTCAGCACAGATCCCTTCCGACCACTACAGAAGACTACTCCGTACAGATCCCTGCCGGCCACTATAGAGACTACTGAGTACGGATCCCTGCCGGACAGTATAGAGACTACTGAGTACAGATCCCTGCCAGCCACTATAGAGACTACTCAGTACAGATCCCTGCCGGCCACTATAGAGACTACTGAGTACGGATCCCTGCCGACCACTATAGAGACTACTGAGTACGCAGCCCTGCCGGCCACTATAGAGACTACTCAGTACGCAGCCCTGCCCGCCACTATAGAGACTACTCAGTACAGATCCCTGCCGGACACTATAGAGACTACTGAATACGGATCCCTGCCGACCACTATAGAGACTACTGAGTACGGATCCCTGCCGGCTACTATAGAGACTACTGAGTACGCAGCCCTGCCTGCCACTATCGAGACTACTGAGTACGCAGCCTTACCGGCCACTATAGAGACTACTGAGTACAGATCCCTGCCGGGCAGTATAGAGACTACTGAGTACGCAGCCCTGCTGGCCAATATACAGACTACTGGGTACGCAGCCCTGCTGGCCAATATAGAGACTACTTAGTACGCAGCCCTGCTGGCCACTATAGAGCCTACTGAGTACGGATCCCTGCTGGTCTCTATAGAGACTACTGAGTGTGAAGCCCTGCTGGCCACTACAGAGACTTCAGAATACGATCCCTGCCGACCACTATAGAGGCTACTGAGTACAGATCCCTGCCGGCCAATATAGAGACTAATGAGTACAGATCCCTGCTGGCCACTATAGAGACTACTGAATACAGATTCCTGCCGGTCACTATAGAGACTACTGAGTACGCAGCACTACCGGCCACTATAGAGACTACTGAGTACAGATCCCTACTGGCCACTATAGAGACTACTGAGTACGCAGCCCTGCCGACCACTATAGAGACTACTGAGTACAGATCCCTGCCGGCCACTATAGAGATTACTGAATACGGATCCCTGCCGGCCACTATAGAGACTACTGAGTACTCAGCCCTGCTGGCCACTATAGAGACTTCTGAGTATGCAACCCTGCCGGCCACTATAGAGGCTACTGAGTACGGATCCCTGCCGGCTACTATAGAGACTACTGAGTACGCAGCGCTGCCGGCCACTATAGAGACTACTCAGTACAGATCCCTTCCGACCACTATAGAAGACTACTCAGTACAGATCCCTGCCGGCCACTATAGACACTACTGAGTACAGATCCCTGCTGGCCACTATAGAGACTAATCAGTAATGATCGCTGCCGGCCACTATAGAGACTGCTGAGTACAGATCCCTACTGGCCACTATAGAGACTACTGAGTACGCAGCCCTGCCGACCACTATAGAGACTACTGAGTACAGATCCCTGCCGGCCACTATAGAGATTACTGAATACGGATCCCTGCCGGCCACTATAGAGACTACTGAGTACTCAGCCCTGCTGGCCACTATAGAGACTACTGAGTACGCAGCCCTGCTGGCCACTATAAAGACTACTGAGTACGGATCCCTGCTGGCCACTATAGAGAATACTGAATACAGATCACTGTTGGTCACTATAGATACTACTGAGTACACAGTCCTGCTGGCCACTATAGAGACTTCTGAGTATGCAACCCTGCCGGCCACTATAGAGACTACTGAGTACGGATCCCTGCCGGCGACTATAGAGACTACTGAGTACGCAGCCCTGCCGGCCACTATAGAGACTACTCAGCACAGATCCCTTCCGACCACTACAGAAGACTACTCCGTACAGATCCCTGCCGGCCACTATAGAGACTACTGAGTACGGATCCCTGCCGGACAGTATAGAGACTACTGAGTACAGATCCCTGCCAGCCACTATAGAGACTACTCAGTACAGATCCCTGCCGGCCACTATAGAGACTACTGAGTACGGATCCCTGCCGACCACTATAGAGACTACTGAGTACGCAGCCCTGCCGGCCACTATAGAGACTACTCAGTACGCAGCCCTGCCCGCCACTATAGAGACTACTCAGTACAGATCCCTGCCGGACACTATAGAGACTACTGAATACGGATCCCTGCCGACCACTATAGAGACTACTGAGTACGGATCCCTGCCGGCTACTATAGAGACTACTGAGTACGCAGCCCTGCCTGCCACTATCGAGACTACTGAGTACGCAGCCTTACCGGCCACTATAGAGACTACTGAGTACAGATCCCTGCCGGGCAGTATAGAGACTACTGAGTACGCAGCCCTGCTGGCCAATATACAGACTACTGGGTACGCAGCCCTGCTGGCCAATATAGAGACTACTTAGTACGCAGCCCTGCTGGCCACTATAGAGCCTACTGAGTACGGATCCCTGCTGGTCTCTATAGAGACTACTGAGTGTGAAGCCCTGCTGGCCACTACAGAGACTTCAGAATACGATCCCTGCCGACCACTATAGAGGCTACTGAGTACAGATCCCTGCCGGCCAATATAGAGACTAATGAGTACAGATCCCTGCTGGCCACTATAGAGACTACTGAATACAGATTCCTGCCGGTCACTATAGAGACTACTGAGTACGCAGCACTACCGGCCACTATAGAGACTACTGAGTACAGATCCCTACTGGCCACTATAGAGACTACTGAGTACGCAGCCCTGCCGACCACTATAGAGACTACTGAGTACAGATCCCTGCCGGCCACTATAGAGATTACTGAATACGGATCCCTGCCGGCCACTATAGAGACTACTGAGTACTCAGCCCTGCTGGCCACTATAGAGACTTCTGAGTATGCAACCCTGCCGGCCACTATAGAGGCTACTGAGTACGGATCCCTGCCGGCTACTATAGAGACTACTGAGTACGCAGCGCTGCCGGCCACTATAGAGACTACTCAGTACAGATCCCTTCCGACCACTATAGAAGACTACTCAGTACAGATCCCTGCCGGCCACTATAGACACTACTGAGTACAGATCCCTGCTGGCCACTATAGAGACTAATCAGTAATGATCGCTGCCGGCCACTATAGAGACTGCTGAGTACAGATCCCTACTGGCCACTATAGAGACTACTGAGTACGCAGCCCTGCCGACCACTATAGAGACTACTGAGTACAGATCCCTGCCGGCCACTATAGAGATTACTGAATACGGATCCCTGCCGGCCACTATAGAGACTACTGAGTACTCAGCCCTGCTGGCCACTATAGAGACTACTGAGTACGCAGCCCTGCTGGCCACTATAAAGACTACTGAGTACGGATCCCTGCTGGCCACTATAGAGAATACTGAATACAGATCACTGTTGGTCACTATAGATACTACTGAGTACACAGTCCTGCTGGCCACTATAGAGACTTCTGAGTATGCAACCCTGCCGGCCACTATAGAGACTACTGAGTACGGATCCCTGCCGGCGACTATAGAGACTACTGAGTACGCAGCGCTGCCGGCCACTATAGAGACTACTCAGTACAGATCCCTTCCGACCACTATAGAAGACTACTCAGTACAGATCCCTGCCGGCCACTATAGACACTACTGAGTACAGATCCCTGCTGGCCACTACAGAGACTAATCAGTAATGATCGCTGCCGGCCACTATAGAGACTGCTGAGTACAGATCCCTGCCGACCACTATAGAGACTACTGAGTACAGATCCCTGCTGGCCACTACAGAGACTTCAGAATACGGATCCCTGCCGACCACTATAGAGACTACTGAGTACGCAGCCTTGCCGGCCACTATAGAGACTACTGAGTATGCAACCCTGCCGGCCAGTATATAGACTACTGAGTATAGATCCCTGCTGGTCTCTATAGAGACTACTGAGTACAGATCCCTGCTGGCCACTATAGAGACTACTGAGTGCTAAGCCCTGCCGGCCACTATAGAGACTACTGAGTACAGATCCCTGCCGGCCACTATAGAGACTACTGAGTACGCAGCCCTGCTGGCCACTATAGAGACTACTGAGTACGCAGCCCTGCCGGCCACGATAGAGACTATTGAGTACGCAGCCCTGCCGGCCACTATAGAGACTACTCAGTACAGATCCATGCCGGCCACTATAGAGACTACTGAATACGGATCCCTGCCGACCACTATAGAGACTACTGAGTACGGATCCCTGCCGGCTACTATAGAGACTACTGAGTACGCAGCCCTGCCGGCCACTATAGAGACTACTGAGTACGCAGCCTTTCCGGCCACTATAGAGACTACTGAGTACAGATCCCTGCCGGACACTATAGAGACTACTGAGTACGCAGCCCTGCTGGCCAATATACAGACTATTGGGTACGCAGCCCTGCCGGCCACTATAGAGACTACTGAGTACAGATCCCTGCCGGCCACTATAGAGATTGCTGAATACGGATCCCTGCCGGCCACTTTAGAGACTACTGAGTACGCAGCCCTGCTGGCCACTAATGAGACTACTGAGTACCGATCCCTGCCGGCCACTATAGAGATTACTGAATACGGATCCCTGCCGGCCACTATAGAGACTACTGAGTACACAGCCCTGCTGGCCAATATAGAGACTACTGAGTACAGATCCCTGCTGGCTACTATAGAGAATACTGAATACAGATCCCTGCCGGTCACTATAGAGACAACTCAGGACACAGCCCTGCTGGCCACTATAGAGACTACTGAGTATGCAACCCTGCCAGCCAGTATAGAGACTACTGAGTATAGATCCCTGCTGGTCACTATAGAGACTACTGAGTACAGATCCCTGCTGGCCACTATAGAGACTACTGAATACACATCCCTGCCGGTCACTGTAGAGACTACTGAGTACACAGCCCTGCCGGCCACTATGGAGACTACTGAGTATGCAACCCTGCCGGCCAGTATAGAGACTACTGAGCATAGATCCCTGCTTTTCACTATAGAGACTACTGAGTACAGATCCCTGCCAGTCACTGTAGAGACTACTGAGTACACAGCCCTGCTGGCCACTATAGAGACTACTGAGTATGCAACCCTGCCGGCCAGTATATAGACTACTGAGTATAGATCCCTGCTGGTCACTATAGAGACTACTGAGTACAGATCCCTGCTGGCCACTATAGAGACTACTGAGTGTGAAGCCCTTCCGGCCACTATAGAGCCTACTGAGTACGGATCCCTGCCGGCTACTATAGAGACTACTGAGTACGCAGCCCTGCCGGCCACTATAGAGACTACTCAGTACAGATCCCTTCCGACCACTATAGAAGACTACTCAGTACAGATCCCTGCCGGCCACTATAGAGACTAGTGAGTACAGATCCCTGCTGGCCACTATAGAGACTACTCAATAATGATCGCTGCCGGCCACTGTAGAGACTACTGAGTACGGATCCCTGCCGGCCACTATAGAGACGACTGAGTACGCAGCCCTGCCGGCCACTATTGAGACTACTGAGGACAGATCCCTGCTGGCCACTATAGAGACTACTGAGTACAGATCCCTGCGGGCCACTATTGACATTACTGAATACGGATCCCTGCCAGCCACTATAGAGACTACTGAGCACGCAGCGCTGCTGGCCACTATAGAGACTACTGAATATGCAATCCTGCCGGCCACTATAGAGACTACTGAGTGTGAAGCCTTGCCGGCCACTATAGAGACTACTGAGTGTGAAGCCCTGCCGACCACTATAGAGACTACTGAGAACGCAGCCCTGCTGGACATTATAGAGACTACTGAGTACCGATCCCTGCTGGTCACTATAGAGACTACTGAGTGTGAAGCCCTGCTGGCCACTATAGAGACTACTCAGTACAGATCCCTGCTGGCCACTACAGAGACTTCAGAATACGGATCCCTGCCGACCACTATAGAGACTACTGAGTACGCAGCCTTGCCGGCCACTATAGAGACTACTGAGTACAGATCCCTGCCGGGCACTATAGAGACTACTGAGTACGCAGCCCTGCTGGCCACTATAGAGACTACTGAGTACAGATCCCTGCTGGCCACTATAGACACTACTGAATACAGATCCCTGCCGGTCACTGTAGAGACTACTGAGTACACAGCCCTGCCGGCCACTATGGAGACTACTGAGTATGCAACCCTGCCGGCCAGTATAAAGACTACTGAGTATAGATCCCTGCTGGCCACTATAGAGACTACTGAGTGTGAAGCCCTTCCGGCCACTATAGAGCCTACTGAGTACGGATCCCTGCCGGCTACTATAGAGACTACTGAGTACGCAGCCCTGCCGGACACTATAGAGACTACTCAGTACAGATCCCTTCCGACCACTATACAAGACTACTCAGTACAAATCCCTGCCGGCCACTATAGAGACTACTGAGTACAGATCCCTGCTGGCCACTATAGAGACTACTCAATAATGATCGCTGCCAGCTACTATAGAGACTACTGAGTACAGATCCCTGCCAGCCACTATAGAGACTACTGAGTACGCAGCCGTGCTGGCCACTATAGAGACTACTGAGTACGCAGCCCTGCCGGCCACTATAGAGACTACTGAGTACGGATCCCTGCCGGCCACTATAGAGACTACTGAGTACGCAGCCCTGCCGGCCTCTATTGAGACTACTGAGGACTGATCCCTGTTGGCCACTATAGAGACTACTGAGTACAGATCCCTGCCGGCCACTATAGAGATTACTGAATACGGATCCCTGCCAGCCACTATGGAGACTACTGAGCACGCAGCCCTGCTGGCCACTATAGAGACCACTGAATATGCAATCCTGCCGGCCACTATAGAGACTACTGAATACAGATCCCTGCCAGCCACTATAGAGACTACTGAGCACGCAGCCCTGCTGGCCACTATAGAGACTACTGAATATGCAATCCTGCCGGTCACTATAGAGACTACTGAGTGTGAAGCCTTGCCGGCCACTATAGAGACTACTGAGTGTGAAGCCCTGCCGACCACTATAGAGACTACTGAGCACGCAGCCCTGCTGGCCACTATAGAGACTACTGAATATGCAACCCTGCCGGCCACTATAGAGACTACTGAGTGTGAAGCTGTGCCAGCCACTAGAGAGACTACTGAGTACGCAGCCCTGCTGGACATTATACAGACTACTGAGTACCGATCCCTGCTGGTCACTATAGAGACTACTGAGTGTGAAGCCCTGCCGGCCACTATAGAGACTACTGAGTACAGATCCCTGCCGGCCATTATAGAGACTACTCAGTAGAGATCCCTGCCGACCACTATAGTGACTACTGAGTACAGATCCCTTCCGGCCACTAGAGAGACTACTGAGTACGCAGCCCTGCTGGACATTATAGAGACTACTGAGTACCGATCCCTGCTGGTCACTATAGAGACTACTGAGTATGAAGCCCTGCTGGCCACTATAGAGACTACTCAGTACAGATCCCTGCTGGCCACGACAGAGACTTCAGAATACGGATCCCTGCCGACCACTATAGAGACTACTGAGTACGCAGCCTTGCCGGCCACTATAGAGACTACTGAGTACAGATCCCTGCCGGCCACTATAGAGACTACTCAGTAGAGATCCCTGCCGACCACTATAGTGACTACTGAGTACAGATCCCTGCCGGCCACTATAGAGACTACTGAGTACGCAACCCTGCCGGCCACTATAGAGACTACTGAGTGTGAAGCTGTGCCAGCCACTAGAGAGACTACTGAGTACGCAGCCCTGCTGGACATTATACAGACTACTGAGTACCGATCCCTGCTGGTCACTATAGACACTACTGAGTACGCAGCTCTGCTGGCCACTATAGTGACTACTGAGTACAGATCCCTGCCGGCCACTATAGAGACTACTGAGTACGCAGCTCTGCTGGCCACTATAGAGACTACTGAGTACGCAACCCTGGTGTCCAGTATAGAGACTACAGAGTACGGATCCCAGCCGGCCACTATAGTGTCTACTGCGTACGCAGCCCTGCTGGCCACTATAGAGACTACTGAGTGCGGATCCCTGCCGGCCACTATAGAGACGACTGAGTACAGATCCCTGCTGGACACTATACAGACTACTGAATACAGATTCCTGCCGGTCACTACAGAGACTACTGAGTACGCAGCACTTCCGGCCACTATAGAGACTACTCAGTAGAGATCTCTGCCGACCACTATAGTGACTACTGAGTACAGATCTCTGCTGGCCACTATAGAGACTACTGAGTACGCAGCCCTGCTGGCCACTATAGAGACTACTGAGTACCGATCCTTGCTGGTCACTTAGAGACTACTGAGTGTGAAGCCCTGCTGGCCACTATAGACACTGCTCAGTACAGATCCCTGCTGGCCACGACAGAAGCTTCAGAATACGGATCCCTGCCGACCACTATAGAGACTACTGAGTACAGATCCCTGCCGGCCATTATAGAGACTACTCAGTAGAGATCCCTGCCGACCACTATAGTGACTACTGAGTACAGATCCCTGCCGGCCACTGTAGAGACTACTGAATACGCAGCTCTGCCGGCCACTATAGAGACTACTGAGTACAGATCCCTGCCGGCCACTATAGAGACTACTGAGTACGCAGCCGTGCTGGCCAGTATAGAAACTACTGAGTACGCAGCCCTGCCGGCCACTATAGAGACTACTGAGTACGGATCCCTGCCGGCCACTATAGAGACTACTGAGTGTGAAGCTGTGCCAGCCACTAGAGAGACTACTGAGTACGCAGCCCTGCTGGACATTATACAGACTACTCAGTACAGATCCCTGCTGGCCACTACAGAGACTTCAGAATACGGATCCCTGCCGACCACTATAGAGACTACTGAGTACGCAGCCTTGCCGGCCACTATAGAGACTACTGAGTATGCAACCCTGCCGGCCAGTATATAGACTACTGAGTATAGATCCCTGCTGGTCTCTATAGAGACTACTGAGTACAGATCCCTGCCGGCCACTATAGAGACTACTGAGTACGCAGCCCTGCCGGCCACTATTGAGACTACTGAGGACAGATCCCTGCTGGCCACTATAGAGACTACTGAGTACAGATCCCTGCCGGCCACTATTGACATTACTGAATACGGATCCCTGCCAGCCACTATAGAGACTACTGAGCACGCAGCCCTGCTGGCCACTATAGAGACTACTGAATATGCAATCCTGCCGGCCACTATAGAGACTACTGTGTGTGAAGCCTTGCCGGCCACTATAGAGACTACTGAGTGTGAAGCCCTGCCGACCACTATAGAGACTACTGAGTACGCAGCCCTGCTGGACATTATAGAGACTACTGAGTACCGATCCCTGCTGGTCACTATAGAGACTACTGAGTGTGAAGCCCTGCTGGCCACTATAGAGACTACTCAGTACAGATCCCTGCTGGCCACTACAGAGACTTCAGAATACGGATCCCTGCCGACCACTATAGAGACTACTGAGTACGCAGCCTTGCCAGCCACTATAGAGACTACTGAGTACAGATCCCTGCCGGGCACTATAGAGACTACTGAGTACGCAGCCCTGCCGGCCACTATGGAGACTACTGAGTACAGATTCCTGCTGACCACTATAGAGACTACTGAGTGTGAAGCCCTGCTGGCCACTATAGAGACTACTCAGTACAGATCCCTGCCGGCCACTATAAAGATTACTCAGTAGAGATCCCTGCCGACCACGATAGTGACTACTGAGTACGCAGCTCTGCTGGCCACTATGGAGACTACTGAGTACGCAGCCCTGCCGGCCACTATAGAGACTACTGCGTACGGATATCAGCCGGCCACTATAGTGTCCACTGCGTACGCAGCCCTGCTGGCCACTATGGAGACTACTGAGTACGCAGCCCTGCCAGCCACTATAGAGACTACTGAGTACGGATCCCTGCCGGCCACTATAGAGACTACTGAGTACAGATCCCTGCTGGCCAATATAGAGACTACTGAGTACAGATCCCTGCCGGCCACTATAGAGATTGCTGAACACGGATCCCTGCCGGCCACTATAGAGACTACTGAGTATGCATCCCTGCGGCCACTAGAGACTATTGAGTACGCAGCCCTGCAGGCTACTATAGAGACTACTTAGTAAGCAGCCTTGTTGGCCACTATAGTGACTACTGAGTACGCAGCCCTTTGGCCACTATAGAGACGACTGAGTTCAGATCCCTGCCGGCCACTAGGGAGACTGCTCAGTACAGATCCCTGCTGGCCACTATAGAGAGTACTGAGTACAGATTCCTGCTGACCACTATAGAGATTACTGAGTGTGAAGCCCTGCTGGCCACTATAGAGACTACTCAGTACAGATCCCTGCCGGCCACTATAAAGATTACTCAGTAGAGATCCCTGCCGACCACGATAGTGACTACTGAGTATGCAGATCTGCTGGCCACTATGGAGACTACTGAGTATGCAGCCCTGCCGGCCACTATAGAGACTACTGCGTACGGATATCAGCCGGCCACTATAGTGTCCACTGCGTACGCAGCCCTGCTGGCCACTATGGAGACTACTGAGTACGCAGCCCTGCCAGCCACTATAGAGACTACTGAGTACGGATCCCTGCCGGCCACTATAGAGACTACTGAGTACAGATCCCTGCTGGCCAATATAGAGACTACTGAGTACAGATCCCTGCCGGCCACTATAGAGATTGCTGAATACGGATCCCTGCCGGCCACTATAGAGACTACTGAGCACGCAGCCCTGCTGGCCACTATAGAGACTAATGAATATGCAACCGTGCCGGCCACTATAGAGACTACTGAGTACACAGCCCTGCTGCACATTATAGAGACTACTGAGTACCGATCCTTGCTGGTCACTTAGAGACTACTGAGTGTGAAGCCCTGCTGGCCACTATAGACACTGCTCAGTACAGATCCCTGCTGGCCACGACAGAAGCTTCAGAATACGGATCCCTGCCGACCACTATAGAGACTACTGAGTACAGATCCCTGCCGGCCATTATAGAGACTACTCAGTAGAGATCCCTGCCGACCACTATAGTGACTACTGAGTACAGATCCCTGCCGGCCACTGTAGAGACTACTGAATACGCAGCTCTGCCGGCCACTATAGAGACTACTGAGTACAGATCCCTGCCGGCCACTATAGAGACTACTGAGTACGCAGCCGTGCTGGCCACTATAGAAACTACTGAGTACGCAGCCCTGCCGGCCACTATAGAGACTACTGAGTACGGATCCCTGCCGGCCACTATAGAGACTACTGAGTACTGATCCCTCCTGGCCACTATAGAGACTACTGAGTACAGATCCCTGCCGGCCACTATAGAGATTGCTGAATACTGATCCCTGCCGGCCACTATAGAGACTACTGAGCACGCAGCCCTGCTGGCCACTATAGAGACTACTGAGTGTGAAGCTGTGCCAGCCACTAGAGAGACTACCGAGTACGCAGCCCTGCTGGACATTATACAGACTACTCAGTACAGATCCCTGCTGGCCACTACAGAGACTTCAGAATACGGATCCCTGCCGACCACTATAGAGACTACTGAGTACGCAGCCTTGCCGGCCACTATAGAGACTACTGAGTATGCAACCCTGCCGGCCAGTATATAGACTACTGAGTATAGATCCCTGCTGGTCTCTATAGAGACTACTGAGTACAGATCCCTGCCGGCCACTATAGAGACTACTGAGTACGCAGCCCTGCCGGCCACTATTGAGACTACTGAGGACAGATCCCTGCTGGCCACTATAGAGACTACTGAGTACAGATCCCTGCCGGCCACTATTGACATTACTGAATACGGATCCCTGCCAGCCACTATAGAGACTACTGAGCACGCAGCCCTGCTGGCCACTATAGAGACTACTGAATATGCAATCCTGCCGGCCACTATAGAGACTACTGAGTGTGAAGCCTTGCCGGCCACTATAGAGACTACTGAGTGTGAAGCCCTGCCGACCACTATAGAGACTACTGAGTACGCAGCACTGCTGGACATTATAGAGACTACTGAGTACCGATCCCTGCTGGTCACTATAGAGACTACTGAGTGTGAAGCCCTGCTGGCCACTATAGAGAATACTCAGTACAGAGCCCTGCTGGCCACTACAGAGACTTCAGAATACGGATCCCTGCCGACCACTATAGAGACTACTGAGTACGCAGCCTTGCCGGCCACTATAGAGACTACTGAGTACAGATCCCTGCCGGGCACTATAGAGACTACTGAGTACGCAGCCCTGCCGGCCACTATGGAGACTACTGAGTACGGATCCCTGCTGGCCACTATAGAGACTACTGAGTACAGATCCCTGCTGGGCACTATAGAGACTACTGAATACAGATCCCTGCCGGTCACTGTAGAGACTACTGAGTACACAGCCCTGCCGGGCACTATAGAGACTACTGAGTACACAGCCCTGCCGGCCACTATGGAGACTACTGAGTATGCAACCCTGCCGGCCAGTATAAAGACTACTGAGTATAGATCCCTGCTGGTCATTATGGAGACTACTGAGTACAGATCCCTGCTGGCCACTATAGAGACTACTGAGTGTGAAGCCCTTCCGGCCACTATAGAGCCTACTGAGTACGGATCCCTGCCGGCTACTATAGAGACTACTGAGTACGCAGCCCTGCCGGAGACTATAGAGACTACTCAGTACAGATCCCTTCCGACCACTATACAAGACTACTCAGTACAAATCCCTGCCGGCCACTATAGAGACTACTGAGTACAGATCCCTGCTGGCCACTATAGAGACTACTCAATAATGATCGCTGCCGGCCACTATAGAGACTACTGAGTACAGATCCCTGCCGGCCACTATAGAGACTACTGAGTACGCAGCCGTGCTGGCCACTATAGAGACTACTGAGTACGCAGCCCTGCCGGCCACTATAGAGACTACTGAGTACGGATCCCTGCCGGCCACTATAGAGACTACTGAGTACGCAGCGCTGCCGGCCTCTATTGAGACTACTGAGGACAGATCCCTGTTGGCCACTATAGAGACTACTGAGTACAGATCCCTGCCGGCCACTACAGAGATTACTGAATACGGATCCCTGCCAGCCACTATAGAGACTACTGAGCACGCAGCCCTGCTGGCCACTATAGAGACTACTGAATATGCAATCCTGCCGGTCACTATAGAGACTACTGAGTGTGAAGCCTTGCCGGCCACTATAGAGACTACTGAGTGTGAAGCCCTGCCGACCACTATAGAGACTACTGAGTACGCAGCCCTGCTGGCCAGTATAGACTCTACTCAGTAGAGATCACTGCCAACCACTATAGAGACTACTGAGTATGAATCACTACCGGCCACTATAGAGACTACTGAGTACAGATCCCTGCCGACCACTATAGTGACTACTGAGTACAGATCCCTGCCGGCCACTCTTGAGACTACTGAGTACGCAGCCCTGCCGGCCACTATAGAGCCTACTCAGCACAGATCCCTTCCGACCACTACAGAAGACTACTCCGTACAGATCCCTGCCGGCCACTATAGAGACTACTGAGTACGGATCCCTGCCGGACAGTATAGAGACTACTGAGTACAGATCCCTGCCAGCCACTATAGAGACTACTCAGTACAGATCCCTGCCGGCCACTATAGAGACTACTGAGTACGGATCCCTGCCGACCACTATAGAGACTACTGAGTACGCAGCCCTGCCGGCCACTATAGAGACTACTCAGTACAGATCCCTGCCGGACACTATAGAGACTACTGAATACGGATCCCTGCCGACCACTATAGAGACTACTGAGTACGGATCCCTGCCGGCTACTATAGAGACTACTGAGTACGCAGCCCTGCCTGCCACTATCGAGACTACTGAGTACGCAGCCTTACCGGCCACTATAGAGACTACTGAGTACAGATCCCTGCCGGGCAGTATAGAGGCTACTGAGTACGCAGCCCTGCTGGCCAATATACAGACTACTGAGTACGCAGCCCTGCTGGCCAATATAGAGACTACTTAGTACGCAGACCTGCTGGCCACTATAGAGCCTACGGAGTACGGATCCCTGCTGGTCTCTATAGAGACTACTGAGTGTGAAGCCCTGCTGGCCACTACAGAGACTTCAGAATACGATCCCTGCCGACCACTATAGAGGCTACTGAGTACAGATCCCTGCCGGCCAATATAGAGACTAGTGAGTACAGATCCCTGCTGGCCACTATAGAGACTACTGAATACAGATTCCTGCCGGTCACTATAGAGACTACTGAGTACGCAGCACTACCGGCCACTATAGAGACTACTGAGTACAGATCCCTACTGGCCACTATAGAGACTACTGAGTACGCAGCCCTGCCGACCACTATAGAGACTACTGAGTACGGATCCCTGCCGGCCACTATAGAGATTACTGAATACGGATCCCTGCCGGCCACTATAGAGACTACTGAGTACTCAGCCCTGCTGGCCACTATAGAGACTACTGAGTACGCAGCCCTGCTGGCCACTATAGAGACTACTGAGTACGCAGCCCTGCTGGCCACTATAAAGACTACTGAGTACGGATCCCTGCTGGCCACTATAGAGAATACTGAATACAGATCACTGTTGGTCACTATAGAGACTACTGAGTACACAGTCCTGCTGGCCAGTATAGAGACTTCTGAGTATGCAACCCTGCCGGCCACTATAGAGACTACTGAGTACGGATCCCTGCCGGCTATGATAGAGACTACTGAGAACGCAGCGCTGCCGGCCACTATAGAGACTACTCAGTACAGATCCCTTCCGACCACTATAGAAGACTACTCAGTACAGATCCCTGCCGGCCACTATAGACACTACTGAGTACAGATCCCTGCTGGCCACTATAGAGACTAATCAGTAATGATCGCTGCTGGCCACTATAGAGACTGCTGAGTACAGATCCCTGCCGACCACTATAGAGACTACTGAGTACAGATCCCTACTGGCCACTACAGAGACTTCAGAATACGGATCCCTGCCGACCACTATAGAGACTACTGAGTACGCAGCCTTGCCGACCACTATAGAGACTACTGAGTATGCAACCCTGCCGGCCAGTATATAGACTACTGAGTATAGATCCCTGCTGGTCTCTATAGAGACTACTGAGTACAGATCCCTGCCGGCCACTATAGAGACTACTGAGTGTGAAGCCCTGCCGGCCACTATAGAGACTACTGAGTACAGATCCCTGCCGGCCACTATAGAGACTACTGAGTACGCAGCCCTGCTGGCCACTATAGAGACTACTGAGTACGCAGCCCTGCCGGCCACGATAGAGACTATTGAGTACGCAGCCCTGCCGGCCACTATAGAGACTACTCAGTACAGATCCATGCCGGCCACTATAGAGACTACTGAATACGGATCCCTGCCGACCACTATAGAGACTACTGAGTACGGATCCCTGCCGGCCACTATAGAGACTACTGAGTACGCAGCCCTGCCGGCCACTATAGAGACTACTGAGTACGCAGCCTTTCCGGCCACTATAGAGACTACTGAGTACAGATCCCTGCCGGACACTATAGAGACTACTGAGTACGCAGCCCTGCTGGCCAATATACAGACTATTGGGTACGCAGCCCTGCCGGCCACTATAGAGACTATTGAGTACAGATCCCTGCCGGCCACTATAGAGATTGCTGAATACGGATCCCTGCCGGCCACTTTAGAGACTACTGAGTACGCAGCCCTGCTGGCCACTAATGAGACTACTGAGTACCGATCCCTGCCGGCCACTATAGAGACTACTGAGTACCGATCCCTGCCGGCCACTATAGAGATTACTGAATACGGATCCCTGCCGGCCACTATAGAGACTACTGAGTAGACAGCCCTGCTGGCCAATATAGAGACTACTGAGTACAGATCCCTGCTGGCTACTATAGAGAATACTGAATACAGATCCCTGCCGGTCACTATAGAGACAACTCAGGACACAGCCCTGCTGGCCACTATAGAGACTACTGAGTATGCAACCCTGCCAGCCAGTATAGAGACTACTGAGTATAGATCCCTGCTGGTCACTATAGAGACTACTGAGTACAGATCCCTGCTGGCCACTATAGAGACTACTGAATACACATCCCTGCCGGTCACTGTAGAGATTACTGAGTACACAGCCCTGCCGGCCACTATGGAGACTACTGAGTATGCAACCCTGCCGGCCAGTATAGAGACTACTGAGCATAGATCCCTGCTTTTCACTATAGAGACTACTGAGTACAGATCCCTGCCAGTCACTGTAGAGACTACTGAGTACACAGCCCTGCTGGCCACTATAGAGACTACTGAGTATGCAACCCTGCCGGCCAGTATATAGACTACTGAGTATAGATCCCTGCTGGTCACTATAGAGACTACTGAGTACAGATCCCTGCTGGCCACTATAGAGACTACTGAGTGTGAAGCCCTTCCGGCCACTATAGAGCCTACTGAGTACGGATCCCTGCCGGCTACTATAGAGACTACTGAGTACGCAGCCCTGCCGGCCACTATAGAGACTACTCAGTACAGATCCCTTCCGACCACTATGGAAGACTACTCAGTACAGCTCCCTGCCGGCCACTATAGAGACTACTGAGTACAGATCCCTGCTGGCAACTATAGAGACTACTCAATAATGATCGCTGCCGGCCACTGTAGAGACTACTGAGTACGGATCCCTGCCGGCCACTATAGAGACTACTGAGTACGCAGCCCTGCCGGCCACTATTGAGACTACTGAGGACAGATCCCTGCTGGCCACTATAGAGACTACTGAGTACAGATCCCTGCCGGCCACTATTGACATTACTGAATACGGATCCCTGCCAGCCACTATAGAGACTACTGAGCACGCAGCCCTGCTGGCCACTATAGAGACTACTGAATATGCAATCCTGCCGGCCACTATAGAGACTACTGAGTACAGATCCCTGCCGGGCACTATAGAGACTACTGAGTATGCAGCCCTGCCGGCCACTATGGAGACTACTGAGTACGGATCCCTGCTGGCCACTATAGAGACTACTGAGTACAGATCCCTGCTGGCCACTATAGAGACTACTGAATACAGATCCCTGCCGGTCACTGTAGAGACTACTGAGTACAGATCCCTGCCGGCCACTATAGAGACTACTGAGTACGCAGCCCTGCTGGCCACTATAGAGACTACTGAGTACGCAGCCCTGCCGGCCACGATAGAGACTATTGAGTACGCAGCCCTGCCGGCCACTATAGAGACTACTCAGTACAGATCCATGCCGGCCACTATAGAGACTACTGAATACGGATCCCTGCCGACCACTATAGAGACTACTGAGTACGGATCACTGCCGGCTACTATAGAGACTACTGAGTACGCAGCCCTGCCGGCCACTATAGAGACTACTGAGTACGCAGCCTTTCCGGCCACTATAGAGACTACTGAGTACAGATCCCTGCCGGACACTATAGAGACTACTGAGTACGCAGCCTTGCCGGCCACTATAGAGACTACTGAGTATGCAACCCTGCCGGCCAGTATATAGACTACTGAGTATAGATCCCTGCTGGTCTCTATAGAGACTACTGAGTACAGATCCCTGCCGGCCACTATAGAGACTACTGAGTACGCAGCCCTGCCGGCCACTATTGAGACTACTGAGGACAGATCCCTGCTGGCCACTATAGAGACTACTGAGTACAGATCCCTGCCGGCCACTATTGACATTACTGAATACGGATCCCTGCCAGCCACTATAGAGACTACTGAGCACGCAGCCCTGCTGGCCACTATAGAGACTACTGAATATGCAATCCTGCCGGCCACTATAGAGACTACTGAGTGTGAAGCCTTGCCGGCCACTATAGAGACTACTGAGTGTGAAGCCCTGCCGACCACTATAGAGACTACTGAGTACGCAGCCCTGCTGGACATTATAGAGACTACTGAGTACCGATCCCTGCTGGTCACTATAGAGACTACTGAGTGTGAAGCCCTGCTGGCCACTATAGACACTACTCAGTACAGATCCCTGCTGGCCACTACAGAGACTTCAGAATACGGATCCCTGCCGACCACTATAGAGACTACTGAGTACGCAGCCTTGCCGGCCACTATGGAGACTACTGAGTACAGATCCCTGCCGGGCACTATAGAGACTACTGAGTACGCAGCCCTGCCGGCCACTATGGAGACTACTGAGTACGGATCCCTGCTGGCCACTATAGAGACTACTGAGTACACAGCCCTGCCGGCCACTATGGAGACTACTGAGTATGCAACCCTGCCGGCCAGTATAAAGACTACTGAGTATAGATCCCTGCTGGTCATTATGGAGACTACTGAGTACAGATTCCTGCTGGCCACTATAGAGACTACTGAGTGTGAAGCCCTTCCGGCCACTATAGAGCCTACTGAGTACGGATCCCTGCCGGCTACTATAGAGACTACTGAGTACGCAGCCCTGCCGGAGACTATAGAGACTACTCAGTACAGATCCCTTCCGACCACTATACAAGACTACTCAGTACAAATCCCTGCCGGCCACTATAGAGACTACTGAGTACAGATCCCTGCTGGCCACTATAGAGACTACTCAATAATGATCGCTGCCGGCCACTATAGAGACTACTGAGTACAGATCCCTGCTGGCCACTATAGAGACTACTGAGTACGCAGCCGTGCTGGCCACTATAGAGACTACTGAGTACGCAGCCCTGCCGGCCACTATAGAGACTACTGAATACGGATCCCTGCCAGCCACTATAGAGACTACTGAGCACGCAGCCCTGCTGGCCACTATAGAGACTACTGAGTACGCAGCGCTGCCGGCCTCTATTGAGACTACTGAGGACAGATCCCTGTTGGCCACTATAGAGACTACTGAGTACAGATCCCTGCCGGCCACTATAGAGATTACTGAATACGGATCCCTGCCAGCCACTATAGAGACTACTGAGCACGCAGCCCTGCTGGCCACTATAGAGACTACTGAATATGCAATCCTGCCGGTCACTATAGAGACTACAGAGTGTGAAGCCTTGCCGGCCACTATAGAGACTACTGAGTGTGAAGCCCTGCCGACCACTATAGAGACTACTGAGTACGCAGCCCTGCTGGCCAGTATAGACTCTACTCAGTAGAGATCACTGCCAACCACTATAGAGACTACTGAGTACGAATCACTACCGGCCAGTATAGAGACTACTGAGTACAGATCCCTGCCGACCACTATAGTGACTACTGAGTACAGATCCCTGCCGGCCACTATAGAGACTACTGAGTACGCAGCCCTGCCGGCCACTATAGAGACTACTCAGCACAGATCCCTTCCGACCACTACAGAAGACTACTCCGTACAGATCCCTGCCGGCCACTATAGAGACTACTGAGTACGGATCCCTGCCGGACAGTATAGAGACTACTGAGTACAGATCCCTGCCAGCCACTATAGAGACTGCACAGTACAGATCCCTGCCGGCCACTATAGAGACTACTGAGTACGGATCCCTGCCGACCACTATAGAGACTACTGAGTACGCAGCCCTGCCGGCCACTATAGAGACTCCTGAGTACGCAGCCCTGCCCGCCACTATAGAGACTACTCAGTACAGATCCCTGCCGGACACTATAGAGACTACTGAATACGGATCCCTGCCGACCACTATAGAGACTACTGAGTACGGATCCCTGCCGGCTACTATAGAGACTACTGAGTACGCAGCCCTGCCTGCCACTATCGAGGCTACTGAGTACGCAGCCTTACCGGCCACTATAGAGACTACTGAGTACAGATCCCTGCCGGGCAGTATAGAGACTACTGAGTACGCAGCCCTGCTGGCCAATATACAGACTACTGAGTACGCAGCCCTGCTGGCCAATATAGAGACTACTTAGTACGCAGCCCTGCTGGCCACTATAGAGCCTACTGAGTACGGATCCCTGCTGGTCTCTATAGAGACTACTGAGTGTGAAGCCCTGCTGGCCACTACAGAGACTTCAGAATACGATCCCTGCCGACCACTATAGAGGCTACTGAGTACAGATCCCTGCCGGCCAATATAGAGACTAATGAGTACAGATCCCTGCTGGCCACTATAGAGACTACTGAATACAGATTCCTGCCGGTCACTATAGAGACTACTGAGTACGCAGCACTAACGGCCACTATAGAGACTACTGAGTACAGATCCCTACTGGCCACTATAGAGACTACTGAGTACGCAGCCCTGCCGACCACCATAGAGACTACTGAGTACAGATCCCTGCCGGCCACTATAGAGATTACTGAATACGGATCCCTGCCGGCCACTATAGAGACTACTGAGTACTCAGCCCTGCTGGCCACTATAGAGACTACTGAGTACGCAGCCCTGCTGGCCACTATAAAGACTACTGAGTACGGATCCCTGCTGGCCACTATAGAGAATACTGAATACAGATCACTGTTGGTCACTATAGAGGCTACTGAGTACACAGTCCTGCTGGCCACTATAGAGACTTCTGAGTATGCAACCCTGCCGGCCACTATAGAGACTACTGAGTACGGATCCCTGCCGGCTACTATAGAGACTACTGAGTACGCAGCGCTGCGGGCTACTATAGAGACTACTCAGTACAGATCCCTTCCGACCACTATAGAAGACTACTCAGTACAGATCCCTGCCGGCCACTATAGACACTACTGAGTACAGATCCCTGCTGGCCACTACAGAGACTTCAGAATACGGATCCCTGCCGACCACTATAGAGACTACTGAGTACGCAGCCTTGCCGGCCACTATAGAGACTACTGAGTATGCAACCCTGCCGGCCAGTATATAGACTACTGAGTATAGATCCCTGCTGGTCTCTATAGAGACTACTGAGTACAGATCCCTGCTGGCCACTATAGAGATTACTGAGTGTGAAGCCCTGCCGGCCACTATAGAGACTACTGAGTACAGATCCCTGCCGGCCACTATAGAGACTACTGAGTACGCAGCCCTGCTGGCCACTATAGAGACTACTGAGTACGCAGCCCTGCCGGCCACGATAGAGACTATTGAGTACGCAGCCCTGCTGGCCACTATAGAGACTACTCAGTACAGATCCATGCCGGCCACTATAGAGACTACTGAATACGGATCCCTGCCGACCACTATAGAGACTACTGAGTACGGATCCCTGCCGGCTACTATAGAGACTACTGAGTACGCAGCCCTGCCGGCCACTATAGAGACTACTGAGTACGCAGCCTTTCCGGCCACTATAGAGACTACTGAGTACAGATCCCTGCCGGACACTATAGAGACTACTGAGTACGCAGCCCTGCTGGCCAATATACAGACTATTGGGTACGCAGCCCTGCCGGCCACTATAGAGACTACTGAGTACAGATCCCTGCCGGCCACTATAGAGATTGCTGAATACGGATCCCTGCCGGCCACTTTAGAGACTACTGAGTACGCAGCCCTGCTGGCCACTAATGAGACTACTGAGTACCGATCCCTGCCGGCCACTATAGAGACTACTGAGTACCGATCCCTGCCGGCCACTATAGAGATTACTAAATACGGATCCCTGCCGGCCACTATAGAGACTACTGAGTACACAGCCCTGCTGGCCAATATAGAGACTACTGAGTACAGATCCCTGCTGGCTACTATAGAGAATACTGAATACAGATCCCTGCCGGTCACTATAGAGACAACTCAGGACACAGCCCTGCTGGCCACTATAGAGACTACTGAGTATGCAACCCTGCCAGCCAGTATAGAGACTACTGAGTATAGATCCCTGCTGGTCACTATAGAGACTACTGAGTACAGATCCCTGCTGGCCACTATAGAGACTACTGAATACACATCCCTGCCGGTCACTGTAGAGATTACTGAGTACACAGCCCTGCCGGCCACTATGGAGACAACTGAGTATGCAACCCTGCCGGCCAGTATAGAGACTACTGAGCATAGATCCCTGCTTTTCACTATAGAGACTACTGAGTACAGATCCCTGCCAGTCACTGTAGAGACTACTGAGTACACAGCCCTGCTGGCCACTATAGAGACTACTGAGTATGCAACCCTGCCGGCCAGTATATAGACTACTGAGTATAGATCCCTGCTGGTCACTATAGAGACTACTGAGTACAGATCCCTGCTGGCCACTATAGAGACTACTGAGTGTGAAGCCCTTCCGGCCACTATAGAGCCTACTGAGTACGGATCCCTGCCGGCCACTATAGAGACTACTCAGTACAGATCCCTTCCGACCACTATAGAAGACTACTCAGTACAGATCCCTGCCGGCCACTATAGAGACTACTGAGTACAGATCCCTGCTGGCCACTATAGAGACTACTCAATAATGATCACTGCCGGCCACTGTAGAGACTACTGAGTACGGATCCCTGCCGGCCACTATAGAGACTACTGAGTACGCAGCCCTGCCGGCCACTATTGAGACTACTGAGGACAGATCCCTGCTGGCCACTATAGAGACTACTGAGTACAGATCCCTGCCGGCCACTATTGACTTTATTGAATACGGATCCCTGCCAGCCACTATAGAGACTACTGAGCACGCAGCGCTGCTGGCCACTATAGAGACTACTGAATATGCAATCCTGCCGGCCACTATAGAGACTACTGTGTGTGAAGCCTTGCCGGCCACTATAGAGACTACTGAGTGTGAAGCCCTGCCGACCACTATAGAGACTACTGAGTACGCAGCCCTGCTGGACATTATAGAGACTACTGAGTACCGATCCCTGCTGGTCACTATAGAGACTACTGAGTGTGAAGCCCTGCTGGCCACTATAGAGACTACTCAGTACAGATCCCTGCTGGCCACTACAGAGACTTCAGAATACGGATCCCTGCCGACCACTATAGAGACTACTGAGTACGCAGCCTTGCCGGCCACTATAGAGACTACTGAGTACAGATCCCTGCCGGGCACTATAGAGACTACTGAGTACGCAGCCCTGCCGGCCACTATGGAGACTACTGAGTACGGATCCCTGCTGGCCACTATAGAGACTACTGAGTACAGATCCCTGCTGGCCACTATAGAGACTACTGAATACAGATCCCTGCCGGTCACTGTAGAGACTACTGAGTACACAGCCCTGCCGGCCACGATGGAGACTACTGAGTATGCAACCCTGCCGGCCAGTATAAAGACTACTGAGTATAGATCCCTGCTGGCCACTATAGAGACTACTGAGTGTGAAGCCCTTCCGGCCACTATAGAGCCTACTGAGTACGGATCCCTGCCGGCTACTATAGAGACTACTGAGTACGCAGCCCTGCCGGACACTATAGAGACTACTCAGTACAGATCCCTTCCAACCACTATACAAGACTACTCAGTACAAATCCCTGCCGGCCACTATACAGACTACTGAGTACAGATCCCTGCTGGCCACTATAGAGACTACTCAATAATGATCGCTGCCGGCCACTATAGAGACTACTGAGTACAGATCCCTGCCGGCCACTATAGAGACTACTGAGTACGCAGCCGTGCTGGCCACTATAGAGACTACTGAGTACGCAGCCCTGCCGGCCACTATAGAGACTACTGAGTACGGATCCCTGCCGGCCACTATAGAGACTACTGAGTACGCAGCCCTGCCGGCCTCTATTGAGACTACTGCGGACAGATCCCTGTTGGCCACTATAGAGACTACTGAGTACAGATCCCTGCCGGCCACTATAGAGATTACTGAATACGGATCCCTGCCAGCCACTATAGAGACTACTGAGCACGCAGCCCTGCTGGCCACTATAGAGACTACTGAATATGCAATCCTGCCGGCCACTATAGAGACTACTGAATACAGATCCCTGCCAGCCACTATAGAGACTACTGAGCACGCAGCCCTGCTGGCCACTATAGAGACTACTGAATATGCAATCCTGCCGGTCACTATAGAGACTACTGAGTGTGAAGCCTTGCCGGCCACTATAGAGACTACTGAGTGTGAAGCCCTGCCGACCACTATAGAGACTACTGAGCACGCAGCCCTGCTGGCCACTATAGAGACTACTGAATATGCAACCCTGCCGGCCACTATAGAGACTACTGAGCACGCAGCCCTGCTGGCCACTATAGAGACTACTGAATATGCAACCCTGCCGGCCACTATAGAGACTACTGAGTGTGAAGCTGTGCCAGCCACTAGAGAGACTACTGAGTACGCAGCCCTGCTGGACATTATACAGACTACTGAGTACCGATCCCTGCTGGTCACTATAGAGACTACTGAGTGTGAAGCCCTGCCGGCCACTATAGAGACTACTGCGTACAGATCCCTGCCGGCCATTATAGAGACTACTCAGTAGAGATCCCTGCCGACCACTATAGTGACTACTGAGTACAGATCCCTGCCGGCCACTAGAGAGACTACTCAGTACGCAGCCCTGCTGGACATTATAGAGACTACTGAGTACCGATCCCTGCTGGTCACTATAGAGACTACTGAGTGTGAAGCCCTGCTGGCCACTATAGAGATTACTGAGTACGCAGCCTTGCCGGCCACTATAGAGACTACTGAGTACGCAGCCCTGCCGGCCACTATAGAGACTACGGAGTACAGATCCCTGCTGGCCACGACAGAGACTTCAGAATACGGATCCCTGCCGACCACTATAGAGACTACTGAGTACGCAGCCTTACCGGCCACTATAGAGACTACTGAGTACAGATCCCTGCCGGCCACTATAGAGACTACTCAGTAGAGATCCCTGCCGACCACTATAGTGACTACTGAGTACAGATCCCTGCCGGCCACTATAGAGACTACTGAGTACGCAACCCTGCCGGCCACTATAGAGACTACAGAGTACGGATCCCAGCCGGCCACTATAGTGTCTACTGCGTACGCAGCCCTGCTGGCCACTATAGAGACTACTGAGTACGCAGCCCTGCTGGCCACTATAGAGACTACTGAGTACGCAGCCCTGCTGGCCACTATAGAGACTACTGAGTACGGATCCCTGCCGGCCACTATAGAGACGACTGAGTACAGATCCCTGCTGGACACTATACAGACTACTGAATACAGATTCCTGCCGGTCACTATAGAGACTACTGAGTACGCAGCATTTCCGGCCACTATAGAGACTACTCAGTAGAGATCTCTGCCGACCACTATAGTGACTACTGAGTACAGATCTCTGCTGGCCACTATAGAGACTACTGAGTACAGATCCCTGCCGGCCAATATAGAGACTAATGAGTACAGATCCCTGATGGCCACTATAGAGACTACTGAATACAGATTCCTGCCGGTCACTATAGAGACTACTGAGTACGCAGCACTACCGGCCACTATAGAGACTACTGAGTACAGATCCCTACTGGCCACTATAGAGACTACTGAGTACGCAGCCCTGCCGACCACTATAGAGACTACTGAGTACAGATCCCTGCCGGCCACTATAGAGATTACTGAATACGGATCCCTGCCGGCCACTATAGAGACTACTGAGTACTCAGCCCTGCTGGCCACTATAGAGACTACTGAGTACGCAGCCCTGCTGGCCACTATAAAGACTACTGAGTACGGATCCCTGCTGGCCACTATAGAGAATACTGAATACAGATCACTGTTGGTCACTATAGAGACTACTGAGTACACAGTCCTGCTGGCCACTATAGAGACTTCTGAGTATGCAACCCTGCCGGCCACTATAGAGACTACTGAGTACATATCCCTGCCGGCCACTATAGAGACTACTGAGTACAGATCCCTGCCGGCCATTATAGAGACTACTCAGTAGAGATCCCTGCCGACCACTATAGTGACTACTGAGTACAGATCCCTGCCGGCCACTAGAGAGACCACTGAGTATGCAGCCCTGCTGGCCACTATAGAGACTACTGAGTACAGATCCCTGCCGGCCACTATAGAGACTACTGAGTACGCAGCCCTGCTGGCCGCTATAGAGATTACTGAGTACTCAGCCCTGCCGGCCACTATAGAGACTACTGAGTACGCAGCCCTGCCGGCCACTATAGAGACTACTCAGTACAGATCCCTGCCGGCCACTATAGACACTACTGAGTACAGATCCCTGCTGGCCACTATAGAGACTAATCAGTAATGATCGCTACCGGCCACTATAGAGACTGCTGAGTACAGATCCCTGCCGGCCACTATAGAGACTACTGAGTACGCAGACCTGCTGGCCACTATAGAGACTACTGAGTACAGATCCCTGCTGGCCACTACAGAGACTTTAGAATACGGATCCCTGCCGACCACAATAGAGACTACTGAGTACGCAGCCTTGCCGGCCACTATAGAGACTACTGAGTATGCAACCCTGCCGGCCAGTATATAGACTACTGAGTATAGATCCCTGCTGGTCTCTATAGAGACTACTGAGTACAGATCCCTGCTGGCCACTATAGAGACTACTGAGTGTGAAGCCCTGCCGGCCACTATAGAGACTACTGAGTACAGATCCCTGCCGGCCACTATAGAGACTACTGAGTACGCAGCCCTGCTGGCCACTATAGAGACTACTGAGTACGCAGCCCTGCCGGCCACGATAGAGTCTATTGAGTACGCAGCCCTGCCGGCCACTATAGAGACTACTCAGTACAGATCCATGCCGGCCACTATAGAGACTACTGAATACGGATCCCTGCCGACCACTATAGAGACTACTGAGTACGGATCCCTGCCGGCTACTATAGAGACTACTGAGTACGCAGCCTTGCCGGCCACTATAGAGACTACTGAGTACAGATCGCTGCCGGGCACTATAGAGACTACTGAGTACGCAGCCCTGCTGGCCAATATACAGACTATTGGGTACGCAGCCCTGCCGGCCACTATAGAGACTACTGAGTACAGATCCCTGCCGGCCACTATAGAGATTGCTGAATACGGATCCCTGCCGGCCACTTTAGAGACTACTGAGTACGCAGCCCTGCTGGCCACTAATGAGACTACTGAGTACCGATCCCTGCCGGCCACTATAGAGACTACTGAGTACCGATCCTTGCCGGCCACTATAGAGATTACTGAATACCGATCCCTGCCGGCCACTATAGAGACTACTGAGTACACAGCCCTGCTGGCCAATATAGAGACTACTGAGTACAGATCCCTGCTGGCTACTATAGAGAATACTGAATACAGATCCCTGCCGGTCACTATAGAGACAACTCAGGACACAGCCCTGCTGGCCACTATAGAGACTACTGAGTATGCAACCCTGCCAGCCAGTATAGAGACTACTGAGTATAGATCCCTGCTGGTCACTATAGAGACTACTGAGTACAGATCCCTGCTGGCCACTATAGAGACTACTGAATACACATCCCTGCCGGTCACTGTAGAGACTACTGAGTACACAGCCCTGCCGGCCACTATGGAGACTACTGAGTATGCAACCCTGCCGGCCAGTATAGAGACTACTGAGCATAGATCCCTGCTTTTCACTATAGAGACTACTGAGTACAGATCCCTGCCAGTCACTGTAGAGACCACTGAGTACACAGCCCTGCTGGCCACTATAGAGACTACTGAGTATGCAACCCTGCCGGCCAGTATATAGACTACTGAGTGTGAAGCCCTTCCGGCCACTATAGAGCCTACTGAGTACGGATCCCTGCCGGCTACTATAGAGACTACTGAGTACGCAGCCCTGCCGGCCACTATAGAGACTACTCAGTACAGATCCCTTCCGACCACTATAGAAGACTACTCAGTACAGATCCCTGCCGGCCACCATAGAGACTACTGAGTACAGATCCCTGCTGGCCACTATAGAGACTACTCAATAATGATCGCTGCCGGCCACTGTAGAGACTACTGAGTACGGATCCCTGCCGGCCACTATAGAGACTACTGAGTACGCAGCCCTGCCGGCCACTATTGAGACTACTGAGGACAGATCCCTGCTGGCCACTATAGAGACTACTGAGTACAGATCCCTGCCGACCACTATTGACATTACTGAATACGGATCCCTGCCAGCCACTATAGAGACTACTGAGCACGCAGCCCTGCTGGCCTCTATAGAGACTACTGAATATGCGATCCTGCCGGCCACTATAGAGACTACTGAGTGTGAAGCCTTGCCGGCCACTATAGAGACTACTGAGTGTGAAGCCCTGCCGACCACTATAGAGACTACTGAGTACGCAGCCCTGCTGGCCACTATAGAGACTACTGCGTACGCAGCCCTGCTGGCCACTATAGAGACTACTGAGTACGCAGCCCTGCTGGCCACTATAGAGACTACTGAGTACGCAGCCCTGCTGGCCACTATAGAGACTACTGAGTACGGATCCCTGCCGGCCACTATAGAGACGACTGAGTACAGATCCCTGCTGGACACTATACAGACTACTGAATACAGATTCCTGCCGGTCACTATAGAGACTACTGAGTACGCAGCACTTCCGGCCACTATAGAGACTACTCAGTAGAGATCTCTGCCGACCACTATAGTGACTACTGAGTACAGATCTCTGCTGGCCACTATAGAGACTAATGAGTACAGATCCCTGCCGGCCAATATAGAGACTAATGAGTACAGATCCCTGCTGGCCACTATAGAGACTACTGAATACAGATTCCTGCCGGTCACTATAGAGACTACTGAGTACGCAGCACTACCGGCCACTATAGAGACTACTGAGTACAGATCCCTACTGGCCACTATAGAGACTACTGAGTACGCAGCCCTGCCGACCTCTATAGAGACTACTGAGTACAGATCCCTGCCGGCCACTATAGAGATTACTGAATACGGATCCCTGCCGGCCACTATAGAGACTACTGAGTACTCAGCCCTGCTGGCCACTATAGAGACTACTGAGTACGCAGCCCTGCTGGCCACTATAAAGACTACTGAGTACGGATCCCTGCTGGCCACTATAGAGAATACTGAATACAGATCACTGTTGGTCACTATAGAGACTACTGAGTACACAGTCCTGCTGGCCACTATAGAGACTTCTGAGTATGCAACCCTGCCGGCCACTATAGAGACTACTGAGTACAGATCCCTGCCGGCCACTATAGAGACTACTGAGTACAGATCCCTGCCGGCCATTATAGAGACTACTCAGTAGAGATCCCTGCCGACCACTATAGTGACTACTGAGTACAGATCCCTGCCGGCCACTAGAGAGACCACTGAGTATGCAGCCCTGCTGGCCACTATAGAGACTACTGAGTACAGATCCCTGCCGGCCACTATAGAGACTACTGAGTACGCAGCCCTGCTGGCCGCTATAGAGATTACTGAGTACTCAGCCCTGCCGGCCACTATAGAGACTACTGAGTACGCAGCCCTGCCGGCCACTATAGAGACTACTCAGTACAGATCCCTGCCGGCCACTATAGACACTACTGAGTACAGATCCCTGCTGGCCACTATAGAGACTAATCAGTAATGATCGCTGCCGGCCACTATAGAGACTGCTGAGTACAGATCCCTGCCGGCCACTATAGAGACTACTGAGTACGCAGCCCTGCTGGCCACTATAGAGACTACTGAGTACAGATCCCTGCTGGCCACTACAGAGACTTCAGAATACGGATCCCTGCCGACCACTATAGAGACTACTGAGTACGCAGCCTTGCCGGCCACTATAGAGACTACTGAGTATGCAACCCTGCCGGCCAGTATATAGACTACTGAGTATAGATCCCTGCTGGTCTCTATAGAGACTACTGAGTACAGATCCCTGCTGGCCACTATAGAGACTACTGAGTGTGAAGCCCTGCCGGCCACTATAGAGACTACTGAGTACAGATCCCTGCCGGCCACTATAGAGACTACTGAGTACGCAGCCCTGCTGGCCACTATAGAGACTACTGAGTACCCAGCCCTGCCGGCCACGATAGAGACTATTGAGTACGCAGCCCTGCCGGCCACTATAGAGACTACTCAGTACAGATCCATGCCGGCCACTATAGAGACTACTGAATACGGATCCCTGCCGACCACTATAGAGACTACTGAGTACGGATCCCTGCCGGCTACTATAGAGACTACTGAGTACGCAGCCCTGCCGGCCACTATAGAGACTACTGAGTACGCAGCCTTGCCGGCCACTATAGAGACTACTGAGTACAGATCCCTGCCGGGCACTATAGAGACTACTGAGTACGCAGCCCTGCTGGCCAATATACAGACTATTGGGTACGCAGCCCTGCCGGCCACTATAGAGACTACTGAGTACAGATCCCTGCCGGCCACTATAGAGATTGCTGAATACGGATCCCTGCCGGCCACTTTAGAGACTACTGAGTACGCAGCCCTGCTGGCCACTAATGAGACTACTGAGTACCGATCCCTGCCGGCCACTATAGAGACTACTGAGTACCGATCCCTGCCGGCCACTATAGAGATTACTGAATACGGATCCCTGCCGGCCACTATAGAGACTACTGAGTACACAGCCCTGCTGGCCAATATAGAGACTACTGAGTACAGATCCCTGCTGGCTACTATAGAGAATACTGAATACAGATCCCTGCCGGTCACTATAGAGACAACTCAGGACACAGCCCTGCTGGCCACTATAGAGACTACTGAGTATGCAACCCTGCCAGCCAGTATAGAGACTACTGAGTATAGATCCCTGCTGGTCACTATAGAGACTACTGAGTACAGATCCCTGCCAGTCACTGTAGAGACTACTGAGTACACAGCCCTGCTGGCCACTATAGAGACTACTGAGTATGCAACCCTGCCGGCCAGTATATAGACTACTGAGTGTGAAGCCCTTCCGGCCACCATAGAGCCTACTGAGTACGGATCCCTGCCGGCTACTATAGAGACTACTGTGTACGCAGCCCTGCCGGCCACTATAGAGACTACTCAGTACAGATCCCTTCCGACCACTATAGAAGACTACTCAGTACAGATCCCTGCCGGCCACCATAGAGACTACTGAGTACAGATCCCTGCTGGCCACTATAGAGACTACTCAATAATGATCGCTGCCGGCCACTGTAGAGACTACTGAGTACGGATCCCTGCCGGCCACTATAGAGACTACTGAGTACGCAGCCCTGCCGGCCACTATTGAGACTACTGAGGACAGATCCCTGCTGGCCACTATAGAGACTACTGAGTACAGATCCCTGCCGGCCACTATTGACATTACTGAATACGGATCCCTGCCAGCCACTATAGAGACTACTGAGCACGCAGCCCTGCTGGCCTCTATAGAGACTACTGAATATGCAATCCTGCCGGCCACTATAGAGACTACTGAGTGTGAAGCCTTGCCGGCCACTATAGAGACTACTGAGTGTGAAGCCCTGCCGACAACTATAGAGACTACTGAGTACAGATCCCTGCTGGCCACTATAGAGACTACTGAGTACGCAGCCGTGCTGGCCACTATAGAGACTACTGAGTACGCAGCCCTGCCGGCCACTATAGAGACTACTGAGTACGGATCCCTGCCGGCCACTATAGAGACTACTGAGTACGCAGCCCTGCCGGCCTCTATTGAGACTACTGAGGACAGATCCCTGTTGGCCACTATAGAGACTACTGAGTACAGATCCCTGCCGGCCACTATAGAGATTACTGAATACGGATCCCTGCCAGCCACTATAGAGACTACTGAGCACGCAGCCCTGCTGGCCACTATAGAGACTACTGAATATGCAATCCTGCCGGCCACTATAGAGACTACTGAATACAGATCCCTGCCAGCCACTATAGAGACTACTGAGCACGCAGCCCTGCTGGCCACTATAGAGACTACTGAATATGCAATCCTGCCGGTCACTATAGAGACTACTGAGTGTGAAGCCTTGCCGGCCACTATACAGACTACTGAGTAAGCAGCCCTGCTGGCCACTATACAGACTACTGACTACGCAGCACTGCTGGCCACTATAGAGACTACTGAGTACAGCTCCCTGCCGGCCACTATAGAGACTACTGCGTACGCAGCCCTGCTGGCCACTATAGAGACTACTGAGTACGCAGCCCTGCTGGCCACGATACAGACTACTGACTACGCAGCCCTGCTGGCCACTATAGAGACTACTGAGTACGGATCCCTGCTGGTCACCATAGAGACTACTGAGTGTGAAGCCCTGCTGGCCACTATAGAGACTACTGAGTACAGATCCCTGCCGGCCAGTATAGAGATTACTGAATACGGATCCCTGCCAGCCACTATAGAGACTACTGAGCACGCAGCCCTGCTGGCCACTATAGAGACTACTGAATATGCAATCCTGTCGGCCACTATAGAGACTACTGAGTGTGAAGCCTTTCCGGCCGCTATAGAGAATACTGAGTGTGAAGCCCTGCCGACCACTATAGAGACTACTGAGTACGCAGCCCTGCTGGACATTATAGAGACTTCAGAATACGGATCCCTGCCGACCACTATAGAGACTACTGAGTACGCAGCCTTGACGGCCACTATAGAGACTACTGAGTACAGATCCCTGCCGGGCACTATAGAGACTACTGAGTACGCAGCCCTGCCGGCTACTATGGAGACTACTGAGTATGAATCCCTGCTGGCCACTATAGAGACTACTGAATACAGATCCCTGCCGGTCACTGTAGAGACTACTGAGTACACAGCCCTGCTGGCCACTATGGAGACTACTGAGTATGCAACCCTGCCGGCCAGTATAGAGACTACTGAGTATAGATCCCTGCTGGTCACTATAGAGACTACTGAGTACAGATCCCTGCCGGTCACTGTAGAGACTACTGAGTACACAGCCCTGCTGGCCACTATGGAGACTACTGAGTATGCAACCCTGCCGGCCAGTATAAAGACTACTGAGTACAGATCCCTGCTGGTCACTATAGAGACTGCTAAGTACAGATCCCTGTTGGCCACTATAGAGACTACTGAGTGTGAAGCCCTTCCGGCCACTATAGAGCCTACTGAGTACGGATCCCTGCCGGCTACTATAGAGACTACTGAGTACGCAGCCCTGCCGGACACTATAGAGACTACTCAGTACAGATTCCTTCCGACCACTATAGAAGACTACTCAGTACAAATCCCTGCCGGCCACTATAGAGACTACTGAGTACAGATCCCTGCCGGCCACTATAGAGACTACTGAGTACGCAGCCGTGCTGGCCACTATAGAGACTACTGAGTACGCAGCCCTGCCGGCCTCTATTGAGACTACTGAGGACAGATCCCTGCTGGCCACTATAGAGACTACTGAGTACAGATCCCTGCCGGCCACCATAGAGATTACTGAATACGGATCCCTGCCAGCCACTATAGAGACTACTGAGCACGCAGCCCTGCTGGCCACTATAGAGACTACTGAATATGCAATCCTGCCGGCCACAATAGAGACTACTGAGTGTGAAGCCCTGCCGACCACTATAGAGACTACTGAGTACGCAGCCCTGCTGGACATTATAGAGACTACTGAGTACCGATCCCTGCTGGTCACTATAGAAACTACTGAGTGTGAAGCCCTGCTGGCCACCATAGAGACTACTCAGTACAGATCCCTGCTGGCCACTACAGAGACTTCAGAATACGGATCCCTGCCGACCACTATAGAGACTACTGAGTACGCAGCCTTGACGGCCACTATAGAGACTACTGAGTACAGATCCCTGCCGGGCACTATAGAGACTACTGAGTACGCAGCCCTGCCGGCCACTATGGAGACTACTGAGTACGGATCCCTGCTGGCCACGATAGAAACTACTGAGTACTGATCCCTGCCGGCCACTATAGAGACTTCTGAGTACAGATCCCTGCCGGCCAGTATAGAGACTACTGAGTACGCAGCCCTGCTGGCCACTATAGAGACTACTGAGTACTGATCCCTGCGGGCCACTATAGTGTCTACTGCGTACGCAACCCTGCTGGCCTCTATAGAGACTACTCAGTACGCAGCCCGGCTAGCCACTATAGAGACTACTGAGTACAGATCCCTGCCGACCACTATAGAGACTACTGAGAACGAAGCCCTGCTGGCCACTATAGAGAATATTGAGTACAGATACCTGCTGGCCACTATAGAGACTACTCAGTAATGATCGCTGCCGGCCATTATAGAGACTACTGAGGGCGCAGCCCTTCTGGCCACTATAGAGACTACTGAAGACGCAGCCCTGCTGGCCACTATCGAGACTACTGAGTGCGCAGCCCTGCTGGCCACTATAGAGACCACTGAGTACGCAGCCCGGCTAGCCACTATAGAGACTACTGAGTACAGATCCCTGCCGACCACTATAGAGACTACTGAGAACGAAGCCCTGCTGGCCACTATAGAGAATATTGAGTACAGATACCTGCTGGCCACTATAGAGACTACTCAGTAATGATCGCTGCCGGCCATTATAGAGACTACTGAGGGCGCAGCCCTTCTGGCCACTATAGAGACTACTGAAGACGCAGCCCTGCTGGCCACTATCGAGACTACTGAGTGCGCAGCCCTGCTGGCCACTATAGAGACCACTGAGTACGCAGCCCTGCTGGCTAATATAGAGACTACTGAGTATGAATCCCTGCTGGCCACTATAGAGACTACTGAATACAGATCCATGCCGGCCAGTATAGAGACTACTGAGTGTGAAGCCCTGCCAGCCACTATAGAGACTACTAAGTACGCAGCCCTGCTGGCCACTATAGAGACTACTGAGTACAAATCCCTGCCGGACACTATAGAGGTTACTAAATACGGATCCCTGCCGGCCACTCTAGAGACTACTGAGTACGCATCCCTGCAGCAACTATAGAGACTACTGAGTACAGATCCCTGCCGGACACTATAGAGGTTACTAAATACGGATCCCTGCCGGCTACTCTAGAGACTACTGAGTACGCATCCCTGCAGCAACTATAGAGACTACTGAGTACAGATCCCTGCCGGACACTATAGAGGTTACTAAATACGGATCCCTGCCGGCCACTCTAGAGACTACTGAGTAGAGATCCCTGCCGGCCACTATAGAGACTACTGAGTACGCAGCCCTGCTGGCTACTATAGAGACTACTGAGTACAGATACCTGCTGGCCACAATAGAGACTACTGAGTATGCAACCCTGCCGGCCAGTATAGAAACTACTGAGCATAGATCCCTGCTTGTCACTATAGAGACTACTGAGTACAGATCCCTGCCAGTCACTGTAGGGACTACTGAGTACACAGCCCTGCTGGCCACTATAGAGACTACTGAGTATGCAACCCTGCCGGCCAGTATATAGACTACTGAGTATAGATCCCTGCTGGTCACTATAGAGACTACTGAGTACAGATCCCTGCTGGCCACTATAGAGACTACTGAGTGTGAAGCGCTTCCGGCCACTATAGAGCCTACTGAGTACGGATCCCTGCCGGCTACTATAGAGACTACTGAGTACGCAGCCCTGCCGGCCACTATAGAGACTACTCAGTACAGATCCCTTCCGACCACTATAGAAGACTACTCAGTACAGCTCCCTGCCGGCCACTATAGAGACTACTGAGTACAGATCCCTGCTGGCCACTATAGAGACTACTCAATAATGATCGCTGCCGGCCACTGTAGAGACTACTGAGTACGGATCCCTGCCGGCCACTATAGAGACTACTGAGTACGCAGCCCTGCCGGCCACTATTGAGACTACTGAGGATAGATCCCTGCTGGCCACTATAGAGACTACTGAGTACAGATCCCTGCTGGCCACTATAGAGACTACTCAATAATGATCGCTGCTGGCCACTATAGAGACTACTGAGTACAGATCCCTGCCGGCCACTATAGAGACTACTGAGTACGCAGCCGTGCTGGCCACTATAGAGACTACTGAGTACGCAGCCCTGCCGGCCACTATAGAGACTACTGAGTACGGATCCCTGCCGGCCACTATAGAGACTACTGAGTACGCAGCCCTGCCGGCCTCTATTGAGACTACTGAGGACAGATCCCTGCTGGCCACTATAGAGACTACTGAGTACAGACCCCTGCCGGCCACTATAGAGATTACTGAATACGGATCCCTGCCAGCCACTATAGAGACTACTGAGCACGCAGCCCTGCTGGCCACTATAGAGACTACTGAATATGCAATCCTGCCGGCCACTATAGAGACTACTGAGAGTGAAACCTTGCCGGCCACTATAGAGACAACTGAGTACGCAGCCCTGCTGGACATTATAGAGACTACTGAGTAACGATCCCTGCTGGTCACTATCGAAACTACTGAGTGTGAAGCCCTGCTGGCCACTATAGAGACTACTCAGTACAGATCCCTGCTGGCCACTACAGAGACTTCAGAATACGGATCCCTGCCGATCACTATAGAGACTACTGAGTACGCAGCCTTGCCGGCCACTATAGAGACTACTGAGTACAGATCCCTACCAGGCACTATAGAGACTACTGAGTACGCAGCCCTGCCGGCCACTATGGAGACTACTGAGTACAGATCCCTGCTGGCCACTATAGAGACTACTGAGTACTGATCCCTGCCGGCCACTATAGAGACTAATGAGTACAGATCCCTGCCGGCCACTATAGAGACTACTGAGTACGCAGCCCTGCTGGCCACTATAGAGACTACTGAGTACTGATCCCTGCGGGCCACTATAGTGTCTACTGCGTACGCAGCCCTGCTGGCCTCTATAGAGACTACTCAGTACGCAGCCCGGCTAGCCACTATAGAGACTACTGAGTACAGATCCCTGCCGACCACTATAGAGACTACTGAGAACGAAGCCCTGCTGGCCACTATAGAGAATATTGAGTACAGATCCCTGCTGGCCACTATAGAGACTACTCAGTAATGATCGCTGCCGGCCATTATAGAGACTACTGAGGGCGCAGCCCTGCTGGCCACTATAGAGACTACTGAAGACGCAGCCCTGCTGGCCACTATAGCGACTACTGAGTAGGCAGCCCTGCTGGCCACTATCGAGACTACTGAGTGCGCAGCCCTGCTGGCCACTATAGAGACCACTGAGTACGCAGCCCTGCTGGCTAATATAGAGACTAATGAGTATGAATCCCTGCTGGCCACTATAGAGACTACTGAATACAGATCCATGCCGGCCAGTATAGAGACTACTGAGTGTGAAGCGCTGCCGGCCACTATAGAGACTACTGAGTGTGAAGCCCTGCTGGCCACTATAGAGACTACTGAGTGTGAAGCCCTGCCAGCCACTATAGAGACTACTAAGTACGCAGCCCTGCTGGCCACTATAGAGACTACTGAGTACAGATCCCTGCCGGACACTATAGAGGTTACTAAATACGGATCCCTGCCGGCCACTCTAGAGACTACTGAGTACGCATCCCTGCAGCAACTGTAGAGACTACTGAGTAGAGATCCCTGCCGGCCACTATAGAGACTACTTAGTAAGCAGCCTTTTTGGCCACAAAAGAGACTACTGAGTACGCAGCCCTGCTGGCCACTATAGAGACTACTGAGTACAGATCCCTGCTGGCCACAATAGAGACTACTGAGTACGCAGGCCTGCTGGCCGCTATAGCAACAACTGAGTACGCAGCCCTGCTGGCCATTATAGAGACTACTGAGTACGCAGCCCTGCTGGCCACGATAGAGACTACTCAGTACAGATCCGTGCCGACCACCATAGAGACTACTGAGTACAGATCCCTGCCGGACACTACAGAGACTACTGAGTACGCAGCCCTGCTGGCCACAATATAGACTACTGAGTACGCAGCCCTGCTGTCCACTATAGAGACTACTGAGTACGCAGCCCTGCTGGCCAATATACAGACTACTGAGTAAGCAGCCCTGCTGGCCACTATACAGACTACTGACTACGCAGCACTGCTGGCCACTATAGAGACTACTGAGTACAGCTCCCTGCCGGCCACTATAGAGACTACTGCGTACGTAGCCCTGCTGGCCACGATACAGACTACTAACTACGCAGCCCTGCTGGCCACTATAAAGACTACTGAGTACCGATCCCTGCTGGTCACCATAGAGACTACTGAGTACAGATCCCTGCCGGCCACTATAGAGATTACTGCATACGGATCCCTGCCAGCCACTCTAGAGACTACTGAGTACGCATCCCTGCAGCAACTATAGAGACTACTGAGTAGAGATCCCTGCCGGCCACTATAGAGACTACTGAGTACGCAGCCCTGCAGGCCACTATAGAGACTACTTAGTAAGCAGCCTTTTTGGCCACAAAAGAGACTACTGAGTACGCAGCCTTGCTGGCCACTATAGAGACTACTGAGTACAGATCCCTGCTGGCCACAATAGAGACTACTGAGTACGCAGGCCTGCTGGCCACTATAGCGACAACTGAGTACGCAGCCCTGCTGGCCATTATAGAGACTACTGAGTACGCAGCCCTGCTGGCCACTATAGAGACTACTGAGCACGCAGCCCTGCTGGCCACTATAGAGACTACTGAGTACGCAGCCCTGCTGGCCACGATACAGACTACTAACTACGCAGCCCTGCTGGCCACTATAGAGACTACTGAGTACCGATCCCTGCTGGTCACCATAGAGACTACTGAGTGTGAAGCCCTGCTGGCCACTATAGAGACTACTGAGTACAGATCCCTGCCGGCCACTATAGAGATTACTGAATACGGATCCCTGCCAGCCACTCTAGAGACTACTGAGTACGCATCCCTGCAGCAACTATAGAGATTACTGAGTAGAGATCCCTGCCGGCCACTATAGAGACTACTGAGTACGCAGCCCTGCAGGCCACTATAGAGACTACTTAGTAAGCAGCCTTTTTGGCCACCAAAGAGACTACTGAGTACGCAGCCCTGCTGGCCACTATAGAGACTACTGAGTACAGATCCCTGCTGGCCACAATAGAGACTACTGAGTACGCAGCCCTGCTGGCCACTATAGAGACTACTGAGTACGCAGCCCTGCCGGCCACGATAGAGACAACTCAGTACAGATCCGTGCCGACCACCATAGAGACTACTGAGTACAGATCCCTGCCGGACACTACAGAGACTACTGAGTACGCAGCCCTGCTGGCCACTATATAGACTACTGAGAATGCAACCCTGCCGGTCAGTATATAGACTACTGAGTATAGATCCCTGCTGGTCACTATAGAGACTACTGAGTACAGATCCCTGCCAGTCACTGTAGGGACTACTGAGTACACAGCCCTGCTGGCCACTATAGAGACTACTGAGTATGCAACCCTGCCGGCCAGTATATAGACTACTGAGTATAGATCCCTGCTGGTCACTATAGAGACTACTGAGTACAGATCCCTGCTGGCCACTATGGAGACTACTGAGTGTGAAGCCCTTCCGGCCACTATAGAGCCTACTGAGTACGGATCCCTGCCGGCTACTATAGAGACTACTGAGTACGCAGCCCTGCCGGCCACTATAGAGACTACTCAGTACAGATCCCTTCCGACCACTATAGAAGACTACTCAGTACAGATCCCTGCCGGCCACTATAGAGACTACTGAGTACAGATCCCTGCTGGCCACTATAGAGACTACTCAATAATGATCGCTGCCGGCCACTGTAGAGACTACTGAGTACGGATCCCTGCCGGCCACTATAGAGACTACTGAGTACGCAGCACTGCCGGCCACTATTGAGACTACTGAGGACAGATCCCTGCTGGCCACTATAGAGACTACTGAGTACAGATCCCTGCTGGCCACTATAGAGACTACTCAATAATGATCGCTGCTGGCCACTATAGAGACTACTGAGTACAGATCCCTGCCGGCCACTATAGAGACTACTGAGTACGCAGCCGTGCTGGCCACTATAGAGACTACTGAGTACGCAGCCCTGCCGGCCACTATGGAGACTACTGAGTATGGATCCCTGCTGGCCACTATAGAGACTACTGAGTACAGATCCCTGCTGGCCACTATAGAGACTACTGAATACAGATCCCTGCCGGTCACTGTAGAGACTACTGAGTACACAGCCCTGCCGGCCACTATGGAGACTACTGAGTATGCAACCCTGCCGGCCAGTATAGAGACTACTGAGTATAGATTCCTGCTGGTCACTATAGAGACTACTGAGTACAGATCCCTGCCGGACACTACAGAGACTACTGAGTACGCAGCCCTGCTGGCCACTATATAGACTACTGAGTATGCAACCCTGCCGGCCAGTATATAGACTACTGAGTATAGATCCCTGCTGGTCACTATAGAGACTACTGAGTACAGATCCCTGCTGGCCACTATAGAGACTACTGAGTGTGAAGCCCTTCCGGCCACTATAGAGCCTACTGAGTACGGATCCCTGCCGGCTACTATAGAGACTACTGAGTACGCAGCCCTGCCGGCCACTATAGAGACTACTCAGTACAGATCCCTTCCGACCACTATAGAAGACTACTCAGTACAGATCCCTGCCGGCCACTATAGAGACTACTGAGTACAGATCCCTGCTGGCCACTATAGAGACTACTCAATAATGATCGCTGCCGGCCACTGTAGAGACTACTGAGTACGGATCCCTGCCGGCCACTATAGAGACTACTCAGTACAGATCCCTTCCGACCACTATAGAAGACTACTCAGTACAGATCCCTCCCGGCCACTATAGAGACTACTGAGTACAGATCCCTGCTGGCCACTATAGAGACTACTCAATAATGATCGCTGCCGGCCACTATAGAGACTACTGAGTACGCAGCCCTGCCGGCCACTATTGAGACTACTGAGGACAGATCCCTGCTGGCCACTATAGAGACTACTGAGTACAGATCCCTGCTGGCCACTATAGAGACTACTCAATAATGATCGCTGCTGGCCACTATAGAGACTACTGAGTACAGATCCCTGCCGGCCACTATAGAGACTACTGAGTACGCAGCCGTGCTGGCCACTATAGAGACTACTGAGTACGCAGCCCTGCCGGCCACTATAGAGACTACTGAGAACGGATCCCTGCCGGCCACTATAGAGACTACTGAGTACGCAGCCCTGCCGGCCTCTATTGAGACTACTGAGGACAGATCCCTGCTGGCCACTATAAAGACTACTGAGTACAGATCCCTGCCGGCCACTATAGAGATTACTGAATACGGATCCCTGCCAGCCACTATAGAGACTACTGAGCACGCAGCCCTGCTGGCCACTATAGGGACTACTGAATATGCAATCCTGCCGGCCACTATAGAGACTACTGAGTGTGAAACCTTGCCGGCCACTATAGAGACAACTGAGTACGCAGCCCTGCTGGACATTATAGAGACTACTGAGTAACGATCCCTGCTGGTCACTATAGAAACTACTGAGTGTGAAGCCCTGCTGGCCACTATAGAGACTACTGAGTACAGATCCCTGCTGGCCACTACAGAGACTTCAGAATACGGATCCCTGCCGATCACTATAGAGACTACTGAGTACGCAGCCTTGCCGGCCACTATAGCGACAACTGAGTACGCAGCCCTGCTGGCCATTATAGAGACTACTGAGTACGCAGCCCTGCTGGCCACTATAGAGACTACTGAGCACGCAGCCCTGCTGGCCACTATAGAGACTACTGAGTACGCAGCCCTGCTGGCCACGATACAGACTACTAACTACGCAGCCCTGCTGGCCACTATAGAGACTACTGAGTACCGATCCCTGCTGGTCACCATAGAGACTACTGAGTGTGAAGCCCTGCTGGCCACTATAGAGACTACTGAGTACAGATCCCTGCCGGCCACTATAGAGATTACTGAATACGGATCCCTGCCAGCCACTCTAGAGACTACTGAGTACGCATCCCTGCAGCAACTATAGAGATTACTGAGTAGAGATCCCTGCCGGCCACTATAGAGACTACTGAGTACGCAGCCCTGCAGGCCACTATAGAGACTACTTAGTAAGCAGCCTTTTTGGCCACCAAAGAGACTACTGAGTACGCAGCCCTGCTGGCCACTATAGAGACTACTGAGTACAGATCCCTGCTGGCCACAATAGAGACTACTGAGTACGCAGCCCTGCTGGCCACTATAGAGACTACTGAGTACGCAGCCCTGCCGGCCACGATAGAGACAACTCAGTACAGATCCGTGCCGACCACCATAGAGACTACTGAGTACAGATCCCTGCCGGACACTACAGAGACTACTGAGTACGCAGCCCTGCTGGCCACTATATAGACTACTGAGAATGCAACCCTGCCGGTCAGTATATAGACTACTGAGTATAGATCCCTGCTGGTCACTATAGAGACTACTGAGTACAGATCCCTGCCAGTCACTGTAGGGACTACTGAGTACACAGCCCTGCTGGCCACTATAGAGACTACTGAGTATGCAACCCTGCCGGCCAGTATATAGACTACTGAGTATAGATCCCTGCTGGTCACTATAGAGACTACTGAGTACAGATCCCTGCTGGCCACTATGGAGACTACTGAGTGTGAAGCCCTTCCGGCCACTATAGAGCCTACTGAGTACGGATCCCTGCCGGCTACTATAGAGACTACTGAGTACGCAGCCCTGCCGGCCACTATAGAGACTACTCAGTACAGATCCCTTCCGACCACTATAGAAGACTACTCAGTACAGATCCCTGCCGGCCACTATAGAGACTACTGAGTACAGATCCCTGCTGGCCACTATAGAGACTACTCAATAATGATCGCTGCCGGCCACTGTAGAGACTACTGAGTACGGATCCCTGCCGGCCACTATAGAGACTACTGAGTACGCAGCACTGCCGGCCACTATTGAGACTACTGAGGACAGATCCCTGCTGGCCACTATAGAGACTACTGAGTACAGATCCCTGCTGGCCACTATAGAGACTACTCAATAATGATCGCTGCTGGCCACTATAGAGACTACTGAGTACAGATCCCTGCCGGCCACTATAGAGACTACTGAGTACGCAGCCGTGCTGGCCACTATAGAGACTACTGAGTACGCAGCCCTGCCGGCCACTATGGAGACTACTGAGTATGGATCCCTGCTGGCCACTATAGAGACTACTGAGTACAGATCCCTGCTGGCCACTATAGAGACTACTGAATACAGATCCCTGCCGGTCACTGTAGAGACTACTGAGTACACAGCCCTGCCGGCCACTATGGAGACTACTGAGTATGCAACCCTGCCGGCCAGTATAGAGACTACTGAGTATAGATTCCTGCTGGTCACTATAGAGACTACTGAGTACAGATCCCTGCCGGACACTACAGAGACTACTGAGTACGCAGCCCTGCTGGCCACTATATAGACTACTGAGTATGCAACCCTGCCGGCCAGTATATAGACTACTGAGTATAGATCCCTGCTGGTCACTATAGAGACTACTGAGTACAGATCCCTGCTGGCCACTATAGAGACTACTGAGTGTGAAGCCCTTCCGGCCACTATAGAGCCTACTGAGTACGGATCCCTGCCGGCTACTATAGAGACTACTGAGTACGCAGCCCTGCCGGCCACTATAGAGACTACTCAGTACAGATCCCTTCCGACCACTATAGAAGACTACTCAGTACAGATCCCTGCCGGCCACTATAGAGACTACTGAGTACAGATCCCTGCTGGCCACTATAGAGACTACTCAATAATGATCGCTGCCGGCCACTGTAGAGACTACTGAGTACGGATCCCTGCCGGCCACTATAGAGACTACTCAGTACAGATCCCTTCCGACCACTATAGAAGACTACTCAGTACAGATCCCTGCCGGCCACTATAGAGACTACTGAGTACAGATCCCTGCTGGCCACTATAGAGACTACTCAATAATGATCGCTGCCGGCCACTATAGAGACTACTGAGTACGCAGCCCTGCCGGCCACTATTGAGACTACTGAGGACAGATCCCTGCTGGCCACTATAGAGACTACTGAGTACAGATCCCTGCTGGCCACTATAGAGACTACTCAATAATGATCGCTGCTGGCCACTATAGAGACTACTGAGTACAGATCCCTGCCGGCCACTATAGAGACTACTGAGTACGCAGCCGTGCTGGCCACTATAGAGACTACTGAGTACGCAGCCCTGCCGGCCACTATAGAGACTACTGAGAACGGATCCCTGCCGGCCACTATAGAGACTACTGAGTACGCAGCCCTGCCGGCCTCTATTGAGACTACTGAGGACAGATCCCTGCTGGCCACTATAAAGACTACTGAGTACAGATCCCTGCCGGCCACTATAGAGATTACTGAATACGGATCCCTGCCAGCCACTATAGAGACTACTGAGCACGCAGCCCTGCTGGCCACTATAGGGACTACTGAATATGCAATCCTGCCGGCCACTATAGAGACTACTGAGTGTGAAACCTTGCCGGCCACTATAGAGACAACTGAGTACGCAGCCCTGCTGGACATTATAGAGACTACTGAGTAACGATCCCTGCTGGTCACTATAGAAACTACTGAGTGTGAAGCCCTGCTGGCCACTATAGAGACTACTCAGTACAGATCCCTGCTGGCCACTACAGAGACTTCAGAATACGGATCCCTGCCGATCACTATAGAGACTACTGAGTACGCAGCCTTGCCGGCCACTATAGAGACTACTGAGTACAGATCCCTGCCAGGCACTATAGAGACTACTGAGTACGCAGCCCTGCCGGCCACTATGGAGACTACTGAGTACAGATCCCTGCTGGCCACTATAGAGACTACTGAGTACTGATCCCTGCCGGCCACTATAGAGACTACTGAGTACAGATCCCTGCCGGCCACTATAGAGACTACTGAGTACGCAGCCCTGCTGGCCACTATAGAGACTACTGAGTACTAATCCCTGCAGGCCACTATAGTGTCTACTGCGTACGCAGCCCTGCTGGCCTCTATAGAGACTACTCAGTACGCAGCCCGGCTAGCCACTATAGAGACTACTGAGTACAGATCCCTGCCGACCACTATAGAGACTACTGAGAACGAAGCCCTGCTGGCCACTATAGAGAATATTGAGTACAGATCCCTGCTGGCCACTATAGAGACTACTCAGTAATGATCGCTGCCGGCCATTATAGAGACTACTGAGGGCGCAGCCCTGCTGGCCACTATAGAGACTACTGAAGACGCAGCCCTGCTGGCCACTATAGCGACTACTGAGTGCGCAGCCCTGCTGGCCACTATCGAGACTACTGAGTGCGCAGCCCTGCTGGCCACTATAGAGACCACTGAGTACGCAGCCCTGCTGGCTAATATAGAGACTAATGAGTATGAATCCCTGCTGGCCACTATAGAGACTACTGAATACAGATCCATGCCGGCCAGTATAGAGACTACTGAGTGTGAAGCGCTGCCGGCCACTATAGAGACTACTGAGTGTGAAGCGCTGCCGGCCACTATAGAGACTACTGAGTGTGAAGCCCTGCCAGCCACTATAGAGACTACTAAGTACACAGCCCTGCTGGCCACTATAGAGACTACTGAGTACAGATCCCTGCCGGACACTATAGAGGTTACTAAATACGGATCCCTGCCGGCCACTCTAGAGACTACTGAGTACGCAGCCCTGCAGGCCACTATAGAGACTACTTAGTAAGCAGCCTTTTTGGCCACAAAAGAGACTACTGAGTACGCAGCCCTGCTGGCCACTATAGAGACTACTGAGTACAGATCCCTGCTGGCCACAATAGAGACTACTGAGTACGCAGGCCTGCTGGCCACTATAGCGACAACTGAGTACGCAGCCCTGCTGGCCATTATAGAGACTACTGAGTACGCAGCCCTGCTGGCCACGATAGAGACTACTCAGTACAGATCCGTGCCGACCACCATAGAGACTACTGAGTACAGATCCCTGCCGGACACTACAGAGACTACTGAGTACGCAGCCCTGCTGGCCACAATATAGACTACTGAGTACGCAGCCCTGCTGTCCACTATAGAGACTACTGAGTACGCAGCCCTGCTGGCCAATATACAGACTACTGAGTAAGCAGCCCTGCTGGCCACTATACAGACTACTGACTACGCAGCACTGCTGGCCACTATAGAGACTACTGAGTACAGCTCCCTGCCGGCCACTATAGAGACTACTGCGTACGTAGCCCTGCTGGCCACGATACAGACTACTAACTACGCAGCCCTGCTGGCCACTATAAAGACTACTGAGTACCGATCCCTGCTGGTCACCATAGAGACTACTGAGTACAGATCCCTGCCGGCCACTATAGAGATTACTGCATACGGATCCCTGCCAGCCACTCTAGAGACTACTGAGTACGCATCCCTGCAGCAACTATAGAGACTACTGAGTAGAGATCCCTGCCGGCCACTATAGAGACTACTGAGTACGCAGCCCTGCAGGCCACTATAGAGACTACTTAGTAAGCAGCCTTTTTGGCCACAAAAGAGACTACTGAGTACGCAGCCTTGCTGGCCACTATAGAGACTACTGAGTACAGATCCCTGCTGGCCACAATAGAGACTACTGAGTACGCAGGCCTGCTGGCCACTATAGCGACAACTGAGTACGCAGCCCTGCTGGCCATTATAGAGACTACTGAGTACGCAGCCCTGCTGGCCACTATAGAGACTACTGAGCACGCAGCCCTGCTGGCCACTATAGAGACTACTGAGTACGCAGCCCTGCTGGCCACGATACAGACTACTAACTACGCAGCCCTGCTGGCCACTATAGAGACTACTGAGTACCGATCCCTGCTGGTCACCATAGAGACTACTGAGTGTGAAGCCCTGCTGGCCACTATAGAGACTACTGAGTACAGATCCCTGCCGGCCACTATAGAGATTACTGAATACGGATCCCTGCCAGCCACTCTAGAGACTACTGAGTACGCATCCCTGCAGCAACTATAGAGATTACTGAGTAGAGATCCCTGCCGGCCACTATAGAGACTACTGAGTACGCAGCCCTGCAGGCCACTATAGAGACTACTTAGTAAGCAGCCTTTTTGGCCACCAAAGAGACTACTGAGTACGCAGCCCTGCTGGCCACTATAGAGACTACTGAGTACAGATCCCTGCTGGCCACAATAGAGACTACTGAGTACGCAGCCCTGCTGGCCACTATAGAGACTACTGAGTACGCAGCCCTGCCGGCCACGATAGAGACAACTCAGTACAGATCCGTGCCGACCACCATAGAGACTACTGAGTACAGATCCCTGCCGGACACTACAGAGACTACTGAGTACGCAGCCCTGCTGGCCACTATATAGACTACTGAGAATGCAACCCTGCCGGTCAGTATATAGACTACTGAGTATAGATCCCTGCTGGTCACTATAGAGACTACTGAGTACAGATCCCTGCCAGTCACTGTAGGGACTACTGAGTACACAGCCCTGCTGGCCACTATAGAGACTACTGAGTATGCAACCCTGCCGGCCAGTATATAGACTACTGAGTATAGATCCCTGCTGGTCACTATAGAGACTACTGAGTACAGATCCCTGCTGGCCACTATGGAGACTACTGAGTGTGAAGCCCTTCCGGCCACTATAGAGCCTACTGAGTACGGATCCCTGCCGGCTACTATAGAGACTACTGAGTACGCAGCCCTGCCGGCCACTATAGAGACTACTCAGTACAGATCCCTTCCGACCACTATAGAAGACTACTCAGTACAGATCCCTGCCGGCCACTATAGAGACTACTGAGTACAGATCCCTGCTGGCCACTATAGAGACTACTCAATAATGATCGCTGCCGGCCACTGTAGAGACTACTGAGTACGGATCCCTGCCGGCCACTATAGAGACTACTGAGTACGCAGCACTGCCGGCCACTATTGAGACTACTGAGGACAGATCCCTGCTGGCCACTATAGAGACTACTGAGTACAGATCCCTGCTGGCCACTATAGAGACTACTCAATAATGATCGCTGCTGGCCACTATAGAGACTACTGAGTACAGATCCCTGCCGGCCACTATAGAGACTACTGAGTACGCAGCCGTGCTGGCCACTATAGAGACTACTGAGTACGCAGCCCTGCCGGCCACTATGGAGACTACTGAGTATGGATCCCTGCTGGCCACTATAGAGACTACTGAGTACAGATCCCTGCTGGCCACTATAGAGACTACTGAATACAGATCCCTGCCGGTCACTGTAGAGACTACTGAGTACACAGCCCTGCCGGCCACTATGGAGACTACTGAGTATGCAACCCTGCCGGCCAGTATAGAGACTACTGAGTATAGATTCCTGCTGGTCACTATAGAGACTACTGAGTACAGATCCCTGCCGGACACTACAGAGACTACTGAGTACGCAGCCCTGCTGGCCACTATATAGACTACTGAGTATGCAACCCTGCCGGCCAGTATATAGACTACTGAGTATAGATCCCTGCTGGTCACTATAGAGACTACTGAGTACAGATCCCTGCTGGCCACTATAGAGACTACTGAGTGTGAAGCCCTTCCGGCCACTATAGAGCCTACTGAGTACGGATCCCTGCCGGCTACTATAGAGACTACTGAGTACGCAGCCCTGCCGGCCACTATAGAGACTACTCAGTACAGATCCCTTCCGACCACTATAGAAGACTACTCAGTACAGATCCCTGCCGGCCACTATAGAGACTACTGAGTACAGATCCCTGCTGGCCACTATAGAGACTACTCAATAATGATCGCTGCCGGCCACTGTAGAGACTACTGAGTACGGATCCCTGCCGGCCACTATAGAGACTACTCAGTACAGATCCCTTCCGACCACTATAGAAGACTACTCAGTACAGATCCCTGCCGGCCACTATAGAGACTACTGAGTACAGATCCCTGCTGGCCACTATAGAGACTACTCAATAATGATCGCTGCCGGCCACTATAGAGACTACTGAGTACGCAGCCCTGCCGGCCACTATTGAGACTACTGAGGACAGATCCCTGCTGGCCACTATAGAGACTACTGAGTACAGATCCCTGCTGGCCACTATAGAGACTACTCAATAATGATCGCTGCTGGCCACTATAGAGACTACTGAGAACAGATCCCTGCCGGCCACTATAGAGACTACTGAGTACGCAGCCGTGCTGGCCACTATAGAGACTACTGAGTACGCAGCCCTGCCGGCCACTATAGAGACTACTGAGAACGGATCCCTGCCGGCCACTATAGAGACTACTGAGTACGCAGCCCTGCCGGCCTCTATTGAGACTACTGAGGACAGATCCCTGCTGGCCACTATAAAGACTACTGAGTACAGATCCCTGCCGGCCACTATAGAGATTACTGAATACGGATCCCTGCCAGCCACTATAGAGACTACTGAGCACGCAGCCCTGCTGGCCACTATAGGGACTACTGAATATGCAATCCTGCCGGCCACTATAGAGACTACTGAGTGTGAAACCTTGCCGGCCACTATAGAGACAACTGAGTACGCAGCCCTGCTGGACATTATAGAGACTACTGAGTAACGATCCCTGCTGGTCACTATAGAAACTACTGAGTGTGAAGCCCTGCTGGCCACTATAGAGACTACTCAGTACAGATCCCTGCTGGCCACTACAGAGACTTCAGAATACGGATCCCTGCCGATCACTATAGAGACTACTGAGTACGCAGCCTTGCCGGCCACTATAGAGACTACTGAGTACAGATCCCTGCCAGGCACTATAGAGACTACTGAGTACGCAGCCCTGCCGGCCACTATGGAGACTACTGAGTACAGATCCCTGCTGGCCACTATAGAGACTACTGAGTACTGATCCCTGCCGGCCACTATAGAGACTACTGAGTACAGATCCCTGCCGGCCACTATAGAGACTACTGAGTACGCAGCCCTGCTGGCCACTATAGAGACTACTGAGTACGCAGCCCTGCCGGCCACTATAGAGACTACTGCGTACGGATATCAGGTGGCCACTATAGTGTCCACTGCGTACGCAGCCCTGCTGGCCACTATGGAGACTACTGAGTACGCAGCCCTGCCAGCCACTATAGAGACTACTGAGTACGGATCCCTGCCGGCCACTATAGAGACTACTGAGTACAGATCCCTGCTGGCCAATATAGAGACTACTGAGTACAGATCCCTGCCGGCCACTATAGAGATTGCTGAATACGGATCCCTGCCGGCCACTATAGAGACTACTGAGCACGCAGCCCTGCTGGCCACTATAGAGACTAATGAATATGCAACCGTGCCGGCCACTATAGAGACTACTGAGTACGCAGCCCTGCTGCACATTATAGACACTACTGAGTACCGATCCTTGCTGGTCACTTAGAGACTACTGAGTGTGAAGCCCTGCTGGCCACTATAGACACTACTCAGTACAGATCCCTGCTGGCCACGACAGAAGCTTCAGAATATGGATCCCTGCCGACCACTATAGAGACTACTGAGTACAGATCCCTGCCGGCCATTATAGAGACTACTCAGTAGAGATCCCTGCCGACCACTATAGTGACTACTGAGTACAGATCCCTGCCGGCCACTGTAGAGACTACTGAATACGCAGCTCTGCCGGCCACTATAGAGACTACTGAGTACAGATCCCTGCCGGCCACTATAGAGACTACTGAGTACTGATCCCTGCGGGCCACTATAGTGTCTACTGCGTACGCAGCCCTGCTGGCCTCTATAGAGACTACTCAGTACGCAGCCCGGCTAGCCACTATAGAGACTACTGAGTACAGATCCCTGCCGACCACTATAGAGACTACTGAGAACGAAGCCCTGCTGGCCACTATAGAGAATATTGAGTACAGATCCCTGCTGGCCACTATAGAGACTACTCAGTAATGATCGCTGCCGGCCATTATAGAGACTACTGAGGGCGCAGCCCTGCTGGCCACTATAGAGACTACTGAAGACGCAGCCCTGCTGGCCACTATAGCGACTACTGAGTGCGCAGCCCTGCTGGCCACTATCGAGACTACTGAGTGCGCAGCCCTGCTGGCCACTATAGAGACCACTGAGTACGCAGCCCTGCTGGCTAATATAGAGACTAATGAGTATGAATCCCTGCTGGCCACTATAGAGACTACTGAATACAGATCCATGCCGGCCAGTATAGAGACTACTGAGTGTGAAGCGCTGCCGGCCACTATAGAGACTACTGAGTGTGAAGCGCTGCCGGCCACTATAGAGACTACTGAGTGTGAAGCCCTGCCAGCCACTATAGAGACTACTAGGTACGCAGCCCTGCTGGCCACTATAGAGACTACTGAGTACAGATCCCTGCCGGACACTATAGAGGTTACTAAATACGGATCCCTGCCGGCCACTCTAGAGACTACTGAGTACGCAGCCCTGCAGGCCACTATAGAGACTACTTAGTAAGCAGCCTTTTTGGCCACAAAAGAGACTACTGAGTACGCAGCCCTGCTGGCCACTATAGAGACTACTGAGTACAGATCCCTGCTGGCCACAATAGAGACTACTGAGTACGCAGGCCTGCTGGCCACTATAGCGACAACTGAGTACGCAGCCCTGCTGGCCATTATAGAGACTACTGAGTACGCAGCCCTGCTGGCCACGATAGAGACTACTCAGTACAGATCCGTGCCGACCACCATAGAGACTACTGAGTACAGATCCCTGCCGGACACTACAGAGACTACTGAGTACGCAGCCCTGCTGGCCACTATATAGACTACTGAGTACGCAGCCCTGCTGTCCACTATAGAGACTACTGAGTACGCAGCCCTGCTGGCCAATATACAGACTACTGAGTAAGCAGCCCTGCTGGCCACTATACAGACTACTGACTACGCAGCACTGCTGGCCACTATAGAGACTACTGAGTACAGCTCCCTGCCGGCCACTATAGAGACTATTGCGTACCCAGCCCTGCTGGCCACTACAGAGACTACTGAGTACGCAGCCCTGCTGGCCACGATACAGACTACTAACTACGCAGCCCTGCTGGCCACTATAAAGACTACTGAGTACCGATACCTGCTGGTCACCATAGAGACTACTGAGTGTGAAGCCCTGCTGGCCACTATAGAGACTACTGAGTACAGATCCCTGCCGGCCACTATAGAGATTACTGAATACGGATCCCTGCCAGCCACTCTAGAGACTACTGAGTACGCATCCCTGCAGCAACTATAGAGACTACTGAGTAGAGATCCCTGCCGGCCTCTATAGAGACTACTGAGTACGCAGCCCTGCAGGCCACTATAGAGACTACTTAGTAAGCAGCCTTTTTGGCCACAAAAGAGACTACTGAGTACGCAGCCTTGCTGGCCACTATAGAGACTACTGAGTACAGATCCCTGCTGGCCACAATAGAGACTACTGAGTACGCAGGCCTGCTGGCCACTATAGCGACAACTGAGTACGCAGCCCTGCTGGCCATTATAGAGACTACTGAGTACGCAGCCCTGCTGGCCACTATAGAGACTACTGAGCACGCAGCCCTGCTGGCCACTATAGAGACTACTGAGTACGCAGCCCTGCTGGCCACGATACAGACTACTAACTACGCAGCCCTGCTGGCCACTATAGAGACTACTGAGTACCGATCCCTGCTGGTCACCATAGAGACTACTGAGTGTGAAGCCCTGCTGGCCACTATAGAGACTACTGAGTACAGATCCCTGCCGGCCACTATAGAGATTACTGAATACGGATCCCTGCCAGCCACTCTAGAGACTACTGAGTACGCATCCCTGCAGCAACTATAGAGATTACTGAGTAGAGATCCCTGCCGGCCACTATAGAGACTACTGAGTACGCAGCCCTGCAGGCCACTATAGAGACTACTTAGTAAGCAGCCTTTTTGGCCACCAAAGAGACTACTGAGTACGCAGCCCTGCTGGCCACTATAGAGACTACTGAGTACAGATCCCTGCTGGCCACAATAGAGACTACTGAGTACGCAGCCCTGCTGGCCACTATAGAGACTACTGAGCACGCAGCCCTGCTGGCCACTATAGAGACTACTGAGTACGCAGCCCTGCCGGCCACGATAGAGACTACTCAGTACAGATCCGTGCCGACCACCATAGAGACTACTGAGTACAGATCCCTGCCGGACACTACAGAGACTACTGAGTACGCAGCCCTGCTGGCCACTATATAGACTACTGAGTACGCAGCCCTGCTGTCCACTATAGAGACTACTGAGTACGCAGCCCTGCTGGCCACTATACAGACTACTGAGTAAGCAGCCCTGCTGGCCACTATAGAGACTACTGCGTACGCAGCCCTGCTGGCCACTATAGAGACTACTGAGTACAGCTCCCTGCCGGCCACTATAGAGACTACTGCGTACGCAGCCCTGCTGGCCACTATAGAGACTACTGAGTACGCAGCCCTGCTGGCCACTATAGAGACTACTGAGTACCGATCCCTGCTGGTCACCATAGAGACTACTGAGTGTGAAGCCCTGCTGGCCACTATAGAGACTACTGAGTACAGATCCCTGCCGGCCACTATAGAGATTACTGAATACGGATCCCTGCCAGCCACTATAGAGACTACTGAGCACGCAGCCCTGCTGGCCACTATAGAGACTACTGAATATGCAATCCTGCCGGCCACTATAGAGACTACTGAGTGTGAAGCCCTACCGACCACTATAGAGACTACTGAGTACGCAGCCCTGCTGCACATTATAGAGACTACTGAGTACCGATCCTTGCTGGTCACTTAGAGACTACTGAGTGTGAAGCCCTGCTGGCCACTATAGACACTACTCAGTACAGATCCCTGCTGGCCACGACAGAAGCTTCAGAATATGGATCCCTGCCGACCACTATAGAGACTACTGAGTACAGATCCCTGCCGGCCATTATAGAGACTACTCAGTAGAGATCCCTGCCGACCACTATAGTGACTACTGAGTACAGATCCCTGCCGGCCACTGTAGAGACTACTGAATACGCAGCTCTGCCGGACACTATAGAGACTACTGAGTACAGATCCCTGCCGGCCACTATAGAGACTACTGAGTACGCAGCCGTGCTGGCCACTATAGAAACTACTGAGTACGCAGCCCTGCCGGCCACTATAGAGACTACTGAGTGTGAAGCTGTGCCAGCCACTAGAGAGACTACTGAGTACGCAGCCCTGCTGGACATTATACAGACTACTCAGTACAGATCCTTGCTGGCCACTACAGAGACTTCAGAATACGGATCCCTGCCGACCACTATAGAGACTACTGAGTACGCAGCCTTGCCGGCCACTATAGAGACTACTGAGTATGCAACCCTGCCGGCCAGTATATAGACTACTGAGTATAGATCCCTGCTGGTCTCTATAGAGACTACTGAGTACAGATCCCTGCCGGCCACTATAGAGACTACTGAGTACGCAGCCCTGCCGGCCACTATTGAGACTACTGAGGACAGATCCCTGCTGGCCACTATAGAGACTACTGAATACAGATCCCTGCCGACCACTATAGAGACTACTGAGTACGCAGCCTTGCCGGCCACTATGGAGACTACTGAGTATGCAACCCTGCCGGCCAGTATATAGACTACTGAGTATAGATCCCTGCTGGTGTCTATAGAGACTACTGAGTACAGATCCCTGCCGGCCACTATAGAGACTACTGAGTACGCAGCCCTGCCGGCCACTATTGAGACTACTGAGGAAAGATCCCTGCTGGCCACTATAGAGACTACTGAGTACAGATCCCTGCCGGCCACTATTGACATTACTGAATACGGATCCCTGCCAGCCACTATAGAGACTACTGAGCACGCAGCCCTGCTGGCCACTATAGAGACTACTGAATATGCAATCCTGCCGGCCACTATAGAGACTACTGAGTGTGAAGCCTTGCCGGCCACTATAGAGACTACTGAGTGTGAAGCCCTGCCGACCACTATAGAGACTACTGAGTACGCAGCCCTGCTGGACATTATAGAGACTACTGAGTACCGATCCCTGCTGGTCACTATAGAGACTACTGAGTGTGAAGCCCTGCTGGCCACTGTAGAGACTACTCAGTACAGATCCCTGCTGGCCACTACAGAGACTTCAGAATACGGAACCCTGCCGACCACTATAGAGACTACTGAGTACGCAGCCTTGCCAGCCACTATAGAGACTACTGAGTACAGATCCCTGCCGGGCACTATAGTGACTACTGAGTACGCAGCCCTGCCGGCCACTATGGAGACTACTGAGTACAGATTCCTGCTGACCACTATAGAGACTACTGAGTACAGATCCCTGCTGGCCACTATAGAGACTACTGAGTGTGAAGCCCTGCTGGCCACTATAGAGACTACTCAGTACAGATCCCTGCCGGCCACTATAAAGATTACTCAGTAGAGATCCCTGCCGACCACGATAGTGACTACTGAGTACGCAGCTCTGCTGGCCACTATGGAGACTACTGAGTACGCAGCCCTGCCGGCCACTATAGAGACTACTGCGTACGGATATCAGCCGGCCACTATAGTGTCCACTGCGTACGCAGCCCTGCTGGCCACTATGGAGACTACTGAGTACGCAGCCCTGCCAGCCACTATAGAGACTTCTGAGTACGGATCCCTGCCGGCCACTATAGAGACTACTGAGTACAGATCCCTGCTGGCCAATATAGAGACTACTGAGTACAGATCCCTGCCGGCCACTATAGAGATTGCTGAATACGGATCCCTGCCGGCCACTATAGAGACTACTGAGCACGCAGCCCTGCTGGCCACTATAGAGACTACTGAATATGCAACCCTGCCGGCCACTATAGAGACTACTGAGTGTGAAGCTGTGCCAGCCACTAGAGAGAGTACTGAGTACGCAGCCCTGCTGGACATTATACAGACTACTCAGTACAGATCCCTGCTGGCCACTACAGAGACTTCAGAATACGGATCCCTGCCGACCACTATAGAGACTACTGAGTACGCAGCCTTGCCGGCCACTATAGAGACTACTGAGTATGCAACCCTGCCGGCCAGTATATAGACTACTGAGTATAGATCCCTGCTGGTCTCTATAGAAACTACTGAGTACAGATCCCTGCCGGCCACTATAGAGACTACTGAGTACGCAGCCCTGCCGGCCACTATTGAGACGACTGAGGACAGATCCCTGCTGGCCACTATTGAGACGACTGAATACAGATCCCTGCCGACCACTATAGAGACTACTGAGTACGCAGCCTTGCCGGCCACTATGGAGACTACTGAGTATGCAACCCTGCCGGCCAGTATATAGACTACTGAGTATAGATCCCTGCTGGTCTCTATAGACACTACTGAGTACGCAGCCCTGCCGGCCACTATTGAGACTACTGAGGACAGATCCCTGCTGGCCACTATAGAGACTACTGAGTACAGATCCCTGCCGGCCACTATTGACATTACTGAATACGGATCCCTGCCAGCCACTATAGAGACTACTGAGCACGCAGCCCTGCTGGCCACTATAGAGAGTACTGAATATGCAATCCTGCCGGCCACTATAGAGACTACTGAGTGTGAAGCCTTGCCGGCCACTATAGAGACTACTGAGTGTGAAGCCCTGCCGACCACTATAGAGACTACTGAGTACGCAGCCCTGCTGGACATTATAGAGACTACTGAGTACCGATCCCTGCTGGTCACTATAGAGACTACTGAGTGTGAAGCCCTGCTGGCCACTATAGAGACTACTCAGTACAGATCCCTGCTGGCCACTACAGAGACTTCAGAATACGGATCCCTGCCGACCACTATAGAGACTACTGAGTACGCAGCCTTGCCAGCCACTATAGAGTCTACTGAGTACAGATCCCTGCCGGGCACTATAGAGACTACTGAGTACGCAGCCCTGCCGGCCACTATGGAGACTACTGAGTACAAATTCCTGCTGACCACTATAGAGACTACTGAGTGTGAAGCCCTGCTGGCCACTATAGAGACTACTCAGTACAGATCCCTGCCGGCCACTATAAAGATTACTCAGTAGAGATCCCTGCCGACCACGATAGTGACTACTGAGTACGCAGCTCTGCTGGCCACTATGGAGACTACTGAGTACGCAGCCCTGCCGACCACTATAGAGACTACTGCGTACGGATATCAGCCGGCCACTATAGTGTCCACTGCGTACGCAGCCCTGCTGGCCACTATGGAGACTACTGAGTACGCAGCCCTGCCAGCCACTATAGAGACTACTGAGTACGGATCCCTGCCGGCCACTATAGAGACTACTGAGTACAGATCCCTGCTGGCCAATATAGAGACTACTGAGTACAGATCCCTGCCGGCCACTATAGAGATTGCTGAATACGGATCCCTGCCGGCCACTATAGAGACTACTGAGTATGCATCCCTGCGGCCACTAGAGACTATTGAATACGCAGCCCTGCAGGCTACTATAGAGACTACTTAGTAAGCAGCCTTGTTGGCCACTATAGTGACTACTGAGTACGCAGCCCTTTGGCCACTATAGAGACGACTGAGTTCAGATCCCTGCCGGCCACTAGGGAGACTGCTCAGTACAGATCCCTGCTGGCCACTATAGAGAGTACTGAGTACAGATTCCTGCTGACCACTATAGAGACTACTGAGTGTGAAGCCCTGCTGGCCACTATAGAGACTACTCTGTACAGATCCCTGCCGGCCACTATAAAGATTACTCAGTAGAGATCCCTGCCGACCACGATAGTGACTACTGAGTACGCAGCTCTGCTGGCCACTATGGAGACTACTGAGTACGCAGCCCTGCCGGCCACTATAGAAACTACTGCGTACGGATATCAGCCGGCCACTATAGTGTCCACTGCGTACGCAGCCCTGCTGGCCACTATGGAGACTACTGAGTACGCAGCCCTGCCAGCCACTATAGAGACTACTGAGTACGGATCCCTGCCGGCCACTATAGAGACTACTGAGTACAGATCCCTGCTGGCCAATATAGAGACTACTGAGTACAGATCCCTGCCGGCCACTATAGAGATTGCTGAATACGGATCCCTGCCGGCCACTATAGAGACTACTGAGCACTCAGCCCTGCTGGCCACTATAGAGACTAATGAATATGCAACCGTGCCGGCCACTATAGAGACTACTGAGTACGCAGCCCTGCTGCACATTATAGAGACTACTGAGTACCGATCCTTGCTGGTCACTTAGAGACTACTGAGTGTGAAGCCCTGCTGGCCACTATAGACACTGCTCAGTACAGATCCCTGCTGGCCACGACAGAAGCTTCAGAATACGGATCCCTGCCGACCACTATAGAGACTACTGAGTACAGATCCCTGCCGGCCATTATACAGACTACTCAGTAGAGATCCCTGCCGACCACTATAGTGACTACTGAGTACAGATCCCTGCCGGCCACTGTAGAGACTACTGAATACGCAGCTCTGCCGGCCACTATAGAGACTACTGAGTACAGATCCCTGCCGGCCACTATAGAGACTACTGAGTACGCAGCCGTGCTGGCCACTATAGAAACTACTGAGTACGCAGCCCTGCCGGCCACTATAGAGACTACTGAGTACAGATCCCTGCCGGCCACTATAGAGACTACTGAGTACTGATCCCTCCTGGCCACTATAGAGACTACTGAGTACAGATCCCTGCCGGCCACTATAGAGATTGCTGAATACTGATCCCTGCCGGCCACTATAGAGACTACTGAGCACGCAGCCCTGCTGGCCACTATAGAGACTACTGAATATGCAACCCTGCCGGCCACTATAGAGACTACTGAGTGTGAAGCTGTGCCAGCCACTAGAGAGACTACTGAGTACGCAGCCCTGCTGGACATTATACAGACTACTCAGTACAGATCCCTGCTGGCCACTACAGAGACTTCAGAATACGGATCCCTGCCGACCACTATAGAGACTACTGAGTACGCAGCCTTGCCGGCCACTATAGAGACTACTGAGTATGCAACCCTGCCGGCCAGTATATAGACTACTGAGTATAGATCCCTGCTGGTCTCTATAGAGACTACTGAGTACAGATCCCTGCCGGCCACTATAGAGACTACTGAGTACGCAGCCCTGCCGGCCACTATTGAGACTACTGAGGACAGATCCCTGCTGGCCACTATAGAGACTACTGAGTACAGATCCCTGCCGGCCACTATTGACATTACTGAATACGGATCCCTGCCAGCCACTATAGAGACTACTGAGCACGCAGCCCTGCTGGCCACTATAGAGACTACTGAATATGCAATCCTGCCGGCCACTATAGAGACTACTGAGTGTGAAGCCTTGCCGGCCACTATAGAGACTACTGAGTGTGAAGCCCTGCCGACCACTATAGAGACTACTGAGTACGCAGCCCTGCTGGACATTATAGAGACTACTGAGTACCGATCCCTGCTGGTCACTATAGAGACTACTGAGTGTGAAGCCCTGCTGGCCACTATAGAGACTACTCAGTACAGATCCCTGCTGGCCACTATAGAGACTTCAGAATACGGATCCCTGCCGACCACTATAGAGACTACTGAGTACGCAGCCTTGCCAGCCACTATAGAGACTACTGAGTACAGATCCCTGCCGGGCACTATGGAGACTACTGAGTACAAATTCCTGCTGACCACTATAGACACTACTGAGTGTGAAGCCCTGCTGGCCACTATAGAGACTACTCAGTACAGATCCCTGCCGGCCACTATAAAGATTACTCAGTAGAGATCCCTGCCGACCACGATAGTGACTACTGAGTACGCAGCTCTGCTGGCCACTATGGAGACTACTGAGTACGCAGCCCTGCCGGCCACTATAGAGACTACTGCGTACGGATATCAGCCGGCCACTATAGTGTCCACTGCGTACGCAGCCCTGCTGGCCACTATGGAGACTACTGAGTACGCAGCCCTGCCAGCCACTATAGAGACTACTGAGTACGGATCCCTGCCGGCCACTATAGAGACTACTGAGTACAGATCCCTGCTGGCCAATATAGAGACTACTGAGTACAGATCCCTGCCGGCCACTATAGAGATTGCTGAATACGGATCCCTGCCGGCCACTATAGAGACTACTGAGCACGCAGCCCTGCTGGCCACTATAGAGACTAATGAATATGCAACCGTGCCGGCCACTATAGAGACTACTGAGTACGCAGCCCTGCTGCACATTATAGAGACTACTGAGTACCGATCCTTGCTGGTCACTTAGAGACTACTGAGTGTGAAGCCCTGCTGGCCACTATAGACACTGCTCAGTACAGATCCCTGCTGGCCACGACAGAAGCTTCAGAATACGGATCCCTGCCGACCACTATAGAGACTACTGAGTACAGATCCCTGCCGGCCATTATAGAGACTACTCAGTAGAGATCCCTGCCGACCACTATAGTGACTACTGAGTACAGATCCCTGCCGGCCACTGTAGAGACTACTGAATACGCAGCTCTGCCGGCCACTATAGAGACTACTGAGTACAGATCCCTGCCGGCCACTATAGAGACTACTGAGTACGCAGCCGTGCTGGCCACTATAGAAAATACTGAGTACGCAGCCCTGCCGGCCACTATAGAGACTACTGAGTACGGATCCCTGCCGGCCACTATAGAGACTACTGAGTACTGATCCCTCCTGGCCACTATAGAGACTACTGAGTACAGATCCCTGCCGGCCACTATAGAGATTGCTGAATACTGATCCCTGCCGGCCACTATAGAGACTACTGAGCACGCAGCCCTGCTGGCCACTATAGAGACTACTGAATATGCAACCCTGCCGGCCACTATAGAGACTACTGAGTGTGAAGCTGTGCCAGCCACTAGAGAGACTACTGAGTACGCAGCCCTGCTGGACATTATACAGACTACTCAGTACAGATCCCTGCTGGCCACTACAGAGACTTCAGAATACGGATCCCTGCCGACCACTATAGAGACTACTGAGTACGCAGCCTTGCCGGCCACTATAGAGACTACTGAGTATGCAACCCTGCCGGCCAGTATATAGACTACTGAGTATAGATCCCTGCTGGTCTCTATAGAGACTACTGAGTACAGATCCCTGCCGGCCACTATAGAGACTACTGAGTACGCAGCCCTACCGGCCACTATTGAGACTACTGAGGACAGATCCCTGCTGGCCACTATAGAGACTACTGAGTACAGATCCCTGCCGGCCACTATTGACATTACTGAATACGGATCCCTGCCAGCCACTATAGAGACTGCTGAGCACGCAGCCCTGCTGGCCATTATAGAGACTACTGAATATGCAATCCTGCCGGCCACTATAGAGACTACTGAGTGTGAAGCCTTGCCGGCCACTATAGAGACTACTGAGTGTGAAGCCCTGCCGACCACTATAGAGACTACTGAGTACGCAGCCCTGCTGGACATTATAGAGACTACTGAGTACCGATCCCTGCTGGTCACTATAGAGACTACTGAGTGTGAAGCCCTGCTGGCCACTATAGAGACTACTCAGTACAGATCCCTGCTGGCCACTACAGAGACTTCAGAATACGGATCCCTGCCGACCACTATAGAGACTACTGAGTACGCAGCCTTGCCGGCCACTATAGAGACTACTGAGTACAGATCCCTGCCGGGCACTATAGAGACTACTGAGTACGCAGCCCTGCCGGCCACCATGGAGACTACTGAGTACGGATCCCTGCTGGCCACTATAGAGACTACTGAGTACAGATCCCTGCTGGCCACTATAGAGACTACTGAATACAGATCCCTGCCGGTCACTGTAGAGACTACTGAGTACACAGCCATGCCGGCCACTATGGAGACTACTGAGTATGCAACCCTGCCGGCCAGTATAAAGACTACTGAGTATAGATCCCTGCTGGTCACTATAGAGACTACTGAGTACAGATCCCTGCTGGCCACTATAGAGACTACTGAGTGTGAAGCCCTTCCGGCCACTATAGAGCCTACTGAGTACGGATCCCTGCCGGCTACTATAGAGACTACTGAGTACGCAGCCCTGCCGGACACTATAGAGACTACTCAGTACAGATCCCTTCGGACCACTATACAAGACTGCTCAGTACAAATCCCTGCCGGCCACTATAGAGACTACTGAGTACAGATCCCTGCTGGCCACTGTAGAGACTACTCAATAATGATCGCTGCCGGCCACTATAGAGACTACTGAGTACAGATCCCTGCCGGCCACTATAGAGACTACTGAGTACGCAGCCGTGCTGGCCACTATAGAGACTACTGAGTACGCAGCCCTGCCGGCCACTATAGAGACTACTGAGTACGGATCCCTGCCGGCCACTATAGAGACTACTGAGTACGCAGCCCTGCCGGCCTCTATTGAGACTACTGAGGACAGATCCCTGTTGGCCACTATAGAGACTACTGAGTACAGATCCCTGCCGGCCACTATAGAGATTACTGAATACGGATCCCTGCCAGCCACTATCGAGACTACTGAGCACGCAGCCCTGCTGGCCACTATAGAGACTACTGAATATGCAATCCTGCCGGTCACTATAGAGACTACTGAGTGTGAAGCCTTGCCGGCCACTATAGAGACTACTGAGTGTGAAGCCCTGCCGACCACTATAGAGACTACTGAGCACGCAGCCCTGCTGGCCACTATAGAGACTACTGAATATGCAACCCTGCCGGCCACTATAGAGACTACTGAGTGTGAAGCTGTGCCAGCCACTAGAGAGACTACTGAGTACGCAGCCCTGCTGGACATTATACAGACTACTGAGTACCGATCCCTGCTGGTCACTATAGAGACTACTGAGTGTGAAGCCCTGCCGGCCACTATAGAGTCTACTGAGTACAGATCCCTGCCGGCCACTATAGAGACTACTGAGTACGCAGCTCTGCTGGCCACTATAGTGACTACTGAGTACAGAACCCTGCCGGCCACTATAGAGACTACTGAGTACGCAGCTCTGCTGGCCACTATAGAGACTACTGAGTACGCAACCCTGCCGGCCACTATAGAGACTACAGAGTACGGATCCCAGCCGGCCACTATAGTGTCTACTGCGTACGCAGCCCTGCTGGCCACTATAGAGACTACTGAGTACGGATCCCTGCCGGCCACTATAGAGACGACTGAGTACAGATCCCTGCTGGACACTATACAGACTACTGAATACAGATTCCTGCCGGTCACTATAGAGACTACTGAGTACGCAGCACTTCCGGCCACTATAGAGACTACTCAGTAGAGATCTCTGCCGACCACTATAGTGACTACTGAGTACAGATCTCTGCTGGCCACTATAGAGACTACTGAGTACGCAGCCCTGCTGGCCACTATAGAGACTACTGAGTACAGATCCCTGCCGGCCACTATAGAGACTACCGAGTACGGATCCCTGCCGACCACTATAGAGAATACTGAGTACGCAGCCCTGTCGGCCTCTATAGAGACTACTGAGTACAGACCCCTGCCGACCACTATAGACACTACTGAGTACGGATCCCTGTCGGCCACTATAGAGACTACTGAGTACGGATCCCTGCCGGGTACTATAGAGACTACTGAGTACGCAGCCCAGCCGGCCACTATAGAGACTACTGAGTACAGAACCCTGCCGGCGACTATAGAGACTACTGAATACGGATCCCTGCTGGCCACTATAGAGGCTACTGAGTACTGAGCCCTGCTGGCCACTATAGAGACTACTGAATACAGATCACTATCGGTCACGAAAGAAACTACTGAGCACGCAGCCCTGCTGGCCACTATAGAGACTACTGAATATGCAATCCTGCCGGCCACTATAGAGACTACTGAGTGTGAAGCCTTGCCGGCCACTATAGAGACTACTGAGTGTGAAGCCCTGCCGACCACTATAGAGACCACTGAGTACGCAGCCCTGCTGGACATTATAGAGACTACTGAGTACCGATCCCTGCTGGTCACTATAGAGACTACTGAGTGTGAAGCCCTGCTGGCCACTATAGAGACTACTCAGTACAGATCCCTGCTGGCCACTACAGAGACTTCAGAATACGGATCCCTGCCGACCACTATAGAGACTACTGAGTACGCAGCCTTGCCAGCCACTATAGAGACTACTGAGTACAGATCCCTGCCGGGCACTATAGAGACTACTGAGTACGCAACCCTGCCGGCCACTATGGAGACTACTGAGTACAAATTCCTGCTGACCACTATAGAGACTACTGAGTGTGAAGCCCTGCTGGCCACTATAGAGACTACTCAGTACAGATCCCTGCCGGCCACTATAAAGATTACTCAGTAGAGATCCCTGCCGACCACGATAGTGACTACTGAGTACGCAGCTCTGCTGGCCACTATGGAGACTACTGAGTACGCAGCCCTGCCGGCCACTATAGAGACTACTGCGTACGGATATCAGCCGGCCACTATAGTGTCCACTGCGTACGCAGCCCTGCTGGCCACTATGGAGACTACTGAGTACGCAGCCCTGCCAGCCACTATAGAGACTACTGAGTACGGATCCCTGCCGGCCACTATAGAGACTACTGAGTACAGATCCCTGCTGGCCAATATAGAGACTACTGAGTACAGATCCCTGCCGGCCACTATAGAGATTGCTGAATACGGATCCCTGCCGGCCACTATAGAGACTACTGAGTATGCATCCCTGCGGCCACTAGAGACTATTGATTACGCAGCCCTGCAGGCTACTATAGAGACTACTTAGTAAGCAGCCTTGTTGGCCACTATAGTGACTACTGAGTACGCAGCCCTTTGGCCACTATAGAGACGACTGAGTTCAGATCCCTGCCGGCCACTAGGGAGACTGCTCAGTACAGATCCCTGCTGGCCACTATAGAGAGTACTGAGTACAGATTCCTGCTGACCACTATAGAGACTACTGAGTGTGAAGCCCTGCTGGCCACTATAGAGACTACTCTGTACAGATCCCTGCCGGCCACTATAAAGATTACTCAGTAGAGATCCCTGCCGACCACGATAGTGACTACTGAGTACGCAGCTCTGCTGGCCACTATGGAGACTACTGAGTACGCAGCCCTGCCGGCCACTATAGAGACTACTGCGTACGGATATCAGCCGGCTACTATAGTGTCCACTGCGTACGCAGCCCTGCTGGCCACTATGGAGACTACTGAGTACGCAGCCCTGCCAGCCACTATAGAGACTACTGAGTACGGATCCCTGCCGGCCACTATAGAGACTACTGAGTACAGATCCCTGCTGGCCAATATAGAGACTACTGAGTACAGATCCCTGCCGGCCACTATAGAGATTGCTGAATACGGATCCCTGCCGGCCACTATAGAGACTACTGAGCACTCAGCCCTGCTGGCCACTATAGAGACTAATGAATATGCAACCGTGCCGGCCACTATAGAGACTACTGAGTACGCAGCCCTGCTGCACATTATAGAGACTACTGAGTACCGATCCTTGCTGGTCACTTAGAGACTACTGAGTGTGAAGCCCTGCTGGCCACTATAGACACTGCTCAGTACAGATCCCTGCTGGCCACGACAGAAGCTTCAGAATACGGATCCCTGCCGACCACTATAGAGACTACTGAGTACAGATCCCTGCCGGCCATTATAGAGACTACTCAGTAGAGATCCCTGCCGACCACTATAGTGACTACTGAGTACAGATCCCTGCCGGCCACTGTAGAGACTACTGAATACGCAGCTCTGCCGGCCACTATAGAGACTACTGAGTTCAGATCCCTGCCGGCCACTATAGAGACTACTGAGTACGCAGCCGTGCTGGCCACTATAGAAACTACTGAGTACGCAGCCCTGCCGGCCACTATAGAGACTACTGAGTACGGATCCCTGCCGGCCACTATAGAGACTACTGAGTACTGATCCCTCCTGGCCACTATAGAGACTACTGAGTACAGATCCCTGCCGGCCACTATAGAGATTGCTGAATACTGATCCCTGCCGGCCACTATAGAGACTACTGAGCACGCAGCCCTGCTGGACATTATACAGACTACTCAGTACAGATCCCTGCTGGCCACTACAGAGACTTCAGAATACGGATCCCTGCCGACCACTATAGAGACTACTGAGTACGCAGCCTTGCCGGCCACTATAGAGACTACTGAGTATGCAACCCTGCCGGCCAGTATATAGACTACTGAGTATAGATCCCTGCTGGTCTCTATAGAGACTACTGAGTACAGATCCCTGCCGGCCACTATAGAGACTACTGAGTACGCAGCCCTGCCGGCCACTATTGAGACTACTGAGGACAGATCCCTGCTGGCCACTATAGAGACTACTGAGTACAGATCCCTGCCGGCCACTATTGACATTACTGAATACGGATCCCTGCCAGCCACTATAGAGACTACTGAGCACGCAGCCCTGCTGGCCACTATAGAGACTACTGAATATGCAATCCTGCCGGCCACTATAGAGACTACTGTGTGTGAAGCCTTGCCGGCCACTATAGAGACTACTGAGTGTGAAGCCCTGCCGACCACTATAGAGACTACTGAGTACGCAGCCCTGCTGGACATTATAGAGACTACTGAGTACCGATCCCTGCTGGTCACTATAGAGACTACTGAGTGTGAAGCCCTGCTGGCCACTATAGAGACTACTCAGTACAGATCCCTGCTGGCCACTATAGAGACTTCAGAATACGGATCCCTGCCGACCACTATAGAGACTACTGAGTACGCAGCCTTGCCAGCCACTATAGAGACTACTGAGTACAGATCCCTGCCGGGCACTATGGAGACTACTGAGTACAAATTCCTGCTGACCACTATAGACACTACTGAGTGTGAAGCCCTGCTGGCCACTATAGAGACTACTCAGTACAGATCCCTGCCGGCCACTATAAAGATTACTCAGTAGAGATCCCTGCCGACCACGATAGTGACTACTGAGTACGCAGCTCTGCTGGCCACTATGGAGACTACTGAGTACGCAGCCCTGCCGGCCACTATAGAGACTACTGCGTACGGATATCAGCCGGCCACTATAGTGTCCACTGCGTACGCAGCCCTGCTGGCCACTATGGAGACTACTGAGTACGCAGCCCTGCCAGCCACTATAGAGACTACTGAGTACGGATCCCTGCCGGCCACTATAGAGACTACTGAGTACAGATCCCTGCTGGCCAATATAGAGACTACTGAGTACAGATCCCTGCCGGCCACTATAGAGATTGCTGAATACGGATCCCTGCCGGCCACTATAGAGACTACTGAGCACGCAGCCCTGCTGGCCACTATAGAGACTAATGAATATGCAACCGTGCCGGCCACTATAGAGACTACTGAGTACGCAGCCCTGCTGCACATTATAGAGACTACTGAGTACCGATCCTTGCTGGTCACTTAGAGACTACTGAGTGTGAAGCCCTGCTGGCCACTATAGACACTGCTCAGTACAGATCCCTGCTGGCCACGACAGAAGCTTCAGAATACGGATCCCTGCCGACCACTATAGAGACTACTGAGTACAGATCCCTGCCGGCCATTATAGAGACTACTCAGTAGAGATCCCTGCCGACCACTATAGTGACTACTGAGTACAGATCCCTGCCGGCCACTGTAGAGACTACTGAGTACGCAGCCGTGCTGGCCACTATAGAAAATACTGAGTACGCAGCCCTGCCGGCCACTATAGAGACTACTGAGTACGGATCCCTGCCGGCCACTATAGAGACTACTGAGTACTGATCCCTCCTGGCCACTATAGAGACTACTGAGTACAGATCCCTGCCGGCCACTATAGAGATTGCTGAATACTGATCCCTGCCGGCCACTATAGAGACTACTGAGCACGCAGCCCTGCTGGCCACTATAGAGACTACTGAATATGCAACCCTGCCGGCCACTATAGAGACTACTGAGTGTGAAGCTCTGCCAGCCACTAGAGAGACTACTGAGTACGCAGCCCTGCTGGACATTATACAGACTACTCAGTACAGATCCCTGCTGGCCACTACAGAGACTTCAGAATACGGATCCCTGCCGACCACTATAGAGACTACTGAGTACGCAGCCTTGCCGGCCACTATAGAGACTACTGAGTATGCAACCCTGCCGGCCAGTATATAGACTACTGAGTATAGATCCCTGCTGGTCTCTATAGAGACTACTGAGTACAGATCCCTGCCGGCCACTATAGAGACTACTGAGTACGCAGCCCTGCCGGCCACTATTGAGACTACTGAGGACAGATCCCTGCTGGCCACTATAGAGACTACTGAGTACAGATCCCTGCCGGCCACTATTGACATTACTGAATACGGATCCCTGCCAGCCACTATAGAGACTGCTGAGCACGCAGCCCTGCTGGCCATTATAGAGACTACTGAATATGCAATCCTGCCGGCCACTATAGAGACTACTGAGTGTGAAGCCTTGCCGGCCACTATAGAGACTACTGAGTGTGAAGCCCTGCCGACCACTATAGAGACTACTGAGTACGCAGCCCTGCTGGACATTATAGAGACTACTGAGTACCGATCCCTGCTGGTCACTATAGAGACTACTGAGTGTGAAGCCCTGCTGGCCACTATAGAGACTACTCAGTACAGATCCCTGCTGGCCACTACAGAGACTTCAGAATACGGATCCCTGCCGACCACTATAGAGACTACTGAGTACGCAGCCTTGCCGGCCACTATAGAGACTACTGAGTACAGATCCCTGCCGGGCACTATAGAGACTACTGAGTACGCAGCCCTGCCGGCCACTATGGAGACTACTGAGTACGGATCCCTGCTGGCCACTATAGAGACTACTGAGTACAGATCCCTGCTGGCCACTATAGAGACTACTGAATACAGATCCCTGCCGGTCACTGTAGAGACTACTGAGTACACAGCCCTGCCGGCCACTATGGAGACTACTGAGTATGCAACCCTGCCGGCCAGTATAAAGACTACTGAGTATAGATCCCTGCTGGTCACTATAGAGACTACTGAGTACAGATCCCTGCTGGCCACTATAGAGACTACTGAGTGTGAAGCCCTTCCGGCCACTATAGAGCCTACTGAGTACGGATCCCTGCCGGCTACTATAGAGACTACTGAGTACGCAGCCCTGCCGGACACTATAGAGACTACTCAGTACAGATCCCTTCGGACCACTATACAAGACTGCTCAGTACAAATCCCTGCCGGCCACTATAGAGACTACTGAGTACAGATCCCTGCTGGCCACTGTAGAGACTACTCAATAATGATCGCTGCCGGCCACTATAGAGACTACTGAGTACAGATCCCTGCCGGCCACTATAGAGACTACTGAGTACGCAGCCGTGCTGGCCACTATAGAGACTACTGAGTACGCAGCCCTGCCGGCCACTATAGAGACTACTGAGTACGGATCCCTGCCGGCCACTATAGAGACTACTGAGTACGCAGCCCTGCCGGCCTCTATTGAGACTACTGAGGACAGATCCCTGTTGGCCACTATAGAGACTACTGAGTACAGATCCCTGCCGGCCACTATAGAGATTACTGAATACGGATCCCTGCCAGCCACTATCGAGACTACTGAGCACGCAGCCCTGCTGGCCACTATAGAGACTACTGAATATGCAATCCTGCCGGTCACTATAGAGACTACTGAGTGTGAAGCCTTGCCGGCCACTATAGAGACTACTGAGTGTGAAGCCCTGCCGACCACTATAGAGACTACTGAGCACGCAGCCCTGCTGGCCACTATAGAGACTACTGAATATGCAACCCTGCCGGCCACTATAGAGACTACTGAGTGTGAAGCTGTGCCAGCCACTAGAGAGACTACTGAGTACGCAGCCCTGCTGGACATTATACAGACTACTGAGTACCGATCCCTGCTGGTCACTATAGAGACTACTGAGTGTGAAGCCCTGCCGGCCACTATAGAGTCTACTGAGTACAGATCCCTGCCGGCCACTATAGAGACTACTGAGTACGCAGCTCTGCTGGCCACTATAGTGACTACTGAGTACAGATCCCTGCCGGCCACTATAGAGACTACTGAGTACGCAGCTCTGCTGGCCACTATAGAGACTACTGAGTACGCAACCCTGCCGGCCACTATAGAGACTACAGAGTACGGATCCCAGCCGGCCACTATAGTGTCTACTGCGTACGCAGCCCTGCTGGCCACTATAGAGACTACTGAGTACGGATCCCTGCCGGCCACTATAGAGACGACTGAGTACAGATCCCTGCTGGACACTATACAGACTACTGAATACAGATTCCTGCCGGTCACTATAGAGACTACTGAGTACGCAGCACTTCCGGCCACTATAGAGACTACTCAGTAGAGATCTCTGCCGACCACTATAGTGACTACTGAGTACAGATCTCTGCTGGCCACTATAGAGACTACTGAGTACGCAGCCCTGCTGGCCACTATAGAGACTACTGAGTACAGATCCCTGCCGGCCACTATAGAGACTACCGAGTACGGATCCCTGCCAACCACTATAGAGAATACTGAGTACGCAGCCCTGTCGGCCCCTATAGAGACTACTGAGTACAGACCCCTGCCGACCACTATAGACACTACTGAGTACGGATCCCTGTCGGCCACTATAGAGACTACTGAGTACGGATCCCTGCCGTGTACTATAGAGACTACTGAGTACGCAGCCCAGCCGGCCACTATAGAGACTACTGAGTACAGAAACCTGCCGGCCACTATAGAGACTACTGAGTACAGATCCCTGCTGGCCAATATAGAGACTACTGAGTACAGATCCCTGCCGGCCACTATAGAGATTGCTGAATACGGATCCCTGCCGGCCACTATAGAGACTACTGAGTATGCATCCCTGCGGCCACTAGAGACTATTGAGTACGCAGCCCTGCAGGCTACTATAGAGACTACTTAGTAAGCAGCCTTGTTGGCCACTATAGTGACTACTGAGTACGCAGCCCTTTGGCCACTATAGAGACGACTGAGTTCAGATCCCTGCCGGCCACTAGGGAGACTGCTCAGTACAGATCCCTGCTGGCCACTATAGAGAGTACTGAGTACAGATTCCTGCTGACCACTATAGAGACTACTGAGTGTGAAGCCCTGCTGGCCACTATAGAGACTACTCTGTACAGATCCCTGCCGGCCACTATAAAGATTACTCAGTAGAGATCCCTGCCGACCACGATAGTGACTACTGAGTACGCAGCTCTGCTGGCCACTATGGAGACTACTGAGTACGCAGCCCTGCCGGCCACTATAGAGACTACTGCGTACGGATATCAGCCGGCCACTATAGTGTCCACTGCGTACGCAGCCCTGCTGGCCACTATGGAGACTACTGAGTACGCAGCCCTGCCAGCCACTATAGAGACTACTGAGTACGGATCCCTGCCGGCCACTATAGAGACTACTGAGTACAGATCCCTGCTGGCCAATATAGAGACTACTGAGTACAGATCCCTGCCGGCCACTATAGAGATTGCTGAATACGGATCCCTGCCGGCCACTATAGAGACTACTGAGCACTCAGCCCTGCTGGCCACTATAGAGACTAATGAATATGCAACCGTGCCGGCCACTATAGAGACTACTGAGTACGCAGCCCTGCTGCACATTATAGAGACTACTGAGTACCGATCCTTGCTGGTCACTTAGAGACTACTGAGTGTGAAGCCCTGCTGGCCACTATAGACACTGCTCAGTACAGATCCCTGCTGGCCACGACAGAAGCTTCAGAATACGGATCCCTGCCGACCACTATAGAGACTACTGAGTACAGATCCCTGCCGGCCATTATAGAGACTACTCAGTAGAGATCCCTGCCGACCACTATAGTGACTACTGAGTACAGATCCCTGCCGGCCACTGTAGAGACTACTGAATACGCAGCTCTGCCGGCCACTATAGAGACTACTGAGTACAGATCCCTGCCGGCCACTATAGAGACTACTGAGTACGCAGCCGTGCTGGCCACTATAGAAACTACTGAGTACGCAGCCCTGCCGGCCACTATAGAGACTACTGAGTACGGATCCCTGCCGGCCACTATAGAGACTACTGAGTACTGATCCCTCCTGGCCACTATAGAGACTACTGAGTACAGATCCCTGCCGGCCACTATAGAGATTGCTGAATACTGATCCCTGCCGGCCACTATAGAGACTACTGAGCACGCAGCCCTGCTGGCCACTATAGAGACTACTGAATATGCAACCCTGCCGGCCACTATAGAGACTACTGAGTGTGAAGCTGTGCCAGCCACTAGAGAGACTACTGAGTACGCAGCCCTGCTGGACATTATACAGACTACTCAGTACAGATCCCTGCTGGCCACTACAGAGACTTCAGAATACGGATCCCTGCCGACCACTATAGAGACTACTGAGTACGCAGCCTTGCCGGCCACTATAGAGACTACTGAGTATGCAACCCTGCCGGCCAGTATATAGACTACTGAGTATAGATCCCTGCTGGTCTCTATAGAGACTACTGAGTACAGATCCCTGCCGGCCACTATAGAGACTACTGAGTACGCAGCCCTGCCGGCCACTATTGAGACTACTGAGGACAGATCCCTGCTGGCCACTATAGAGACTACTGAGTACAGATCCCTGCCGGCCACTATTGACATTACTGAATACGGATCCCTGCCAGCCACTATAGAGACTACTGAGCACGCAGCCCTGCTGGCCACTATAGAGACTACTGAATATGCAATCCTGCCGGCCACTATAGAGACTACTGAGTGTGAAGCCTTGCCGGCCACTATAGAGACTACTGAGTGTGAAGCCCTGCCGACCACTATAGAGACTACTGAGTACGCAGCCCTGCTGGACATTATAGAGACTACTGAGTACCGATCCCTGCTGGTCACTATAGAGACTACTGAGTGTGAAGCCCTGCTGGCCACTATAGAGACTACTCAGTACAGATCCCTGCTGGCCACTATAGAGACTTCAGAATACGGATCCCTGCCGACCACTATAGAGACTGCTGAGTACGCAGCCTTGCCAGCCACTATAGAGACTACTGAGTACAGATCCCTGCCGGGCACTATGGAGACTACTGAGTACAAATTCCTGCTGACCACTATAGACACTACTGAGTGTGAAGCCCTGCTGGCCACTATAGAGACTACTGAGTACAGATCCCTGCCGGGCACTATAGAGACTACTGAGTACGCAGCCCTGCCGGCCACCATGGAGACTACTGAGTACGGATCCCTGCTGGCCACTATAGAGACTACTGAGTACAGATCCCTGCTGGCCACTATAGAGACTACTGAATACAGATCCCTGCCGGTCACTGTAGAGACTACTGAGTACACAGCCCTGCCGGCCACTATGGAGACTACTGAGTATGCAACCCTGCCGGCCAGTATAAAGACTACTGAGTATAGATCCCTGCTGGTCACTATAGAGACTACTGAGTACAGATCCCTGCTGGCCACTATAGAGACTACTGAGTGTGAAGCCCTTCCGGCCACTATAGAGCCTACTGAGTACGGATCCCTGCCGGCTACTATAGAGACTACTGAGTACGCAGCCCTGCCGGACACTATAGAGACTACTCAGTACAGATCCCTTCGGACCACTATACAAGACTGCTCAGTACAAATCCCTGCCGGCCACTATAGAGACTACTGAGTACAGATCCCTGCTGGCCACTGTAGAGACTACTCAATAATGATCGCTGCCAGCCACTATAGAGACTACTGAGTACAGATCCCTGCCGGCCACTATAGAGACTACTGAGTACGCAGCCGTGCTGGCCACTATAGAGACTACTGAGTACGCAGCCCTGCCGGCCACTATAGAGACTACTGAGTACGGATCCCTGCCGGCCACTATAGAGACTACTGAGTACGCAGCCCTGCCGGCCTCTATTGAGACTACTGAGGACAGATCCCTGTTGGCCACTATAGAGACTACTGAGTACAGATCCCTGCCGGCCACTATAGAGATTACTGAATACGGATCCCTGCCAGCCACTATCGAGACTACTGAGCACGCAGCCCTGCTGGCCACTATAGAGACTACTGAATATGCAATCCTGCCGGTCACTATAGAGACTACTGAGTGTGAAGCCTTGCCGGCCACTATAGAGACTACTGAGTGTGAAGCCCTGCCGACCACTATAGAGACTACTGAGCACGCAGCCCTGCTGGCCACTATAGAGACTACTGAATATGCAACCCTGCCGGCCACTATAGAGACTACTGAGTGTGAAGCTGTGCCAGCCACTAGAGAGACTACTGAGTACGCAGCCCTGCTGGACATTATACAGACTACTGAGTACCGATCCCTGCTGGTCACTATAGAGACTACTGAGTGTGAAGCCCTGCCGGCCACTATAGAGTCTACTGAGTACAGATCCCTGCCGGCCACTATAGAGACTACTGAGTACGCAGCTCTGCTGGCCACTATAGTGACTACTGAGTACAGAACCCTGCCGGCCACTATAGAGACTACTGAGTACGCAGCTCTGCTGGCCACTATAGAGACTACTGAGTACGCAACCCTGCCGGCCACTATAGAGACTACAGAGTACGGATCCCAGCCGGCCACTATAGTGTCTACTGCGTACGCAGCCCTGCTGGCCACTATAGAGACTACTGAGTACGGATCCCTGCCGGCCACTATAGAGACGACTGAGTACAGATCCCTGCTGGACACTATACAGACTACTGAATACAGATTCCTGCCGGTCACTATAGAGACTACTGAGTACGCAGCACTTCCGGCCACTATAGAGACTACTCAGTAGAGATCTCTGCCGACCACTATAGTGACTACTGAGTACAGATCTCTGCTGGCCACTATAGAGACTACTGAGTACGCAGCCCTGCTGGCCACTATAGAGACTACTGAGTACAGATCCCTGCCGGCCACTATAGAGACTACCGAGTACGGATCCCTGCCGACCACTATAGAGAATACTGAGTACGCAGCCCTGTCGGCCTCTATAGAGACTACTGAGTACAGACCCCTGCCGACCACTATAGACACTACTGAGTACGGATCCCTGTCGGCCACTATAGAGACTACTGAGTACGGATCCCTGCCGGGTACTATAGAGACTACTGAGTACGCAGCCCAGCCGGCCACTATAGAGACTACTGAGTACAGAACCCTGCCGGCGACTATAGAGACTACTGAATACGGATCCCTGCTGGCCACTATAGAGGCTACTGAGTACTGAGCCCTGCTGGCCACTATAGAGACTACTGAATACAGATCACTATCGGTCACGAAAGAAACTACTGAGCACGCAGCCCTGCTGGCCACTATAGAGACTACTGAATATGCAATCCTGCCGGCCACTATAGAGACTACTGAGTGTGAAGCCTTGCCGGCCACTATAGAGACTACTGAGTGTGAAGCCCTGCCGACCACTATAGAGACCACTGAGTACGCAGCCCTGCTGGACATTATAGAGACTACTGAGTACCGATCCCTGCTGGTCACTATAGAGACTACTGAGTGTGAAGCCCTGCTGGCCACTATAGAGACTACTCAGTACAGATCCCTGCTGGCCACTACAGAGACTTCAGAATACGGATCCCTGCCGACCACTATAGAGACTACTGAGTACGCAGCCTTGCCAGCCACTATAGAGACTACTGAGTACAGATCCCTGCCGGGCACTATAGAGACTACTGAGTACGCAACCCTGCCGGCCACTATGGAGACTACTGAGTACAAATTCCTGCTGACCACTATAGAGACTACTGAGTGTGAAGCCCTGCTGGCCACTATAGAGACTACTCAGTACAGATCCCTGCCGGCCACTATAAAGATTACTCAGTAGAGATCCCTGCCGACCACGATAGTGACTACTGAGTACGCAGCTCTGCTGGCCACTATGGAGACTACTGAGTACGCAGCCCTGCCGGCCACTATAGAGACTACTGCGTACGGATATCAGCCGGCCACTATAGTGTCCACTGCGTACGCAGCCCTGCTGGCCACTATGGAGACTACTGAGTACGCAGCCCTGCCAGCCACTATAGAGACTACTGAGTACGGATCCCTGCCGGCCACTATAGAGACTACTGAGTACAGATCCCTGCTGGCCAATATAGAGACTACTGAGTACAGATCCCTGCCGGCCACTATAGAGATTGCTGAATACGGATCCCTGCCGGCCACTATAGAGACTACTGAGTATGCATCCCTGCGGCCACTAGAGACTATTGAGTACGCAGCCCTGCAGGCTACTATAGAGACTACTTAGTAAGCAGCCTTGTTGGCCACTATAGTGACTACTGAGTACGCAGCCCTTTGGCCACTATAGAGACGACTGAGTTCAGATCCCTGCCGGCCACTAGGGAGACTGCTCAGTACAGATCCCTGCTGGCCACTATAGAGAGTACTGAGTACAGATTCCTGCTGACCACTATAGAGACTACTGAGTGTGAAGCCCTGCTGGCCACTATAGAGACTACTCTGTACAGATCCCTGCCGGCCACTATAAAGATTACTCAGTAGAGATCCCTGCCGACCACGATAGTGACTACTGAGTACGCAGCTCTGCTGGCCACTATGGAGACTACTGAGTACGCAGCCCTGCCGGCCACTATAGAGACTACTGCGTACGGATATCAGCCGGCCACTATAGTGTCCACTGCGTACGCAGCCCTGCTGGCCACTATGGAGACTACTGAGTACGCAGCCCTGCCAGCCACTATAGAGACTACTGAGTACGGATCCCTGCCGGCCACTATAGAGACTACTGAGTACAGATCCCTGCTGGCCAATATAGAGACTACTGAGTACAGATCCCTGCCGGCCACTATAGAGATTGCTGAATACGGATCCCTGCCGGCCACTATAGAGACTACTGAGCACTCAGCCCTGCTGGCCACTATAGAGACTAATGAATATGCAACCGTGCCGGCCACTATAGAGACTACTGAGTACGCAGCCCTGCTGCACATTATAGAGACTACTGAGTACCGATCCTTGCTGGTCACTTAGAGACTACTGAGTGTGAAGCCCTGCTGGCCACTATAGACACTGCTCAGTACAGATCCCTGCTGGCCACGACAGAAGCTTCAGAATACGGATCCCTGCCGACCACTATAGAGACTACTGAGTACAGATCCCTGCCGGCCATTATAGAGACTACTCAGTAGAGATCCCTGCCGACCACTATAGTGACTACTGAGTACAGATCCCTGCCGGCCACTGTAGAGACTACTGAATACGCAGCTCTGCCGGCCACTATAGAGACTACTGAGTACAGATCCCTGCCGGCCACTATAGAGACTACTGAGTACGCAGCCGTGCTGGCCACTATAGAAACTACTGAGTACGCAGCCCTGCCGGCCACTATAGAGACTACTGAGTACGGATCCCTGCCGGCCACTATAGAGACTACTGAGTACTGATCCCTCCTGGCCACTATAGAGACTACTGAGTACAGATCCCTGCCGGCCACTATAGAGATTGCTGAATACTGATCCCTGCCGGCCACTATAGAGACTACTGAGCACGCAGCCCTGCTGGACATTATACAGACTACTCAGTACAGATCCCTGCTGGCCACTACAGAGACTTCAGAATACGGATCCCTGCCGACCACTATAGAGACTACTGAGTACGCAGCCTTGCCGGCCACTATAGAGACTACTGAGTATGCAACCCTGCCGGCCAGTATATAGACTACTGAGTATAGATCCCTGCTGGTCTCTATAGAGACTACTGAGTACAGATCCCTGCCGGCCACTATAGAGACTACTGAGTACGCAGCCCTGCCGGCCACTATTGAGACTACTGAGGACAGATCCCTGCTGGCCACTATAGAGACTATTGAGTACAGATCCCTGCCGGCCACTATTGACATTACTGAATACGGATCCCTGCCAGCCACTATAGAGACTACTGAGCACGCAGCCCTGCTGGCCACTATAGAGACTACTGAATATGCAATCCTGCCGGCCACTATAGAGACTACTGAGTGTGAAGCCTTGCCGGCCACTATAGAGACTACTGAGTGTGAAGCCCTGCCGACCACTATAGAGACTACTGAGTACGCAGCCCTGCTGGACATTATAGAGACTACTGAGTACCGATCCCTGCTGGTCACTATAGAGACTACTGAGTGTGAAGCCCTGCTGGCCACTATAGAGACTACTCAGTACAGATCCCTGCTGGCCACTATAGAGACTTCAGAATACGGATCCCTGCCGACCACTATAGAGACTACTGAGTACGCAGCCTTGCCAGCCACTATAGAGACTACTGAGTACAGATCCCTGCCGGGCACTATGGAGACTACTGAGTACAAATTCCTGCTGACCACTATAGACACTACTGAGTGTGAAGCCCTGCTGGCCACTATAGAGACTACTCAGTACAGATCCCTGCCGGCCACTATAAAGATTACTCAGTAGAGATCCCTGCCGACCACGATAGTGACTACTGAGTACGCAGCTCTGCTGGCCACTATGGAGACTACTGAGTACGCAGCCCTGCCGGCCACTATAGAGACTACTGCGTACGGATATCAGCCGGCCACTATAGTGTCCACTGCGTACGCAGCCCTGCTGGCCACTATGGAGACTACTGAGTACGCAGCCCTGCCAGCCACTATAGAGACTACTGAGTACGGATCCCTGCCGGCCACTATAGAGACTACTGAGTACAGATCCCTGCTGGCCAATATAGAGACTACTGAGTACAGATCCCTGCCGGCCACTATAGAGATTGCTGAATACGGATCCCTGCCGGCCACTATAGAGACTACTGAGCACGCAGCCCTGCTGGCCACTATAGAGACTAATGAATATGCAACCGTGCCGGCCACTATAGAGACTACTGAGTACGCAGCCCTGCTGCACATTATAGAGACTACTGAGTACCGATCCTTGCTGGTCACTTAGAGACTACTGAGTGTGAAGCCCTGCTGGCCACTATAGACACTGCTCAGTACAGATCCCTGCTGGCCACGACAGAAGCTTCAGAATACGGATCCCTGCCGACCACTATAGAGACTACTGAGTACAGATCCCTGCCGGCCATTATAGAGACTACTCAGTAGAGATCCCTGCCGACCACTATAGTGACTACTGAGTACAGATCCCTGCCGGCCACTGTAGAGACTACTGAGTACGCAGCCGTGCTGGCCACTATAGAAAATACTGAGTACGCAGCCCTGCCGGCCACTATAGAGACTACTGAGTACGGATCCCTGCCGGCCACTATAGAGACTACTGAGTACTGATCCCTCCTGGCCACTATAGAGACTACTGAGTACAGATCCCTGCCGGCCACTATAGAGATTGCTGAATACTGATCCCTGCCGGCCACTATAGAGACTACTGAGCACGCAGCCCTGCTGGCCACTATAGAGACTACTGAATATGCAACCCTGCCGGCCACTATAGAGACTACTGAGTGTGAAGCTCTGCCAGCCACTAGAGAGACTACTGAGTACGCAGCCCTGCTGGACATTATACAGACTACTCAGTACAGATCCCTGCTGGCCACTACAGAGACTTCAGAATACGGATCCCTGCCGACCACTATAGAGACTACTGAGTACGCAGCCTTGCCGGCCACTATAGAGACTACTGAGTATGCAACCCTGCCGGCCAGTATATAGACTACTGAGTATAGATCCCTGCTGGTCTCTATAGAGACTACTGAGTACAGATCCCTGCCGGCCACTATAGAGACTACTGAGTACGCAGCCCTGCCGGCCACTATTGAGACTACTGAGGACAGATCCCTGCTGGCCACTATAGAGACTACTGAGTACAGATCCCTGCCGGCCACTATTGACATTACTGAATACGGATCCCTGCCAGCCACTATAGAGACTGCTGAGCACGCAGCCCTGCTGGCCATTATAGAGACTACTGAATATGCAATCCTGCCGGCCACTATAGAGACTACTGAGTGTGAAGCCTTGCCGGCCACTATAGAGACTACTGAGTGTGAAGCCCTGCCGACCACTATAGAGACTACTGAGTACGCAGACCTGCTGGACATTATAGAGACTACTGAGTACCGATCCCTGCTGGTCACTATAGAGACTACTGAGTGTGAAGCCCTGCTGGCCACTATAGAGACTACTCAGTACAGATCCCTGCTGGCCACTACAGAGACTTCAGAATACGGATCCCTGCCGACCACTATAGAGACTACTGAGTACGCAGCCTTGCCGGCCACTATAGAGACTACTGAGTACAGATCCCTGCCGGGCACTATAGAGACTACTGAGTACGCAGCCCTGCCGGCCACTATGGAGACTACTGAGTACGGATCCCTGCTGGCCACTATAGAGACTACTGAGTACAGATCCCTGCTGGCCACTATAGAGACTACTGAATACAGATCCCTGCCGGTCACTGTAGAGACTACTGAGTACACAGCCCTGCCGGCCACTATGGAGACTACTGAGTATGCAACCCTGCCGGCCAGTATAAAGACTACTGAGTATAGATCCCTGCTGGTCACTATAGAGACTACTGAGTACAGATCCCTGCTGGCCACTATAGAGACTACTGAGTGTGAAGCCCTTCCGGCCACTATAGAGCCTACTGAGTACGGATCCCTGCCGGCTACTATAGAGACTACTGAGTACGCAGCCCTGCCGGACACTATAGAGACTACTCAGTACAGATCCCTTCGGACCACTATACAAGACTGCTCAGTACAAATCCCTGCCGGCCACTATAGAGACTACTGAGTACAGATCCCTGCTGGCCACTGTAGAGACTACTCAATAATGATCGCTGCCGGCCACTATAGAGACTACTGAGTACAGATCCCTGCCGGCCACTATAGAGACTACTGAGTACGCAGCCGTGCTGGCCACTATAGAGACTACTGAGTACGCAGCCCTGCCGGCCACTATAGAGACTACTGAGTACGGATCCCTGCCGGCCACTATAGAGACTACTGAGTACGCAGCCCTGCTGGCCACTATAGAGACTACTGAATATGCAATCCTGCCGGTCACTATAGAGACTACTGAGTGTGAAGCCTTGCCGGCCACTATAGAGACTACTGAGTGTGAAGCCCTGCCGACCACTATAGAGACTACTGAGCACGCAGCCCTGCTGGCCACTATAGAGACTACTGAATATGCAACCCTGCCGGCCACTATAGAGACTACTGAGTGTGAAGCTGTGCCAGCCACTAGAGAGACTACTGAGTACGCAGCCCTGCTGGACATTATACAGACTACTGAGTACCGATCCCTGCTGGTCACTATAGAGACTACTGAGTGTGAAGCCCTGCCGGCCACTATAGAGTCTACTGAGTACAGATCCCTGCCGGCCACTATAGAGACTACTGAGTACGCAGCTCTGCTGGCCACTATAGTGACTACTGAGTACAGATCCCTGCCGGCCACTATAGAGACTACTGAGTACGCAGCTCTGCTGGCCACTATAGAGACTACTGAGTACGCAACCCTGCCGGCCACTATAGAGACTACAGAGTACGGATCCCAGCCGGCCACTATAGTGTCTACTGCGTACGCAGCCCTGCTGGCCACTATAGAGACTACTGAGTACGGATCCCTGCCGGCCACTATAGAGACGACTGAGTACAGATCCCTGCTGGACACTATACAGACTACTGAATACAGATTCCTGCCGGTCACTATAGAGACTACTGAGTACGCAGCACTTCCGGCCACTATAGAGACTACTCAGTAGAGATCTCTGCCGACCACTATAGTGACTACTGAGTACAGATCTCTGCTGGCCACTATAGAGACTACTGAGTACGCAGCCCTGCTGGCCACTATAGAGACTACTGAGTACAGATCCCTGCCGGCCACTATAGAGACTACCGAGTACGGATCCCTGCCAACCACTATAGAGAATACTGAGTACGCAGCCCTGTCGGCCCCTATAGAGACTACTGAGTACAGACCCCTGCCGACCACTATAGACACTACTGAGTACGGATCCCTGTCGGCCACTATAGAGACTACTGAGTACGGATCCCTGCCGGGTAGTATAGAGACTACTGAGTACGCAGCCCAGCCGGCCACTATAGAGACTACTGAGTACAGAACCCTGCCGGCGACTATAGAGACTACTGAATACGGATCCCTGCTGGCCACTATAGAGGCTACTGAGTACTGAGCCCTGCTGGCCACTATAGAGACTACTGAATACAGATCACTATCGGTCACGAAAGAAACTACTGAGTACACAGCCCAGCTGGCCACTATAGAGACAACTGTGTATGCAACCCTACCGGCCACTATAGAGACTACTGAATATTGATCCCTGCTGGCCACTATAGAGAATGCTGAGTGTGAAGCCCTGCCGGCCACTATAGAGACCACTGAGTGTGAAGCCCTGCCAGACACTATAGAGACCACTGAGTATGCAGCCCTGCTGGCCACTATAGAGACTACTGAGTACAGATCCCTGCCGGCCACTATGGAGACTACTGAGTACGCAGCCCTGCTGGCCACTATAGAGATTACTGAGTACGCAGCCCTGCCGGCCACTATAGAGACTACTGAGTACGCAGCCCTGCCGGCCACTATAGAGACTACGGAGTACAGATCCCTGCCGGCCACTATAGAGACTACTGAGTACGCAGCCCTGCTGGCCAGTATAAAGACTACTGAGTACGGATCCCTGCCGGCCACTATAGAGACTACTGAGTACGCAGCCCTGCCGGCCACTATAGAGACTACTGAGTACAGATCACTGCTGGCCACTATAGAGACTACTGAGTACAGATCCCCGCCAGCCACTATAGACACTACTGAGTACGCAGCCCTGCCGGCCACTATAGAGACTACTGAGTACAGATCCCTGCCGGCCACTATAGAGACTACTGAGTACGCAGCCCTGCTGGCCAGTATAGACTCTACGCAGTAGAGATCACTGCCAACCACTATAGAGACTACTGAGTACGAATCACTACCGGCCACTATAGAGACTACTGAGTACAGATCCCTGCCGACCACTATAGTGACTACTGAGTACAGATCCCTGCCGGCCACTATAGAAACTACTGAGTACGCAGCCCTGCTGGCCACTATAGAGACTACTGAGTACGGATCACTGCCGGCCACTATAGTGTCTACTGCGTACGCAGCCCAGCTGGCCACTATAGAGACTACTGAGTACGCAGCCCTGCCGGCCACTATAGAGACTACTCAGCACAGATCCCTTCCGACCACTACAGAAGACTACTCCGTACAGATCCCTGCCGGCCACTATAGAGACTACTGAGTACGGATCCCTGCCGGACAGTATAGAGACTACTGAGTACAAATCCCTGCCAGCCACTATAGAGACTACTCAGTACAGATCCCTGCCGGCCACTATAGAGACTACTGAGTACGGATCCCTGCCGACCACTATAGAGACTACTGAGTACGCAGCCCTGCCGGCCACTATAGAGACTCCTGAGTACGCAGCCCTGCCCGCCACTATAGAGACTACTCAGTACAGATCCCTGCCGGACAATATAGAGACTACTGAATACGGATCCCTGCCGACCACTATAGAGACTACTGAGTACGGATCCCTGCCGGCTACTATAGAGACTACTGAGTACGCAGCCCTGCCTGCCACTATCGAGACTACTGAGTACGCAGCCTTACCGGCCATTATAGAGACTACTGAGTACAGATCCCTGCCGGGCAGTATAGAGACTACTGAGTACGGATCCCGGCTGGTCTCTATAGAGACTACTGAGTGTGAAGCCCTGCTGGCCACTACAGAGACTTCAGAATACGATCCCTGCCGACCACTATAGAGGCTACTGAGTACAGATCCCTGCCGGCCAATATAGAGACTAATGAGTACAGATCCCTGCTGGCCACTATAGAGACCACTGAATACAGATTCCTGCCGGTCACTATAGAGACTACTGAGTACGCAGCACTACCGGCCACTATAGAGACTACTGAGTACAGATCCCTACTGGCCACTATAGAGACTACTGAGTACGCAGCCCTGCCGACCACTGTAGAGACTACTGAGTACAGATCCCTGCCGGCCACTATAGAGATTACTGAATACGGATCCCTGCCGGCCACTATAGAGACTACTGAGTACTCAGCCCTGCTGGCCACTATAGAGACTACTGAGTACGCAGCCCTGCTGGCCACTATAAAGACTACTGAGTACGGATCCCTGCTGGCCACTATAGAGAATACTGAATACAGATCACTGTTGGTCACTATAGAGACTACTGAGTACACAGTCCTGCTGGCCACTATAGAGACTTCTGAGTATGCAACCCTGCCGGCCACTATAGAGACTACTGAGTACGGATCCCTGCCGGCTACTATAGAGACTACTGAGTACGCAGCGCTGCCGGCCACTATAGAGACTACTCAGTACAGATCCCTTCCGACCACTATAGAAGACTACTCAGTACAGATCCCTGCCGGCCACTATAGACACTACTGAGTACAGATCCCTGCTGGCCACTATAGAGACTAATCAGTAATGATCGCTGCCGGCCACTATAGAGACTGCTGAGTACAGATCCCTGCCGGCCACTATAGAGACTACTGAGTACGCAGCCCTGCTGGCCACTATAGAGACTACTCAGTACAGATCCCTGCTGGCCACTACAGAGACTTCAGAATACGGATCCCTGCCGACCACTATAGAGACTACTGAGTATGCAGCCTTGCCGGCCACTATAGAGACTATTGAGTATGCAACCCTGCCGGCCAGTATATAGACTACTGAGTATAGATCCCTGCTGGTCTCTATAGAGACTACTGAGTACAGATCCCTGCCGGCCACTATAGAGACTACTGAGTACGCAGCCCTGCTGGCCAGTATAGAGACGACTGAGTACGCAGCCCTGCCGGCCACGATGGAGACTATTGAGTACGCAGCCCTGCCGGCCACTATAGAGACTACTCAGTACAGATCCATGCCGGCCACTATAGAGACTACTGAATACGGTTCCCTGCCGACCACTATAGAGACTACTGAGTACGGATCCCTGCCGGCTACTATAGAGACTACTGAGTACGCAGCCCTGCCGGCCACTATAGAGACTACTGAGTACGCAGCCTTGCCGGCCACTATAGAGACTACTGAGTACAGATCCCTGCTGGGCACTATAGAGACTACTGAGTACGCAGCCCTGCTGGCCAATATACAGACTATTGGGTACGCAGCCCTGCCGGCCACTATAGAGACTACTGAGTACAGATCCCTGCCGGCCACTATAGAGATTGCTGAATACGGATCCCTGCCGGCCACTTTAGAGACTACTGAGTACGCAGCCCTGCTGGCCACTATAGAGACTACTGAGTACGCAGCCCTGCCGGCTACTAATGAGACTACTGAGTACCGATCCCTGCCGGCCACTATAGAGATTACTGAATACGGATCCCTGCCGGCCACCATAGAGACTACTGAGTACACAGCCCTGCTGCCCAATATAGAGACTACTGAGTACAGATCCCTGCTGGCTACTATAGAGAATACTGAATACAGATCCCTGCCGGTCACTATAGAGACAACTCTGGACACAGCCCTGCTGGCCACTATAGAGACTACTGAGTATGCAACCCTGCCAGCCAGTATAGAGACTACTGAGTATAGATCCCTGCTGGTCACTATAGAGACTACTGAGTACAGATCCCTGCTGGCCACTATAGAGACTACTGAATACACATCCCTGCCGGTCACTGTAGAGACTACTGAGTACACAGCCCTGCCGGCCACTATGGAGACTACTGAGTATGCAACCCTGCCGGCCAGTATAGAGACTACTGAGCATAGATCCCTGCTTTTCACTATAGAGACTACTGAGTACAGATCCCTGCCAGTCACTGTAGAGACTACTGAGTACACAGCCCTGCTGGCCACTATAGAGACTACTGAGTATGCAACCCTGCCGGCCAGTATATAGACTACTGAGTATAGATCCCTGCTGGTCACTATAGAGACTACTGAGTACAGATCCCTGCTGGCCACTATAGAGACTACTGAGTGTGAAGCCCTTCCGGCCACTATAGAGCCTACTGAGTACGGATCCCTGCCGGCTACTATAGAGACAACTGAGTACAGATCCCTGCTGGCCACTATAGAAACTACTCAATAATGATCGCTGCCGGCCACTGTAGAGACTACTGAGTACGCAGCCCTGCCGGCCACTACTGAGACTACTGAGGACAGATCCCTGCTGGCCACTATAGAGACTACTGAATATGCAATCCTGCCGGCCACTATAGAGACTACTGAGTGTGAAGCCTTGCCGGCCACTAGAGAGACTACTGAGTGTGAAGCCCTGCCGACCACTATAGAGACTACTGAGTACGCAGCCCTGCTGGACATTATAGAGACTACTGAGTACCGATCCCTGCTGGTCACTATAGAGACTACTGAGTGTGAAGCCCTGCTGGCCACTATAGAGACTACTCAGTACAGATCCCTGCTGGCCACTACAGAGACTTCAGAATACGGATCCCTGCCGACCACTATAGAGACTACTGAGAACGCAGCCTTGCCGGCCACTATAGAGACTACTGAGTACAGATCCCTGCCGGGTACTATAGAGACTACTGAGTACGCAGCCCTGCCGGCCACTATGGAGACTACTGAGTACGGATCCCTGCTGGCCACTATAGAGACTACTGAGTACAGATCCCTGCTGGCCACTATAGAGACTACTGAATACAGATCCCTGCCGGTCACTGTAGAGACTACTGAGTACACAGCCCTGCCGGCCACTATGGAGACTACTGAGTATGCAACCCTGCCGGCCAGTATAAAGACTACTGAGTATAGATCCCTGCTGGTCACTATAGAGACTACTGAGTACGGATCCCTGCCGACCACTATAGAGACTACTGAGTACGCAGCCCTGCCGGCCACTATAGAGACTCCTGAGTACGCAGCCCTGCCCGCCACTATAGAGACTACTCAGTACAGATCCCTGCCGGACAATATAGAGACTACTGAATACGGATCCCTGCCGACCACTATAGAGACTACTGAGTACGGATCCCTGCCGGCTACTATAGAGACTACTGAGTACGCAGCCCTGCCTGCCACTATCGAGACTACTGAGTACGCAGCCTTACCGGCCATTATAGAGACTACTGAGTACAGATCCCTGCCGGGCAGTATAGAGACTACTGAGTACGGATCCCGGCTGGTCTCTATAGAGACTACTGAGTGTGAAGCCCTGCTGGCCACTACAGAGACTTCAGAATACGATCCCTGCCGACCACTATAGAGGCTACTGAGTACAGATCCCTGCCGGCCAATATAGAGACTAATGAGTACAGATCCCTGCTGGCCACTATAGAGACCACTGAATACAGATTCCTGCCGGTCACTATAGAGACTACTGAGTACGCAGCACTACCGGCCACTATAGAGACTACTGAGTACAGATCCCTACTGGCCACTATAGAGACTACTGAGTACGCAGCCCTGCCGACCACTGTAGAGACTACTGAGTACAGATCCCTGCCGGCCACTATAGAGATTACTGAATACGGATCCCTGCCGGCCACTATAGAGACTACTGAGTACTCAGCCCTGCTGGCCACTATAGAGACTACTGAGTACGCAGCCCTGCTGGCCACTATAAAGACTACTGAGTACGGATCCCTGCTGGCCACTATAGAGAATACTGAATACAGATCACTGTTGGTCACTATAGAGACTACTGAGTACACAGTCCTGCTGGCCACTATAGAGACTTCTGAGTATGCAACCCTGCCGGCCACTATAGAGACTACTGAGTACGGATCCCTGCCGGCTACTATAGAGACTACTGAGTACGCAGCGCTGCCGGCCACTATAGAGACTACTCAGTACAGATCCCTTCCGACCACTATAGAAGACTACTCAGTACAGATCCCTGCCGGCCACTATAGACACTACTGAGTACAGATCCCTGCTGGCCACTATAGAGACTAATCAGTAATGATCGCTGCCGGCCACTATAGAGACTGCTGAGTACAGATCCCTGCCGGCCACTATAGAGACTACTGAGTACGCAGCCCTGCTGGCCACTATAGAGACTACTCAGTACAGATCCCTGCTGGCCACTACAGAGACTTCAGAATACGGATCCCTGCCGACCACTATAGAGACTACTGAGTATGCAGCCTTGCCGGCCACTATAGAGACTATTGAGTATGCAACCCTGCCGGCCAGTATATAGACTACTGAGTATAGATCCCTGCTGGTCTCTATAGAGACTACTGAGTACAGATCCCTGCCGGCCACTATAGAGACTACTGAGTACGCAGCCCTGCTGGCCAGTATAGAGACGACTGAGTACGCAGCCCTGCCGGCCACGATGGAGACTATTGAGTACGCAGCCCTGCCAGCCACTATAGAGACTACTCAGTACAGATCCATGCCGGCCACTATAGAGACTACTGAATACGGTTCCCTGCCGACCACTATAGAGACTACTGAGTACGGATCCCTGCCGGCTACTATAGAGACTACTGAGTACGCAGCCCTGCCGGCCACTATAGAGACTACTGAGTACGCAGCCTTGCCGGCCACTATAGAGACTACTGAGTACAGATCCCTGCTGGGCACTATAGAGACTACTGAGTACGCAGCCCTGCTGGCCAATATACAGACTATTGGGTACGCAGCCCTGCCGGCCACTATAGAGACTACTGAGTACAGATCCCTGCCGGCCACTATAGAGATTGCTGAATACGGATCCCTGCCGGCCACTTTAGAGACTACTGAGTACGCAGCCCTGCTGGCCACTATAGAGACTACTGAGTACGCAGCCCTGCCGGCTACTAATGAGACGACTGAGTACCGATCCCTGCCGGCCACTATAGAGATTACTGAATACGGATCCCTGCCGGCCACCATAGAGACTACTGAGTACACAGCCCTGCTGCCCAATATAGAGACTACTGAGTACAGATCCCTGCTGGCTACTATAGAGAATACTGAATACAGATCCCTGCCGGTCACTATAGAGACAACTCTGGACACAGCCCTGCTGGCCACTATAGAGACTACTGAGTATGCAACCCTGCCAGCCAGTATAGAGACTACTGAGTATAGATCCCTGCTGGTCACTATAGAGACTACTGAGTACAGATCCCTGCTGGCCACTATAGAGACTACTGAATACACATCCCTGCCGGTCACTGTAGAGACTACTGAGTACACAGCCCTGCCGGCCACTATGGAGACTACTGAGTATGCAACCCTGCCGGCCAGTATAGAGACTACTGAGCATAGATCCCTGCTTTTCACTATAGAGACTACTGAGTACAGATCCCTGCCAGTCACTGTAGAGACTACTGAGTACACAGCCCTGCTGGCCACTATAGAGACTACTGAGTATGCAACCCTGCCGGCCAGTATATAGACTACTGAGTATAGATCCCTGCTGGTCACTATAGAGACTACTGAGTACAGATCCCTGCTGGCCACTATAGAGACTACTGAGTGTGAAGCCCTTCCGGCCACTATAGAGCCTACTGAGTACGGATCCCTGCCGGCTACTATAGAGACTACTGAGTACAGATCCCTGCTGGCCACTATAGAAACTACTCAATAATGATCGCTGCCGGCCACTGTAGAGACTACTGAGTACGCAGCCCTGCCGGCCACTACTGAGACTACTGAGGACAGATCCCTGCTGGCCACTATAGAGACTACTGAATATGCAATCCTGCCGGCCACTATAGAGACTACTGAGTGTGAAGCCTTGCCGGCCACTAGAGAGACTACTGAGTGTGAAGCCCTGCCGACCACTATAGAGACTACTGAGTACGCAGCCCTGCTGGACATTATAGAGACTTCTGAGTACCGATCCCTGCTGGTCACTATAGAGACTACTGAGTGTGAAGCCCTGCTGGCCACTATAGAGACTACTCAGTACAGATCCCTGCTGGCCACTACAGAGACTTCAGAATACGGATCCCTGCCGACCACTATAGAGACTACTGAGAACGCAGCCTTGCCGGCCACTATAGAGACTACTGAGTACAGATCCCTGCCGGGTACTATAGAGACTACTGAGTACGCAGCCCTGCCGGCCACTATGGAGACTACTGAGTACGGATCCCTGCTGGCCACTATAGAGACTACTGAGTACAGATCCCTGCTGGCCACTATAGAGACTACTGAATACAGATCCCTGCCGGTCACTGTAGAGACTACTGAGTACACAGCCCTGCCGGCCACTATGGAGACTACTGAGTATGCAACCCTGCCGGCCAGTATAAAGACTACTGAGTATAGATCCCTGCTGGTCACTATAGAGACTACTGAGTACAGATCCCTGCTGGCCACTATAGAGACTATTGAGTGTGAAGCCCTTCCGGCCACTATAGAGCCTACTGAGTACGGATCCCTGCCGGCTACTATAGAGACTACTGAGTACGCAGCCCTGCCGGACACTATAGAGACTACTCAGTACAGATCCCTTCCGACCACTATACAAGACTACTCAGTACAAATCCCTGCCGTCCACTATAGAGACTACTGAGTACAGATCCCTGCTGGCCACTATAGAGACTACTCAATAATGATCGCTGCCGGCCACTATAGAGACTACTGAGTACAGATCCCTGCCGGCCACTATAGAGACTACTGAGTACGCAGCCGTGCTGACCACTATAGAGACTACTGGGTACGCAGCCCTGCCGGCCACTATAGAGACTACTGAGTACGGATCCCTGCCGGCCACTATAGAGACTACTGAGTACGCAGCCCTGCCGGCCTCTATTGAGACTACTGAGGACAGATCCCTGCTGGCCACTATAGAGACTACTGAGTACAGATCCCTGCCGGCCACTATAGAGACTACTGAGTGTGAAGCCTTTCCGGCCACTATAGAGACTACTGAGTGTGAAGCCCTGCCGACCACTATAGAGACTACTGAGTACGCAGCCCTGCTGGACATTATAGAGACTACTGAGTACCGATCCCTGCTGGTCACTATAGACACTACTGAGTGTGAAGCCCTGCTGGCCACTATAGAGACTACTCAGTACAGATCCCTGCTGGCCACTACAGAGACTTCAGAATACGGATCCCTGCCGACCACTATAGAGACTACTGAGTACGCAGCCTTGCCGGCCACTTTAGAGACTACTGAGTACAGATCCCTGCCGGGCACTATAGAGACTACTGAGTACGCAGCCCTGCTGGCCACTATGGAGACTACTGAGTACGGATCCCTGCTGGCCACTATAGAGACTACTGAGTACTGATCCCTGCCGGCCACTATAGAGACTACTGAGTACAGATCCCTGCCGGCCACTATAGAGACTACTGAGTACGCAGCCCTGCTGGCCACTATGGAGACTACTGCGTACTGATCCCTGCGGGCCACTATAGTGTCTACTGCGTGCGCAGCCCTGCTGGCCTCTATAGAGACTACTCAGTACGCAGCCCGGCTAGCCACTATAGAGACTACTGAGTACAGATCCCTGCCGACCACTATAGAGACTACTGAGAACGAAGCCCTGCTGGCCACTATAGAGAATATTGAGTACAGATCCCTGCTGGCCACTATTGAGACTACTCAGTAATGATCGCTGCCGGCCATTATAGAGGCTACTGAGGGCGCAGCCCTGCTGGCCACTATAGAGACTACTGAGTACGCAGCCCTGCTGGCCACTATCGAGACTACTGAGTGCGCAGCCCTGCTGGCCACTATAGAGACCACTGAGTACGCAGCCCTGCTGGCTAATATAGAGACTACTGAGTATGAATCCCTGCTGGCCACTATAGAGACTACTGAATACAGATCCATGCCAGCCAGTATAGAGACTACTGAGTGTGAAGCCCTGCCAGCCACTATAGAGACTACTAAGTACGCAGCCCTGCTGGCCACTATAGAGACTAGTGAGTGCGCAGCCCTGCTGGCCACTATAGAGACTACTGAGTACAGATCCCTGCCGGACACTATAGAGGTTACTAAATACGGATCCCTGCCGGCCACTCTAGAGACTACTGAGTACGCATCCCTGCAGCAACTATAGAGACTACTGAGTAGAGATCCCTGCCGGCCACTATAGAGACTACTGAGTACGCAGCCCTGCAGGCCACTATAGAGACTACTTAGTAAGCAGCCTTTTTGGCCACAAAAGAGACTACTGAGTACGCAGCCCTGCAGGCCACTATAGAGACTACTGAGTACAGATCCCTGCTGGCCACAATAGAGACTACAAAGTACGCAGGCCTGCTGGCCACTATAGCGACAACTGAGTACACAGCCCTGCTGGCCATTATAGAGACTACTGAGTACGCAGCCCTGCTGGCCACTATAGAGACTACTGAGCACGCAGCCCTGCTGGCCACTATAGAGACTACTGAGTACGCAGCCCTGCCGGCCACGATAGAGACTATTCAGTACAGATCCGTGCCGACCACCATAGAGACTACTGAGTACAGATCCCTGCCGGACACTACAGAGACTACTGAGTACGCAGCCCTGCTGGCCACTATATAGACTACTGAGTACGCAGCCCTGCTGTCCACTATAGAGACTACTGAGTACGCAACCCTGCTGGCCACTATACAGACTACTGAGTAAGCAGCCCTGCTGGCCACTATACAGACTACTGACTACGCAGCACTGCTGGCCACTATAGAGACTACTGAGTACAGCTCCCTGCCGGCCACTATAGAGACTACTGCGTACGCAGCCCTGCTGGCCACTATAGAGACTACTGAGTACGCAGCCCTGCTGGCCACGATACAGACTACTAACTACGCAGGCCTGCTGGCCACTATAGAGACTACTGAGTACCGATCCCTGCTGGTCACCATAGAGACGACTGAGTGTGAAGCCCTGCTGGCCACTATAGAGACTACTGAGTACAGATCCCTGCCGGCCACTATAGAGATTACTGAATACGGAACCCTGCCAGCCACTCTAGAGACTACTGAGTACGCATCCCTGCAGCAACTATAGAGACTACTGAGTAGAGATCCCTGCCGGCCACTATAGAGACTACTGAGTACGCAGCCCTGCAGGCCACTATACAGACTACTTAGTAAGCAGCCTTTTTGGCCACAAAAGAGACTACTGAGTACGCAGCCCTGCTGGCCACTATAGAGACTACTGAGTACAGATCCCTGCTGGCCACAATAGAGACTACTGAGTACGCAGGCCTGCTGGCCACTATTGCGACAATTGAGTACGCAGCCCTGCTGGCCATTATAGAGACTACTGAGTACGCAGCCCTGCTGGCCACTATAGAGACTACTGAGGACGCAGCCCTGCTGGCCACTATAGAGACTACTGAGTACGCAGCCCTGCCGGCCACGATAGAGACTACTCAGTACAGATCCGTGCCGACCACCATAGAGACTACTGAGTACAGATCCATGCCGGCCACTACAGAGACTACTGAGTACGCAGCCCTGCTGGCCACTATATAGACTACTGAGTACGCAGCCCTGCTGTCCACTATAGAGACTACTGAGTACGCAGCCCTGCTGGCCACTATACAGACTACTGAGTAAGCAGCCCTGCTGGCCACTATACAGACTACTGACTACGCAGCACTGCTGGCCACTATAGAGACTACTGAGTACAGCTCCGTGCCGGCCACTATAGAGACTACTGCGTACGCAGCCCTGCTGGCCACTATAGAGACTACTGAGTACGCAGCCCTGCTGGCCACGATACAGACTACTGACTGCGCAGCCCTGCTGGCCACTATAGAGACTACTGAGTACCGATCCCTGCTGGTCACCATAGAGACTACTGAGTGTGAAGCCCTGCTGGCCACTATAGAGACTACTGAGTACAGATCCCTGCCGGTCACTGTAGAGATTACTGAATACGGATCCCTGCCAGCCACTATAGAGACTACTGAGCACGCAGCCCTGCTGGCCACTATAGAGACTACTGAATATGCAATCCTGCCGGCCACTATAGAGACTACTGAGTGTGAAGCCTTTCCGGCCACTATAGAGACTACTGAGTGTGAAGCCCTGCCGACCACTATAGAGACCACTGAGTACGCAGCCCTGCTGGACATTATAGAGACTTCAGAATACGGATCCCTGCCGACCACTATAGAGACTACTGAGTACGCAGCCTTGCCGGCCACTATAGAGACTACTGAGTACAGATCACTGCCGGGCACTATAGAGACTACTGAGTACGCAGCCCTGCCGGCCACTATGGAGACTACTGAGTATGGATCCCTGCTGGCCACTATAGAGACTACTGAGTACAGATCCCTGCTGGCCACTATAGAGACTACTGAGTACAGATCCCTGCCGGCCACTATGGAGACTACGGAGTATGCAACCCTGCCGGCCAGTATAGAGACTACTGAGTATAGATCCCTGCTGGTCACTATAGAGACTACTGAGTACAGATCCCTGCCGGTCACTGTTGAGACTACTGAGTACACAGCCCTGCTGGCCACTATAGAGACTACTGAGTATGCAACCCTGCCGGCCAGTATAAAGACTACTGAGTATAGATCCCTGCTGGTCACTATAGAGACTACTAAGTACAGTTCCCTGCTGGCCACTATAGAGACTACTGAGTGTGAAGCCCTTCCGGCCACTATAGAGCCTACTGAGTACGGATCCCTGCCGGCTACTATAGAGACTACTGAGTACGCAGCCCTGCCGGACACTATAGAGACTACTCAGTACAGATCCCTTCCGACCACTATAGAAGACTTCTCAGTACAAATCCCTGCCGGCCACTATAGAGACTACTGAGTACAGATCCCTGCTGGCCACTATAGAGACTAGTCAATAATGATCGCTGCCGGCCACTATAGAGACTACTGAGTACAGATCCCTGCCAGCCACTATAGAGACTACTGAGTACGCAGCCGTGCTGGCCACTATAGAGACTACTGAGTACGCAGCCCTGCCGGCCACTATAGAGACTACTGAGTACGGATCCCTGCCGGCCACTATAGAGACTACTGAGTACGCAGCCCTGCCGGCCTCTATTGAGACTACTGAGGACAGATCCCTGCTGGCCTCTATAGAGACTACTGAGTACAGATCCCTGCCGGCCACCATAGAGATTACTGAATACGGATCCCTGCCAGCCACTATAGAGACTACTGAGCACGCAGCCCTACTGGCCACTATAGAGACTACTGAATATGCAATCCTGCCGGCCACTATAGAGACTACTGAATGTGAAGCCTTGCCGGCCACTATAGAGACTACTGAGTACGCAGCCCTGCTGGACATTATAGAGACTACTGAGTACCGATCCCTGCTGGTCACTATAGAGACTACTGAGTGTGAAGCCCTGCTGGCCACTATAGAGACTACTCAGTACAGATCCCTGCTGGCCACTACAGAGACTTCAGAATGCGGATCCCTGCCGACCATTATAGAGACTACTGAGTACGCAGCCTTGCCGGCCACTATAGAGACTACTGAGTACAGATCCCTGCCGGGCACTATAGAGACTACTGAGTACGCAGCCCTGCCGGCCACTATGGAGACTACTGAGTACGGATCCCTGCCGGCCACTATAGAGACTACTGAGTACAGATCCCTGCCGGCCACTATAGAGACTACTGAGTACTGATCCCTGCGGGCCACTATAGTGTCTACTGCGTACGCAGCCCTGCTGGCCTCTATAGAGACTACTCAGTACGCAGCCCGGCTAGCCACTATAGAGACTACTGAGTACAGATCCCTGCCGACCACTATAGAGACTACTGAGAACGAAGCCCTGCTGGCCACTATAGAGAATATTGAGTACAGATACCTGCTGGCCACTATAGAGACTACTCAGTAATGATCGCTGCCGGCCATTATAGAGACTACTGAGGGCGCAGCCCTGCTGGCCACTATAGAGACTACTGAAGACGCAGCCCTGCTGGCCACTATAGAGACTACTGAGTACGCAGCCCTGCTGGCCACTATCGAGAATACTGAGTACGCAGCGCTGCCGGCCACTATAGAGACTACTGAGTACAGATCCCTGCCCGCCACTATAGACACTACTGAGTATGCAACCCTGCCGGCCACTATGGAGACTACTGAGTACGCAGCCCTGCCGGCCACTATAGAGACTAAAGAGTACAGATCCCTGCCGGCCACTATAGAGACTACTGAGCACGCAGCCCTGCCGGCCACTATAGAGACTACTGAGTAAGCAGCCCTGCTGGACATTATAGAGACTACTGAGTACCGATCCCTGCTGGTCACTATAGACACTACTGAGTGTGAAGCCCTGCTGGCCACTGTAGAGACTACTCAGTACAGATCCCTGCTGGCCACTACAGAGACTTCAGAATACGGATCCCTGCCGACCACTATAGAGACTACTGAGTACGCAGCCTTGCCGGCCACTATAGAGACTACTGGGTACGGATCCCTGCTGGCCACTATAGAGACTACTGAGTACTGATCCCTGCCGGCCACTATAGAGACTACTGAGTACAGATCCCTGCCGGCCACTATAGAGACTACTGTGTACGCAGCCCTGCTGGCCACTATAGAGACTACTGAGTACTGATCCCTGCCGGCTACTATAGTGTCTACTGCGTACGCAGCCCTGCTGGCCACTATAGAGACTACTCAGCACAGATCCCTTTCGACCACTATAGAAGACTACTCCTTACAGATCCCTGCCGGCCACTATAGAGACTACTGAGTACGCAGCCCTGCCGGCCAGTATGGAGACTATTGAGCACAGATCCCTGCCGGCCACTATAGAGACTACTGAGTACAGATCCCTGCCGGCCACTATACAGACTACTGAGTACGGATCCCCGCCGACCACTATAGAGACTACTGAGTACGCAGCCCTGCTGGCCACTATAGAGACTACTGAGTATTCAACCCTGCCGGCCAGTATAGAGACTACTGAGTATAGATCCCTGCTGGTCACTATAGAGACTACTGAGTACAGATCCCTGCTGGCCACTATAGAGACTACTGAATACAGATCCCTGCCGGTCACTGTAGAGACTACTGAGTACACAGCCCTGCCGGCCACTATAGAGACTACTGAGTATGCAACCCTGCCGGCCAGTATAGAGACTACTGAGTATAGATCCCTGCTGGTCACTATAGAGACTACTGAGTACAGATCCCTGCCGGTCACTGTAGAGACTACTGAGTACACAGCCCTGCTGGCCACTATAGAGACTACTGAGTATGCAACCCTGCCGGCCAGTATATAGACTACTGAGTATAGATCCCTGCTGGTCACTATAGAGACGACTGAGTGTGAAGCCCTGCTGGGCACTGTAGAGACTACTGAGTACAGATCCCTGCCGGCCACTATAGAGACTACTGAATACGGAACCCTGCCAGCCACTCTAGAGACTACTGAGTACGCATCCCTGCAGCAACTATAGAGACTACTGAGTAGAGATCCCTGCCGGCCACTATAGAGACTACTGAGTACGCAGCCCTGCAGGCCACTATAGAGACTACTTAGTAAGCAGCCTTTTTGGCCACAAAAGAGACTACTGAGTACGCAGCCCTGCTGGCCACTATAGAGACTACTGAGTACAGATCCCTGCTGGCCACAATAGAGACTACTGAGTACGCAGGCCTGCTGGCCACTATTGCGACAATTGAGTACGCAGCCCTGCTGGCCATTATAGAGACTACTGAGTACGCAGCCCTGCTGGCCACTATAGAGACTACTGAGGACGCAGCCCTGCTGGCCACTATAGAGACTACTGAGTACGCAGCCCTGCCGGCCACAATAGAGACTACTCAGTACAGATCCGTGCCGACCACCATAGAGACTACTGAGTACAGATCCATGCCGGCCACTACAGAGACTACTGAGTACGCAGCCCTGCTGGCCACTATAGAGACTACTGAGTACGCAGCCCTGCTGTCCACTATAGAGACTACTGAGTACGCAGCCCTGCTGGCCACTATACAGACTACTGAGTAAGCAGCCCTGCTGGCCACTATACAGACTACTGACTACGCAGCACTGCTGGCCACTATAGAGACTACTGAGTACAGCTCCCTGCCGGCCACTATAGAGACTACTGCGTACACAGCCCTGCTGGCCACTATAGAGACTACTGAGTACACAGCCCTGCTGGCCTCGATACAGACTACTGACTGCGCAGCCCTGCTGGCCACTATAGAGACTACTGAGTACCGATCCCTGCTGGTCACCATAGAGACTACTGAGTGTGAAGCCCTGCTGGCCACTATAGAGACTACTGAGTACAGATCCCTGCCGGTCACTGTAGAGATTACTGAATACGGATCCCTGCCAGCCACTATAGAGACTACTGAGCACGCAGCCCTGCTGGCCACTATAGAGACTACTGAATATGCAATCCTGCCGGCCACTATAGAGACTACTGAGTGTGAAGCCTTTCCGGCCACTATAGAGACTACTGAGTGTGAAGCCCTGCCGACCACTATAGAGACCACTGAGTACGCAGCCCTGCTGGACAATATAGAGACTTCAGAATACGGATCCCTGCCGACCACTATAGAGACTACTGAGTACGCAGCCTTGCCGGCCACTATAGAGACTACTGAGTACAGATCACTGCCGGGCACTATAGAGACTACTGAGTACGCAGCCCTGCCGGCCACTATGGGGACTACTGAGTATGGATCCCTGCTGGCCACTATAGAGACTACTGAGTACAGATCCCTGCTGGCCACTATAGAGACTACTGAGTACAGATCACTGCCGGGCACTATAGAGACTACTGAGTACGCAGCCCTGCCGGCCACTATGGGGACTACTGAGTATGGATCCCTGCTGGCCACTATAGAGACTACTGAGTACAGATCCCTGCTGGCCACTATAGAGACTACTGAGTACAGATCCCTGCCGGCCACTATGGAGACTACGGAGTATGCAACCCTGCCGGCCAGTATAGAGACTACTGAGTATAGATCCCTGCTGGTCACTATAGAGACTACTGAGTACAGATCCCTGCCGGTCACTGTTGAGACTACTGAGTACACAGCCCTGCTGGCCACTATAGAGACTACTGAGTATGCAACCCTGCCGGCCAGTATAAAGACTACTGAGTATAGATCCCTGCTGGTCACTATAGAGACTACTAAGTACAGATCCCTGCTGGCCACTATAGAGACTACTGAGTGTGAAGCCCTTCCGGCCACTATAGAGCCTACTGAGTACGGATCCCTGCCGGCTACTATAGAGACTACTGAGTACGCAGCCCTGCCGGACACTATAGAGACTACTCAGTACAGATCCCTTCCGACCACTATAGAAGACTTCTCAGTACAAATCCCTGCCGGCCACTATAGAGACTACTGAGTACAGATCCCTGCTGGCCACTATACAGACTAGTCAATAATGATCGCTGCCGGCCACTATAGAGACTACTGAGTACAGATCCCTGCCAGCCACTATAGAGACTACTGAGTACGCAGCCGTGCTGGCCACTATAGAGACTACTGAGTACGCAGCCCTGCCGGCCACTATAGAGACTACTGAGTACGGATCCCTGCCGGCCACTATAGAGACTACTGAGTACGCAGCCCTGCCGGCCTCTATTGAGACTACTGAGGACAGATCCCTGCTGGCCACTATAGAGACTACTGAGTACAGATCCCTGCCGGCCACCATAGAGATTACTGAATACGGATCCCTGCCAGCCACTATAGAGACTACTGAGCACGCAGCCCTACTGGCCACTATAGAGACTACTGAATATGCAATCCTGCCGGCCACTATAGAGACTACTGAATGTGAAGCCTTGCCGGCCACTATAGAGACTACTGAGTACGCAGCCCTGCTGGACATTATAGAGACTACTGAGTACCGATCCCTGCTGGTCACTATAGAGACTACTGAGTGTGAAGCCCTGCTGGCCACTATAGAGACTACTCAGTACAGATCCCTGCTGGCCACTACAGAGACTTCAGAATGCGGATCCCTGCCGAGCACTATAGAGACTACTGAGTACGCAGCCTTGCCGGCCACTATAGAGACTACTGAGTACAGATCCCTGCCGGGCACTATAGAGACTACTGAGTACGCAGCCCTGCCGGCCACTATGGAGACTACTGAGTACGGATCCCTGCTGGCCACTATAGAGACTACTGAGTACTGATCCCTGCCGGCCACTATAGAGACTACTGAGTACAGATCCCTGCCGGCCACTATAGAGACTACTGAGTACTGATCCCTGCGGGCCACTATAGTGTCTACTGCATACGCAGCCCTGCTGGCCTCTATAGAGACTACTCAGTACGCAGCCCGGCTAGCCACTATAGAGACTACTGAGTACAGATCCCTGCCGACCACTATAGAGACTACTGAGAACGAAGCCCTGCTGGCCACTATAGAGAATATTGAGTACAGATACCTGCTGGCCACTATAGAGACTACTCAGTAATGATCGCTGCCGGCCTTTATAGAGACTACTGAGGGCGCAGCCCTGCTGGCCACTATAGAGACTACTGAAGACGCAGCCCTGCTGGCCACTATAGAGACTACTGAGTACGCAGCCCTGCTGGCCACTATCGAGACTACTGAGTACGCAGCGCTGCCGGCCACTATAGAGACTACTGAGTACAGATCCCTGCCCGCCACTATAGACACTACTGAGTATGCAACCCTGCTGGCCACTATAGAGACTACTGAGTACGGATCCCTGCCGGCCACTATGGAGACTACTGAGTACGCAGCCCTGCCGGCCACTATAGAGACTAAAGAGTACAGATCCCTGCCGGCCACTATAGAGACTACTGAGCACGCAGCCCTGCCGGCCACTATAGAGACTACTGAGTAAGCAGCCCTGCTGGACATTATAGAGACTACTGAGTACCGATCCCTGCTGGTCACTATAGAGACTACTGAGTGTGAAGCCCTGCTGGCCACTATAGAGACTACTCAGTACAGATCCCTGCTGGCCACTACAGAGACTTCAGAATACGGATCCCTGCCGACCACTATAGAGACTACTGAGTACGCAGCCTTGCCGGCCACTATAGAGACTACTGGGTACGGATCCCTGCTGGCCACTATAGAGACTACTGAGTACTGATCCCTGCCGGCCACTATAGAGACTACTGAGTACAGATCCCTGCCAGCCACTATAGAGACTACTGTGTACGCAGCCCTGCTGGCCACTATAGAGACTACTGAGTACTGATCCCTGCCGGCTACTATAGTGTCTACTGCGTACGCAGCCCTGCTGGCCACTATAGAGACTACTCAGCACAGATCCCTTTCGACCACTATAGAAGACTACTCCTTACAGATCCCTGCCGGCCACTATAGAGACTACTGAGTACGCAGCCCTGCCGGCCAGTATGGAGACTATTGAGCACAGATCCCTGCCGGCCACTATAGAGACTACTGAGTACAGATCCCTGCCGGCCACTATACAGACTACTGAGTACGGATCCCCGCCGACCACTATAGAGACTACTGAGTACGCAGCCCTGCTGGCCACTATAGAGACTACTGAGTATTCAACCCTGCCGGCCAGTATAGAGACTACTGAGTATAGATCCCTGCTGGTCACTATAGAGACTACTGAGTACAGATCCCTGCTGGCCACTATAGAGACTACTGAATACAGATCCCTGCCGGCCACTATAGAGACTACTGAGTATGCAACCCTGCCGGCCAGTATAGAGACTACTGAGTATAGATCCCTGCTGGTCACTATAGAGACTACTGAGTACAGATCCCTGCCGGTCACTGTAGAGACTACTGAGTACACAGCCCTGCTGGCCACTATAGAGACTACTGAGTATGCAACCCTGCCGGCCAGTATATAGACTACTGAGTATAGATCCCTGCTGGTCACTATAGAGACTACTGAGTACGCAGCCCTGTCGGCCACTGTAGAGACTACTCAGTTCAGATCCCTGCCGGCCACTATAGAGACTACTGAATACGGATCCCTGTCAACCACTATAGAGACTACTGAGTACGGATCCCTGCCGGCCGCTATAGAGACTACTGAGTACGGATCCCTGCTGGCCACTATAGAGACTACTGAGTACGCAGCCCTGCTGGCCACTATAGAGACTACTCAGTACAGATCCCTGCTGGCCACTATAGAGACTACTGAGTACAGATCTCTGCCGGCCACTATAGAGACTACTGAGTACGCAGCCCTGCCAGCCACTATAGAGGCTACTCAGTACAGAACCCTGCCAGCCACTATAGAGACTACTGAGTACGAAGCCCTGCTGGCCACTATAGAGACTACTGAGTAAGCAGCCCTGCTGGCCGCTATAGAGACCACTGAATATGAAGCCCTACCTCCTCTCATATTTTCTGGGATGATCTAACGACAGCAGCAGCCACAGTGATTTGGAGTCACAGAGTGTTACAGCACAGAAACAGGCCCTTTGACCCAACGTGTCCCATAAGCCAGCACTTGACCCATATTTTTTTTCTATTCACATACCTGCTGAAGAATCTTTTAACGGTTGCTGTTGTACCTGCCACTATCACTTCCTCTAGCAGCCCATTCCAGATTCTCACCATCCTGTGCATGAGGAAGTTGCCCCCCAGGTCTACATTAAATCTTTCCTCTCACCTTAAACCCATAAGCTCTAGCTTTGGTTCCCTCTCCCAGGGAAAAGATCAAGTGTATTCATGTCTGCCCCTCATCATTTTACGTACCTCAATAAAGTCATTTACTTCCCGTGCTCCAATGAATAGCGTACTGTCCTGCCTGACTCCCCCCTATAGTCCTATATCCCTCGAGACCTGGCAGCATTTGCATAAATCTTTTTGTACTTGATTAGTGTCTTTTATACAACAGGCTGACCAAAGCTGGAGACATTATTCCAAGTACATCCTCACCATCATCTGGGGCAACAGCTCCACACTCCCAACTCCGACACTCAGTACCCTGACTATGAAGGAGAACCTGCCAGACAGCTTACCAACCTGATGCCTTGGCTCACTTGAACCCCTGGATTGTGGGTGTACCTTCCAGCCATCACTGAAGGTTACTGGAACATTGGTGCAACAGCAACTGACTTTGGTTTTGCCTCAGTTTTCACAGACTTGATCAGGGCATCTCTTTGCAAGGGGCACAACTTTACAATTTTTTTCAAGAAGAATAACTTTGCCAGAGGTTTTCCGAAGATCTGATAGACCATTATTTCAACTGAAGTCAATGCATGCGCGGTTTTCCCTACATGTTCAAAGTTTACTATCCAAGTACGTACTGTATACCATACACAACCTTGGGATTCGTCTTCTTGCAGGAGCCACAAAACAAAGAAACACAATAGAACTCATGAAAAACTCCACACCACAAAGACAGGCAAACATCCAATGTGTGAAAGGTAAGAAATCATGCAAACAACAAAAAAAACAGACAAACAATTCACAGAACGTGACAGCTCATCGGCCTGAAGAGTTAATCCTTCCTCTGGGGAAGTTGCATTTCTACAAGGAAGCTTTAAACTCAACACAGAACTCCAAACAGTACAGCACATACTTGCCATTTGGCCCAGGATGTTGTGCCAGTCTTTTAACCTGCTCTGTGATCAATTTAACCCTTCCCTTCTACCCAGTCAATAGGCCTCCATTTTTCTGACAGCCATGTGCCTATCTTAGAGCCTACTTGAATCAGCCTCTACTCCCACCCCTAGCAGTGCATTCCAGGCACCTAGCTCTCTGTAAAAAAAATGTACCTCTGACAGGTCCCTGAAAATTTCTTTCACTCAACTTAAAGGATGTACTCTGACATTGCTGCCCTGGGGATAGGGTGCAGGCTGCCTCACGTCACCTCTCATACTTCCTTTCCAGGCCTGATGAAAGCTCATGGCCTAACGTGCTGACTGCTTATTCCCCTCCAGAGATGTCATCTGAGCTGCTGAGTTCCTTCAGCATTTTGTGTGTATTTTTATGGATTTCCAGCATCTTCAGAATCTCTTATGTTTACGACTTTGGGTATTGTGTTCAGTTCTGGTTGTCCATGACAGGATGGATGTGGAAGCTTTAGAAAGGATGCAGAGGACATTTACCAGGATGCCTCCTGGATTAGAGAGCATATCTGAGATGGTAGCGCGACACAGCGCGCGCAGCTGTCCGGTGAAATGATATTGTATCTGTTAAACAGGGGCCGTGGACAATTCTGATTTGATGGAGACAGATGTGAAGGCACAGAGGAACATCTGGAGAAATTTCCGAAATGCCGGTTCGCTGCCGCTGTTACTGTGCTATCGAGAATCTTCCGGAGGGAAGGCCCCAAAATCCCCGGCTTTGCTGGCGACCGAGGCTGGGGTTGAAGCGCTTGGATAGAGATGGTGCTCGGTACTCGGTGTCGGAGAGCTGATCGGAGGCTCGAAGTTTCCGGATGACTCAGAGTCGGATTGTGGTCGGGCGTGGCAGGGAGAGTTTTCTTCCTTCTCCCGTCTGCGTGAGATGTGGGACTTTCGAGAGACTTTGAACTTTTTTACTGTGCCATGGACTGTTCTTCATCAAGTTATGGTATTGTTGCACTGTTGGAACTGTATGTTACAATTATGTGGTTTTTGTTAGTTTTTCAGTCTTGGTCTGTCCTGTGTTTCTGTGATATCACACCGGAGGAATATTGTATCATTTCTTAATGCATGCATTACTAAATGACAATAAAAGAGGACTGCGTATCGTCATAATCTAATCTAATCTAATCTAATATTTTATGAAGTAAACACAAAATATTCTGCAGATGCTGGGGTCAAAGCAACACTCAACACGCTGGAGGAACTCAGCAGGTCAGACAGCATCCGTGGAAATGATCAGTCAACGTTTTGGGCTGGAACCCTTCGTCAGGACTGTAGGGGGAAGGGCAGAGGCTCTATAAGGGAAGTGGGGGGAGGGTGGGAAGGAGAAGGCTGGTAGGTTCCAGGTGAAAAACCAGTAAGGGAAAAGATAAAGGGGTGGGGGAGAGGGAGCAGGGAGGTGATAGGCAGGAAAGGTGAAGAAGGAATAGGAGAAAACACAATGGGTAGTAGAAGGAGGCGGAACCATGAGGGATGTGTTAGGCAGCTGGGGGAGGGGGCAGAGTGACATAGGGATAGAGGAAGGGAGGGGGAGGGAATTACCGGAAGTTGGAAAATTCTATGTTCATACCAAGGGGCTGCAGACTATCCAGACGGTATATGAGGTATTGCTCCTCTAACCTGAGTTTAGTCTCATCATGGCAGTAGAGGAGGCCATGTATGGACATATCCGAATGGATATCTTATGAAGATAGGTTGAGTGAGATAGGGCCGTTCCCTTTGGAGTGAAGAGGGGTAAGTGGTGACTTGATAGAGGTGTTTAAGATGATAAGAGGCATCAATAAGTAGACAACCAGTGACTTTTATCCCCAGGCTGGAAATGGCTAATAAGAGAGGATATTATTTTAAGGTGATTGGAGGAAAGTATAACAGGGACATCAGAGAGAGGTTTTTAACACAGAGAGAGGTGGGGTGGGTGCATGGAACGCGTATCCAACGTGGTGGTAGGGGCAGGTTCATTAGGAACATTTGACAGGCCCTTAGACAGGCACATGGATGACAAAAAACAGAAGGCGATGTGGGATTTTACAGTAGGTTAAAAAGTCAGCACAACATTGAGGGCTGAAGGGCCCGTACTGCGTCCGATGTTCTATTTGCACACACCTCTGTTCTACATCTATCTAAAAAGGTAAAAATCGCGTTAGATATAGCAATAGATAGTATAATAGATGATATCAGCCTTTTGTTTAAAATGGCGCCCTTGAACCTCAGCAACTTCTGGATGGTGGCTACTGAAACAAGGACAGCAACTAAATACTTTGTTAACCACACTTATTCTGCCAAACGATCATCAGAAGCAATAGTCTACAACTTCCCTTTGGACTTGGAGGCAATTCGATGTGGCAAAACTGAGGTGAGGCGAGGCGAGGCGAGGCGAGGCAGTGAGAGCATGGAGGTCTGTGAAAGGTTGGGCACAGACTGGATCAAAGCTGCAGGCTCCAGGCCGCAGGCCCCAGAGAGTATCGACGTGACGGAGACTTAAAGGCCGAATCGAGGTGGCGAAGTCCGGCGCATCCACGTGGCAGAACCTGTTGTTCGGATGGAGATTTAAGCGCCAGACCAGATCGAGGAAAAGTTCGGGTGTCAGGGCCCGAGGCGAGATGTTTACTCGGCTCTGTGTTGAATTATGGAACTCTCTTTGCAGACTTCAGTTCAGAAACGCTACATGCTTGCGGGTACTGTTTGCATGATATTTTGTTTTCACAGCACATTGGGTGTTTGACAGTCTTTTCTCGTGAGTTATTTTATTTTTTATGGGCTTGATGCATTTTTTGTTCTCTGCGCATTGGGTTTCAGACAGTCTTTTTTATATACATATATGGGGTTAGGTTTTGGGTTTCTTTGTTTCATGGCTGCTTGATAGGAAATGAACCCAAGGTTGTGTAATGGATACACACTGTGATAATAAATGAGCTTTGAACTTTAGTTCTTCTAGAGATGAATACTGTTGCAGCAGTGCAACTGGCCATACATATGCAAATAACTGCAAGCCTGTGTCTTTGCTGTTGCCTTGCTGCACACTTGAGTGCTCAGTGGTGGGTACCGCTGTTTGCTTTTGCTGAGGGGGGGAGGGGGGATCGTTGCTCGCTGCCACTTAGCGCGGGAGGGGAGCTGGGAGGGGTGCAACTTTGGGGTTCCAACATTTAACTGTCATTCATTCTTTGGGGCACTCCTCTGTTTTTGTGGATGGTTGCGAAGAGAAAGCATTTCAGGATTATATTGTATACATTTCTCTGGCATTAAATGTACCTTTGAAACCTTTGAATAATGCAAACTATCTGAGATGAAGAAGTATTTTTAATACAGAAAGAAGTGAGACACTGGTTTCACTAAATTTAGCCCATAGTGAATAAAACAATCTTTACTAATGAGGGTTATACCTTCATTTAGTGTAATTACTTGCTAGGCTGTTAATTACTTAAATAATACCATTATTTTTAAATGAGGCAATGAAAATTGTAATTTCAATCCACGTGATAGCGCATGATTTTAAATTCACATTTAGTACGAAACCAAAATTATGCAGTATGTGAACAGATTCAGATTAGGTACAAAGCACAATTTTCCCTTCTTATTTGAGAAGTTTCAAAATAATCATGGGCTGTTCACCAATATGCTGTTCCGCTAAATATTTTGCAACGTTCTCCTTTTGAGGAAACAGAAATACTTATTAGAAATGGCATGTAAAAGAAATTTGTATATCAGAGTAGTTCAGCTGTAGCTACCAGCCGTCACCAAACCCAAAGTTCAGCAGTAGCTATCAGACATCGCCACACCCAAAATTCCAGCTTTTCCAAACATCTGAAGTCACCGTCTGTCCTGCACACTCATTTATTGTGCTAATCTCTACTGATGTTTCAGTTCATCGAATTTTTCTTGTCCTAGTTCAGGAAAATAAGGACTTGCAGTGGGAGGAGAGGATCAGTCTCCTGCAGCTTGCTCCACTATTCATTGGGGCCTTAGATCTTGATTAACTCAGATCGGGCACTGTGACCAACTCTTCCCAGATGTCAGAAGTGCAGCATTCCAGGGGTTCAGAGCCCTCTGAGTGAAGAAGGCCTCCATTCCAATCAGCTTATCCCTTACTCTCAAAATGTGCCCATGAATTCAAGAACCATCGTCCCTGCACGCATCCTGTCAAACCCTTCAACAATCTTGTAAATTTCAATGAGATTATTCTAAATGACAGACAATATAGTCCCAATCTATTTTTTTAAGAACAGAACAGCACAGGAATAGGCCATTTTGAACTAGCTAAAAAGCAAATGAAAAGCACCCATGTACTAATCCTTCCTACCTACACCATACCCATATCTCCCCATCTTTCTCACATACATGTGCCTAGCCAAACATCTCTTAACAGCCACTAATATATTTGTCTCTAACACCATACCAGGCAGCGCATTCCAGGCATCTACCACTCTCTGAGTAAAATACCCCTCACATCCTCCTTGAGCCTCCCCTCTCTCACCTTCAATGCACGTCCTCTGTCATTTCAAACCTGGGAAACAGATACTTTCTGTCCACTCTGTCTATGCCTCTGATAACCTTATAAACCTCTGTCAGATCTCCCCTCAGCCTCCACGACTCCAGAGAAAACAACTCAAGTTTGTCCAGCCTCTCATGATAGCACATGCCCCCGAAACCAGGCAGCATCCTGGTAAACCTCTTCTGCACCCCCTCCAAAGCCTAAAGTGGGGCAATCAGAACCCCAAGCAATACTCCAGATATGGCCTAACCAGGGTTTTATAAATTTACAACACAACCTCCTGACTTTGAACTCAATGCCTCAACTAATAAACACATTCCATAACTTTCTGAACCACATTATCAACCCGCGTAGCCACTCTCAAGGAGCTATAAACCTGGATCCTGTGATCTCTCCGCTCAGCAACACAGTTAAGTACCTTGCCCTTAACAGTGCACTGTCTCTTTGCATTTTTCCCTACCGAGCTGCAGCACCTCACATTTACCTGGGTTAAACCCCATCTGCTAAATTTACTGACCCACCCATCTATATTTTCATCCAGATCATTTATATACATTGCAAACAGCAGAGATCCCAGCACAGATCCCTGCAGAACACCACTAATTACGGACCTCCAGCTCGAATAAGAGCCCTCGACCACGACCCTGTTTTCTATGCAGGAGCCAGTTCTGAATCCAGACAGACAATTCGCCACAGATCATGTGCATCTTAATCTTCTGGATGAGCCTCCCATGAGGGACTTTGTCAAACACCTCACTAAAATCCATGTAGACAACATCCACTGCCCTACCATCATCAATCTCTTGTCACCTTGACTGAGTCTTTTGACAATGCATGAAGCCATTCTGACTCTAATTAGAACGCGGGTTTCCAAATGCTCATACAGCTTATTCCAAAGAATTCTCTCCAACAATCTCCCTACAATTGACATGAGACTCGCTGGCCTATAGTTCCCAAGGTTTTCCCATATTCCCTTCTGGTGAGTTACAACATTAGCCGCTCACCAGTCCTCCCGGACCTTGCCCGTGGGGGGAGAGGACATAAAGGGCCCAGCAATCTTGATTGTGCCTCCTTCAATAACCTGATGTAAAGACCATCAGGCCCTGGGGACTTATCCACCTTAAAACTCATAAGGAGGCCTGGCACTTCCGCCTCCTTGACCTCTAAACGCCCTAATGTATTTATACACTCAGCATTGATCTCCTGGTCCTCTATATCCTTTTCCTTGGTAAATACTGAAGAAAAGTACTCATTAAGTCCCTGTAACACTCTTAGAAAGGTTTCACTGCCAGTCTAATGGTCTTTCTGTAGAAGCGATATTTGGATTATGGTTAGAGACGCTTTGCTTTGCAATGTGAGGGGACTGTTTTTTCATGCTGTGTGCCTGATACCCAGTTGATCGGGGTCTTTGGTTCGGCAGAAGATGGAGAGTGAAGATGTCAGAAAGGAGAGGTTGTAGACACCATAAAGGAGTGGAATTAGAGTGGAGCCAGGAGTCGACGAAGCCCAGGGAGATTGATGGAGGATCGGTGAAGGGGAAACCATGTGCTCCAACTTGTGCACAGTAGACTGTTTCAATAAAATGGGCCCTTTTCTTTTTGTTTTACTTTACTAACTCTTTAGTCCAATTAAGAATTATAAAGCTAAATTGTTTAATTGCATATGGTGTACCATCTGTTATTTTGTGGTACAGATTTGTAACGGTGACACATCACACAGCATCCACCCAAACAGAAGGTTTGGCACCTCAGTTGCACACGTTTGCTGGGGCCAGAGACCGTCTTCCCCAGACTTACACAGCCGATGGAGCGTGAGGGTCACATACCTCACTCACATTCTCTGCATCCAAACAAATGTTCCTCCCTTTATCCTTGAGTGATCCCACCCCTCCCTAGTTATTCTCTTGATCTACATATAGAATGCCTTGGGATTCACCTTAACCCTGCTTACCAAAGACTTTTCCTGGCTTTCTGAATTCCTTTTCTGGCCTCTTTATAATTCTCATGTGCTTTGTTTGATCCTAACTTCCACAGATTTACATAATTTTCCTTTTTCTTCTTGACTAAATTCATCCCCCCCTAGACTTCCAAGGTTCCCTTATCTTTTCATCCCGCCCTTCCTTCTAACAGGAGCATACCTTTCCTGTACTCTGTGCAATTGATCTTTAAACACCCTCCACGTGTCTCACGTAGACTCGCAGAAAAAAGGTGTTCCCAATTAACACTTCTTAGTTCCTGCCCAATGCCCTCATAATTTGCCCTATTCCAAATTTAGATTAGATTATGAGAACACTCAGTCTCTTTTATTGTCATTTAGAAATGCATGCATGCATTAAGAAGTGATACAATGTTCCTCCAGAGTGATATCACAGAAAACAGGACAAACCAAAGACTAACAGAACCATGTAATAACATATAGTTACAGCAGTGCAAAGCAATACCATAATTTGATGAAGAACAAACCATGGGCACAGTAAAAAAAAGTATCACCGATCCCTTCACCGATCCTCCATCAATCTCCCTGGGCTTCGTCGACTCCTGGCTCCACTCTAATTCCACTCCTTTATGGAGTAAAAAAAACAGGACAAACCAAAGACTGACAGAACCATGTAATAACATATAGTTACAGCAGTGCAAAGCAATACCATAATTTGATGAAGAACAAACCATGGGCACAGTAAAAAAAAGTCTCAAAGTCCCGAGTTGATCGACTCCCGAGTCCCCGATAGCAGGTGGCAAAAGGGAGAAACTCTCTGCCATAAACCTCCAGGCACCGTCAACTTGCTGATGCCTTGGAAGAAGCCGACCACAGCCGACACTGAGTCTGTCCATCCAAAAACTTCAAGTCTCCGAACAGCCCCTCTGATACAGCCTCCTGAGCGCCTTCGACCTCGCCCCGGCTGCTGAAACAAGCAAAGCCGAGTATTTGGGATCTTCTGCTCCGGGGATTCCGGTTACCACACAGTAGCAGCGGCAGCGAAGCGGGCATTTCAGAAGTTTTTCCAGATGTTCCTCCGTACTCTCACATCTGTCTCCATCAAATCAGAATTGTGCACGATCCCCTACTTGACAGATTACAGATATCATTCACCGGAGAGGCCGCGTGCTGCTGTTGCACCGCCACCTTCTCCTCCCTCATTTACTTAAACTAAAACTCTCCCACAAGGACCATACCTACCCTTATCTATAACTATCCAGAAAGTTGAGGAGCTTTGGTCACCGTTCCCTAACTGTTCATCCACTGAAAGGTCAGTCGCCTGGCCAGGCTCAAACCAGGTCCAGTACGGCCCCTCCTCTTGTTGGACTGTCCACATATTGATTTAAGAAACCTTAACAAATTCAGCCCCATCTAAACCCCTCACACCAAGAAGGTCCCAGTTTATATTAGGGAAGTTGAAATCCCCTGAGTAAAAATAATAGGCATGTTGTCACATTTCCTTAATCTGATTACACATCAGATTCCTCAATGCCCCGGTGGCTATTAGGGGTTTGTATTAAAATTGCACACTTCCTATTCCCGAGTTCCACCCAAATGGACTCTGACCCTTCCATTATGTCTCCTCTGAGTACATCTGTGATTGATCCTGATTAGTCGTGCCACTGCACCCCACTTAATCTCACTTCACATAGCAAACTTGCCATCTCTTGATTCTGTTGTACAAGAGTGTTGTGAATAGGGCATTGTGATATATAGACAGACTGAGAATCTGATACGAAAACAGAAAATGCCTGAAACACTCAGGAGGGCAGGTAGCATCTATGGAGCAAGAAACAGCTGACTTTTCATGCTGGAGACCCTATGTCTTCCACTTGAATGTTTCTCTTTCCATCCCTGCCGCCTAAGCTGCCAAACGTTTCCAACATTTTCTGTTTGTGCTTCACCCAATAGCTGTGAGAAGTTTATCCAGGGGGAGCTGTACAGGCAGCTTTTGAATCAGTAAATAAAAACTTCTGGGTAAGATGAAAAGGTGATTTTTTTTTTTGAGCACTGGCCAATTGGAGATCCGGAGCATGAGAAGATGTAGCTCACTCAGTTCCCCGATTGAGCAGATAAGGCATCGACTCGAGGCAGTTTGGTGTTTTGAGCAGCAGCCAATCAGCTAATGGGACTGATAGGAAAAGATAAAATAAAATAAGGCAGGGGCCAACTTCACTGGAGTGGACAGTGCTAGAGTGGGGATTCTGAGGCTTTAGCTCTTCGAGGCTTTGGTGAGAGAAGGTGAGAAAGCTGTAAGTAGATTTTCTCTGCTGCAACCCCCCCCCGCCCCACAGTTTATTTATTGTTTTCCTTCTTTACATTTGCTTAATTATAACAGTAGTAATGCTTGTCTTGCGAGATGTGGGAAGGCAGGAAGACCTCCAGTGGACCCTGATGACAATACCTGCATGAAGTGCATCCAGCTGCAGCTTCTAACAATCCACGTTAGGGAGCTGGAGCTGGAACTGGATGAACTCCGGATGATTCGGTAGGCTGAGGGGTTGATAGGTGAGAGGCAGTTACACCCAACACATGCAGGACACAGGAAACTGGGTGACAGTCAGGAAGGCGAAAGGAGTTAAGGAGCCAGTGCAGAGTACCCCTGCGGCCATTCCTCTCAACAAGTTTATCTCTTTGAATACTGTTGCAGCAGATGACCTAGCAGAGGAAGCTCACAGTGGTCAGGTCTCTGTGACTCAGAAGGGAAGCGGGGACAAGAGGCGAGCTGTGGTGACAGGCGATTTGTTAGTTAGGGGAACAGAAAGGAGGTTCTGTGGAAGAGAACAAAATTCCAAGATGATATGATGCCTCCCAGGTGCCTGGGTCTGGCACACCTCAGGCTGAGTGCTGAGCATTCTTAAGTAGGTCGTGGTCCATGCTGGTACCAATGAAATAGGTAGGAAGAGTGACGAGGTTCTGCACAGTCCATTCAGGGAGATAGTTGCCAAGTTAAAGGACAGGACCTTCACTGTTGTGATCTCAGGATTGCTACCCATGCCACGTACTAGTGAGGCCAAAAATAGGAAGGTTGTACAGTTTAACACATGGCTATGGAGTTAGTGCAGGAGGGAGGATGCTAGATTTTTGGATCATTGGACTCTCTTCCAGGGAAGGCGGGACCTGTACAGAAGAGACGGTTTGCACCTGAAGTGGAAGTGCGACATGGAGGTGGGGGGCGGGGGAGTGGTGGAGGAAAGGATTAAACTAGAGTTACAGGGGCATGGGAACCAGAGCGCCAGACAGATAGTGGAGAGGTTGCGGAGACAGATGTTGTTAAGACCTCAACGTCAGGAATCAAAAGGTTGAACGTGGTGAGACTAATGTCCTGAGCTGCATATATTTCAATGCAAGTAGTATTGTAAGAAAGGCACATGAGCTCAGGGTAGGGACTAACACATGGAATTATGATGTTGTAGCTGTCAGTGAGACTTAGTTACTGGAGAGGCAAGACAGCTCAATACCAGGGTTCTGCTTAGACGCAACAGAGCGGGAGAGATTAAAGAAGGACGGGTGGTGTTGCTAGCCAGGGACAATGTCATGGCAGTGCTCAGTCAGGACAGACTGGAGGACTCATCCACTGAGGTTTTATGGGTGGAATGAGGAACAAGAAAGGTGTGACCACATTATTGCACTATATTACAGACCACCCAAAGGTGAGTGGGATTAAGAGGAACAAATTTGTAGAGAGTTCACAGACTTTTTCAAGAAGCAGAAGGTTGTTAGAGTAGGTGATTTTAACTTCCCTCATATTGACTGAGACTCCCATACTGTAAAAGGACTAGATGGGACAGAGTCTGTCAAATGATTTCAGGAATGTTTCCTTAACCTGTACGAAGAAGTCCCAATGAGAGAGATTTCATGCGCCTCTCGAATAAAAGATAAAGGTAACAGGTTTAGGGAACCATGGTTTTCAAGAGATATTGAGGCCTTGGTTAAGAAAAAAAGGTGCATAGTAGGTAGGAACAAATGAGGTACGTATGCAGTGTAAGAAATGCAAGAGAACATTTAAGAAAGAAATCAGGAGGGCTAAAAGAAGGCATGAGGTTGCCCTAGCAGACAAGGCTAAGGGATTCTATAGATATGTCAAGAGCACAAGGATTGCAAGGGACAAAACTGATCATCTGGAAGATCAGAATGGTAACCATATATGGAGCTAAAAGAGGTGGGGTAACCTGAAATTATATTTTTGCATCCGTATTTACTCAGGAGTCTATAGGAGTGAGACAAAACAGCATCAACTTCATCGATCCTATACAGGTCAGAGGATGAGGTGTTTGCTCTCTTGAGGCAAACTAGGGTGGATAAATCCCCAGGGCCTGACAAAAAGTTCCCTCAGACCCTGGGGGAGGCAAGTGCAGAAATTGCTGGCAATATTTAAATCATCCTTAGCAACTGATAAGGTACCAGGGGATTGGAGGATTGCCAATGTTGCTCCACCATTTAAGCAAGTCCCTAAAAGTAATCCAGAAAATAACAGGCCGGTGAGTCTGACATGAGTAGTGGCAAAGTTAGTGGAAGATATTCTAAGGAACTGGATATATGAGTATTTGAATAGACATGGACTGATTAAGGATAGTCAGCATGGCTTCATGTGTGGTAGCTTGTGTCTAACCAACCAGTCGAGGGATAGAGTTTAAGAGTCGCGATGTAATGATGCAGCTCTATAAAACTCTGGTTAGGCCACACTTGGAGTACTGTGTCCAGTTCTGGTCACCTCACTATAGGAAGGATGTGGAAGCATTGGAAAGGGTACAGAGGAGATTTACCAGGATGCTGCCTGGTTTAGAATGTATGCATTATGATCAGTGATTAAGGGAGCTAGGGCTTTACTCTTTGGAGAGAAGGAGGATGAGAGGAGACATGATAGAGGTGTAAAAGATAATAAGAGGAATAGATAGAGTGGATAGCCAGCGCCTCTTCCCCAAGGCACCACTGCTCAATACAAGAGGACGTGGTTTTAAGGTAAGGGGTGGGAAGTTCAAGGGGGATATTAGAGGAAGGTTTTTTACTCAGAGAGTGGTTGGTGTGTGGAATGCACTGCCTGAGTCAGTGGTGGAGGCAGATACACTAGTGAAGTTTAAGAGATTACTAGACAGGTATATGGAGGAAGTTAAGGTGGGGGGTCATATGGGAGGCAGGGTTTGAGGGTTGGCACAACATTGTGGGCCGAAGGGCCTGTAATGTGCTGTACTATTTTTTTTCTATTATGGAGTTTTTCAAGGATGTTATTAGTAAAGTTGATGAAGGAAAGGCAGTGGATGTTGTCTACATGGGAGGCTGAGCAAGAAGGTTCAGTCACTCGGCATTCAAGATGAGGTGGTAAATTGGATTAGAGGTTGGCTTGGTGGGAGAAGCTGGAGAGTGGCAGTAGATGGTTGTCTCTCTGACTGGAAGTCTGTACTCTGTGGAGTGCTGCAGGAATTGGTGCTGGATAACGTGGTTAACTGGATCAGTAAATTTGCAGATGACATCGAGATTGGGGGAGTGGTGGACAGCGAGGAAGACTATCATGGCTTGCAGTGGAATCTAGACCAACTGGAGAAGTGGACCGAAAATGGCAGATGCAATTTAATGCAGACAAGTGGGAGGAGTTACATTTCAGTAGGAGCAGCCAGGGTAGGTTTACACAGTGAACGGTAGGGCACTGAGCAATGCAGTAGAACAAAGGGATCTGGGAATACAGGTCCATAATTCATTGAAAGTAGCATCACAGGTAGACAGGATCGTAAAGAAAGCTTTTGGCACATGGGCCTTCATAAATCAAAATTTTGAGTACAGGAGATGGGACGTTATGTTGAAGTTGTAAAACACATTGGTGAGGCCTAATTTGGAGTATTGTTTCCTACCTACAGGAAATATGTAAATATGACTGAAAGAGTACAGAGAAAATTTACAAGGATGTTGCTGGGACTGGTGGACCTGAGTTAGAAGGAAAGGTTGAATAGGTTAGGACTTTATTCCTTGGAACATAGAAAACTGAGGGGAGATTTGATAGAAGTAAACAAAATTATAAGGGTATGTATAGGCTAAGTGCAAGCAGGTTATTCTCTTGAGGTTGGGTGGGCCTACAACTAGATATCATTGGTTAAGGGTGATAGGTGAAAAGTTTAAGGGGAACACGAGGGAAAACTTCTTCACTCAGTGGGTCGTGAGAGCATGGAATGAGCTGCCAGTGTAAGTGCTACATGCGAGCTCGATTTCAATGCTTAAGAGAAGTTTGGATGGGTACATGAATGGTAGATATATGGAGGGCTATGGTCCCAGGCCGACGCAAGTAGCAGTTTAGATATTTCTGCATGGGCTAGATGAGCCAAAGGGCCTGTTTCTATCTGTCTATACCATGTTCTTATTGGTCTATATTTGCAAAAATACTTTAGGATCAACCAGCTTATTAAGGGTAAACAGTGATTTGCTTGGAGATTAGAGTTAAATTAAAACCAAGAATAAAACCAATTCAACAGCTTGAAACCTAATGTATAGATTGTCCCTGAGTGCTAAACAGGTCAGACAAAAAATGGCTCAGTTGCCTTCCTCAATATTATCTCTTAAAAAAATCTTGAACTCATGCCAGATTACATCGGCACTATGTTGTCATCTATATAGGACATGATGCACATAAACTATGGCCATTCAACAGTCTTCTGACGTAGTTCAACAGAATTAAAATCTTTTCACAGAATGCCAAGAAACGTAACAAGAACTATTAAGATACTTTAAAAAACTGTGAATAGCAAATTAGTGAAAGCTATTCAAGAGTCATCTTTTACATTAATTATATGAAAAAATTAATCGCCATCAAACTTGCTCGCAGCAGCATTAAAGAGAGCTTTGACCTGCGATCAAACTGGACATTGGAAGGACTTGATTTCATTCAAGTCCACTGCCCATGGAGAAAAGCCAGCAGTGGGTCGCTACAGCAAAATTGAGTTTTGACCAGTGACCAATCAGCATTTGGGATTGATTAGCAAGAGTAAATTGAGGAAAGGCAAGGGCAAACACAGCAGCTGGTGTCTGAGTGGACAAAGTGGTGGTCTGGAGGCTTTAGCTCTTTCAGACTTCAATGACAAAAGGCATCTGGCAGATAAAGCAAAGGAAAGAAAAGCTCCAGGTTAAGTTTTTTTCCTTCTCTTCTTTATATCCGCTCAGCTGAGACAGTAGAGATGCCAAGCAGGATAGTTGAATGCTCCTCTTGTGGGATGTGGAAGGTAGGAATACTGCCAATGTCCCTGACGACTACAGCTGCAAGACGTGCATCCAGCTGCAGCTTCTAACAATCCACGTTAAGGAGTTGGAGCTGGAACTGGACAAACTGCAGATCACTCAGGAGGCTGAGGGGTTGATAATAGGACATATAGAGAGGTCGTTACACCCAAGGTGCAGGATTTGGTGACAGTCAGGAAGGGGAAAGGGGTTAAGAAGCCAGCGCAGAGTTCTCCTGTGGCCATCCTCCTCAACAACAGGTCTACCATTCTGAATAATGATGACGTAGCAGAGGAAAAACCAAAGTGGTCGGGTCTCTAGCACTGAGTCTGGCTCCGTGACTCAGAAGGGAAGTGGGGAGAAGAGGCACATTGTGGTGATAAGGGATTCATTAGGAAGGGGAATGGACAGGAGATTCTGTGGTGAGAATGAGATTACCAGATGGTATGTTGCCTCCTGGGTGCCAGGGTCTGGGATATCTTGGATCAAGTCCTCAGCATTCTTAAGTGGGAGGGTGAACAGCTAGATGTCGTGATCCATGTAGGTACCAATATCTTGGGTTGGACGAGTGATGAAGTTCTACATAGGGATTTCAGGGAGTTAGGAGATAAGTTAAAGGGCAGGACTTTCAGGGTTGTGATCTCAAGATTGTTACCCATGCTGTGTGCTGGAACTAGGAAGATCATGCAATTTAATACATGGCTAATGAATTGGTGTAGGCGTGAGGACATAAGATTTTTGGATCAATGGGCTCTCTTCCAGGGAAGGTGGGATCTATATTGAAGGGACGGTTTTCATCTGAACTGGAGGGGACTAATATCCTATCTGGAAGGTTTGTTAGTGCTGCATGGTGGGGTTCAAACTAGAGTTGCAGGGGGATGAGAACCAGAGTGCCAGAATGGTTAGTGGAGAGTTTGTGAAAGCAGATGTTGGTAAGACCTCAGACAAAGTTAGGAAACAAAAGGTGTGACCAGTGTCCTGAGCTGCATATATTTCAATGCAAGAAGAATCATAGGAAAGGTGGATGATAGTGCTGAAGATGAGCTAGCTGGTTTACAAATGAGGCAATGTGTAGTAAGGAGAGGCTGTGATAGGGCAAAATTGCAGTCAATAGGATGAGTTGCAACATAAACGGCAGTCAAAATCAAAAAGGGTGAATAGAGGACTAAAGGAGTTGTATCCGAATACGTGCAGTATGTGGAGTAAGGTAGGTGAATTTGCAGCACAGTTACAAATTGGCAGGTATGATGTTTGTTATGTCATCAGCAACAATGAATATAGAATTGAGTCAGGTTTTATAAACAAACATTTATTAAACTTTGCTCAACAATAGCAAAAAGTATTCAAACGACTAACTTAACTGAAAGTTAACTGCTATACAGCAACTCTGGAACGGTTCTTAAAGTGGTAAATTCGAACACAGTCTTAAAATGGTAAATTCGAAAGTCTGTGTGATTTACACAGTCAATAAGGAGAGACGTCTCTGGAAATGGATTTCTTCGAAGACGTGACATTACTACTGATTCTGTCCAAAGGATTCACAATGAAGGAAATAAAACAGCTTAAAGGAACTGACCTTTTCCTAGTGAATGAACACTGCACAAACCTTCCTGATATTACAGGGGTTATCTCAGATGCAGGTCACTATTTCTGAATGAAGACTCAATAAGGTCGCTCCTTTATGAAACCGCTGAATGACACCAACTTTACTCAATCCTTCAGGTTCCCGTACTTTGATAAGGTCTTAACTCTCCAATACTAGACTGTAAAGGTAAATCAAAGGTACCCCAAATGAAACTGGCAGCGATTGGCGAAACTGCCAGCACAACAATTTTCCCTTACAATAGAAAGTAAAACACTTTAAAATGAAACTGCGTCATGAGACGAATACACAGCATAACAGAGTAACTGATGAATTAAACAATGAACCAATTGCGTAACAACAGGAGTTTCCCGTTATATACCTGTTGAGAACATGTCATCACGTGACCTCACACTGGTGGGAAAATTACATCACCCCACCATCACAAGACCATTACATCATGCTCCCGAGATACTCAATTACATCATGGTCATAAGAAAGTCACAAGATACCCACAAGGTACGTAACAAATTGTAGGCATCACTGAAGCATGGCTAAAAGATTGTAGTTTGGAGCTTAATGTCCAAGGATACAAAAGGGTAGGCAGGAAGGCAGAGGGGGCAGCGTTGCTCTGTTGGTGAAAAAAAAGAAACCAAATCATTAGAAAGAGGTGACATGGGGTCGGAAGGTGTTGAATCATTGTGGATAAAGCTAAGGAACTGCAAGAGTAAAAAGACCCTGATGGGATTTGTATACAGAACCCAAACAGTAGTAAGGATGTGGCCCACAAATTACAACAGGATATAGAAAATGCAGGCCAAAAGTGCATTGTTACAATAGTCAAGGGGTAGATTGGTAAAATTAGGTTGGTGCTGGATTACAGGATGGGCAGTTGCTGGAGTGCCTACAAGATGGCTTTTTAGAACAACTCATAGTTGAGTCCACTAGGGGTCCAGCTATTTTGGACTGGGTGTTGTGCAATGAACCAGAATTGATTAGAGAGCTTAAGGTAAAATAACCCTTAGGAGTAAGTGATATAATATGATCGAATTCACCCTGAAATTTGAGGAGGAGAGCTAAGGTCAGATGTATCAGTATTACAGTGGAGTAAAGGGAATCACAGAGGCATGAGAGAGGAGTTGGCCAGAATTGATTGGAAAAGAACACTGGCAGGAATGATGGCAGAGCAGCAATGGCTGGAATTTCTGGAAGCAATGCAGAAAGCACAGGATATATACATCCCAAAGAGGAAGAAGTATTCTAAAGGAAAGATAACACAAACATGGCTAACAAGAGAAGTCAAAACTAACATAAAAGCTAAAGGGAGGGCATATAATAGAGCAACAATTAGTGGCAAGTTAGAGGATTGGGAAGTTATAGTAATGTTTCCAGACAACTAGAAAATTGCAAATGTCCACTCTTCAAGAAGGGAGAGAGGGAGAGAAGCAGGAGGAAGGAAACTATGGACCAGTCAGTCTGACCTCAGTGGTTGGGAAGATGTTGGAGTCAATTATAAAGAATGAAGTCTCAGGGTACTTGGAGGCTCTTGATAAAATAGGCCACAGTCGGCATGGTTTCCTCAAGGGAAAATCTTGCCTGAAAAATCTGTTGGAATTCTTTGAAGAAACAACAAGCAGGATAGACAAAGGAGAATTGGTTTATGTTGTATCCTTGGATTTTCAGAAGGCCTTTGACAAGGTGCCACACATGAGGCTGCTTAACAAGCTATGAGCCCATGGCATTACCTAAAAGATTCTGGCATGGATAAAGCTGTGGTTGATTGGCAGGGTGCAAAGTGTGGGAATAAAGGGAGCCTTTTCTGGTTGACTGCCAGTGACTAGTGGTGTTCCATAAGTGTCTGTGTTGGGACCAATTCTTATTACGTTATATGTCAATGATTTGGATTATATATTTAATGGCTTTGTTACAAAGTTTGCAGACGTCATGAAGATTGGTGGAGGGGCAGGTAGCTTTGAGGAAATAAAACGGCTATAGAAGGATTTGGACAGATTAGGAGAATGGGTCAAGAATTGGCAGTTGGAATACAGTGTCAAGAAGTGTACGGTCATGCTCTTTGGTAGAAGGAATGAAAGGAGCAACTATTTTCTAAATGGAGAGAAAATACAAAACAGTGAGGTTCACAGGGACTTGGGAATCCTCATGCAGGATTCCCTGAAGATTAATTTGCAGGTTGAATTTGTGGTGAGGAAGGCAAATTGGACGTTTGCATTCATTTCAAGAGGACTAGAATATAAAAGTAAAGATGTAATGTTTTCACTTTATAGAGCACTGATGAGGCCTCCCTTGGAGTATTCTGAGCAGATTTGGGCCCCTTATGTGCTGAAACTGGAGAGGGTTCAAAGGAGGTTCACGAAAATGATTCCATGATTCAATGGTTTGTCACATGAAGAGCATTTGATGGCTCTGGGCCTGTATTCACTGGAATTCAGAAGAATTTGAGGGGTGACCTCATTGAAACCTATCGAATGATGAAAGACCTTGATAAAGTGAATGTGGAAAGGATGTTTCCCAAGGTGGGAGAGTCTAAGCTCGGAGGACAAAGCATCAGAATAGAGAGTGTCCTTTTCGAATAGAGATGAGGAGGAATTCTTTCAGCCAGAGAATGGTGACTCTGTGGAATTCTTTGTCAGAGGCAGCTGTGGAGGCCAAGTCTTTATGTATATTTAAGGCAGAGGTTGATAGATTCTTGGTTGGTCAGGGCACAAAGGGATACAGGGTGGGGTGGGGGGGAGGCAGGAGATTAGGGCTGAGAGGAAAATTGGATCAGATATGATAAAATGGCACAGCAGACTCAACGGGCCAAATAGCCTGATTCTGCTCCTATGTCTCATGGTCTTATTAAGGGGACATAGCATCAGATAAGTAGCATTCACAAGAAAAATAAATTAAACAAATTAAATATAAATCATGCACAATGTTTGAACATAATAAAAAATCCATCTTAGTGCAAGGTAGTCATAATGTTGCTCTACTGAGGCAGTGATCAGGATTTTGCCAGTTGGTTTATTAACTGACTGGTTGAAAAGAAGTAGCTTCTCTTGAATGAGGTGGAGTGAGACTTCAGGCTTCTGTACCTCCTATCCAGTGAGAGCTGTGGAAAGATGGCATGGCCCAAATGGTGGGGATCTTTATTCATAGAAAAACATAGAAACATAGAAAATAGGTGCAGGAGTAGGCCATTCGGCCCTTCGAGCCTGCACCGCCATTTATTATGATCATGGCTGATCATCCAACTCAGAACCCCGCCCCAGCCTTCCCTCCATACCCCCTGACCCCCGTAGCCACAAGGGCCATATCTAACTCCCTCTTAAGTATAGCCAATGAACTAGCCTCAACTGTTTCCTGTGGCAGAGAATTCCACAGATTCACCACTCTCTGTGTGAAGAAGTTTTTCCTAATCTCGGTCCTAAAAGGCTTCCCCTCTATCCTCAAACTGTGGCCCCTTGTTCTGGACTTCCCCAACATCAGGAACAATCTTCCTGCATCTAGCCTGTCCAATCCCTTTAGGTTCTTATACGTTTCAATCAGATCCCCCCTCAATCTTCTAAGTTCCAAAGAATACAAGCCCAGTTCATCCAGTCTTTCTTCATATGGAAGTCCTGCCATCCCAGGAGTTAATCTGGTGAACCTTCTTTGTACTCTATGGCAAGGATGTCTTTCCTCAGATTAGGGGACCAAAACTGCACACAATACTCCAGGTGTGGTCTCACCAAGGCCTTGTACAACTGCAGTAGTTCCTGGGTATGGCCTTCTTGAGACACACCCGTCCACATCATCCTACCAATGTCAGGGATGGCTGTGCCCGTGATATATTGAGTTCTGTGCACTAGTCTCTACAGTTTCTTACATTCCTCTGCATTGAATTGTCATGATGCAATCTATCAGAAACGTTTCAACAAGAGACACGTAGAAGTCTGTTTGAGAGTTCAGTGACAAGGTGAACCTCCCTAACCTCCTAAAAAAGAACTTGGTTCCCCTTTCATATGATTGCAACTATATGCTGGGCCCATAACAGGCCATCCAAAACTTTAATGCCCACCCAGGAATTTAGAACTGCTGCCTCTCTCCACGACTGATGATCTGGCACCCCTTCACCCCCCACCCCCCTTCCCTTCCCCTCCCCGAAGTCAGCAATCAGCTCTTTAGTTTTACTGATATTGAGCACGATGCTGTTACTCTCTCTCCGCAAGTTGACTTATTGCCACCTGAAATCTGGCCATAAACAATGGTGCTGTCAGCGAACTGGAAGCTGGCACTGGAGCTGTGCTTAGCCACACAGTCCTGTGGGTGTAAGGAGTAGAGGAGGGGAGTAGGCATGCAGCCTTGAGGAGCACCTGTGCCAAGGATGTTCTGTGAATGGTCCCATTATCACTTTCATTATTATTTAAATGGAGAGAGAATTCAAAGTTCTGAGATGCAACAGGACTTGGCAGTCCTCATACAGGATACCCTTACTGTTAACCTCCAGGTTGAGTCAGTGGTGAAGAAGGCAAATGCAATGTTGGCATCCATGGATGGCTTCCAGACCGTTCGGGCTGACTAGAAGTGCACTGAGAGCGGTAGGCGTAAAGGAGTTGGGTGCTTACTGTTCTGGTTAACAACGGATGGTGCAATCCGGGTCATATTACGATTGAGGAACATGTTTGTAAACCGGATATTGAACTTTTTGCTGTGGGGGCCATATTCCACAGCACTGGGCGTCACGGGAGGTTGTTCCTGCCTGTGGCCATCGAACTTTGCAGCTCCTCCCGTGGAGGGTCAGACACCCTGAGCCAATAGGTTGGTCCTGGACTTATTTCCATCTTGCATAGTTTGCATTTTGTTGATTGATTGTTTGTGGTTTTTGTATTGCTATATTTATGCTCTATTCTTGGTTGGTGCGGCTGTAACGAAACCCAATTTCCCTCAGGATCAATAAAGTATATCTATCTATCTATATATCATTTCTAGAGGAATAGAGTATAGGAGCAGGGACGTGATGTTGAGGCTCTATAAGGTGCTGGTGAGGCCTCACTTGGAGTACTGTGGGCAGTTTTGGTCTCCTTACTTAAGAAAGGATGTGATGTTGGAGAGGGTACAGAGAAGATTCACTAGAATGATTCTGGGAATGAGAGGGTTAACATGAGGAACGTTTGTCTGCTCTTGGCCTGTATTCCTTGGAGTTTAGAAGAAAGAGGGGAGACCTCATAGAAACATTTCGAATGTTGAAAGGCATGGACCGAGTGGATGTGGCAAAGTTGTTTCCCATGATGGGGGAGTCTAGTATGAGGGGGCATGACTTAAAGATTGAAGGGCACCCATTCAGAACAGAGATGCGAAGAAATTTTTTTAGTCAGAGGGTGGTGAATCTATGGGATTTGTTGCCACAGGCGGCTGTGGGGGTCAAGTCTTTGGGTGTACTTAAGGCAGAGATTGATAGGTATCTAAGTAGCCAGGGCATCAAAGGTTATGGTGAGAAGGCGGGGAGCGGGAGACTAAATGGGAGAATGGATCAGCTCATGATAAAATGACGGAGCAGGCTCGATGGGCTGAATGGCCGACTTCTGCTCCTTTGTCTTATGGTCTTATCAGATTCCAGCACTTACAACCATTGCATCACCAGTTATTCTCCAGCCTATCTCCCAGTTCACCCTGTCTTTCCCCACCCCACCCCACCTGGCCCCTCTTCCCTCGTCCTCCCCCATCTATCAACCTATTGCCCCTGTGACCCCTCCAAACCTCCTCCTGGTGATGCCACGTGCCTATTGACTCTGACCCCTCCTCAACCTATTTATCACCTGCTGGCTCCTGTCTAACCCCCTGCTTCACACCTTTCTATCGGCTACCTTCCTGCTCCACTCTCAGTCCTGCGGCAGGGTTTCAACCTGAAACGCTGATGGTTCCTTCCACCCCACAAATGCTGCTCAACCTGCTGAATTCCTCCAGCACAAAGAGGAGAACATCTGCAGAGGCTGGAAATCCAAGAAACACACACAAAATGCTGGAGGAACTCAACAGGTCAGGAAACATCTATGGAAAAGAGTAAACAGTCGATATTTCGGGCCTAGACCCTCCATCGGGACTGGAGAAAAAAGGATGAGAAGTCAGAGCAACAAGGTGGGGGGGGGGGTGAGGACGACGAAATAGTACAAGGTAGTAGGTGATAGTTGAAACAGGGAGAGGGGGAGGGTGAAGTAGAGAGCTGGGAAGTTGATTAGTGAAAGAGATATAGGGCTGGAGAAGGGAGAATCTGATAGGAGATGGTAGAAGGCCATGGAAGAAAGGGAAGGGGGAGGAGCACCAGAGGAAGGTGAGAGAGAGGGGAATGGGGAATGGTGGGGGGGGGCAATTACCAGGAGTTGAAGAAATTGATGTTTATGCCATCAGGTTGAGGGCTACCGAGTTGGAATAGAAGGCGTTGCTCCAGCAGATTGTTTGTTGCTCTGGATTACAGCATCTGCAGTCTCTTGCATCTCTCTCAGCCCACTTTCTGATCTAACATCAGCATCCCAAGTTGCTCTGTTTCTATCTATCTTCCCTCACAACGAGCGGCAGGTACTCGCTGCTCTTTCCCTATCTACAATAAACTACTTCCACTTTACATCCCTCCACATATTAGATTTCAGGAATTTAGAAGCAATAGACTCTTGAAAAACAGAACCCACCCATGTGTTTGTGCTGCCAGTCCTCGAATGACCTTGCATTTTATACTGGAGCCATTTAATATCTCCATACCAGAGACGCTCCTTGTCTCCTGTCCTCAGTGCAACTGTAAGGACTATTGTGCTTTTGAAATACAGTTATGCAGCTCAGAAACTGGCCCTTCAGCACAACCTGTTCATACTGACCATGGTGTCTACCTGAGCAGCAAACACTGAAAGTGCTGGAGGAACTTAGCAAGTCATGCAGCATATACAGAGGGAGATTCCCCTCCATAGATATTGCCCGACTCGCGGAGTTCCTCCAGTGTTTTGTGTGTGTTTCCCAAGATTTCCAGCAACTGCAGAATCTACCTGGGCTGGTTCCATTTGCCTGTGTTTGGCCCATTTCCTTCTAAACCAGGGTCCCAACCTGGGGTCTACAGAACCTCTGCTTAATGGTATTGGTCCACGGCATAAAAAAAGATTTGGGAACCCTTGCTCTAAACCTCTCCTATCTCTGTATCTCCCTAAATGTCTTTTAAATGTTGCAATTGTACCCGTCTCTACCACTTCCTCAGGCAGTTCGTTCAATACACACTGTCTGAAAACATTGCCCTTCAGGCCTCCTTTAAATACTTCTGCTCTCGCCTTAAACCTGTGTCCTCTTGTTTTAGACTTCCCTGTCCTGGGACAAAGACTGTGACTATCCACCCTCTTTGTTCCCTTCCTCAATTTATCAACCTCTGTAAGGCACCCCCTCAGCCACTTTGCAATGTAAAGATTTGATATAGATCTCAATTATATATTATATATGGACTTGACACATCAAATTCTCTGTAACAGTATTTAGTTACTGCTATTTAATGACCTGTTGATTCAGCCCGATACAGGGGTAAGTGTTCTCCCATCTGCCAAACTTGACAGGAATTGAAAAAGGATCTAGTGCTTTCCTGGTATATATGACAAATAAATTCATCCCTGAAGAAGATGGCAGAGTCTGTCATCGAAACGTCGAAAGAGTTCGTATGACAGGGATTGTTGCACAGTTTTGTCTTGGAGTCATGCAGAACCTCCCAGCACAGCCCCAGTCCGGCCTAACTGCCAGACTCAAAGGGTGCAATTCAACCCATTCAAGAGTTTTGAGGTAGAATGACAAATAGAGCAATGTTCACGAGGTCACATGTGTGGGCCATTGTACCGTGGCCTTGGAAATAATGTGCCATTGTACAATAGGAATGTCAGCACAAAGCAGAAACGCAAACTCCAGTATCAAATAACAGCTTTCAATTTACTGAGACATCTGAACTGAGAACTTCTGTATGATGATTGCTTGGCTGCAATATACTTCAAGCTTTGCTCAATGACACACATTATTCTATTTAATTTTATGCAATAGGAAGCACTAAATAACATGCTCTTCAAGATAAGATCTCAGAGTTGAACAACACAGAAAAAGGCCATTAAGCTCACTGCGTCCATGCTGGCCACCAGGTACTCTGTGTCAACTTTGTTTACCAGCAGATATGTGTTGTCAGTCCAAGTGTTCATCTAGGTATTTCTTAAATGTTGCAACAGTAACTTCCAGGCACAAAATCCCCTCTGGCTGAACAAAAATCTTTCTTATATGTCCTCTGAACGACTTACTCCTTATCTTAAACGTTTGGCCTTACACAATCTTGTCACCAGAAAAGTCCTTTACTAAATTCCCTATCCATAAAGTCACCTCTGTCTCGTCCCAGCCTGTCCAGTGTCTCCTTATAACCCAAGACCACCAGACTGGACAACATCCTGGTAGGTCTCTTCTGCACCCTCTATAGCTTTATCACATTCACCCTCTAGCAAGGTGTCAAGAACTGTACACAACATTCCAGATATATTCTCACCAGCACTTCATAAAGCTGTACCATAACTATCATGAAAGCTGGCATTCTGCATGCCTTCCTCACCCTCCTCTGTCTGTGCAACTTTCAGGGATCTTTGGGCTTGCACCACCAAGGTCCCACTGTTTCTCAATACACTGTAGATCCTACCAAATGTATGCGTTCTACCTTTAGCTGGCCTCTCAGCATTTATCATTTTGCACTGATCAGGATTAATTTCTACCTAGTTCTGCCAAACATACCAGCTGATCTGTATCTACACCCTACTCACTATCCACAATGCCACTGTGTCTTCAGCTAATCAAACCTATACTAATCACCAAGTGATTACTGCATATAGCGATCAATTAAGTATCCCAGCAACAATGTTGTGGTACCTCTTGTTCACAGGCTTCCAGTCGCAAAGGCACCCTTCTACCGACACGTTCCTCCTGTAACCAAGCCAGTTTTGAATCTGATTTACATTGGACCCATGGGATCTTATCTTTTGGATTACATTCAGGTTTGACTGAACTTCATGCTAACTACATCAACCACAATGTCCTCAACTTCATACTTCTAAAAGGAAAACTAAAGCTTGAAAGTATGTATCACTGGGCTCAAGGACAGTTTCTACCCCATTGTTATAAGACTATCAAATCGTTCCCTAGTACGATAGTTCCCTGGTACAATAACATGGGCTTTTGACCTCACAATCTACCCCATTATGAGCTTGCATCTTATTGTTTATCTGTACTGCACTTTCTCTGTTGCTGCTATACTTTATTCTGCATTGTTATTTTTTGACTGTGCTCTACTTCAAGCACTGGGTAATGATTTGCAAGCTTCTCACTGTATCTATGAATTGAAAATACACTTGGACTAAGATGTTAACTGTCCTGTGCTATCACCAGTGGGATCATCAGTTGATCTGCCACCTGTCTTCAGGAGTTTCGGCCCACTTATAATCAAGACTCCCTTGAGATGGTGGGCCAGCAATGCTAAAGCACCACCTCCCATTGGTGAGTTTAAAAACTTGGCATCTGCCTCTAGCAGAGTTGTTGGTCACTTCCATCCAACAGATAGTCTACTCTTCAGGTGTCTATGCAACTACTGAAGGGTTTGCAAGACATGTATACACTGTCCGACTATCTGCCCCTCTGGACGTACTTGGCCCACACCCATGATGATCCTGCCTTTGCTGCCTCAGCTCCAGCCCTGCTAGTTGACTTAATCTCTCTTCTACTGAAGCCAAGGTCACACAGCCACTTCTGGAAAGTGAACGCAATAAAGCCACGGCAACCTACTTCGAATAGATAGCATGAGACCTTCCACCCTCTGTCTCTGCACTCTGATCTTAATTCTGCATACTTGGTTAACTTGTGCTCATGGGCTTCATCAATGTTGTCTTCCCAGGGGACTACGAGTTCACCAATAACCACTTCGCTACTGGTGTCAGACCATACGATTATATCTGGACGCAATGTGGTGAAAGCTATTTGCTCTGGGAAACTGCCTTTCCCATCCAGGTCGGCCTTGACACACCAATCATTGGCTGAAGAAAGTATGCTTGATCGTGAGCCTGCGCTGTACACCCTTGACTTGGAGCCTTCCTTCACAAATGATATGCGATGTTCTGTGCAGCATGGGGCCTGAGATAAGTTGTGCTGCAGTACTCTCTGTTCAACCACTACTGTTACAACTTTGAGAACATTGTGATGTCTCCAAGTGTACATGCCACTGGAAAGATTGACTCTGCATGCACTCAAAATATGTTGAAGTGTTCCCTTCTCGCCACAAGCAGCACACCTGTCTATCATATCTTCATACCAGGTGCTGAGGCTGGCAAGTGATGGGAGCAGGTCGTACGTTGCTCTGTATAGAAAAGAAATGTGGAACGGTTCCATCTGCCACAGAACATTCCAAGATAGATGTTGTTGTTCAACACTTTCCCACCTCAAATGTGACAGTAATAAACGAACAATTCCATTTCTGAAACAAAAAAAAACATTTAGTCACACAGAATCTTGCAGCAATAAAGCTCAGCTGACTAAGATCAATTTGATCCTGTCCTTCAGAATTTTTCCTAATAATATCCCAATTATAATGTAGGATTTACTGCCCTACAATTCCTTGGCTTATCACTGCTGCACTGAAATAAAGGAATCATAATTACTGTCCTCTGTCTTTGGGCAAGTCACAGTGGCCAATGGAGAATATAAATTTCCATCAAGATTCCAGAAATCTCTAAATCTCTACATTTTGCTTCCCATAGCAACTGGGACACATCTCGTCAGGCTCATGAGATTTATCCAGCTTTATGTCTAGTAAGGCATTTCATACCCTCTTCTGTTTAACAATACAGTCCAGGATGTGCCTCATAGCTCCTCCCCAGAAATCTCCAGTTACAACGTCCTTCTCTACATATAGAAGAGAACTATCAATTGGTCCCACTCTTCCCTCTCGCACTTTTATAAAATCCTTTAGGAATTTCAATGATCTTATCTGCCAGTGATGCTTCACACCCCCTCCCCTTGCTCTTTTGCTCTAATTTTTAAAGAAGTACTTCACGCTACACTTTCTGTACTGAAGGGCTTCCCCCATTTCTGTTTTGAACCTTTCTTAAACAATGGAACAGCAATCCTTCAGTCCTCTGGCACTTCATCCTTGGTCAAGGACATTTTAAATATCTGCCAGTGCTCCTGTAATTTCTGCACTAGGTCTGAGGGAAACCTTGCTAGGCCCTTCGGATTTATTCACCCTATTTTACCTCAAAACAGTAAGCACCTTCTTCTCTGTAATCTATTTGCATTCCATGACGTCACTGCTGTTTTGCCTCAGTTCTATAGACAGTGCCCATCTCCAGAGTAAATGGAGATGCAAAAAAAAAATCCATCTAAGATCCTTCCCATCTCTTTGGCACCATGCTGATCTTCAAGAGGACCAATTTTGTCCCTTGATATACTTCTGCTCTTAATATACATTTAGAAGCATTTGAGATTCTCCTTCACCTTGTCTGTGAGAGCTACCTCATGTCTTCTTTTAGCCCTATCTGATTTCCCTCTTAAGTGTTCTCTTGCATTTCTTACACTCTGCAAGCACCTCATCTTTCCTACCTGCCTATATCTGCTGTGCAGCTCCTCCTTTTCAAACCAGGGCTTTAATACCCCATGAAAACCAAGGATCCCTAAACCTGTTAGCTTTGCCTTTTATCCTGATAGGAACATACAACTATTCTCAATACTCCACTTTTGAAGACCTCCCACTTACCAAACATTCCTTTGCCAGACAGCAAACTATCAAAATCCACAAATGCCAGATCCTTTCTGATGCCATTAAAATTTGCTGTTTTCCAATTTAGAATCTCAAACTGAGGACTAGTCCTTTCCTTCACCATAATTGCCTTGAAACTAAGTGAATTCTGATCATGAGATCCAGTGTTCCCCAACACAAACCTCATTACATGGTAATCCCTTTTACATTCCTCAGTTCCACCCACGTGGCATCAGTAGCCCAGCCCTCTAGTCTTTCTAGTCTGAGCACTGCCATGACATTTCCATTGGCTGGTATTGCCACTCCACTCTTTTAATATCTACCCCTCTATCGTGTCTAAAACAAGGGAACCCAGATCATTAAGCTGCCAGCCCTTCTCTCCTGCAATCAAGTTGCATTAATGGCGACAATGTCATAATTCCACATGTTGATCCATGCTCAAAGCTCATCTGCCTTACCTATAATACTCCTTGCATTGAAATAGGCTCAATATTACTCCCACCATGCTCAGTCTTTCGATTCCTGACTTTGTATGTAGGCTTAACATTATCTTTCCCTTCAACCACTCCACCAGCTGCCTTGGCACTCTAATTTCCATCTCCTTGCAACTCTAGTTTAAACCCCCAACTGCCAGAGGAGAACTAGCAAACCTTCCTGCAAGGATATCAGTGCCCTCCAGATCAAGTGCAAATCATTCTGTCTATACAGGTTCCACCTTTCCCAGAAAAAAAGCCTAATGATTCAAAAGTATGAAGTCCTCTCCCTGCATAAACTCCTTAACCACCCACTAAACTGTATTATCTTCCTATTTCATGCCTCACTATCACGTAGCGCAAGTAGCAATCCTGAGATCACAACCCTGTAGGTCCTGTCCTTTAACATTACACCCAACTCCCTGTACTCACTCTTTAGTACCTTGTCACCCTTCCTACCTGTGTCATTGTTACCAACGTGGACCATGACCTCTGGCTGTTCACCCTCCCCCTTGAGAATGCTATGGACTTGATCTGAGATTTCCTTGACCCTAGCACCTGGGAGGCAGATACCATCTGGGAATGCCGTTTGCATCGACAGAACCTCCTGTTTGTTCCCCTAACCAATGAATCCTCCCATCGCTTCTGTTTCACAGAGCTAGACGAGGACAGAGCACTGATTGCCGTGGCTTCCCTCTGCTAAGTTATTCCACCCCCCACCCCACCCCCGTAACAGTATGAAAAACAATATACTTGTTATTGAGGGGAATACTCACAGGGTACCCTGCACTGGCTGTTTATCCCCCTTCTCTCCCTCCCCTGACAGTCACCCTGTTGCCTGGATCCGGAACCTTGGGTGTATTCCCTAACATGGCTTGTAAGCTGAAGCTGGATGCACTTTGTGTGAGTGTAGCCATCAGCGATACTGGAAATTGCTGTCTTCTCACATCCCACAAGAGGAGCATTCCACTGTCCTACCTGGCATTCCTTTTGCTCTAGTTGTGCAATAAGATAGATAGATAAGATAGATACTAGAAACTTACCTTAGCCTCTGCCTCTTCTCACTGAAGCTTCTTGAACCAAAAGTTCAAGATGCCCCACTCTAACTCTAACTCAACTGCACTTCAAGTATTGTGTTCTGGTTGCCTCATTATAGGAAGAATGTGGAAGCTTCAGAAAAGATGCAGAGGAGATTTATTAGGATGGAATAAAGAACATGTCCTATGATGAAAGGGTAAGGGAAAGTGACTCGATAGAGGAGCATAATATTATAAGAGGCATTGATTGATTGGACGACCAGCATCTTTTTCCCAGGTCAGCTGGGAATATAGCTAATATAAGATGACATCCTTTTAAAATAAGCCGAAGGCAATTTAAGGGAGATAATACAGTTACTGTTTTTAAATATACAGAGTATGGTAAGTGCCTGGAATGTATTGGTAGAAGCTGGTACATTAGGGACATGCAGGGGGATGGGAACCAGAGTGCTAGAATAGTTAGTGGAGAGGTGTGGAGGCAGATGTTGCTAAGACCTCAGACAAAGTTAGGAATCAAACGGTTGAGCATGGTGCGATTCTGTCCTCAACTACGTATATTTCAATGTAAGAGGTATCATAGGAAAGGCAGATAATAGTGCTGAAGATGAGGTAGTTGCATTACAAATACAGGCAATGTGTAGTGAGGAGAGGTTGTTGATAGGGCAATATTGCAGTCAACAGGGTGAGTTGCAACGTAAAAGGAGAACAAATTTGAAAAAGGTGAATACAGAACTGAAGGTGCTGTACCTGAATGCATGCTGTATACACAATCAGGTGGATGAATTTGTAGCACAGTTGTAGATTGGCAGGCATGATGTTGTAGGCATCACAGAATCATGGCTGAAAGATTATTACCAGGAGCTTAATGTCCAAGGATACACATTGTGTCGAAAGGATAGGCAGGAAGGTAGAGGGGCAGTGTTGCTCTGCTGGTAAAAAAAATTAAGTCGTATCATTAGAAAGAGGTGACATAAGGTCGGAAGGTGTTGAATCATTGTGGATAGAGCTAAGGAACTGCCAGGGTAAAAAAGGCCCTGACAGGAGGTGTATACAGACCCCCAAAAGGTAGTAAGGATGTGGCTTACAAATTACAATGGGGATAGAAAATGCAGGCCAAAAGGGCAATGTTACAACAGGCATGAGGTCTTCAATGTGCAGGTAGGTTGGAAAAATCAGATTGGTGTTGGATTACAGGGATGGGGGTGGGGGGTGGGGATAGCTTCTAAAGGGCATACAAGATGGCTTTTTAGAGCTGCTTGTGGTTAAGCCCACCAGGGAATCAGCTATTCTGGATCGGGTGTTATGCAATGAACTGGAATTGATTAGAGAGCTTAAGGTAAAAGAGGAAGAAGTATTCTGAAGGAAAGATGACACAGCTGTGGCTAACAAGAGAAATCAAAGCCAACATAAAAGCCAAAGAGAGGGCATATAATAGAGCAAAAAGTAGTGGGAAGTTAGAGGATTAGGAAGCTTTTAAAAGCCAAAAGGCGGCAATTAAAAAAAGTCATTAAGGTAAAGATAGAATACAAAAGTAAGCTAGCCAATAATATTAAAGAGGATACCAAAAGTTTCTTCAGATACATAAAAGTGTAAAGAGAAATGAGAGTGGATATTGGACTGCTGGAAAACAATGCTGGAGAGCTAGTAATGGGAGATAAGGAAATGGTGGATGAACTGATTAAGTATTTTGCATCAATCTTCACTGTGGAAGACACTGACAGTATGGTGGAAGTTCCAGGTGTCAGGGGGCATAAAGTGCATGAAGTTACCATTACTAGAGAGAAGGTTCTTGGAAAACTGAAAGGTCTGAAGGTACATAAATCACTTGGACCAGATGGTGTACACCCCAGAGTTCTGAAAGAGGTGGCTGAAGAGGTTATGGAAGCATTAGCAATGATCTTTCAAGAATCACTAGATTTTGGAGTGGTTCCAGAAGTCTGGAAAATTGCAAATGTCACTCCACTCTTCAAGAAGGGAGAGAGGCAGAAGAAAGGAAACTATAGGCCAGTTAGTCTGACCTCTGGTTTGGAAGATGTTGGTGTCAATAGGATGAGGTCACAGGGTACTTGGAGGCCCATGATAAAATAGGCCATAGTCAGCATGGTTTCCTCAAGGGAAGCTCTCGCCTGACAAATCTGTTGGAATTCTTTGAAGTAACAAGCAAGATAGACAAAGGAGAATTGGTCAATGTTGTATACATGGATTTTCAGGCGGCCTTTAACAAAGTGTCACATGAGGCTGCTTAACAAGCTATGAGCCAATGGATATTACGGGAAAGATTCTAGCATGAGTAAAGCAGTGGCTGATTAGCAGGAGACAGAGTGGGGAAAAAAGGGAGCCTTTTCTGACTGGCTGCCGGTGACTTGTGGTGTTCCAAAGGAGTCTGTGTTGGGACCAATTATATTATGTGATATGTCAATGATTTGGATGATGGAATTGATGGCTTTGTTGCAAAATTTGCAGACAATATGAAGATAACTGGAGGGTCAGGTAGTTTTGAGGAAGAGGATACAGAAGGATTTAGACAGATTAGGAGAATGGCCAAAGAAATTGCAGATGGAATACTGTCGAGAAGTGTATGGTCATGCACTTTGATAGAAGAAATGAAAGGCTTGAATATTTTCTGAATGGAGAGAAAATACAAAAAACTGATGCACAAAAGGGACTTGGGAGTCCTCGTGCTGGATTTTCTAAAAGTTAATTTGCGAGTTGGTCTCACTGAAACCAATCGAATGGTGAAAGGCCTTGATAGAGTGGATATGGAGAGGATGTTTCATAGAAACATAGAAAATAGGTGCAGGAGTAGGCCATTCGGCCCTTCGAGCCTGCACCACCATTTATTATGATCATGGCTGATCATCCAGCTCAGAACCCCGCCCCAGCCTTCCCTCCATACCCCCTGACCCCCGTAGCCACAAGGGCCATATCTAACTCCCTCTTAAATATAGCCAATGAACTGGCCTCAACTGTTTCCTGTGGCAGAGAATTCCACAGATTCACCACTCTCTGTGTGAAGAAGTTTTTCCTCATCTCGGTCCTAAAAGGCTTCCCCTCTATCCTCAAACTGTGACCCCTCGTTCTGGACTTCCCCAACATCGGGAACAATCTTCCTACATCTAGTCTGTCCAATCCCTTTAGAATTTTATACGTTCTTCCTATGGTGGGAAGAGTCTAAGACCAGAGGACACAGCCTCAGGATACATAGGTACTTTATTAATCGCAAAGGAAATTACAGTCTCACAGTAGCATTACAAGTGCAGATATACAAATATTAGGAGAAGCAAGAAAGAACAAAAAAAAGTTACCTCAAACAGTCTAACAGGAGGGGATCATCACTTCCCCAGCTATAGGTTGACTCATTGTAGAGCCTAACGGCTGAGGATCTCTCATAGTGCTCTTTGGAGCAGCGCAGTTGTCTTAGCCTATGTCTAAAAGTGCTCCTCTGTTCAGCCAAGGCGTCATGCAGGGGGTGCCAGGATTTTCTGTAGGGTCCTTTGTTCCAGTGCGTCCAGTTTCATTCCAATATCAGAGCAAGCCTTTCTAATTGGTTTATTGAGCCCTTTGGCATCACCCATGTTGATGCCATTGCCCCAGCACACCACCGCATAGAAAATTGCACTGGCAACAGCAGGCAGGAAGAACGTGTGAAGGAGAGGCCTGCATACTCCAAAGGACCTCTGTCTCCTCAGGCAGTAGAGGCGACTTGGCCCTTCTCATACACAGCCTCCGTGTTAGTGCTCCACTCAAGTCTGTCATCTGGATGCAACCCGAGGTACTTGTAGGCTGTCAACACATCCATGTCCTCACCTTCAATAGTCATAGGGAGCAGTCAGGCTCAGTCTTCCTAAAGACCATCACCAACTCCTTTGTCTTACTAATCTTGAGCTTCCTTTATACACCCAACAACTGCTGAGTCATCAGAGTGTTTCTGCAGATGACATGACTCAGTTTTGTATCTGAAGTCAGAGGTATACAGGATAAACAAAAATGAAGCCAATACAGTCCCCTGTGGGGTGTTCTTTTAGAATGGAGGCAAGGAGGAATTTCTTTAGCTCGAGTGGTGAATCTTTGTAATATTTTGCCACTGGCAGCTGTGAAATTGAATTGAATTAACTTTATTACTTACATCTTTCATATACATGAGTAAAAATCTTTACGTCTAAACATGCAATGTGCAACTTGTAATAAATAGGATGTACAACAGGACAGTCACTATAACATAGAAACACAACTGTATCAGTGTGAATTAATCAGCCTGATGGCCTGGTGGAAGAAGCTGTCCTGGAGCCTGTTGGTCCTGGCTTTCATGCTGCAGTACTGTTTCCCGGATGGTAGCAGCTGGAGTAGTTTGTGGCTGGGGTGACTCGGGTCCCCAATGATCCTTCAGGCCTATTTTACACACCTGTCTTTGTAAATGTCCTGAATAGTGGGAAGTTCACATCTACAGATGCGCTGGGTTGTCTGCGCCACTCTGTGCAGAGTCCTGCGATAGAGGTAAGTACAGTTCCCATAGCAGGCAGTGTTGCAGCCAGTCAGGATACTCTCAATTGTGCCCCTATATAAAGTTCTTAGGATTTGGGGGCCCATACTAAATTTCAACCCTCTGAGGTGAAAGAGGTGCCGTTGTACTTTTTTCACCACACAACCGGTATGTACAGACCATGTGAGATCCTCAGTGATATGTATGCTGAGGAACTTAAAGCTGTTCACCCTCTCAACCCCAGATCCATTGATTTTAATAGAGGTTATCTTATCTTCATTCCTCCTGTAGTCCACAACCAGCTCCTTTGTTTTGACAACACTGAGGGAGAGGTTGTTTTCTTGACACCACTGTGTTAGGGTGATGACTTCTTCTCTGTAGGCTGCCTTGTTATTATTTGAGATTAGGCCAAATCTTTATGTATTTTTAAGGCAGAAGTAGACTCCTGATTGGCTAGGGCATGAAGGGTTATGGGAAGAAGGCAGGAGACTGGGGCTGAGGGGTAAATTGGATCAGCCATGATGAAATGGCAGAGCAGACTCGACAGGCCAAATGACATAATTCTCCTAATTTTTGGTCTATATTTGATGGAAACTCCCTTTCAGCTGTAATCTGATCCAGCCTTCTGCCAAAACATCCTAACTACAGAGGCCAACCCCCCATCAAGGCTATTATAATGAGACAGTCCAGTTCAGGTACAACTCAACCTACTAGCTCAGGCTCCACCTAGCCAAGAGATGGTCCCAGTGATCCAAAAACTGGAAGCACTTCCCCTGAACACCATCCACCCACCCCACCATGCCATCCCTTTAGCCACACATTCATCTGTCCTTCCTTCCAGTTCCTACACTCAGGTGTATGAAACTGGAAGTAATCCGGGGATTTCAAGCTTAAGACTGCCACCAAACTCCACAAATTTGCATTGCAGCACCTTGGTCCTTTGCCTACCTGGGGTTGCTGGTAGCAAAGTGTTTTCTTCAGAGCAGCACGTTAGGACTTTCTCTAGTGGATTCTCCTATTTTATCTTCTGTTTGCATGCAGGCTGTAAGAGAGAGAGTGAGTGAGTGTGCACGAGAGTATGTGAGAGGGCTGGCTCAGTAAGCACCCCGATGGTTGTGTAACAATGGTTGAGATTGTTTGGGCTCTCACTGGGACAGGAGATGTGGTGGTTGCATTTTACTAACACACTCTTGGAATTGGCCTGGTTATAGTTACAAGCAATGACGAAGAGGACTTCAATATTCAAAGATTCAAAGTACTTTTATTATCAAAGTATGTATGCAGCATACAACCCTGAGACTTGTCTTCCCCACAGACAGCCATGAAACAAAGAAAACCCGGGATCCCGTTCAAAGAAAATTCAAAATCCCCCAACAGGCAGGAAAAAAAATCATGCAAATGGCACCAAAAAAATACAAGCAAAAATCACAATATAAAACACAAAATCAAAAGCATCGAGGCATATTCAATTCAGCGCACTGTTCGTTATCTGCTAGCTGCCCAATTCAAAAATCACCCAAAAAAAATCAGACACATATCATAATGTGAACTAGAGTCTAATCTACAAACTGCATCCATCAAACTTTGCATAAAACTCAGAACTTCTGCACCATCCTCCAACAGCATTGAAAGATATCCCGTTTCATAGCTGTTGACCAGAGTATAGCTTATTGACTAACCAGCTTCACGTGCCTTTGAGGTGAGATGCAGTCTGCCATCAGGGCAGCTGAAGTGACACTTTAACTTTAGATATTCCATACTGGGTGAGCAGGAGCTTGCCAGAACTGTCACATCCAAGCACCACAAGGAGTGACTACCTCTTGCTTTGCCCAAGTATCCAGTGGTGAGAAACCATCAGGTTTAATGGTGTAGGCAGGTGAAGCAGGTGTTAGTCATGCTTCAGTGAGACAGAGCACATAACAATCCCTCAGTTCTCTATGGTACGTCAGCCTCACTCATAGTTCATCAGCATTGTTCTCAGTGGCCTGGAGGTTAGGTAGCAGTATGCTAGGGAGGGAGGGTCATTTGCAGATATTGGACTGACTGCTCTGTAGTTCCCAGGTTTTTCTTTGCCGTCCTTCTTAAATAAGGGTACAACAATACTCATCCTTCAGTCTTCTATCATCTCACCCATGATTAGTGATGATGCATATACAGTATCTCAGCCAGGACTCCTGCAGCTTCTTTGCATACCTTCCACAGTGTCCTTGAACGTACTTACTGAGGCCCCAAAGATTTGTCTACTTTCATTCATTTGAAGGCGTATTGAAAAGATCCTCTATTGAAAAGAGCACTATTCCGAATGCATCCCCATTAACTTTGGTTCCAAGGTCTTCACGTCTTTCTCAATGGTAAAATAAGAGATACATTCATTGAAGACCTTGCCCATCTCCTGCAGTTCCACACAAAGGTTTCCACTTTAGTCTTCATGGGCCCTATTCTTTCCCTTGTTACTCTTCAATATTCTTACATCCCTTTTTATACTCAATCTTCTCCACCATGGATATCTCATGCTCCCTTTTTGCCCTCCTGAATTGGGGGGGAATCTCAATGAAACCTATTAAATACTGAATGGACTAGATCGAGTGGTTATGGAGGTGAGGGTTCCTATACTGGGCCCAGAGGACACAGTCGCAGAATAGAAGGACATCCCTTTCGAACAGAGATGAGGAGGAATTTCTTTAGCTGTAAGATGAATCAGCCGAATTCATTGTCACAGATGGTTGTGGGTGCCAAGATATTGGCTATATTTAAAGTAGAGGTTGACAGGCTCTTGATTTGTAAGGGTGTCAAAGGTAACGGAGAGAAGGTGGGAGAATGAGGTTGAAAGGGGTAAAATATAATGGAATGGCAGAGGAGACTCAATGGGCCGAATAGCCTGTATCTGCTACTCAGTCTTATGGTTTCCCTGCTCTGAAGTCCTGTCAGCCTTGCCCTTCTTTCTAACAGGCATATGTGGCCCCTGAACTCCTCCTATATCACCTTTAATAGCCTCTCAGCTGTCTCTTTGCCCACAAGTAACCCCCTCCAACCAAATTTTGCACTATCTTGTCTCACACTGTCAAAATTCACCTTGTCCCTATTTAGAACTTGAACCAGTGGACTAGCTCTGTCTCTTTCCACAACTGCTTTATAACTAATAGAACAGTGGTCACCGCTCGCATAGTGCTCCCCCACTGACACCCCAGAAACCTGCCCACCCTATTAACCAAGAAAAAGCCAAACTTTGCCTACTATTTAATAGTAGGGCCCTCTAAATATTGCCTGAAGAAACCTTCCTGAAAACACAAAAATTCCATCCCATGTACGCCCTAAATGAAAACTTTGATGATCTCCCTGTTGCTCCAACTCCTGTTGATGACTAGGGGGCCTTTAGTACAATCCCCTTTTTATTGCTCCGTTTCACACACAGCCTCACACAACAACTCATCAGTAATTTCTTCTCAAGACTGCTGTGACATTCCCCTTACTCAGAAATGCAACTCCCTCTCCTCCTTTTCCTTCCCCTCTTTCCAGTCTTTAGTACCTATACGGTGCAACATTTGGCTGTCACTCTCAGGGTGTTGGCCTGGGAAAGAGAATTAATGTTGCTGTGCTGTCTTCCAGTGAATTTTGAACATTCTGATACCTTTTCAGTGCTCTGCGATGCCTGCAGGAGGTAATTCAGGTCATAGAAACATACAGGAAAGCAGGGATCATTGCCATCTGTAAGATAATAAATTTTACTCTATGTCTGAGGCCTTGGTCTTCAGATTCATTCTTCTTCCACCAACTAGGGCTATGCTGGTACATTGAGGAAGACAGGAATTTCATCACCGTCTGCCTTTACTGACAGGTGGATCCTGAAATATGGGAGGGTTTGTTTATGAGAAGACAATGAAAACAAATTGTGTGGCACCTGCAAATGTGCACCTACATGTGAGCATTAATCACCAGGTAGCAGAGCCTGGACCTCCAGTCACCTTGGTTTCCCCAACACTGGATCAAGTTCTCGCTTGGCGAAACCATTTGGTAAATGGTTTACAAAGGTTATCTATGTTGACAGGGACTGTACCTGAGCAACTTCCACTCTTAGCATGAAGATGGACAATGACAGATCTGAACACCACTCACCAGTTCTCACTCAGGACTGACATCACCTCCGGAGGGATGAACTAGAAGGGCACTGTTTTCATGAAGTGAAAGCATTACAGAATGAGTTCATCTCAGTAAGATCAGAGCACACAGAAACCTGGTGTAAGCCACAGAAGAGTGCCAACTTGCAAGCTACCAGATGCTTGCCTCATCGGCAGAAGGGACCCACATTGGCTACTTGGAATCTATCCTCGATCCTGTGGCACTGCTTTTGTTTGAGATAGTGATAAAAAACAGGTAATCTTCAACAAGTTGACTTATTAACCCCTAAACCTCATTCTCTAAAAAGGCATTTTCAGGATTAGATCACTTTCTACATTCAGCTACATTTCATCAAAGAGAGACAGCATAATTACTTTGAAAAAATTTATTAGTATGGTGTTTGATTACTCAATTTACATTTCCAAACAGTTACATGAAATTCTAAAACACTAAAGTGCATCAATATATCAGTTTATTACAAAATCATTGCAGAGGAAAATATGACGTCAATGCATTCTATGAAGAGTTCAAACTGAGAATAATTAACACAGGAGAGGAAGAAAGGCAAGTTCATAAAGCTACGAGCCCAAAGTGTGCTTCAGCACTGATTAAAGCCATTTCCCTTCTCAACATCATATAAAAACTCTGGTACTGGAACGAGTCCTATTCAAATTCAGACCAGTTTCCAAGAAAAATAATATACATGAGTTGGGGCTTTGTGGGAGGGGTGGTTATTGAATACATTTAAACTTCAGAGTTTTGAAACTTTAAGCTACCCAAATTGACATTGCAAGAACTGAACATTCTGGATTCTGCAGGGTGGGAAAGAAGATTAAGAAAAAAATCCAGAGAGTTCATTGGGACAAACAGATGTACTGGAACTTGTGCTGTTATCAATTAGAACAAATAATTCTATTATTGGGAAACAACAAACCATGTCCCAGCATTCTGTGAAAACTGCCTGTGCTTCGGAAAATACAAATTAAAACCAGTTTTTAAAAAAAATTATAACGTTTGATTCTGAAAATAGAAAATACATGCTAAAAGTTTTAAAAAATGTAGTAGTTACTGACAAAAAATTAAGCTAATAACAGAAATAAATTTCACATAAATAATCTGAGGATTTGTACCTGTTAGTAATTTTACAGTTGAGGAATTAGTCTGAACAATTTTTTGCTTTATATTTACCTCGTTCTATTTCCAACACAATTCAGAGTTCTGTGAATTGCATCCGAGTTAAAAATGTGGTTGGCTTGCTTCAGAATCGTATCTACTTTAAGTGAAACAAAATTAAAAAAAAAAAACTTGCATGTTCTTATTAATTATTCCCCTGGATGGATCAAATTACAATATGTTGCTAAGGCAATAATTCACTCCAGTGCACAAGACAAAGTTGATAAAGCATGATTAAGATTCAATAACGTTAATATTATAACAGGAATGAAGATAGGGAGAGAATATCTTTCCCAAGTTGTAACAATGAAAAAAGTACTGTACTTAGATAAAATACACATTTCTAGAATTTTCACTGGATCCTAATGAGGCTATATAAACACAAGAGAAAATACTTCTAATGCCATTCTAAATAGTACAAAAAGGCACACAACACTGAAAAACATATTATAAACTATAATCCCTTTGATAGATGCTGGAGTGCAGTAAACAACGTGGGGGTCGAATTTCTGCTTTGAATGACGAGTGTACTGTATTTTACCAACCCAAGCTTTCTGACTGGAAATCATTGACTTAACTCCCTCTTCTGCCATTTAAATGCTTCAATTTTCAGACATGAAGAGGCGCAACCTCAAGTTATACTGCTCATGGGTTTCTGCCCAAGGGGAAAATATTTGCAGAGAGATTTTCCCTGGTACAGCACACAAAATCTTGACAAGGTGGAACACAAATTATGCACACAGTTTCCTTGTTTTTAACATAATGACTGCAACTGTAGTAAGAAGCTATTAATCAATTGTTTGGCAAACAGGATTCTGCTTGGATTAGAGAACATGCTTTATGAGAAAAGGCTGAGCGAGCTAGGATTTTTCCCTTTGGAGTGACTGAGAATAAGAGATGACTTGATAGAGGTGTATAAGATTATAAGTATAGACAGAGTGGACAGACAGTGCCCTTGAACCAGGGCGGCAACAGCCAATGCCAGAAGACATCTGTTTAAGGTGAGTGGAGAAAGGTTTAGGGGAGATGTTAGAGGTAGTTCTTTTTTTTTAAAAAAAACACAGTTGTAGGTGCTTGGAATGCACTGCAGCGGGTGGTGGTACAGGCTGATATGATAGGGACATTTAAGAGACTCCTAGTGCACGGATGCAAGAAAAATAGAGGATAAAGGGCTCTGTTGGAGGGAAGGGTTAGCTTGACTGTGGAGCCGGTTTAAACAGGCTGGCACAGCTTCATGGGCTGAAGGACCAAACTGTGCTGTACTGATCTGTGCTCCATGTCTCTACCTTGCCAAGTTCTTCCATCTGGCACTGGATGAGGAAAACCTAAAAGTTGCTTATATCCTTGCTAAGTTAACCAAGTATTGAGTAACGCTTTAAATTGCAGCTAGACATACTCTCTTAAATTGGAGAATTTTCAGAAAATGTTATTTTCTGTTCTGTTCTGTGGATCCCGGAGTGGCATAGTCTCAGTGTAGGCTAAAGTGAGTGAGGAGGTTTCAGTAAGCTGAGCAACAGATGGGCAATTCTACTTTTAACTATTTCATTCATTGAAGTAAAAGTGAAGATACTAATTAATGTTATTTCCTCCCTCTCTTTAGGGATTTTCAATTGCAATAGCTCCCACTTAATGTGCCCCACTAGCAAAAACGGTGACCGTATCTTGAAAGGACCCAGTACCAACACCTGTTTGTTATACACATCAATTTATGTGAATGTAGGAGGTATAATTGATAAGTTTGCAGATGACACAACAATTGGTGCTGTTGATTATGAGTGTAGTATTCAAACACAGCAGAACATTGATAAACTGGGCACAGAAATGGCAGATGGAATTTAATCCTGATGAACTTGAGGTGATACAATTCTGGGGGGAGTCTGATAAGGGTAAGACATATAACCAGGACTGTTAGGGCCCCAGAGAGAACTGAGAAATAGACCAACCTTAGTGTGCAAGTTCAAGGCTCTCTGAAGCTCTAGGTGCAATGTTATAAAAGATTGGTTAAGCCACAGCTGGAGTACTGTGCCTGTTCTGCTCGCCACACCATAGGAGGGATGTGGTTGCTCTGGAGAGAATGCAGAGGAGATTCACCAGGATGCTGCTTGAAATGAGATTTTAGAGTTATGGAGGGGTTGGGTTTGTTTTCCCTGGAGCACAGGATGGGGCCAGGGGGAGGAACCGTACAGATATCTTTCCCATAATGTGGCAAGCAGAACCATGCACAGTTCTCCAGCTATGGCTTAGCCAATCTTTTATAACATTGTACCTAGATCTTCAAAGAACCTTGGTCCTGCACACCAAGGTTTCTTAATTCTCTCCAGAGCCCTAACAGAGCTGGTATATGCCTCATCCTTATCACAATTATGTGAGGCACAGATAAGGGAGATGGCAAGAAACTTTTCCTAAAGGAAGAGGTGTCTAAGATAGGAGGGCACTTGAATTATCAAGTCCTGACACAGACATGATGGGCTGAAGGGGGGTTGTTTGAAATGCTGTATGACCTTATGAACAGATTGTTGGGCACATTTCTAGCCACCACACTACAGGATGCGTTTGCATCGGAGCAAGTGTAGAGGAGATTCATCGGGATTTTGCCTGGACTGTAGGACTTTAGTGATGGTAAGAGATTGGATAGGCTAGGCCTGTTTTCCCAAGTAAAGGAGGTTGTAGGGTGACTTGATCAAGGAATATAAAATGATAACAGACATTAATAAGGTAGCTGGTTATTCTTTTCCCATGCTGAGGGTCAACAAAAACACAAGGGGCAGAGGTTGGGAGAAGCAGTTTTAAAGGAGATCTGACAGGAAAGTCTTTCTTTTTAAATAAAGGGGTGGTTGATGCCTGAAGCTCACTGCCAGAAGTGGTTTGTTGGACATAATCACTACATTTAAGAGACATTCAGACAGGCACTTTAATTGGCAAGGTATTGACAGAGACAGTACTAATGGGAATAGAGTAGATGCGCAAAAGAGTGGGCTGCACAACTAGACTGCAGCTATAGATCAGTTCACATCTTCCTCTCATTTGTGGAGGCTAGAGACCGTGAGAGACTTCAATGGTTGACTGTTATAAGCACTTTGGACACCTTTGGTCTTCTTTAAGAAATACATTGTTACAATTTAAAGTAAGAGAGTCTTCCCCAAAGTTATTTACATTTCCATCTATGACCTTTCCTGTCAACCCTTCAGGTCAAGTATTCAAGTCAGGAAAAGTTTACACACAGTTCACAGCAAGCACATGACAGGTCACCTCCTTTGGACGAGAAAGGGCAAGCCACTGGAATTATGCAGTATTTTATTTTCTACAGTATATGACGAGATCTGGATGTCCTGAGTTGTTCCTAATATAATCAGCTTCAAAATGTAAACATTTTCCAGTAATCCTATATCAGATGAGCTAGAAGCAGCTACCAAATGACTTTCAATTTTGCAAAGCGGATTTAACAAAGCTGCTTGGCAACTTGGTGCTGGAAAGAGTACACTCACTCATTACTGTAGCCCTATCCCTCAATCTGCTTTCCTTCCTCATCGACTACACACCAGTGACTTGGTGCCATTTAACAACCTGTGCATCCAGTTACTCCATGGAACACTGCACAGGAACACCCTTCCCTCCTTCCCCAAATTCCCAAAGTACATTTGTTAATCAGGCTGTAGTGCCCACATTAGTGCAATCTGCAAGATAAAAGGGATAATTTAGCAGTAAATCAGATTTGTGAGTGTCCCTTTTCCATAACCTGGACAAATTCCTAAGATATTGCATAAGTATGAGAGCTTTGCTTATTATTATACTAATTAGATATGGTGCTTGTGATTCATAGTGGGATAGGGAAAAAAAAAAATCAGAGGAGCAATGCGTTTGACTGATTTCTATTGTCATCCTTGGAATTCAGCAAAATATTTCACGAATTCTCAGCTGATGCACGTACTGAAACGACTGCAAAATTAGCTAAACTATTTATAATTTGTGCCTATAGATGGGAGAAGACTTGTATACAAAAAAGAAAAGAAACAAGGTCATGAGAATTGGAAATTCCAGGCCAATGGTAACAAATAGTTGATAAAAAGTTATTGTTCCCCTCATCATTTTTTCTTACAAAATGTAAGGAAAGTTAAAAACACTTAATTATAATAGTGAGATTAAAATTAGTTCCAGCCTCATTTTTCAGTCTTGCAAAGGAAAATACTCTTCAGTGAACAAAATTGTGACTAGAATAAATTCAGATCCCATCTGTTACACATGGGTAGCAGCAAAATGAGAGTGATCTTGACCACTACTATCACCAGTTTCAAGACAAAATATTTTACTTCACTCTATAAATCTAGCAATGAGTGCATCTTGAATTGTATTCAATAACAGGACACTTGGTACTAGCAAATGAAAGTAATTACTTTCAGATTCACCAATGTCCCTACGCTACTCATTGTATACTCTTCAAGAGTGATTCCTCTTAATTTCTGCCCAAGTCAAGCTTCCTCCCAATCCATCCCTTTCATAAATCTACATCCTTCTGTAGATGTTCCCTAAGGAACTGATGGAAGTCCCGCCCTACAGGAAAAGCTGGCAGCCAGTACTCATGGTGGTATTGCACCAAACAGCTAATTGAGAGCTTGCATAGGAATTTATTCAAAACAGCAATGTTACGTTAATTCAAACTCTAAGCATCAAAGTGAAAAATTAAATCAACACGCTTCTAGGTTCCTTGCATCTAAATGCACACTCTCAATTTTTTTTAAAGCCATTAATAAAATGGGAACTCCAGATAAACCATTTATCTACAAGTTACTTTCAACAGACTGCAGATTCCTTGGTTCAACCATTAAAATATATTTCAGTACTGCACTTAAGAATTTAAATGTCATATAGTACTTCAAACTGTGCACGTAAAATTCCAAAAGGTTACAAATACAGCAGTTAAAAAGATGCACTAAGTAAACATTCCAGTAAGTGGTTTGGCTTTCAACTGACTTCAGTAAGGCTTAAGTTATAATAATGTGCCGAAGTTTGAACTTGCCTTTTTTTATGTGCTAGTTTAAAGATGATGATATGACTCCGCAAACATACACTATATAAATACAGTATATATGGATCTCTCTTTTGGAAAATATTCTATCAAAAGGTGCAAAATAACACTTCAAGGTGAAAGGATTGTTAATGCATTTTGGCTGGTATTGGTCCTTCCAAAAGGCCAGTATAACATTAGCTCAGTTGTTACAGCATATGGTGTAAATAACCCACTACATTGATAAGTAAAAAAGAAGGCTCAAACTTGATCAGAATTGGAAATTAATTCCTATTGCATACAGTCCACCTATAATCACAGATATTTCTTTGCCCAAACAAGCAAATACAAGGAGCAAGCATCATCACTTATTTATGGTTCTTAAGGCTCAGAGTTGTCTATAATTTTCAGCTTCCTCTACAGAACTAGACTGATTAGTTAAACAGTCTATTATAAGGTGGAGCTATTCAGCAAGAGTAAAATTATATTTATTTATATACATGAAATGAAAGGCTTTAAATATTTATATTATAACCCTTCAGTGCTTTGCATTCCAAAAATACTCAGAAGGAAAGAACTCAGATTAATATACCAAAATAGTTATGCTTCCAGCAGGGAAGCAGAAGGCAGACATTCCACAAAGCTGGAGAAATACCTGTGAGTGTTGATAATGCATCTTGAGAATAAAATATCAACTTCTTCAAACTCAGAATGCATTTGCAGTGGTGAATCATAAAGTCAGGCTGTGCTTTTCAGTAAAATGTCACTAAGAGGCATTTCTGTACACAATCTGCAGTGCACCTTTTGAAGTCTATTGTAGATTAGTTTCCTGCACTCATGCTGGAATTAGCACTGCTGCAACTCTCTTCGTATGTTGGGGGAGGATCTGTTAAAAGACAACAATCAAATTACACATCCTTCAAACCTGCAAGCAGCTTGGCGTTTTCCCTTACTGATGTTTCTAAATATTCAAAGACCTTTAAAACACAAGAATAATCATATCTGAAGCAGGAAATCCTTGGCCAGTATTTATTAAGGCACTATTTATTTAGCAAAATTACATGAAAATAGATAACTATTCATAGTTCTATGCATTTCAGGTTTGTAGTAAGAGGGAGACAACTTACCAAATGGCTGGGCCCACGTACTATATTCAGGAGGTAAGATCAGGGGATTTTCTGTGAAATCTGCAACAACAGGTCCGTCTGCATAGTATGGGACTGTAGCACCAGTTGAAATACAAAGTCTAGGAACAGGAATCTGCGTGCCGGCATCGTTTTCAAAGCCAGATGAGTAGCTGAAAGCTTGAGGTGATGAAGTCTGCTGCTGAGAATGGCTTTTGGTTGGAAGAACGACGCTATCCATGGGCTGGTAACCTATTGCCCCAACCTCCTCAGCTGGAGGAGCTGTAGGTATCACTGCCTCTGGAAGCTGGGACTGCCTAGAAGGTGTCAGTGGTGGACTGTTGATTGCAATATTTCCAATATAAATTGGCAAGCTGACTAAAACCTCTGGTGATCGGACGGAAACCTGCAAAACACAAGATCAGTCCCATTTTATTCCTGTTTCTCCCATAGTTCTTTAAGCAATAATCAATAGAAATCTACAGGAGTAATGATGAGAAATAGTACCTTTATTGCTAGGTTAGTGGTGAACTGATCCTTTTAGCTCACACATCAGATGGGGCTCAGAGGTAATGGGCGGAGGGGCGCAGGGGAAACATGATGACACAAATGTCAGCCATTTCACTTTTGGTCATCAACTATAGTAAAAGGCCAATAATCTGTTCAGAAGTCAGGATATCTCAATCATCTGGCCCTGTCTCTTTTACTCCTTTTAAGCTCACTGGAAAATTTAACGTATGGCAATAGTCTAAAAAGTGAATGAAAAGGGTATTTGGGGTATCAACAACACCCAATAATCTGGAAAATTTGTGATTGGCATCAAAGTTCTGAGTGTGCTGCACGCTTGGGGCTTTACTGGAGTGATTTGTGCCAGAGAGTCAAAGTCGAGTTTATTGTCATAGACACAAGAACATGTGCAATGAAAAACTTACTTGCAGTATCACACATGCACATAGTATTACAGATGCAAGTTTCACATAGAAAACAAGTTATTCAGAGTTATGCCAGAACAATTAGAAACAAAAAATGTCACTTGTAGTGCTAAGTGGTCATAGTGTTGCTACACTGACTAGTGATTAGGGTTGTGCAGATTCAAGAACTGAAAGGTTGAAAGGAAGTAGCTGTTCTTATAACTAGCAGTGTGGGACTTCAGGCTTCTGAACCTCCTGGCCTGATAGCACAGGAACAGGCCATTCGGTCCACAATGTTGTGCTGAACCAGCTAAAAAGCAAAAACACCTGAACACTCATCCCTCCAACCTATACAATGTCCATATCTTTCTATTTTCCTTACACCCATGTGCCTATCCAAACATCTCTGAAAAGTCTCTGAAGTATTTGCCTCCCCCACCATACCAGGCAGCACATTCCAGGTATCCACCACTCTCTGAGTAAAGAACTTACCCCTTACATCCCCTTTGAACCTACCCCTTTTACCTTCAATGCATGCCCTCTGGTATTAGACATTTCAACCCTGGGGAAACAGATACTCTTTGTCTACTCTGTTTTATGCCTCTCAATCTTGTAAATCTCTAACAGATATTCTCTCAGCCTCCAGTGCTCCAGAAATAATCCAAGGTTATCCAGCCTCTCATGATAGCTCTAAGCCAGGCAGCATCCTGGTGAACCTCTTCTGCACTCTCTCCAAAACCTCATCATCCTTCCTGTAGTGGGGCGACCAGATGTGGCCTAACCAGAGTCTTATAAAATTGCAACATAACCTCCTGTCATTTGACTGCACCTACAGCTTACAAAAGATACATATATAGCTAGGGTGTTGAAGACTTTTGCACAGTACTGTAGTAATTTTATCTATTGCACCGTACTGCTACCGTAAAAAGAAAACAAATTTCATGACATGAGTGATGCTAAGCCTGATTCCGATATGGGTCTCTATTGTGGACTGAGTGTGGGAAGGGGGCAGGGAGAAGGGAATCATGGTTGGAAAAGGGGAAGGGAGTGGGAAGCGCCAGAGAAACATTCTGTAATGATCAATAAACCAATTGTTTGGAATCAAATGTCCTTGCCTAGTGTCTCAGGGCTGGGTGTGTCTGCACCCACCCACCAGCACTCCTTTCTCTGCCACCTGTGCTATATCCCTCCAGCGGCACTCCACCCTTGCCACTCCTAGTATCCATTACTCCCATCAGATCAATATCCACTCCACATTGACAAATACAGCATTGTGCAAAAGTCTTAAAAGTCTTAGGTGCCTTGGGGGGGGGGGGTGGGTACATATGCATACATACACATATAACACACACATGTTCAAGCATTTTGCACAGTACTGTACAACCTTCAGTACTTTGTTTCTGTGATCCAGCTCAGTGGAAAGCCCTCAAATGGTTCTTACCTATCTCGTCATTACCAGAGCATTTCAAGCAACAATTCATCTATTGCTATTATTACAAAAAACCCCTGCAATACCTTGCAAAACCATGTCAGATTCCACATTTATGTTAATAGTACCTATCTTATCACCATCTCTCTCTCACTCACTTCACTGACCTGATGTACAACCTTGAATAAGACAATGTTTCTTGTAGTTTAGCACCAAGAACAGCAAAACCACCTCACCTCCCCCTGCAAACTTGTTCCTTACCAACCAACCATATACCCTTCCCAGGTTTGAATGGCAGTTTACAACAATGACTTCCTTTCTAATCCAGAGTTGCGCTGCCAGCACTAATTGTTCAGTAACTGCCTCTGCTGCATTGCCTGTAACTCAGTAAACGAGGTTGATTGAGTCAAAAGTCCATTTTATCATACCACTCAATCGTCTTATAATAGCGAGGTAGAAGTTATCCATGAGCCTGTGACATGCTTTCAAGATTTTGTACCTTCTGTCCAATGGAAGAGGGAACATCTGGGGTAGGTGGGATCTTTGATTACTGCTGGCTGCTTTACTGAGGAAGCTAAAAGTAAAGACAGAGTCCATGGACTCTGGTTTCTGTGATGTGCTGAGCTGCATCCATAACTATGTACAGTTTCTTGTGGTCAATGCCAAGCTATGATGCATCCAGTAGTTGCCGTACCAGGCCATAATACATTCAGATAGGATGCTTCCTATGATGCATCAAAAAAATTGGTAAGGATTGATGGGATAATGCCAAATTTCTTCATCTTCGTGAGGAAGCAATATGAGGCTGTGTCATCAATATAGTTGGGCCAGGAAAGGCTATTGGTGGTGTTCACTCCAAGGAACTTGAAGCTCTCAACCTCAGCACCATTCCACCACTCCCCTTCCTGATGTCAATGACCAGCTCTTTTGTTTTGCTGACACTGAGATAAAGTTTGATGTCTTGGATTATGTTATTAAGCTATCATCTCCTTCCTGCTACAAATCATCATTATTTGAGACATAGCCCACTATGGCAGCATCATCTGCAAACTCGTACAAGATTAACGTTTCATTTAACCCAATTTACTACAAAGCCTCAATGTTAAGATCCCATCACTGTGTTCAGAGCCTGGCTTGCTCATTTCCTCCTCACACTCTATACTCTACCAAAACCTCAACATCTCTCCAACACATCTTCAGCCATTTAAGTCTTGAACATTGGAATTCCGTACAGAAACCATTTGCGTTCACTGCCTTTGTACTCCTCCTTGGCACTTGAAAAGCCTACGTCTTTAATCAAGCACTTATCCTAATATCTTCTATCTGGCTCCTATTTGCTGCTTTATTGACTTAAGTGTATTCTGTAACTCCCAGTCACTCTTGCAAGATGTTAAATGACTGACTATGCTACAAAGTTTTGTATTTGCATAATTAGTACCAAGGTCAGCAAACATTTAATAATTAGTTTTAGTTTCAGTGATGAGGGCCAGAGGTAAAGTGGTCCTTAAGTGGATTAGATTGTAAGCAATAACATTGTCCTCACTTGAATGAAATAATCCACTTGTATTAAATTACAACCATGCAGAGATGACTGAGGTAATGGTGGCACAATGATCTGCTCCCTCCATTCTGCTTGTTTCCAAGACTTTACTCCAGACCCTTCAACTTCTGCAATTGTCCGCAGGTCATAGATTATTCGCTTTGATTTATAGGTAACTTTCTGAAACAAAATGATAAGACATTTAATGAGGAAAACTTCATTAAAATTAAACAGTATAATGCAATGCACTCATCAAAAACTGGTGTGCTATGAGAGAGTCCAATTTAAGCAAAACATTGGTTTTAATCGTGTTCTGCAGTAAAGCTGCCTTAGGCAAAAAAACACTCAGCAACTCTGATCTAGATGAAAAGTGATAAAGACTGGAGTGCAAAATAGTCTGTCTGCTTCTGGTTACGTGTCAAAATTCCGAGAATTCTATCTCTAAGAATACAGAAATCTAAGGAGGCAAAAACAAACCTTTCATATGAAGATTTACAGGGAAATAAATGGCTGAGAGAAAGTAGCAAATATTACAAATGCTTGGTCATATGGAAGAACTTTTAAATAGAATCATTCAATTGATTTATTGATCACTAATTGTTTAAAGTTTAAATGATAAAAAGCTTTCAGTTATTTATACACAGAACAGTATCAGAAAAGGCTGTTTGGTCCAAGACGCCCTTTTCAAAATGATGCTGCATTAAACTAATCTCTCCATTCCCTGCATATTCAGGTGCTTGTCTAAAAGTCTCTTTAATGCCACGATCGTATCTGCTTCCATCACCCCACCAGCAGTATATTCTAGTTCCAACTTTTGTAAAAAAAAACCCTTTACATCTTTAGAATTTCTCCTTTTCACCCTAATTCTATGTCTTAAGGGTATTTGACATCTATACTCTGAGAAACAGATTCTGTCCAACCTATTCATGCCTCTCTTGATTTTATAAACTTCTATCAAGTTACCCCTGTGTTATCATGTATGTACATAATAAAGAACTGCAGTTCCCAGTGGGCAATGTCAGCTGTTTACCCCAGAACTGGAAGTGACATTTGTGAGCTGGTTGCACACGCTCGTGTTAGGCTGAAGCCATTTACTGCAAATAAATATGTGCTAGCATTTCTACCCATGCTGTTTGCCTTTATTAAGAACAAACATAACAACCCTGTCAGTCTATGTTCAACTTTTAAATTTCTGAATTTAAAAAATAAGTTTAAACTCTAAGCATTAAGGCCAAGTCTGAGGTTATAGCCTCTCAGCCCGTTTCTGATTTTGTGGATAGATCTTGACCCAACTGCTCCATATTATAACACTTACAGCAAACATATGCAAAGCTTACGGAAAGATATGCCTGCATTTTGCCCCAAGGTGACACTGGACAACAGTGAAGACATGTCTGCACTTCTTAATTGAAAAAGTGTATGTTGATGACTCACCACTAATCACAAAAAGCCAGTAGATCAAAGATAAAAACTAAAAAAAAAAAATTAATTAAATACTAAGTAATTATATTTAAGCTTGGCAACTTCATTCATCACACATGGTTCATCAGAAGTATTGCAGTCTCATGGATTTAATGTAATTAAATAAAATTTACTTTTCAAAGTTCAAGACGCAAAGCAAATTTATTATCGAAGTACATATATGTCACCATATACAGCCCTGAAAATTCATTTTCTTGCGGGCATACTCAGTAAGTCCAAGAAACATAATGAAAGACGGTACCCAATAGGATGGACAAACGACCAATGTGCAAAAAACAGATTGTGAAAATACAAAAAGAAAAAAATACATAAATAAATATTGTGAACATGTAAAAAGTCCTTTGAAAGTCTATAGGTTATGAGAACAGTTCAGTGGTGGGCTACTGAAGTTAATCCCACTGATTCAAGAGCCTGATGGCTGTGGGGTATTAACTATTCCTGAACCTGGTGGTGTGGGTCCTAAGGCTCCTGTACCTTCTTTCTGATGGCAACAGTGAGAAGAAAGTATGGCCTGGGATGTGGGGATCCTTGATGATGGATACAGCTTTCCTGCAAGAGCACTCCTTGTAGGTGTGTTCAGTCATGAGAAGGCTTTACCCATGATGGACTGGCCATCTTCACTACTTTTTGTAGGATTTTCCATTCAAGGACATTGGAGTTTCCATACCAGGCAGTGATGCAACCAGTCAATATACCCTCTACTACACACCTATAGAAGTTTGCCAGTTTCTATGTCATGCTGAATCTTTGCAAACTTCTAAGGAAGTAAAGGTGCTGCCGTGTATTCTTCCTAGGACAGATTGTCTGAAATGATAACACTGAGGAATTTGAAGCTGTTGACTCTCTCCACCTCTAATCACCCAATGACGACAGGTTCATGTACCACTAGTTTTCTCCTCCTGAATTCAATACTCAGCTCCTTGGTCTTGCTGACATTGAGTGAGTTTGATGTGGTACCAGCCAGCTAAATTTTCAACCTCCCTCCTACATGCTGATTTGTTACCATCTTTGATTTGGCCAACAACAAACTTAAATATGGCATTGGTGCTGTGCCTAGCCTTACATTCATAACTGTATAGCAAGTAGAGCAGTGGGCTAAGCACATAGCCTTGATAGAAATTGTGGAGATGTTTTCAACAGAACTTATGCCACATATCTGAAAACTCTCTTCAAATTGCCTACTCACTCCCTAGACAGAGCTCTTTTCATGAATTAGCATCAAGAGCTAAATCTGCATGTGTTTGCTAGATGATTTATTTCCACTGCTGACAGCTTTTTCATTTTTCAGTTAGTTCCTGCCACTACATATTTATACCTTAAGAGGAAAAGCATTGTTCCTGTACAAAATAAAATAATCAGTCTAAAATTTAACATTGAAATGTAGGTCTCATTTCTACTCTACATTCAAATTTCTCAGCAATATTTAAAAAAACATAGCAGCATTGATTATGCCCACATTCCACCTCACAGTGCACCTCAACTCGCCTCTCTTTTTAATATTGTGAGGCTGTTTGGCTGAAACCCAACATAAAGAGAACACGAAATATCCCCCAGTAAAAATAGTGAAAAATGAGAATTACTGTCAGTATCCACTACAAACTCCATTCTCTTTATAACTCCAGTTAATGAAAGAAAGTCACCCAATGTTTTTGATGTTTTAGCATCAATATGATTTCTACTTTGTTCCTCACACTGTGCTAGTTTCAAGGTCACCCACGATAGCAGCAGACACCGGCTGTCTCAGCTCACTTGCTGCTGGCAGACACATCATCTGCGGACTTAATTACTCCCTGCTGGCCTTCCACATTCTATTCCTTGTAAACATTAATTCACCCAAAGCTCTGCTGAAATACTTGTTCACCTTTGCACCACTGATGTTCGGCCAGCACTTGCTCCAGACTAAATTACAATTCTCATCCCTGCATGGTTCTGCCTTCTCTGCAGTGTTATCTAACCTTGCTTAGCAACTACCAAAGGTTCTAGCTGAGCCGTGCAGTTGGGAAGGACTGAAAGCTACATATTGGCTAAAAGCAGAGAATTAAAGTGATCGGGTTTTCATCATACATGAAGTACAAAGTATGGTAAATAATTGGGGTGGAATATCATCTGATGGCCTTATTCCAAGGGAGTGTGGAAGTTGGACAGACTTTGCTATAACTGTGCTAGATACGGAAGTCACAGAACAGAAACAGGCTCTTTGGCCCATCTAGTCTGCACCAGCCTTAGTGGTTTGGTCCACTTATGTAACAAATGTTACACTTGCCATGGGTGCTGTTCAGAGAAGACTCTTTCAGTTGATTCCTGGGATAAAGGTGCTGTCTCACACAGTTGAACAGGTTGGGACTTTACTCGCTGATGCTTAAGAATGAGAGGTGATCTTATCGGCTGAATCTCCCTATGAATGCATTTGCTGAGCTCACTGGTCACATTGCCATGGTGAGTAGGCAGTTTCCTCCACCAAAGCACTGCTGACGGCAATCTCACAACAGCAGGTAGCAGCCCCTTCCATGATGCACAAGGCCCTTTACTGGATGGATCTCTACAACTACAAATAGTTGAATCAACCAGTTAGTGACTTTCAATAGCCCATGCCATCCTGTCCAATCAGAAAGTTCACAGCATAATTTTATACTGCAAACGTGCTTGATCAATTTTACTGTCAACATTTCAGATTAAGTTCTTAGACAGGGTAGATACTCGTAGGGAAGTTTGAGCTGTGAGCTACAGATTTAGAATAAATGGTAATCTATTTCAAAAGAATGAGGTATTTGTGTTAAAGGTCCTGGAAACAGGACTGTGCTCTGCCCTACTGAGTTGTGGAGGTTCAATCTATAAATAACACTGAAGGCTGACAGACACAATTCTTTGGTCTGTATAGGAGTTATGATTTAAGTGGAGCTGAAGGCAAGATCATGATTCTTTTGAATGAAGAAAAGGCACAAAGGGTTGTACGGTCCACACGTCTGTACAGTGGGGCTGTACGGTCTACACATGTTCCTGGCAGACTATAGTTTGCGCAGCTTCAGAACTGTGCATCAGACATGGCAAAAGCAGCACTGGGGTGCCAGAAGGGACTGTACTGGCTCCCTTCTTGTTTACCCTGTATACCTTGGACTTTGGATATAACGCTGAGTCATGTTATCTGCATAAATTCTCTGATGACCCAGCAATAGTTGGGAGGATGAATATAGGGTCCTGGGTAGAGGACTTTAGGAAGACTAAGCCTGCACTGCTCCCTGTTACTATTGATGGTGAGGATGTGGATATCGTGATGACCTAGAAGTACCTGGGGGTGCATTTGGATGACAGACTTGGGTGCAGCATCAAAAGAGAGGCTGTGTACAAGAAGGGCCAGATTCACCTCTACTTCCCAAGGAGACTGAGATCCTTTGGACTATGCAGGCCTCTCCTTCACATGTTCTACCAGTCCGTTATCACCAGCATAATCTTCTATGTGGTGGTGTGCTGGGCAATGGCATCAACACGAGTGATGCCAACAGGCTCAATAAACCAATTAGAAAGGCTGGCTCTGTTATAGGAGTCAAACTGGACACACTGGAGGCTGTTGTAGAACAAAGGACCCTACAGAAAACCCTGGCAGTTCTGGACAACGTTTCTCACTCTCTGCATGCCACCTTGGCTGAACAGAGGAACACTTTTTAGTACTAGACTAAGACAACTGAGCTGCTCCAGACAGCACTTAGCAATTAGGCTCTATAATGAGTCAACCAATAGCCGGGGAAGCGATGACCACCTCCTGTTGACTGTTTGGAGATAACTTATTTTTTCTTTCTTACTTCTCTTCTAATATTTGTATACCTGTATTTGTATATCTCTGTACTTGTAATGTTACTGTGCCACAGTAATTTTCTGTGGGATCAATAAAATATCTATCTCTCGATTTTATTCTAATATTTTCTCTTTGGAGGTCCTTTAGCCTGAGCCAGCTCTTAGAGCATTCCCATCAGACTGATTACTCACTTTAGTTCCCTATACTCTATTCTTTCTCACAGATCCATCAATGACCCTCTGATGTGCAAAAGGACGTTGGTCTATAACAGGCATGCCTCAGCTTCGAAGGCCTAAAGCTTGAATCCTCTCCCAAAATTTCTCCATCTGACGAAGCATCTCCTGACACAGCTAAATATTCTTTTGTCTGAAAATGCTCCCATAAATGGAAGTTGCTTTTGTTAACATTTTTCAGTAATTATGGAGGCACTGCAATCATGTCAGTAAAGAGTGACTTAAAATTCAAGGGTGTTAGAATTCAATGCAGATTACCTGGATGAGACCGGCGATAATATTACCTATATCCTTCCCAGATTTGTTCTGGATGTCCATTGTAAGATGAATGATTTGACCCGAAGTGTATCCTTTAAGATCAGTGCTCAATGTTAAAGTGATAATCCCACTTTTCACGATCAGGTAGCTAAACTTCTTGGTCACAGTTGCAATATTTGGTTGCTGTGAAGAAATAAATGCTTCAAAAGTTATTTTCAAAAATATGACAATGTGATGATAAATTATTCCACGGCAAAGGGTCTCTTGATTTCCTTTAATGACATAGCATCTGTTCACATACAGATATTTGATTAAGTCTTTCAGGTCACTTGGAAAGAGAACTACCTGCTACACAACCCCGATTGAGGTGAGAACTAAATCTTCCCACCCAAATGCTTCCAGTTTCAAGGACCCCAAGTAAAGCTTCTGCAGTTAGCTTCCAGCTCAAACCAGAAGCTGTCCTCCACTGCAGGCAATAGAGTTAACACATGATTAATTCTTAACATGTCATGGAGAGAACTGAGTTGAAGGTTGGAGGAATAATTGAAGGGAGGGTAAAGAACAAAGATAATTGAAATGCATCAGATGGTGAAAGATCTTAACAGAGTCTATGTGGAGAGGATGTTTCCTATGGTGGGGGAGTCCAAGACCAGTGGACATAGCCTCAGAATAGAGGAGCTTCCTCTTAGAATGGAGATGAGGATCTCTTCAACCAGAGTGATGAATCTGTGGAATTCATTACCACAGGCAGCTGTTGAGGTCAAGTCTTTACAAATATTTAAGGCAGAGATTGATAGATTCTTGAATGGTCAAGGCATGAAGGGTTATGGGGAGAAGGCAGGAAATCGAGGCGGAGAGGAATAATGGATCAGCCATGATGAAATGCCGGAACAGACTCGATGGGCCAAATGGCTTAATTCTGCTCCTATATCTTAGGTCTTATTATAGGCATATTCCTGCTCAGAAATGGAGATGTCAAGAAGGCCCATCAAATATCCCCTCTGTACAGGTCATAAATAAACAGTAAGACAGAATTTCAGTTCATGTTGGGCTCATTACTCAGCCATGTTTATCAAATTGCAATGGCCTAATGGTGTTACCGTTTAATGAATCACAACAGGCTGCACTTGTGGATTACTATGTGCATTTCAGTTGTCACATTATGAAGTTGCACTGAAGGGGAGAGTGCAGAGAAGGTTCACAAGGAGGTTGCCCGATTAGAAGACCTTAGTTATGGGAAGTGCAAGTTACAGGTAAGCAACTGCTCATTTTGGCAGAGTTGATTAATAAGAGGGAAGCACGTTCATTTGGAATGGTCATTTCAGAACAGCATTTTGAGAAGCGCTAGTTTGAGGTTGAAGCGTGGGCTTTGGTGGGGAAGGCAAGATAAAGTTTTATTTCCCTTCTTTGTAGTTCACTGTTTATTAAAGGGGCAGTAACAACATTAAGTAGTGTGCCTGTGAGATTTGTTTGTTCATTGACATAGTGCAGAATAGGCCCTTCTGACCCCTCAAGCTGCGCAGCCCAGCAACCTGAAAATTAACCCTAGCCTAATCAGAGGACCATTTACAATAACAAATTAACCTACTGATCAGTACGTCTTTGGACTGTGGGAGGAAATCAGAGCACCTAGGGGAAACACATGTGGTCACAGGGAGAATATACAAACTCCTTACAGACAGCGGCAGGAAATGAACCCAGGTTGCCAGTACTGTAAAGCGCTGCGCTAAGCTATCTGCTACAGTGCTGCACGAGAGAGATCAGGGAGAAGCCAAGTGCCCCTGATGACTATATCTGCAGAAAGTGTGTCTGGCTGCAGCTCTTTTCAGATCTCGTAGATTGGTTGGTGCAGCAGGAACGTTCACTGAGCTGCATAAATGATGCAGCGCATTAGAGGTAGGAATTCTGAGAGGTGGTCATAGCATAGGTTCAGCTAAACAGATGGGTAACCACCAGGAAGGGCAGGTAGATAGTGCAGGAGTATCTTGTGGCTGCCCCTTCTGAAACACTTTGGACAGGCAAACTAAAGTGAGTTGGGACTCTTTAGTCAAGGCACTGGACCCAAAAAAGCTGGCCAGTACAAAGGATGAGTTTCCCAACATGGGAATGCTTGGCACTGTATGAAGGTCGAATAGCCCTTGGGCTTCAACTCTCTAGATGGTCCTTCAGACTGATGGCGGTTGCCATCCATCCGACGACTACCACCGCCACAGCCCGATCACTACCCCGGTCCCTCATTTTCAAGACTTTTCAGCGCATTTAGTGTCAGAAAGAGTTTTTTTCTACAGTACACTTAGTCAGGGGCTACCAGCAGGTTCTTGTGTGCACTGAGGACGTTCCCAAAACTTCATTTGGCCTATTTGGGTTCCTGTGCACACTGCTGGGGCTGAAAATGCCGCACAGACTTTCTAGTGACTACTAAGACTCTGTGATAAAAGAGCCGGATTTTTTTTTTGTTTACCTGGATGACATACTTGCCGCCAGCATATCTAAAACCGAACACTTATCACATCTCCGCACACTTTTCAAGTGCTTAAGCCAATCTAGGCTGATTATTAACCCCACTGAATGCCAGTTCAGGATCTCTACTATTGACTTTCTGCTGATTCGCACTACAAAGCCCTTGAAGAATTTTTAGGTCTGGTGAATTTTTTATCAGTTTCATTCCATGAGCTGCTAAACTTATACTCTCCTTGTATAGTACCTTTAAAGGCAGTGCCCCTAACTGCATGCTTGAGTGGTCCGCAGACATGACTAGAACATTTGAATGTCCTACTGGCATACCCATTTCCCAATGCACCTACGGTCATCACCAATGACTATCCTGTGGGTGCTGTGCATGAACAGTTGTTTGGAGGCATATGGTAACTGGTTGTCTTCTTCAGCTGGCAGCTCTGTCACCCTCCCCCCAACCCAAAAAAAAAGAGGAAGTATGGCACTTTTGACTGCAAACTTCTTGGTCTCGACCTGGCCGCCTACCATTTTAATTTTCTACTGGAGGGTTGGTATTTCACAACATTCATTGAACCACAAACCCCTCATGTACGCAATAGCAAAAGGGTCAGACCTCTAGTCTGCAGGGCAATGATACTACCTGGTCTACATTTCAGAATTCATGACGATATACAGCACATTGGAAGGAAAAATAATGCTACGGCTGATTGCCTCTCACAGTTCGCATCTGTGCCATACACATCAGGGTTGACTAAGCTACCTAACTACTGATGTAGAGGTCCAGGCTTACAGGACAGCGGTCACAGGCCTGCGCTCGGCTGATGTCAAGTTCAGGGACACAGGAGTTTCCCTCCTGTGTGATGTTACAACTGGTTGCCCTCGCCCCATAGCGCCTGCGAACTGGAGGCGTACCGTTTTTAACTCCACTCATGGCCTTTCACATCTGAGTAGGAAAGCTTCCAAGAAACTAGTTGTTTTAAAGCCTTAAAGGATGTGCAAGACTGGAGTGCAGCGTGTGTTGTGTGTGTCAGCAGGTGAAAATTAACCGTCCCGTTCAGGCACCGTCAGCACCTTCCAATTTCCCTGAGTGACAGTTCGACCATGTCAATGTGGACCTGGTTGGTCTTCTCCCCCACCCCACAGTTTCACACTTCTCCTTACCATTGTGAACCGTACCACCAGGTGGCCTGAGTTTGTCCCTCTAGCATTGACGATAGCTGCGGACATGGCTTGGGCGTTCACCAACACCCAGGTTGCTCACTTCAGTACGCCATCTGATATTTCTTTCAACCGTGGCCCCCAATTCACATCAGACCTCTGGGTCGCAGTAGCTTAAGAGCCTCGGCGTTAAACTGCATCACACCACCGAGTATGACCCGCAGTCCAATGGCCTGTACGAGTAGTTTCACCGTTCCTTAAAGGCTGCTCTGAGAACCTCCCTGGCGGGCAAGTGTTGGTACAATTGTCTCCCGTGGGTCCTGCTGGGGCTCAGAATGACTCAAGACCTACAGTCCTTCGCAGCTGAGTTGGTGTTTGTGAAGCAGCTACTGGGGCCGGGCGATTTTATTTCTGACAGGACAACCGTCTGGTCAACAAGTTAGCAGCGTTCTGCCCTCGTCAGTAAACTCAATTCTTTCACACACATTCCTACACATCATGGCATACAGCACTCGTGTTCTGGTTGACCTATGTTCTAGCCTGCTCATTTTTTGTCAGCTTGATGCACATCAACGCCCTGCTTAAGCCCCTTCACGATGGCCCATTCCGCGTTTTGGAACAGTGTGATAAGATTTTTATTGTAGATAGGAAGGCTAAACCTGAATGTATTTCTGTAGGTCACCTTAAACCAGCCCACAAAGATTGGATCGTTCCACTAGCATATCCCCTGCATCATGACATGACCACGAACGTGTCAGCACACCCCGGTCGAGCCAAGAGCCTGCTGTTACTCCAAACACGCACATGGGACCCCAGCCTGGTGGCTCAAACGAGTTCCAGACAGACTCTCAGTGTCAGTTTTGCTGAATTCTGTGTGGGGGGGGGGGGGTGCTGTGTAGGATATAATAGGTAACAGATGACACCTAAAATGTTCATAATAGAAATTGTTCCATATAATTTATACACACAGTCATTGAGTTGTTGTATTCATTTTAAGAGACGGTGTCTGACATAATGACGTCAGCATAAGGTAACTCCTTTGGGTTTGTTCGTGATGGAAGTAAGGGCTGTGGCTTTTGCTCAGCACATAAAATGACTCTCGCATGTCTTATTCACAAAATCCAATATGATGTTGAGTAGTGATGAGGGTTATGCAAGTTGGTTCAAATAGTTGAAGCAGCTACTCTTGAGATTGATGGTTTGGGACCTCAACCTCCTGTACCTCCTGCCAATGGTAGCTGTGACAGATGGCGTGGTCTGTACGGTGGGGATGTTTGTTGATAGTGCCTTCTTGATACCTCTAGTTTTGGGCAGGGATGTGCCCATAATAAGACTATATGATATAGGAGCAGAATTAAGCCATTTGGCCCATTGAGTCTGTTCTGCCATTTCATCACGGCTGAACCACTATTCCTCTCAGCCTCGATCTCCTGCCTTCTCCCCATAACCCTTCAAGCCTTGACCAATCAAGAATCTATCAATCTCTGCCTTAAATATTCGTAAAGACTTGACCTCCACAGCTGCCTGTGGCAATGAATTCCACAGATTCACCACTCTCTGGATGAAGGAGATTCTCATCTCCATTCTATTTTGAGGCTGTGTCCTCTGGTCTTAACTCCCCCACCATAGGAAACATCCTCTCCACATCCACTCTATCAAGATCTTTCACCATCCGATACATTTCAATTCAGCCCCCCCCACCCATTCTTCTGAATTCCAGTGAATAAAGCCCCAGAGCCATAGAACTCTCTTTATATGACAACCCATTCAATCTGGAATCTTTTTTTTTCAAAACAGCATTCGATGTATTGCACCAAGTCCTCCACACCCTGAAGCTCCTTATGTTCCTGTGCATTTGAAGTGCCATACCAGACCATTATACAACCAGTCAGAATAGTTTAAAAGTATATTTGTGGAGGTTTGTTTGAGCATTCAGTAACACGCCAATTCTCCTTAGCCCTCTAAGAAAGACACTAGCGCACCTTAATCGCGATTGCATCTATGTACTCAGCCAGGAATTTAATGTTGCTGACTCCACCACTGAGCCACCAATATAGACCAGAACATATTGACCCTCCTTCCCCTCCCTGAAGTCAATAATCAGCTCTTTAGTTTTTCTGACATGCAGCACCACTCACCAGGTGACCTCTCTCGCTCGAGTTACCTGACACATCACCTTCCGTAATTCTGCCAACAGCGCCATTGTCAGCAAACTCGTATATGGCATTGGAGCTGGACTTATGTGTGTATAGATTGGAGAGCACGGGACTAAGCATGTAGACTCCAGGTACACCTGTACCGATGGTCTTCAAGGAGATGTTACCATTCATCCATTCCGATTGAGGTCTGCCAATGAGGAAGTTGAGGATCCAGTTACAGAGTTGAGGTACAGAGGCCCAGGTCTTGAAGCATGTTGAGTTTGAATGGGATGACTATGTTGAATGCTCAGCTGCAATTGACGAGTTGTTGTTGCCCAGATGGTCCACAGCAAAGTGAAAAGCCAGAGAAATGATATCTGCTGTTAACCTGTTGTGGCAGGAGGCAAATTGGAACAGATCCAGGTAATCCGAGACAGGAACTGACTCACACCACAACCAACCTCTCGAAGCACTTGATCATTGTTGACATGATAGTTGCCGGATGGTAGTCGATGTTCACCACATTCTTCTTGGGCACTGGTACAAGATACCTTTTTGAAGCAGATGAGAACCGTAGACAGTAAAAGCTAGAGGTCAACTTTATGTACAAATACTGCAGTCAGTTGGTCTGCACAGATCTTTAAGTCGTCAGCCCGGTAAACTGTCTTGTCCAGACGCCTTTCGTGGATTCCCCCTCCTGAAGGATGCTAAACATAAGCCACAAATACTGAGATATAGGGTCATCTGGAGATGTGGGGACTCATGTGTGGGTGTGTCACAGCGCTTATCAAAGGAGGCACTGAGCTCATCCGGGAGAGATGGGTTATCTCCACTTATGCTAACCAATCTCAGAAGTAATATTGGGCAAGCCCTATCAGAGCCGTTGAGTGTCTGAGATTCCAACTTTGTTCGAAATTGCCTCTTTGCATTTGCAATGACCATCCAGAGGTGATACCTGGAGTTCTTATATGACCAGCCCTAAATGCCACATATCCAGCCCTTAGCCAATTATGAATCTCCTCATTCATCCAGAGCTTTTGATTCATGGACTCTAAATTTTTGTGTTGGTACACACTTGTTAATGCATGACCTTACGAAGTCGATGACAAATGTGGATAGTTCATTTAAGTCAGGTGTCAAATCCTTCCTTGAACATGGTCCAGTCCACTGACTTGAAGTCCCAAGTTCACTCTTCCACCTCTGTATCCAACTCTCTGCAGTCCTCCTCATCGGCGCTGTGCTCTTCAGTCTCTGTCTGTATGCAGGCAGGAGGGGCACAGCAAGGTAAGCAAGATAGGCACCACTGATGCAGCGGTCAAGTGTGTTGGATCCTTCAATGTTGTAGGTGTTGTGTTGATAGCAGTTAGGCAGAAACTTCAGGTTAGCCTGATTAAAGTCTCCCACAACAATGTGATAAGCATCAGGGTATGCCGTTTGTTCTTGTTGATAACAGCACTCCATTTTTCACGTGCTGGCTTGAGGTGAGATATAGACTGCAGTCAGGATGATGGTGAGGAATTCTTGCAGAAGGTAGAATGGACAGTATTTCACTGCCAGGTGTTCCTAGTTTGGGATGAGCAAAATGAGACAGGACCACCATGTCCATTCACCATGACAAGTTTATTATAAAGCAGAAACTGCAGCTTTGTCCCTTACATGATGTCACCATCATGTGGAGGTTTTCTAATGACTACACATTAGTCAGGAGGATGCTGGGGGTGGGGGTGGGGGTGGGGAGAGGGTCATAAGACCCTGGGCTTCAGTCTGACCTGAAGCCCTACCTGGCAACCACGTTTTCTGGCACAGTGGAGGTCTCCCCAATGTTTCCAACTTCTGTGCTCACCTTCTAAAAGGTCTGTTCTGCTCAAGTCTGCTGGCTCTGTCCAAAGGTTCACACAATTGCTGAAAAGCGCATTACTTACTGGAAGTTTTCACAGCAATTTTCAGGTTTAAAAGGTCAGATCTCAAGTATGCAATTGCATTGTCGTTAGCTGCCAGCAAAATGTTGCCTCTCTCCTGCCACACCTTGTGATGTTAAGGACAAAGGAGGAGAGATATGCCTGCAGTCAGAGGAAATGCTAGAGCAACAAAACATGCACTTCATATCAATATTCACTAAAGAGAAGGACATGGAGAATAGTGAGGTAGTACAGGGTAGAAGGAGAGAATTGTAATTTAGCAATACAGCATGTTAACAGGCCCTTCTGGCCCAACAAGTCCATGCCACCCAACTGCACCCATGTGACCAATTAACCGACTAACCTATACATCTTCGGAATGTTGGAGGATACCAGAGCACCTGGAATAAACTCAAGTGGTCATGGGCAGAACATACAGACAGCAACGGGAACTGAAAGCAGGTCGCAGGCACCGTAATAGCATTATGCTAATCACTATGCTACTGTACATTGGGTCTCTATGAATATTAAGGTGGCCAAGTTCTCAGAGCCTGATGGCATTTATCCCAGGTTCAGGCAGGCTCTCTGAGGCCTTCTTGCCACAGACACGGTCCCAGAGAGTTGAAGAGAATAACCATCACTGTTTCGTCTAAGAAAGGTAACAGGGACAACACAGGAAATTAGAGATACAAGAGATTTTGCAGATGCAGGAAGTCTTGAGCAACACAAAATGCTTGGAGGAATAAACAGTTGACTGATCCTCTCCATATTCTGCTTGACCTGCTGAGCTCTAGCATTTTGTGTGTTGTCCAGGTATTTATAGGCCAGTATATCTTACATCAGCAGTAGGGAAATTATTTAAGATTTTTAGGGATCGGATTGACAAACTTATTAGGGTTTGTCATCACGCCTTTATTCAGGGTAAATCACGTCTCACAAACTTGACTGAGCCTTTTTTGACAAATGAGCCTTTTTTTAAGGTGACAGATAATTGAATAAGGCAAGGCAGTAGGTGTAGTTTCCATGGTAAATCATGGACTTCAGTAAAGCATTTGAAAAAGTCCTTCATGGTAAGCCGACCTGCAAGATTAAGTTTCATGGTATCTACAGAGACTTGATAGATTGGATTCAAAATTGTCTTGTCATTGTAGAGAGGGTAGTGGTGGGGAGGTGCTATTCTGATTGGAAGTCAGCTACCAGTGGTGTTCTGTAAGGTTCAGTGCTGGGATCTCTGTTGAAACACAGGTAGACTAGTTAGTAAGTTAGCAGATGAAAAATTGGCAGTGCTGTGGAAAGACAGAACAGGATATTGATCAGATGGAGATAGGTGTGCAGAAGTGGCAGACGGAGTTTAATCCAGACAGGTGTGAGGAGTACTTGGTTAGAATGCAACAATCTTCTTACATTTGACTTGGGGAAGTCAAATACAAGAGCAAAGTAAATGGGAAGTCCCTGAAGAGCACTGATATACAGCAGGATCTTGGGGAGTAACTCCCTGAAAGTGTCAACACAAATGGATTGGGTGGTTAAGAAGGCATACGTATACTTGCTTTCATTGGTCCGAACATTTAAACTAAAGGTTGGCAAGTTATGTTGCAGCTCTATAAACCTGGTGAGGACACATATGGAGTATTATGTACAGTTCTGGTCACCGCATTATACAAAGAAACGTGTAGGCATCAATAGGTTGGATAGTTAATCTTTTTTCAATGGTATCAAGAACAAAAGTGTGTAGGTTTAAGGTGTGAGGAAGGAGTTTTAAAGTAAATTTGGAGGCAAAGCTTTCTACACACGGTGTGGTTGCTATCTGGATCTGACTGGCAGAGTTGGTACAGCAGTACAATTCAATCACTTCATAGAATTATAGAAACATACAGTGCAGAAATAAGTCCCTATAGCTCCTCCTACAGTGACCTTGTGCACATCAACTAATATGCCTAGCTATGCTAATCCAATTTGCTCAATTATGCCTGTATCCCTCTACACCTTTCCAATTCAAGTACCTGTCCACTACTACTACGTCGACTCAGGCCAAAGGGGCCGGCGTCAGGTACGCCGACTACCTGTCTAACTGCCTTTTAAATATTGTAGTAGCATTTGCCTCTGCTACCTCTTCAATCTTTTGGTCCAGATAACCATCATCCTCTGTGTCAAAGAACGTTCCCCTCAGATCTCCTTAAAAAAAATTTCCTCTCTTAAACCTGTGCCTTGTATTTCTATCCTCGATTCAGTATCTCCTTGTAACCACAGCCTTCCATTCCAGGCAGATTCTGGTTAACCTCGAATGCTACTACCTCCTGTCATGTGTGATTGGAACCGCTACTACTCCAATTATACTGCTCCAAGTGCAGCCCAAACAGCATTTTGTACAACTGCAACATAGCATCCTGACTCTTACACTCAATGTTTTGGCCTACAGAGGCACACATATAAAAATGTCTTACGCCACTCTAACATCCCCTCAATTTACACCATGTGTCCAACCATAAGTTGACCATCCAAAACGTATTAACTTTACATTTAACTGAATTCAATTGTCACTATTTCATCCAGCTTTCCAGCAGATCTATGTACATCCCACTACATCCTTAGAAAACCTCGTTATTTATGATTCCACCAATTATTAATGTATTTGCATACTTACTAACCATACCCCAGACATTCTCATTCAAGTTCATTGTACATATTATGAGCAGCAACCGCTATAGTAAATATCACTTGCTATGGATTACAGTGCAGAAAAGCATTCATCCACCAGCTCTCTCTATAACCTATCATTTAGACAGGTACAGTACTGGATAGGCAACGGATAGAAGGACATGGATGTACTCCAGGCAAATGGGATTATTCTAGGTGAGCAAAGAAGGTTAACACGGACATAATGGGTCGGAGGACTGGGCAAGTCTCACGTCTGCTACTTATGAAGCTCTACTACTCTATGACTCTCCAACTCTAATAACTGGAGCAATGATTAGCACTTCAAACAGCAATTCTCCGAAGACTACACCAAAAGCTTTGCTTGATTTTACGATACACAATTCCCCAGACCAAATTGAACAAGCCAGTGGTTACAGCTTTCACAGTTTCTACAGAGACTAAAGCCAAACCCTTTAGCTTTAAATCAGGTTGCTGCTCACAGTCAACCTGCTCTAGATTCCTTTTTACAGTAGCAATATTACTTTGCACAATGAAAAACTTGAATCAAATTAACTCCTTACAGGTACATTATAATTGTCATAACAAAGGTTAAAAAAAAAACAGAAAGGCTGGTATTCCATGAGATGTTAAGATACATACTGAGCTCAACCCTTACACACTCCAATAACTGCCCAGCATAATCTTCACCGTCCAGTCATAGACTGATAAGGTAAATAAGATCTAGATGTTGCTGCTGTGATATGTGGCCCAATCAGCTCCATCAAAACATTAAAATATTCCAGGCGTGGGTGGGGCAAAGAGTAGAAAATCAGAGGTGACATTGGGAAAACTTTAAATATGTAATTTTAATCTAACACCCACTAAGCCTTAAGGACATGGTGCAGAATCAATGCCTTTTGTAATTGGAACAATTCTTTCTTATAGTTAGGATGGTTATCAGAGTCTTTGTTTCACTTTAGTTTACATTAAAAAGTTATTATGCCCTGCCCATATGTGTACGGTTTATAGACCTTCCAGGCAGAAAACTTGCACTCCATGGAACAATAATGACTACAGGAATACATTTTCACTTAGCAGTATACAAATTAAATGCAATATATGCAAGTATGTTCAAACCATCAAATTACCTCAATATCATTGATCTCATTCAGATTGAGCAGATTAAGAACGTAAAACACCTTCTCAGTTCTATAATCTTTAGAGAATCGTGCAGTTTCTATTGTAGCCCTGATGCGATAGCTTATCTTCCCAAAGGGACCTTCAAATGAAGTAGGTATCGTAGCTTTGGAAGAAAACATACACAAATTAAGTGGTTGTAATTCCGTCATAGTCAACGACCATAGTTACTACAATCCTTTTTAAATGTATTTTAAGGTCATAAAAAAAAACAAATAAATAATTTTATTAACTTTGCTACACAAACTGCCATGCAAATGCAGTATAGCAAGAATTTATATCCCCTGTTGGAATCCTCAACTGGCTTACTTTCTACTCAGTTGGGTATTTCTGGAAATGTGCTTCAACTAAGGTAGAGCAGAGGTAACTTCACCCAGTGAAGATGTACCTGAAGCTGTATAACATTTGGGTCTTGGTCATCAAGTCTACGCCAGCTCTTGGAGTAATACATCAATTCCAGTCCACACTTATACCATAGTAACCTGTTCCCCTTCAAATGCCATTAAGTCCACAACACATCTGCAATGGAGGTAATTTTCAGTAGTCGATTCACCATCCAATCATCCTGACTTCAGGATGTGGGAGTAAGGGGCAGAGAACCACGAAAAACCCATGCTACCACAGGGAGAATGCACAAACTCCACCCAATAGTTCCAGACGTCAGGACTGAGAGTGGGGCAGTTGGAGATTTGAGGGAGCAGCATTCTCTGCTGTCTAACTTCATTATCTATCCTGGGGTGCAGGATGCACACAGGTCTACAGGAGGCAATTTTTGCCTTTTCCTTCTCTATTCTATGCTTGACTTGGAACATCAATTACAAACCCAGGTTCATTCTTGGTGTATTGCTTTTGAAGAGATTGTGTTTGTAACTGTGGTGTCAGACTTTCATAGAGGGTAGAGTGCTCACTGTTTGATTGGGAATGCCAATCACATTTTACAGAAACCCTAAAATATCCTCTGTGCACCATGTGATTGTAGCAACCAGACACTATTAGACTGCTCGGATACTTTTACAAGACTGTTCAAAACTGTTGGGTTGACCATTAGATTTTAATTCTGGGTAATAATAATTACACACTTTCCTCCAAAATGCTGCAATGTTGCACCCTGCAATGCCTAGAATGAATTCTGGGAGAACAAGGAGTAGGCTGGGAGATTCGTAGTATCTCTGTGGATAGTGAATGCTGAGTGACTACACACATGGACAACCTCTAAGTAGTTCAGTCACATCTGGAACATTAATTGGCCAGAATTTACAGAACACTAATCTTTGGTGAGGGAAAGAAAAACACATGATCCAATCCCAACCTAACTTGGTCTAACTGTCAATCATTCCTTGACATTTTGTGATCATCTTCAAAAAAAAATTAGACTGCTCTGCTAACACAATTTCCAAAGCATGGATGATCAGCAACACTTCCCAAAGCATGCTGTTATTAGAACCCTAAATTCTGCAATTTAATATCATACCTCAAGATCTTAAATGATCTCTGCTTTAATTCTATCTGCCCAACTCGTCCTGTAAACAATGCTGATGTATCTGGACATTTGCATAACAGTGTACTTCATCTCAGCAGTCTTTCAGAATCACCAAGGTTACCACACAAGAGACCATTCAGTCAACTGAATCCATGCTGGCTCTCTGCAAGAATTGCTTTTGGTTCTTTTTCCAATCACCTTCATTCTAGGTTGTCTAGTTTTTGGCTCTTCCATCAATGGAGAAAAATATTTCTTTATCCACTGTCTAGACATTCTATGACTGCAAATACATTTAAACAGATGCCTTTTCATTTGTTCTGAGGAGGACAACAAAACTTCTTTGGTTTATGCAACATAACTTAAACCTTCATCACTGGAATCATTCTCTCTTCATAATTTTGCAAATATTGTTGAGCTTTCAGGCAGATGTTGGATATTGTAACGAACACTAAAATTTCAACAGTGTACGATAATAAAGGTTTTTGATGTGCTGACACTATTAATTTTTGGGAAATGAACAATATTTTGTTAAAAGTTCAAATAGTGAATGCCCAAGTCAATATTTTCAAGGAGATACCACATACTTAAAAATGTGGTAACTATTGCTCTAGATTAGTAATTATCTGCAGAACCTAACTCTAGATTGGAAAGATGAAGGAACAGAAAAAGGAATGAAATAAATTTCCTATTTTAAGACACTTGCAGAGGTCAAAAAACAGCTTTGGTTAATTCACATTTTTGTTAATTGGCTAAATATGGAAGAGCAATGATGGGATGCTTCTATTAGTATTATCAAAATCACATGTATCAGCTACCCATAAATGGTGAGACAGCTGATACCCAACCTTTCCCAATATCAGCTGGGAAGAAAATAAATGAGAATTGCATGCAACTTCAAATTTATAAATCGGCAAAAGGTTAATGATTCTTAAAGACTATTTACAAACTTCATTGCCTTAGTATAAATTATTGTATAATACAAATTATTGTACTACAGCAGGATTTGCAACTTAAAATTATTTCATCAGATTAGTAAATTTTGCCTGACTAACAAGTTTGCAGATTGATGGAGTTGTGGATAGTGACCACAAAAGATGGTTATCGAAAGATACAGCAAGGTAGAGTTCAGTTGGAAATTTGGGTGGAGAAATGGGAGATGAAGTTTAATCTGGATAAACTATGAGGAGCTGCATTTGGAGAGATAAATTGCAAGAGGAGAGTATACAGTAAATGGCAAGATCCTTAACTGCACTGATGTACAGAAGGATCCTGGAGTGCAATTCTACAACTCCCTGAAAGTGCCAACAGAAGTAGATAGAATGGTAAAGGAGGAACACAGCATGCTTGCTTTCATCAGTTGTGGCATTGAGTACAAAAGTACTGCATGAAACTTTTGTTAGGGTACATTTGCCGTATTATGTGCAATTCTAGTCATCACAATACAGGGAGGAAGCGGAGGCTTTGGAGAGCCTCCAAGACACGATCACCAGGATAGTGCCATGATTGGACAGTAACTAGCTACATGGAGAAGTTTGGCAAGCCTGAACAGCCAGAAGCAGTCTGACAGATATATATAAAATTATAACATATGGATGGGGTAGATGGTCAATCCTTTTCCCCAGGGTAGAAAGGTCCAATACAAGGGAGCAGAGATAAAGATATGAGAGGCAAGTTTTGCTTCAAATATGTGCATATTTAAATGTGTAGAACACACACTGCTAGGGGAGGAAGAGACGTTTAGACAGACTCATGAACAGGCAGGGAATAGAGAGGAAAATGGGACATGTGCAGGAAAATGAGATTGCTTAGAGGGGTATCACGGTTGGTGCATGTTCCAGTGCTACATTGTCCTGTTCTATGCAGCTCTCTTTTCTCTCCTTTCAAGGCATTATAAAATAAAATCTGAGTTAGCATATGATTAGATAGTCTTGTTCATAAATGGGATGAGTGCAGATTGAGGTAATCAAGATGGCTGTATGAAGTTAAGACAATCAGCTTTATTTAAGTACAAAGTTATTTTACAGTAAGTTCCCACAAGCAATATCCAAAAGTGGATTCCCAGTATATGAAGTGCATATATAGAAAGACATAGAAAGAAAAAATCCACAGAAAATGCAGCTAGGGTTTTATACAATCAAAATAACAACCTGCATCAAACACAAGAAAAACTACAGAAGCAACAGGGTTGGGAACAAATGCTTATCCCAGGAATAGGACAATAAGATTTAAGCAGTCTCCTCTAAAAACAAATTATGATAAAAGGCAAAGGCTCCGTCATTGACATTCTATGACAAAAATATCACTCCAATCAATAATGTTAATCTATGCAATTTTAACATCTCTTAGAATACACAAATATATGCTTACCTGATAGAAGAAACTGGAATGGGTAAGTATATTCTCCAGCTGACAGTGATCCTGTAGAGATAGGAATTTTATTAATTGACTTCCTCACTGAGAGACCACAGTCTGTGCAGATCAGAAATAACATCTCCTCCTCGCTGACAATCAACACCGATGCACTTCAAGGATACCTGCTTAGCCCACTACTCTACTCTCTCTACACCATCAATTGTGTGTCTAGGCACAGCTCAAACACCATCTATAAATTTGCTGACAACACAACTTTTGTTGGCAGAATTTCAGATGGTGACGAGAGGCGTACAGGAGCAAGACAGATCAGCTGGTTGAGTGGTGTTGCAGCAACAACCCTGTACTCAATGTCAGTAAGACCAAAGAATTGATGTAGACTTTATAAGTGGAAGTTAAAGGAACACATACCAGTCCACATTGAGGGATCAGAAGTGGAAAGGGGGAGCATTTTCAGGATCCTGGATGTCAACATCTCTGAGGATCTATCCTGGGCCCCAATATATTGATGCAATTACAAGCAAGGCACAAAATCAGCTATATTTCATTAGGAGTTTGAGAAGAACTGGTATGTCATCAAAAACACTTGCAAAATTCTACAGATGTACCATGGAGAGCATTCTAACTTGTAGTTCACTGTCTGGTATGGAGGGGCCACTGCATAGGATTGGAAAAAGCTGAAGAAAGTTACAAACTCAGCAATCTCTATCATGGGCACTAGCCTCCACAGCATTCAGAACATCTTCAAAAGGCAGTACCTCAAAAAGGTGGTATCCATCAACCCCCATCACCCAGGACATGCCCTCTTCTCATTGTTACCATCAAGGTGGTGGTACAGGAGACTGTAGACACACACTCAATATTTCAGGAGGACGTCTTCTCCTCCACTATCAGATTTCTGAATGGACAATGAACCCATGAGTCCCACCTCAGTATTTTCCCCTCTTTTTGCAGTACTTACTTTTCTTTTTTATTATATATACTTGCAGTTTATAGTTTTTATTATGTATTACAATATACTGCTGCTGCAAAACAATACATCTTCACAACATATGAAAGTGATATTAAATCTGATTCTGATTCTTTTTTCATGGTAGCTTTTCATATGTCCAAAACACTTGTTTTGTAGTCTACAGTCAATCATCTTGGAGCATTTTGTCATGTTAAAGACATAAAGGCAGGTTTCTGTTGTAATATCTACCCCATCCACCCTACCTTTACGCCGAAACCTCACTCATGCTCTTTTTACCTAGAGTCTCCATTATTCTAATAGTACTCCTGACGAAGGGTCCTGACGAATAGTCCTGACGAAGGGTCTCGGCCTGAAGCGTCGACTGCACCTCTTCCTACAGATGCTGCCTGGCCTGCTGCGTTCACCAGCAACTTTGATGTGTGTTGCTTGAATTTCCAGCATCTGCAGAATTCCTGCTGTTTGCTAATAGTACTCCTAGCGACTTTCCTTGAAATCCCAAATGCCAAATAGTATCAATCAAATCTCAGGTATGATCCTATCTGGGTGACCAACACCAACATCTGGCTTAACTGCTCCACATTTGAAATTCTTTCCTACTTGTAAATTGCCCCCTTTTAAGATCTCAACCCTCTCACTGGTGTAACTGCTTCCTGTACTAAGACTATGCTTTCTTATAACATTTTACAGCCATGTACAATCGATAAAGTTTTAGTAACTTTTTGTATAAAATTTAATCATAGAAGTACAGAAACTTGGAAACACAGGTACAATATACCAGGATACCGAGTTTTAATCATGTTTCTGCTACCAGAACTTAAAAAGGCAGTGTGAGATGTAACCTTGCACCTAACCCCTCTAAGATTTAAATAATTGAAAATGAATCTAAAAACTTTAATACACTGCTAATGAGTAATCAGTTCTTCAAATATAAACAGTTGCAATTTTACAGACAAATACAAGCAGAGCCAATGAAATCAACCTTTGAATAAAACCAACTTTACAGTTTACGCTTTCCACAGATTCCAAGCTTGCAGAGCACACAACAAAATTTATCTCAGTGATTTTCTTGAAACAATTCCGTCATGACAAAGTGCCAAAACTGACAGGAGCTAAATGCATTGACTTGTCATGCGTGACAGAGGAAAATACAAAGGACTTGTGCCCTTTGGATTGTGTGCTTATTTATCAAACTCATATCCTTCAGACAGGAAGTTCATTCTGCTTTTGGGAGATTGTGCACGATTTCAGTATGCAAGGGGCTCCTTCTGTAACCTAGACAGAATCAATTCCCTGAAATGCATCACTAGTTCAGATTATGTAATCAAGACCTTGTCGCTGTTTGTCATATCTTGCTGACCACAAATTAATAGGTTCTTTTAAAGTTTGATAGCTAATTTCAACCAGATGGAGAACAGCATTTTAAAAAATGCAAATCTTCCTAATCTCATGTTGCGTCAGCTTGTAATACTTGATTGGCATTGACTTAACTTTAAAACAATATTTTAAACAAAAAAAATGAAATACTCAGCACCATAATATCAGAACAATGCTGGCCTTCTGCTGGGAAGTTGCAATGAACTTGTTTCAAATGTATAAGGCAATAATGAAAATATTTCTTGGCTAATGTGTAGTTTCAGTCTTGTGTTAGGAGGATATACTTGTATCAGTAAGAGTTTTGAGAAGGGCCACGGATTAATTCCTTGCATGAGATGGTCGGGCTGTGCATATAGTGGAGTTTAGGAGGAGGAGGGGATTTTATTGAATAACTAGCTTCTGAGAGGCAAATGCCAAAATGCTTTCCCTTGGGAACCAAGTACAGGTGAGAGTGTCAGAATGGTGCTTTGCCAAATTAAGCGGCACTGAGGGCTATGAATTTTTGGAATTCTCTCTTTTACAGAGAGCTATGGTGACTGGACAGGTGAATTGATTCAGGAGCATTATCATTTTGACTTTAGGAGAGTCACAGATTATAGGAAACAGACTAAGTGTGGCCAAGATCAGACATGCCATGATATTACAGAACAGCAAAACATGCTGAGGGTCCGTGTAGCTCACTCCTACCCGAATACTCTGACAAATGGCATAGCTTACACACTTACATAAATTCCAATATTGCTCAATTAATGAGAAGCCTTGCACTGGATAGCATTTTCTTTGTGATACCATCAAGAATTAATCCAGAGTAGTCCAATATCATTCTCATTTTCAAAACTCATTAATATTGAAATGAGGTGTTTCAGCCTTTCTGATTCTTCATGTAGTGAGGAGAGTAGTGACAGCATGTACTTCCTACATTAATGGTACTTTGGTGGGGAAGGTTCTTCTCCTACTGGAGAGGGAGGGAGCCCCTCAATTATTGTAGTCATTAGTACACGACCCCAGAATGTCAGAAGTAGCACCAGTGTTATTAATGTGTAGTAGAACAGTATCAAAAGCCTTGGCCATGTAGGTAAAAATGAAAAGACACTGAATGGTTTATTCTTAAAAATTTTTTTTATTATGAATAAAATTTATTTTGTTATAAAAATGAGTACCAAAAGACCATGAGAAAGACAGACACCGGGTGAGCACTGAAAACAGAATCAGTTTAAGACAGGCAGTTGATGGCTGGTACAGATAATGATGGGCTGAAGGGGCTCTTTTCAAGCCCTTTGACACTAATGGAATTGATCCTCCTGAGGATATTTCACATTCATAATTGGTTTATCACCAAAATGTTTACTGTGAGCTGTCTAAACAAAGATGGTGATATCGCTCTATATTCTGCCCACATTCAAGGTGGAATAGTATTTGCAACAGATTTGCCAATATAATTTTGACAAATCTACAAAGTGAGAGTCGAAAGAATTCTTTAAGTATACAGCTCTGTGAAGCTGAGAGGTAAATGTTGTCCAGCTCTGATAATCTGGTTCTATAAGAACAGAGGATCAGATCCTGAGGTTAACTGTTCTTCAGTTTACTATTCAAATCATGCTCCTTCTCCTTGGACAGGAGGATACTTATCTATTCCAGTCCAGATGAAGAGTCTTGACCCAAAACACTGACTATCCATTTTCCTCTACAGATGCTACCTGACCCACCGAGTTCCTCTACCAACTTGTTTTTGTTCCAGGTTCCAACAACTGCTTTCTCTTATGTCTCCAGAAGATTTATCTTGACAATCTGTGAAAATTCCTTGAACTCAGGGAAGCTAGGCACTCACACTCTTAGTTAGGACCAGTACAAAGTTTAATCTTTACACACTGAAGCAGTCTTGAAACTTATCACTTCAATGTCTCTGATGTGGTCTTGTGCCCTTCTCCAGATTTATGCTTCTCTATTACCATTTTCCTGACTTGCATTGATTGCTCTGTTGTCTTAATTTTGGTTTGGTCTTTTGAAAAGCTACCACACTATTGGACCTTATAGAGAGCGGTGGTATTTATTCTTCTGAATTCATTGAGAACAAGTGATGCTCCAATTTTCTACATTAACAAATTGGGTGAGTTGGTAATGTTGTTCATTGCACCTGAGGAAAGTTAGTGTAGTAATTACAAAAGGGATGAATATTTTTTCAGCCTCAATTTTGTTTCTTAATTTTTAGTAATTTGTTGACAGGTTTTGGAATTCTTCTTTTGATTTGACACAATGCATAATGATTTGTAGATTAGCTTCGAAATATCTTACTTTGATATAATATAAATTTAGAAAATGAGATAGCAAAATGTGAAAATAGTTGTGGCAGCTGAATACTCTTTCAAGGCACTGTAAATAAACTACATTTGCTCAACAGCCTCAGTTGTAATGACAAATTGCCAAGACTTAAGCAAATAAACAGCACTAAGACAACACTCAGCATCTTACAGAACTGTGAACCTGAATATCCCAATAAAGCTTTAGCAAAAACTGCCCATTAAAGTTTGCATGGAAACCCATGAAGAAAAATAAGTATTGCTCATTCCACTTTAAACATATGCCAAAAATATCACCTGTTAAAACAGTTCAAGATTCAAGACTGCATAATGTCATTTCCAGTACACAAGTGTAAAGAAGAACAAAATAATTGTTACTCTGGATCCAATGCACCACAATTTGGGTATAATTTAGAACAAGTTCTCCAAATCTCAGACCAATGACCTCAAGGCTATTGCATTTATACCTTTAAAGTGTTTGAGTGGGTTTAAGAGGGTTATAGACTGATACCTTTCTGGCTGGACACAAGGCACTGACAGCAGACTCAATATGCAGTGACGCTCCAATAATCTACTTAGTCTTCACAGGTCTCATTAGTTCAGCATCTGGCTCACATGTAATATTTCCTTCACTCCCTGGAAGCTCGGCTCCCTTACATTCTTTAAACTTCCTGGTTCACTGGAAAAAAGTTACAACGCTGAGTAATATCCAAAAAAGTGACCTTAAAGCACAGTGGGGTTTTAATAATATCCAATATATGGAAAATATGCAAGTCTATAAGACCATAAGACATAGGAGCAGAAGTAGGCCACCTGAACCAGTGTGTGATCTGCCAATCCTTCATGGCTGATTATCCATCTCAACCCCATTCTCCTGTCTTCCCATAACCTCTGACGCCCTGACTAACCAAGAACCTATCAACCTCTGCTTTAAATCTACTCAATGACTTTCCTCCACACCTGTCCATGGCAATGAATTCCACAGATTCACCACCTTTTGGCTAAGAAATTCCTCCTCATCTGTTCTAAGTGGACTTCCCTCTTTTCAGAGGCTGTCTCCTCTGGTCCTAGAATCCCCCAATATCCTCTCCACATCCACTCTGCCTAAACCTTTCAATATTCAATAGGTTTCAATGAGAATAAGTCTAGCCCCAGAGTACTCTGTATGCAGCATTATTGGAGTTTTACTTGTTGCTGTTCCAGATACAAATGGAAAACACAATTATATAGACAGAGGCAATTTACATAGGTGAGCTATAAACCGAGCATCTACTGACAGGTATATAACTTGAGCAAAACTATCAGAATTAGGTTTATTATCACCGGCATGTGTTGCGAAATTTGTTATTAGCAGCAGCTAAGATTTCAAAATAGTTAATTGCTTCAAAAATCTCAGGGGCTATTCTGATGAACTCCCTCAACAAGTGTTATCAGAACCTTTTAGAAGTGTTGTTGCTGAACACAGCTGGTCATTCTATAAACAAAATACAATATGTGGAAAGCAACCCTCTGTTTAACAAATAATTCACAAACTTACTTATGTGGATCATAGTCACAGAACAATAGAGCACAGGCCCATAAACCCACCACCTGCATGCTGAACACTTGTGCTCATGCTCTTTAACATCTCATAATGACTGTGCTGCTTTAAAAATTATTCCAAGGTCATCGGTTTCCATAACGTAAATTTGGTGAATTAAAAGGGAAACAGTAGTTCAAGTTTAATTTGCAAAATACGTAAGGAACTCATTATTTTCAAATACAACGATATTACAATTTTTAAAATATCCAACAAACTGAAGGTGAATCAGTTCTCACTGGAGGATGAAACTGTATTACATTGCTAGCCGTGCAGATTTCAAAAACATCACACAGAAGGTTCACCAGAAAAAAAAATCTGGACAAATTCCAATTTCAGGATAACAATTAATTAGCTTCCTCATTAAAACATTTATTTACAAAACATAAGAGATAATTATCCCCTTGAGATCTGATACTGAAGGTAAACAATTACAATTAAAACAGATTTGCAGACAAGAACACCAGTACTTTCAAATTTGTTTGTCAATCCTAATTGCAGAACATGACACATGGAATTCCTGTTTGTTATTGTGCATCAGTACTCTACAATTAAAATCAGATATTACAAGTGCCAAGTTTGATAAACAGTTTCATTCTCCTGCATTCTAAGTAGAATCAGCGTTAAACAGTACAGAAACATGTCAACCAAGGTGCTGAGCTGGTCCCTTTCCCCTGCATTTGACCCCTCTCTCATAAACCTGTCCAAATGCTTCTTACACATTTTAATTGTATCTGCCGCTACCACCTCATTCCATTAACCAGTACCTCAATGTGGAAAAGCTTACCCCTCGGATCCTATTTGGAGCTTTCCCCTCTCACAAACCTACGTCGTCTAATTTTAGACTCCCCTAACCTGGGAAAAATGTGCGACCATTTTCCTTATTTATGATTTTATAAACCTCCATAACACCATCCCTCACTTCAGCAAAACAGTCCCAGCCTTTATTGTCCCTCCTTATGTGAAACCCTCCAATCCTAGAAACTTCTCTGTGAATCTTCTTTGCACCCTTTCTAACTTAATTAATTCCTAAAGCATGGCAACTGCATGCAATATTCCAAGTGAGATCTCACCAATACCCTGAACAACTGTAACACGATGTCTTAACCCCTGTATTCAATATCCCAATGGGTAGTCAAAACTGCCCAGCACATCACTGGCACCAGTCTACCTGCCATCAAGGATATATATACACACAGAAAGTGCCAGTAACATCATGTAAGATCCACCCACATACCTTGCTCATGGACTGTTTGTCTCACTCCCATCAGGGAGGAGGCTACATACTATTCACACCAAGGCTACCAGACTCAAAAATAGTTACTTTCCCCAAGCAGTAAGATTGATCAACATTTCCACCTATTAACTCCACCGCTACTTTTCTATTTCACATCAGTGACTTTATATACAGCCTAGCATCACTTTAGGGACATACAATAAAAGTATACAAGCTATCTTATGTATTTATATTTATTGCATTTTTTAAAAAATTGTGTTCTTTATCTTTAGTGTTTTTTTTTGGCTGCATCGGATCCGAAGTAACAATTATTTCATTCTCCTTACAATTGTGTACTGGAAATGATATTAAACCACCTTGAATCTTGACCAATAAAAACAAGTTTGTCATACACCTTCAACATCCTTTCTACCTGTGTTGCCACTTTCTGTTATAAATCCCCACAGAACACTGAAATTCAATGCGTATGTATTGCTCTGATTTAATTTCCGAAACATCACTTAGCACAAGTCCAATCTGCCATTCCTTTACCACTTTTCCAGTTAATCTAGACCATTTTCTCAGCAGCCTAATCAAATTTGGAGCGAGAGAGGAGACAACTCACAGGTCTGAGCGAGATTCTAAAAAGGAGTGTTTACAGGCTTTTGCCATTTTTCCGGTGGCCCAATTGGGAGCAAAAGAGGAGACAACTCACAGTTCTGTGAATGAGATTTAAAAAGGAGCATCTGTGGCCTTTTGGCATTTTCTGGCAACCGAATTAAAGAACGATTCATTGGTAAGTGCAAGTAAAAACAAGGTAGGGACAAGCAGAGAGGCTATTGTGAGTGGACCAGTTTTAGAATGGAGAGACTTGGGTTCATCAGGCTTTGGCGAGAACATGCTTGGGCAAGGTATAAATCTGGTAAAGTTCTTCTTTTTCATTCTTTGTCTGTTAGTACATAGTTAGAGCAGTAAGAGTGACTCCAGGGGCTGTGTTGTGTTTTTTGAGCGAGTTGTGGGAGTTCTGGGAGAACTCCAGTCATCCAGATAACAGCATTTATACCAGGTGCACCAAGCTGCAGCTCCTGAGATACCATGTTAAAGAACTGGAGTGCAGGTCAATGACCTTTGGTTCACACAGGAAACCAAGGTGATGGATTGGAGCTACAGGTCACTTCTAAGTTTCAGGAGGAAGGTACCTAGGTGACTGTCAGGAGAGGGAAAGGAAATAGGCAGATAGTGCAGAGTACCCCTGTGGATGTTCCCCTCAATAATAAGTATATAACTTTGGATACTGTTGGAAGGGGGAAAAAACAACCTACCAGGGGGAGGCCACCATGTCTTGGTCGCTGGCACTAGTTTGGCAAAGGGAAGGCAGAGAAGGGAACTGAAGCAGAGATAAGGATGAGACAAGGGATTCCATAGTTAGAGTAGATAGGAGATTCTGTTGACAATATAGAGACATACCAATGTTATGTTGCCTTCCAGGTGCCAGGATCATGGATCTGAGATCGATTCCACTACAGTCTAAAGGGGGAGGGTGAACAGCCAAGAGTCCTGGTACATATTGGCATCAATGACATATTCAGGAAAAAGGAGGAGGTCCTGAAAAAAGAACTTAAGGAGCAAGATATAAAGCTGAAAAGCAGAACCTCTAGTGTAGTAATCTCTGGAATGCTGCCTATGCCACTGAAGGCAAGAATAGGATGATTTGGCAGATGTATGCATGGTGAGGAACTGGTTCAGGGGACAGAACTTTAGATTTATGGATCACTGGGATCTCTTCTGCCAAAGGTATGAGCTGTACAAAAGGGATTGTTTACACCTGAAACTGAGGGGGACCAATATCCCTGTAGGTTTGTTTGCTGAGAATTGTTAGGGAGAGTTTAAGCTAATTTGGCAGGGGGATGGAAACCAGAGTGATAGGGCTGAGTATGGGGCAGCTGGTATACAAACAGAGGCACTGTGTAACAAGACTATCAGGAAGGACTGGCAGATGTTAGGGCAAAACTGCAGTCAGTGGAATGAGTTGCAGTAAAATGGGGACAACATTGAGAGGATGACGAATGCAGGACTGAAGGCGTTGTATTTGAATGCATGCAATATACTGAATAAAGTAGATGAATTTGTAGTGCAGTTAGAGATTGGCAGGTATGACATGGTGGGCATCACTGAGTCACAGCTGAAATACAATTATAGTTGGGAGCTTAACATCAAAGGATACACATTGTATCGAAAGGACAGAGGGGTAGGCAGAGGAAGTGCTGTGGCTCTGTTGGTTAAAAAAATGAAATCAAATCCATAGAAACAGGTGGCACAAGATCAGAAGATTTAGAATAGTTGTGGATAGTTACAGAACTGCAAAAGTAAAAAGACCCCACTGGGAGCTTTTCACAGGACTCCGATCAGTAGCCAGGATGTGGGTTACGAGTTACGAGGGGGGAAGAAAGCGAATGTCAAAATGGCAATGTTACGATAGTCATGGGGTTTGGGGGGTGGGGGTGATCCAATATGCAAGTAGATTGGGAAAATCAGGTTGGTTCTGATTTTGGATCCCAAGAGAGAATTTGATCCCAAAACAGATGGTTTTATGGAGCAGCTTGTGGTCGAGTCCGCTAGGAGGATGGCTGTCAAGGGACGTCAAAACCAACTTAAAAACAAGACAGGGCATTTAAGGGAGCAAAGGTTAGTGGGAAGTTAGAGTAATAGGAACTGTTTAAAAGTAACAGAAGGCAAGCTAGCCAATAAGATCAATGAGGATAGCAAAGGTTTTTTCAGATATATAGAGTAAAAGAGAGGCAAGAGTAGGTATCGGACCACTGGAAAATGATGCCGGAATGCAGTAATGGGGGGGGGACAAGAAATGGTGGATGAACTGAATAAGTATCATGCATTAGTCTTCACTGTGGAAGAAAGTAGAAGTATGCTGGAAATTCAAGAGTGTCAGGGGGCAGAAGTGAGTATAGTTGCTATCACTATGGTGAAGATGCTTGGGAAGCTGAAAGGTCTGATAAGTCACCTGGACAAGACAGACTACGCCTCAGGGTTCTGAAAGGGGTAGCTGAAGAGATTGTGTAAGCATTAGAAATTTTCCAAGAATCACTAGATTCAGACATGGCTCCAGGAGGACAGGAAAATTACTAATGTCACTCCAGTCTTCAAGAAGGGAGAGACTTATAAGAAAGGAAATTATAGGCCAATTAGTTTGAACTCACTGGTTGGGAAGACATTAGAGTCGAATATGAAGCATGAGGTTTCAGGATACTTGGGGAGGCAAATGATAAAGTAGGCCAAAGTCAGCATTGCTTCCCTTAACAGGAAATCTTGCCTGACAAATCCTTCAAACCTGTTGGAATTCTTGGAGGAAATAAGAACCAAGATAGACGAAGGAGAATCGGTGTACGTTATATACTTGCATTTTCAGAAGGCCTATTACAGGACAGATACTAGTACAAAAAGAGCATTGGCTCTTTGGCAGGAGGCAAAGAGAATGAAGGGATCCTTTCCTGGTTGGCTGCCAGTGACTGCTGGTTGGCTGCCAGTGACTGCTGGTGTTCTGCAGGAGTCTGTGTTGGGACCATTTCTTTTTAGATTATATATCAATGATCTGGTTGACGGAATTGATGGCTTTGTGGCCAAGTTTGCAGACAATATGAAGATAGGTGGAGGGGCAGGTAGTGTTGCAAAAGCAGAAAGACTTAGATTAGGAGAATGGACAAAGTAGTAGCAGATAGAATATAGTGTTGGGATTGGTTAGAAACAACCCATCATGCAGAAGTCATGCTGACTACCCCTAATCAGTCCAGGCCTATCCAAATACTCACAGAATAGCTTCTAATAGTTTCCCAATGACCGATAGTTTCTGGTTTATTCTTAGAGCCTTTCTTAAACAGAGAAACATTAGCTATCCTCCAGTTCTCCAGTACCTCATCTGTCACTAAGGATGATTTAAATATCCCTTGCAATTTCTGCACTTTCCTCCCACAGAGCCCAAGGGAACACCTTGTCAAGCCCTGGGATTCATCCACCCTATTTTGCCTCAAGACAGCAAACTCCACCTCCTCTGAAATCTGTACAAGTTCCATGACCTCACTGCTGCTTTGCCTCACTATATACTTTGCCTACTTCTATATAGTCTGTGTCTATCTCCTGCCAAAATACAGATACAAAAAAACCCATTCAAGATCTTGCCCATCTCTTTTGGCACAGATTACCATTCTGATATTCCAGATGAACAATTTTGACTATTGCAATCCTTTTGCTCTTAACATATCTGCAGAATCCCTTAGGAGTCTCCTTCACCTTTTAGCCCTCCTGATTTCTTTCTTGAATGTCCTCTTGCATTTCTTATACTCCATAGCACCTCACTTGTTCCTACCTGCCTATACCTGCTATTTCTTCCTACCTACACCTTTGTCAAAAAACAGCCCGTCCCAATCCACACTTGCCAGATCCATTTTTCTGACAGTATCAAAATTGGCCTTTCTCCAATTTAGAATCTGAACCCGCAGACAAGACCTATCTTTTTCCATAATTACCCTGAAACTAATAGCATTATGATCACTCGATGTAAAGTGTTCCCCTGCACTAATTTCTGTCATCTGCCCTGTTTCATTCCCAAACAGGAGATCAAGTATTGCACACTCTCTCGTTGGGACTTCTATGTACTGATTAAGGAAGCTTTCATGTACACTTTTGACAAACTCTATCCCATCTACTCCTCTTACAGTGTGGAAGTCCTAGTAAATATATGGAAAGTTAAAATCACCTGCTATAACAATCTTGTTTCTTGCAACAGCCAGCAATCTCTCTACTAATTTGTCCGTCTAAATCCAGTGGACCATTGCATGGCCTATAATATAGCCCCTGTTCTATGGTCATGCCTTTCTTAATCTTCAGTTCCACCCATAATGCCTCAGTAGACAAGTTCTCCAGTCTGTCCTTTTTCTCTGACCAGTAACGCCATTCCTTCTGCCCTGTTGCATCGAAAATAGTGAAACCCCAGAATACTGAGCTGCCAGTCCTGCCCTTCCTGCAACCAAATCTCACCAATGGCTACACTATCATAATTCCAAGTTAATCCATATCCTCTTATCTGTCTTTCCTACGATCCTCAGGACATTAGTGGCACCATGCTCAACCATTTGATTCCTGACTCCATCCGAGGTCTTAACTGTTTCCAAACCTCTTCCTTATCTGTTCTGGCACTCTGGTTCGCATCCCTCTAGAACTCTAGTTTAACCCCACACCCCCTCCCCATACAGCACTATCAAAACTTCCTGCTAGGATATTAGTCCCCTTCCAGTTCAGGTTCAAACTGTCTCTTCTGTACAGGTCCCACTTCCGTTGTAAGATGCAATGATCCAAATATCCGATACTCTCCCTCCTACAGCAACTCCTTAGCCATGTGTTAAACTGTATAATCTTCCTATTTCTAACCTCACTAGCACGTGGCATGGGTAGCAATCCTGAGATCACAACCCTGGAGATCCTGTCCTTTAACTTAGCACCTAACTCCCTGAACTCACTTTGCAGAACCTCGTCACACTTCCTACCCATGTCAATGGTACCTACATGGACCACGACCTCTGGCTGTTCACCTTCCTATTTAAGAATACTGCAGTCTCGATCCGAGATATCCCGGACCCTGGCACCCAGGAGGCCACAAATCATCTAGGAATCTTGTTCTTGCCCACAGAACCTCCTGTCCGCTGTCCTAACTAACAAATCACCTATCACCACGGTTCACCTCTTTTCCCCCCACCTTTCCTTCTGAGTCAGAGTCAGACTCAGATGCCTAGCATCTCTACTGTTCTAACTGAGCAAACAAAGAAGGAAGAACAATGAACTGTGGGGGAGAAAAAATAACTACCTACAGCTTTTATTCCTTCGCCCGCTCAAGCCTCCCCGCACTAAAGCCTTGAAGAGCTAAAGCCTCCAAAACCCCACTCTAACTCTCTCCACTCCAAGACTGGCGGCTCTGCTTGCACCCGTCTTACTTTAATTTGTCCTTGCCAATCAACCCCAAGTCACTGATTTTTCTACTCAATCCGTGAACCAGAGTGAGCTACGTCTTCTCAGGCTTCCCATTTCCGATTTGCTGTTGCTCGTGGTGTTTGTTTTTGCCATGTTTACCCCATGAGCTCCATGCCAAAAAGGAATTTCATTCCACCCTGGTGTAAGTGACAAACAGCTCATTTAATCTGAATGGGAAGCTTCAAATCCCATTGCTGTCTGTAAGGAGTTTGTATGTTCTCCCCACAATTGTGTGTTTCTTCCAAGTGATCTGGTTTCCTCCCACATTCCAAAGACATTCAGATTTGTAGGTTAATTGGTCACACGGGTTTAACTGGGCACCATCCAGTACCTTAATTCACTTTCAGTTGACTCTATTGCAGGGGATGAGGCATGCAAATAGTGGATGGATCTCCAATCAAGTTGTAGATGTCTCAGCCAATCATGCCCCACAATGTTGGCCCTCCTTGATTTTACCACAGACAAGCCCAATGTGGGTTAAAGGTGGTTGCATTTTTCACTGTTATCTTTTTCTGCAGGCTTCAATTGATCTTTGAAATCTTTGAAATGCTGTTTTGTGGAATGACTGAAACAGATGAAATTTAACTGATTTGTAATTCACCGCTGGTGTAAGCACAGTGCTCGTCTATTGAGCAACTGAACTCGACTATCTTTCTAATGTAGCCAGCCATTACCGCTCTTTTTTTAAATGATTACTCAGTATTCACTGTTTATAAAGCTGCAAATTCTTTTTTCTGCTTTTTTAAAAAACTTGAATGTCTTCTCCCCTTCCAAAGAACACATACGATTTTTTTTACTCGGCTGTTCCTCGCTGCACTTTTTAAGAAGTCAAATTTCTTGCAATGCTTCAACTGATACCTAGCCATCTTGGGCTCATCTAAAAAATCTCATCATCATTGTTAAGGTTTGTAACTCAAAAGTATAGAACTAATTCAAAGGAAAACAAAGCCAAAAAGGCTAGTCTAGCTTGTTTTTTTTTACTTTAAGCGAGGCATGCACATATCACATGGTAGTATCATGATGTATGCAATGAACATCTTTTCAACATATAACCATAATGAATTACATAAATAATGCTCAATCAATATATTTACAACCTTACTCAAATATGGCTTAAATATTAAATACACAACATCCTTCAGAGGTGGAAGTGTACCATCCTTATGGTCTTGCTTATGTGACTCTAGTCCTCCTAATACAGTTCGTTCTTCAATACGTGATCGTTGAGCTCCCCTCCTCACCTTGTGGTGCATCAGAGGCAACCCTGCTGCTTCTTTAGCATTTGTCTGTTTTCTTACAAGGCCGAGTAGCTAGCTCGACGCTCAACCCAGCATGGATGGAAAGTGTGCAAGAGCCGGCTGGATTTGAACCTGGGACCACTCACTTCAAAGTCTGGTGTGAATGCCACTATACCACCCTTATCAGTAACCCTCAAGTGGCCCAGTAATCAACATTTCAAGAACAAATGCTGGTCTCACCAGCAAAGCCCGGATGAAAAAATATGAACAAATTTAAAAAAAATAGAAAATCCATTTTCATAATCTATTTTTGCAAAAACACCAATTCTAAAACTCAATCCTGAGCAGAAATGAGATATGAAAGCAAAAGAATGGCATCAGTTCAAACATTCCTATATTGAAAATAAATCTTACAAAAGGAATTTCCAGATTTGGAAGAGATTACAGATAATCATTAATAGCAAGCATTCATTGTTTATTTTAATTAATCATTATTCACAGAAATGGGGAAAATAACCTTATCCACATTTCCTTCATATATTTAAAAATACTCTTCTCAAAGTCCAAAGTTGCCTGGAAACAGTATTTTAATTGTAGACATTTAATTCAACGATTAAACTTTAAAAAGGCTATCAACCTCAACCTATACAAAATATTGTCCATTTGAAAACAAATCAAAATTAAGTTCATGATTTATTCCTTATTCTTTCACCTTTAACAAGATTTAACAAGTTTGCTTTTAATTTTACTTCTACTTTCAAAGATACTGCCTGACCTAGAGTTTTCCAACACCTGCAATTAAAAAAAAAAATAATTTATTTTTAATTGCTCAGGGACAGTATACCTGCTTGGGAATAGTTCACCCGAAGAGTGACTCATCTTCACAAAACAATACACTAGTTTGAATACCTTGGCAATTGGTTAGAAATTAACGTAGTCCAAAGAAGAGCAATTGGAAACATACTTTAATGAGGTGTTTCCTGTTAAGCCAAATTAATCATACCTGTTACTGTCAATTAATTCTACAACTTATGTGGGGTACCTCATTATCAGAGTGCTAACATTTTAAGCAATATTCATGATAAAAACTCTTCAAGGAATTCAACCCAAACCTAGGATTATGGATCTAATTTGCACAGTGCATGAAATGCTAGATCTTAATTATTATATCTAACTAAAAAACAATAAATCTGCATACATGAGAAAATCTGCAGATGCTGGAAGTTCAAGCAACACACACAAAATGTTGCTGGAATGCAGCAGGCCAGGCAGCATCTATAGGAAGCAGTACAGTCGACGTTTCAGGCCAAGACCCTTCGTCAGGACTACTGAAAGAAGAGATAGTAAGAGATTTGAAAGTGGGAGGGGGAGATCTGAAATGATAGGAGAAGACAGGAGGGGGCAGGAAGAAGCTAAACGCTGGAAAGTTGATTGGCAAAAGGGATACAGAGTTGGAGAAGGGGGAGGATCATGGGACAGGAAGCCAACGGAGAAAGAAAGGGGGAGGGGAGCCCAGAGGAAGATGGAGAGCAGGCAAGGAATGATTGTGAGAGGGACAGAGAGAGAGGAAAAAATATGGGGGAATAAAAATAAATACGGGATGAGGTAAGAAGGGGAGGAGGGACGTTAACAGAAGTTAGAGAAATCAATGTTCATGCCATCAGGTTGGAGGCGACCCAGACGGAATATAAGGTGTTGTTCCTCCAACCTAAGTGTAGCTTCATCTTGACAGTAGAGGCGGCCATGGATTGACAAATCAGAAATGGAATGGGACGTGGAATTAAAATGGGTGGCACTGGGAGATCCTGCTTTCTCTGGCGGACAGAGCATAGGTGTTCAGCGAAACGGTCTCCCAGTCTGTGTCGGGTCTCGCCGATATATAGAAGGCCACACCGGGAGCACCAGACGCAGTATATCACACCAGTCGACTCACAGGTGAAGTGTTGTCTCACCTGGAAGGACTGTCTGGGGTCCAGAATGGTGGTAAGGGAGGAAGTGTAAGGGCATGTGTAGCACTTGTTCCACTTACAAGGATAAGTGCCGGGAGGGAGATCGGTGGGAAGGGATGGGGGGGAATCTGCATATATTCTTTCATTTACATTAATAGTGCTATTCTTAAGCTTCCCAATGACATTTACAAGTTCCTAAAAGATGTTCCTAGCTTCTCATTTCAAACATTGTGTCCTTTACATAATCCTCATTTGAAGGTCGGGACTCCGTTCATCCCTTCCCCATAAAGCATTATTCACTGGAATGCTGTTGAAGACACTGCAAGAATATGGTCTAGGAGGTTATAAGTAATAGTGGGTTACTAAATTCTTGCTTTATTATAACTACAATGGCGTCTTCAAATACTATTCACATATACAATTCTAAACACCCTCAGTAATCATAATGGAAAACACGTTTCTCAGTTAAAGAATTGGGATCTTGTTTGGGTATTCCAATCACAGATTAAAAAGTGAACCAGGGAGTTCATTGTTTTTATGTTTCAATATTATTCGAGCTTGCACTCGCTCGCTAAACCATGTGATCAAATGGTATTACGAATACAAATATGCAAAACAAAGAACGGTTACTACTATAAGGCTCTAAGGAAATGTAGTATGCTACCATTTTCAAATAATATGTAGCTTTTAGAAAAAACAAGTTTTCAAGGTGTATGCAATTTTGTCATTCCAAAAATGATTTTGGTTTCGTTATCTTAACATTTCAGAATGCACAACTTACAGTAACTTTAAAAAACAAGTTTAACAGGATTTCCTGGATTCCAGTAAAAGGCAGTATATTTTCACAACCCAATTATACACCAAGAACCGATGAATCACTGTTGTATCCTCTCAACGGCAGGGAGCTCACCAGAAGCTAGCGACTATGAATACTACCATTAATGCCATCGACTGGTTAAGCACCAATAATGGTGTTCATCGTGTCTTGGAAATTTAAACCGAAATAATCAGAGTCAAGCAGAACAACAAAAACTACCAAAACTATTCAAGTCAAGCAAATTGTTAGTGTAGCAGGCTGACAACCATGTGACAAACTATTGTAAATCTGACATTTTAACTGTACAGTAACTTTAGTGTATATTACTTATGCATAAATAGGAAAAATAGGGGTCAATCATTTCTTGAAGACATAGGTTTCCTTCCTCCATTGCACATATGGTATTGCATCAGAATATGACTGATTACCTACAGAACAAATGACAATAGCCAGCAAGGTTCAGCTCACATTTTTCAAATGGTCTTGCCTTCATCTTCAAGTGTTATTCTTCAGTTTTGCATCCAATCAGATTGCTTATCTCTTAAGACAGATGTTAAATTACTTGCTCTAAGAAAAATTTGGCATTCGCAACTGAAAAACATTTTAATTTTACTGTTTTGTTTTATTTATCTTGTTTAAATTGGTATCAAAATACATCTGAAAAATACTAAGAATAGATGGCGCTGGTGAATCTCAGCAACTTATGGCTGGTGGCTAATGAAACAAACAATAAATACTTTGTGAATCACTCTTTCTCTGGTAAATGATCATTGCCAACAAGTCCCCTTGGACTTGGAGGCAATTTGATGAAGCAAGGCACCAAGAGCTAGGAAGGCCCAAGGTTCGATCAATTTAAGCACCGAGTGAATTGAAAAGGTCGGGTACATTCTAAATCGAGGCAGCAGGGTCCAGCGCCCAGAGTGTATTGAAGCAACAGAACCCAATGTTCGATGCCAAATTGAAGAGGTCAGGATGTTGGGGACCAAAGTGAGGGATGGGCCGATTCAGCTTGCTGCTCCACATTGTTTACTCGGCTCTGCACACAACTATGGGTCTCAAACTTTTTTTTGTGGATTTTAGCTCAGAACACCATTTGCTTGCATTTATTATTTGCATTTTCTTCCTGTCTGCACATTGGGTGTTCGACGGCGTCTCTTTTAAAATAGGTTCCTTTGCTGTCTTTGTTTTGTGACTGTCTGTTAGGAGACGAATCTCAAGGTTGCATAAACTAGACATACTTCGATAATAATTGCACTTTGAACTTTGAATCTCTGAAACAAAACCATTCGTGAGCAACATCACAAATGTAAAGTACCGAAGTCAAATAAACTATTGACTCAAGCATTTCAAATCAACTCACCTTTTTCAGCAACACTGAGTGTGCTGCTGAAGTACTGCTCCTCCACCTGCCATGTTGTATCATTTGCTTTGTTGGCAACCCCACAGGATCCAATGCAGTTTACTTTCAGAGCTACCAGAAAGGAAAATGGAAACAAGCAAAGAAAAAGTTAGAAGCCTAGTTTATTATTAAACTTAGGAATTAGCATGAGCAGGCATTGTGCACACAATTAAATCATTAGTTACGCTTAGTTTTCTGTAAAGATTACAAGGCTGGGCCAAAAACACTCAGCTATATTTATACCGTACGCCAGCTGGCAAAGTAGGATTTAATAAATACCAGAAAACTGCAGTGGCCCCTTCCACTTTGTATTACACCTGTGCCAAATGTTCTTGGACATTTGATACAATTTTCTCACAGTTCCTTCTCTTCTTTATTTTAAATTAAACTCAAACCTGGGTGTTAGCAAAGAAATTAAGCTCATGCTTTAAGTTGCATAATTACACTGACCTTAAAAGAATAGCTCCCACTTGTCACAAGTAATCGGAGTAAAAACTCATCAGCAACAGAGATTGTGCTTTATTTCTAGTTTTCAAAAATATTTTGCAATATAAAACTAACTAGTGAGCACTGAAAGAATTTAGCAAGCTAAACAGCATCTATGGTGGCAAAAAAGTGCAAGTCAACATTGAGTTGAGACCCTACATTAAATCTGAGAGGGAAGAGGAAAGATAGCAGGTGTACAGCGATAGAGACAGGTAGATCCAAAACATATCAAGCACAAACAAGGGAAAATCTGCAGCTGCTAGAAATCAGAGTGACACACTCAAAATGTTGGAGGAATTCAGCAGACCAGGCAGCATCTACGGAAAAAAGTACTGTCGACGATTCGGGCCAAAAACTTGTCTGTACTTTTCTCCCCCCCATAGATGCCGTCTGGCCTGCTGAGTTCCTCCAGCATTGTGTGTGTGTGTGTGTGTGTGTGTGTGTGTGTGTGTGTGTGTGTTGCACATATATCAAGCAACTCAATAAGACAAGTTTCTGAAATAAGCTCTTAATTTACCATTTTACATATATTCTTCCCTTGTACCCATACCACTATTCAGTTGTGCACTTGAACAGTTAGCTAATATTTAAGGGCTTGCTTAGTTTTTCTTAAGCTACAGGTGCACTGTCAATAGTACATTGGTACAATTCTTATTAATAAAGAACCATTCTCATTAATGAAGAACCAACATGCACACAGTATTACATTTCTACAGTAACACACATCTTGGTAAAATCTTTGAATAAGTTATGTTAGCTTATAATTAAAGCTGCTAAGGTCGGTCGTGGGTCAAGTGGGAGAAGTGTTGTTGCTTGTATATTGGCAAACTGCCTCCATGTACAATTAGCATTGCAATAACTTAACAACTTCTCTGAAACAATGTCCCCATTTTACTTCCTCAAGCAGTCTTGAAAAAAATAGGACTGTACGTGTACATGCATACGATGACAGGTATTACTCATGGAATATGTCATTATTGTAAAGTTTTGTCATGAACTCCCTTGTTTTCAAATTGCTATTTTTTTTACAAGGTATACCAGGTCTGAATCAAAATTCTAGTTTCTAATCCAGCCCCAAATTGGACAGCTATGGTATTGTGCAACTATTTTAGCTGTCAAGGCCATAAACTCTTCACCCCACACAGAGTGCACAGCTACGCAACCGTATTATCAATTTTCACCACTATTACAAGACGATAGGAGACAAACACAAACAATATCTCAGGCCGTCACTCCACAGTTTGTAACAATACTGTAGAGGTCTGGAACAAGTTACTTATCTGGAGCCAAGGTATACGCAGCTTAGGAAGAAAAATAGAAACTAAATTTAACATTTTAGATCTTATCAAGTTACACACCCTAAGAAAACATTTGCCTGCAGGTTTTTGAATATTAACTGCAAGCAACCAAACATTCTGAAATGTGCAGGTATCTGTTTTCAAATAAAATTTGCAGATAGTTGCCCAAAAGTTATTTAATTAAGATTTCACAGACTCAGGATGTTATAAAATACCTTACAACCAACTAAGTACTTCATGAAGAATAACGTGTTGTAATACAGAATGAGATATTCACTAAACCAGCAATATTACAAAGCGCGACATTATTCATTATTTACTGTCTCCAGCACATTATATTTCCTCATAATATTTAACTTGCAGCAACATTCCATCAATAAGTTTTGTTTTACACAAAGCCTAGCCTCTCAGTGTCCTTCAATGAAAGTCATGACCTTTCCCCATAAAGCTTTTGCATTGTTTGAACCAAGTTTCAGTGCATCCCTCAACAGTGCAAGTATACGCCTTGGAAAATCCCAGTCTACAATATCTTGATAAGGAAAACTCCTTGTAATGCAAGAAGCTGTTTCAGGAAGGCCAAACTGAGTCTTTCATAACCCTTCTGCCACAGTCAAGTGTTCATCTCAGTACTCTCCATGTGAACAGCCTTCTCTTTCAAAGTCTACAGACAGCAATTACAATGGGATGAACCTCAGTGAAGACAACTGCATCCTTTTCCAGGCCTTCTTGCAAACAAACACTCCACGAGCAAGACTGGAGGGAATTCTAAAGGACAGGGTCTACCAGCACTTGAAAGGCAGAGTCTGATTAAAAAACAGTGTGGCTTTGTGTGCAGGAAGTCATACTTTTGAAAAAGTGTTTTGAAGAGGTAACCAAAAAGTAGATGGGATAGGAAGGATGTTGTTTACTTGGACTTTATTAAGGCCTTTGACAGGGTCCCACATGAGAGGCTAGTGTGGAAGGATTGGTCCCATGAATAGTAGACTCCTATGGAGTGTAATGGAACAGAGGGACTTAGGAGTACAAACTCTTAATTTGTTTAAAGTGGCATCACAGGTACGCGTGGGGGGGGGGGGGGGTTGCAGACCCCAGTCAGTTCGTATTGGCAACATCTCTTCTCTGACCTTCATCAGCACAAGTGCATCACTAAATTATAGGGAAGTAGAGGCACTGCCGTGCTTTTATCGTAATTGCACTTACGTGGACAGGTCCTCTGAAATGATACCACCGATGAATCTACTTGCTTTACTGTGTGGCTAAACACAGCTCCAACACCATACTTAAGTTTGCTGATGACACCATTATTGTAGGGCAAATGAAAGGTGATGAATCTGCATATAGAAGGGAGATTGAAAATCTCGCCATAACCACCTCTTACTCAATGTCAGCAAGATCAAGGAGCTGATTATTGACTTCAAGAGAAGGAAAACAGAGGTGCATGAGCCAGTCTTCATCAGAGGATAAGAGGTGGAGAGTGTCAGCAATTTTAAATTCCTCGGTGGTATCATTTCGGAGTATCTGTCCTGCGCCCCGCACGTAAGTGCAATTACGAGAAAAGCACGGTTGTGCCTCTACTTCCCTATAATTTTACGAAGATTTGGCATGACATCTCAAACTTTGACAAGCTTCTATAGATGTGTAGTGGAGAGTATATTGTCTGGCTGCACCACAGTCTGGTATTGAAACACCAAAGCCCTTCAACAGAAAATCTTCAAAAAAAAGTAGTGGATACAGCCCAGTCAATCACGGGTAAAGCCTTCCCCACCATTGAGCACACCTACATAAAATGCTGCTGCAGGAAAGTATCATAAAATCATCAGAGACCCAACACCCAGGACATGCTCTCTTCCCACTGCTGCCATCAGGAAGGAGGTACAGGAGCCTCAGGACCCACACCACCAGATTCAAGAACAGTTTTTAACCCCTCAACTATCAGGAAGGAGGTACAGGAGCCTCAGGACCCACACCACCAGATTCAAGGACAGTTTTTACCCCTCAACCATCAGGAAGGAGGTACAGGAGCCTCAGGACCCACACCTCCATGTTCAGGAACAGTTATTACCCCTCAACCATCAGGAAGGAGGTACAGGAGCCTCAGGACCCACACCACCAGGTTCAGGAACAGTTTTTACCCCTCAACCATCAGGCTCATGAACCAAAGGAGACAACTTCATTCACCCCATCTTTGAAATATCCCCACAACCTATGGATTTACTTTAAAGAGTTCTTCATCTCATGTCCTAGGTACTTATTGCTTATTTATTTTTTACTACTATTTCTTTCTCTTTGTATTTGCTCAGTTTGCCGTCTTTTGCATATTGGTTGAATGCCCAAGTTAGTGCGGTCTTCCATTGGTCTGTTATATTGTTCTGTGGATTTATTGAGTATGCCTGCAAGAAAATGAATTGCAGGGTTGTATATGGGTGACATATGTACTTACATTTACTTTGAACTTTGGTGAAAAAGGCACTTAGCATGTCATGACGGTGAGTATAGGAGTTGGGAAATTATGGTGCAATGGGATGCCATTGGTAAGGCCTCACATGGAGTTCTGTGTACAACCATGGTCGCCCTCTTATAGGAAAGATGTGACTGAAGTGGTAACAGTTCAGAAAAGATTTATGAGGACTTTGCCAGGACTAAAGGGAAAGGTTGGTCATACTAGGTTTTTTTCCCCCTTGGAACATAGGAAAATGAGAGGTGATTTATTAGAGGCATCAAAAGGATAGATGATAAGAAACTTTATCCTATGGCAGGGGATACCTGCTAATAGCTAATTGATCTGTACTCAACAGTCAGCACGGACTAAAAGGCATGTCTTGAGTCTAAAACAGCACAAACACCACAGAGGAGAGGTGGCGGACAGCCTACCTGACCCAAATTCAAAGTTGATCAGGGAGCTGGAATATAGAATAGGAACAGATCCTTCAGCCCACAACATCTACATTGAACACTATACCAAATCAAACTAAATTTCTTCTGCCTCTTCCTCCATTCCCTGCATACTGGTGTTTCTATTAAATGGCCTCTTAAACACCATCGTATTTGCTTACACCACTAGCCCTGACAGCTTGTTCGAGTAGCTATTAATTTCTAGGTACAACAAAACTCACCCTGCATGTCTCCTTTAAATTTTGTCCATCACCTTAAGTGCAGATCCTCATCTATTTGACATTTGTACCATGGGAAACAGATTCTGACTATATCCTACCTATGCAGAGGGTTATGGACACAGCTCAGCACGTCACAGCAATCTCCACGGATTCAATGTCTATGCTTCTTGACGCCTCAGAAAAGCTGCCAGCACAATTATAGATCCCAGCCACCCCAGACATTCTCTCTTCTGCCCTCTCCCCATTGGGCAGAAGATACAAAAGACTAAAAGCATGTACCACCAGGCTCAAAGACAACTTCCATCGTAGTGTTAACAGACTCAAGCTTTTAAAAACCAACAGAAGACAACTTAAAAAGCCACAAGGAGAGAAAAGATGAAATACAAAGGTAAACTAGCCAATAATATAAAAGGGGATACTGAAATTTCTTTCCCCCCCAGATATAAAGAAAGTAAACGAACTGAGTGGGCATCAGACTGCTGGAAAATGACTGGAGAGGTAATAATAGGGGACAAACTCAATACGTACGAGGAGTGATTGATAAGTTCATGGCTTAAGGTAGGCGGAGTCGATTTTAGAAAACCTAGTACATTTTTCAACATAGTCCCATCCTACATTTACACACTTAGTCCAACGGCTGTGGAGCATACGGATCTTGGACCTCCAGAAAGTATCCACAGCAGGGGTGATTGATAAGTTCGTGGCCTACAGTAGAAGGAAATGAGTTATTAACTTCAAACTTTCTGCATAATCAAAGAGTTGACCTGCATGTGCACGTAACGAGAGCTGTGTCAATCATCTCCTTCTACTTTAGGCCACAAACTTAAAAATCACCAAACTGTGGACACTTTCTGGAGGTCCAAGATCCGTATGCTCCACGACCACTGGACTCAGTGTGGAAGAGTAGGAGAGGACTATGTTGAAAAATAAATGTGCTAGGTTTTCTAAAATTGACTCCTTCCACCTTAGGCTACAAACATATCAATCACCCCTCGTATTTTGCGGTCAATCTTCACTGTGGAAGACACCAACAACATGCCAGAAACCAGAGCGTCAGAGGGCAGGGGAGAGTGCAACTGGTATAACTAAAGGAGAAGGTGCTTAGGAAGCTGAAAGGTGTGAAGATAAGTCAAGTCACAGGACCAGATGCACTATACCCCAGGGCTCTGAAAGAGATAGCTGAAGAGGTTGTGGAGGTATTAAAAGTGATCTTTCATGAAATAACTAGATTCTGCATGGGTTCTGGAAGAGTAGAAAACTGCACATGTGACTCAAAACATTAAAAGATAGAACCAAAGACAGTAAATTACAGGCCAGTCAGCATGACTCCAGTAGTTGGGAAGATGTTGGGGTCCATATGAAGGATGAGGCTTTGGGGTACTTGGAGGCACATGATAAAATAGGCCTACTTCAGCATAGTTTCCTCAAAGGGACATCTTGCCTGACAAATCTGTTGGAATTCTTTGAGAAAATTACAGACAGGATAGACAAAGGAGAATCAGCAGAGATTGTTTACATTAATTTTCAAACGGCCATTGACAAGGTGTCACATGTGAGGCTCCTAAACAAGCCATGATTCCATGGAAAGATTACAGGAAACATGGACAGAAGATTGGCTAACTTGCAGGAAAAAAAGTGTGAATAAAGGGACCTTTTCAGGTTGGCTGCCGGTGACTAGTGGTGTTTTGTAGGGGTCAGCATTCTGACCACGTCTTTTCACATTATATGTTAATGATTTGAATGACAGAATCAATGGCTTTTGTGGTCAAGTTTGTGGACAACACAGACAGATGGAGGAGCAGGTAGCATTGAGAAAGCAGGAAGTCTGCAGAATGACTTAGATTAGGACAATGGGCAAAGTGACAGATGGCATATAATGTAGGGAAGTAACTGCACGGTCATGCACTTTGCTTGAAGGAATTAAGGCGTAAACTATTTATCTAAACAGAGAACAAATTCAGAAATCTGACGTATAAAGAGACTTGGGAGTCCGCATGCACAATTCCATGCAATGAAGATTTCAAGCTTGCAGGTTGAGTCAGTGGCAAGGAAGGCAAATAAAATATTAGCATTCATTTTGAGAGAACTACAATATAAAAGCAAGGATGTAATGTTGAGGCTTTATAAGGCATTTGGTCAGACCGCACATGGAGTATTGTGAGCAGTTTTGGGCCCCTTATCTAAAAGATGTGCTAGCATTGGAGAGGGTCCAGAGGTGGTTTGTGAAAATGGCCTGAGAATGAAAGGGTTAATGTACGATGAGCATATGATAGCTCTGGGCCTGTACTCACTGGAATTTAGAAGAATGAGGGAGAATCTTGTTGAAACTTATTGTATATTGAAAGACCTAGATAGTGGATGTGGAAGGGTTGTTTCCTATAGAGGAGTCTAGGACCAGAGGGCACAGTCTCAGAATAGAAGGATGTCCATTTAGAACAGAGATGGGGAGCAATTTCTTTAGCCAGAGTGTGGTAAATCTGTGGAATTCAGTGCCACAGATGGCTACAGAGGCCAAGAAAATGGGTATATTAAAAGAGGAAGTTGATAGATTTTTGATTAGTAAGGGCATCAGGGGTTACTAGAAGGCAGGAGAACAGGGCAAAGAGAGATAATAAATCAGCTATGATCAAATGGCTGAGTAGACTCGATGGGACGAATAGCCTAATTCTCCTTCTATGTCTTATGGTCTTATATCCATAATAATTTTGTCTATTTCTATCAAAATGCCCCTTATTCTCCTACGTTCCAGGAAATAAGGTCCTAACTTATTCAACCTTTCCTTCTAATTCAGGTCCTCAAGTCCCGGCAACAGCCTTGTAAATTTTCTCTGTACTCTTTCAATCTTCTTGATTGATATCCTTCCTGTAGACAGATGAGCAGAACTGCACAAAATACTCCAGATTTGGTCTTACAAACATTTTATACAACTTCAACATAACATCTCAAATCTTACACTCAATACTTTGATTTATGAAGGCCAATGTGCCAACAGATCTCTGTATGACTCTGGCTACCTGTGATGCCAGTTTCAAAGAATGGATCTATACACCCAAATCCCTCTGTTCTACCACACTCCTCAGTGCCCTATCATTTGCTGTGTAAATCCTACCTTCGTTTGTTCTCCTAAAGTGCAACACTTGTCTGCGTAAATTCTATCTGCCATTTTGCAGTCCACTTTTCCAGCCTGTCCGGATTCCACAGCAAGGTTAAATAGCCTTTCGCACTGTCAACTATGACTCCCCAATCTTGGCATCTCCCACTAATTTGCTTATCCAGTTTACCACATTATCAACCAGACTGTTGATATACAGTAGATGCCAAACAACAACAAACCCAACATGCACCCGTGGCACACTACTACTCACGGGCCTCCGGTCAGAGGGGCAACCCTTTACTACCACTCTCTGGCTTCTCACAAAGCCAATGTTGAACAAATTTACTCCCTTATCCTGAATGCCAAGCAATTGAATCATTTTGACCAACCTCCCATGCAGGACCTGATCAAAAGCCTTACTAGAGTCCACGTAGACATCAACTGCCTTTCCTTCATCAATTTTCCAGGCAATCTCTTTGAAATGTTAGACATTACTTACCACACAGTCATGTTAACTATCTCTAATCATTCCTGTCTATCCAAACACATACATACAGGCACAACATACATATAATACACACAAATATATGTATTTGGATAGACAGGGATGATTAGGGATAGCCAACATGGCTTTGAGTGCAGCAAGTCATCGCTAACCAAAGAGTATATATGTTTTGTCTTTTCTGAAACATATAGTTTATGATCACAGGATCCTGCTGGACATTAAGAATTTAACGCACTGGAAGTCTACCCCGTCAGTGAGTTACTCATTGGCAGAGGACCTAAAGGAGCTGGACGGGACCAGCTGGAGCTGGTCAATCCATGGCCTCCTCTATTATCGCAATGAGGCCACACTCAGGTTGAAGGAACAACACCTTGTATTCAGTCTGAGTATCCTCCAATCTGACAGCATGAACATCGATTTCTCTAACTTTCAGTACTGTCCCCCCCAATCACCATTTCCCTCTCACCTTATATCCTTACTGGCCCATCACCTACCTCTGAAGCTCCTCCCTCTTTTCTTTCTTCCATGGCTTTCTGTCCTCTCCCATCAGATTCCCCCTTCTCCAGCCCTGCACCTCTTTCACCAATTAACTTTCCAGCTCTTTACTTCACCCCTCCACCTCCCTCCCGGTTCTCCTATCACCTTGTGTTTCTTCCTCCCCTCTGCCCAATTTCTAACTCTGACTCGTCTTTTTTTCCTCCAGTCCTGATGAAGAATCTTGGCCCGAAATGTTGGCAATAGTCTTTTCCATAGATGCTGCCTGGCCTGCTGAGTTCCTCCAGCTTTTTGTGTGTTGCTTGGATTTCCAGCATCTGCAGATTTTCTCTTGTTTGTGAATATACAAGATATGGTAAGTTTGCTGATAATGCAAGATAGGTGGTGTTATTGACATAACTCGACAGAAATTAGTCATATTTTGCTCCTCTTCCTGGAAGGCTTGCAACAGCTTGAAACATGCTCAACACTTTCAAAGAGCACATCAAAATACACATGCCATTCAAAGTTGTGCCAGTAGTAGATGCACCACAGAAACTATTCCATTTCTACATGAAACATTCCCGAAGGGAGAATATTGCTCTGTATTGACAGGACAGCATTTTAAAGTCAAAGCAACGCACATAGTAAGCATGGTTACGATTCAAATCTTACATATTTTGCAAAAGTGCCATACATTTTCTTATCACTCCTGAAAAGCAGGTTCAGATCCCTTTTAGAATGATGAAGCATCCTTTCTTTCTTCTCTCACTGATTTGAATGAAATGAGTTTGGACAAAATGGTCCAAAACTTAGGTTAAGTGCTTAATGAGTAAACTGCCAGCAATACTCAAGGTGAATTCGTTAATTGATATAGAAAATATATCACAAATACAACTGAGCTCTCTATTAATAAAAAAAATTTTTAGAAAGAATTTCAAATGTGTTTATGAAGTAAACTCTCTCTGGGTGCTCCTGGGCAGCATAGTAAGAGTGGTTAGCGCAAAGCTGAACAACACACCAGTGAACTCTGAAGAGAATTCAATTCTCGCCAATGTCTGTAAGGAGTTTGTACGTTATCCCATTGACTACGTGGGTTTCCTCTGGGTGCTCCGGTTTCCTCCCACATTCCAAAGTCATATGGTTAGGGTTGGAGTGATGGGCACGTTATGTTGGAACTAGAAGCATGGCGATACTTGTGGGCTGCCTACAGCATAATCCTTGAACAGTATTGGTCATCTGACACAAAACAATACATTCACTGTATGTCTTGATGTATGTGGCAAAACTATTCTTTAGATCTTTCATCTTCAAAATTTACTAAAATAATTCTGCGAAAGTACAGTACAACAATTTTTTGAACATTCTTCAGTACAATAACATTAGACATTACACCAAAATGTCTATGCCACTGATAAATTCAGCAAAAGCATTAGCATCTGCATTTGAATTTTTCTATCAAAATTTTGGCCCAATTTAGAAGCCTTAACAATGCAGTTTTGTGGACCCAAAACAAAGGATTTCTAGGGATCTACAGAGAGGAAAGTGAGCACCATGGGCAGCAGGAGAATCAGTTTAAACCTGGGAAAGTCTACAAATATAAGTAAATGTAGCACCAATCCTGAAATACCAGAAAATTACTCGAGGAAGAAATAAATAGACATAAACCAGGCATTGGGAGAAAATTTCTCTGTAGAGCTACAAGTGAGAGAAGTTGTTAATTGTACCCTCCAGTCAGAAAGAACATCACACAATGATGTGAGATGTATGAAAATTCAATTTTCTTAACAGCTTGCACTTTTAAAGCAAAGACTAGCTCCCAATGCCCACAGTGATGGATATCTTCCTGTAAAAAGATAGTTCGGGTAATGATTAGTTAACACTGATCCAAAACTTCAAAGTAAAAACAAGTTAGCAGCTCATGGGCGAAACAATGACTTAACTACTGGCTACGTTCTCAGTGGAAAAATGGCTGCAAAGTGCTAAATTGCTATGTACAGCATTTTTAAAGGAATAATATAATATAGACCAACCACCACAGGAAGGATAGGATACAACTGTCTCTGCAGTGATAGCAATTGAAAACTAATCTGCAGTAACACAGGTGGTGTAGTATCTCAGCTAGATGAAGTGTTGCCTCATAGAGGCGAAGATCCAGGCTCAATCCTGACCTCAGCTGTTGGTAGCATGAGACTTTCAGATTCTCCTGCGACTGTGCAGGTTTCCCTTGGCCACTCCAGTTTTCTCCCAGACATGTGTTGGTAGGTTAGTTAGTCACTATCGATACTCTCTAGCCTTGTAGAAGCTGGAGAGAGTTGATGAGAATACAGGGAGAATAAAACAAAGGATTAAAATCAGAAATGGTGGTAATGATTCAGCATATGGGAGGCAGACTGAACTGATGCAACAACAGCCTCTCATTCGACATCAGCAGAACCAAATTGCTGATTATTGACCAAAGGAGTTAAAAGCCAGAGGTCCAAAAGCCAATCTTCAATAGAGGATTGGAGATGGAGAGGGTCAGTAACTTTAAATTCCTTGGTGATATCATATCAGAGGATCTGTCCTAGGACTAGCACACAAGTGCCATCACAAAGGAGGCATGACGGCGCCTCCACTTTCTTGTAAGTTTGACCATAAGGCAGAATTGGGCCATTCAGCCTATCGTGTCTGCACCACCATTCCATCATGGCTGATTTATTTTTCCTCTCAATGCCAGATTGCGTAGATTGGACATTCAACTACTATAGAGACACAGTAGACAGTATCCTAACTGGTTGCATCACAGCCTGGTATGATAACACCAATGCCCAGGAATGGAAAAGTATAAAGGAAGTGATGGATACTTCCCAGTCCATCACAGGCAAAGCCCTCTCCACCACTGAGCACATTTACAAGATGCGCAGCCATAAGAAAGCAGTACCCATCATCAAGGAACCACATCATCCCAGGCCACACTCACTTCTTCTTAACATCACTGGGAAGGAGGTACAGAAGACATAGGTCCCACCCCACCAGGTTCAGGAACAGTTATTACCCTACGACCATCGGGTCATGAACCAGTGAGAATAACTTCACTCTCATCTCAACTTTGGCCTGATTCCACAACTTACAGATTCACTTTCAAGGACTCTAACTCATGTCCTCAATATTTTCTTAATTGCACAATTCATCTTATTTTGCACATTGGTTATTTGTCAGTCTTTATTTATAGTTTTTCATAAATTCTACTTTCCTGTATATGCTTACGAAAATATAGCATATGGAAGTATATAGTAACATATTCCACATTTAATAATAAGTTGACTTTGACTAATGTAGGATTATTGCAGCTGATGGTTGGCATGGACTCAGAGAGCAGATTCTGTACAGTCTCTCTATGACACTTCTATGGAATAGGTTTTGTGGGAGACAATGAAATCAGTGTTAATGCACTTAAATGCGAATTAAATACATTTACTCAAAAAATGTTTTGTAGTTCAAAACAGCAGAACTCCAGTAATTTGCTATCTAACTACTGGGAATTGTTCTTTACGGTATAATTCCTGCAGAGTCCACAAACTGTACAGCAAACAAACTGAAAGATAACAACACACACAACCTTTTTGCCCATCTGCACTCATCCCATTTGCCCACATTAGGTGTGCATCCCTCTATGACTTGCCTATTTGTGTCTGTCTGAATTGCTCTCAAAATTAATTGTATCTGACTCCACCAACTTTCCTGCTAGCACATTTCAGATATGAACAACTCTTAAAATACGTTGCTTAGATTCTTTTTTTTAAAACTTCTTGCCCTCACCTTTAACCTTCACCCTCTAGTTTTTGGTGACCCTCTCCATGGGAAAAGTTTTAATTGTCCATCTTACCTACGACTCTCATAATCTTGCATCAAGATCAACTCTCTCCTTTACTTCAAGGACAACAATCCCTGCCTCGCCTGTTAAGTCATCCAGTCCAAGCAACATCCTGGTGTACCTCCTCTAGCATACAAGGTGCAGTCTGCCATACTCTTCAGTAGCCCAATCCCCATTTCCCACCCTCCCTTTAAATATTCTGGGTTCACTTTAAGGTATCACATTATGTATAATATTTTTTAAAAAGTGAACCAATAAGTGTGCTATGCATTAATAATCAAGAAAATATGCTGGGTTGGAAAGTCTGAGTATGTCAAACAGAAATTTACTATATATGAGTAACGTAAGGTGTGTTAACTTCAGCAAATCTGTGATGAAAAGGTGACTCAAACCGAAGCTTCTAACTAATAGGTTCCCCTGTCTAACTAAATGAGATTTTGACTGTGTTTAATCAATATTTTCACTAGCATCCAACTACCAGACAGGCACAGCAAATATGATGAACCTGGATCTTTATCATCACCAAGAAAGTCCTATCCTTCCGAAGTAGCTCATTAGCAATTCTATTCGCATGGATTTGCTGGTCTTGATTAAGTTTAAACACAAGTTAAGACATGTGATTGCAGTCTTAACTCCAGGATATCTTTCAATTTAACTTCTGCTGATTCTTTAGGCCACTGGGGCCAATCACTGGGTGTAAGGCATTTTCACTCTGTACCATTGTAACCATGCCAAGGAAGACAATAATTGACCTATAAAAGGCCCTTATTGAAAACCTCATGATGAGATCAAGGAAGACATTAAATAAGTGGCTATCTTCTACACCAACACATAACCCTGGCACTTAAAATGGTTCCAGACATGTCCTTTCTGCTATTTAATATTTTCATTGTTGCATACTCAAGGAGCCATCCCTCAAAACTTTAACAGGTATATTCAGGATCAAAGGTTCTGCAGATGTTCAAAATCTGGAGCAACACACTCAAAATACTGGAGCAACTCAGCAGGTCTAAAAAAGTATCTATAGAGTGAAATAAACAGTTGATGTTTCAGGCCAAGACCCTTCATCAGGACTGAAAAGGAGGAGGGTAGAAACTAGAACAAGTAGGTGGGAGAGAGGGAGGAGTACAAGCTAGCAAGTGAGACCAGTTGAGGGGGAAGGTGGCTGGGGGGGGGGTGGATTTCAGTCTGTTTATCAAACCTTGTTTGCTGGCCATGTAAAGAGCAGAGGATGGACAAGTAGTTGAAAACCATTCCCTGTTAACATAATACATTCTGCACCTCATCGTCAGGACTGGACCTTACGGAAGACCTTTCAGCTTGGTACCTTGAGCACCCAGTGACCAAAGAAACAGATTGAAAATAACCTTTTCATGTTTATTCAAGAGTCAGGTGGGGGTTTAGGGTAAGAGTGGAAAATAACAAAGGCAAAGACAATCAATGCTAACAAAATCTGTAATTTCCTCTTAACAAAAATGTATCTCACAAATTATGCAGTCTGATACAGAAGTGTAAAGTTCTTAGAAAACCCTCTGCATTGCAATTTTCTGTAATGGTAATCCTTGATTAAGCAAAATTGGATATGTCTTCCACATTGTGTTTATTTAGTTTTTTTTTCCTTAAATTACCCAGGAAATGAGAGAACTGCTAAAAAGTGCCACAGATATTATAATCCTCTAGAGTGGCATACACAAAAACTTGCTTTCATGTCCGATCAAAAAGACAACTATGCAGTTTGTACAATCACAATCAAGACTAAATCTAGATGCTGAAAATCCAAGCAACACAAAATGCAGCATCTAAGGAAAAGAGTACAGTTGATATTTCGGGCCGAAACGTTGACTGTACTCTTTTCCATAGATGCTGCCTGGCCTTCTGAGTTCCTCTGGCATTTTGTGTGTTACTCAATTTGTACTGCAGGTTCAACACTGATTACATATTCAGTTTCTGGGCACAGCATTCTGAGTCATTAAGTAAAACTACTGTCATGCAAGTCAAGGCTACTGGAATAAATAGTGCAAAGGGAATACTGAGATAATGTTCATAAAATACTGGACTGCACTGAAATCCGATGAGCAGAGGGAATGCAGTTGTTCCTAAAATGCTCATTGTGGGTCTTTGGGCTCTTGTACCTCCTCCCTGACAATAGTAACAAGAGGAGGACATGTCCTCCTCTTGATCCTGTGAATTGGTCCTCAACACAAGGCTGTAATGCAATCAGTCAGAATGCTCTCTACTACACTACTATAGAACTTTATAAGTCTTTGCTGACATAACAAACCTCCTCAAACTCCTAAGTATAACAAAGTAAGGTAAACCTAACAAAGGCTTCATGACAATATATTGGACCCAGGATAGATGTTGACACCCTTAAGCTTAAACCTGCTCACCACTTCCACTGCTAACCCCTTAAAGGCGGCTGGTGCTTCCAACTTCCCCTTAAATCAACAATCATTTCCTTGGGCTTGCGAAGTTGCTGCTACGGCACCATTGAACCAGCAGAACTCAGTCCTGTACACCACCTTGACAACATGAGACTTTGCCAACGATACTGGTGTCATCTCATTAGTTAAAGACAGCATCACAATCATCAATGTAGAGTAGAGCAGTGGGCTAAGCATGCATCTTACAGATACGCCTGTGTTGATTGTCAACAAGGAGGTGATATCGCTTATCCATACTAACAGTGGTCTCCTGGTGAAGATGAGAAGAGGGCATTCTCCCACATTCCCATCAACTCTTTGCAAGATTCATCTACACAACCGAACACTTCGACAATCCACAGCAGATAGTCAACCTACAGGATGTTAGGATATGGGAGGAAAATAGAAGACTTGGAGGAAATCCACACAATCACAAGAAGAATGGAGTTCTCTATTTCTTTTAGATTTCTGGAATGTAGGTCAACAGCTCTTCGGGATTTACCAGCATTTAGTCATTAACTTCTCGTACTTTTTTTTTGCCACTAATACTTTCTACTTTCAGTTCTTCATTTTTGCTAGAACTTTTGTTCCCTGGTTATTTAATTCCGCTGTCATTTCCTCATTCTCCTATATGGATTCTCTTATCTGGAACACTGACTCTTACTGCAAAGAGGCAGGAGTTTAAGAATAAGGAGATTTTGTTACTATGTGCAGTTTTGGCCCCCTTTAAAAAATCCCATATTTTAACATTGGAGACAGTGCTTGGTTAAGGGTGTTGTCCCATCAGGAGAGGCCAGACAGCTTATGATGGTATTCCTTTAGTTAATAAAAATGAGGGGTGACTTTAACTGATCAAACATGCAAGATACCATGGAACTTGACAGGGAAGCAGATGTTTTTACCGGTGAGAAAGTCACAAACAAGGCAACTTAGCTACAAAATAAGGAGCCAATCCTTTAAAACTACGGTACATAAAACTCTCTTCTCTCACAGGTATTGAGTCATTGGAATTTCCTGCCCGAGAGGACAGAGGCCAAATCACCTTGCTACACCTTGCCTGCCACCATAATCAATAATTCTCTGATTTTTGCTGTGCCTATTACAAACTACTATTTGACCTACAAATAACTCATGCTTCCTTTGCTCTTTTTGCAGCTCAATCGTGACAGATTCTAAAATCTGGAAAACAAGCACTATGACTCACATCTATTATAACCACACTTACCAGCACTAGTATACTACAAGCTAGTGATTTTAGTGATCATCCAGATTATTTTACATGTTTTGAGTGTGCCTGTATCACCACCACTTCAAAGATAAATTCCAGATTACACTTTGGAATTCCTCAGATCTTGTCTAAATGTCTTACCCCTCACCAAAAAAAATTACTCAGCATGGTTCCTTTAAGGCTCATGAATACCTGACCTGTACATTTGAGTGTGTCTCCGGGAAACCTGAGGGATGGATTTGCCACTTGCTTTGGGCTGCAGGCATCTTCTTGTTAAAGTCGAATCTGAATAAAACTCCGGAGACCAGCTTCTTATAGTTACAACAGTTTACTGCGCACCCTCCTGCAGGAGTTTGAGACCCAGTTGTCAAAGGGAAGGCACGTAAAAACTGCCACCAGCAAACAAGTGGGCCCACTCTCTCCGGTTACAGCCAGATATTTATACATAGTAAGTCCCATACATTACTGTTGCAAGATGTCATTTGAACTGGTACGCCCACCAAGTCTGTTGGTGCAAAACTTGGTTACAGATAAGAGAGTTCGTGAAATCTGGGAATAATACAGAAGGTGCAGGATCAGTTCATTCCAAAGAGGAAGAAAGATTCTAAGGGGAGTAAGGGGCGACCATGGCTGACAAGGGAAGTCAAGGACAGTATAAAAATAAAAGAGAAGTATAACATAGCAAAGATGAGCGGGAAGCCAGAGGATTGGGAAACTTTTAAAGAACAACAGAGGATAAATAAAAAGGCAATACGGGGAGAAAAGACGAGAGATACGAAGGCAAGCTAGCCAAGAATATAAAGGAGGATAGTAAAAGCTTCTTTAGGTATGTGAAGAGGAAAAAATTAGTTAAGACCAAAGTTGGGCCCTTGAAGACAAAAACGGGTGAATTTATTATGGGGAACAAGGAAACGGCTGCCGAGTTGAACAAGTACTTTGGATCGTCTTCACTAGGGAAGACACAATCACCCAGATGTAATAGTAGCCGGAGGACCTAGGGCAACGGAAGAACGGCAGGAGATTCACATTAGGCAGAAAATGGTGTTGGATAGACTGATGGGACTGAAGGCTGATAAATCCCCAGGGCCTGATGGTCTGCACTCCAGGGTACTTAAGGAAGTGGCTCTAGAAATCGTGGACACATTGGTAATCATCTTCCAATGTTCTATAGATTCAGGATCAGTTCCTGAGGTCTGGAGAGCAGTTAATGTTAATCCCACTTCTTAAGAAAGGAGGGAGAGAGAAAACAGGGAATTATAGACCAGTTAGCCTGACATCAATGGTGGGGAAGATGCCGGAGTCAATTATAAAGGATGAAAAAGCGGCACATTTGGATAGCAGTAACAGGATCGGTCCAAGTCAGCATGGATTTACGAAGCGGAAATCACGCTTGACTAATCTTCTGGAATTTTTTGAGGATGTAACTATGAAAATGGACATGGGAAAGCCAGTGGATGTAGTGTACCTGGACTTACAGAAATCCTTTGATAAGGTCCCACATAGGAGATTAGTGGGCAAAATTAGAGCACATGGTATTGGGGGTAGGGTACTGACATGGATAGAAAATTCATTGGCAGACAGGAAACAAAGAGTAGGGATTAACGGGTCCCTTTCAGAATGGCAGGTGGTGACTAGTGGGGTACCACAAGGCTCAGTTCTGGGACCGCAGCTATTTACAATATACATTAATGATTTAGATGAAAGGATTAAAAGTAACATTAGCAAATTTGCAGATGACACAAAGCTGGGTGGCAGTGTGAAATGTGCAGAGGATGTCGTGATAATACAGGATGACTTGGACAGGTTGGGTGAGTGGGCAGATGCAGTTTAATGTGGATAAGTGTGAGGTTATCCACTTTGGTGGCAAGAACAGGAAGGCAGATTACTATTTGAATGGTGTCAAGTTAGGAAAAGGGGAAGTACAATGATATCTAGGTGTCCTTGTTCATCAGTCACTGACGGTAAGCATACAGGTACAGCAGGCAATGAAGAAAGCTAATGGCATGTTGGCCTTCATAACAAGGGGAGTTGAGTATAGGAGCAAAGAGGTCCTTCTGCAGTTGTACAGGACCCTGGTAAGACCACACCTGCAGTATTGTGTACAGTTTTGGTCTCCAAATTTGAGGAAGGATTCTAGCTATTGAGGGAGTGCAGCATTGGTTCACAAGGTTAATTCCCTGGATGGCTGGACTGTCATATGTTGAAAGATTGGAGCGACTAGGCTTGTATACACCAGAATTTAGAAGGATGAGAGGGAATCTGATTGTAACATATAAGATTATTAAGGAAAAGGTTCACGCTAGAGGCAAGAAACATGTTCCCGATGTTGGGGGAGTACAGAACCAGAGGCCACAATTTGAGAATAAGGGGTAGGCCATTTAGAAAGGAGTTGAGGAAAAACTTTTTCACCCAGAGAGTTGTGGATCTGTGGAATGCTCTGCCTCAGAAGGCAGTGGAGGCCAATTCTCTGGATGCTTTCAAGAAAGAGTTAGATAGAGCTCTTAATGATAGTGGAGTCAAGGGATATGGGGAGAAGGCAGGAACGGGGTACTGACTGCGGATGATCAGAAATGATCACGGTGAATGGTGGTGCTGGCTCGAAGGGGCAAATGGCCTACTCCTGCACCTAATGTCTATTGTTGAAATCAAGGTTTTAATTACAGATGGATGTACTGTCCAGTCCTTATCAGTTATTCTCTTTACAAGGCCCTGACTTAATTACAGACAGATGTTCATTCCTGTCCTTATCGGTGAGTCCTCCTCCCCTTACTCAAACGAGGGTACAATGTATAATGTTATCAACCCTCAACTTGTCTCTCTGCACACCAAGGGAGAACCAGTATAAGGTTTTTTTAAGCTAACTGCTGAAGACAGAGCTTACATCAGTTCAAGAATTCCTATTCAGTCCCAATTACTCTTTTCACCAGAGGTTACAAAGTTTCAAAATGATTTTTTTTTATATATATCCTTAGTTCCTCATTCTGCCATGTGGGAACTGCTTTGCCCTAGATATATCTGAGTTGCAAACTGTTCTTGTGCCTGTCTAAATTCCTCTTAAACATCACCATCTGTACCCACCCTTCAAAATTGTATCTCACAAAACAATGCAGCCAAGCTGTTCTCTCTTCGTTACTGAAACATTCCATCCAGGCAACATCCCTGTGAACCTCTGATATAACCCTCCCTAGAGCAAATGAAGTCTTTACAGTTTTGCAACCAGAAATACACACAATATTCCAGCTGTGACCTAACCAGCATTATACTAAACTCCCTTTAACTTTGTTCTATGCCCCATCTGGTTAAAGCAAGTATCCCATGTACCTTCTTAATCAGCCCTTTTTCCTCCGTTCTCCCTGGCTTGCCTTCATTGCCATCAAAATGCATCATTCCACACTTAGAGAGATTAAATTATATCTGCCCAATCGATTATTACCACTCTGTAGTCTAAAACCACCACTAATTTACTAATCACACATTGTCTTCTAAATTGTTAATGTAGACAAGCAACAGCAGTGGTCCTAGCACTTACTTCCATTATACTATACTGCTGATAGACTTCCAACCACTTAAAACAACCCACTACTACCACTTTCACACATTAACAAGCCAGCGTTAGATCCAAAGGCTTTAAACTTTAGACCAATTCTAATTCTACATCTTATGCCCAGCTAAGATTTTTCTCACATACATGGCAATTTCATCCATTATTAATATCTTTATGCAACCTCCTTTTCATTCTCCGCCTATGCTTTCTGACTGAATCTCCTTATTCAGTTCCACGCAGTCATGCTACCATAATATAATTAGATCTCCCTATTTAATTCTATTCATATCATTAATTCATTTAAATTGTTGTAAATGCTGCAAGCATTTAGACAAAGCACTTTAAATTTTATAATGTTCCTGTACTCTGACAACATTTATTGTTGGTTTTTATTTCTATTTATTTTATCTTTCTAACTTCCACTTCCTGTTTTCTGAAATAAAAACAAAAGTGCTAGGAGCAATTAAAAGATCACCTGACATCACTTGGGAAAAGAGTGAGAGATAATCTCTCAGATTTGGGAGCCCTCATCATAATTGAGAGAAAGAAATACAAGTTAATTTTAAGTTAGAGAGAGGATGGGTGTTCAAAAAGATTCATGGGGCAATTTCTAGCACATTAAGCTTCTTTGACATTGCAATGCATTGTAAATGGCAAGAGTATTGTAAAGGGCAGAACATATGATGATTAAGAAAAACTAAACCAAAATAATGACCATTTTGCTTCTCTCCTTCCCGAATTCGCCACTTGATCTCCCTGCCTAACAAGGTTGTCAGGTTATCTACTACTGATTGATTGATTGATTACTGCTCTGCATTCATACCATTCCCTCAGTACTAATAATCAAGCTTTACAACTTAGTCCTCCCTCTGAATTGGATACTGGACTTCCTTATTGGAAGACCAGTCAGTGCAGATTGGTAATAACATCTTCTCTTTGCTCAGGCACACTACAAAGATGTGTCTTAGCCTACTACTCTACTCACTTTACACTCATGATTGTGAGGCTAAATACTGCGTAAAAAAATCCATAAATTTGCCGATTACACGATTGTTGGTAGAATCACAGATATGATGAAGATGAATACAGGAATGTTTGATTGAGTGATGTCACAACAAACCCTTGCACTCAACATCAACAAGACCAGGTAACACCCTCTGGTATTTTACATCTATATCCTAAGAGAGAAGATTCTTTCTGTCTATCCTATCTATGCTTCTCATAATTCAAGAAACCTCCCATCAAATCTCAAAGTTCAAAGTAAATTTATTATCAAAGTACATATATCACCTTATACAGCCCTGAGATTCATATTCTTGCAGGCATACTCAATAAATCCATAATAGAATATTAACCCTTGCTTAAAGGTATTGGCCTGTGGCATAAAACAGGTTGGGAACTCCTGATCAAGAGAGAATATATCCAGTTTGGCTAACCTTTCCTTATAATTCATACTATCCAATCCAGGCAGCATCTTGGTAAACCTCTTCTGCACCCCTTCCATGTTCTCCATCTACTTCCTAAAGTGGTGACCAGAACTACAGCCAATACTCTAAAAGAAATCTGTCTCAAATTTTATATAGCTAAAGCATGACTTCCTTACTCTTCCACTCAACATCCAACTTTTGAAGGCCTTCTTAACCACCTTATCCACTTTAGGGGAATAATGAACGTAGCCCCACAAATTTTGCTGTATATCAATGCTATAAGGGGCCTACTGTTAAATATATGGAAGTAGGTACAGAGATGATGTCAGGGATAAGTTTTTTTTATGCAGAGAGTGGTGAGTGCGTGGAATGGACTGCTGGCAACTGTGGTGGAGGCGAATATGATAGGGTTTTTTAAGTGCTTCCTGGATAGGCACATGGAGCTTAGAAAAACAGAGCACTATGGGTAACCCTAGATAATTTCTAAAGTACATGTTCGGCACAGCATTGTAGGCCAAAGGGCCTATATTGTGCTATATGTTTTCTATGTTTCTACAAAATTTCACTTCTCATTTGACTCCCAAAGTACAAAACTTCAGTCTTGCCAGGATTAAATCCATTTGCCACTTTTCTCCCGTATCCATAGCTGATCAATATCACGTTGCATTATTTGATAGTCCTTTATACTGTCCACAACTCCATCAGTATTGTTACCCTCAGACTTGCTAATCCACCCATCTACATTCCTATTCAGATCATTGATATACATGACATACAAGAGGTCCCAGCACTAATTCTTGCCATGGACCTCCAGCCAGAATAACAGCCTTCCACTCCTGTCTTTCATGGGCAGACCAGTTCCAAATCCAAATTTAAGCTGGATCCATGCATCTTCATCTTCTGAATCATCTTGCCATGAAGAGACCTTATCAAATGCCTTACTGAAGTCTATGCAGATAAGGTCCAGTTTTACACCTCATCGAGCACCTTTGTAACCTCAAAAAACATTCAAGTTTGTATGGCATGACCTGTTTATACAAGCCTTGATGACTTTCCCCAAGCAGGCCACACCTTTCTAATGCACAGAAATCCTATCCAGTGTCCTCTCCAATAGATTGCTACCACTGAAGTACGGCTCACTGGCCTACAACTGACTGATTATCTTGAACAAAAGCAGAATATTTTCTACTCTCCAGTCCTTCAGGACCTCATCTGTTGCCAGTGAAGACAAAGATCTTAGGCAATGTCCAAACAATTCCATCACTTATTTCAATATTCTGGAAAATAAGCCATCAGACCCTAGGGACCTATCCAGCTTAATGCTTTTCAGAAGACCCAAAACCACCACCTCCTCCTTAATCTCAACATTCAAGCATATTAGCATGCCCCACTCTTTCACTATCCTCCAAATCATGATACAAAATACCACTTGCTCTGCTTCAAACACAAATGAACTCCACTGTACATGTACTCTCTCCTTAGTTATCTTTCTTAGTGGAAGTATGAAATGCCCTGATATTCTCCTTGATCCTGCTTGTCAAGGATATTTCATGGCCTGTTCTGGCCTTCCTAATATACTTGAGCATTTTCCTCTATATTCCACAAGGGCCCAGTCTGACTTTAGCTTCCTAAACCTTACAATTACTTCCTTTTTCTTCTATACTATATTTAGGACCTCTCAGATCATCTAAGGCTCCCTTACTATTCTTGTCCTTATTGGAACATGACAATTCTGAACTCTAATCAGCTGACCTTTAAACAACTCCCACACGCATTAGGTTGAGAGTATTCGGGCAGTGGGCGAATCAGCCCTCTTGCGCTTTTTGATCTCGTCACTTGAGATTCAGTATCACGCAACCCTGCCACTTTGATCTGGCCCACGCCTTCATTAACCAGGTCCAACACTTGCCTTTCTTGGATCTTGCCCCTCCTGACACAGGTCATCAGGTTTGTGGGGGTGTGGCCAGGGTTAACCTGGGTGTTAGGGTTCAGGATCAGACATGGGCGTGCCCAAAAACAGCTGCTCCTAATCAATGTCTCTTAGCTCTTGCCTTATCCTCCTGTAATTTACCTTCCCCTAATATCCAATTTTCTCCTTATTACTAACTACCCTAAAACATAATGAGTTGTAATCCTTGCTCTCTAAATGTTCACCAATCAGGTCAGTGACCTAGTCTGGTTCGTTTTCCAAAAGTAGGTCCAGTATGCTCTTTAAAAACGCAAACAGGAATTCTGCAGATGCTGGAAATTCGAGTCTCGGCCTGAAACGTCGACTGTACCTCTTCCTAGAGATGCTGCCTGGCCTGCTGCGTTCACCAGCAACTTTGATGTGTGTTCCAGTATGTTCTCTCTAGTTGGACTCTCCACAGATTGTTTCAAGAAGCCCTCTTGAAGGATGCTAGAGCATAATCCTATCAACATAGCTGCACGTCACATTTCTGAGCTCTACCCAAATTGCCTCTATGGATGAGCCCTCCAGTATATCCTACCTGAGTAGTGCAGTGACCATCTCCCTTATCAGGAGGAATAATGGAGAATGTCACAACAACAGTACAGCCCTGCCTTCTCTTTTACCCACCCCCATTACATCTAAAGCAACAAAACCCAAGAATGTCAGAACTGTCAGTCCTGTCCCTCAAACAACCAGGTCTCTGAAATGGCAACATTGCAATATTTTGCACTGAATCTAGGCCCCAAGTTCAAGATTGCTTAATGCTATTTCCAATACAGGTATAAAGGAGAACCAAATAATTGTTACTCTGGATCAGATGCAGCACAAAAAAACAAAATATAAATAACACATTAATAAAAAAGCCATAAATGTGAATACATAAGATAGCATACATAAAGTGACGCTAGGTAAGGTGGCAGACAGGAAATGGTAAAGCAGTGGTTGGTGGGTGTGTAGAAGGGTGGGTTAGTGGGTGGAGCTGTTGATCAGCCTTACAGCTTGGGGGAAGTAACTTTTTCAGGGTGGTAGTCCTGGCATTGATACTACATAACCTCCTCCCTGATGGGAGTGAGATCAACAGTCCATGAACAGAGTGGGAGGGATCCTTTATGATGTTACTGGCCTTTTTCTGGCACCATTCGGTTTATATGTCCTTGGCAGTGGGTAGGCTGATGTCTATGATGTGTTCATCTTTCTTTCTCATCATACTCCTAGCATTGAAATAAACATAGTTCAGCCCTTCTGTCCACCATGTTCATTAGCCTGAACTTACTTTCAGTCCTGGTTGTCAGATCATCTTTCTTGCTCTCAACCCTACCACCTGTTGCTCAGCTGCTGTGGTTCCCATTCCCAACCATTCTAGTTTAAACCCTCCCAACCTTCCATTTTATACCATACAAAATGTTTAAATTATCATTTAGAAAAATCTCTATTACTGTGTGTTGATTCAGCAAGATCTGTTATTGAGACTATAAAGAAACCTAATGCTAGCTTTCATTCTCATGTCAGCTGTTTAAGTTTTCTCTAATACGCTTCGCCCCTTCTAAAATCCTTTGCTTTAGGAGTCAGAATATGGTTGTCCTTCATTCTTAAACACTCCCAAATATCAGTCAATGAAAATTTCACTGAATGAGTTATGTTATAGGTAAAGGACAAAAGCTCTTCACGTGAGATGCCCATTTGCTCAGCATCCATTACTGAAGCCCTTGTGGTGTTTCTGGATACAGCTCACAGATTAGAAAATATTGATTACTCAAATATCCATTTATGAATACTGGTTCAGTACTGTAGGTAAAAAGCAACCATGAATTAAGCACCAGTTAATGAAAATTAATGTCAGTTTTCCAACTGCCTGTCCCCTGTTTCTTCAGGTCTAACTCCACACCTTAATGTCTGATTCTATTTCTCGCAAGTATCCCCAAATAGGATGATACTCAGCAGAATTTGTGATTACCCTTCCAAAAGCATAAACCATAGCTTTGTTCACTCAGGGCATGTTATCTCAAATCATTTAGTCGCTGAAAGTCAATGTTCTGACTCATTCTACAGGAGCTTCTCGCTGCAGCTTCTGTGCAGTAGCCCCTTCTCTCGGCTCACCCAGAAAGACCCCAGGTTACGTTCTCTCCAGCAATCAGCGCCCCACCAACACCCCTAGAACCACCAACCCACCGCCCCGGACCCCAGGTCCCGGTAGTTTCATTACTGACAGTGATACCACACAACGGTCCCCATCTTCAGGACCCATCAGCACCCCTCCCGGCCCCACCCCCGACCCAGGCAGCTTCACCAAACAACGGTGCCCGACCCAGACAGTCTCACCAAACAACGATCCCCGCTCCACCCTCGCCCGCCAACTCCCCGGACCCCGTCCGCTTCAACAGCCCCCGCCACCGCCACCACCCCACAGCCCCAACTTGCGCCGGGAGCGGGCGGCGAGAGCTGAGACTGGCAAAGGGGGAAAGGACACTGACCTTTGAAGTTGAAGTGCGCGGACACTCGGAGCCTCACTTCCCCGGCCACCAACTCCCCGGGGCCGTACACCACTTTGTTGTTCCTCAGCGTCACGGACAACTCCTGAACTTTCCCCATGGCCGCGGCCCCGCTCCCCGCAAACCACTGCACAGGCGCACCGATGGCTGCCAGACGTCAGCGCAGCGCTCCGCCCCTCCCGGCGGCGCATGCGCCAGGACAGCCCGGAGGCCGGAGCGCGGAGCCGCTGCTGGCAGCTGGGGTGAGTGAGGGTGGGAACGACGTGTTTAATTGCTGGGGCGAGGAGTGAGGTGACAAGGAGTGGTGTTGTGGGGATTTGAATGGGTAGTGGAGCAGAGATTGCGGGTGGGGGTGTGAGCCATACATGCAGTGAGGGACTTGGAGTCTTTCAATGTTGCCCGTTGGAGATGCGGCACTGCTTGTTTTTTCTCGATGTAGATGCTGCCTTGCCTAATGAATACTTCTGGCACTTTATGTTTAATTTCAGATTTCCAACACCCTCAAAGTTCAAAGTATATCGAAGTGTATATATGTCACCATATACGACCCTGAGATTCATTTTCGTGTGGGCATATCATTAAATACATAATAGAATCGATGAAAGACTGCGCCAATTTGGGTGTTCAACCAGTGTGCAAAAGACAACAAACTGGGCAAATACAAAAATAAAGAAAGAATAACAATAAATAAATTATTAATAAATATCATGAACATGTGGTGAGTCCTTGAAACTGAGTCCATAGGTTGTGGGAACATGTTGGGGTGTGCCCTTGAGTGAAGTTAACCCCTTCTGTTCAAACAGCCTGTTGGTTGAGGGGTGGTAACCAGACCATAAGATAAAGAAGCAGAAGTCGGCCATTCGGCCCATCGAGTCTGCTCCGCCATTTTATCATGAGTTGATCCATTCTCCCATTCAGTCCCACTCCCCCGCCTTCTCACCATAACCTTTGATGCCCCGGCTACTCAGATCCCTATCAATCTCTGCCTTAAAAACACCCAATGACTTGGCCTCCACTGCCGCCCGTGGCAACAAATTCCACAGATTCACCACCCTCTGGCTAAAAAAATTTCTTCACATCTCTGTTCTGAATGGGTACCCTTCAATCCTTAAGTCATGTCCTCTCTTACTAGACTCCCCCACCATGGGAAATAATTTTGCCGCATCCACTCTGTCCATGCCTTTCAACATTCAAAATGTTTCTACAAGGTCCCCCCTCATTCTTCTAAACTCCAAGGAGTACAGTCCAAGAGCAGACAAATGTTCCTCATATGTTAACCCTCTCATTCCTGGAATCATTCCAGTGAATCTTCTCTGAACCCTTTCCAACGTCAGCACATCCTTTCTTAAATAAGGAGCCCAAAACTGCCCACAGTACTCCAAGTGAGGTCTTAGCAGTGCCTTATAGAGTCTCAACATCACATCCCTGCTCCTATACTCTATTCCTCTATAAATGAATGCCAACATTGCATTCACCTTCTTCACCACCGACTCAACCTGGAGGTTAACTTTAAGGTTGTCCTGCACGAGGACTCCCAAGTCCCGTTGCATCTCAGAACTTTGAATTCTCTTCCCATTTAAATAATAGTCTGCCTGTTTATTTCTTCTACCAAAGTTCATGACCATACACTTTCCAGCATTGTATTTCATTTGCCACTTCTTTGCCCATTCTCCCAATCTATCCAAGTCTCTCTGCAGACTCTCTGTTTCCTCAGCACTACCGGCCCCTCCACCTATCTTTGTATCATCAGCAAACTTAACCACAAAGCCATCTATTCCATAATCCAAATCGTTGATGTACAACATAAAAAGAAGCAGCCCCAACACGGACCCCTGTGGAACACCACTGGTAACCGTCAGCCAACCAGAATAGGATCCCTTTATTCCCACTCTCAGTTTCCTGCTAATCAGCCAATGTTCTATCCACGTAAGTAACTTTCCCATAATTCCACGGACTCTTATCTTGTTTAGCAGCCTCATGTGTGGCACTTTGTCAAAGGCCTTCTGAAAATCCAAATATACAACATCCACTGCATCTCCCTTGTCTAGCCTACTTGTAATTTCCTCAAAAAATTGCAATAGGTTTGTCAGGCAGGATTTTCTTTAAGGAAACCATGCTGAGTTCTGCCTATCTTATCATATGCTTCCAGGTACTCCATAACCTCATCCTTGACAATCGACTCCAACAACTTCCCAACCACCGATGTCAAGCTAACAGGTCTAAAATTTCCTTTTTGCTTCCTTGCCCGCTTCTTAAATGGTAGAGTGACATTTGCAATCTTCCAGTCCTCTGAAACCATGCCAGAATCTATTGACTTTTGAAAGATCATTGCTAATGCCTCTGCAATCTCCACAGCTACTTCCTTCAGAACACGAGGGTGCATTCCAACTGTTCCTGAACCTGGCGGTGTGAGTCTTCTGGTCAATATGTATCCCTCAAGCAATGTTACCGAAACAGATTTGGTTGGTATAACATTGTGTGGCATTGCTAAGTATCAATTAGTTGTTGGCTTTCTGATTTAATAACTGCCAGTAATTCAGAAGTACCTCATCTGGGAGATCCTGAAAGAGATATGAAAGTAGAAACTTCAAGCTTTTATTTTTTTCCTCGCATTGCAAAATATTGTGGTGTTTCCCTGATCAAATGCAGCTCAGACCGCAGTTGATTTGCAGCTGTTGGTCAAAGGCAATTGTGTTTCAGGATTTTTTTTTTGCACACAACACTACCGTTCTCTGTCACCACTTTTCTTTCTTCCACTTTGCATCTGGCTGTCTATCAAATTCAAGAAAAATGATGTGTCATTATAATTTGGCTAGTTACCAAGTACTTTTGAGAGTGTGCAATGTTTGATTCAATGTCAATTGTAAAACATTCATACAGTGAATGAATAGAATATTGACCTTGAGCAACTAAGTAATCTGAAATAACATGTTCCGAGTGTAAAAAAATGTGATTTATGATTTTGGGAGAGCAATTACAAATTCTGCTTTATACCATATTATATAGGGAAAAGATTAATGAAAAGCAGATACTTTTATCACAGACTTGTTCACAAATAGCATCTAAATTATCAGTGTCAGATGTAGCTCGAAGAACATTAGTGGTTTGACATGATGACAGGAAACCTGTAGGAGAGTTTTTAAAGTGTTGCATTGGGGTAGCTCCATTCTCTCAACCTCAGAAGTCCAGATCCATTGGTATGAACAAGTGTCACAACTGGGGTCTTCTCTGGTTGCAGTGGATGACCATGATGTCTTCAGTGCCTTGTCATGCCTTTTGCTCTCCACGGAGCATTGCAGTATTGTCTTCCTATCCATTAGATCTCACTGTAGATCTCATCCGCCAGAGTCGACTTCACATGTTCCTATCTCACTGGCATGAGGCCACCGGTTACCCTCACCTGCTGAGACGATGCACCGGGGTGTGGCCACTGTCAAATGTAAACAGCTACTTGGAGCCACGGGTGAGAGCTGAATGTCCAGTGGGAACCAAAGGTGAGTGACCTGCCTGTGAATAAGGACCACAAGCCCCTTCACCAGAGGTGCTATCCCTCCCTGGACATCCCACACACGCCACAAAGAACAATACATAAATAGTTAAACAGCCAAAACTAATTGGTTGAGTCCTTTTGAGTATCCTTGCTGAAGTTTCAGTAATATCACTCCTGGGTTGACAAAACAATAACCTGTATCCTTCCCGTTTCATGTTAACAAACTATCCACAAACCTATCTCATCAGCCATTGGCTGACCCATTTGTGGAATAACACAGAAAATGATGGAGGAAATCAGCAGGAGTCAAATGGACTGAAATGAGCAGGCAACATTTCAGGCCAAGAATCTTCAACAGCGGTTGATAAACAGGTTTAATATTTCAGAAATATTGATGTTGATTAGAATCATTTAGTTGATGGTAGAAGTTAAGCTTAAGAGGTTAGAGCCAAAGGTATAACAAGTGTAGGCAGGATGGTTGTTAAAGCAGTGGACTGCTCCTCCTGTGAGGTGTGGGATTTCTGGGATAACAATCTCACTGATGACTATATCTGCAGGAAGTGCACCCAACTTCAGCTCCCAACTGACATGGTCAGGAACTGTTGGACCTGGATGTACTCAGGACCATTCAGGAGGCTGAGAAACCTCACAGATGAGATTTTTACTGAGGTGGTTACACCCAGCGTGCAGGACTCAGAAAGTAGTGGGGGACTGCCAGGAGAACTAAGCAGTTAGTGCAGGGTTCCCTGTGGCCATTCCCCTCAGCTACAAGTACAACGCTTTGGATACTGCGGGGGGGAGGGTGTTGGTGGGGAGGGGAGACGATTGGTGATTGACCTATCAGGGCACAGCAGCAGCAGCCAGGCCAGTGGCACTGTGGCTGGCTGTGAGGCTCAGTGGAGAAGGTAAAGCCAGGCAGAGCGATAGCTATAGGATACTTGATAGTTGGGATGGACCGGCAGTTCTGTAGCCACAGAAGAGAACCCAGTTCTCGCCTCCCAGGTACTAGGGTTAAAAATGTCTCGGAGCAGCTGCAGAATATTCCCAAGAGGGAGGGTGAGCAGCCAAACGTTGTGGTGCACATTAGCATAATTGACATTGTTTATAGGGAGTTAAGGAAGAGGCTGAAGAGCAGGACCTCCAAGGTAGTAATCTCTAGATTATCCCAGTGCCACGTTCTAAACAGGGCAGGAATAGGATAGTATCGAGGGGGCAACGTTTCAAGTTCTTGGATAATTGGAATCTTTCTGGGGCAGGGGTGACTTGAATAAGGGGGACGGGTCGCACCTCAACTGGAGGGGAACCAATGTCCTGGCCAGTACATTTGCTAGCGCTACTCAGGAGGATTTAAACTAGTATGGCGGGGAAAGGAACCGGAGCACCAGGTTAGAAAGGTGAGGGATGGACAAGAAGGTAGATGTCAGGGCCACTAAGAACAGACGGGAGCAAAAGAGGGGATGGGATGGACAGTTTGAAGTGTGTGTATTTTAATGTTAGAAAGTATTATGGGTAAAGGTGACGAACTTAGAGCATAGATCAGTACATGGAACTATGATGGTTTGGCCATTACAGAGACTTTGTTGAGACAAGGACAGGAATGGGTGCTTAACGTCCCAGGGTTTTGATGTTTTAAAAAAGATAGAGAAGGAGGTAGATGATGTGTGGAGTTGCTCTGCTAATCAGAGACGATATCACAGCTGCATTCAGGGGACATAATGGAGGGCTCATCCACTGAGTCTGTATGAGTAGAATTCAAAAATAGGAAGGGTGCGGTCACTCTGATGGGATTGTACTACAGACCTCCCAATAGCCACCGGGACATTGAGGAACAGATATTCAGCCAGGTTAAGAAAAGGTTAAAAAAAAACAATAGGGTTGTTGTCATGGGGAACTTCAACTTCCCTAATATAAACTGGAACTTTCTCAGTGCAAGTGGTTTAGTTGTGGCAGAATGGTGCTTCCAGGAAGGTTTCTTAAATTAATATGTAGATAGTCCAAGAAGAAGAGGAGCAGTACTGGACCTGATGTTGAGTAATGAGCCTGGCCAGGTGACCAACACTTCAGTGGGTGAAGAGATAGGGAACAATGATCACAACTCCTTACATTTTAAGATAGCTATAGATAAGGATAAGTACGAGCTTGCAGGAGAGTATTAAACTGGATTGGGCCAAATTATGAGAGCTTTAGACACTAGACAGAGTTAATTGGGAACAGCTGTTTTTGGGCAAGTCCACATCTGACATGTGGAGGGTGTTTAAAGACCAACTGCATGGAGTACAGGATGGGTGAGTTCCAGGCAGGAGGAAGGACAAGATGGCAAGGTAAGAGGTGATGATTTTAGTCAAGAAGAGAAAGGAAAAGTATGAAAAGTTTAAGAAGCTAGAATCAAACAGAGACCTTGAGGATTATAAAAAAGCCAGAAAAGAACTCAAGGAAGGAATTAGGAAAGCCAGGAGGGGTCATGAAAAGTCCTGACAAGTAGGATTGAAGGGAATCCCAAGGCAGTCTATACGTACATCAAGAGCAAGAGGACAATGGGGGAGAGGGTAGGACCACTCAAGGATAAATGGGGAACATTTCCTTAGATGTAGAGGTTATGGGTGAAGTCCTTAATGAGTACTTTACATCAGTATTTACCAAGGAAAGGGATACGGAGGATTAGAAGATCAGTGCCGAGTGTATAAATACTTTAGGATGTTTAGAGGTCAAGGAAGAGGAAGTGTTGGGTCTCCTAACGAATATTAAGGTGGATGTCACCAGGGCCTGATGGGATTTCCCCAGGTTATTGAAGGAGGCTAGAGATGAAATTGCTGGGGCCTTGACCAATATCTTTCTATCCTCTGTAGCCACAAGAGAAGTACTAGAGGAATAATGAGTAGCTATTGTTCTTCCATTATTTAAGAAGGGAACAAGAGATAATCCTGAAAGCTAGACCAGTGAGTCTCATGTAAGTGGTAGGGATGTTACTGGAGAAAATTCTTAGAGATATAATTTATGAGCATTTGGAAAACCATGCACTAATTAAGGAGAGCCAGCATGGCTTTGTGTGTGGTAGGCCGTGCCTTACCAACATGATTGAGTTTTTTGACAAGGAGACAAGAGAGATTGGTGAGGATAGGGCAAGGGATGCTGTCTGCATGGATTTTAGTAAGGCATTTGACAAGGTCTATCATAGAAACTAATCCAGTAGATTAAAATGCATGGATATCCTTGCGAATTGGCTGTTTGAATTCAGAAATGGCTTGCGCATAGAAAACAAAGTAGAGGTCAAAGGGACTTATTCGAGCTGGAGGTGTGTCATTAGTGGAAATTTGTAGGGATCTGTGCTGGGACCTCGACTGTTTGTGATGTATATAAATGACTTTTATGAAAATGTAGATGGGTGGGTTAGTAAATTTGCAGATAATACCTAGATTGGTGGAGTTGTGAATGGTGTAGAAGTTGACAAAGAATACAGTACCATATAGATCAGTTGCAGATATGGGCTGAGAAATGGCAGATGGAGTTTAACGCAGACAAATGTGAGATGTTGCACATCAGTTGGGCAAATGCGAGGAGACAGTACATTAAGGGCAAAATCCTTAATAGTGTTGTTGAGCAGAGAGATCCTGGGATCCAAGTTCATAGCTCCTTGAAACTGGCGACACAGGTCAATAAGGTGGTTAAGAAGGCTTATGGAATGTTTGCTTTTATTAGTTGAGGCACTATGTTCAAAGGTCAAGAGGTTACGTTGCAACTTTATAAAACTCTGGTGAGGCCACATCTGGAATACTGCTTACATTTCTGGTTGCCCCACTCTAGGAAGGATGTTGAGGCTTTGGAGAGAGTGCAGAAGAGGTTTACCAGGATGCTGCCTGGTTTAGAGGGCATGTGCTATCACAAGAGGCTGGATAAACTTGGGTTGTTTTCTCTGAAGCATTGGAGGCTGAGGGGAGATCTGATAGAGGTTTACAAGATTATGGGAGGCACAGGTAGAGTGGACAGAGAGTATCTCTTTCCCAGGGTTGAAATGTCTAATACTAAGGGCATGCATTGATGGTGAGAAGGGGGTAGATTCAAGGGGAATGTAAGGAGCAAGTTTGTAACTCAGTGGATGTCTGTAATGCGCTGCCTGGTATGGTGCCTGCCTGCCTAGCCAGTACCTCAGAGGCTTTTAAGAAATTTTTGGATAGATACGTGGATGTACGAAAAATAGAGGGATACGGACATGGTGTAGGTAGGAGGGATTAGTGTTTGGGTGTTTTTGATCTGTTTTTAGCTAGATCAGCACAAGATTGTGGACCGTATAGCCTTTTCCTGTGCTGTACTCTTCCGTGTTCTATGATACAAAGATTGGTGATGTTGTGGATAGCATAGAAGACCATCAAAAAAAAAACAATGGGATATAGACCAGTTGCAGATTGGGGCAGGAAAATAGCAGATGGAGCTTAACCCGGTCAAATGTGAAGTGTTGTGCCTTGGTAGGTCAAATGCAAAGAGACAGTACACTGTTCAGGGTTAATAAGGGCAGAGAGATCTTGGGGTCCAAGTTCAAAACTCCCTGAAAGTAGCTGCACAGGTTGATATATGGGAGTACACAGAATAAGGGATGATGTTGTAGTGCAGTTAGAGACCGGCAGGTATGACATTGTGGGCATCTCTTGAGTCATGACTGAAAGAAGATCACAGTTGGAAGCTGAACATCCAAGGGTATACCTCTTTTTTGAAAGGACGGGCAGGTAGACAGAGGGGAGGGGTGGCTCTGTTGGTATAAAATGAAATCATATCTTTTGAAAGAGATGAAATAAGATTGGAAGATGTAGAATTCTTGTGTGTCTAACATAAGAAACTGCAAGGATAAAAATACCCTGATGGGAATTATATACAGGCCCCCAAACAGTAACCAGAATGTGGGATATAAATTTCAATGGGAAGTAGAAAAGGCATGTAATAAGGGCAATGTTGCAATAGACATAGAGGATTTCAATTTGCTGGTAATTTGGGAAAATCAGGTTGAGTGCTGGATCCCAAGAGTGGAAATTTGTGGAATGCCAAGGAGATGGATTTTTAGAGCAGCTTGTGGTTGACCCCACTAGGGAAAATGCAATTCTGGATTGCTTGTTGTGTAATGAGCCAGATTTGATTTGGGAGAGGTAGTAATGGTGGGCAAACTTAATAAGGATTTTGTGTCAGTCTTCACTGTAGAAGATCTAGCAGTACATCAGAAGTCTAAGTGTCAGGGGTCAGAAATGAGTGTAGTTGCTCTTACTAAGGAGAAGGTGCTTGGGAAGTTGAAAGGCCTGAAGGTAGACAAGTCATTTGGACTAGATTTGCCCCCTGAATACTCAATTCCCTCTAAAATGCGGGCATCACATATCTGGAATAAAGTTGCCCAAATTTCTACCCCATTAACTCAAATTTCACATGGCCAGTATGAAATCAGTGATCCAATTGCATGGGGAAACAAGTAACAAAGCAACTGACCAAACCAACACAAAATGCTGGAGGAATTCAGCAGGCTAGGCACCATCTATGGAAAAGAGTGAACAATCAATGTTTTAGGCTGAGACCCTTCATCAGGACTGGAGAAAAAAAGATGAGAAGTTAGAGTAAGAAGCTGGGGGGAGAGGCAGAAGAAATACAACGTAGTAGGTGATAGGTGAAACAACACATGTAAAATGCTGGAGGAACACAAAAGGCCAGTAAGCATCTATGGAAAATAGTATAGTCAATGTTTCGGGCCGAGACCCTTCATCAGAACTGGAGAATAAAAGATGAGGAGTTAGACTTAGAAGATAGGGGTGGGGGGAAGAGGAAGAAACATGAGGTGATAGGTGAAACTAAGAGGGTGGGAAGGGTGAAGTAAAGAGTGGGAAGTTGATTAGTGAAAGAGATACAGGACTGGGGAAGGGCAAATCTGATAGGAGAGGATAGAAGGCCATGGGAGAAAGAAGGGGTGGGAGAACTAGAGGGAGGTGATGGACAGGTAAGGTGAGAGAGGGCAATGGGAATGAGGAATGGTGAAGAGAAGCATTTCCTGAAGGTCAAGTAATCAATGTTCATGCTACCAGGTTGGAGGCTACCCAGATGGAATACAAAGTGTTGCTCCTCCAACTGAATGTGGCCTCATCAGGACAGTAGAGGAGGCCATGGACTGACATGTTGGAATGGGAATGGGAAGTGGAATTGAAATGGGTGGCTATGTTCCAAGCCTACTCTGGTATCACTCCCCAACTTTTCCTGCACTACATAAGTGACTGCATGTGGGGCTCATCAACTTCATCAACTTTACCTCTAGCTTCCACCCTGCTCTTAAATTTACCTGGTCCATTTCTGACACTTCCCTCTCCTTTCTTGATTCTCTATCTCTGGAGACAACTTACCTGATATCTTTTATCTGATACCTGGAGACTTAACTGATATATTTTATAAACCCACAGACTCTCACAGCTACCTTCCCACCCTGTTACTTGTGAAAATGCCATCCCTTCTCTCAATTCCTCCCCGTCTACCGCATCTGCTCTCAGGATGGGGCTTTTCATTCCAGGACTAATGAGATGTCCTCCTTCTTCAAAGAAAAGAGCTTCCCTTCCTCCACCATCAATGCTGCCCTCAACCAAATCTCTTCCATTTCATGCACGTCTGCCCTCATCCATCCACCCGCCACTCCACCAGGGATAGGGTTCCTCTTGTCCTCACCTACCACCCCACCAGCCTCTGCACCCAACACATAGTTCTCTGTAACTTCCACCATCTCCAACGGGATCCCAGCACCAAACACATCTTTCATTTCCTCCACGCCACTGTCTGCAGGGATTGCTTCCTCCATGACTCCCTTGTCCACTCATCCCTCCCCACTGATCTCCGTCCTGGCAATTATACTTTGCAAGCAGAACAAGTGCTACACATGCCCCTACACCTCCTCCCTCAATACCATTCAGGGCCCCAAACAAACAGTCCTTCCAGGTGAGGCGACACTTCACCTGAGAGTCTGTTAGGCTCATATACTGCATCCGGTGCTCCCCGTGTGGCCTATATATCGGTGAGACCTGACATAGATTGGGAGATAGCTTCGCTGAGCACCTACTGACATCGACCGCCAGAGAGAGTGGGATCTCCAGCATCTGCAGATTTTCTTGTTTGTGATAGATTAGAACACAAAACCCAGGCTATACTCTTCTTTAAAACTTTGTATGAAATGGTAAGGACCTAAAATAGACAGTTAATTTCTCATAGAGAAACAGTACACTTATCAGCGAACAGCTGAGAAGGAAATAGCAACTAGGTGGGGCCCAACATATTCACGTAATCTCTTAAAGGCAAAGTCCATGCGTACGCACACATGCACACACACATGCAAATGTGTGGCCACACCCAACATCTCTCTGCATTCAGATTATTAACACTATTTCCAGGAAAGAGGAACGCAGGTCAAATGACCTTCTCCCTACAACAATGAGGAGCTAACCACCTCCCTGATCCCCACTGGTGAATATTAGCCACGCCCTTTGGAGGGAATACTCAATGAACGCAAGGAATCTGACAGGACAAAAGAAGCCCTCATCTACAGAGGGCTTGAATATTAACCCTCCCCCCTCAGACAACAGTCTCCCTCTCTTGCTTACTTTGCATAGAGGGTGAGGGTGGGAACCCTGTTTACCTGCACCCCGGGATCCTGGCATTAATCAACGCTAAAAGCATTCATTTACGAGATATGTGGGATCCCCACTCCCCATCTGCTTCTCCAACTTCCGTACCTGGCTACGTGCACCCTCTTCTACACACTCTTAAACCTTACAATAATTGAATCGCTGTACTTATGGGATGGCCAACAGCTGGTGCTATTAAAGGCAGCACTACCCCTTTTATTGGAAAAACTGCCATGTCCTCTCATCTCATTCCAGAAGTTAATTCAATATCCTTTGGCGGGTTGCCACTATTGCGTAGAATTCTGTAATAAGAGCCTACTAATGTAGAACTTTAGTGCCCCCCCCCCCCCGCCCCACCGTACTGTGCTCCATTCTGCTTGGTGATTTAAATTCCATTCAGTAAGAGTGGGATACCCAAGTTTAACTTACAGGCATTCCATAGCCCATTAGTAGGTTCCAAAGCCTGTGTCATTATCTGCCCACCCTGGGACTCTGCATCTCTCATACAGCGGGTGTGGGGGGGGGGGTGGAATCAACTCTTTTAAATAACCTTTTAAAAATGTATTTCTGCTCAAAAAGCCGTATGCAGCTCACAGCACCAGAATGTAATATTGAATCAGGTTCCTGGGTCTCGCAAGTGAGACAGAAAACACCGACTGAAAATTAGTATATTAACCATTTACTTGGAAACAGTAAAAATTCAGCCAAACATTCATGTTTCCCAGGTTACAGAAACTACAAAGCTGAATATTCAACAAACATACTTAATTAAAAGCACACAGAGCATATCTTCCCAATGGTCATGTACACGAACTTGCCTTAAGCAAAGAGAGATAGGTAAAAAACACCCACATGTGCTCTTTGTATATCCAGGATATTTGAAACTGGACACCAAGCAGCTAACCAATGGGAAAAGCAGCTCACATGAGGAAATCTGCTGATGCTGGAAATTCAAGTAACACACACAAAAAATGCTGGTGAACGCAGCAGGCCAGGCAACATCTATAGGAAGAGGTATAGTCAACGTTTTGGGCCGAGACTCTTCGTCAGGACTAACTGAAAGAGATAGTAAGAGATTTGAAAGTGGGAAGGGGAGGGAGAGATCTGAAATGATAGGAGAAGACAGGAGGGGAAGTGATGAAACTAAGAGCTGTAAAGTTGATTGGCAAAAGGGATACAAGGCTGGAGAAGGGAGAGGGTCATGGGATGGGAAGCCTAGGAAGAAAGAAAGGGGGAGGGGAGACCAGAGGATGGAGAGCAGGCAAGGAGTTATAGTGAGAGGGACAGAGGGAGAAAAAAGAGAAAGAGAAAAAAAGGGGAAAAAATAATAAATAAATAAATAGGTGCAGGAGTAGGCCATTCAGCCCTTCGAGCCAGCATCGCCATTCACTGTGATCATGGCTGATCATCCACAATCAGTACCCTTTTCCTGCCTTCTCCCCATATCCCTTGACTCCGCTATCTTTAAGAGCTCTATCTAACTCTTTCGTGAAAGAATCCAGAGAATTGGCCTCCACTGCCTTCTGAGGCAGAGCATTCCACAAAACCACAACCCTCTGTGTGAAAAAGTTTTTCCTCAACTCCATCCTAAATGGTCTACCCCTTATTCTAAAACTGTGGCCATAGGTTCTGGACTCGCCCGACATCAGGAACATGTTTCCTGCCTCTAGTGTGTCAGGAAGAGGAAGGGAGGAGGGGCATTAGCGGAAGTTAGAGAAGTCAATGTTCATGCCATCAGGTTGAAGGCTACCCAGATGGAATATAAAGTGTTGTTCCTCCAACCTGAGTGTGGCTTCATCTCGACAGTAGAGGAGGCCGTGGATAGACATGTCCGAATGGGAATGGGACATGGAATTAAAATGTGTGGCCACTGGGAGATCCTGCTTTCTCTGGCGGACAGAGTGTAGGTCTTCAGCAAAAAACAGCTGCAGTTTCTAAACTAACCAATCATGATGGAAGGGACTTTCCTCAATCAGAATAAGCCACCCCCCCCCCCCACACACACAGGAGAAATAGCTGATCCCCTAGTAGACTTAACCACATGCTGCTCTAAAAAGCCATCTTGTTAGCGTTCTGGAAATTCCCCGTCTTGGAATCCAGCACCAACCTTTATTTCCCAATCTACCTGCATATTGAAATTCCCCCATGACTATTGTAATATTGCCCTTTTGGCATACATTTTCTATCTCCCATTGTAATTTGTAGACCACATCCTTATTGCTGTTTGGGGTCTGCATACAACCCCCATCAGAGTCTTTTTACCCTTCCAGTTCCTTCACTCTATCCACCCTGATTCAACGTCTTCTGACCCTTTGTCACCTCTTTCTGATGACTTGATTTCATTTTTTGCCAACAGAGCAACGCCCCCTCTCTGCCTTCCTGCCTGTTCTGTTATGAGATGCTCTCAACCACACCACATTCTGAGATTTAAACACTCTAACTCTCCAATGTACAGATAACTTTAAGGGCTTAGGATGTTCCTACAATTGATAATCATGTTTTAGGTGCCAAGAATTGAGTACTTAATGAACGCTTGAACATTGGTTCAGTGCTCAGTTGTAAACCTTCCTGTGATTTTGTCTAGCGTTTCTTTTGTGCTCATTTTCTGGATCCCATTTGAGACCATGTCTCGATCCTAGCCTCGGATACTCTAGTGTCTGGGTCCAAGCCATCCTGGTCAAGGACCCTCGTTACAGTATGATTGAGTCAACATAGACCCAGAAAGCAGTCAGAGTCTATTGCCCGCTGTGAGCAGCCACAGCGAAGATATTTCCAGACAGAACCTGGAGATTCATGACCTCCAGGTAGCCATTGGTCAACTTTTGCAAGGAGGAAGCCAGAGTCGCTTGGGAGGACAGGTCGGTCCACCTCCAGGGCCGATATATCTTTAACCCCAGAGAGAGTCGCTGGTAATCCGGACTCTTGCCGCAGCTTCCTCATTCAATGCTCATTAATATTTGAACTTCAGCCATCCAGGTCTCCTTTGGAGCGCGGAAAGGTGGCCTTCATTATCTCCCTCCTGACTGGAAGAGCCCTGGCCTGGGCTACCACGCATTGGGAATGTAGGTGAGAATTCTGCGCGGGTTCGGAGGAGTTCATGGCCACCATGAGGAAGTTGTTTCATCACCCTGCTGGAGCAAGCCGAGCCTCAGACCGCCTGATGAAGGTTTGATGGGGTGATGGAGAGTGGCCGATTATGTAATCAAATTTTGGACCTAGGAGAGTGGTTGGAATGGGGAGGTCTTGGTCACACTGTATTGACACAGGCTCCAAGACGAACTAAAGAATGCCCTTGCCGTGGGAGAGCCAGCAGAGAAGGGTTCTCATCAACCAGTCCATCCGTCTTGATAATCGTCTGGCAGAGCGAAAGTGGGACTGATTCAGGAGGTCGAAGGGAGCCGGTCCGAGCCCGGACCCAACACATCGCCGTTCCACTCCACAGCCTTGGGTCATAACCGGCCCGTCGCCTGCTCAATATTCATGCAGGTTGGTTGCACTAGACTCTCCACCGATGAGAGGTCCCGGTGCTGGAGCCAATGTTGCTGCTTTTACTGTGGGGAAGCAGGTCACCTGCAGGCCAAACATCCAAAGCTGCAGCCACCAGGGGAACTGCTAAGTCTGTCCAGTGTCAGGAGGACTGTGACAGTAGCAGCCAATATGCCCAGTCCCACAGACTCTGGTTTTGTGCTGAAGGTGGAGTTCACCTGGGGTAAGAACTTGAGACAGGTAAGGTCTTTTGTGGACTCGGGGGAGTGAGTACTTCTTCTGGATTTGGAAACGTCCGTCAGTTCGACATACCACTGCGAGAGTTGAGCCAGTCCTTGTCTGCAGCTGTCTTGGGTGGCTGACTTCTAGGTTCCAGCTGGTCCAGCATCAGACCGTGGAATTGCAAATAAGGATAGGAGATCAAGTGGAGGACATCTGTTTCTATTTTACTGACTCTCCACTCATACTCCTGATCCTTGGGTACCCTTGGCTGTTCCAGCATAACCCATGGGTAGAACGGAGAGAGGGGAGAATCATTGGTTGGTCCAATCATTGTAAGAGGCTTTGTTTACAGCATGGTGTTCCGACACCCAGACTTTCTAATGACCAACGACCTATAAGGGGGCAGGATTCAGTGCCAGCGAACCCGAGACCTGGTCCATTCCCCAAGAGCAGACAAGCCGGTTCTGGCCAATGGGACAGTGCGAGTCCAGGCACAGTCTAGTTAGAGCCCCACAGGAACTAGAGAGAGGTAATTTCTAGGTTAGGAGGAGAGCAAGAAGATGCCCAAGCTGCCTGGGAGACTTGCCGTTAAGATGAAGGGACCTAGCCACGAGGTCTCAAGGATGTGAAAGATTCCTTTGTGCTGATCCATTGCCTGTGGATACAGAGGGGTAGTCAGACTCTGATTTGGCCACTGCTTCCACAGATGAACTTTGTGAGCTCAGAGAAGGGACTCTGAAGTCTGTTGAATTACTCCTGTCACCAAAGAAGTCTCAGGAGTCATCCTCGAAGGAAGGTACAGAGAAAATGGCAACACCCAAACCGGTCAAAGTCCCCTCCGTTTACAAGGACTTACAGGAGGCCTTTAGCTAGGAAAAGACCTCAATTCTTTCACCACACCGATCCTACAACTGTGCCATAGACCTGGTGCCCTGTAATTGTCCTCAGCGGGGTTGTTTGTCCGTGCTCTCAGGCCCAGAGAGAAGCACCAGGGAGGAGTATATAAAAGGAGATCTTGCCACAGGCTTCATTTGGCCCCCCACCTCACCTGCCAGTACAAAAGAAAAATGTGAGCCCACAGCCGCGCATTGATTACATGGGATTAAACTACATAACGACCAAGAATTGCTATCCCCTTCTTATGAATACAGCTTTCAAGATGCTCTAAGGACAAGGGTATTCACAAAATTAGACCTACAGAGTGTCAATTTGGTCCGTATCAGGGAGAGTGATGAGTGGAAGAGAGCATTCAATACACCAACAGTACCAGGTTATGCCCTTTGGCCTTGCAAATGCCCCAGCTTGCAAAGCCTTTATAAACGACACGCTCCAGGATACTCTCCATAAGTATGCCTTTGACTACTTGGATGATATCCTAAACTTCTCAAAGTCCATGGAGAAGCACATTGCTCACATCAGAGATATTTTAAAGAGGCTAGTAGACCATAAACTTCACAACAAGTTGAAGAATTGAAGTTTTATGTGACGGCTGTTTCCTTTTTGGGTTTCATCACTAATGGGATTCTCGAGATGGACTCTCACAACCCAGGCAGTCACCACCAGCCAATACCAAACAGGTCTAACAATTCCTAGGGTTTACTAACTTCTATCAGAAGTTCATCAGGAACTTCAGGTTGGTGCCAGCTTCCCTGATGGCCCCAATTAAAAAATCCATGGGCCCTTTTGTCTGGACTACTGAAGCAGAGGCTGCTTTTGCAGAGCTTATACAGCAGTTTACTACAACTCCCATCTTGGTTCCTCCAAACCTGGACCTTCCCTTCGTTGTGGAGCTGGATGCCTCAGATATCAGAATAGGTGCCATCTTGTCTCAACGATCACCTTCAGACAGTAAACTACACCCGTGTACATTCTTCTCCAGGCGCCCTGGAATGGCGTCGCAGAAGGAGGCCAAGAACCCATTTATCATCTGGACTGACCATAAAAACCTGGCCTATATTCAGAAGGCCAAGAAACTAAATTCCAGCCAGGCCAAGTGGTCTTTGGTTTTTAACGGGTTTAATTTCATCCAAACCTATCAACTGGGATCTAGGAATCAGAAGCTGGATGCCCTGTCCCGGCAGTTTGACGAACCGGAATGAGAGGAGCAGCCTACCACCATTTTGCCCCAAGCCAGGGTGATAGCACCAATTCGTAGGGGAATCGACGCTCTTGTTCACAAGGCCCAGGTGTAAGGGGGGGATTCCTGAGAACGGTCCTCCGGGTCGGCTGTTTGTCCCAGGTCCCATCCGGTCCCAGGTACTGCCAATGGTGACATTAGTCACGAATGGCTGCCCGTCCAGGGATTGGCAGGAACCTCAAGTTTATCAAAAGGAGGTATTGGTGGCCCAGAATGATGAGAGAAGTTCAGCAGTATGTGCAGGCATGAAAGGTGTGCACCCAAAACAAACCTCAAAGGCTCCTCCACCCCTTACCCGAAGAGATCTTGGGCACGCATCTCCATGGAGCTTGTCATGGGTCTTCCACCATTTAAGGGGAAGTTGGTTATCATGGCAGTTGTCAATTGGTTTTCGAAAGCCTGCAAGTTCATTGCCTTGGGGAAGCTACCTTCTATGCCAGAAATCGCTGAGATTGTCCTGGACCAGATCTTCAGGGTCCACGGATTCCTGGTGGACATTGTCTCAGATTGTGGTCCACAACTCTCATCACATTTCTGGAGGGCTTTCTGTTAACTGACAGAGGTAACAGCAAGCCTTTCCTCTGGGTTTCACCCACAATCCAATGGTCAAATGGGGCAGACCAACCACGATTTAGAACATACCCTCAGATGTCTGGTCTCGGAAAGAGCTGTTGAGTGGTGTGACCAGCTGAAGTGGGCAGAGGTCACCCATAACACCTTACAACACTGGGCATATGGGATGTCACTGTTTGAGTGCCAGCTTGGTTATTCTCTGCCTCTCTTTCTTCCAGAACAAGAAGCCAAGGTTGGGGTCCTTGTAGCAAAAGATCTTTTCTAATGCTGAAAGGAGAAATTGATGAGGGCAAGAGAGATTTTGCTGGCCTTTACCCAGAGAGCAGAGTCCAAGGCAAACCAAAGGAGAGGTCTGAGACCCCCATTATAGCCTGGGCAACAGGCCTGGCTGTCCGCTCATGATTTGCTTCTCGAGTGGAACCTAGAAAGTTGATGCCCAAGTTCATTGGTCCCTTTAAGGTCTTGAGGAAAGTAAACGCAGTGGCCTACACCTTGCAGCTCTCCAAGATCCTAAAGGTCAGCCTCACTTTCCATATCTCTAAAGTACAATCTGTCTCTACCAGCCCCTTAGCCCCAGCACTGCTGGCCCTGCCATGCAGGTATACCAAGGGGGAACAGGTCTTTACGGTGAGAAGACTTTTGGACCCGCATACTGTTTGAGGTGTTCGGCAATACCTAGTGGACTGGGAGGCGTTCGGACCAGAAGAAAGGTGCTGGGTGCCAGAATGGGATATCCTGGATCCGACTCTCATCCACAATTACCATCACTGCCTATCCGAGCAACCAGGGCCATCAGAAATCGGCTGTAGGGGAGGAGGTCCTATTATGAGACACTCCCAACAATGCCCCCTTCCGAGATTTAAATGCTCTAACTCTACAAAGTCACAGATAGCTCCTCTTTAAGGGTTTAGGACATTCCCGTTAATTGATAATCATGTTTTGGGAGCCAATAATTGAGTATTTAAGGAACACATGAACATAGGTTCAGTGCTCAATTGTAAGCCTGGCAGTGATTTCATCTAGCGTTCATTCTGTGCTCAGTTTCTTGATCCTGTTTGTGTCCATGTCTTGATCCCAGCCTCGGAGTCTCCAGCATTTGGATCCAAACCATCCTCATCAAGGACTCTCATCGCATATCCTTTCAACACAATGTGTATGTATGTGTATACAAGGCGGGAGGAGAAGATGGCGGCGCGATGCAGCGCGCGCAGCTCTCCGGTAAAATGATATCGTATTTGTAAGTAGGATGCCGTGGACAATTCTGATTTGATGGAGACAGACGTGAGAAGCACAGAGGAACATCTGGAGAAATTTCTGAAATGCCTGGTTCGCTGCCGCTGCTACTGTGCAATCGAGAATCTCCGGAGGGTGGGCCCCAAAATCCCCAGCTTTGCCTGCCACTGGCGACCGAGGCTGGGGTCGAAGCGTTTGGCAGAGGTGGTGCTTGGTACTCGGTGTCGGAGAGCTGATCGGAGCTTGAAGTTTTCAAACGACTCAGACTCGGACTGTGGTCGGGCATGGCAGGGAGAGTTTTCTTCCTTCTCCCATTTGCGTGAGATGTGGGACATTCAAGAAACTTTGAACTTTTTACTGTGCTCATGGCCTATACTTCATCAAGTTATGGTATTGTTGCACTGTTGGAACTATATGTTATAATTATGTGGTTTTGTTAGTTTTTCAGTCTTGGTCTGTCCTGTGTTTCTGTGATATCACACCGAAGGAATATTGTATCATTTCTTAATGCGTGCATTACTAAATGACAATAAAAGAGGACTGTGTGTCCTCATAATCTAATCTAATCCTTGGACATTAAATTCCCAGCGATAATCTTCTTCCAGCCAGGATTCAGTGATGCCTACAACATCGTACATGCCAATCTGTAACTGTGCTACAAGTTCATCTACTTTATTCTGTGAACTGCGTGCACTCAAGTATAACACCTTTAGTCCTGTATTCACCCTTTTCGATTTTGTCCGCCTTTTATGTTGCAGCTCATCCTGTTGCCTGCAATTTTGCCCTATCAACAGCCACTCCTCACTGCACATCACCTCTGTTTGTAAACCAGCTACCTCACCTTCAGCACCATCACTCTGGTTCCCATTCCCCAGCCAAATTAGTTTCAACCCTTGACAGTTTGACAGTGTCTTTCCTATAACAAGGGTGACCATAATGCCTCTACTCCTAAACTCGATGCCCTGATTAATGAAGCATGGTAGAGACCTTCTTAACATCCTGTCGACTTGTGTGGATGTGCAATGAGGTAGCAGCACCAATTGCAACACTCTGCTGCTCTTCATTCTAAGCCCATGGTAGCAGATACCAAAGGACATAAGTGAATATCCCAGCTTTCATTTGCTGAAGCCAGTTCGAAGATGATGTTCCTTCTATGTTTTAAGTAATGTAACAAAATGCAAGTGAAAGACAGTAAACTCTGGACAAAGCTACTCCGCAACTGTCATTATTCCTGCCAAGAGAAAATTGCAACTTATTTAAATGTAACATTTGAATGTAACTGAATATTAGTTAAAATAGGCAATCCGGATTGTAATCTTGAGTCACTAGTAAGAGCAGGGTAAAAAAAAAAGATACTTTTGGAAGAGGTGGAGACAAAATTTATTGCTGCAAAACGATATCCTGTAGACTGTTGCTTGGGAAAGAAAAGTGTAGTTGAAGATATGATTTCATTTTGCACATTGAGTTGTTTTCTGGGATTCAGTGGATATTGGTTTATGTGGTGATGCACACACCAATTTCAGAAAATAAATAGGATCAGTTAAATTTGGAATCTGAGCCCACATTTTATTTGATATGCTCGCACAAATGAGACAAAGAAAATAAAATGTAAAGAGCATTGGTGGGTATTGTTGGTACCTACCTAGAGCCACAAAGTCTTGTCAGGAGCCAAAATTACATGACTATGGAGGAGAGGAGATATCAGTTGATTAAGCTGTGCTGCAATTATTAGAGTTGGCACGTGGCCAAGTGGTTAAGGCGTTGGCTCGGCTCGAGCCCCAGCCGAGGGAACATGTTGTCCTTGAGCAAGGCACTTAACGACGCAGTGCTCTGTGACGACACCGGTGCCAAGCTATATTGGCCCTAGTGCCCTTCCCTTGGACAACATCGGCGTCGTGGAGAGGGGAGACTTGCCGCATGGGCAACTGCTGGTCTTCCATATAACCTTGCCCAGGCCTGTACCCTGGAGAGTGAAGAATTTCCAGGTGCAGATCCATGGTCTCGTAAGATTAACAGATACCTTTATTTATTTAATTATTAGAGTTTTATTTCCATTTGATTCTAGACCAAGGATTGAAATTACTCTGTAGTGAAAACAATGCCAGTCTGAACACTCATTCTCTGTATTATCCCTACTTAAAATACGTTGATCAATTTTTCTATTAAAAAGTCAATGATTTACTACTGCAGTTGTTTTTCTGACAAACAAAATGGATAGTACGAGGGCAAACCTGTGGATTTCGTGGTCAGAATCAATCTACTTCAAAATAAGTGTTTTTAAAGAGCAGGTAGAATAGAAATTGCAACAACATCTTCGAGCTGATTCCCCTCAAAGATTGGAGGATAGTCTGCACCAATTATGTCTATAAAATCAGTTGCAGCTGTTTATTGACAATGTAGACAACAGTGTGACAGGTAGGTGATTAAATCTTTTTCCATGTCGCATTGTCATTGTATCCTGTCTATTAAGGTAAGGCAAGTTTATTTGCATAACACTTTTCAATCACAAGACAGTTCAAAGCGCTTTACATAGAACAAGATATAAAAATCAAACATCAAATTTCGGACAATACATAAGAGAATAAAATAGATACGATAAATAGAAGTTACAGTGCCGGAAATTCTAATTAAAAGCTACAACGAAAAGAAAAGTTTGAAGGCTCGATTTAAAAGAGCTTAAAGTTGGGACAGACTTCAGCTCCTCTGGAAGGTTATTCCGGATATGTGGACCAGAGTCACTAAAAACTGCTTCACCATGTTTGGTTTTGACCCCGGGAACAGTAAGCAGACCCACCCTAGATGACCTGAGAGCTCAGGAAGTTTCACGATGCAGCAAGAGATTGGAGATGTACTTTGGCCCTAGACCATTCAGTGCTTTATAAACCAGTAGTAATATATTAAAGCCAATCCTCTGATGGCCAGGAAGCAGTGTAGTGATCTGAGAACTGGGGTGATATGTTCTACTTTCTTGGTCTCAGTGAGGACTTAGCAGCAGCATTCTGAGTGAGCTGCAGCTGTCCAAGCGATTTTTTTTAAAGAGACCTGTGAAAACACCATTACAGTTGTCAAGCCTACTAAAAATAAATGCATAGAGGAGTTTTTCTAGATCTTGCTGAGACACAAGCCATTTAACTCTCGCTAAATTTTTAAGATGGTAGTAGACTGTCTTTTTAATTACCTTAATGTGGCAGTTAAAATTTAAGTTGAAGTCCATCACAACACCAAGGTTTCTGGCTTGGTTTGTGGACTGTAACAACAGGAATTCTAAGTAAGCACTGACTTTTAATCATTCCTTATTGAAATAGTAAATTTAATACAACATAAAAACAGGTCATTTAGCCCTCTGTGTCTTCATCAAATGTCTGTACTTATTTCACTACCTGAATTAATTTTATATCTTTCTACGCCTTACTCATTCTAGTACCTGTACGGATGCCTCTCAAATCTTGTGGCTGTTCCCATCTTCACCACCTCCTCTGGCAGCACCTTCCAGGTAGCAATGATTTGTCATGGAGTTATAGAGCGATACAGCACCAAAAAAGGCCCTTCACCCATGCCAACCAAAATGTCTGTCTGAGCTAGTCCCATTGCCCTGCCTGTATTTGGCCTATTTCCCTGTAAATCTTCTCTATCCATGTTCAAAGTTCAAAGAAAATTGATTAGAAGAGTATACATATATATATATGTGTGTGTGTGTGTCTGTGTGTCTGGTGTATGTGTATATAGACACCATACACAACCCCCCTGTGGGCACTCACAATAAAACAAATAAACACAACAGAATCAATGACAGGCCACACCCAACAAGACAAACACCAATGTGCAAAAGACAACAAATTGCACAAATAGAAAAAGAGAGAAAAGAACAAAATAATAACAAAAATAAATAAGCAATAAATAGCAAGAGCAGCATTGAAAATGGGCCTATGCAGTCCGGTGATTGTGCGAGTGAAGTTGTCTTCTCTGGTTCAAGGGCCTTATGGTTGAGGGGTAATAACTGTTCCTGGTGGTGTGGTTCCTGAGGCTACCTCCCTTCCTTATGGCAGCAGTGAGAGGAGAACATATCCTGGTAGTGGAGGTCACTGATGATGGATGCTGCCTTACTGAACATCGCTCCATGTAGGTATATTCAATGGTGGGGAGAGTTTTACCCATAATGGACTGTGTCATATCCACCAGTTTTTTTGGTATTTTCCATTCAAAGGCATTGGTGTCGCCGTCCTACACAGTGATGCAACCAATTAATATACTCTCCACCACACATCTATAGAAGTCTGTCAAAGTTTTAGATGACGAGCTGAATCTTCGCAAGCTTCTAAGAAAGTGGAGTTACTGTTGTGTTTCCTTTATAATGGCACGTGTGTGTGGAATCCAGGGCAAACCCTCTGAAATGATAACACCGAGGAATTTCAAGTTTTTCACTCTCTCCACCTCTGACCCCCTGGCTCATGGATGTCCAGATTCCTCCTCCTGAAGTCAATAATCAGCTCCTTGGTCTTGCTGACATTGAGTGGGAGGTTATTGTTGCGGCACAACTCAGCTAGATTTTCATTCTCCCTCCTATCTGCTGATTCATCACCATCTTTGGTTCGGCCCACGACAGTGATGTTGTCAGCAAACATGAATAAGGCATTGGAGCTGTGTATAGCCACACAGTCGTAAACGTGAAGTGAGTAGAGCAGGGGGCTGAGCACACAGCCTTGTGGAGGAGATGCTGCCAATCTGAACTGACTGACGTCTGCAAGTGAGGAAATCGAGGATCCAATTTCACGAGGAGATATTGAAGCCGAGGTCGTGAAGCTTATTGATTAGTTTTGAGGGGATGATATACACCACCTTTGTTTTGGCCCTGTAGAAATATCTTTTAATCATTGTAACAGTAGCTGCTTCTACCACTTCCTCTGGCATTCATTCCTCTGTGTGTTGTGTGTGACTGTGTTTTGCACCTTGGCCACAGAGAAACACTGGTTCATTTGGCTGAATTCCTATGTATGGTTGAATGGCAATTAAACGTGAACTTAGAAAAAAAAATTATTCCTCTCAGCACAAGTCTTTTTCCTCTTGTTGTAGAATCCCATCTCGGGGATAAAGACTGCTATCATTCACTTTGTTTCCTCCTCGCATGATTTCATACACGTCTATGAGGTCATTCCCCCAAACCCCCAAAAAAATCACAACCTATCTTATGAATCTTTTATACATCCTTTTTCCGCTTTATGACGTCTTTCCTATAGCTGAGCGAGAGCTGCATACTGCAGTTGCAATTTCACCAAGTACTTGTACAGCGGCAACATGATCCAAGTGCAGTCTCACACAGCCGTGGTGTGGCGTGGTAATAGCGCAGCGTTTAACATAGCACTATCACAGCACCAGTGAACCGAGTTTAATTCTTTTACTGTCTGAAAGGAGATTTTCCTTTCCCATGACTGTTTAAGTTTCCTCCGGGTACTATGGTTTCCTACCAGATTCCAACGATGTTCCTGTTACTAGTACTAGGTTAATTGGTCACAATTGGACAGCGTGGTCTCATAGTTCAAAGTAAAATTTATTATCGGAGTACATACCGGATACACCCAGAGATTCTTCGTCTGTGGGCATGCTTAGCAAATCTACAGAACATTGGGCCAGAAGGGCATGCTACCATGCTGTTTCTCTATATAAAGAAAGTGCTGTCCAAATGTCCTGTACTTGGTGCCCTGACCAATGATGATAAGCATGCTGAACGCTTTCTTCAGCACCCTGTTTAGCACTGAACTCCTGAACTCAATGCTGTGAGTAAAGAAGGCACACATGCCGTAGGCCTTCCTAACCACCCTATCAACCTGTGCAGCCACTTTCTGTGAGCTCCAGACTTGAACCCCAAGATCCCTCTGTTTACAGGCATGTTTGAAGAGTATTTGATGGCCTGGCCTATTAATAGACATCTGTTAGTCTCGTGAGACCGTGGATTTGCGCCTTGGAAGGTTTCCAGGGCGCAGGCCTGAGCAAGGTTGTAGGGAAGACCAGCAGTTGCCCATGCTGCATGTCTCCTCTCTCCACGCCACTGATGTTGTCCAAGGGAAGGGCATTGGAACCCATACAGCTTGGCACCGGTGTTGTCGCAGGGCAATGTGTGGTTATGTGCCTTGCTCAAGGACACACATGCTGCCTCAGCTGAGGCTTGAACTAGCGACCTTCAAATCACTAGACCGACGCCTTAACCACTTGGCCACGCGCCAACACACCTGGCCTATATTCACGAGAATTCGGAAGAATCAGGGGTGACCTCATTGATACCTATCAAATGGTGAAAGGTCTTGAAAGAGTGGATATGGAAAGAATGCTTCCTATGGTGAAAGAGTATAAGACAAGAGAACACACCCTCAGGAAAGAGGAGCATCCTTTTAGAAATGGAGATGAGGAGGAATCTCTTAAGACAGAGAGTGGTGAATCTGTGGAATATGTTGCCACAGGCAGCTGTGGAGGCTGTCTTTATGTATATTTAAGGCAGAGGTTGATAGATTCTTGATTGGTCAGGGCAGGAAGGGATATGGGTGGGGGGAGTGGGGAAGGCCGAAGATTGGGGGTGAGAGGAAAAATGCATCAGCCATGATGAAATGGTGGAACAGACTTGATGGGCCAAATGGCCTAATTCTATTTCTATACCTCATGGTCTCATGGCCTTATGTTGCCACTGCCAAGGAATTATATATCTGTATCCTTAAGGTTGTTTGTTCCGCAACACTTGCCACGGCCATATTATTTATTGTGCAAGTTATGCCCTGGTTTAACTGATCAAAATGAAACAGTTAGGAAAATTTGGAGTTGGAGGCAGAGTAAAGATGGTGCTAAATGGCAACTCCTTTGCTTGCAACTTTGGAAACAGTTCTATTTCTGTTGTAATGTGAGCATTACTAAAAGTAAGTTAATACTAATTAGGATAATGGGGGGTTTCTACTTCCGCTCTTTTTTACTTCCGGTGGGCTTTGTATATAGTGTTCCTGCCATGCCATACGGGTTGTGAAAGCCTCTGTATATACATAATGGTTTTGAAGTTCGACATAAAGTTGTTTCTTGGGTATGAAGTTGTCGAGTGTGCCTTTTTCCAAGTAGAAGTTACCACATGTTTTTGGCGATGAGGTGAACAGGTTTTGTGGACGTGTTGGCACATTTTGAACAGGAGCAGCAGCGCCGATAAGGGGCCTCACGTTCAGATGGCTACATTTGGGACTATCGTTGAATTTGTGGAAGTAATGGAGGACTGGCTGGAGTATGAGGTAAGGTTGGGTCACTTTTTCTGTGCTAATGGAATTACTGAGGAGGCGAAGAAGCGCTCTATTCTCCTGAGTGCGTGTAGGGCAAAGATTTACAGGCTAATAAGGAATTTAGCCGCACCACGGAAACCGGGGGACATTCCATATGATGAACTGGTCAAGCTCGTGGGGAACCCCTACAATCCGAAACCTTCTGTGATAGTCCAATGGTGTAAGTTTCACAGCTGTCTCAGGAAGCCAGGTCAGTCCGTGGCCAATTTTGTGGCCGAGCTTTGGCAGCTGTCGGAGCATTGTGATTTTGGAGCGATGTTGGAAGACATGCTTTGTGATAGATTGGTATGCGGCATTAATACTGACGACATACAACGCCGCCTGTTAGGGGAAACCCCACCACTGACTTTCAAGAAAGCCTTGGAGATTGCCCAAGGCATGGAGATGGCTGCTAATAATGTCAAGGATATGCAGAAAGGACATGGAGGTTGCAGTCGGTGACAGTGCACCAAGTCAGGAGGGAGACTGGTCAACAGGCAAAGCGGGTGGAATGTTTCCAGTGTGGAGGGATGCACTATGCAAATGATTGCAAATTCAAAGACATTGTCTGCCATGCTTGTAGCAAAAAGGGGCATTTAGCTAAAAAGTGGAGAAGTTCAAAGGGTAAGGTTAAGCCTGGGCAGGGGAAAGCTCAACAGGCCCAGGCAGCCACACACCATCTAGAAGAAGCAGATGAAGAAGCAACGTGTGCCTACAACATGTTTGCAGTGGAAACGGATGAGGAACCACCTGAACCATATTATGCCACAGTCACTGTCAGCGGAAAGGACATTAAGTTTGAGGTTGATTCAGGGGCTACTGCATCGGTCATTAGCGAGGAGACCTACAGGAGGACATGGGGGTCCAACCTGCCTCCCATTACACCATCAAAGATCAAACTTAGGACTTATACAGGGCAGCCCATACCTCATTTAGGGGTGTTATATGTGGCCATTTCAGCCGGGGATCAGAAGGCTGAAGCCAGGCTAGTGACAGCTAAGGGCAGGGGGCCCAGTCTTTTGGATCGCAATTGGCTTCACAAAATCCTGCTAACCTGGCATGAAATTAAGTATGCACACACGACGGAGGACATTCTGCAGCGGTACAGTGACGTTTTCAGGGACGAGCTAGGAACACTGAAGGGTGTGACAGTGAAACTCCATGTCGACCCTGAGGCTACACCACGTTTTTTTAAGCCCGGGTTGGTGCCCTATGCCTTGAAAGGCAAAGTCAAGGAGGAGCTGGAACGTTTACAGAGGTTGGGCATTATTGAGCCCATCCAGTTTTCAAGGTGGGCGGCTCCCATTGTTCCAGTTTTGAAGGCAGACAAAACAGTGAGGATATGTGGGGATTATAAACTTACGGTGAATCAGGTCTCTAAACTGGAGGAGTAGCCATTGCCACGGGTGGATGACCTGTTTGCGACCCTGTCAGGGGGTAAGCTGTTCACAAAGCTGGATATGAGCCACGCCTACCAACAGCTGCCGCTCGACGAGGATTCAAAGGAGTACGTCACAATTAATACGCACAAGGGATTATTCAAGTACAATCGCCTGGTGTTTGGAGTGGCGTCCAGCCCTGCCATTTTCCAAATGACAATGGACACTTTGCTGCAGGGGATTCCGCACGTAGCAGTGTACCTTGATGATATTTTGATCATGGGGGCTACGGAGGTGGAGCAACTTAGAATGGGTGCTGAAGAGGCTCCCAGACGCAGGGCTGCGGTTGAAACGCGGAAAATTTGTGTTCCTAGCATCGAGTGTGACTTACCTGGGACACAAGATCACAGCTGAGGGGGTTTGCCCTGTGGAGGACAAAGTGAGAGCTATTAAGCAGGCCCCAAGACCCAAGAGCGTCACTAAATTCAGGTCATTTTTGGGCATGGTGAATTATTATGGCAAGTTTCTTCCTGACCTCTCAAGGATTTTGACCCCACTGTATAAGCTGCTTCACAATGACTCTAAGTGGCAGTGGGGTGAAGAGCAAGAGAAAGCTTTCAAGAAAGTGAAAGAACTCCTCCACTCAGCGAAGCTGCTTATTCACTATGACTCAGACAAAGAGATCACTCTTGCATATGGTGCCTCGCCCTATGGAGTCAGAGCAGTTCTTTCACATGTAATGGAGGACTGTTAGAGAAGCCTATTGGTTTTGCTTCACGTACCCTGACAGCTGCAGAGAAGGGATGTTCACAGCTAGACAAAGAAGTTCTGACCATTGTTTTTGCGGTCAAACGTTTTCATCAGCACCTTTATGGACGCGTATTTACAATTTATACAGACCATAAACCACTGATGGGCCTGTTCAGTGAGACTAGATACATCCCACTGCTAGCCTCAGCCAGGATACAGTGTTGAGCTCTTACATTGTGAGCCTACCAGTACACGATAGTGTACACAGTGGGTGGGAATAATGCAAATGCTGATGCACTGAGTCGACTACCTTTACCTGAGATACCTGTTACTACATATGTGCCTCCAGAGACTGTGTTTTCATTGGAGAGGCTGTCAGAGACACCTGTAAAGGTGACCCAGATCAGGCAGTGGACAGAGAGGGACCCAGTCCTGTCCCAAGTGAAGACTTTTCTTTTACAAGGTTGGCCCAGAGTCATGGAAGGAGAGGAACTGAGGTCTTATGCCAAACGCAAGACAGAACTCAGTCTGCAGGATGGCTGCATTTTCTGGGGGGTGAGGGTCATCGTGCCTCCCCCTGGCCGTTCACAGATCATGGAGGAAATTCATGAGACTCACCCAGGAGTGTCTTGAATGAAAAGCCTTGCAAGATCCTATGTTTGCTGGCCAAGAATGAATCAGGATCTGGAGAACAAGGTAAAATCATGCACACAATGTCAGGCTAATCAGAATATGCCACCACCAGCTCCTTTGCACCCATGGGAATGGCCAGACCACCCCTGGTCTAGGCTACATTTGGACTTTGCTGGCCCTTTTATGGGGCAGATGTTTCTTGTCATGGTAGATGCGCATTCTAAATGGATCGAAGCTCACATCATGAGCAACATCACAGCCCGCTCAACCATAGACAAACTCAGGCAAGTGTTTGCCGTCCACGGGTTGCCTGACACTCTGGTCACTGATAATGACCCGACGTTCACCAGTGAGCTGTTCAGTGAGTTCATGCAGCAGAATGGCACTCATCACATTCGGACAGCCCCTTTGCACCCAGCCTCAAACGGTTTGGCTGAGCGGGCTGTTCAGACAGTGAAGGAAGGCCTGAAGTGGATGACAGGGGACTCTCTTAGCATTCGGCTTTCACATTTCCTGTTTAAATACTGCCTCACGCTACAGGCTACAACTGCCCGCACTCCAGCAGAGATGCTGATGGAGCGTAGGCCCAAGTCAAGATTGGGCCTGCTGTGCCTGGACATGAAGGCGAAAGTGGAGAGAAAGCAAGAAAAGCAGAAGGAGGGACATGATCAACATGAGCGAGAGAGATAGTTAAAACCGGATGACAATGTCTATGTCAGAAACAATCAGCAATGGCTGCCTGGGGTTATTCTTAAGCAGAGTGGTCCCGTCCCCTGTGTTGTTAAGCTGACTGATGGGTGTGTTTTCTGCAGACATCAGGACCATGTGCGCCTGCGTCATGATACCGGCTCAGAGGCAGACAGTTCCATGGAGTTTCCATTTGTGAGACAGACCACAGTGGAAGCATGTCCACCAGTGACTTTGCCAGAGGGTGAGATGCTGGCAGAGGAGTCGGGGTCCCCTGAGGAGGATGGACATTCTCACGCAGACACTCAGGCCCCTCTCATGTCCCCAAAACCAGATCCACCCAAAACACTCTCATCAGCGGTGCCTGCTGGGTCACTGGGCGTAGTGTGCAGATCACAGTGCACTCGTAAACCTCCTGACAGACTGAATCTTTGACGGGACAGTTTTTTTTGTTGTTGTTGTTAGATTGAATGTTGAATCTGTCACATTTCCCAAATGTTTTGTACTGATAAACTGTTGTGAGATAGTAGTATTATGTACGCAAGTTAATAACACCACTGTTTTCACTGTTTTTACATTTGGGGATGTTGGATTTTAAAGCGGGAGAAGTGTTGTAATGTGAGCATTATTAAAAGTAAGTTAATACTAATTAGGATAGTGGGGGGTTTCTACTTCCGCTCTTTTTCACTTCCGGTGGGCTTTGTATATAGTGTGCCTGCCTTGCTGTATGGGTTGTAAAAGCCTCTGTATATACATAATGGTTTTGAAGTTCAACATAAAGTTGTTTCTTGGGCCTGAAGTTGTCGAGTGTGCCTTTTTCAAAGTAGAAGTTACTACAATTTCCATCTTTAATATCTTTATTTTTCCCTTTCAGGTTTCGTTTGAAGACCCTGACCTGAAGTTACATGCAGACTTTGGTTCTTTACGGGAACGGGACCCATTCTCGGGGTTTCAGGACTGGCCGTTGTGGTTCGGCATGCCAAGGGTTTGGCCTGAGAATCCAGCTCGAATTCAAAAGCCTAAGAACTCAGGGCTCTGGAGACAGGCGGATCGAGGATCAGTGTCATGGCAGGAGACTCATGTGTCATCGGGGAGGCCAGAAAATCTTTCGTTGTGGGCCCAAAGAACTGAGATCTTTACAATCTTCAGGCACAGAGCTGGTAAAAAGCAATGAAACAGACTTTTTAACATCGTAAGCCAGTGAATTGTTGTTAATATTTCCCAGCTCGCTGTGAAAATGGGGGACACCTCCCTCTCCCTTATCAGAGAGAGAGAGAGGACCTGTGGTTTGTCGAATGCCAAATGAACTGCAAAAGTCTTTGGGGTAACTGCAAGGTCTGTGTCTGCTATCACTTAGCTCACACTTGTGCTCGGTAGTAAGTATGCTTTTTTTTGCTGGAGGGGTGGGGGAATCATTGCTTGCTACCCCTTATGTGTTGGGGGGGAGGTTGGGGAGGACTTTGGGGTTTTCATGCTTAACTGTTGTTCATTCTTTGGGGCACTTCTCTGTTTTTGTGGATGTCTGCGAAGATAAAGCATTTTAGGATGTACATTGTATACATTTCTTTGACATTAAATTATACTTTTGAATTTTTGAAGAGTACAGTAGACGTTTCAGCCTGAAACTTTGACTGTACTCTTCTCCTAAATGCTGCCTGGCCTCCTGAGTTCCTCCAGCATTTTTTGAATGTTGCTCGGATTTCCAGCATTTTCTCTTGTTTGAAAATGAAACCACTGAGTTAATTTCTTTCTGTCACCCCTTGGCCTGCCTCCTCAACTTATTGAGATTCTGCTGTATTCTTAGATGAGCTTCACCATCCATTAATCATGTTAATACCATTGTTATCCAAATCGCTAATATAAATGACGGCAGTGGACACAGCACCAATCCCTGTGGCACACCAGATTGGTGGAATTGTTCCCAGGTTGGAGGTGTCGTTCCTCTATCCAGAGGAAGGCCTCATCTTCACACAAGAGGAGGCCATGAACCGACATGTTAGAACAGGAATGGGAGCCTGAATTAAAATGTTTGGCCACCAGGAAGTTCCACTTTAGGTGGATGGAGTGGAGGTGCTCAACCCAATTTATGACCGGTCTTACCAAAGTAGAGGAGACTGCATCAGGAGCACTGGACACAATAGATGACCTAAGCAGATTAGCATGTGAAATGCTGCCTTACCTTTAAGGACTACTTGGAGCCCTGAATGGAGGCGAGGGAGGAGGTGAATGGGCAGGTGTAGCACTTTGGCCGCTTGGAGGGATAGGTGCTGAGAGGAAGATTAGTGGGGAGGGCAGAATGGACAAGGGAATTATGGAGGGAGCAATCCCTACAGAGAGAAGAGAGAGTGGTGGAGGTAAAGATATATTTGGTGGTAGGAGATGCTACTATACCTTGTTTAGTGGCCTCATGTGTGGTAGCTATCAAAGGTCTTCTGAAAATCTAAGTAAGCAACATCTACTGACTCTCCTTTGTCTATCCTGCTTGTAATTTCCTCAAAGAATTCCAACAGATTTGTCAGGTAGGATTCCCCCTTAAGGAAACCATGGTGACCTTGGCCTACTTTATCATGTGCCTCCAAGTACCCCAAAACCTCTTCCTTAATAATGGATTACAACATCTTCCCAACCACTGAAGTCTGGCTAATTGACATAATTTCCTTTCTTCTGCCTTCTTTTTGAGAGTGAGTGACACTTGCAATTTTCCAGTCTCTGGAACTATTCCAGAATTTAGTGATTCTTTAAAGATCTTTACTAATGCCTCCACAACCTCTTCAGCTATGTCTTTCAGAACCCTGGGGTGTAGTCCACCTCGTCCAAGTGACTTCTGTACCTTCAGACCTTTCAACTTCCCAAGTACATTCTCCTTAGTAATAGTAATTATACTCACTTTTTGCCTGCTGACACCCTTGAATTGTGGGCATGCTGCTAGTGTCTCCCACATTGAAGACTGACGTAAAATACTAGTCAGCCTGTTCACATTGTTTGCTGTGTACCTTAACCTTCTGGATTAATTTACCACCCAGGACCTTTTCAAATACCTTACTGAAGTCCACATAAACAGGCCTACCTCCCCACCTCTTGCAATCTCTTCTTTTACTGCTCCCCAAAAAAAGCTCGGTCAAATTAGTGACACTAAAAGCTGTGTTTAAAACTCTAGTAAGTAGATGTGAAGAGCATAGTTAAGATGGATGACACAAGTCTTTTCCCCAGGATAGGGGAGTGCAAAAATAGTGGCGTAGGTTTTGGGTGAGAAGGAAAAGATTTAAAAGGACCTGAGAGCCACTTTTTTCCCTGCAGAGTGCGGAGAGTACATGGAATGAGTTACCAGAGAGAATGATTAAGGCTAGTTAAATAGTTTAATTTAGAAGCACTTAGATAGATGCATAGAGGAGTGGGGCTTAGAGGGCTATGGATCAAATGCAGGAAAGTGGGACTGGCTAGCTGAACACCATAGTTGGCATTGTATGGCATCTGCTCTGCCCATGATCGAAGAAATTGCTTAGGCTGAAGAGCCCCTAGCTGTGCCGTAATGCTCTATGATTATAACGTTTCCCCTACACAAAACCACGTGCCTGTTCCTGAACAGTCTCTGCCTTCCCAAATGATTATAAATCCTATCCCTTAGAGTTTTCTCCAATAATTTCCCTACCAGTGACTCAAGGCTCACTGGCCTTTCATTACCTGGCTTATCCCTGCTTCCTTCCTGAAAAAATGGACAACATTAACTATTCTCCAGTCTTCTGCAAAAATCTCCTTCAGAGCCCAAGATATCTTCTCTCTTGCTTCCCAGAGTAACTTGGAATAGATCTCATCCGGCCCACTTATGTGTCTCATGTCATTGGAATTGGTTCATTATTGTCACATATACTGAGGAACAGTGAGAACTTGCCTTGGATATTATCCATACAGATCAATTCATCACAACGGTGTGTTGAGGTAGTACAAGATAAATCAACAACACATACTAGAATGAAGTGTAACAGCTACAGAGAAAGTGCAGTGCAGATAAACAATAAGGTACAAGATAATAATGACACACATCAAAGTTGCTGGTGAACACAGCAGGCCAGGCAGCATCTCTAGGAAGAGGTACAGTCGACGTTTCGGGCCAAGACCCTTCGTCAGGACTAACTGAAGGAAGAGTTAGTAACAGATTTGAAAGTGGGAGGGGGAGGGGGAGATCCAAAATGATAGGAGAAGACAGGAGGGGGAGGGATGGAGCCAAGAGCTGGACAGGTGATTGGCAAAGGGGATATGAGAGGATCATGGGACAGGAGGCCCAGGGAGAAGGAAAAGGGAGGGGGGAACCCAGAGGATGGGCAAGGAGTATAGTCAGAGGGACAGGGGGAAAAAAGGAGAGAGAGAGAGAGGGGTATGAGGGGAAGGTGGGGCATTAGCAGAAGTTTGAGAAGTCAATGTTCATGCTGACAGGTTGGAGGGTACCCAGACAGAATATAAGGTGTTGTTCCTCCAACCTGAGTGTGGCTTCATCTTTACAGTAGAGGAGGCCATGGATAGACATGTCAGAATGGGAATGGGACGTGGAATTAAAATGTGTGGCCACTGGGAGATCCTGCTTTCTCTGGCAGACAGAGTGTAGGTGTTCAGCAAAACGATCTCCCAGTCTGCGTCGGGTCTCACCAATATATAGAAGGCCACATCGGGAGCACCGGACGCAGTATATCACCCCAGCCGACTCACAGGTGAAGAGTTGCCTCACCTGGAAGGACTGCCTGGGGCCCTGAATAGTGGTAAGGGAGGAAGTGTAAGGGCATGTGTAGCACTTGTTCCGCTTACAAGGATAAGTGCCAGGAGGGAGATCGGTAGGGAGGGATGGAGGGGACGAATGGACAAGGGAGTTGCGTAGGGAGCATTCTTTGTGGAAAGTGGAGTGGGGGGAGGGAAAGATGTGCTTAGTGGTGGGATCCCGTTGGAGGTGGCGGAAGTTACGGAGAATAATATGTGATAAGATAAGATCGTTTCGCTGAACACCTACACTCTGTCTGCCAGAGAAAGCAGGATCTCCCAGTGGCCACACATTTTAATTCCACGTCCCATTCCCATTCTGACATGTCTATCCACGGCCTCCTCTACTGTAAGGATGAAGCCACACTCAGGTTGGAGAAACAACACCTTATATTCCGTCTGGGTAGCCTCCAACCTGATGGCATGAACATTAACTTCTCAAACTTCCGCTAATGCCCCACCTCCCCCTTGTACCCCATCAGTTATTTATTTATATACACACATTCTTTCTCTCTCTCTCCTTTTTCCTCCCTCTATCCCTCTGACTATACCCCTTGCCCATCCTCTGGGTTCCCCCCCACTTTCCTTCTCCCTGGGCCTCCTGTCCCATGATCCTCTCATATCCCTTTTGCCAATCACCTGTCCAGCTCTTGGCTCCATCCCTCCCCCTCCTGTCTTCTCCTATCATTTTGGATCTCCCCCTCTCCCTCCCACTTTCAAATCTCTTACTAGCTCTTCCTTCAGTTAGTCCTGACGAAGGGTCTCGGCCCGAAACGTTGACTGTACCTCTTCCTAGAGATGCTGCCTGGCCTGCTGCGTTCACCAGCGACTTTGATGTGTGTTGCTCGAATTTCCAGCATCTGCAAAATTCCTCGTGCTTGCAAGATAATTATGAACCATATTGTGAGGTCAAGAGTCTATCTTATCGTCCGAGGGAACAATTCGATACTCTTATAACGGCAATGTGGAAGTCATCCCTGCATTTGGTGGTTTGTGTTTTCAGGCTTTTGTATTTCTGTCTGGTGGAAGAGGTTCCAGAGTGGGTGGGGTGTTTGATTATGCTGGCTACTTTGCTGAGGCAGTGAGAAGTGTAGACTGTCCATTGAGAAGAGGCTGGTTTTGGTGGTGTGCTGAGCTGTGTCCACAACCCTCTGGAGTTTGTTGCGATCATGGGCAGAGCAGATGCCATACTAACCTGTAATGCATCCAGGTAGACGCTATCTAAGGAGCATCAATAAAAATTGGTAAGTGTTCATAGGGACATGCCAAATTTCTTTATCCCCCTGAGGAAGCAGAGATGTTGGTGAGCTAGACTATGGCATCTATGTGACTGGACCAGCACGGTCTGCTTGCGATACTCATTCCAAGGAATTTAAAGTTCTCAAACCTCTCGACCTCTCCACCATTGATGTAAACAGGAGCATGCACACTACCTCCCTCGCTGAAGTTCGTTTATTTTCTTGACATTCAGGGAAAGATTGTTGTAATGATAACTGGTTACTACTAAGCACCTATTCTCTTTCCTGTACTCCAACTCTTCATTATCTGAGATACAGCCCACTATGGTGGTGTCATCTGCAAACTTTAGATGGAGTTACAGCAGAATCCGGCCACAGTCATGAGTGTACAGGGGGTAGTATTGGAGGTGGAGGATCCAGTTTTGTGGAGTACCCGTGTTCAAAATATTCATGATAGAGGTGTTGTTGCCTGTCCTTACTGATTGCAGTCTATTGGTCAGTGTATAACATCTCCTTCTTCTTAATATGACCTGCTCCAGATACCTGTACCTGCATGTAGCCTCCCTGAATTCACACCTTCAATGTTCGTCTTGGGGAGTACAAGTGAAAAGTATTCACTTACAACCTTAACCACATCGGCTGGAAACACACAAAGATTATCCCTTAACCTTTGTCTAACCTATTGCTCCAGAGTTAAACCATATGACACAGGAACAGAATTAGGCCACTCAGCCTATCATGGCTGATTTATTATCCTTCTGAATCCCGTTCTCCTGCCTTCTCCCTGTAACCTTTGGTGCTCTGACTAATCAAGGAACTATCATATTCTGCTTTACATACACTCAATGACTTGGCCTCCACACCTGTCCAAGGTAATGAATTCCACAGATTCACCACCCTTTGGCTAAAGAAATTCTTCTTCATCTCTGTTCTAAATGGACGTACCTCTACTCTGAGGCAGTCTTTACCCTGGGTCATGGACCTCCAATTTCCTCCTCCTGAAGTTAATAATCGTTTCCTTGATCTTGCTGACATTCAGTGCGAGATTCTTGTTGTGGCATCAGGGAGCCAGATTTTCATCTACAGAGATGGAGATTCATCACCAACTTTGATTCTACCATCAGTGGTGTCATCAGCAAAATTAAATATGGTATTGGAGCTATGCTTAGCCTCACAGTGAGTAGAGCAGGGGGCTAAGCACACAGCCTTGCGGTGCTCCTGTGCAGAGGGAGATTGTGGAGGAGATGTTGCCAGTCTGAATTGACTAGGAAGTGATCAAAACTGATCTGCAAGTGGGGAAATAGAGGATCCAGTTGCACAAGGAGGTATTGAGGCCTTGGACTTGGAGCTTATTGATTAGTTTTGAGGGACTGCCAAGCTGTAGTCAATGAAGAGCATCCTAATATTTGCATTTTCACTGTCCAGATGTTCCCGGACTCAGTGAAGATCCAATGAAATGGCACCTTCTGTTGACCTGTTGTGACAGTAGGCAAATTGTAACTCTGAATATTTTCTATGTCTTGCACTATACTGCTGCCACAATCCAACGAATTTCATGACATACAGTATGTTGGTGATAATAATGCTGACTCTAATACTATTCCTGATTCTGATATGTCCTCATTGGATATTCCTCCAGGATATTCTCCCGTAAAACAACCGTTACATTCTCCCTAATCAGTAATCTGTCTTCCCCACCGCTTCTTCATCCTTCTCCAAGACATCTGAAGCTTCTATCCTCCAGAGTAATGCTCAGAAAGTGTTAAGGTTGAGATGCACCAGGGAGACACGCAGCACTTACAAGATCGTTGACAGCAAGTGAGTAAGGCTTGGATGACCAGTGAGATTGGCAGCACCTTGGGATCAGTGATGGTGTGTTATAAAATGAGGGGCTGTGGAAGCAGCACCTATTTTGAGAGCAGCTGTTGAGGTCAAAGTGTAGGACCTGGTGAGCATAGGGCAAGGAGGGTAAGTAGCGATAAGGTGAGGTTTTGTCTGTTTTGCAGTGAAAGGGACTTTGAATAAAGGTCATGGGGGTTAGGGCAGTGGCATTCTCATCCTGCAGGAAGTGGGAGATCAGGGACATATCTAGTGACTACACTGTGGGAAGTGTTGTGCATTTAATATTTCAATAATATCTGAGTAATCTTGTATATATATTTTAATTAAGCATTCTTGTTTGTTTAAATAATTAATTACGGGATATGTGTAAAAATACATTATTGCATATGTTTTCACATTACCACATAATATGTATACGCCTCGCTTAAAGTAAACCCGAAGTTAGGCTCATATTTTGGACTCTAGTGTCTTCCTTTGAATGAATTCAATGTTTTGAAGTTACAAAACATAGCACTGGTGACGAGGTATTTTTAAAATGAATCCAAGACGGCTATTGATCCGTTCATGCTCAGTGAGGCATTCAGACTGAAAAAAACAGTGAGAGATGGTTGAGTTACAAAAAGCACATGTTCTTCACAAAGAAATAACATTCTTCAATTGAGTTTTTAAAAAAGGCCACAATCAGAAGAATTCAGTGTTTATAAAAAGTGATAATAATCATTAAAAAAAAGACAGAAGTGGCTGGCTACATCGGAAAGATTGACGAGTTTGATTACACAATGGGTGATTGGTTCATGTATTCTGAACAATTGGAACAGTATTTTGAAACAAATTAAATTGCCAATGAGAAGTGAGTGCCAATTTTGCTAAGTGCATTGGATTTAAAGGTATACAGTTTCCTTCGAAGTTTAACTGCTCCAACTAAACAACCAAAACTGAGCTTTGATATTATTGTCAAAGTAATTCAGGAACACTTAGAACCAGAACGAGTTAAGTTTCATAAGCGGACTCAAAAGGGAGGGGATTCCATTTCGGCGTACTTGGCTAAATTGAAGTGATTGTCTGAGCATTGTCAATTCGGTAATGGTCTTGATGCACTGAGAGATTGTTTAGTTTGTGGAATCTTATAAGAAAGCATTCAAAAATGGCTTCTAACTGAAGCAGTGCTTACATTCAAAAGAGCAGTGGAAATCACTGTGTCAATGTAAACTACAAACAGAGACAGTCAGAGTTACAGTCAGGAATGAAAGTGAGTGTGAATAAAATTGCAACGTCTAATCAGAAACCGGCTTGACCAACAAATTTTGATACCGATGTGGCGGGGACTCACATATACCAGACTGGTGCAGGTTTAAAGGCGAAACTTGCAGAAAATGCAAAGACATAGGACAGATACAACGAGCATGTTGGGCAGACAAAAATAAAAGGACTGCTCAGGAAAGGGAAAAAGCTAAACTGTTAAGTTGCAGTTTCAAAAAGAGCACTAATCAACAAGCTGTTGATGAAAAATCTGATAATGACACTGGATTGTATAGTGAGATTTACAGTGTGAAAATTAACAATGGACAAGCAATATAGCTTACACCAGAAGTGAACGGCAAATTAATTAAATTGGAATTGGACACTGGCTCGGCTGTTTCAGTCACTCCACTAAAATGAGTTTGAACACCATTTCAAAGATACTGAACTAAAGCCTGCAGTTATCCAACTAAGAACTTATACCGGAGAGAGATGACTCCTGTGGGTATGTCATTCATAACAGTGAAATATGACAACTAACAAGCCACATTGAGCTTGTATGTGGTAGAAAACACAAGGACCAGAATTGTGGGTCCTGATTGGCTGAGACAACTACAACTTGATTGGAGATCTATCCACCATTTGCATGCCACATCCCCCACAATGAAGCCATGTGAAAGCGAATTAAGAAAGATACTGGATGATGCCGCAGCAGTGTTCCAGGATGGCATTGGAAAACTCAGATATATCAAGGATAAAATAGTATTAAATAAAAATGCCACACCCAAGTTTTACAAAGCCCGTCTGGTTCCTTACACCATCTATGATAAAGTAGCCAGTGAGCTAGATTGCATGGAGGGAGGCTGAAGGAATTCTTTCCAAGGTTGAGAGGAGCCCATTGGCAACAGCAGTGATCCCAGTAGCCGAGAAGGATGGGTTTGTCAGGATCTGTGGTGGTTTCAAGGTTATCAGCAACCCAGTACTGAAAGTAGATCAATACCTAATGCACCACCAATAACTCCAAAAGACTGGAAGTAGAATAAGTACTGAAAGTCTTTTATTAGCAGTAAAATGTGACCTCCATCATGCTGAGTATCTGCCCCTGGACTGAGGAGGAGGAGCAATGGCGCAATCGCCTTTATTCAGGGGTCAGTGGGAGGAGCCACAGGGGCAGTCAGCAGAGGGGCGTGTCCAGACAGGTAACCCAGTTACAACATATATATCTGGTTTACCACATTCACCCCTGCTTTCTTTTTTAAAAGAGTCCCGCGGGGTGAAGTGACTGACAATACTTAAAACAAGTATATTTACCGTTTAAGTCTATCAGGCAGTCGGGTCCGTCGCTGTGATCTACGTAGCACCGGTGGTGATTGCACTGGCGACGGCGGTTGTGCTGGCTCCGGCCTGACTTGAGGTGTCAGCACATTAGGCGTCGGTAATCCCTCATGCGTGTACGTCGCGCCTGGTATGGGAGTGTCGTGTGGTGTCTGTGTAGGGCTTGGAGTGTGTGGTGTCTTGTGGGTACATATATCGGTGGGTACAGGGTCAATAGTCACTACGGAGTGTTCAGGGTAGGGGCCTGGTGCTCCTGCGGGCGCCAGGTTGCAGATAGACTATGTCCTCCTGCCCATCAGGTAAAACCACATAGGCATACTGGGGGTTCGCATGAACCCTCTTGACCATCGGGGAGTATTTATTGCTCCTCGCATGTTTCCAGAGCAGCACTGGCCCTGGGGATGTCAGCCAGGTTGGTAGGGTGGTCCCAGTGGTCGACTTTCTGGGAAAAGGAAAGAGCCGCTCATGAGGGGTGGCATTGGTGGCCGTGCATAACAGGGAGCGGATGGAGTGGAGTGCCTCGGGAAGGACCTCCTGCCAGCGGGAGACCGGCAGTCCCTTTGACCTGAGGGCTAAGAGTGTTGCTTTCCACACCGTGGCATTCTCCTTCTCTACCTGTCCATTCCCCCGGGGATTATAGCTCGTGGTCCTACTAGTTGCAATTCCCCTAGCCAGCAGGTATTGGTGCAGCTCGTCACTCATAAACGAGGACCCTCTGTCACCGTGGATATAGCATGGGTATCCGAACAGAGTGAAGAGCTTGCACAGGGCTTTTATAACTGACGTGGTAGTGGTATCGGGGCAGGGGATGGCGAAGGGGAACCACGAGTACTCATCGATAACGTTAAGAAAGTACACATTGCAGTCGGTGGAGGGAAGGGGGCCCTTAAAGTCAACACTCAGTCGCTCAAAGGGGCGGGTGGCCTTGATGAGTGGTGCCTTTTCGGGTCGGTAGAAGTGCGGTTTGCACTCTGCGCAGACTTGGCAGTCCCTGGTCATCGTCCTGATTTCCTCAAGGGAGTAAGGCAGGTTCCGGGCTTTCACGAAGTGGAAAAGCCGGGTGACCTCTGGGTGGCAAAGATCTACATGTAGGGTGTATAGCAGGTCAATCTGCCCGCTGGCGCACGTTCCCCGGGATAGGGCTTCGGAGGGCTCGTTGAGCTTCCCAGGCCTGTACATGATGTCATAGTTGTGGGTGGAGAGTTTGATTCTCCACCTCAGAATTTTACCATTTTTGATTTTGCCCCGCTGTTGGTTATTAAACATGAATGCGACTGAGCGCTGGTCAGTTAGCAGGGTGAACCTTTTGCCGGCGAGATAGTGCCTCCAGTGCCTAATAGCTTCCACTTTGGCCTGGGCCTCCTTCTCCACTGCGGAGTGCCGAAGTTCAGGGCCTTGAAGGGTACAGGAGAAGAACGCCACTGGTCTTCCCGCCTGGTTGAGATTAGCAGCCAGCGCAAAGTCGGAAGCGTCACTCTCTACTTGGAAGGGAATGGCCTCATCCACCGCATGCTTTGCTGCTTTGGCAATGTCCCCTTTTATGCGGCTGAAGGCCGCGCAGGTCTCGGCTTAGAGGGGGAATGTGGTGGACTTGACCAGGGGGCGGGCCTTGTCTGCATAGTTAGAGACCCATTGGCTGTAATATGAAAAGAAGCCCAGGCACCTTTTAAGGGCTCTGAGGGTGTTGGGAAGAGGGAGTTCCAACATACGGTCGGGGTCAGGGCCAATGACTCCGTTCTCTACAACACACCCATGGATAGCAAGTTGGGTGATTCCAAACACACATTTGTCCTGGTTATAGGTGAGATTGAAAGCTTTGGCCGCTTGGAAAAATTTTTGGAGGTTGTTGTCGTGATCCTGCTGGTCGTGACCGCAGATGGTGATGTTATCCAGATATGGGAACGTGGCCTTCAGTTGGCTGTCATCCACCATCCGGTCCATTTCCCTCTGGAAGACAGATACACCAGTCGTGACACGAAGGGGATGCACAGGAAGTGATAAAGCCTGCCGTCTGCCTCGAAGGCGGTGTAAGGGCGGTCCTCCCGGCAGATGGGGAGCTGATGGTAAGCGGATATTAGGTCTATGGTTGAGTACACCTTGTACTGCGCTATCTGATTGACCATATCCGTGATGCGGGGTGGAGGGTACGCATCGAGCTGCGTGAACCTATTGATGGTCTGGCTATAGTCCACAACCATCTTATTTTTCTCCCTGTTCCAAACAACGACCACCTGTGCCCTCCAAGGACTTGTGCTTGCCTCAATGACCCCCTCCCTGAGCAGCCACTGCACCTCTGACTTAATGAAAGCTCTGTCCCCCGCGCTGTACCTCCTGCTTTTAGTTGCCACGGGTTTACAGTCAGGGGTAAGGTTGGCGAACAGCAGTGGGGGAGGGATCCTGAGGGTGGAGAGGCCGCAAGTGGTGTTGGTAGTGCAGCAGTTGGCATGGTGTTGGGTGGGATGTGCAGGTCAGTGTGTGTGGGTGTGTGGTCAGTAGCGGTGTATGTGACATATCCCTACAAAACTGAGGATTTACGACAGTGATTGGTGGGAGGGGTCCATTATACTCCATTGTCACGCTTTTCAGGTGGCTCTGGAAGTTGAGCCCCAATAGCACAGGGGCACACAGTTGAGGCATGACCAGTAATGTAAAGTCTCGATATTCTGTGCCCTGCACCACTAGCGTCGCTACACAACCCCCCCCAGATGTCTGTTGTATGCAACCCGGAAGCCATGGCAACCCTCTGACTTACCGGCCGTATCATGAGTCCGCAATGCTGCACCGTGTCCGGGTGGATAAAACTCTCCGTGCTGCCCGTATCAAACAGGCAGCTTGTCCTGCGCCCCTCCACCAGGATGTCCATCATTAACTTTGCGAGCTGGTGGGGAGCGCTTTGGTCGAGGGTCACAGAGGCCAGGGTTGAGTCGCCATCTTGCCTGCACGCCGCCACCACGTGCGAGACATGGGGGTGGCCATCTTGGTCGGCGCCACCTCCCACTGCCTACGACCAACACAGTAAAATGTGACCTCCATCATGCTGAGTATCTGCCCCCAGACTGAGGAGGAGCAATGGCGCAATCGCCTTTATTCAGGGATCTGTGGGAGGAGCCACAGGGACAGTCAGCGGAGGGGCGTGTCCAGACAGGTAACCCAGTTACAACATATATATATATGGTTTACCACAATACCCTCTGCCCAGGATAGAAGATATCTTTGCAAACCTTTCTGGAGGAAAACACTTCAGCAAAGTGAACTTAAATGAGGCCTACTTCCAGATGGAAATGGAGGAAGAGTCCAAAGTGTTTCTCATCATAAGCACTCACAAAGGGCTTTGTTGGAATAATAGGCTTCTTTTTGGAGTGGTACCTACACCTGCACTCTGGCAGAAAGCTATCAGACAGGTGCTGCAAGGCTGCCCAGGCACTCAGTGTTACATGGATGACATCATCGGTACACATGACGATGACAAGGAACATCTCCAAAACCTCAAGGCAGTGGTAAAAAGATAACAAGATTAAGGGCTCAGATCATGACGTGACAATCATGAATTCTTTAAACAATGGTGGCACAATGACATCGGTGCTGGACCCGGGAGCGGAGGTTCCCGGGTTCGAAACCAGTCAGGTCTGCTCCCGAGTACGCTTTCCATCCGTGCCGGGTTGAGTGTCGAGATCGCAACTCGACCTCGCAAAATAAAGGGAAGATACTGCGAAAATGTCTTCGTGAGGAGTGGCGCGCCGCACAGTCTCTCTCTCGCTTGGTGCCTTGTAAAAGCCATGAAAAAGACATCATCACGGACGCACGCACGGACATGCAGATGTACACGCACAGACGCGCACGCACATACACGCAGACGCACACGCACAGACTCGTACGCACGCAGGCACACGCCAAGAAAAAGGCATCTCAATTATGTGGTCACATAATTGACACACAAGGATTACGCAAGTATACTGAGAAAATTTAAGCAGTGGTGGATGCCCCAAGGCAAAGGACATGTCACAATTGAGGTCTGTTTAAGGATTTTTCAACTACTAAAGCAGGTTCCTGCCAAACCTGGCTGCTGGGCTCCACCCTTTGATTTCATTACTGCAGATTGGGAAGAGACTTCGATAGGCAAAGCAGTGTGCTGTGGTTTTCATAAAGGTAAAGGACATGGTGACGTCAGACACTGTACTGACATACTACAATCCACATCATCCAGTGAAGCTTGCCTGTGATGCCTCACCTTATGATATAGTTGCTGGCATGCCACCTGTTATGAATGACGGAACTCACCTCACGGACTTTGGATCACATTCCCTTCCTGCTGCAGAGAATAATTATCACAGATTGACAGAGAGGCCCTGAGTCTGGTTTGGGGTGTAAAATGCTTCAACCAGTACCTGTACGGGAGAGAGTTTACCCTCATTACTGATCATCAGCCACTAGTGTCTATTTTCAATCTGCAGAAGGGCGTCCCACCAACAGCAGCAGCACGAGTACAGAGATGGGCTCTGTCCCCCGGAGGACACAATTACAAGATTGAGCTCAAGAGGATGACTAACCATGGAAATGCTGATAGATTGTCCTGTTTACGCTTGGAAAAAGAAGTACCGGAAAAACTTACTGAAAAAGACACTGCTCTTGACCTATTCTCCCTGATGCAAATCTAAAGTCTTCCTGTCTTTCTATTACAGCAGAGATGATCCAAAGTTACAGTTACAGACAAAGCGTAGTTCAGGCCAATTGTAATGTGCAAGGCTATGACGAGGTAAACTGTGAGGTCAGGAGTTCATGATATTGCATTGGGGGACCATTCAATAGTTTTATAGCAGTGGGGTAGAATCTGTCCTTGAGTTTGGCGGTCTGTGCTTTGAGGCTCTTGTATCTTCTGCTCAATAGGAGGGGGGGAGAAGAGAGAATGGCTGGGGTGGGTAGCGTCTTTGATTATGTCGGCCGCTTTCTCGAGGCAGTGGAAAGGATAGAAAGAGTCCACCCAGTTATCATGATGGGCCCCAACTCTCTGAAGCTCTTGCTTGCTCACCAAATGAGTGGTAAGTGGCCGGGTTGGATTCGTACTGCTTCTTGTAGACAGGATGGACGTAGGCAAATTTCCATGTTGTCGGGTCAAAGCCAGTTGTTGTAGCTGTTCAGAAAGATTGGCACACGTCATGGAGTCATTGCGTACTACAGCACAGAAACAGGCTTTTCACTGCATGTATAGATGTCAGTGACAAGCTATTATTCTGCCTAACTCCATCGACCTGCGTCTGAACCATAACCCTCCATACACCTCCCATCCATATACTTACCCAAATTCCTCTTAAATGTTGAAATCAAACCAGCATTCACCACTTCCAGCGGCAGCTCATTCTCCACTCTCACCATCCTCTGAGTGAAGAAGTTCCTCTCATATTCCCTTAAACATCCTTCACCCTTAACCCATTAGCTCCAGTTCTAGTCTCATGCAACCTCAGTGGAAAAAGCTTGCTTGTGTTTACCCGAACTATACCACTCATAATTTTGTACACCTCTATCATTCTCCTACACTCCGGGGAATAAAATCCTAACCTTTTAAATTTCTCTCTATTACTCAGGTCCTCGAGTGCCAAGAACATCCTTCTAAATTATCTCTGCATTCTTTCAATCTTATTGGTATCTTTCCTGTAGGGAGGTGATCAGAACTACACACAATACTCCAATATCCAAATTAGGCATCACCAACTCCTTTACCCCATACTCTGATTTATGAAGGCCAATGTGCCAAAAGCTCTCTTTACAATCCTATCTACCTGTGATGCCACTTTCAAGGAATTATGGATCTGTATTCCTAGATACTACAGTTCTACAGCACTCCTCATTACCTTACCGTTCACCACGTAAATCCCACCCTGGTTTGTTCTCCCATTGTGCAATACCTCACACTTGTCTGCATTAAATTTAATCTGTGATTTTTCAGCTGCTTTTTCCAGCTGGTCTAGATCCCACTGCAAATGTTGATAGCCTTCCTCGCTGTCCACTACACCCCAATCTTGGTCATCCGCAAATTTGCTAAACCAGTATGCTACATTATCATCCAGATCATTCATATAGATGTCAAACAACAACAGACAGCGCCGATCCCTACAGCATGTCACTAGTGACAAATATCCAGTCAGTGAGGTGACCATCTACTACCACGCTCTGACTTCTCCCACAAAGCCAGTAACTGTTTACTACCTCATCCAGAATGCCAAGCGACAGATCCTTCTTGAAAAACCTCCCTTGTGGGACCTTGTCAGTAGACAAAATCCACTTCCTTTCCTTCATAAACTTTCCTGGTAACTTCCTTGAAAATCTCTATAACATTGGTTAGACGCAACCTACCACACACAAAGCCATGTTGACTATCAGACTATCCAGATATTTATATATCCCTTACATTACCTTCCAATAACATACCTACTAGCAATGGTAGCCACAGTGGAATATAATTTTCCTGCTTTTTCTTCAGGCCTTCCTTAACAACAGAACATTAGCAATCTCTCAATCCTCATGGCTAAGGATGCTTTAAGTACCTGGGCTAGGACCCCTGAAATTTCTGCACTAGCCTCTCATAAGGTCTGAGGAACCACCTTGTCAGGCCCTAGGGATTTGTTCTCATTTTCCTCAAAACAATAGGCACCTCCTCCTCTGTAATCCATACATGGTCCATGACCTCACTGCTGTTTTGCCTCACTTCTATAGACACTATGTCCAGCTCTCGAGTAAATACCAATGCCAGATCTCCCCTATCTCTTTCGGGTCTATGCGTAGATGACCATATTGGTCTTTGAGAGGGCCAATTTTGTCCCTTGATCCTTTTTCTCGTAATATATCTGTCGAGGGCCTTGGGATTTTCCTTCACTTTGTCTGCTAGAGCAACTTCATGCCTTCTTTTAGCCCTCCTGAGTTCCTTCTTATGTGTTCTCTTGCATTTCTTATACTCCATCAGTACCACATTTGTCCCTACCTGCCTATACCTGCTATCAACCACCTTCTTCTTAACCATGGTTGTAAAAGGAGGGAGGAGAAGATGGTGGCACGACGCAGCGCGCGCAGCCACTCTGGTGAATGATATCTGTTATCTGTCGAGTAGGGTACCATGCACAATCCTGATGTGATGGAGACAGACGTGAGAACACGGAGGAACATCTGGTGAAACTTCTGAAATGCCTGTTTCGCTGCTGCTGCTGCTGCTGCTGTGTGATCCAGAATCTCTGGAATGGAAGGCCCCGAGTCCTCGGCTTTGCTTGTTGCTCGGTGGCCGGGGTGGGGTCGAAGCGCTTAGTAGGGATGGTGCTCGGTGTCGGAGGGCTGGTCGGAGGCTCGAAGTTTTTGGACAGACTCAGAGTCGGTCGGCTGCAGTCGGGTGCTTCCAATGCATCGGCAAGTTTGCAGCGCTTGGGGCTTCATGGCAGGGAGAGTTTCTCCCTTCTACCGTCCGCGTGAGATGATGGGGCTATCGGGACTTGAGACCTTTTTTTTACCGTGCCCATGGTCTGCTCTTTATCAAATTACGGTATTGCTTTGCACTGTTGTAACTATATGTTATAATTATGTGGTTTTGTCAGTTTTAGTCTTGGTTTGTCCTGTGTTTCTGTGATATCTTTCTGGAGGAACATTGTATCATTTTTTAATGCATGCATTACTAAATGACAATAAGCAAGGACTGAGTGTCCTCATAATCTAATCTAATCTAATCTCTAGATTACTGCTTGTGTCATGCACCAGTGAGGGCAAGAATAGGTTAATTTGGTAGATAAATGCATGGCTGAGGAATTTGTTCAGTGGGCAGGGTTTCAGGCTTCTGGATCATTGGGAACTCTTCTGGAGAAGGTATGACCTGAACAAAAAGGACATGTTACACCTGAATTTAAGAAAGACTAATACCTTGGCGTGCAGGTTTGCTAGAACTGTTGGGGAAGGTTTAAACAACTTTGGCTGTGGAATGGGAACTGGAGTGATAGGGCAAAGGATGGGGCAGTTGGTATAGAAATACATACAGTGTGTATTGAGAATGTGAGGAAGGACAGACAGGTGATAGAGCAAAATTGCACTCACTGGGCTAGGTAGAAATGTGTTTAAAGTGAATAGTAGGTTCAACAGTTCAACAGTTTTTCCATTGACTTTGAGTGGGACTACAAGCAGAGGTCATGGGTTAAGAGTGAAAGGTGAAAGGTTTAAGGGGGACATAAGGAGAGACTTCTTCACTCAGATGGTCATGTGGGACTATGCGAGATTAGTTTCACTGCTTAAGAGAAGTTTGAACAGATACCTGGATAGAAGGGGCATGGAGGACTTTTGCCCAGCAGCAGGTTGATGGGACTGGACAGTTTAAATGGTTTGGCATGAACTAGATGGGCTGAAGGGCCTGTTTCCCTGCTGTACTTTACAATGACTCTATGACAAAAAACTTCGCAAGGAATAAGAATTTAACTTCCAGTAATGTGGGGCAAAATTGAAAAGAGTGATGAATACAGGACTAGAAGTATACACATGCAGTATACAGAATGAGGTGGATGATCGTGTAGTGCAGTTAGGCACTGACAGATATGACGTTGTGGTCATCACTGAAGTGTAGCTGGAAGATGTTCACATTTGAGATCTTAACATCCAAGGAGACACATTGTATTGAAAGGACAGGCAGGTAGGCAGAGGGGATGGGATGGCTTTGTTGGTTAATAATGAAATCAAATCCTTAAAAAGAGGTAATGATGTAGCATCTGAGGATGTGGAATCCTTTTTAGTAGAGTTAAGAGACCCAGGTGGGAGTTATACACAAGCCTCTGAACAGGATGTGGGCTTCAAGTTGTAACGGGAGATAGAAAAGGTATGTAAAAAGGGCAATGTTACGATAGTCATGGGGGATTTCAATATGCAGGTAGGTTGGAAAATTAGGTTGGTGCTGGATCCCAAGAGAACGAATTTGCTGAATGCCTATGAGATTGCTTTTTGGAGTAGCTTGTGGTTGAGCCCACTAGGGAAAAGGCAGTCTGGATTGTGCATTGTGTAATGAACCGGAAATCAGATGCATCAGTATTACAGTGGAGTAAAGGGAACTACAGGGGCATGAGAGAGGAGCTGGTCAAAGGTGATTGGAAGGGGACACTAGCAGGGATGATGACAAAACCGCAATGGCGGGAGTTTCTGGGAAAAATTCAGAAGTATTCTAAAGGAAGGATAAGGAAACTGTGGTTGTGGTTGACAAGAGAAGTCAAAGACAGCATAAAAGTGGGAATCTAAAGGATATATATGTGTATACACTCACTAACATAGCAATGTTTCTTCAGACCAAAGTGCACTCACAAAATAAATCGTACACAGCATATAAAACAAAATACTTTTACACATAAGTTAATAAAATATAAAATAGAATTCAAACAGTGCCTGTCGTGCGCAGCACGGGAAAACAGTAAACAGTATAGTAAAGTGCTCGCTGTCCTAGTGACAAGACCTCAGTGGTGGCAGGATACTCATTAGTCTCACAGCCTGAGGGAAGAAGCTGTTACCCAGTCTGGCAGTCCTAGTCCTGATGCTCCTGTACCTCCTTCCTGATGGTAGTGGGTCAAAGAGATCGTGGGATGGGTGGTAGGGTTCCACATCAGTGCTTTGGGCCCTTTGTATACAGTGCTCCCAGTAAATGATACACATGGGGGGTGGGTACGAGGGAGCCCATGGTGATTCTCCCGGTGGTTTTTACTATTCTCTGTAGGGTCTTGTGGACCAATGCCCTGCAGATTCCACACCACGCAACGATACAGATAGGACACTCTCGATGGTGCTCCTGTAGAAAGGTGCTAGGACAGGTAGACTTGGACTCTTCAATCTCCTCAGAAAGTGTAGACTCTGCTGTGGATTTTTGATGAGTGAGAAGATGTTGTGGGTCCGTTATGCGCACAAAAAGGAACTTTGTGCTCTTCACTCTCTCCAGGGCAGGGACATCGATGTGCAATGGAAAGTGGTTGAGCTGTGCCTTCATGAAGTCCACAGTCCTCTTTTTTGTCTTGTCCATGTTGAGGCTCTAGTTGTTGTTCCCATGCCATTTGGCACGTCTCTCTACCTTCTCTCTGTATGCCGACTCATCATTGTTGCTGATGAGGCCAGCCGCCGCTGCAGCATCAGCTAAATTGATGTGACGTGAGCTGGATCTGGCAGTGGAGTTATGAGTCAGCAGCGTGAACAGCAGTGGGCTGAGCACACTGCCCTCATGCTCAGTGTGATGGAGCTTGAGATGTTGCTGCTAACTCGTACACTTTCCTTCAAGAGGGGCAAAGGTATGGCATCATCAGTGCACCAGTTTGAGCAGTAGGCAAACTGGAAAGTGTCCAAAGTATCTGGAAGGTGGGATTTTATATGATCTGTTACTGGATGCTCAAAGCACTTCATGAGTCCTGATGAAGGGTCTTGGCCTAAAACGTCAGCTGTTTACTCTTTTCCATAGATGCTGCCTGGCCTGCTGAGTTCCTCCTGCATTTTGTGTGTGTTGTAGGGAAATATATGGTCATGCACTTAGAAGGAATAAAGACACCGAATATTTTATAAACAGGGAGAAAATTCAGAAATCAGAGGTGCAAAGGGACTTGGGAGTCCTTGTGCAATATTTCCTATAGGTTTAACTTGAAGGTTGAGCCAGTGATAAGGAAGGTAAATGCAATGTTAGCATTCATTTCATGAGGACTGGAATCTAACAGCCAGGATTAAATGCTAAAGGCTTTATCAGGCAGTGGTCAGATTCCACTTGGAGATTGCTAGCAGTTATGTGCCCCTTGTTTAAGGAAGGATGTGCTGGGATTTGAAAGTGTCTAGAGGAGGTTCACGAGAATGATTCATGGAATGAAAGGTTTGATGCATAAGGAGCTTTTGGTGGCTCTGGGCCTGTATTTGCTCTTGTTTAGAAGAATGAAGGGGGATATCATTGAAACCTATCGAATATTTAAAGGCCTAGATTGAGTGGATGTGGAGAGGATATTTCCTATGGTGGTTGTCTAGGACCAGAAGCCACAGCCTCAGAATAGACAGATGTCCCTTTGGAACAGAGATAAGGAGGAATTTTTTTTAGCAAAAAGTGGTGAATCTATGGCATTCATTGCCACAGATGGCTGCAGAGGCCCAGTCATTAGACATATTTAAAGAGAAGGTTGATAGTTTCTTCATCAGTAAGGATGTCAAACATTAGAGGGAGAAGACAGGAGAATGGGGTTGTGAGGATAATAGATCAGCCATGATAGAATGGAGGAGACACGATGAGCTAAGTGGCCTAATTCTGCTCCTATGTCTTATAGCTTCAAAAGCTCTCGAAACCCAAGGTTCCCTAAACCTGTTTGCTTTGCCTTTTATTTTGACAGGAACATACAAACTCTGTACTCTCAAAATTTTACTTTTGTACGCCTCCCACTTACCAAGCACACCTTTGCCAGAAAACCTGTCCCAATCCACACTTTTTCAGAACCTTTCTGATACCATCAAAATTATCCTCTCTCCAATTTAGAATGTTAATTGGAAAAACAGACCTATACTTTTCCATAATTATCTTGGAACTAATGGCATTATGATCACTAAATCCACAGGGTACCTTATATACACTTCTGTCACCTGCCTTGTCTCATTCAATAATAGGAGATCTAGTATTGCATTCTCTCTAGTTGAGACCTCTATACATTCCTCAGTTCCACCCATATAACTTCAGTAGATAAACTGTCTAGTTTTTTTCTGTCTGAGCCATGACATTCTCCCTGACCAGTAATGCCACCCTTTAACACTTTCCTCTCTATGCTGTCTAAAACAACAGAACCCTGGAACATCGAGTCACCAGTCCTGAAACCAAGTCACTCTAATGGCTACAATATCATAATTCCATGTGCTGATCCATGCTCTAAGCTCATCTACCTTTCCTACAATCCTTTTAGATTCCTGTTTGTGCAACTGGTCTTAACAACATCTTTCCCCACAACCATTTCACTATCTCCCTTAGCATGCTGGTTCCGATCCCCCTGCAACTTTAGTTTAAACTACCTGGTGCAGCACGAGCAAACCTTCCCACAAGGATATTAGTCCTGCTCTAGTTCAGGTACAAACCGTCCCAAGTGTAGAGGTCCCTCCTTTCTGGGAAGAGAGCCCAATGTTCGAAAAACCTGAAGCCTTCCCCACTGCACCACTTTCTTAGCCATGTGTTGGACTGTATTGTCTTTCTATTTCTGGTGACACTAGCCATCTTGGAACCCCCACTCAACACTTCCAGCTGAAGGTTCTTACAAATGCTTCAGCTTCCTCTTTTCCACAGACTCCCCCAGGACTGAGAATGGGAGTGTTTGTAGAGTGTCTTCCTCCAGTGAGTTGTTACATTGTCCACTGCCATTCATGACTGGATGTGACAGGAGTGCAGGTCTGAGATCTGATTCGTTAGTTGTGGCTCTGTCTAGTCTAGTCTATCCATTGCTCCTCATTGCTAAGTATGTTCAGACATCTCAATTTTAAAGGTATTTTTAAGGTGTATTTTTAAACTTACTCTTCAAAGATCAAGATGAGAACATCAGGCCAGGGAGCTCCAATTTTTTTTCCTCCATCATCATGTTTGTAGAGAAGTATAAAGTACTGGGCTCTGTATATACAGTACGTCAGCAACAGCGGTTCACCCAGATGTTGCCTGGGATAGGGCAGTTCGGTTAGGAGGAGGGAGAGGAGAGGCTGTGTCTGTTTTCCCTGGAACGGAGGCGGTTAGGAGGGGACATGATTAAGGTAGATAAAATTATGAGGAGTATCTACAGGAAACTAAGCCCCACTTCAGAGGGAGACACATCAAAGGACATAGGGTAGCGAGGTAGCTAGGGAGCAAGGGGGCCAAAGGGGCAGTCAGCATAACCAAAGGATGTAGGCGAGGTCCTAGATGAATACTTCTCATCTATAGTTACCAGGGATGTGGAGGATAGTGAGATCAGGAAGGGATATCATGATTTGTAACACATAGGTGTTCAAAGGTAGATGTGTTAGAACACACAAGGGTGGGTAAATCCTCAGGGTCTGATGAGATCCACCCAGGGGAACAAGGCACAGGATTGCTGGCCCAGAAGAGAATTTACATTTTGATAACCACAGGTGAGGTACCAGAAGACTGGAGGATAAATAATGTTCCTGGATTTAAGAGGGACAGCAGGGAAGAGCCAGATATCAATAGGCTGGTGATCCTAATGTCATTGATAGGAAAGTTATTGGAGAAAACAGAAGGGATGAAATTTATATACATTTGGAAAGACCAAGCTTGATTAGGGATAATCAGTATGTCTTTATGCATGGGAAATCCTATTTCACTAATATACTGCTGTAGCAGATCAATTTTCACAATATATTGGACAGAGATAATATATCTGATTCTGATTGAATACGAGGAGGTGGCTGAGGAGATTGATAAATATAGAGTTGCTGTATATAAGGACTTCAGTAAGGCATTCGATAAGCTACCACATGATATGCTGGTGCAGAAGGTTAAGGCACTTGGGACCCAAGGCTAATTCGATTTAAAATGACAATGACAAGTAGTGGTGGGAAGGTCCTTTACTGATTGCAAATCTGCGACCAGAGGTGTATCAGAGGGATTGGTGCCGAGACCCTTGGTGTTTGTGATATACATTAATGACTTAGATGTGAATGTAGGAGGTAATGTTAGTAAGTTTATAGATGCCATGAAAATTGGTAGTGTGGTGAATAATGAGGAGGTCTCAGGCTACAGCAGAATATTGGAAAACTGGATGAAGCGTCGTGTGAGATGACACATTTTCAGAAGTCAAATAGTGGTAGGATATATACAGCAGATGGTAGGACATTAAGGAATGTTGATGAGCTTTGAGACTGGGGGGGGTGTCAAGTCTATAGTTGCTAAAAGAGACAAAAGGGTAATGAAGCAAGCATATAGGATGCTTGCTCTTAAAGGTCAGGGCATAGAATATAAAAGTTTGGTTTACCATTACAAGACTCTGATTAGATTGCACTTAGGCTAAATCCACACTGGACTGGATAATTTTGAAAACGCCGGTTTCGAGGAAAAACAACAGGCGTCCACACTAGGTGTTTTTCAAAATATCTCTGTCCACATTAAAACAGATATTTGGGCGAATCTACTCCTACTGGGCATGCGCAGACACATCTACAGAAAACAAGCGAAGAGGAAACGGTATAATATTTACATTTCCGTGGCGGCGTTGTGCTATTTCCATTGGTCAAAAACTAGAGTACCAACAACAACAGCAAAAGAAAGTTTTCAACAATGTCTTCGAGGAATACAAAGAAGACCTCCACTGGAAAAAGCAGACTGGACTTCTTTGTTTAGACAGACATTGAAGTTGAGCTGTTTCTGTGAGTTACAAACGACTACGAAGTCAGCAAAGCAGTGGAGAACGTGGAGATGTTTAACTCCAAACAAGCTATTAACGTAGACAATAAACAACACATGCATGAAGCCGTCCTCTACCCAAGATCAACAAGAGAGTGGAATCTTCTGCCGCCAGACCTGCACAGTATTTCCGACATTAATATTTTTAAAGATAGACTCAATCAAATCAATTCAGGGGATCTAGTCAAAAAAGCTCACTTTACAATTTAACTCTCATGCCGTTCACATCGACTGCGCGTTGTAACAGCCGTCCGGCAGTGCTTGCGCAGTACCAAGCAGAAGCAGAAAAAGCATTGTTGTTGTGCTGTTGTCATGACAGCATTTTTAAATATCACCATTTACCCTGTCCACACTACAACGCGCAATAATCGTTTTCAAATTTACACACTCTGGAGAGTGTTTTAGAAAAGCTCTGTTTTCGGGAGATGAAAACGCCACTTCGATGTGGAAGGAGGGTCAAAACAAGAGAAAAAGCTTTGTTTTCAAAATTATCCAGTGTAGTGTGGATATAGCCTAAGAGTATTTTGTGCAGATCTGGTTACCACAATATATGAAGGGTGTGGTTGTGCTGGATAGTGCAGAGGAGATTCAGAAAGATGTTGGCTAGATTGGAGGACTTTAGTAATGAGGAGAGATTGGACAAGTTGGGCTTGTTTCCCTGGAGTAAAGGATAAAAAGTGTTCACCTAAGTGGAGGCCAAGGATAGCAGTCAGGACTAGGTCATCGGTTTAAGAGGCTTCAGTATGTGGAGGCTGAGAGGTGAAGTTTTCTCTAGAATTATTTTTTCTGTTAGAGTGGCTGGGATGGCAGTTAGGACAGGCAGCGGGTAGTACAGTAACCACTAGGAGAGGTAAAGGGGATTAGCAGACATTGCAGGATTACCTTAGGGTCAAACCTTTCAGCAAATATATCAGTTTGGATACATGTGGTTACTGGAGAGGATTCTTAGGGATAGTGTTATGAGCATTTGGAAAATCACGGCCTAATTAATAACAGTCATTGTGGCTTGTGTTGGATAGGTCAATAGTGGTCAATGGGATTTATTCTGGCTGGAGGTCTGTGACTAGTGCTGTTCTGCAGGAATCAGTTCTGGGATCTCTGCTGTTTGAATTACAGTGGAATTAATTTGGCTTTTTTTGACACTGATCAACAGAAAAGGACTCTTTCATGTCAAAATGAAAACCGATCTCTACAAAGTGATCTAAATTAACTACAAATATAGAACACAAAATATTTGATTGCATTAGTATTCAACCCTTTAATATGACACACCAAACCATCACTGCTGCACCCAATTGGTTTTAGAAGTCACATAATTAGTTAAATGGAGATCACCCGTGTGCAGTCAAGGTTTTTCAACTGGTTGTAGTAAAAATACACCTGTATCTGGAAAGTCTGACTGTTGGTGAGTCAGTATCCTGGCAAAAACTACACCATGAAGACAAAAAGAACACTCCAAACAACTCCACGAAAAGGTTATTGAAAGCACAAGTCAAGAGATGGGTACATGAAAATTTCCAAGTCACTGAATATTCCTTGCTGTACAGTTAAGTCAATGGGGTCTCTTAGGAGCCTCTTAGATAGGTACACGGAGTTTAGAAAAAAGAAGGGCTATGCGTTAGGGAAATCCTGGAGTAGGTTAAATAGTTGGCACAACATTGTGGGCCAAACATGCTATAGATTTCTATGTTCTATGTCCAGTCATCAAGAAATGGAAAGAATATGGCACAACTCTAAATCTGCCTAGAGCAGACCATCCTCAAAAACTGAGTGACCGTGCAAGAAGGGGACCAGTGAGGGAGTAACACACACAAAAACTGCTGGTGAACCCAGCAGGCCAGGCAGCATCTATAGGAAGAGGTACATGTCGACGTTTCGGGTCGAGACCCTTCGTCAGGACTAACTGAAAGAAGAGCTAGTAGGAGATTTGAAAGTGGGAGAGGGAGGGGGAGATCCAAAATGATAGGAGAAGACAGGAGGGGGAGAGATGGATCTAAGAGCTGGAAAGTTGATTGGCAAAAGGGATATGAGGCTGGAGAAGGGAGAGGATCATGGGACGGGAGGCCTAGGGAGAAAGAAAGGGGGAGGGGGGAAGTGAGGGAGGCCACCAAGAGACCTATGATAACTCTGGGGCAGTTACAAACTTCAGTGGCTGAGATGGAAGAGTCTGTGCGTACAATTGCTACCTGGGTGCTTCAACAGTCTATGGGAGAGTGGTAAAGTGAAAGCTACTGTTGAAAAATCTCTCATAAAATCTCAGCTAGAGTTTGCCAGAAGGCCTGTGGGAGACTCTGAAGTCAGCTGGGAGAAGGTTCTATGATCTGATGAAACCAAAATTGAGCAATTTGGTCATTAGACTAAATGTTAAGTTTGGCATAAGCCAAAATCCACGTATCGTACGATCCCTACCGTGAAGCATGCTGGTAGCTGCATGATATTTTGGGGATGCTTCACTGCAGTAGGCCCTGAAAGGTTTGCGAAGGTAGAGGATAAAATGAATGCAGAAAAATACAAGGAAAGCCTGGAGGAAAACCTGATGCCGTCTGCAAGACAACTGTGACTTGGGAGAAGATTTGTTTTCCAGCAAGACAATGACCCTAAGCATAAAGCCAAAGCTACAAAGGAATGGCCTAAAAACAACAAAGTTAATGTCCTGGAGTGGCCAAGTCAGAGTCCAGACCTCAATCAAATTGAGAATTTGTGGCTGGATTTGAAAAGGATTGTTCACTCACGACCCCTATGCAATCTGACAGAGCTTGAGCAGTTTTGTAAAGAAGAACGGGGGAAAAATTTCAGTGTCTAGATGTGCAAAGCTGATAGAGACCTACCTGCACAAACTCAGAGCTGTATTTGCTGCCAAAGGTGTATCTACTAAATACTGACTTGAAGGGGAGTGAATATTTATGCAATCAATTAATTTGTGCTTAATAATTGTAATAAATTTAGACCAATTTGTAGAAATTTGTTTTCACTTTGACACAAAAGAGTCTTTTCTGTTGATCAGTGTCAAAAAAGCCAAATTAAATCCACTGTGATTCAATGTGTAAAACAATAAAACATGAAAACTTCTGGATACTTCTTCTGGATAGGGTGGTGAATACTTTTTATGGGCACTGTATATAAATGATCTAGATGATAATGTACAGTAGATGAATGGGTTAGTAAGTTTATAGATGGTTTTCTTTGTTTCATGACTATCTAGAGAAGACAAATCTCAGAGTTTTAAACTGCATACATACTTTGATAACAAAATGAACCTTTGAATACAAAGATTGGTGGTGTTATGGATAGCATGGAAGACTGACAAAGGATGTAGTGGGATATCGGCTGTAGAGCACTTGCAGGTATAAGCCAAAGGAGTTTATCCCAGCCAAAAGAGAAGTGTTACACTTTGGGAGATCAAATGTACAGAGACAGTACACTGTAAACGCAAAGAGCCTTAACAGTGTTGATATACAGAGAGACCATCGGGTAGTAAGGAAGGCATGCTTGCCTTTATTGCCTTAATCTGGTCATGCTTTTCCAAAGGCTTATAAAACATCACAGCAGTACTTAGGGAAGATAGGAAATCATGGATCATACCGTAGATCCTATGGTCTATGGGTAATTACCTTCAGGAGTCAAGAAGTTATGTTCTAGCTTTATAAAGCTCTAATAGGCCGCATCAGTAATGCATTCAGTCCTGGATGTCTCCATTGCAGGATGTACAGGCTTCAGAAAGGGTGCAGAAGATATTTACCAGAATGTCTCCTGGCTTAGATAAGACGTGCTATAAGGAGAGCTCGGACAAATTTGGATTGTTTTCTCTGAAACGGTGGAGGCTGAGAGGCGATCTGATAGAGGTTTATAAGAGAGACGTGGGCCGTATCTTTTTCCCAGGGTTCAGATGTCTAATACCGGAGGTCATGGATTCAAATGAGAGGGGTTAAGTTCAAAGGAGATCTGTGGGACTAGTTTTTAATGTAGAGAAGGGTGGGTACCTGGAATGTGATGTGAGGGGTGGTAGCAGAGGGAAGTATGATAAAGGCATTCAAGAGGCTCTTAGATCACCATGTGAAAGTGCAGGAAATGGAAAGATACTGATATATGTAGGGAGAAGGGATTAGTTTAGTTGGACATTTGATTACTAATTTAGTTTGGCATGACTTTATGGGGTGACTTTATGTCTCACTGTCTTCGCTAAGTACTTGTGATGTATTAGAGATAGAACTTAAAAGCATTTGGAAAATCATGACCAGATTAAGGCCCAGCACACAGATGCATCTCAAGAAAGGCATGCCAGAGTCTTTATTTCAATTGGAGGTTAAGGAGGTTCAGCTACTCATCAAATATTCTAGTCGTCATCATCGTGGCTATCCCTTGAGGTCGAGGATGATGGTCTTCGTTCTGAAGAAGTGCCCCACAGAGCGAAGACGCCTGTGCGTGTATTTGTTTAACGTCTTCTTGATGCTGCACTCCAAGAAGCACACGATACTTCACAAATCAACCAACTGATTCCAATGGCATGGAAACCACGACGATTGAAGCTGATGGATTTGTTGCAGCCTTCATCCGCCTTCACAGCCGTTGAGGTCGAAGTAAATTCATCCGCCTGTTCCACCATTGAGGTCTTGGTTGGATTGTTCTTTGTCAGGGACCTCACCCTTGACCTTACCGCCATGGGTGACCCTACCAGGAGCATAGCTCCAGACGGCATTGCTCTTGGGATCTCAGGACCACACAAGCTTCTCCACCACGACAAGGTGACAATCCACGGAGAAGAAATATTCTAGTGAACTTTTATAGATGTACTCTTGAATGTATCCTGACTGGTTGCATTATGGTAATGTACAGCAGTTCAAATGCACAGAAACGTAATAAACTAGAGAATAATGGACTCGGCCCAATACATCACAGAATTAGAATCAGAAACAGGTTTAATAGTACTGGCATATGATGTGAAATTTGTTGTTTTGTGGCAGCAGTACAATGCGTTACATAATAATAGAAAAAATATAAATTACAATTAAAAATATATATATAATTAAGTGGTGCAAAAAAGTTTATAGATTCATTGTTCATTAAGAAATCTGATAGCTGAGGTGAAGAAGCTGTTCCCTGAAACACCGAGCGTGAGTCTTCAGGCTCCTGTGCCTCCTCCACCTCCTCCTTCATGGTAGCAATAAGAAGAGAAATGACCTGGTGATGGGGGACCTCAGCGATGGATGCTGCCCTTCTGAGGTATCACTTTTAAAGGTGTCCTTGATGCTGGGGAGACTAGGGCTCATGATAGAGATGGCCAAGTTTACAACTTTCTGCAGCTTTTTCTGATCCTGTGCAGTGGACCCTGCATATCAGATGGTGATCTAACTAGCTGGAATGCTCTCCATGCTACACTATAGAAACTTGTGAGTGTCTTTGGTGATATACCAAGTCTCCCCAACTCTGAATAAAATATAGCCTGTCTTGTGTCTTCCTTATAGTTGCATCAATATATTGGGCCCAGGATAGATCTTCAGAGATGTTGACACACAAACTTGAAACTGCTGATCCCTCGATGAGCGCTGGTGTATGTTCCCTCGACTTCCGCTTCCTCAAGCCCACAATCATTTCCTTGGTCTTACTGATGTTGAAAGGAAGGTTGTTGTCACAACACCACTCTACCAGCTGATCTATCTTTCTCCTGTACGCCTCCTCACCACCATCTGAAATTCTGATTGTCCGGGTCGGCACTTTGTCTCGGCCTGCTCCGGCCCCACTGAACTTGTGTCCTCATACCTCGATTCCATTCTATCCCCTTTGGTTCAGTCCCTTCCCACCTAAACCTGCGGCACATCTCATGCTCTCAATTTCCTCACTAGCTTTCAATTCACTGGCCCTGACTGCCTCATTTTCACCTTGGATGTTCAGTCCCTAGATAATTCTATCCTCCATTAAGAAGACCTTAAAGCTCTGCTCCTTTCTCAATAAAATGACCAACCAGTTCCCCTCCATCGCTACCTCCTACGTCTGGCAGAACTGGTCCTCACCCTCAACAATTATTCCCTCAGCTCGCCACACTTTTTCTAGACTCGAGGGGTGAAGTGGGAACCTGCATGGGCTGCAGTTATGCCTGCCTTTTTGTTGGCTACGTAAAATAGTCCATGTTCAAAACCTTTCCCGGTAATGCTCCCCAACTCTTCCTCCGCTACGTTGAAACTGCTTTGGTGCTGCTTCATGCACCTATGCTGAGCTCATCAATTTCATCAACTTTGCCTCCAACTTCCACCCTTCTCAATCTGTCTCCACCTCTGGAGAAAAACTGTCAACCAACATCTTTTATAATCCTTCTGATTCCCACTGTTATCCTGACTATACCTCTTACCACCCTGTCTCCTGAAAAAATGCTAGTCTCTTTTCCTTCACCTCTGCTGCATCTATTCCTAGCATGTGGCTTTCCTTTCAGGATATTAGTGATGTCCTCCTTCTTCAAAGAGTGGGGGTTTCCTTCCTCTACCATTGATGCTGCTCTCACTCACATCTCCTTTGTTTCCTGATCATCTATGCTCACCCTTAACAGTGATAGAGTTCCTTTCATCTATACCTACTGCTCTATGAGCCTCCGCACCCACCACATCATTCTCCACAGCTTACGGCATCTCCAAAGGGATCCCACCACCTAACATATCTTTACCTCCCCCTTCTCCACTTTCTGCAGGGATCACTCCCTCCACTATTCCCTTGTCCATTCGTCCCACCCCACTAATCTCCCTCCCGGCACTTATCCCTGCAAACAACCAAAGTGCTATACCTGCCCATTCGTCTCCTCCCTCACCTCTATTCAGGGTCCCAAACAGTCCTTCCAGGTGAGGCAACACCTCACCTGTGAATCTGCTGGGGTCGTCTATTGTGTCCGGTGCTCTCGATGTGGCCTCCACTACACTGGTGAGACCCGTCGTAAATTGGGAACCGCTTCGCTGAGCACTGCCAAAAGCAGAACTTCCCAGTGGCCAAACAATTTTAATTTTCATTCTCATTCCGACATGTCCATCCAAGGCCACCTCTCCTGCCACAATGTGGCCACCCTCAGAGTAGAGAGCAAAACCTTATATTCCACCTGGGTAGCCTCCAACCTGATAGCATGAATATTGATTCCTCCTTCTGGTAAAAAAAAAACCTCACTTCATAGGTTTAAGATGAGATGGGAGAGATTCAGTAAGAACTTGAGAGTTAACTTGTTTTTTACACAAACCGGTATTTATGTACAACCAGAGGAAGTGGCAGGGGCAGGTACAGTAACAACTTTTAAAAGAGAGTTGGACAGGTACGTGGATAGGGAAGTTTTAGAAGGCTCAGGACCAAACTATGGCAAATGGAAAACTAGCTTGGACCAGTTGAGCCAAAAATCCTGTTTCCGTGCTGTACAATTCTATGACTTTCACCATTTAGTTCTTAAACTAACCAGCAAAACCATAATCTCTGCAGTTTAGCAACACTATGACCACTTTTTTGTTCTTATTGAGCGCTTTCGTCCAAAAAATATGATGTTTATGTTTTTCTTATGTGATGCTATGTGCCTGTGATGTTTCTGCAAGTAGTTTTATCACTGTACCTGTGCATTCATGCACGTGTACTTTGAATAATAACCTCAACTTTGACTGTTGGTCTGGTTTTGTGCAGCTATGTCAGGTTTTACAAACTTGACTTAAGCATTTTTAGGAGGAGATTGCCGGTACTGCAGGGAGCTTGTTCAACGTGTACACAAGAGATCATGGCCCTATGAGAGTGGCTGCATTAACCCGACCTCCTAGTGGGAAATGAGGCTGGCCTGAAGTGACAGTGGGGAAGGACTTTGGGATTGGCGACCATAGTTCTATTAGTTTTAAATTAGTTATAGTGTTGGCGTGTGGCCAGATGGTTAAGGCATCAGTCTAGTGATCTGAAGGTCACTAGTTCGAGCCTCAGCCGAGGCAGCATGTTGTGTCCTTGAGCAAGGCACTTAACCACACAGTGCTCTGTGATGACACTGGTGCCGAGCTGTATCGGCCCTAGTGTCCTTCCTTTGGACAACATCGTTGCCGTGGAGAGGGGAGACTTGCAGCACGGGCAACTGCCGGTCTTCTGTACAACCTTGCCCAGGCCTATGCCCTGGAAAACTTTCCAAAGCACAAATCCATGGTTTCAAGAGATTAACGGATGCCTATAAAAGGTTATAGAAAAGAACAAGACCAGTCCACATGCTTAAGTCCAAAAGTGGAGCAAGGTAAATTTTGAAGCTTAGACTGGAAATTGCAAAGGTTGATTGGAAAAGGCAGTTAAAGGGGCATGGAAGGCTTTTAGAAGTGAGATAGGGAGAGTTCAGTGCCAGTATGTTCCTGTCAAAGTGCAGGGCAAGGCTGTCAGGCAGAGGGGACCCTGGGTCAGTAGGTGGCATATGGAGCTATAGGAAGATGGGATCTAGCAAACTCCTTGAATATTAATAATGCAAGAGTACACTCGAGGGAAATCAGAAGGGAAGAAGAGGACATGAGGCAGCTTTTACAGGTCAGTTAAAGTGAATCTGAAGAGACTCTGTAAGTATTAAGAACAAAAAATAACTAGGGAAAGAATAATTCCCCTTGAGTATCAATGCGGCTGCCTATGTCTGCAGCCCAGAACTGTTATGTGACATCTTAAAGATCTGATTTGATGATGTTTGACATTCTATGTGTTGTCTGCCTGCTTCTTGTTGTTTGCGCAATTTGTTCTTTTTCAAGCGTAGGGTGTTTGATGTTTTCTTGAACAGGTTCTATGCTGTTTCTTTGTTTTGTGGCTGTCTGTGGGAAGACGAACCTCAGAGCTGTATTCTGTATGCGTACTCTGATAATAAATGTACTTTGAATCTTTAAAATCTGTCTTGTTCCTATTTTCTGGACAGAAGTTCATGGAAACTGGGGAATTCAGGAAAATGAATTGCAATGTATTGGAACATACCCACATGACGACAGAGGAACTGAACGTGGTCTTAATGCAATTCAGGTGGAAAATTCTGAGGTCCTGATCAAGTGCATCCTGGGGAAGAAATCACAGGGCCCTCTCATCTTAAATCTTTGCCCCCTAGTTCTGGCCTGACCTGCCCTGTGAAGAAGGCTATCATATCGATGCTCTTCACAGTTTTATAAGGTCAGCTCTCAGCTTCCGATGTTCCAGTGGAAATAAACCTAGCCTATCCAATCTCTCCTTGTAAGCAAAGTCCACCATTCCAGGCAACATGCTGGTGAATCCCTTCTGCACTCTCGCTGCTACAGCAACCAGAACTGTACACAATACTCTAAGTGTGGTCCAACCAATATCTTGTACAACCTCAAACTGACAGTAGAACACGATGCTTCGGCCTAAAAAAGCAAGCATACAAAATTACTTTTTCACTGCCTTGTCTATATATGTTTTTACTTTCAGGGAGCCATGGACTTGCATCACAAGGTCTCTCTGTATATCAGTGCCTTCATGGTCCAAGCCATTTACTTTAGAAGTCCTACCAGAACCTGGCTTTCCAATGGGCATTACCTCACATTTGTCTGGATTAAATCCTGCCACCTGCTACCATTCTGCCTGACTTTCCAGCTGATCCATGTCCTGCCGTGTCCTGAGGCAACCTTCTTCACTGTCCATAACCTCAACAATTTTTGTTTCATCTGCAAAATTCGGAGGGGCGGAGCGAAGTCAAGATGGCGCTAAATGGCGACTCCTTTGTTTGCATCTTTGGAAACAGCGCTATTTCTATCTTTGATATCTCTTTTTTTCCTGTTCAGGGTCCTTTTGAAGACCCTGACCAGGAGTTACACTCTGACTTCGGTTCTTTGGGGGAATGGGACCCGCTCCCAGGGCCTCACGACGGCCGCTTTTTGATATCCCAAGGACACGTCCTGGAAGAGTAGTGCAACTTCAGGCTTCCGGGATTTTGTGGCTCTGGAGGTGTGCTGATTCTAGGCGGTGCTCCTGACTGAAGCATTGAAGGAGAACATGGAACATCGGGAGCAGTGGGTTAGCCACCGTGGGCTGTGTGTCCGAAAAGCTGTACCTTTCTGGGTGCAGAGCTCTGAAAAAGCAATGCAACAGGCTTTTAACATTGTAAATCAGCGAGTTATTTGTTATGTCTTCCCTTTCGCTGTGAAACGGGGACACCTCTTTTTCCCTTATTAGGGAGAGAGAGAGCCTGTGGTATGTCAAACTACCGGTGAACGAGTAGTCTTTGAGGTACTGCAAGTCTGTGTCTTTACTGATGCTTGCTGTATGCTTGAGTGCTTGGTGGAGGTCGCTGATGTTTTTTGCTCATTGGGGTGGGAGTGGTGGGGTTCATTGGCTTGCTACTGCTTGTGCAGGGGAGGGGGAAGCTGGGGGGACTTTGGGATTCTAACATTTAACTGTCATTCATTCTTTGGGGTACTCCTCTGTTTTCATGGATGTTTGCGAAGAAAAAAAAATTCAGGATGTGTATTGGTGAACACAGCAGCATCTCTAGGAAGAGGTACAGTCGACGTCTTGGCCCGAAACGTCGACTGTACCTCTTCCTAGAGATGCTGCCTGGCCTGCTGCGTTCACCAGCAACTTTTATGTGTGTTGCTTGAAATTCCAGCATCTGCAGATTTCCTCGTGTTTCAGGATGTGTGTTGTATACGTTTCTCTGATGTACCTATTGAAACTATTGAAATTTTCCATCAGGCCATCTACATTCTTATGCAAGTCAGTTATAAACATATTACAAATGAAAGTGTCCTAGCCTGAAATGCTGTGGTTCACCACCCAGTCAGTAAAACATCCCTCCACCCCTACCCTCCAATTTGGATCCACTTTGCCACCAGGCCTCAGATGCCTTGTGTCTTAATCCTCTGGACTAGTTTACAATGTGGGAGACACAGGAAACTGCAGATGCTACAATCTGGACCAACGATCAGCTGGTTAGGAAGCGTGTGTGATGTTGATATTTCCTTTCACCCACAGACATTGCTCAACCTGCTCATCTTCTCCAGTAGATTGTTTGTTGGCACTCTGTGGGACATTGTCAAACGCCACAAGTAAATCACTTTGTTTTCGTCAATTTTCTGTTTGCTGTTCAACGATATATGGGAAACAAGAATTTCTCTTCACAAAGCCAGTCTGGCTCCACATAATCAGCCCCTGTCTGTCCAAATCCTGTACCTCAGAATCTTCTCCAACAATGTCCTTATCACTGATCACCAGCCCGTAATCTCCAGGCTTTTGGTGCAGCCCTTTGTGACCTAGGGGACAATATTACCCATCATCCAGTCTTCTGGTACTCACTTGTAGCTAAATAAGACAATTGTGAAAGAAACATCAATAAATTTCAAAGTAAATAAAACTAAAATGGTAAATAAGTTGCGAAATGCAGTCTGCAGATGCCAAGCATTTGTGCTCCATTCACCAGAAACCTCTCGTGGCCAGCCATTTTAATTCCCCTCTCCCTCCCGTACTGAGATGTTTGATCTTTGGCCTCCTGCCTTAATGAGACTTTAACACAAACTACAGAATTATTCTGCCTGGATAGTCTGCATGAGCACTGAATTCTCCAACTTCAAGCAACCTGCTCCCATTGTCAATAGACAGTAGACAATAGACAATAGGTGCAGGAGTAGGCCATTCGGCCCTTCAAGCCAGCACCACCACTCACTGTGATCATGGCTGATCATCCACAATCAGTAACCAGTTCCTGCCTTATCCCCATTACCTTTGATTCCGTTATCTTTAAGAGCTCTATCCATCTCTTTCTTGAAAGCATCCAGAGACTTGGCCTCCACAGCCTTCTGGGGCAGAGCATTCCATATACCCACCACTTGTCCCCTTTATCACTCCCCTCTTGGTGTACCCAGTTCTTAGACTAAAAGACACAGGAGCAAAATTAAGTCATTTGGCCTATCGAGTCTGCTCTCCCATTTCATCATGGCTGATCCATTCTTCCTCTCAGCCACAATCTCCTGCCTTCCTCCAATATCCCTTCGTGCCTATGGCAACGAATTCCACAGATTCACCATTTTCTAGCTAAACAAATTTCTCCTCATCTCCGTTCTAAAAGGACATCCCTCTATTCTGAAGCTGCGTCCTCTGGTCTTAGACTCTCCCACCATAGGAAGCATCCTCTTCACATCCACTCTATCAAGGACTTTCACCATTCGATAGGTTCCAATGAGGCCACCCCTCATTCTTCTGAATTCCAGTGAATGCAGGCCCAAATCCATCAAATGCTCTCCATATGACAAGCCGGTCAGACCTGGAATCATTTCTGTGAACCTCCTTTGAACTCTCTCCAGTTTCAGTATATCCTTTCCAAGATAAGGGGCCCAAAACTGCTCACAATACTCCAAATGAGGCCTCACCAGTGCTTTATAAAGTCTCAACTTTACATCCTTGTTTTTATATTCTAGTCCTCTTGAAATGAATGCTACCAAATTAACCTTAAGGGAATCCTGCACAAGGACTCCCAAGTCCCCTTATGCTTCAGATTTTTGTATTTTCTCTCCATTCCTCCACCCACCCATAACCTTCTTCCCTACGAGACCTGCAGCTTGGTCACCTCGGAGGCTGAGGTACGTAGAACAATCCAGCGTAACAACAGCCACAAGGCAGCGGGACTGGACGGCCTCCCAGTGTGTAGTGCCCTCCTGTTTCAAATCATCCATCATTGTCTCTGTACCTAAGAAAGCCAATGTAGCATGCCTGAATGATTGGCGCCCTGTCGCTCTCACTTCAATTACAAGCAAATGCTTTGAGAGGCTGGTTAAAGACTACATCCGCAGCATGCTACCACCCACACTGGACCCCCTACAATTCACCTACTGATGGAACCAGTCTACCAGTGATGCCATAGTCACAGCACTACGCACCGTCCTCACTCACCCGGAGAAGAGGGATGCATACATTAGAATGCTGTTCCTGGACTACAGTTCAGCATTCAACATCATAATTCCCTCCAGACTTAATAGGAAGCTCAGAGACCTCAGCCCGCACCCCACCTTGTGCAGCTGGATCCTAGACTTCCTATCGGATCGCCGACAGGTGATAAGGATGGGCTCCCTCACCCTGCCTCTCAACACAGATGCTCCCACAGGATTGTCCTGAGACCCCTTCTGTACTCCCTTTACACCCGCAATTGTACTGCCACACACAGCTCCAATCTGCTGATCAAATTCGCAGATGACGTGACTTTGATCGGCTTCATTTTTGGCAGTGATGAGACAGCCTACAGCGGAGAGATTGACACCCTGAAACAGTGGTGCCAAGATAACATCGGCGCTGTTACTGTGCAATCGAGAATCTCTAGAGACGTAGGCCCCAAGTCATCGGCTTTGCGTATCGCCTGTTGCCGGGGCCGGGGTCGAAGTGCTCGGCAGAGATGGTGCTCAGTGCTCGGTGTTGAATAGGTGGTCGGAGGCTTGGAGTTTTTCGGAGGGACTCGGAGTCGGACTGTGGTCAGATACTTCTGGGATGCTGCATCGGCCAGTTGGTAGCGCTGGAGGTTTACCGTCTGCGTGAGATGATGGGACTTTCGAGAGACTCTGAGATTTTTACTGTGCTATGGTCTGTTCTTATCAAATTACAGTATTGCTTTGCACTGTTGTAACTATATGTTATAATTATGTGGTTTTTGTTAGTTTTTAAGTTGGTTTGTCATGTGTTTTCGTGATATCATTCTGGAAAAACATTATATCATTTCTTAATGCATGCATTACTAAATGACAATGAAAGGGGACTGCGTGTCCTCATAACCATAATAATCATAACATCTTCAATGTCCAAAAAACAAAAGAGCTGATTGTGGATTACAGGAGGAGTGGAGGCAGACTCTCCCCGATCAACATCAATGGGGCTGCAGTTGAGAGGGTGAATAGTTTCAAGTAAACATTCCCAGTTGCCAGCACCTGTTTTCCAGTCTTCTATATATCCAGGTGATTGAAGTGTTCAACAGTATGGATTTCAAATGGTATGGGAATACCTGCCTCCAATTCTTTCTGAGACGGTGTGCTCCAGACTGCAGTTTCCTCCTGGATGAAAACATTTTCCTCTGATCTTTTCTTACCTGATTTAACCTCATCTCACTCCACCCCCATTACCCACAGCGCTGTTTAAAGTTGAATTAAACAGGATGGTTTATTTTTGTTTCGATGTGCTGACCAGGAGAATTAGTGATGGCAGGGCAGTTGATATTGTCTACGTCAATTTTGGCAAGGGCTTTGACAAGGTCCTGCAAGGGAGGTTGGTCCACAATTTAGAACCCAAGGGATTCAGGGTGTGCCAAAAAACTGGATACAAAGTTGGCTTGGTGATTGAGGCAGAGAAGGGTAGTGGAGGGCTATTTTTCAGATTGGAAGCCTCTTATCTATGGTGACCCACAGGGATGGGTGGCAGGTCCTCCATTCTTTGTCAGATATACAGGTTATGGAAATTCACTCTACACTAATCACAAATCACTACGCAAAAAATTAAGATATGGAATAAAATTGCACTATCAGAATTTATGTGAAAAACTAAATGAACACAAATCATTGTTTTCAACTTGCATTTCCTGTCACGTAGGGACTGGAGGGTGTGAGCTATAAGGAAAGTTTGGATGGGCTGAGTGTGGAGGCTGAGAGGTGACACGATAGAGATATATAAAATTATGAGAGGCGTAGATAGGGTAGACAGCCAGAGCCTGGTTCCTGGGCAGAGGTATCTAAATCTACACACAGAGGCCGCCTGTACACCTGTTCATTAATGCAAAAGCAGCAGCAACTCAATGCATCAAAGCACGCAGACATGGTCAAGAGGTTCAGTTGTTGTTCAGACCAAACATCAGAATGGGGAAGAAATGTGATCTAAGTGACTCTGACCGTGGAATGATTGTTAGCGTCAGGCAGAAGTATTTGAGTATCTCGGAAACTGCTCATGTCCTAGGACTTCCGCGCACTACCTACAGTTTACAGAGACTGATGTGAAAAATTTAAAAAACATCAGTTAGCACAGTTCTGTGGGCAAAAATGCCTTGTTAATGAGAGAGATCAGAGGAGAATGGCCAGACTGGTTCAAGCTGACAGGAAGGCAACAGTGTCTCAAATAACCATGCGCTACAACAGTGATGTGCAGAGGAGCGCCGGTCCATTACCATCACCAGCACGGCCTCAGCCTCTTGGAGTGCTTTAAGGACAAGCCATCTACCCGACAGATGCCCACCAACCTCAAGAGCCTCATCAATCTGGCCCTTCATGTTGTCAAACATCTTATGGAACGACCCCCAGATCACCAGCCAGAGCCCCGGTTCCATTTCAGGCTGCCAGACCCTCACCAGCAATGCCTCCAAAACCCATGCAGTCAGGGAGACCTCCCTTAACCCCCTCTGGAGCATGAGGGTCACTGGAGAAACATCTAGGGTGCTTACTGCAGAGCAACTGATCACCCATGGATCAAATGCACATTGCCTCTGGGAAAATGGCACCACCAGGTAGAGACAAGGGGCCTTCTATCTGACTCACTCCATCAGTTTTCCACCCCACCCTGAATCCTCTGTGCATACAAGAGGCTCTGGTGGATTCCAGCAGAGCAGGCAACTTTCTGGCCCAGAGTCTGTGTGGCAAGCTTGGACTCCCTACCAAGCCTATTCTCTCATCCATTCTACTTCACGGCCATTGACGGACTTCACTTGGCGTCTGGGATGGTCAATGCATCAGCACAGCCTATGCACATAAGCATCAGAGAGCACAGCAGATCCATCCAGTTCCTCCTTACCGATTCACCCAACACTCCTCTAATCTTTGGTTACTCCTGGCTCCCCACTCACAACCCTCACTTCACCTGGCCATCCAGTTCACTGCTGAGTTGGGAACTCACCTGCCTGCAACCTCTGTTGACTTCCCCCTGTAAATCCAAGTACACAGAAAAATCCTCGCCCGCACTGAACTCCCATGGGGCGACTTAGCCATTGCCTTTAGTAAAAGGGAAGCTAGCATCCTGCCCCTCGCAAACAGTATGATCCACCTCCTCCCAGGCACCACCCCTCCCCGAAGTCATCTGTTCTCCCTCTCCCCTCCTGAGACCAGAGCCATGAATGACCACATCGCCAGAACACTCCAACATGGCCTCCTTTGATCATCCTAGTTCCCAGGATTCATTTTTTTTATCAAATAAAAGGTGGGAGTCTCCACCCTGCATCGACAACTGGGGTCTTAACGAGATCACCATTAAGAACCGCGACCCTCTCCGCTGATGGATAGTGCATTCGAAATACTCCAAGGGACCCAGATCTTCACCAAACTGGTTCTCTGGAACATGTACAATCAGAGTGGAAGACACCATTCATAACACCAACTGGCTACTACAAGTACCTGCTGACACCATTCAGGTTTACCAACAGGCCAGCCGTTTTCCAAGCCTTCATTCATGAGATCCTCCAAGACATGCTACACAGTAATGTGCTCATCTATTTCAACATCCTCATCTTCTCCAAGAACCCCCAAGACCACATCTGTAGCATTTGTTAAGTCCTTCAGTGTCTCCTCAAAAACCAGTTGTACTGCAGGTTTGAAAAATTCTGGTTCCACGCTCCAGTCATTTCCGTCCTGAGTTTTGTCCCTACACCCCAAAACATAACCACAGACCCAGAGAAAGTGTGTGCTGTCATTGAATGGCCCTGTCTGCATTCCCTCAGCTAAAGCTCTTCCAGGGCTTCTCCAACTTCTACTGCCATTTCATCAGGAACTGCAGCCAAATTGCAGCTTCTCTCACCTCCCTCACCAAGGCACCCACCCCATGGATAGCCTGGTCTGCTGCCATGGACCATGCTTTCGAGGAGCTCAAGGGACACTTCAATGCTGCCTCCATTCTCCACAATCTGAACTTCTCCAGACCTTTTGTGGTAGTGGTGGATGCAAGGGCCATCCTCTCCCAGTGAGGACTGGATGGAAGACACACCCTTCTGCCTTCTTCTCGTAAAAGTTCAACTCTACACAGCACCATTACGCAGTAGGAGACATGGAGCTACTCACCATTAAATCAGCCTTAGAGAATGGAACCATTGGCTGATGGGAACACCATGCCTTCCTTGATCTGGACTGACCACCAGAACCTCATATATATTCAGCAGACCCACCAACTCAAGCCAAGTCAGGTTTGCTGGGCCCTCTTCTTGGAACAGCTCAGCTTCATCATCACCTACCGACCCGGCTCCAAGAACACTAAGGAGGCAGCTCCTATTCTCCAACCAGCTAACAGGAGTAACCTGACACTCATTTCCAAACATCACCTGCAGCCTATTTAAACCCAGCTCTTGTCCCTAATCATTGTTTACCAATTGAACCAGCCAGCCTCAACCAGTTACTCCTAACTGCATACATATCACCAATGCTCTCACCTGGACTGTACACATTGGCTTTGTGGCAAAAAAAAGCACAACAGCATCTCTTCCACCTCAGGCGACTGAAGAAGTTCAGTATGGGCCCCCAAGTCGTCAAGACCTTCTACAAGGGCACCATTGAGAGCATCCTGACTGGCTGTATCACCGCCTGGTACAGGAAATGCACCAACCTTGATTGCTGGGCACTGCAGAGAGCGGTATGGACAGCCCAGCGCATCTGAGGATGTGAGCTTCCTTAGATTGAGGATACTTGGAGCAACAGGTGCAGAAAGAAGGCCTGGAAGATCATTGGGGACACCAGTCACCCCAAACATAAATTGTTTCAGCTGCTTCCATCTGGCAAACGGTACCGCAGCATTAAAGCCAGGACCAACAGGCTACAGGACAGCTTCTTTCTACAAGCAATTAGTCGTTTAAATTCACATGTCTGTACATTTCAACGGAGTCATAACGCAAAGATTTTTACTCCTTCATGTTGTGGGATGGATGTAAAATTTAAATAAATACCAACCCCTTTCACCCCGCTTCTTTCTCCTACCCTACCCACTGCACCTGCTCATTCCCGTCACACTCCCCCCCCCCACTGCTCCCATCTGCCCTCTCCTCCTCCCTTATTTGATTCTATGTTCCCCCTTCTCTCTTACCAGGTTCCACCATCTGCTGCCCGTCGCTGCTTCCACCTATTACCTCCCAGCTTCTGTTGCTATTTCCACCCTTCCCCTGTCCATTTGCCCAGCTTCCCACCTATTTCATGCCAGCTTTTGCTGCACCCCACCCCCTTTATACCAACTATCTCCCCTCTACTCTTTCAGGTGAAGGGTCTTGACCTGAAAGGTTGACTGTTTATCTCCCTCCACCAGATGCTGCCAGACCCATTCAGTTCTTTCAGCAGCTTGTATTGTTCCTGAAGTTGCAAAAACCTTCCTTTTAAAAAGGCTTAGTTTACACATAAACACTTCTCCAGGATGTTTTATTTCATTAAAGTACATGTATTAGGATGAACTACTCTGAAGTTGCCCATAGTACTGATTCAAACCTCAGTATCAAATGTAGAGAAGCAAAGTGCATTCTAAGAACTAGGACATGAGAAGTCTCTCCAAATTATCGTCAAAGTTATACCAAGGAGCTACCAATTTAGTTCTTGTTTCAACTTACACTCTGATACCAAATGAAAAGATTAGAACATAAGAATGTATAATTGAGATTGCTGAGAGAACAATAATTAAATAATGATTTACATCCTTGAACATTTCTAAAAAGAGATACAAAAAACAACTTTTAGTGATAGATTATAAAGTATTGCTCTGTCCCGTGGTATCAAGGACTTTAGAACTTTAAAGCCCATTGCTTAGTGCAAAACTTCAGTTAGTTTCCAGTTTCGTTTAAGACACATGTCCTGACTAAGGCATCAGTGACAGCATAAGGGTCACAATTTGCAGATGGCCTTCTGTCTTCAAAGTATCCACATTGATCTTGTCCGACCTGACGTGGGATTCTGATGCTGGCCCCGCGGTTTGCTATTCCAGCCGAGAAGTCATGGATACTTGATGTTTCATGTAGACCAGTTAGTCTTCTGGAATTGTCCTTCCCCCCAGATGGATCATATCTGCGGATGTGGTGTTGGTGTCTCTTACTCAACTTTTCAATCGCTTCTTCAATGTACCTAAACATTTAAAGGGTTAAAGGTGAGCCAGTTTAGTCTTTCAATCTTGGATCTACATCAGAGTGAGTCGACTGTCATTGGCTAAATCAAAAATAGTGACACATCAGCACACAGGAGGGAAAATGAAAATCTGGCTTGAGTGGTGCCACAACAACAACCTCTCACTCAATGTCAGCAAGACCAAGGAGCTGGTTATTGACCTCAGGAGGAGGAAACCATAGGTCTATGAGCCAGTCCTCATCGGGGGAATCAAAGGTGGAGAAGGCCAACAACTTTAAATTTCTCAGTGTTATCATTTCAGAGGATCTGTACAGCGCCTAGAAAGTACGTGCACTTATGAAGAAAGCACGACACTGTCTCTACTTCCTTTGATGTCTGTGAAGATTCAGCATTATGTCTAAAACTTCTATAGGTGTGTAGTGGAGAGTATACTGACTGATTACATCATGACTTGGTATGGAAACACCAATGCCCTTAAATGGAAAATCCTACAAAAAGTAATGGACATGACCTAGTCCATCACAGGTAAAACCCTCCCCACCTTTGAACACATCTACATGAAGCATCCACAATTTGACAAGTTAATTGACAGCAGACACACCCCTTCAAATGGTGGACTTTGACCAGCCGGTCCCTTAAGCATTCACTCTCCACCTGTTCTGTCTCTTTCCTTGGCAGCCACACAAAACTGATCCAAACTGGCTTGAAACCTTGGTGCCATAGATTCACCTTTCTATTCTGATGAACCCTTACCTCTGTGTTCTACACCTGCCCAAGTCAGCTGCAGCTGAACTTTCAGTTAATGCCTTTGTAACCTTCAGACTTGTCTGTTCCATGCCATCTTGGTCAATGTCTCCCATCCACTACATAATGTACTGGACTGGGTGGGCACAGGAGTACGTTCAGCCAGAGACTCATTTCACCGAGATGCAGCACGGAGCGTCATAGGAAGTCATTCCCGCCTGTGGACATCAAACTTTACAACTCCTCCCTTGGAGGGTCAGACACCTTGAGCCAATAGGCTGGTCCTGGACTTATTTCATAATTTACTGGCATAATTTACATATTACTATTTAACTATTTATGGTTCTATTACTATTTATTATTTATGGTGCAACTGTAATGAAAACCAATTTCCCCCGGGATCAATAAAGTATGACTATGACTATGTTCCAAAACACTTTTTCCCAACCTCCTTAGTTCTCCACGCCAATTCTTTCTGTCATCTACTGCGACTCATTGAGTGTAACAAAAAAATTCTTTTCATTTTCCAATTCCTTCATGACCACATCCCCATATCACTTCAACCTTCCTAGAAGATCGGTGGGGTGGGGGAAATTATGCTCTTCCAGCTCTGGGTGACTGAGTTCCCACCATTCCACTGAGGCCAGCTAATACTTCAGCTGCCACGGCCCTAAGCTTTGGAATTCCTTCCACACACCTCCTCCGTCTTTCCTTAGGACTCTTCAAGTAGGTACAAATAGGCTGAAAATCATCCCTGAAAGGTTAGTAGGAACACAATGTTAGAAGGTGCAATGCTTTTCCAGTTTACACAGAATCCATGTATCGGCCTGGTCGATCCATGCTGTACTCCCTGCCTGGAAAACTTAATTCCCAAGGTTCTTCAGGTGTGGCCCTTCTTGGGCTCTGGATACAGCAGCACAACTTCTATCATTTGGATATAAGCATCAATGTTCTGTGAGATTAAAACAAAAACTCTTCAGGGCAATTGAAATTTTGCTACAACTATACAAAGGGAAACCATCTGAAGAGCTTGGACTCAGTTCTGGACCCATCAACAGCTATCATTTTCGGATCCTTTTGTTTTGTGTTGCCTGGGCGTTGACCCTCTCACCAACACAAGTTCTCTCTTTCTCCCTCATAATTTAGAAACATAGAAAACCTACAGCACAATACAGGCCCTTCAGCCCACAATGCTATGCCAAACATGTACTTACTTTAGAAATTACCTAGGGTTACTCATAGCCCTCTATTTTTCTAAGATCCATGTACCTATCCAAGAGTCTCTTAAAAGACCCTTTGTATCTACCTCCACCACCGTTGCTGGCAGCCCATTCCTCGCACTCACCACTCTCTGCGCAAAAAACTTGCCCCTGACATCTCCTCTGTACCTGCTTCCAAGCACCTTGAAACTGCACCCTACCGTGTTAGCCATTTCTGCCCTGGGAAAAAAATCTCTGACTATTCACACAATCAATGCCTCTCATCATCTTATACACCTCTATCAGGTCAGCTCTCATCCTCCGTCACTCCCAGGAGAAAAGGCCAAGTTCACTCAACCTATTCTCATAAGGCATGCCCTCCAATCCAGGCAACATCCTTGTAAATCTCTTCTGCAACCTTTCTGTGGTTTCCACATCCGTCCTTTAGTGAGGTGACCAGAACTGAGCACAGTACTCCAAGTGGGGTCTGACCAGGGTCCTATATAGCTATAACATTATCTCTCGGCTCTTAAACTCAATCCCACGATTGATGAAGGCCAATGCACCATATGCTTTCTTAACCACAGAGACAACCTGCGCAGCAGCTTTGAGTGTCCTATGGACTCGGGACCCCAAGATCCCCCTGATCCTCCACACTGTTAAGAGTCTTACCATTAATACTATATTCTACCATCATACTTGACCTACCAAATTAAACCACCTCTCACTTATCTGGGTTGAACTCCATCTGCTAACTCTCAGCCCAGTCTTGCATCCAATCATTGTCCCGCTGTAACCTCTGACAGCCCTCCATACTATCCACAACACCCCCAACCTTTGTGTCATCAACAAATTCACTAACCCATCCCTCCACTTCCTCATCCAGATCATTTATAAAAATCACGAAGAAAAGGGATTTAAATATCTCTCTGAGATTCACTCACAACCTCCTCAGTTCCAAAGCCCTCAAATCTACCTGGGTAACTAAAATCCCTCATCCCTAGATACATTTTAGTAAGACTCTTCTGCACCCTCTCTATAGGGTATGGTACAGATACTCACATTATACTCAGATGGAGTATTGTGTTGGGCTACTGCTTTTAAGATTTATCACGACTTTCCCTACTGTCAATACTTCTAAAAGAAGTCTATGTCAATGAGCAAAGCAACCCCATCCTTCACCTGGGGAAACTCAAGCAGCAACAGACACCAAAGTTAAAGAATTAAGATCATCTCACTTGAGTCCCCCTGGTTTTCTCATAGCCTCAGTGCTGAAGTTGGCATGGCATCCAGCTCCATTCCAATTTCCAGTTACTGGCTTCGGATCAAATGTGGCCACAACCCCAAAGTCTTCACAAATGCGATGAAGGATGTATCTGGCCATCCATAAGTGGTCTCCCATTTCAATCCCTTCGCAGGGCCCCACCTGAAATTCCCACTAGGATGAAGGACAAACAAATTCATGGTTCAATCAGACGCCCAGAGTAAAATAAAAGGGGCTTTGAGTAATCCATGAATATCTTTTTACCTGTGCTGGCATGACTTCAGCATTGGTTCCTGAGATCTTCACTCCAGCATAGAAGCATGCTTTATAGTGAGCTTCCACTATATCTCTGCCATGGACCTTATCTGCTCCAACACCACAATAGTATGGTCCTAGATGAGACAAAATGATTTGTACGATGTAAACAATTAGTGTGAGCTTCTACTAGATCTCAACCATTGACTTTACTTGCTCCAACAATGCAACAGTAGTGCTAAAAGTGGCAAAGTGACTTGTACAATGTAAACAATTAGTGTGGGAATTGTAACAGCTCTAATTATGTTATTTTAGAAATGGTCAATACATGTTCGTGCCTTTCCACTTTCAGATTTATATAGCAAGCAGCTTTACAAACCAAAAGATATTTCCTATTCCTGTATGTAAACTCAACCTCCCAGGCAAATTGTACATCACTTACCCATTTTAAAGGAAAATTGCAAACAGTAAAATTGAGTTAACTAGCAGTTTAAGATATTATAACTGCCAAGTTTCTGATTGCCTGTTCAAATACAAACCATAGCTACACTCAGGAGGTTCTAAAGATGAGGTGGACAGGTCTGGGGGGTGGCAGAGTTTTTCTCTCTCTTGGTACTGGACTACTAATAAAACAACTTTCTAAGCACCACTGTCAGAGCAATACAAAAAGTCCCAAACAATTCTCACAGGTACATCATCAAAGAAACATTGGTATTGAAGTTCCACACAGAGACACAAGGCAAGTGGCTAATAGCTTGGATAGGGTGCCTTAAAGATGCAATTGAAAAGAGGACAAGGTTGGAAGGAATGAAGGAACTCAGAGGTTAGCACATTGCCCACTTGGACATGGTTATGAGGACAGGAAAGGGCAAGTCTATTGCAATTTTAAATTTCTCATTTCAAATCGTTACTTGGCTAGGATCTAGTACAGGTTGACGGGAAAGGGGTGGAGTTGAGGTTTGGAGATTGGGCAACAGTTTTCAATGGCTGCAGGCTCACAGGAATCTGGGGATTGTTGATATAGTTGAGCCCGACAATGACAAAGGGATGGGCAGGATCCTGTGTGACAGGGGTGGGACTCATCCACTGCTGTAAGCTGGAGTTAGCTGGACTACATAAAGATAAGGAGAAAAGGAGAAGGAAATGACCCAACACTGGGTGACCATGATCTAATGCATCATGCCTACCATTTACAATTATCTTTACATAATTTCATGTAGTTGTTGGGAAAAATTATCCAACTAACAATAACTTCAGGTGTGGCGCACTTTCTGAAGCAAACTGCAATTAAATAAGCAGCTTTTAGACAACCAAATAAATCCGATTTAGTCTTTCCACAAATATCGGACAATAACTGTGAGAGTAAACAATATTCGGGATATAACTGTAAGTTGTGGACATCCATGATTTACAGCTGACACTGAGTGCATGGGACAATCAGGTGACCCAAGAAGACTAGAGAGCTCACCAAGTGAATTTTAAGAAATCAAGGAAAATCCTGCAGATGCTGGAAACCCGAAATAAATAATTTCAGTGGGAAGAGTAGCAGAGCTCATGGTGTGAGATTTGTAGCACCTCGTTGTTGATCAGAACTGTGGGCAGCATTTCCAGGGTCTCTCCTTGCCCACTGACACGGAAGCTGCAGCCAAGACTGTGTTCCCATCTGTCCAGAACAATCCAATGACCTGCAACACACCGGGGTCTCCAAGTGCTGACAGCCACAGAGTTGCAGTGTGCCCTTCAACCCATCACGTCAATGCCAACCTTTTTGCCTAAATACACTAATCCCATTGGTCTGTACTAGAACTGTATTGTTCTAGGTCTTGTCTATTTTTGTGTCTAATTAAATGTCCCATAAACATAGTGAATGTAACAGACTACACCACCACCTCTGGGAGTGAGTTCCAGAAACAACCACCCTCTGTCAGGGCAATACAACATGGATACAGGCCCTATGGCCAAATCAGTCCGTGCCAACCACAGTGCCCACCCTGCTAGTCCCAACATTCTGCGTTCAAGAAACATGGGCTGAAGTCCTGCTCATCCATGTTACCTATCCAAGTGCTTCTTAAAAGATACTATTGTATCTGCCTCAACCACTTATTCTGGCAGCTCATTCCATTACCACCTTCTACACGAAAGAAAATGCCCCTCAGATTCCTTTTAAGTCTTTCCTTCTCACCCCAAATCTATGCCCCAATAGGTTTGGATTTCCCTACTGTGGGAAAAGAATTTATGGAAGTCTCCCCTCATTGTCCCACTTATTGTCAACAGTTTTGGGCCCCTCATCTCAAAAAGGATGTGTTGTCATTGGAGAGAGCCCAGAGTTTCCTGATTGGTCAGGGCATCAAAGGATATGGCAAGAAGGCAGGTGCATGGGGTTGAGTGGGACCCGGGATCAGCCATGATGGAATGGTGCAGCAGACTCGATGGGCTGAATGGCCTAATTTTACTCTCATGTCTTATGGCGCCATGCTGCAAGGAAAGAATGCCTAGTGTGGCCAACCTCTCCCTATAGGTGAGCCCCTCTATTCCTGGGATCATCTTTGTAAATCTTTTCTGCACTCTTTCCTATAACAGGGTGACCAAAACTGTCCACAGTACTCCAAACAACCTCTAACTCGCATACTTAATGCCATGGCCGATGAAGGCCAGCATGCTAAATTCCACCTCTCTGTCAACCCTTGATGCTGCTTTCAATAAATTATGCACTTGTACTCCTAGATCCCCCTGTTCCCTTACACTTCCCAGTGCCCAACCACCCACAGTACAACTCCTACACTCCATCACCAAACTTTTGACTTGCCAAACTACACTACCTCACACTTCTCTACATTGAAATCTATTTGCCACACCTCAATCCACTTCCCTAACTGATCAAGATCCTACGATAACCTTATTCACTATAAGCAACATCTGCAAACCTACTGATTGAGCCTTGTGAATTTGCATTGATAACATTTACACCAATAACAATGATCCCAACACATGGCACGCCACTAGTCCCCGGTCTCCATTCTGGGAAGCAACTTCCAACCACCACCTCCTGCTTCCGTGTCAATTTTGAATTCACCTATCTAGCTCTCATTGGATTTCATGGAAGCTAACCCTACGGACCAGCCCTTGTTGAAGGCTTTATGAATGACAAAATAGACAATATCCACTGCCCAAACCTCATCTACCTTTTGGTTGCCACTTCAAAAAACTAATGTCAAAACTCTGATATTCTGTGTCCCAACCTATGAGGGCAAGCATGCCATATCGCTTCCCCACCAGTCTTATCGAACTGTGTTGCCCTTCTCCAGGAACTATGCACCTGGATAGAGAGATTCTGGCATTCAGCAACATTCCTACCACTTACTGTAAATATCCTACCCCCATTTATCTCTCCAAAAATGCCTACCACCTCACACAGGACTGGATTAAATTCCAGCTGCTGACAGCCCAGTCATTTTCTCAGAACGTCGACAGCACATCACAGATTTTCACATCAGATCAATAACATTACATCAGATGTACAGCATCTGTCCACCCTGTTGGATGCAGTCTTTCATTGATTCTCTTATGGTTCTTGGATTTAATGAGTATGCTCTCAAGAAAATGAATCTCAGGGGTGTACCATAGTGACATATATGTACTTTGATAATAAACTTACTTTGAACAACACAGGCACAAAATTGTAGTAAACTTTTAATCCACTCCAACGTCAATCTAACCCTTCCTTCCCTCAGAGTACAGCGATCTATATTCTGCCGTAACCTTAGAGAACCTTCCTAACTCTTTATAACTCCACCAATATTGCATCATCGACAAGCTTATTAATTAAACCTCCTACAGGAATATCCACGTTATTAACATATAATCAAACAATAAATTGTGTGGATAGTCAGAAGCTTTTTCCCAGGGCTAAAATGGATGCCACAAGAGGACACAGGTTTAAGGTGCTGGGCAGTAGGTACAGAGGAGGTGTCAGGGATAAGTTTTTTTTTAAACGCAGAGAGTGGTGAGTGTGTAGAATGGGCTGCCGGCAACGGTGGTGGAGGCGGATACAATAGGGTCTTTTAAGAGACTTTTGGATAGGTACATGCCGCTTAGAAAAATAGAGGGCTATGGGTAACCCTAGTAATTTCTAAGGTGGGGACATGTTCGGCACAACTTTGTGGGCTGAAGGGCCTGTATTGTGGGGTAGGTTTTCTATGTTTCTAATAAAGGTATCTGTACTTACCCCTGGGGCACATGACAGGTCACAAATTACTTAACAGGATAGTAACCTTCCACCATTGCTGTCTACCTCCCGTCACCAAGCTAGCTTTTAATCGATATTAGTCTGTTTGTCTTAATGTTCAGGACCAACCTTGTCCAAAGAACCAGAATCTGGTTTATTATCATTGTCTTATATAATGTGAAATTTGTTATTTTGTGGCAGTACAGTGCAAGGCATAAAACTATTATAAATTACAAACCAAATAGTGCAAGGGAATAATGAGGAAGTGTTCTTGGGCCATTCACAGATCTAATGGCAAAGGGGAGCCTTGCTAAAGTGCACGTCTACTACCCTACCTTCAACAATGGGGCTCTGTAGATCTTTAATTGTACAAATGCAATTCTGTTCCAAACCACAGACTGTATCATGTCAGACTCACTCAAAGTTCAATATTAAGACCATAAGACTATAAGATACCGAAGCAGCATGAATCACGGCCCATTGAATCACGGCTGATCCAATTTCCTCTCTCACCCCCAATCTCCTGCCTTGTCTCCTATCCTTTCATGCTCTGAGCAATCAAAAACCTATCAACCTCTGCCATCAATATATCTAATGAATTGGCTTCCACAGCTGCCTGTGGCAAAGAATTCCACAGTTTCACCACTCTCTGGCTAAAGATAATCCTCCTCATCTCTGTTCTAAAAGGACATCACTCTATTCTGAAGCTGTAGCTTCTGGTCTAAGATGCCCCCAACATAGGAAACATCCTCTCCAAATCCACTTTATCTAGGCCAACATTCGATAGGCTTCAATGAGGTTACCCCTCATTTTTCTGAATTCCAGTAAGTAAAGGCCACAGCCGTCAAACAGTCCTCATATGACAAGCCTTTCAATCCTGGAATCATTTTTGTGAACCTCCTTTGAACACTCTCCAATGTCAGCACATACTTTGATAGATAAGAAACCCCAAACTGCTTACAATACTCCAAGTGAGGCCTTGCCAATGCCTTATAAACCCTCAGCATTACATGCTTGCTTTTATATTCTAGTCCTCTTGAAACTAATGCTAACTTCATACTTGCCTTCCTCACCACAGACCAATCTGCAAATCAACCTTTAGGGAATTCTGTACGAGGACTCCCAAGTCCTTTTGCTTTTGCACCTCTCCACTTAGAAAATAGTCTATGCTTTTATTTCTTCTACCAAAGTGTATGACCCACTTCCCAATACTGTATTCCATCTGCCACTTATTTGCCAATTCTCCTAATCTAAGTCCTTCTGTAGCCTCTCTGCTTCTTCCAAACTACCTGACCCTCCACCTATCTTCTGTTCATCCACAAACTTAGCCACAAAGCCATCAATTCCATCATCTAAATCACTGACATATGACACAAAAAGAATAGGTTCCAACACAGACCTCTGTGGAACACTACTAGTCACCGAAAGCCAACCAGAAGAGGCTCCCCACTCTTTGCCTCCTGCCGATCAACCAATGCTCTATCCATGCTAGTATCTTTCCTGTTAAACCATGGGCTCTTAACTTGTTAAGCAGCCTCATGTGTAGCACCTTGTCAAAGGCCTTCTGAAAATCCAAGTACAAACATCCACCAATTCTCCTTTGTCTACCCTGTTATTACTTCAAAGAATTCCAACAGATCTCTCAGGAAAGACTTTCCCTTGAGGAAACAATGTGACTACAGTTTCACAAAAATTTTCTCTCTAGTAGTGGTAACTTCACACACTCCATGATCCCTGACACCTGAAACTTCCACTATACTGCTAGTGTCTTCTACAGTGAAAACTGATGCAAAATACTTACTTTGATTGTCTGCCATTTTCTTGTCCCCCATTACTACCTCTCCAGCATCATTTTCCAGTGGTCCAATATCCACTCTCATTTCTCTTTTACGCTTTATGTATCTGAAGAAAGTTTTTGGTATCCTCTTTAATATTGCTGGCTAGCTTAATTTGTATTCCATCTTTACTTTCTTAATGGCTTTTTTAGTTTAAAAGCTCTCTAATCCACTAACTTCTTACTATTTTTTGCCCTATTATACACCATCTCCAGCTTTTATGTTGCCTTTGACTTCTCTTGTTAGCCACGGTTGTGTCATCTTGCCTTTAGAATACTTCTTCTTTGGAATGTATATATTCACTCGTGATGCACAAGGAGGAGTCCAACAAGTTGGGTAGCATCAGAGTGACTGTCACGGGCCACTGGGTCCCTATTTATTGCTCCAGATTCCACCTAGCTATGTCCCCTTCAATGTTCCTCATCGATGTTCCCCTCCTTTTCCACAAGCACAGGTCAGGCTAGACTTTCAATCCAAAGTTCAAAGTAAATTTATTATCAAAGTACATATATATCACCATAAGTAACCCTCAGATTCATTTTACAATACATCCAATAACCATAACAGAATCCAATGAAAGACCACTACTTTCAACCAAAGTAGAAAAGACAACTATGCAAATACAAAAATAAAGAAATAATAACAACAAATAAGTAAGCAATAAACATCCAGAACCTGAGATGAAAGAATCCTTGAAAGGGAGTCCATAGGTTGTGGGAACATTTAAGTGATGGGGCAAGTGAAGTTATCCCCTTTGGTTCAAAATCCTGATTAAGTGATCAGACAGATTGGTGAGTATCTGAAATTGGCTTATTGTTGTCACGTGCACCAAAATACAGGGAAAAGCTCGTCCTGTTCATGAAGATCATTGAGGAAGAATAAGGTAAACCAATAAGAGAATGCAGTATAAAATTGAAAGCGCAGTGCAGATAGAAAATAAGGTGCAAGATTGACAATATTTTCTGAAGAAAATCATCTTTCAAAGTCTGACCTTGCGGGGCGGGGAACCCGTTCTTCGGCCACCCGTATGGATTCCCATCGATGCCTAGTATGGTGTACTCCTGCTCCAAGCCGAACCAGGGGCGATTCTCCTTCGCCAGCTCCATCGACTCGTTGCACGTGTGTCTCAGGTTGCTTTCTGCAACACATTCGATGGTCCAAATTGAAATGCCACGCACGGTTCACACGGGGAGAGGAGGTGGGGGTGACGGAACTGGAACCGGACTTACCTGCCGGCGTGCGGTTATACTTGAGCACTTCGCAGAGAACCAGTTTGTTGGGATCCAGGGTGAAGGGATCTCGGAAGATGCGGGCCGGAATCAGAAACATGTCGCTGTTGGAGCCCTCCGACTGGTAGGTGCTGGAGCCATCGAAGTTCCACTCCGGAATGTCTGATCGGGAGGCGAAGACACAACAAAGTGAGTTGGCGTCCTGTGGGAATAGCGGCACGGCTCGGCCCGGGCTCGGGTTATACTGTACCTTCTAGAGTGGTGGGCTCGCACTCCAGGGTCCTTGTCTTGGAGCGCAGCCCCTCTCCGGTCCCGTCGATCCAGACGTAGGTGACCTGCACCCGGCCGCGCTGAGGCAGCCCCAGGTAGTGCTCCCGCACCGCCTTGTTCAGCCGCGAACTCACCGCCACTGACATCCTGGGCACCCGGTCAGGCAGCAAGCACCGAGAAACGGAGAACGACGCCGGGATCTTCCAGCTCACACGATGCCGGGCTCTCTCCAGGAACCGCGCTTTAAGCCGGAGCCGCAAGCACGGGTGACGTGCGGCAGGGTGTGTCACCTCACCGGCAGCAGGGCACACCCCCGGGGCGGGACACTGAGGGTTCGGTTGGTGGTGGTGGCTGCAGACGAGAAGGCGGGGAGGAACAGGAACAGGGGAGAGAAGGAGGGGGCAGGATGGTCGGGAAGGGAAGGCGGGAGTGATGGCATGCAGATTGGAAGAGGGTGGGAAGGGGTGAGAGGGCGAGGGGTGCACAAGGCAGGAAAAGGGGATGGCCAGCGAGGATAGGGAAGGGGCTGAGCTGGCCTTTCTCTTTCCTGTTCATTCCATTCCACCATTTAATAAGATTACGGTTTCTAACCGCAACTTCCACTCGGCGTTTCCACCTTCTGGCGGTGACCACACCCTCATCGAGAATTCATCAGTATCTGCTGTAAAAAAAAATTGACAAAGAGTCCACAACAACACAAACAAAGCGCTGAAGGAGCTCGGAATGTCAGGCAGGACTGATGAAGGGGCTCTGTGGAAATGTCAGCAGTTCATTTCCCTCCATAGGTACTCCCTGACATGCTGAGTTCCAACAGCATTTGCTGGTGTTGCTCAAGAATTCCAGCATCTGCAATCTGTCATGTTTATTTTCAGAGTCTGTTAGTGCTGCCCTGTGAGGGCAAGTGTTCCAAAGTTGCCCATGCTACGTCGATCAGGCCTCGCCTACGGCAGGATGGAATTGTTGGTAGGAACTAAAGCATACGTATTGTTGAAATGCCAGCAATTGTGAAATGTTTCGTTGAAAAAACACGTACATGTATTAATATGCAAAAATAACACATATGTCCAGCGGGTAATTTTTGCTAAAAGACTTGAATGCATGATAACACTTGCCTCACTGACACACCCTGATACAGTGGTGTCAATAAAACTACCTCTCCTCCAATGTCACAAAAACAAAGGAGCTGGTTGTGGACTACAGGAGAATTGGAGACAGGCTCACCCCAATTGACATCAATGGATCTGGAGTTGAGAGGGTGAACAGCTAAAGTTCCTCAGCATACACATCACCAAGGATCTCACGTGGTCTGTGCACACCAGCTGTGTAGTGAAAAAAGCACAACAGTGCCTCTTTCACCTCAGACGGTTGAAGAAGTTAGGTATGAGTCCCTAAATCCTAAGGAATTTCTACAGAGGCACATTTGAGAGCATCCTGACTGGCTGCATCACTGCCTGGTATGGGAACTGTACTTCCCTTAATCCAGGACTCTGCAGAGAGTGGTGCGGACAGCCCAGCGCATCTGTTGATGTGAACCTCCCAATATTCAGGACATTTACAGCGACAGGTGCATAAAAAGGGCCCAAAAGATTATTGGGGACCCAAGTCACATGAACCACAAACTGTTCCAGCTGCCACCATCTGGGAAACGATACCGCAGCATTAAAGCCAGTACCAACAGACCCTGGGACAGCTTCTTCCACCAGGCCATCAGACTGATTAATTCATGCTGACACAATTGTATTTCTAAGCTATATTGACTATACTGTTGAATATCTTACAGTACATACTATTTATTACAAATTACTGTGATTTGCACATTCAGACAGGGAGATTTTTACTCTTCATGCATGTGAAGGATGTAAGAGATAAAGTCAATTCAATTCAATTCCATTCCATTCTACACAACGTTGTTGACACCACACCTGAGTTCACTGCAGATACTGGAAATCTGGGGCAACACACACAAAATGCAAGGTTAGCTGTCCATTTCTCTCCATGGACTCTGCCTGAGCTGCTAATTCCGTCCTGCATTTTGAGTACCTGAAGTATTGAAAATAACTCTTATGTAAAATAAGGATTCTTGTCAGAAGTCACGGTGCAATGACATTACTAGAAAAAGGGATGATCTCCTGAAGAGCTAATAAAGGGAGCCAGATAAGAAACTGAAAAGCAGGACCTCAAGGGTAGTAATCTCTGGATCTTTGCATGTGCCACACACCAGTGGGGTTAAAAAAAGGATGATATTCCACATGAATGTGTGGCTGAAGAATTGGTACAGGGGGCAAGATTTCAGATTTGAATCAGTATCAAAATCAGGTTTATTATCACCAGCATGTGTCATGAAATTTGTAAAGTTAGCAACAGCAGTTCAATGCGATACATACTATGTCTGTCTGTCTAGGTACCATATCCGAAGCGGATGTTGGTGACCATGGTTTTCCATATAGATCTATCCCTCGTTCTTTGGATGACTTCCATTTCCTCGATGTGTAGCCACCTGGCCAGGCATTTGATGTACATAAGCCGAGGTTTCCTCTAGGTTTGCTCCCCTCAATTTTTCCAGAGAGTATGAGTTTTTCTAGTTCATCTTTCTGCATGATGTGTCCTAGGAATCTGAGTTGTCTTTTTCTTATTGTTGGTATGAGTGATCGAACTGCTTGGGCTCTTCTGAGAACTTCTTCATTTGATGTGTATGTGTGGTCCATGATATTTTTAACATTCTCCTGTAGAACCATAATTCAGCTGCTTCTAGTCTCTTTTCCATTGCTGGGGAAATGGTCCAGTATTCACTTCCATAAGTCAGAATAGAATAAATGTAGCAATGCAGTATTCTGTTTTTAGTGTGCGTGCTCATCTTTCTGTCTGTTAATATGGTCTTCATTTTTTTGGAAAGCTTCTTTCGCCATTGCTATCCCGTATTAGATGTCTGTGTCGCACCTGCCATTACTTGTTATTAGGGTGCCAAGATATTTGAATTTGTTGACTTGTTTAATGTTTGTATTTCTGATCTTGATCACACATTGTGGGACGTTTGTCTTTCTGAAGATGACCATGCTTTCTGTCTTCTTGGTGTTGATTGAGAGGCCTCTGCGTTTCCTTGCTGCTGCCACTATAGTGAGTAGTTCTTGAAGTTTTGTTTCTGAGTCAGCTATTAGTACGATGTCATCAGCATATCTGATGTTATTTATATTATGGCCTCCAATTGTGAATCCTTTGATGTCTTTGTTACTTCTCAAGATATTTTCACTATACAGGTTGTATAAGTCTGGTGAAAAGACACAACCTTGCCTGACTCCTCATGATATTCACATACTCACTCACTTCTCCTTCTATTCTGATGGATGCTGTCTGGTCCCAGTCTAAGTCTCTTAAGGAACATATATCTTTCCCATCTGTGTCAAGATCTTGAAGCATTTCCAGAAGATCTTGCTGTCTGACAGTGTCAAAAGCTTTTGTATAGTCGATGACACATAGGTAGATGTCTTTTTGTACTTGGATGGCTCGTTCACAGATCATCCGTAGCATGAAAATTGCATTTCTGCTTCCAGTGTTTTCCACAAAGCCGCATTGTTCTTTACTGATTTCTGGTTTTATACAACGTCTTGCTCTCATCATGATTACTCTGAGAATAATTTTTGCCACGTGGCTCATCAGGCTTATTGTACGATGTAACTCACATTCTGTTGCTCCCTCTTTCTTTGGAAGTGTGATGAACACTGATTTACATGATCATAGACAATCAATAACAGATTCAAAAACTCGATAACTCAGTCTAAAAGCTACCCTGGAGCAGACTGTGGAAGCGACCACATACCAGTCATTTGCAAAATAATGCATACTATAAAGAAAAAATAAGTAAAAGTAAATAAATAAGTAAATCAATTACAGTATGTGTAAATTAAATATATTAAAATCATGCAAAAACAGAAATAATATATATAAAAAAGTGAGATACTGTCCATGGGTTCAACGTCCATTTAGGAATCGGATGGCAGAGGGGAAGAAGCTGTTCCTGAATTGCTGAGTGTGTGCCTTCAGGCTTCTGTACCTCCTACCTGATGGTAACAGTGAGAAAAGGGCATGCCCTGGGTGCTAGGGGTCCTTAGAAATGGATGCTGCCCCTCTGAGACACCATTGCTTGAAGATCTCCTGGGTATTTTGTAGGCTGGTACCCAAGATAGAGCCGACTAAGTTTATCAGAATGCTCTCTACAGTACACCTATAGAAGTTTTTGAGTGTATTTGTTGACATGCCAAATCTTTTCAAATTCCTAATGAAGTATAGTCGCTGTCTTGCCTTCTTTATAGCTATGTCGATATGTTGGGACCAGGTTAGGTCCTCAGAGATCTTGACACCCAGGAACTTGAAACTGCTCACTCCCTCCACTTCTGATCCCTCTATGAGGATTGGTATGTGTTCCTTCACCTTACCCATCCTGAAGTCCACAATCAACTCTTAATGACGTTGAGTGCAAGATTGCTGTTGCGACACCACTCCACGAGTTGGTATATTTCATTTCTGTATGTCCTCTCATTTCCATCTGAGATTCTACCAACAATGGTTCTATCATCAGCAAATTTATAGATGGTATTTGAGCTATGCCTAGCCACACAGTCATGGTTGTAGAGAGAGTAGAGCAGTGGGCTAAGCACACACCCCTGAGGTGCTCCAGTGTTGATCGTCAGTGAGGAGGAGATATTATCATCAATCTACACAGATTATGGTCTTCCAGTTAGGAAGTCGAGGATCCAATTGCAGAGGGAGGTACGGGGGCCCAGGTTCTGTAACCTATCAATCAGGATTGTGGAAATGATGGTGTTAAATGCTGAGCTTTAGTCGATGAACAATATCCTGATATAGGTGTTTGTATTGTCCAGGTAGTCTAAGGCCGAGTGAAGAGCCATTGAGATTGAATCTGCCATTGACCTATTGTGGTGATAGGCAAATTGCAGTTGGTCCAGGTGCCTACTGAGGCAGGAGTTCAGTCTAGTCATGGCCAATCTCTCAAAGCATATCATCACTGTAGATGTAAGTGCTACCGGGCGATAGTCATTAAGACAGCTCACATTATTCTTCTTAGGCACTGGTATAATTGTTGCCTTTTAGAAGCAAGTGGGAACTTCCGCCCATAGCAGTGAGAAGTTGAAAATGTCCTTGAATACTCCCGCCAGTTTGTTGGCGCAAGTTTTGAGAGCCTTACCAGGTACTTCATCGGGACCTTCTGCCTTGTGAGGGTATTCCAGCCTAAGACTTGTGCACAGTATGGCATAACATTTCTACTCTGAGAACAAGACTCTGACTATCTACCCCTTCAATATCCCTCACTTCATGGCTTTTCACCATCTGGTCTAGATACCTGAAGTCTGTTGGACGTTGCCCTTTGTGGAAATCTTCTAGACCAACACTTTGGACCACAAGTACATCAGGTAGAGGTCAGTATGGAACATCCTGCAGACAATGCAGAAAGACTTGTTGGATTCAGTGGAGTGGTTCCCTGAAGAGACCGTCCAGACCACCTGGCAGAATGCCTCATCGCTAGATCTCACCAACAGGCAGATGGTAAAAGGGACGCTCTCAGTCAGATCCTGCCTGCATGTCCTGAAAATCACTCCCACTGCGTGTGGGACGACTGCAGTGGGGACAAACAGTTGCTCACCTCTTTGTGGTCTGTGGGTTTGTGAAGAGGATGTGAAGAAAGATGTAAGGGATTGTGTCATGGTTCATCCTGAGTAGCTGCCTGACTGAGTACTCTCTGATCAGAATCAGAATCAGGTTGAATATCACCGGATTAAGTCATGAAATTTGTTAACTTTACAGCTGCAGTACAATGAAGTATATGTCAACCAAATATAGAGGAAATAACTGAAATACAGAAAGTATATATATATGTCTATTAAATAGTTAATTTAAAATAAGTGGTGCGAAAAAACAGAAATATAAAAGTAGTGAGGTAGTGTTCATGGATTCAATGTCTATTCAGAGGGGAAGAAGCTGTTCCTGAATCACAGAGTGTGTGCCTTCAGGCTTCTGTACCTCCTGCCTGATGGTAACAATGAGAAGAGCGCATGTCCTGGGTGGTGAGGGTCCTTAATGATGGACACTGTCTTCCTAAGGCACGGCTCCTTAAAGATGTCTTGGATATTACGGAGGCTAGTACCCATGACGGAGCTGACTAATTTTACATGTTCCTTCAACTTACTTTGATCCTGTGCAGTAGCCAACCCCCACCCCCATACCAGATGGTGATGTAGCCTGTCAGAAAGCTCTCCATGGTACATTTGTCGGAAGTTTTCGAGTGTCTTAGTTAACAAACCAAATCTCCGCAAACTCCTAATAAAATCTTGCCGCCTTTATAGCTGCATCAACATGTTGGGACCAGGTTAGGTGCTCAGAGATATTGACACCCAGGAACTTGTAATTGCTCAGTATCTCCACTTCTGATCCCTCTGTGAGGATTGGTTTGTGTCCCCTCCTTTCTGAAGTCCACAGTCAGCTCTTTGGTCTTGCTGATGTTGAGTGCATGGTTGTTGCTGCAACAGCACTCAACTAACTGGTATATCTCACTCCTGTACGCCCTTTCATCACCCTCTGAAATTCTGCCTACAATGGTTGTATCATCAGCTCATTTATAGACGGCATTTGAGATATACCTAGACACACAGTCATGGGTGCAGAGAGAGTAGAGCAGAGGGCTAAGCACACATCCTTGTGGTGTCCCTGGGAAACATACCCACATGTGTTTACCAGTGACAGACACACAGACGGACGTCAAGTGTTGCTCGATGATCATCTTGGTGAAAGACGCTCTTTGGTCTATCGAAAACTAGTTGGCCAGTGGAAGAATGCTGCCAAGAGGCACATTCCAGACTGTAGGGGGGTGTGCTGAGAGGCGCCCTGAAGCTTGTTGCACTGACTGCAAGGGTTCGCTGGGCAAGGATCTTGGTATAAGGCTCTTCCACTACTAGACAGGGAGTGGCTGGATTTGGTGAAGAAGCTCCTCGATTATCGTATTACTATTGATCTTAAGAAATGTAATTGAACACTACTTAACACATTGCCTTTAAATATTTAGAGTGAAAAGGCATTACGTGGTTTATTCTTGCAAATTTAAAAAATTATAAATAATGTTTATTTTGCCAAAAAGGTATACACTTTTATCAGGTCTTCCATCTGGCTTCGGCACTCCAGAGAGGCACCTATTTGATGCACTTGAGAAATTTTGAGAGTGATTTAGTTCACTACTTTCTGAAATAAGCACAAAAGCAGCTTTCAATTTAATCTCACGTACTTCACGGGAAGGTATCTCCAGGGATCTCCCTAATATTAAATTGTAATGTTATAATGGGGAGGCATTGAATCCTCTCAACAACTTTCAATTGTGGAGAAGTACCATAGATGGTGATTCTACTGAAAGGAAAGCCAGTGTGCAGCCCTGCAACAATCAAATACCTGTCAGAAAGAAGGAACTCTGATCTTAAATCAAGTTTTGTTTTTAATATCAGGATGTTTCAAAACACTTAAGCATTTTAATGTGTCACCATTGTTGTCTTGAGATAAAGCAGGCCCAAAAACATTAATGACAATGTAATAAAGTAATTGAATGCTTTTAGAAATAAATAGGTTGAAATATGAGCAGTTTATAACTTAATCCCATTGTGAGAATAGATTACTGTGGTGTTTTCTTCCCTTGTCTCTGTTACTCTTTTGTGAATGGTTAATTTCATGCAAAGTTTTTGTGAATTTTTACAGCAATTGGGTAACTGCTGTCAAGAAGTGAGTTGTTGTTTGGTAGTGTGTAATCGCAAGTGGACATATTTAATTCTTAAAATTACAAACTTTTGACAAAATTTTCAACATTTGATTTTATGAAAATTTGTAGAACAGAACAATTAATTAGGAATGTGCTACTGGATTTTAACTATTTGGAAAAATGTTCAAGCACTGAATGTAATAGGATCTCAGAAGGTACAGTTTTAATCAACATTATTACCATTGTGTTGCTCCAGATTTTACACTGCGTGTCAAGGGATTGACCTGTCTGCTCTGTTTACATTCAGATAAATTGGTATAATACTAGATGGGACTCTGCATGAAATTCTATAATTTCTAAACTTGTGGGTATCGGTTTATGGCTCAGTTTATACAGGAAGTGCATGCTGCTGCTCTCGTATTGGACTGCTCATGCACTAGTTCAAAGACGTGCCTTGACATACAAAAACAGTTCCATCCCCTTCTGTACCTATACTTTTAAAATGGTTCCAATTAATGCCAGGAAGTTATCACATGACTATAGCTCCATTAATCCTGAATCTCTTCATGGTTTGTCTATATGTATTCCTCTATGACACATAGTCATACTGTATACCCCTAGCAGAGTAATTACATCTCTTTTGTTTCATGTCAAACATAACAACATATAATAGTGTAATCATTACAAAGTAAATGTGACGCTAGCATTTTCCAGTGAACTGTCTTGAACAAAGTGGCGTAATTTTAATTAGCCTAAAGCATAGAGACTATGATAGAATAGATAGAATCCTAGAGTCGGACTTTAACTTCCTGAATTTTATTCTAGTAATATGTAGACAGTGGTATCAAAATGGTTGTTGTGATGCATCTAGTGTGGTAGTGTAGTTGGTAATGCTTGTCGCTGTCGCTTTCAGCTTCCACCATTGGCCAGTGGTCCTGCGAAAAGGAGAGCTGAATGTGTCAGTCTCTCCCTGCCAGTACACAGCCTCTTCAACAGCAGGCCTCCTGTGGTGCCTCCTCGCTGGCGACACATGGAAACTGAGCTCCTTTCAGACTCAGGCTGAACGACAGAGGACAGACAGGAGGTCTGGCCCCTGCACACATAGCACACAGGTCCAGGTGTGCAGACACGCCCTGGTGCTCGTGAACCAGATCCCCAGCTATGGGTACGTAGCCCCACTGCCGTGAGCAGCCTCGGGAGAGATGAAAGCTACAGGAGTGAACCCAGACAGAAGATCCAGAGTGGACCCCTAAGACGGCTGGACATCATTGAACATTCTTCCAGCAGTTCTTGCAGCCGAGCTGGTGCCAAACATATTGCTTCATAAGCTTTCCTTTGGACTACACTGGTGAGGCCGAGAAGGGGATCTTGATGACTGGGCATCTCAGGATCTCCAAACCTTCTGCCCAGGCTTGTGATGGATCATCACCCTTTGTCCTCAGGACAGATGGATGCCAACCACATATAGAAATGGCAGACATCATGAGGTGCCAGCGTGCCTCGTGAATGAGTACACTTCATTCCGACTTTGACATCGACACCTGTGGATATTTCTGCTTATTTAGAGAGGTATGGGATGGGTCATCACCCCAACCTACAGCAGCCCGGACCGTGAAGCTGAAATCCTGAATTCATTTAAACGATTTGCAAATGGATTCACTTCAGTTGCTCAATAAATCCACTTCCTGTTCTGCTTGGGGAGGGGATTACAGGATCTCTACCCAGTGATCATGAAGTAATGATAACTTGTGTCATCTCAATACATTTCTTGAACTTCCTGTCTGATAATGACTAAAGTTTTGGGAGATTCTCATGTAAACTCAGAGCCCCATCTATAATTAAACTCTGCTCTTTACCCATTGCTGTCCTGTTAATTAATTAAAAAAGAGCAGTGTTCAATTACATATAGTGTTCTGGATCTTCAGGAAAGCTAAAAATTTGAATGGATAAGGAAGTAATCATCCTGTTTACACTCTATGTTCTTTCCTGGCTTGGGAGAATGACTGAATGAGTCAATTTATCTCAGCGAGTGCAGTTCCATTGACACTCAATAAGCTGAACATCTTCCAGGTCACAGATTGACATCCCATCTACCATCCTAAATGTATAGGTCACTAATCAGTGTGCTGATTGTTGAGCACATCTACACGGAGCGTTGTGCACAGGAAAGCAGCATCCATCATCAGGGACCCTCACCACCCAGGACATGCTCTCTTCTCGCTGCTGCCTTCAGGAAAAAGGTACAGAAGCCTCAGGACTCACACCATCAGGTTCAGGAATATTTATTACCCCTCAGCCATCAGGCTCTTGAATCAGAGGAGATAACTTCATTCAACTTCACTTGCCCCAACACTAAACTGTTCCCACAATCCATGAGCTCACTTTCAAGGACCCTTGATCTCGTGTTTTCAATATTTATTGCTGATGTATTTATTATTTTTATATCTTTCTTTTATTTTGTATTTGAATGGTTTGTTGTCTCTTGCACACTGGTTGACTGCCCTGTTGTGAGCAGTCTTTCGTCAATTCAATTATGTTTATTGGATTTATTGAGTGTGTCCACAAGTAAATGAATCTCAGTGTTGTATATGGTAACATATATGTACTTTGATAATAAATTTGCTTCGAACTTTGGGACAATTATGTTACTGTGGAGATTTCTAATGTTTAATTAAAATAATTATTTTTACTCTGAACTGTTGCATGGATCGAGAAGCAAAGTCTCTTTATATGTTTCTCCTCAGTTCCTTTGTGTAAAATAATAATTTGAAATGTGGAATCCGTCATCACTTACCTTCCTGTTTAACCTATTTTAGAAGCCATTCATGAGTTTACTAGAACAAAATGTTTAAATAAGTACAGAGATGGGCGCAGCCCTATATCAGCATCTAAAATTGTTGTTCAGTGTATTTTTAAAATGTTAGCAGAATGAGGGTTGTCTGTGCTGCTTTATTTTCTAGAAAGCACAGGATACTAATGAAGGAAAAGATACGGTTTACAACTGGTTCTGCGTAATAGACTTCCATCTGAAATATTACCTTTGGCAGGATTTGATGTTTTTCTCTTTCTCCTTTAGTCAGAGGAACCCTCACAGATCTATGTTATACCTGCTTCTTTGTGAGATATATTGGACATCCTTTGTTTCAGAGCAGCTTTCAGCCCAGTACATTGTGTACAATATTTGTGCTGCTACATACTCCCATCACATTTGATCCCAATTTCTCTCCATTTGTTTCTGCACATCGGACACAAGGAACTTGGCTTCCATCTCCATTTCATTGGGTGCCTGAAACAAGTTTGAAAAAACTCCCACAGCTGTCTAAATTGTTATTCCTGCCATCCTTCTTCCCATAAAGACCCCAGTTAAGAAATGGGTCCCTCTCTGGCAGGAGATGGTGTAACTATTGGAATCTCCTAGGGATCGGACTTGGCCCTCTGTTTTTCCCTAGTTCCACATTGGCACATTACCTCCAAGTAGACCACAACCTTGTCAAGGGGTTTGGAGGCTTGTGTGCCTTAATTACCTGCGAGCAATGTTGGCTGGAGTCAGGGCCTTGTGCTTCAACTCTTGGTAGGATCACCCATGCCAAACAGGTCAAAGGGTAGAGGCCACCTGTCCTCCAGGTTTGGGGATTCAGTTCTGACTAGTCAAAAATCTTGTTACAGAAACAGCAATGAAGAATCCTTCTATATTTGGGTGCGACAGTATTTCCAAATCTCTACCCAAGATCTGCATGACTAACAGGAGTGAAAACTGAGCGGAAGCTACTGGCAAGGTGAAAGAAGCCCCGAACACCACTAAGACCTAGATCAAAATTGCTTTTTGGAATGTATGAACCATGTACAACACTGGCGAGCTAGCACAAATAACTGCAGAAATGCATTGATACAACCTACGTATACTGTACTTCAGTGAAAGCAGGTGGACAGGTCTTGGCAAACTAAAGGCAGCAACTGGTGAAACAGTTTTATACTCAGGAAGGGAAGATGATCAGCATCATGATGGTGTAGCTGTCATTTTGAAGAAAGGCAATGTGACGTGCTTGCTGGAGTGGAAACTAATCAACACTAGCCTGATGAGAGTCAGGCTGACAGAGAGGCATGTGAACATGACTGTGATCAGTGCTGTGCTCCAACTAATGATAGTGATATTTAAGAAAAGTACGAAGCTTTTACGAATAGCTGCAATCAGAGATAGTTATTGTCATGGGACATCTAAATGCCAAAGTGGGAAATAACAACTCACACTTCACTGGGGTCATGGGCACGCATGGATATGGAACGATGAATTACAATGGTGAAAGACTGCTGAAATTCTGTTCCATGAACAATCTCATCATAGGAGGAACCCTCTTTGTGCAATGGACACGACAAGAACCAAATTAACCATTTAATGATCAACGGTACATGGAGACGATCCTTGCGGGATGTAAAGGTGAGGAAAGGAGCAGATACAGGAAAAGATCACCACCTTGTTGTAGTGGTGATGAAACTCAAGCTGAGAAGCACTGGGGCCAGAACACATGTTTGTATTCACCAGAAGGGACCAGTAGACATTTTGATATTCAGAAGCTCGAGAACACCAGTGTGAGATCTGCCTTCACCATTCAGCTTAAGAATGGATTGCAGGCCTTGCAAGACCTTGACAAAAATGTGTCAGTAGAAAGGATTGACACAATGTGGAAACAGATTGCCTCAGTCTTCAAGGAGAGCAGCAAGACTTGTTTAGGATACAGAGCTGGAAAGAAGAACAAAGAATGGATACAACAGGAATGGTCAGCCTTAGAAGAAAGATGGAAAATTAGTAAGAAAATGTTAGATGCAAACTCAAGATGAATTGAGGTGAAACTTCAGCTAGCATTACTGAAGCTAATGAGAAAGTAAAGAGACTTGTAAGAAAGGATAAGAGAATCTACATGGAAGACCTTGCAGAGGAGGCTAAAGCAGCAGCTAATCAAAGCAATCAGATGTGTGGAAAGTTCCAGGCCAGATCTGGTGATTCCATGAGAGATAAGAATGATCTGCTTTTGACAACTGAGAAAGAGCAAGAAGCATGATGGACAGAGTATTTCAGAGAATTACTGAATAGAGCACCACCGGATAAAGAACCTGACATACAGAAGGCAGCAGAGGACCTTGACATCAACACAATCCACCAAAGAAAGAAGAGATTGTTAGTCATAGAGAAGTACAGCAGAGAACTAGCCCTTCAGCCCATCTAGTCCATGCCAAATCCATTTAAGCTGCCTATCGACCTGCATCGTGACCATAGCCCGCCGTATCCCTACTGTCCATGTATCTATCCAAACTTCTCTTAAACATTGAAATTGAGCTTGAATGCACCACTTACTCTGGCAATTCATTTCACACTCCCACAACCCTCTGAGTGAAGAAGTTTCCCCTTATGTTCCCCTTAAACTTCTCACTTTTCACCCTTAACCCATGACCTCTGGTTATAGTCCCACCCAATCTCAATGGAAAAAAGCCTGTTTGCATTTACCCTATCTATACCCTTCATAATTTTGTCTATCTTTATCAAATCTCTTCTCAATTTTCTACGTTCCAAAGAATACAGTCCTAACTACTCAATCTTTCCTTATAACTCAGGTACTCCAGACCTGGCAACATCCTTGTGAATTTTCTCTGCACTCTTTCAGCCTTGTTTACATCTTTCCTGTATATAGGTGACCAAAACTGCACACAACACTCCATATTAGGTCTAATCAATGTCTTATAAAACTTCAACATAACATCCCATCTCCTGTACTCAATACATAGATTTGTGAGGGCCAACGTGCCAAAAACTTTCTTTATCACCCTACCTGTGAAGCCATTTTCAATGAATTATGGACCTGTGTTCCCAGATCCCTTTGTTCTATCTCACCCCTCAGTGCCCTACCATTGACCGATCCTGGTTGGTTCTATGGAAGTGCAAAACCTTGCACTTGTCTGCAATAAACACCATCTGCCATTTTCAGCCCATTTTTCCAGCTGATGCAGATCCTTCTGCAAGCCATGATAGCTTCCTCACTGTCCACTACACCCCCAATCTTGGTGTAATTCACACATTTGCTGATCCAGTTAACCACATTATTATCCAGTTCATTGATACAGGTGACAAACACCAAAGGACCCAGCACCGATCTCTGCGGCACACCACAGGCCTCCAGACAGAGAGGCAAGCCTCTACTACCACTCTCTGGCTTCTCTCACAAAGCCAATGTCTAATCCAATGAAGTTTGCTCCCTTATCCTGAATGCCAAGTGACTGAACCTTCTTGACAAGCCTCCCTTGTCAAATGCCTTACTAAAGTCCATGCAGATAACATCCACTGCCTTGCCTTCATCCACTTTCCAGGTAACTTCCTCAAAAAACTATAAGATTGGTTAGACATGACCTACCACACACAAAGCCATGCTGACTATCCGTAATCAGTCCACGTCTATCCAAATACTCATAGATCGGGTCCCTTAGAATACCTTCTAATAACTTTCCCACTACTGATATCAGGCTCACCGGCTTATATGTTTAGAGCCTTCTTTAAAGAGCGGAACAACATTGGCTACCCTCCAAACCTCTAGAACCTTTCCTGTACCTAAGGATGTTTTAAATATCTCTGCTAGGACCCCGGCAATTTCTACACTTGCCTCCTGTTGGGTCTGAAGGAACACTGTAGACCTTGGGGATTTATTCACCCTAACTTGCCTCAGGGTAGCAAACACCATTCTGACCTTCCAGAGGACCAATTTTCTCCCTTGCAATCCTTTTTCTCTTAACGTATCTGTGGAATCCCTTAGGATACTCCTTCACCTTGTCTGCTAGAGCAAATTCGTGTCTGCTAGAGCAAATTCGTGCCTTTTTTTAGCCCTCCTGATCCCTTTCTTAAGTGTTCTCTTGCATTTCTTAGAATCCTAAGCACCTCATTTGTCCCTGCTTTCCTATACCTGCTATGCACCTCCTTTTTTCTCTTAACCAGGGCCTCAATATCTCTTGAAAAACAAGGTTTCCTACACATGTTTATTCTGACAGGCACATACAAGCTTCATACTCTCAAAATTTCATTTTTAAAGGCCCCTCACATTTCAAGTACATCTTTTCCAGAAAACAGCCTGTCCCAATCCACACTTGCCAGATAATTATTGATACCATCAAAATTGGCCTTTCTCCAATTTAGAATCTTTACCCATGGACCTGACCTACCAATTTGCACATTTATTTTGAAATTAATGGCATTGTGGTCATTGGATGCAACGTGTTCCCCTACACAAACATCCGACACTCACCCTGTCATATTCCCAAATAGTATCCATTATCACACGCTCTCTCATTGGGACTTCTATGTACTGATAAGGAAACTTTCTTGAACACATTTGACAAACTCTATCCCATCAAGTCCTTTTACAGTATGGGATTCCCATTCAATATGTGGAGTTAAAATCACCCACTATAAGGAAGATGAAAACACAGACCATACCCATCAACATCAAGGGAATGGATGTGGAATTCACCCAGGATTACAAATACCTGGGAAATCACATGGACAATAAACTGGACTGGACTAAACGAAAAGGTCAGAGCTGACTGTACCTCCTGAGGAGTCTCTGGTCATTCAACGTCTGCAGTACGATGCTGCAGATGTTCTACAGCTCAGTGGTGGCCAGCATTCGGTTCTACACTGTAGACTTCTGGGGCAGCAGTTGATGCCTGGAAGATTGATAAGCTCATCAGGAAGGCTGGTTTTGTTCTGGGGTGAATCTAGATTCCCTGGTGGTTGCGTCTGGAATGAGGATATGGAACATTATGGACAACCCCTCTCACCCCTTCCATGACATACTGGACAAAGAGAAACGCCTTTAGTAACAGACTGATTTCACCACGGTGCACCACTGAATGCCACAGGAGATCCTTTCTACCTGTGCCTAAAAGACTCTACAACTCCTTCTCCTTAAATATATGATTTAACGCACATTTTGTATTCTTCATACCTCAATGCTTACATTTTGTATTTTAAAGTACATATTCTGACTGAGCAACTTTGCAACAATGATTTCCTTCCGGATAAACAAAGTTCCACCTTATCTTATCTTATAACAACCTTATGGTTCTTGCAACAGTCTGCGATCTCTTTACCAATTTGTTTGCCTAAATCTCTTGGACTGTTGGGTGGTCTGTAATATTGACCCATTAACATGCTCATACATTTCTTATTTTTCAGTTCTATCCATCATGCCTCACTGGTCAGATTGTCCAGACTGTCCTGAGGAGCACTGCTGTGTCATTTTCACTGAGTAATAATGCCATCCATCCTCTTTTAATCCCTCTCACTCTGTCACATCTAAAGTAATGGAACCCCGGAATATTGATCTATGAGTCCTGCCCCTCCTGCAACCAAGTCTCAGTAGTGGCTACAACATCGTAATCCCAGGTGTTGATCCCTGCACCAAGCTCATCTGCCTTTCCTATGATACTTCTTGCATTGAAATATACACAGGTCGGCACACTAGTCACACCGTGTTCAACCTTTCAAATCCTGACTTTGTCTGAGGTCTGATCAACATCTGCCTCCATAACGTTTGCATGAACTGTTCTGACACTCTGGTTCCCATCCCGTTGCAACTCTAGTTTAAACCCCACCATACAGCATTAGCAAACCTTTCCGCTAGGATATTAATCCTCCTCCAGTTCAGGTGCCAACCATCCCTTCCGTACAGGTGCCACCTTTCCTGGAAGAGAGCCCAATGATCCAAAAATCTTATCTCCTCACTCTTTCACCAACTCCTTAGCCACGTGTTAAACTGTATAATCTTCTTAGCTCTGGCCTCACTAACACGTGGCATGGGTAGCAATCTTGAGATCACAACTCTGGAGGTCCTGCCCTTTATCTTAGCATCTGACTCCCTGAACTTCCTACGCAGAACCTCATCCTACCCATGTCATTGGTACCTACATGGACCACGTCCCCAGGCCGTTCACCCTCCCACTTAAGAATGCTGACTTAATTCGAGATGTCCTGGACCCTGGCACCCAGGAGTCAACATGCCATCTGAGAATTTTGTTCTTGCCCGCAGAACCTAATGTCCATGCTGCTAACTAATGAAACACCTATCACCACAGTGTGCCACTTATCCCCCTTTGCTTCTCAGTCACAGAGCCAGACTCAGTGCCAGAGTCCCGTCAACTGTGACTTTCCTCTGTTAGATCATCCCCCCACTCCCACCAGTTTCCAAAGTGAGATGCCTGTTTTTGAGGTGGATGGCCAAAGGGGTACTCTGCACTGGCTCCTTAACCCCTTTCTCCTATCTGACTGTCACCCAGTCTCCTGTGTCCTGAACCTTGGGTGTAACTACCTCTCTATATGCCCTCTCTATCACCCCTTCAGCCTTCCAAATGATCTGGTGTTCATCCCGTTCCAGCTCCAACTCCTTAGCATGGATTTTTAGAAGCTGCAGTTGAATGCATTTCTCACAGTTGTAGTTGTCAAGGACCTTGGAGGTCTCCATGCCTTCACACATCCCGCAAGAGGAGCATTCAGCTATCCTGCCTGGCATCTCTACTAGCTGAGCAGATGTAAAAAAGGGAAGAAAAACAATTAACCTAGAGTTTTGCTTTTTTTTTTCCCCGACTGAAGCCTCAAAGAGCTAAAGCCTCAAGGTCACCTCTCTAACTCTGCCCACTCTGATGATGGCCGCTACCTTCCTTTAGTTTGTATTTGCTAATCAATCCCAAATGCCAACTGGTCGCTGGTCAGAGCCCAATTATACTGCTGTGATTTGATGCTGCCTTTTTCTACTCAGTCTGTGGACCTGACTGAAATCCCTTTCTCTCAGGCTTCTGATGGCCGGAATGGTCCCTGATCAGAGCTCAGATGTTGCTGCAATTAAATTATTAAAGAACAGCAAAGTTCTAGGAAATGGCAATTTGAATGCCAAACTGTTCAAACCTGAACCAAAAGTTTTAGCAGCCATCCTGTAACCACTGTTCACTATAATCTGGGAATGGGGACCAGTACATAAGAACAGGATGAAAGTAACTATTGTTAGGATCCCCAAGAAAGAAGCGCTATGTGATTGCAACGGCTGGCATGGCATCTCACTCTTGTCAGTGCCCAGCAAGATTCTTGCTAAAGTCATTGTCCAACGGATTACAGATGCTCAGCAGGCCAGGCGGCATCTACGGACAAGAGTACAGTCGAAGCTTCGGGCTGAGACCCTTCATCAGGACTGGAGAAACAAACATGTGCAGCCCGTGTTCTTTTTCATAGATGCTGCCTGACCTGCTGAGTTCCTCCAGCATTTTGTGTGTGTTGCTTGGATTTCCGGCACCTGCAGATTTTCTCTTGTTTGGGATTACAGACGCTGTCAATGTGTGCTCGAGGAAAGGGCAAGCTGACATCAGGAGGAACAGAGGCTGTGTCGACCAGATCTTCACACTGCGTAACATCACAGAACGGTGCACGGAATGGCAGAGACAGCTGAACGTGAATTCTGTGGACTTTGAAAAGGCTTTTGATAGCATCCACAGGGAGAGCCTTTGGCAAATTGTCAGATCATAAAGATCTCTTACATTATTATCCAGTTTATCCATAATTTCTATGCTAATTTCACCTGCACAGTTGGGGACTGCAATCTGAGCTTTGAAGGCGAGGAGGAGTCAGGCAAGGTTGTGTAATGTCAGTGAAGATGTTTATCCTGGTGATTAACTGGGTTATGAGGCAAACAACAAAAGACTAGCAGAGAGGCAGTAGGTCGACTCTATTCTCTACTTTAGACAATGACATTGTGGATGCCCTTGCATTACTATCCCATTCGCACCAGAAAGCTCAGCGCCTGTGTATCTCCAGTGGGCAGGTTGGACTCAGAGACAACCAGAGAAGGACTGAGAGCATAATTATCAATGTAGAGTCTCCCCTTCCCATCAAGGCTTATCATGTCAACTACCCAGTACCGACAGATTCACCTACCCAGGCAGCATCATTCGGAAGGATGGTGGGAGCAGGAACAACATCCAGTGCGGACTCAGCAAAACTAAAACATCTTCAGGTCAATGAGCAGCATATGGGGATCAGCCAAGTACCACATCCACACCAAGGAGAAGCTGTACCAGAGCTGTGTTCTGTCCGTCAGAACGCTGGCACGTGACAGATGACGATCTTGCCAAGCTGCCATCACGACACATCACAAGCCTCTGGAGGATCCGACACATTTTCCAGCTAAGAAAGATCATCAACCACACCCTACTCCTTCAGTGTCATCAAGGGGACGTGGCCATCATAAGGGAACACTGGAGATGGATTGGGCACGTTATGGGAAGAGAGGCCAATTCAATCATCAAGCCAGCACTTCATTGGACCCCTGAAGGGGGAGGAAATGAGGGAGACCAAAGGCTACTTGGCTCCATAATATAGAGGCAGAAATGAGGACCCCAAACCAAACATGGGACACGACAGAGAGATGGTCAAGGACAGACAGAGATGGAGGTCTTTCATTGCTGCCCTAACTGCCAGCGGTGTAACAGGCAATATCTAACAAACTATATTGGCACATTGTGATCTGGTGAAAATCGGGAAATTGGAGTTTAATGTGGGGTCATGCACACCTCTAAGAGGAAATCAAATTGCAGAGGATGATCCAACTGGACTGCCAATGAATGAAGTTCAGAGAGATAACTGTGTCCTAGTGCATGAATCACAAAAGATGAGCATGTCTGTCCAATCAGTATTTAAGGAAGAAAGCAACATGCTGATTACAAAGCATTTGTTATGAATGGTTTGGAGTTAAAGAATAGGGAAGCTTTCTTACATGATGTTGGTAAGATCACAACTTGAGTGCTTTGCACAGTCTGGGCTCCCCTAGCTAAAAGAGGATTGGAGACAGAAGGTGATTCACCAGACTAACTACTGAGATGCGAATTTGTCCTATTCAGAGAGACTGGACGGTTTGGGTGTACGTTCCTGGGAGTTTAGAAGAATGAGGGGTGATCTTATTCAAACATATAAGATCTGAAGGAGACTTAATGGGGAGGTGTTGAGACATTTCTACCAGTGGGAACAGGAGGAGAAAGAGACTCAGTTAAGGGGTCAACCATTTAAAACTGAGCTGTGTCAAAATTTCTTCTCTGAGGTTCACTGAAGGTGGATATAGATAAGTCTGACAGATCAGGAATTGAAGGTTATGGGGAACTAGCACAGAAGAGGAGTTGCGGCCATCGTGGACCAGCCACGCTCACATTGAGTGGCAGGAGAGGCTTGAAGGGCTAAATGGCCTAGTTCTATTCCTGTTTTCCTATGTTCATGTATATTCCATCAGTTTCTTCAGTTTCATTCTATTTGGTGACAACTGCTTTAGTATTGCTGCTCTGATGTATCTTCCTTAGTCCACTATTGAGTGTCTCCTTCCCTCTACAGTTAACATGGGCTCTCAGCTGTGTTTGTTCCATTTCTCGCAGGTCTGCCCTCATGTCCTTTCCTCCCCCCACCCCTTCAATACCCAGAGCAAGAACAGAGTTTCCCTTCTCAACCTCATTGGCAATCAATTGCCCTGAATATTCCCGATCCTGATGCAGGGTTTTGACATGAGACATCAAAAATCCCTCTTCCCTCCTTCCCCACCAACTGTTTGACCCGCTAAGTTCCTCCACAGTTTTTTTTACATAAAGATTCCTTCATTGCAGGAGAGGCAGCCTTTCACTTGAGGTTTTTTGGGTGCTGAATATGGTGATCACATTGACATACACACAGATATAAATCCAAGTTCAAGTTTATTGTCATCTGACTGTACATAAATACAACCAAATGAAACAACATTCCTTTGGACCATGGTGCATCCACATAACATATATCACACACAGTACATAAAGCAAAATATTGTACCTTAAGTAGGTTAAGAAAATATAACTCAAAGTGCACGTAGTAAAGTGCAGCACAGATAAACTGCAAACATCTCGCTGTCCTATGATGAGACCTCAGTGGTGTCAGGGTATTCGTTATCTCGCAGCCTGAGGGAAGAAGCTGTTACCCAGTCTGGCAGTCCTAGTCCTGATGCTCCTGTACCTCCTTCCTGATGGTGATGGGTCGAAGATATTGTGGGATGGGTGGTAGGGTTTCACATCAGTGCTTTGTCCCCTTTCTCTGCAGCACTCCTGGTAAATGTCACAAATAGGGAGGAGAGAAACCCCGATGATCATTATCTCAGCAGTTTTTACTATTCTCTGTAGGGTCTTGTGGTCCGAATCTTTGCAGATTTCACACCACACAGTGATGCAGGCAGACAGGACACTATTGATGGTTCTCCTGTAGAAAGTTGTTAGGATGGGGGTAGGGAGCCTTGCACACTTCAGTCTCCTCAGAAAGTGTAGACTGTGCTGTGCCTTTTTGATTAGCCAGAAGTTGTTGTGGGTCCAGGTTAGATCGTCTGTTATGTGCACACCAAGGAACATTGTGCTCTTCACTCTCTCCACAACAGGGACATAGATGTGCAATGGAGAGTGGTCAGCCTGTGTTTTCCCGAAGTCCACAATCATCTCTTTTGTCTTATCTACATTGAGACCCAGTTTGTTGTTCTTGCATCATTTGACAAGCTTCTCGATATGCTGACTCATCATTATTGCTGATGAGGATAACCACTGTTGTATTATCAGTGAACCTGATGCAGTCTGAGCTGAAATTGGCAGTACATTCGTGAGTCAGCAGTGTGAGTAGCACTGGACTGAGCACACAACCCAGACGGACACCAGGGCTCAGTGTGATGGAGCTTGAGATGTTGCTGCCAACTGGACTGACTGGGGTCTCTCCCTCAAGAAGTCCAAGATCCAGTAACAGAGCAGGGTGTTGAGTCCCACAAGAACAGCTTACCCACCAGCTTCTGGGGGATGATCGTGTCAAATGCTGAACTGAAGTTGATGAAGAGTTGCCTGGTGTATGAGACAGTTTTTCAGGTGGGACAGGGTGGAGTAGTGGGCAGAGGCTATGGCATCATCAGTGGACCAGTTTGAGCAGTAGGCAAACTGGGAAGGGTTCAATGAAGCTAGAAGGCAGGGCTTTTTTATAATCCATTACCAGCCACTCAAAGCACTTCATGCTTGTTGAAATCCGTGCCAGTGGGCTGCAATCAATAATGCCAGTCACCGTTGCTCTCTTGATGGTGACTGCCTTGAAGCTTGCGGGGACAGTGGAATGTTTCAGAAACTGATTAAAGATGCCTGTTTAAAACCTCTGCTAGCTGGACCACACAGTCCCTCAGCACCTTGACCAGGTATGTCGTCCCGCCCTGCAGCTTTGCGTGGGCTTGGCCTGGATAGGGTGCTCCTCTCCTCTCCTCACCTGCAGCCAGACAAGGTGCCTGCTAATCAGGAAGTAGGGGCTTTCTTCACTGTCACACCATTCAATTGGTCAAATCATGCGTTGAAAGCATTCAGCCTATCAGAATGGGAGGCTTTGCAGGGTGGACTTGTCGTTGCTTATGGTTCGTATACCTTGCCACGTGTGCCACTTGTCTCTCATGTCACAAAGGTGTGCGATCCTGTGGTGGTCACACTGCCGCTCTGGGAAAACTAGGACCACTGCAGAACAGTTCCTGGTTGCATTAACTCTCTACCCCTTCCCAATCTGACTCCCCACTTTGGGCCTCTCACACCATGCCAGCGAACCCCAGTGTAAAAAGGAATCTTTCTCCTTGAACAACAGGAATTCTGCAGATGCTGGAAATTCAAGCAACACACATAAAAGTTGCTGGTGAACGCAGCAGGCCAGGCAGCATTTCTAGGAAGAGGTACAGTTGACGTTTCGGGCCGAGACCCTTCGTGAGGACTAACTGAAGGAAGAGTGAGTAAGGGATTTGAAAGTTGGAGGGGGAGGGGGGGATCCAAAATGATAGGAGAAGACAGGAGGGGGAGGGATGGAGCCAAGAGCTGGACAAGTGATAGGCAAAAGGGATATGAGAGGATCATGGGACAGGAGGTCCGGGAAGAAAGACGGGGGGGGGGGACCCAGAGGATGGGCAAGGGGTATATTTAGAGGGACAGAGGGAGAAAAAGGAGAGTGAGAGAAAGAATGTGTGTGTAAAAATAAGTAACAGATGGGGTACGAGGGGGAGGTGGGGCATTAGTGGAAGTTAGAGAAGTCGATGTTCATGCCATCAGATTGGAGGCTACCCAGACGGAATATAAGGTGTTGTTCCTCCAACCTGAGTGTGGCTTCATCTTTACAATAGAGGAGGCCGTGGATAGACATGTCAGATAGGGACTGGGATGTGGAATTAAGCAGTTCTGCTTTTCAGGCTGGTTCTGCCGAGAGAGTAGTAAACGCTAGGCTTGCCATCCTGTTACATGTTATATTTCAAGGGGTTGGATAGATGTGGCTGATACTTTGGGTACATATTAGTAGCTGGGAGTGGGAATGCTGTTGGTATGGACCTCTGTCTCAGCTATTAGGCATTTCCAATAATTCCTGTTCATTTTCGTTTCAGGTTAAAACTAATCAGAATGTAGAGGATTGGGAAGATTTTAAAAACCAACAGAAGGCCACTAAAAAAGCAGTAAGGACAAAAAAGATGAAATATGAAGGAAAAGCTAGTCAATAATATAAAAGTGGATACCAAAACGTTTCAGATACAGAAAGCATAAAAGTGAGGTGAAAATGGTTATTGGACTGCTGAAAAAAGATGCTGGAGAGGTAGTAATGGGGGAAAAGGAAATGGCAGATGAGTAAGAATTTCGTGTCACTCTTCATTATGGAAGCCACCAGCAGTAAGCTAGAAATTCAAGAGTGCCAGCGGGAAAAAAGAGTGTGGTTGCTATTACTAAGGAGAAGGTGCTTTGAAGCTGAAAGGTCATAAGGTAGATCAGTCACCAGGACCAGACGGGCTACACCTGAGGGTTCTGGAGGAGGTAGGTAAAGAGACTGCGGAGGCATTGGTAGCGATTTATCAAGAATCACTAGATTCTAGAATGGTTCCAAAGGATTGGAAAATTGCAAATGTCACACCACTCTTTAAGAATGGAAGGAGGCAGAAGAAAGGAAATTATAGCCATTTAGCCCAACTTCAGTGGTTGGGAAGATGTTGGATTCTTCTATTAAGGATGAAGTTTCAGGGTCATTAGACCATAAGACCATAAGACCCTAAGACAAAGGAGCAGAAGTCGGCCATTCGGCCCATTGAGTCTGCTCTGCTATTTTATCATGAGCTGATCCATTCTCCCATTTAGTCCCACTCTCCCGCCTTCTCACCATAACCTTTGATGCCCTGGCTACTCAGATACCTATCAATCTCTGCCTTAAATACACCCAATGACTTGGCCTCCACTGCCACTTGTGGCAACAAATTCCACAGATTCACCACCCTTTGGCTAAAAAAATTTCTTAGCATCTCTGTTCTGAATGGGCGCCCTTCAATCCTTAAGTCATGGCCTCTCATACTAGACTCGCCCACGATGGGAAACAACTTTTCCACATCTATTCTGTCCATGCCCTTCAACATTCGAAATGTTTCTATGAAGTCCCCCCTCATTCTTCTAAACTCCAAGGAGTACAATCCAAGAGTGCTCAAACGTTCCTCATGTGTTAATCCTCTCATTCCCGGAATCATTCTAGTGAATCTTCTCTGAACCCTCTCCAACGTCAGCACATCCTTTCTTAAATAAGGAGCCCAAAACTGCACACAGTCCTCCAAGTGAGGTCTCACCAGTGCCTTATAGAACCTCAACATCACATCCCTGCTCCTATAGTCTGTTCCTCTAGAAATGAATGCCAACATTGCATTTGCCTTCTTCACCACCGACTCAACCTGGAGGTTAACCTTAAGGTTATCCTGCATGAGGACTCCCAAGTTCCATTGCATCTCAGAACTTTGAATTCTCTCCCCATTTAAATAATAGTCTGCCCATTTATTTCTTCTACCAAAGTGCATAACCATACACTTTCCAACATTGTATTTCATTTGCCACTTCTTTGCCCATTCTCCCGATCTATCCAAGTCTCTCTACAGACTCCCTGTTTCCTCAGCACTACTGGCCCTTCCATCTATCTTAGCATCATCAGCAAACTTAGCCACAAAGCCATCTATTCCATAATGCAAATCGTTGATGTACAATGTAAAAAGAAGCCGCCTCAACACAGACCCCTGTGGAACTCCACTGGTAACCGGCAGCCAACCAGAATGCGATCCCTTTATTCCCACTCTCTGTTTCCTGCCAATCAGCCAAGGCCCTATCCACATATGTAACTTTCCCGTAATTCCACGGGCTCTTATCTTGTTTAGCAGCCTCATGTGCGGCACCTTGTCAAAGCCCTTCTGGAAATCCAATGGAGGCACATGATAAATAGGCTAAAGTCAGCATTGTTTCCTTAAGGGGAAGTCTTGCCTGACAAATCTATTGGAAGTCTTTGATAAAATATCAGGCAGGATAGATAAAAGAGAGTCTCGTTGGATGTTGCTTACTTGATTTTCAGAAGGCCTTTGACAAGGTGCCTCACATGAGGCAGCCAAATAAGTAAACAGGCCATGGTATTACAGGAAATATACTGGAATGGATAGGAAATGGGCTGACTGGCAAGAGGCAAGGTGCAGGAATATTCTGGTTGACTGTTGGTGACTAGTGGCGTTCCACAGGGGTCGGTGTTGGGACTGCTTCCTTTTACGTTATATGTCAACGATTTGGATGACAAAATTGATGGCTTTGTGGCCAAGATTGTGGATGATACAAAGATGCGGGGGTGAAGATGCTCCTCAAGTAGTGTTGAGGAGCCTGCAGAAGGACTTGGACAGATTGGGAGAATTGGCAAAAAAGTGACAGATGGGATATAATGTAGGGGGTATGTGGTCATGCACTTTGGTAGAAGGAATAAAAATGTAAACTATTTTGTAAACAGGAAGAAAATTCAGAAATCAGAGGTGCAAAGGGACTTGGGAGTCCTTATGCAGAATTCCCTAAAGGTGAACTTGTAGGATGAGTCAGTGGTAAGGAAGGCAAATGCAAGATTAGCATGTATTTCAAGAGGACTAGACTATAAGGCATTAGTTAGACCGTACTTGGTGTATTGTGAGCAGTTTTGGGCCCTTTATCTAAGAAAGGATGTTTTTATTTTGGAGAGGGTCCAGAGGAGGTTCACGTGAATGATACCAGGAATGAAAGGATTAACATATGAAGAGCGTTTGATGACTTTGTGCCTTGGCTTGCTGGAGTTCAGAAGAATTAGGGTGGATCTTACTGAAACTATTAAATTAGAGTAGATGTGTAGAGGATGTTTTCTTTCATGTGAGAGTGTTGCACAAGAGGGTACAGTCTCAGAATAGAAGAACAGAGATGAGGAGAAATTTCTTGAGCTAGTGGGTCATGAATCGATGGAATTCATTGCCACAAATGACTGTGGAGGCCATTTCACTGAGCATATTTAAAGCAGTGGTTGATAGGTCCTTGATTAGTGTTAATATTTATATTCATTGATTTATTATTATTATTATTGTGTTCTTTTGTGCTGTAGCAGATCCAGAGTAACAATTATTTCATTCTCCTTTCACCTGTGTACAGGACATAACATTAAAGAATCTTGAATCTTGAATCAAAGGTTATGGGGAGAGGTTAGGAGAATGGGGTTGAGAAGGATAATAAATCAGCCATGGAGGTATAGTACAGCAGACTCGATGGGCTGAATGGTCTAATTCTGCCCCTATATCTTATGGTCTTATTGTCTATTTCCAGACACTACAATATTTTAGCTGGAAATCAGAGCAGAAATGTTGGGCTTACCCACGCTTGTTCTGATGCAACTTCCCTTTCTCTCTCCACCGCACTGCCCTACATGTGGTCATTCAGACAAGTTTACAACAACAGTGCAGCCTGTCCCTTTCAGTCCTGGCAGGTATCTTACCTGCACAAACATGAGGAAATCTGCAGATGCTGGGATTTGAAGGAACACACATAAAAGTTGCTGGTGAATGCAGCAGGCCAGGCAGCATCTCGAGGAAGAGGTACAGTCGATGTTTCGGGCCGAGACCCTTCATCAGGACTAACCGAAAGAAGAGCTAGTAAGAGATTTGAAAGAGGGAGGGGGAGGGGGAGATCTGAAATGATGGGAGAAGACAGGAGGGGGAGGGATGAAGCCAAGAGCTGGACAGTTGATTGGCAAAAGGGATATGAGATGATCATGGGACAGGAGGCCTAGGGAGAAAGAAAAGGGGGAGGGGGGAAGCCTAGAGGATGGGCAAGGAGTATAGTGAGAGGGACAGAGGGAGAAGAAGGAGAGAGAGAGAAAGAATGTGTGTATATAGATAAATAACGGATGGGGTACGAGAGGGAGGTGGGGCATTAGCAGAAGTTTGAGGAGTCAATGTTCATGCCATCAGGTTGGAAGCTACCCAGACGGAATATAAGGTGTTGTTCCTCCAACCTGAGTGTGGCTTCATCTTTACAGTAGAGGAGGCCGTGGAGGGACATATCAGAATGGGAATGGGACGTAGAATTAAAATGTGTGGCCACTGGGAGATCCTGCTTTCTCTGGCGGACAGAGCGTATGTGTTCAGCGAAACGATCTCCCAGTCTGCGTCGGTTCTTGCCAATATATGGAAGGCCACATCGGGAGCACCGGACGCAGTATATCACCCCAGCCGACTCACAGGTGAAGTGTCGCCTCACCTGGAAGGACTGTCTGGGGCCCTGAATGGTGGTAAGGGAGGAAGTGTAAGGGCATGTGTAGCACCTGTTCTGCTTGCAAGGATAAATGCTAGGAGGGAGTATCGGTGGGGAGGAATGGTTACTTTATTCACACCTGCATTTACTTTTTTTAACTTAAGATTCCCAGCACCTGCATTTTTATTGTTTGTCATGTGTCAGTGCATTTATGATGTGCAAACAAGTTTGACTCCAGTTTGTGATTGAGGTGTAGGTGAAGGAAGTACAGAGCAGAGGAATGTTAATTGGGGGATGATAATGATCTCGGTTCCAACTAGGCAGTCAGAACTGACTCCCAGCCTCCAGGCTCTTGCTTTACTCTCGTCTTTGAAAGAAATTCAAGCACAAGGAAAATGCAAAGGCACTAATGTGTGAGGTTGATGGTGCGTCAAAGTTAAATTTAAAAACAGATTGCACAATACAGCACAGGGGCACCTGCTGAGTAGCATTCCAGCTAGTCTTTTCATAGAAATGACCAATTTACAGATGGAATGTCATCTTCAGCGGAAATGAAATTCAGGAATAAGGTCACAGCTTCCCATTCCTGATAATGGACATTGATGGATGACAACAGACTAACTGCTCCCCCACTTTGCTGAACAGAAGCCAAGGCTGAGCCAAAGAAGGTGATAAGATCATAAAGCTGTACAGGATGGAAACAAGCCTTTCATCCCTTCAGCCCAACTCTGACCAGGTCTCATTTGTCTGCATTGGGCCCGTATCCCTCGAGGTGTGACCGGAGGAAGCTGATGAGCTCAGCAGTGTGGTGTCACATTCGCGGATGCAATCCCCACTCACTGAAGGATCTGAGCGTATGGAACATAGAACAGTCTGCACAGGAACAGGCCTTCTAGCCACAATATCTGCACCAATCATGACACCAATCTCATATATTCTAACTGCCTGAGAGCAATCTACATCCCCGCTTGTCGGGTGCCTATCTAAAGATCTCCTAAACATTGTTATCACTGCTTCCCTTGAGAGTGTGTTCCACGTAACTAACCATCTCTGTGTAATAAAAAAAATGTCTTGTAAAATCTCCCTTAAACATTTCCCATCTCACCTTAAGGTTATGGCCTTTGGCATTTGACATTTCCACCCAGGAACAGGACTCTGACAGTTGACCACCACCCTTACAGGGGTATAGGCCTCTGATAGAAGTTTGCCAGAGTCCTCTGTCCTGGGGCAGTCTTTCAAGTTGTCCCCAGATGTAGCCCATCTTCAAAGATCCTACCTCTCCCAGGTATGAGGTCTTTGGAGCTTCCGTTGGTGTTTCTCTAGCTCTGGGTTTTTACGTGATGGGCCCCATGCTCATCTCTCCTTGTTTTGCAGCCAGGCTTGGGACCCTATGGCGGGGTTGTACCTCATCTACGCCTTCCATAATTTTATATACATCTGTCAAGTCACCCCTCGGCTTCCAGTGCTCTCAAGGAAATAATCCAAACTTATCCACCCTCGCCCCATCACAAATACTCTCTAATCTCTAATCCAGACAGTGTCCTGGTAAACCGCTTCTGCACCCTCCCCAAAGCCTCCACATCCAGACAAATGAGACCCGGTCAGGGTTGGGCTGAAGGGCTGAAAGGCTTGTTTCCATCCTGTACAGCTTTATGACTCTATCACCTTCTTCGACTACCGAAACACCAACAGAAGCTCCAAAGACCTCAACCACTTTCTGTGGCAGCTCATTCCCCATACTCACCATCCTCTTGGATCTGAGGACTAATCGATCTTAGTTTTCTTTAGAAGCCTCAATTCCCCCTCTTTGATATCAAAAAGGCCAAGAATATTAGCTATCCCTTTCCGATCTTTCTATCCCCCCATATCATTCTCCTTGGTAAATAGCGATGTGAAGTGTCATAGTACATCACACACTTCCTCCAGACCCAGGCAAATGTCCCCTCCTTTGTCTTGGAATGATCTCACTAGTTTGCTCATTAATTTTTAAAGTAATAGGGATAAAATGTTAGGGATTCTTTTAAGCCTGAATCTCCCCCTCCCCGTCCCACTTTCAAATCTCTTACTAGCTCTTCCTTCAGTTAGTCCTGACGAAGGGTCTCAGCCCGAAACGTCAACTGTACCTCTTCCTAGAGATGCTGCCTGGACTGCTGCGTTCCCGATGTGTGTTGCAGGGATTCCTTTAATCTCACTTGCCAAAAACATTTTGTTGCCTGTTTACAATCCTGATTCTTAGTTTAAGTTCTCTCCTCCTTCCTTTATATCACAGTTTACATTTACACTGAGGTTGGAATTGGAACTTAGGTTGGTCTATTGTCGTCACACATACTGTGAGAAGTTTCTCTTGCATACTGTTCATAATGATCAGATCATTACACGGTGTGTTGAAGTAGAACAGGGTAAAACTACAACAGAATAAAGTGTAACAGCTATGGAGATGACAATCTCCTCTCTCCATCTTTGGAAACCCATTGTAAAACATCAACACTTTTAACAAAGTTATGAGGAAATAACTCACCCTGCTTTGCCATTTCGAGTGCCACTGGCATTCATCCGAATGTTACATAATACCTCTCTTCCCACACACACAGTCAGCCTGCCCTCTATCATCCCTACAACACGTACCATTGTTCACACCACGGGGTTCTTCCTTCCCTGCTTGAGGGTGGGGGCAGGGTTTGGGTAAAAACTGGGCTCACCTGGAAATGGGTCTTCAACTAGCTCTCTGATGGCAGCTGTACAGTAGGGGCTTCTTTTTTATATAGGGGCTTCCAAGAGCAAAACACATTTGTAGAAGCTTCACAGGACATGACTAAATGATAAAACCCATGCTGGGCCACTGAACAAGCATTAGGCTTGTAGAGGGGGTGCAATTAAAGGAAGTCAGTTTCAAAGAGCATCTTTAAAGATCAAATTTCATGGACTTGTAACATGAACTCTTCCCTCTCCATAGATGTTACCTGACCTGCTGGGTGTTTCTTGTATGTGCTTTTTGATTTTTCACAGAAGAGCAGCCCGACCGGTTTGGCAACTACTGAATATTGCAACGTGTACTCTGACTGCTGCTCACGGATGTGATCACACCCACACTAAACCAACTCAACCCGGAACAAACCAACTTTGAAGAAACCTATACCAGAACTAACCCACAACAGAACTGACCCACTCCACAGCTGACCCACACCAAAAATGACCCACACCAGACCTGACCCACACCAAAAATGACCCACACCAAAAGTGACCCACACCAGAACTGACTTACTCCAGAAATGACCCACTCCAGAACAGACCCACACCGGAACTGACCCACACCAGAAAGATAAACTCCAAACAAACTTATTCCAGAACTGACCCACACCATAATTGACCCCCTCCGGAACAGCCCCACTCCAGAACTGACCCACACCGGAACAGATCCACACCTGAACAGCCCCACTCCAGAACTGACCCACACCAGAAAGGTACACTCCAAACAAACTTATTCCAGAACTGACCCACACCATAATTGACCCCCTCCGGAACAACCCCACTCCAGAATTGACCCACACCAGAACAGATCCACGCCTGAACTGACCCACACTTGAACAGACCCACACCAGAACTGACCCACACCTGAACAGCCCCACTCCAGAACCGACCCACACCAGAAAGATACACTCCAAACAAACTTATTCCAGAACTGACCCACACCATAATTGACCCCCTCCGGAACAGCCCCACTCCAGAATTGACCCACACCAGAACAGATCCACACCTGAACTGACCCACACCTGAACAGCCCCACTCCAGAATTGACCCACACCGGAACAGATCCACACCTGAAGTGACCCACACCTGAACAGCCCCACTCCAGAACTGACCCACACCAGAAAGATACACTCTAAACAAACTTATTCCAGAACTGACCCACACCAAAATTGACCCCCTCCGGAACAGCCCCACTCCAGAATTGACCCACACCAGAACAGATCCACACCTGAACTGACCCACACTTGAACAGACCCACACCAGAACTGACCCACACCTGAACAGCCCCACTCCAGAACTGACCCACACCTGAACAGCCCCACTCCAGAACTGACCCACACCAGAAATATACACTCCAAACAAACTCATTTCAGAACTGACCCACACCATAATTGACCCCCTCCAGTACAGCCCCACTCCAGAATTGACCCACACCGGAACAGATCCACACCTGAACTAACCCACACCTGAACAGACCCACTCCAGAACTGACCCATACCAGGACTGACCCACACCTGAACAGCCCCACTCCAGAACTGACCCACACCAGAAAGATACACTCTAAACAAACTTATTCCAGGACTGACCCACACCATAATTGACCCCCTCCGGAACAGCCCCACTCCAGAACTGACCCACACCGGAATGGCCCTACTCCAGAACTGACCCACACCAGAAAGGTACACTCCAAACAAGCTTATTCCAGAATTGACCCACACCATCACTGACCCACTCCAGGTCAGACCCACTCCAGAACAGACCCACACCAGAACTGACCCACACCAGAACTGACCCACACCAGATCTGATCCACACCAGAACTGACCCACGCCAGAACTGACCCGCACCAGAACTGACCCGCACCAGAACTGACCCACACCAAAACAGACCCACACCAGAACAGACCCACACCAGGACTGACCTTCTCCAGAAATGACCCTCTCCCGAACTGACCCACTCCGGAAAGACATACTCCAAACAAGCATACTCCAGAACTGAGCCTCTCCAGATCTGACCCACTCCAGGTCAGACCCACTCCAAGCAGGCCCACTCCAAACAGACACAGTCCAAACACATGTACTCTAGAACTGACCCACACCAGGACAGACCCACTCCAGGACAGCTCCACTCCAAACAAATATACTCCAGAACAGACCCACTCCAGGGCAGACCCGTTCTAGAACTGACCCACTCCAGGAGACCCGCACCAAAAGAAATCCACTCCAGAGTAGACCCACTCCAGAACAGACACACTCCAGGTCAAACCCACTGCAGGTCAGATCCACTCCAGATCAGACCCACTCCAAACAGACACACTACACAACAGACCTGCTCCAGGCCAGCCCCACTCCAAACAAACGCACTCCAAGTCAGAGCCACTCCTAAACAGATCCACTCCAGAAAAGACCCACTGCAGGTCAGACCCACACCAGGACAGATTCACTCTGGGAACATGCGCACTCCACAGCCGATCAACTCCAGAACAGTCTCATTCCCAAACAGGCCCCCTCCAAAACAGACCTACTCCTCAACAGACCCACTTCTGACAGACTCACTCCAGAACCAGCCCGCTCCAGATCAGATTCATTTGGGAACAGAGTCAATTTAGAACAGACTTCTCCGGAACAGATGATTTCCACAGAAAGATTTGGAAGAACTGGGCAGGACAGGTAATGAGGACTGTGGGGAATGATTGAAGTTGCTTTCTTTGAAATCAGAGCTGAGTAAAGACATAATTCAAGTATATAAACTCAATCAGGATATAGATAGAGGGATTAACAAGGACCTATTTTACTTATCAGAGGGGTCAAAAATGAAGGACCATAGCTTTAAAGTACTTGATGAAAGGATTTGAGGAGAGGTAATAACCAACAACCTCGCAGAGAGTGGTTGAGAATGAAATTCACTGCTTGAAAGAGTGGTTGGGTAAAACCCTTCTCCATATCGTACTTGGACATGGATATGAGACTGTTCTACAGAATTGAAGAACAAGTACTGGGAGTGAGGATTAGGCTCAAGAGCTCTCCAGTTGCTATTGTGTTGTATAGTTTTTCTGATACTCAGTGTGGGAGGGAGGGAACTTAATGGAAATGGGAGCGAAGGGTGCCCATGTCCCACCAGAAGTGGATTTGTGTTGTGGAAGCAGTAGGTAGATCATAGCTGTGTTGCAGGGAACTGAATATAATGTTGAAGCAATATACACAAAATGCTGGAGGAATTCAGCAGGTCAGGCAGCATCAGTGGAAATGAATAAACAGTCAACTTTTCGAGTCAAGATCCTTCTTCAGGACTAGAAAGGAAGGTTTAAGGTGTCAGAATAAAAGGTTAGGGGGAGGGGAAGGAGGATAGCCTGGAGGTGATAGATGAAGCCAGATGGGTGAGAAAAGTAAAGGCCTGGAGAGGACGGAATCTGTTAGGAAAGGAGGGTGGACCATGGGAGAAAGAGAAGGAGGAGGGGCACTGGGGGAGGTGATAGGTAGGAAGAGGAGGTAAGAGGCCAGAGTTTGAAATAGAAGAAGGGAGAAGGAAAGTTTCACTTAACGGAAGGAGAAACCGATGTTCTTGACATCAAGTTGGAGGCTACCCAGATGGAAAAGGAGGTGCTGCTCCTCCACCCTGAGAGTGGCCTCATATTGACAAAATTGGAGGCCATGGACTGATATGTCAGGATGGGAATGAGAATAGGAATTAAAATCGCAAACACGAGGAATTCTGCAGATGCTGGAAATTCAAGCAACACACATCAAAGTTGCTGGTGAACGCAACAGGCCAGGCAGCACCTCTAGGAAGAGGTACAGTTGACGTTTCGGGCCGAGACCCTTCGTCAGGACTTAAAATGCTTGGCCACTGGGAAATCCACTTTTGGTGCATGGAGCAGAAGCGTTCGACAAAGTGGTCCCCCAGTTTAAGACTGGTCTCACCAATTTAGAGAAGGCCACATTGGGAACGTCAGATACAATAGATGACCCCAACAGATTCGTAGGTGATGTGTTGCCTCATTTGGAAAGGCTGTTATGGGCCTTGAATGGAGCTGAAGAAGGAGATGAATGGGCAGGTGTAGAACTTTGGCCACTTACAGGAATAAGTGCCAGGAGGGTGATTAGTGGGGATAGATGAATGGCCAAGGGATTCATGGAGAGAGAGATCCCTGTGGAAAGCAGAGAGTGGGTGGAGGTAAAGATGTGTTTTATGGTAGGATCCCTTTGGAGATGGTGGAACTTGTGGAGAATGATATGCTGGATGTGGAGGCTCATGGACTGGTTAGGACAAGAGGAACTCTATCCATGTTAAGGTGGTGGGAAGATGGGGTGAACATGGATATCTGGGAAATGGAAGAATTGCAGGTGGGGGCAGCATCAATGGTGGAGGAAAGGAAACCCGTCCTTTGAAGAAGTTGAAGAAGGAGGACAGCTCTGATGTCCTGGAAAGGAAAGCCTCATCTTGGGAACAGATGCAATGGAGATGAACAGACTAAGAAAAGGGAATAGCATTTTTACAGGGGATGGGGTTGGTAGGGGTATGGTCAAAATAGCCATGGGAATCGGTAGGTTTATAAAAGTTCGGTAAACAGTTTGTCTCCAGAGATGGAGACTGAGGGTTTGAGGAAGGGGAGGGAGGTATCAAAAATGGGCCAAGTGAATTTAAGGGCAGGGTGGAAGCTGGAGGCAAAGTTGATGAAGTTGATATTAATTAGTTAAAGAGTTGGGCAACACTACCAGGAAAGGTTTGGAACATGGATGATTCTATATGGCCAACAAAAAGCCAGGCATATTTGGGGCCTATGCCGATGCCCATGGCCACCCCTTGAGAATGGAGAAAGTGGGAGGAGCTGAAGGAGAAATTGTTGAAGGTGAGGACCAGTTCTGCCAGACGGAGGAGGGTGATGGTGCAGGGGAACTGGTTGTTTTTTTTTGTTGAGAAAGAACCAGAGAGCTTTAAGACTGCCTTGATGGCGGATAGAAGTGTAGAGGGACTGGACGTCCACGGTGATCTTGGCTAGGAAATTAAAAGTTGAGGCGATTGAGAGCATGTGTAGTGTTGGAGATGTAGGTGGAAAGGGACTGAACCAAGGGGGATCGAATAGGTTTGTGTGGGGCAGGAGCATGCAGAGACAATGGGCCTACCTGGATAGTCAGGTTTATTATTACCCACTCTGGCCCCGTACCTCCTCTCACATGCCAATCACCTCCTCCTGGTGCCCCTCTTTCTTCCCTTTCTCCCATGGTCCAATGTCCTCTCCTATCTGATTCTTTGCTTTCTAGCCCTTTATCTTTCTCACCCACCTGGCTTCACTTATCACCTAGCTATCTTCCCTCCCTCCCCCCCATCTTTTTATTATGGTGTCCTCCCCCTTCCTTTCCAGTCCTAAAGAAGGGTCTTGGCCCAGAATGAACACTGTTTATTAATTTCCATAGATACTGTTGACCTGTTTCATCTGCTGCTTTGGATTTCCAGCATCTGCAGAACGTCGTGTGTTTTTAAAATAACTTTAATGATATTGTTTCCACCTATGTCAGTGACTAATTGGCTAATCACCTGTCCTGTCTCAAACACATGCAGCACATTAGAAGGTTCTGGAAATCCTCAGGCGGCCAGACAGCATGCGCAGGAAGGTGAACCGAGGGACCATTCAGAAACTGATAAAAGTTCTCTGACCTAAAACATTAACTTGGCTTCTCTCCGCATAGATGCTGCCTCACCTGCTGAGTCTTTCCAGCACCCTCTGCTGTCATTTTAGATTTCTGGCATCTGCATTTAAAGAAAAATTTCACATGTAATCTATCGATTTTGATTCCAAATCAGGCCCCTCTCCAAAGAGGCTGTGCTTTTCTGGAATGTCTGCATCTCGAGATCAGTAGGTCTTGAGAAACACTGGTAGAAAACTGAAATAACAGCGCCACTCTGTGCCAGTGCAATGTTACTGCAGAGTGCTGGGTGTCACTTTGGCAAACTCACAGGTTGTCCGTGCAAGCAGGAGACCTGTAACAGAGATAGACACAGTATCTTGTTAACAGCTTTCATTCAATGATTCTGATTCAATGTGTATTGGTGCTTTTATTGAGAGATCAATGCCTGAAGAGCAAAGCCAGTAAACCCTTGCATGGGGCAAGAAAGTAAACCAGGTATTAATATTGGTGTTGGTTTATTATTGTCACATGTGGAAAACTTGTCTTGTGTACTGTTCATACAGATCAGATTATTAACAGTAAATTGAGATAGAATAAGGAAAAACCAATAACAATAAAAGACAATGTGCAAAAGCTACCAAAAAAAGTGCAGTGCAAATAAATATTGAAGTACAAGATCATAGTGAGATAGATTGTGAGGTTAGAAGTCCATTTTATTATTCAAGAGTCTGATAGCAATCCTTGAGCAAGGTGGGACATGCTTTCAGGCATTTATGTCTCCTGCCCAATGGGAGAAGTGAGAAGAGAGGATATCCGGGATGGGTGTGGTCTTTGATTGCGTTGGCACTTTACTGAAGCAGCAAGAAGCATCGGACAGAGTCCATGCTGAAGAGGCTGGTTCTTGTGATGTGCTGGGGCTGTGTCCACAAATATCTATGGTTTCTTGCAGTCACATACAGAGCAGTTGCCATACCAAACCACTGTACAGCTAGATAGAATGCTTTCTATAGTCAGTCGGTGGGTGCCGTCCCGAATCCGGGCTTGGCGGCTATGCACCTCCATCTTCTTCGATCTTGCGCTCTTTTTCTGGCCTCAGCATAACTCAACCCAGTCCATTGCCTCACATTATTGTACCAAGTGGTTCGCTGCCTTCCTCTTTCCCTCTTTCCTTCTATCATCCCTTCCAATAATAATTTCTGCTGTCCACCACCTCTAGCATATCCTAGCTTCCTTTTCTGCACATTCTTCAGCAACTCCTTTTCTCTCCTCGCTCCCTTCAACACTTCCATATTACTGACCTTCATCACCCATCTCATTTTCTGCATTCTCCTTAAACACCACATTTCAAACACCTCCAGTCGTCGTTGCGCTTCCTTGCATAAGGTCCACGATTCAACTCCATACAACAGACTGCTCCAGACGTAGCATTTCCAAATTCTAACAACGCAGCCCAAAGTCCAACCTTTTGCCACACAGCACCTCACTCAGGCTCCAGAACATTAATCTTGCAATCTCAATTCTTTGTCTAATTCTGTATCACATTTCCAATCCACTGTGACCATCTGTCCCAAGTACACAAACTTCTTGACTTGCTCTATGCCTACGCCGTTAATTTTGATACTGCTTTTGGGGACTTCTTTCTTCCGTGATACTACCATCATCTTCGTCTTTGCAGTATTTATTTTCATTCCAAATTGTTCTCCTTCAGCATTTATCTATCTACTATTCTGAGTAACTCGTCCTCAGTCTCGGCTAACAACACTGAATCATCTGCATACCTCAAGTTGTTCACCATCACTCCACCAATTTGGACACCAGCTTCATTGTTCAACACCCTGAAGATTACCTCTGAGTAAATGTTAAATAATAAAGGGGAGTTAATGCAGCCCTGGCGAACTCCTTTTTGGATCTCAACTTTTTACATAGGTAAAAATTAGTGAGTGTCACCAGGGTCGTGCCTCCTGAAGAAGTAGAGGCATTGTGAGCTTTCTTGCCTGTGACATTGACATGGTTAGACCAGACAGGCTATTGGTGATTTTCACTCTTGGGGACCTGAAGCTCTCAACACCATTGATGTAGACAGGAGCATGTGCATCATCCTCCTTTCTGAAGTCAACGACCAGCTCTTGTGTTTTGTTCACCTTGAGGGAAAAGTTGCTGTCATGTTACCATGTCACTAGGTCTCCTTCCTGTCCTCCTGCTCATTGTTATGTGAAACCTGTCCCACCACAGAGGTACCATTTGCAAACTTGCCGATGGATCTAGGGCAGAATATGGCCACACAGTTGTGAGCATAAAGGGAGTAAGGGGGTGCCTGAGGACACAGCCTTGTGGAGCACCAGTGCTCAGAGCAATTGTGGCAAGGTGTTGCAGCCTGTCCTTACTGATTGTAGTCTGCTGGTCAGAGTCTTCCCCAGCCAGAAACTCTGGGTGAACCAAGAAACCTGCAATCTGCCGAGGGCCAGTTCAGCGGTGCTCAGGATGGGCGACCAGGTAAAGAACATGAAGTCCAGGTACGACCTCTGGAAAGCCACCTCACATGTGAAGTAGCAATTCCAGACCAAAATTAAATCAAAGAAGAATGGTAGATGACTGTTACAGGGCTTGAATGCCATCACCTCCTCCAAAATAAAACCAAGTGACAGGTGTGATAACAATGGTTCACTCCCAGATGAGCTCAATACCTTTTATGGTTACTTTGACTGACAAAGCATGGAGGCACCTTCATGAACTCCCACAGCCCCAGACGAGCCTGTGGTTTCAGTCTCTGAGGCCAGCATGAAAGCATAGTTCAGGAGTGTGGCCCCACAGAAAGCATCTGGCCCAAGCAGTGTACCTGGCCGACTACTGACGACCTGTGCCAATCAACTGGCTGGACTGTTCATTGAGATCTGTAATCTCTTGCTTCGACAGCCTGAGCTTCCCACCTGCTTCATGCAGGCTTCAAATATACTGGTACTGGTACCCAAGAAGGACGTGGTAACCTGCCTCAGTGATTATCATCCAGTAGCACTTATCTCCACTGTGATGAAGTGCTTTGAGAGGTTGATGATGAAACACATCAACTCCTGCCTGAGGAGCAACTTGGATCTGCTCCAGCTTGCCTACGGTCACAACAGGCAACAGCAGATGCCACTTCATTGGCACTTCACTCAACCCTAGAACATCTAGACAGTGAAGTTGCATAGACCCGGATCCTCTTCATTGACTACAGCTTGACATTCAACACTATTATCCCCTCAAAACTAATCAATAAGCTCCAAGACCTAGGCACAATACCTCGTTGTGCAATTGTATCCTCAAATTCCTCACTTGCAGACGCCTGTCGGTTCGGATTGGCAACATCACCTCCTCCACAATCTCCATCAGCCCAGGTGCACCACAAGGCTGTGTGCTTATTCCCCTGCTCTACTCACTTTATATTTATGACTGTGAGGCTAAGTATAGCTCCAATACCATTTTTACATTTGCTGACAACGTCACTGTTGTTGGCCGAATCAGGGAGATTGAAAATCTAGCCCAGTGGTGTCACAACAATAATGTCAGCAAAACCAAAGAGCCAGTCCTCACCAGTGGATCAACTTCTTTAAATTCCTTACAATTATCATTTCAGAGAATCGGTCCTGGGTCCAGCATGTAAACACCAAAGAATCTTCACTTTCTTAGAAGTTTGTGAAGATTCGCCATGTCATCTACAACTGGCAATCTTCTACAGATGTGTGGTAGAGAGCACACTGAGTGTTTGCATCATGCCCTGGTATGGAATCTCCAATGCCTTTCAATGGAAAAGCCTACAAAAAGTAGTGGAAACAGCCCAGTCCGTCACAGGCAGAGCTCACCCCACCAATGGGCAGATCTACAAGCAGCACGGTTGCAAGAAAGCAACATACATCATTAAGTATCCCCACCACCCAGGTCATGTTCTCTTCTCATTGATGCCACCAGGAAGCAGGTACAAGAGTCTCAGCACTCACACCACCAGGTTCAGGAACAGTTATTACTCCTCGTAAACACAAAATACTCTGCAGGTGCTGGGGTCAAAGCAGCACTCACAATACACTAGAGGAACTCAGCAGGTCGGGCAGCATCCGTGGAAATGATCAGTCAACGTTTCGGGCCGGAACCCTTCATCAGGACTGAAGAGGGAAGGGGCAGAGGCCCTATAAAGAAGGTGGGGAGAGGGTGGCCCTAAAGCCCTAAGGCCAGGGCTTTACTCTTTGGAGAGAAGGAGGATGAGAGGAGACATGATAGAGGTGTACAAGATAATAAGAGGAATAGATAGAGTGGATAGCCAGTGCCTCTTCCCCAGGGCACCACTGCTCAATACAAGAGGACATGGCTTTAAGGTAAGGGGTGGGAAGTTCAAGGGGGATATTAGAGGAAGGTTTTTTACTCAGAGAGTGGTTGGTGCATGGAGTGCACTGCCTGAGTCAGTGGTGGAGGCAGATACACTAGTGAAGTTTAAGAGACTACTAGACAGGTATATGGAGGAACTTAAGGTGGGGGCTTATATGGGAGGCAGGGTTTGAGGGTCGGCACAACATTGTGGGCCGAAGGGCCTGTACTGTGCTGTACTATTCTATGTTCTATGTTCTATGATTATCTGTTTCGTTTTGTACAGTAATAGCACAATTTGTTGTCTCTGCACATTGGTTATTTGCCTGCATTTGTTGTGAGCAGGTTTTCATAATTCTATTGTATTTGTTTGTATATACTGTGAATGCCTATAAGAAAATGATTCTCATATATGGTAACATATATGTACTTTGATAATCAATTTAGATTGAACTTTAAACGTTGAAGGAAGTCAGAGGGAAGTATTAGCTTTCTGTGTCTGGAGTTTAATGATGACTTTGCTTGGAATAATAATATTGAAGGCAGAACTGTGGTCAGGAAACTGTAGTCTGACGTGGATGTTGCAGCTATCCAGATGCTCCAGAGATGAGTGTAGAGCTGGGAAGATGGTGTCTACTGTAGACCTATTGCAGCAGTTGACAAATTGCAGAGGGTTGAGATTGCCTGGTAAATGTGTGCCATGACCAGCCTCTCGAAGAGCTACCAGGTGGTGCTCAGGAAATCATGGAAGAGGACAGCAGAGAAGGGAGCTCCTGCTGTAATATGAAGGCAAAAACCTGGGAAAGCACTCAAAAATCCCTGAATGTGAGGTGAAAGGAACAAGGAGTTCATGTTTCAGGTCAAATGCCTTTTATCAGGACTCAACAGTGCTAAACGTTTCTGCATTAGTGTCATAGAGTCGCAAAGTGATACTTCACGGAAACAGGGCCTTATGCCGAGCTTGTTCATACCGACGAAGATGTTTTCCTGTGCTTCTCCCATTTGACCAATATCGCTCTAAACCTGACTTATCTAATTGCCTGTCTAAAAGTCTTTTAAGCATTGTAATGTTTAAAATTAAAATATTACTATGAGCATAACTTATAACATCTTTTATGAAGCCAGTTGTGGTGAACTATCGCCGCAAACAATGAGGAGGCAGGCGGAGACAAGGCTGGTTCAGGGAATGCAGACATCCCTCCTCTCCTGGAAGTTCCGGGAGTCTGCTGTATATGGATAGCGGCTCTCTGATGCCCTCAAGTTATATACAATATCCCGGAAATCGATTTTTTTGAGAGCGAGCAAGAGAGAGAGTGTAAGAGAGCGCGAGAGAACGAGAGAGTGCGAGAGAGAGAGAGCGCCATGGCAGTGTTCCAAAAAAATATAAAACGTACGTCACCCCAGACTACACTAAAGTGTACCCCTGCCTAATAGGGGTCAAAAATAATGACAGTGTTGCTGGCTGCACTGTTTGCAACAGTGAATTTTCTATTGCCCATGGTGGGTTAAGACTGTAAAAGACATGTTGAGGTGAGTTTAACAGCTGTCATTCATTCATTAGCATAGCTAACGTTATTTAAAATAGCTGGCTAGCTGCTGTTGCAGACATCCCACCTCTCCCGGAAGTTCCTGGAGTCTCCCGCAAATTGATGGTGCTACCTCCCTGAAATGAGTTTTTGCAGGGTGAGATGTCTGGGAATGAGCCGTGCTGGGGCATTGCGAGGCGCGACATATTCGAGCTGCAGGTGGAGATGGAGTGTGGGATTTGGAGAGGAGCCAATGTGAAAGAGTTTCGACCCGACCAGCCAAACTGGTGTGAGGTTGGATCGCTCCTGGCATATCAGGGCGCCTGCATCCTAGTCCTGGAATGTGGCACCACTTGGTGCTTGGACAAATTAAACACCAGCACAGATAGACTGGAAGACTGAGTGCCAGGTATGGAGGCGAGAGTCAGGCTGATTTCGCTCGATCTCTGGCCAATGTCTATTCCTTTCTCCGCAGCACCGAGGCTGTGAACTAAACTGGCTGCTGTGCGTGTCTGCCCCACTGGTGTGGAAACTGTAGTGTATTGTGTGAGTATTCGTATCGTCAGAGTGCGTATGACATCAGGACGTAAAGAAGTAAAAAATAGAAGTCTGGTGAATAAACGTGGTTGTTCAATCTACAGCGGTGTCCGAGTCACATCAATATTATATGGTGTCAGAAGAAATTGTGAAAAAAAAGGAAGAGAAGACACGTAAAATATGTTACAGTTACAGCCACCGTCAAGTCTAAGCCTACAAGGTAATCTTGCTGAGAACTGGAAAATATAGATCCAGAAGGTTGAGCTGTTTTGCACTGCTAGCGGCCTAGCTGAAAAGACGGAGAAAGTGCAATGTGCTACGTCTCTGCATGTGGCGGGGGAAGAGGCAACACGTTTGTCTTCCAAGATGACGAGCAAGTTAAAATTGAAGTGTTGAAGAAAAAGTTTCAAGATTACTGCGAACCGAGAAAAAACCTACCGTACATCCAACACATGTTTTTCACGAGGGCTCAAGGACCAATAGAGACCATAGACGCCTACGTAACAGATTTGAAGAACAAGGCAAAAGACTGTGAGTTCAGACAACTGCATGACTCTTTAATACGTGACAGGATTGTATGCGGCATACGAGATGATCAAGTGAGAGGCAGGCTATTGAGAGAGGCGGATATTTCATTAGAAAAGGCGATTGATGTTTGCTGTGCCAGCGAGATCACGTCAGGTCAGGTTAAAGTGCTCAATGAACAGATTGAAGTGCACAAAATAAAAACTGTGAAAACTGACAAGAGTAGGACAAAGCCAGCTCCACAGGATGATCAAAAGGAAGTTAACTGCAACAGATGTGGTTATAAACATGGATACAGAAAATGTCCAGCCTTTGGTCAGTCATGCAAGTTATGCCAGAAAAGAAATCACTTTGCAAAGATGTGCAAATCGAAGGAGCACGCAAGGAAAATGCATGCTGTGGAACAGAGTGAGGGCAACAGTGACATGTTCATTGGCACAGTTGAAGTGGAACGGGGGTATGCATCAAGAATATTAACAATGCAGAGATGGAGGATGAAGATGATTGGACTCAAGATTTGATAATAAACAGGAGAAATGTGACATTTAAGCTTGACTCTAGAGCAAAGTGCAATGTACTGTCAGCAGAAACATTCAACTGACTGGACGTCAGAGGAAGACTGAGAAAATCCACCTGCAAGCTTGTTGCATATTTCGGACACAAGACAGCATCACTGGGCAAAAAAAGCACTCACCTTTGTGTACAAAGGTCAAAAATACAAGACTGAGTTTGAAATAGTACAGCATAATTAGTCTTCAACTGATTAGCCAACAGTTTATCAACTTTGTCACTATGTACATAAAATTTGCTTCTTGTTTTCATTAATTGATTTGCAATCGAGGACGAAAGTAATAAACTGTGTTCCATTTGAAGTTCAGTTCTTTGTTTATACAACTTCTCAGAGGGAGCTGTAGCATATTTCTTATCAATTTCCTTAATCTTGTCCACAATAACCAGCTCTTCCTGCTTCAACCTCTTCCTCAAAGCAGCAGAGTACGAGATGATCTGACCACGAATATAAGCTTTAAAAGTATCCCTTTAAAGTAAGCTTTAAAAGATCAACTGATATTTGATCAAGCTGAGATTAATCAATCCTTTTTTGGTTTTTATTCCTCCTTATATCAATCAGAGTTTCCACGAGACTCTAAATATATGTATGACTTTTTAGGTAACCTAGATTTCCCTAAGATTTCACAGGATATATCTTCTATGCCAGGCACTTCCTTTACCACTGATGAGATTAAGAATGTTATTTTATCTATGAACCCGGGGAAAGCTCCTGGCCCTGATGGGTTTACCACGGAATTTTATAAATTTTTTGCATCCTCATTAATCCCTTGGTTATTTAGGGTTCTGGAGGCCTCATTAAAACTTAGTAAACTTCCCGAATCCTTCTATAGAGCATCAATCTCTTTAATATTAAAGAAGGATAAAGATCCTGCTCAATGTGCATCTTATAGACCAATACCCTTATTAAATGTTGACTCTAAAATTTTTTCTAAATTATTAGCAAACAGATCAGAAAAAGCACTTCCTTATATTATTTCGGAAGACCAAACGGGTTTTATTAAAGGTCGTTACTCTTTTTATAACACTCGCACACTGTTAAACATTGTTTATACCCTCTCACAAAATGATTCTGAGTGCGTCATTTCCTTAGACGCTGAGAAAGCCTTCGACAGAGTCAAATGGCCTTACTTATTTAAGGTGCTTGAAATGTTTAATTTCAGCCCGAAATTTATATCCTGGATCAAATTGTTATATCATTCTCCTATGGCCTCAGTTCGTACTAACTCTCTAAGCTCACCTTTTTTCCCTCTTTCTCGAGGTACTAGACAGAGTTGTCCTCTTAGTCCCTTATTATTTGACATTGCATTAGAACCTCTTGCAATTGCTATTCGAGAATCTCCAAATATTATTGGGATAACTCGGGGCTTAAAGTCCCATAAAGTATCACTCTCTGCTGATGACTTACTTTTATATATTTCTAATCCTCAAAAATCCATCCCTGCTGTTTTAGATTTATTAGCACAATTTAGTCTTTTTTCGGATTACAAGTTAAATCTCAGTAAGAGTGAACTTTTCCCGATTAATAAGCAACTTCCCTTGTATCAGAACCTTCCGTTTAAATTGATTAATAATCATTTTTCATATCTTGGGATTAAAATTACCTGGAAACATAAAGATTTATTTAAGACTAATTTCCTACCCTTAATTGATCATATTACTCAACTTTTATTTAAATGATCTCCATTTTATTTAACTTTGATTGGTCGTATTAATGCGGTTAAGATGTTTATTCTGCCAAAATTTTTATACGTATTTCAGGCACTACTGATTTTTGTTCCAAAATCCTTTTTTGACAAAGTTGACTCTAAAATTTCTTCATTTATTTGGCAAAATAAAAACCTGAGACTGGGTAAAATACATCTACAGAAAGCTAAGAGAGATGGAGGTTTGGCATTACCTAACTTTAGATTCTATTATTGGGCAATTAATATTCAACACATGAAATTTTGGTTACTTGATCAGGATACACTATCCATTCCTAAATGGGTAGTATTGGAATTACAATCTGCTCAAGGTTATGAGATGTGGCAGTCTTGGGGGAACTCCCCTCTCCCGCAGAGTCACATCTAACAGAAGTGCATATGGCTGGGCGATCTGGAAGACCATGAAAGGAATCTGGAGCAGCAGCTGGATGACCTTCGACTCATAAGCGAGAATGAGGCAGTCATAGATGAGAGCTACAGGGAGGTAGTCACACCTAGGCTGTCGGAAGCAGGTCGTTGGGTGACAGTCAGAGGGGGGAAAGTGAAGGTGAGCAGACAGGTAGTGCAGAGCACTCCTGTAGCCATTCCCCTGAATAAAAAGTTTACCGTCCTGGATACTGTTGGCGGGGACGACCGACCAGGTGTGAGCCACGGTGGCAGGGCCTCCGGCACTGAGTCTGACCCTGTGGTGCAGAAGAGTGGGACGGAGAAGAGGAGAGCTGTCGTCATTGGAGACTCTATAGTCAGGGGAGCAGACAGGAGGTTTTGTGGACGTGAGAAGGACACCCGCATGGTTTGCTGCCTCCTGGGTGCCAGGGTCCGGGATGTCTCTGACCGGGTGCATGACATCCTGGTATGAGAGGGAAAGCAACCAGAAGTCGTGATACATGTTAGGACCAACGACATAGGCAGGAAGAGGGATGAGGTCCTGAAGTGTGAGTTTCGGGAACTAGGCAGAAGGCTGAAGAACAGGACCTCAAGGGTGACGTTCTCAGGATTGCTGCCAGTGCTACGTGATAGTGATGGTAAGAATTGGAAGAGATGGCAGTTGAATGTGTGGCTGAGGAGTTGGTGCAGGGAGCAGGGTTTTAGATTTTTGGATCATTGGGATCTCTTCTGGGGAAGGTGGGACCTGTACAGATTGGATGGGTTGCACCTGAACTCAAGGGGGAGCAATATCCTTGCAGGTAGGTTTGCTAGCATGATTTGGGAGGGTTTAAACTAATTTGCAAGGGGGATGGGACCCGGAGCGATAGAACAGTGAAAGAAGTGCATGTGGTAAAGCCAGATCTAACATATAGAGAGGCTTTGAGGAAAGAGAAGCAGAATAAACGGTGTAAAGACAGTAAGGTAGAAGGGCTGAAATGCGTGTACCTCGATGCAAGAAGCATCAGGAACAAAGGTGATGAACTGAGAGCTTGGATACATACATGGAATTATGATGTAGAGGCCATTACAGAGACTTGGCTGGCACCAGGGCAGGAATGGATTCTCAATATTCCTGGATTTCAGTGCTTAAAAGGGATAGAGAGGGCAGAAAAAGGGGAGGAGGGGTGGCATTACTGGTCAGGGATACTATTACAGCTACAGAAAGAGTGGGTAATGTAGCAGGATCCTCTTTTGGGTCAATATGGGTGGAAGTCAGGAACAGGAAGGGAGCAGTTACTCTACTGGGGGTATTCTATAGGCCCCCTGGTAGCAGCAGAGATACAGAGGAGCAGATTGGGAGGCAGATTTTGGAAAGGTGCAAAAATAACAAGGTTGTTATCATGGGTGACTTTAACTTCCCTAATATTGATTGGTACCTGATTAGTTCCAAGGATTTAGATGGGGCAGAGTTTGTTAAGTGTGTCCAGGATGGATTCCTGTCACAGTATGTGGACAGGCCAACCAGGGTGAATGCCATACTAGATCTAGCACTAGGTAATGAACCGGGTCAGGTCACAGATCTCTCAGTGGGTGAGCATCTGGGGGACAGTGACCACTGCTCCCTGGCCTTTAGCATTATCATGGAAAAGGATAGAATCAGAGAGGACAGGAAAATTCTTAATAGGGGAAAGACAAATTATGAGGCTAGAAGGCTGGAACTTGCGGGTGTGAATTGGGATGATGTTTTTGCAGGGAAATGTACTATGGACATGTGGTCAATGTTTAGGGATCTCTTGCGGGATGTAAGGGATAAATTTGTCCCGATGAGGAAGATAAAGAACGGTAGGGTGAAGGAACCATGGGTGACAAGTGAGCTGGAAAATCTAGTCAGGTGGAAGAAGGCAGCATACATGAGGTTTAGGAAGCAAGGATCAGATGGGTCTATTGAGGAATATAGGGAAGCAAGAAAGGAGCTTAAGAAGGGGCTGAGAAGAGCAAGAAGGGGGCATGAGAAGGCCTTGGCGAGTAGGGTAAAGGAAAACCCCAAGGCATTCTTCAATTATGTGAAGAAGAAAAGGATGACAGGAGTGAAGGTAGGACCGATTAGAGATAAAGGTGGGAAGATGTGCCTGGAAGCTGTGGAAGTGAGCGAGGTCCTCAATGAATACTTCTCTTTGGTATTCACCAATGAGAGGGAACTTGATGATGGTGAGGACAATATGAGTGAGGTTGATGTTTTGGAGCATGTTGATATTAAGGGAGAGGGGGTGTTGGAGTTGTTAAAATACATTAAGACAGATAAGTCCCCGGGACCTGACAGAATATTCCCCAGGCTGCTCCACGAGGCGAGAAAAGAGATTGCTGAGCCTCTGGCTAGGATCTTTATGTCCTCGTTGTCCATGGGAATGGTACCAGAGGATTGGAGGGAGGCGAATATTGTCCCCTTGTTCAAAAAAGGTAGTAGGGATAGTCCGGGTAATTATAGACCAGTGAGTCTTATGTCTGTGGTGGGAAAGCTGTTGGAAAAGATTCTTAGAGATAGGATCTATAGACATTTAGAGAATCATGGTCTGATCAGGGACAGTCAGCATGCTTTGTGAAGGGCAGATCATGTCTAACAAGCCTGATAGAGTTCTTTGAGGAGGTGAACAGGCATATAGATGAGGGTAGTGCAGTGGATGTGATCTATATGGATTTTAGTAAGGCATTTGACAAGGTTCCACAGGGTAGGCTTATTCAGAAAGTTAGAAGGCATGGGATCCAGGAAAGTTTGGCCAGGTGGATTCAGAATTGACTTGCCTGCAGAAGGCAGAGGGTGGTGGTGGAGGGAATACATTTAGATTGGAGGATTGTGACTAGTGGTGTCCCACAAGGATCTGTTCTGGGACCTCTACTTTTCATGATTTTTATTAATGACCTGGATGTGGGGGTAGAAGGGTGGGTTGGCAAGTTTGCAGATGACACAAAGATTGGTGGTGTTGTAGATAGTGTAGAGGATTGTCAAAGATTGCAGAGAGACATCAATAGGATGCAGAAGTGGGCTGAGAAGTGGCAGATGGAGTTCAACCTGGAGAAGTGTGAGGTGGTACACTTTGGAAGGACAAACTCCAAGGCAGAGTACAAAGTAAATGGCAGGATACTTGGTAGTGTGGAGAAGCAGAGGGATCTCGGGGTACATGTCCACACATCCCTGAAAGTTGCCTCACAGTTGGATAGGGTAGTTAAAAAAGCTTATGGGGTGTTAGCTTTCATAAGTCGAGGGATGGAGTTTAAGAGTCGCGGTGTAATGATGCAGCTCTATAAAACTCTGGTTAGGCCACACTTGGAGTACTGTGTCCAGTTCTGGTCCCCTCACTATAGGAAGGATGTGGAAGCATTGGAAAGGGTACAGAGGAGATTTACCAGGACGCTGCCTGGTTTAGAAAGTATGCATTATGATCAGAGATTAAGGGAGCTAGGGCTTTACTCTTTGGAGAGAAGGAGGATGAGAGGAGACATGATAGAGGTGTACAAGATAATAAGAGGAATAGATAGAGTGGATAGCCAGCGCCTCTTCCCCAGGGCACCACTGCTCAATATAAGAGGACATGGCTTTAAGGTAAGGGGTGGGAAGTTCAAGGGGGATATTAGAGGAAGGTTTTTTACTCAGAGAGTGGTTGGTGCATGGAATACACTGCCTGAGTCAGTGGTGGAGGCAGATACACTAGTGAAGTTTAAGAGACTACTAGACAGGTATATGGAGGAATTTAAGGTGGGGGGTTATATGGGAGGCAGGGTTTGAGGGTTGGCACAACATTGTGGGCCAAAGGGCCTGTACTGTGCTGTACTATTCTATGTTCTATGTTCTATGTTATGCACTTGGTTCCATCTTAGGTTCTTCTCTTCCTTTTGATTTGAAACGCCACAAACAGGTTGTAACCCGATAGTTAAATATACCTTACGTATTTGGTTTCAATTCCGAAAATTTTTCAATCTTAATCAATTTCGGCTTGCGATTCCTATTTTAGGCAACATATTCTTTCCCCCCTCTTCCACGGACCGTGCTTTTCAAATTTGGAAGACTAATGGTATTTCACGGTTTTTGGATTTATTTTTAGATGGCTCCCTTATGTCTTTTGAACAATTATCTAATAAATATAATTTACCAAGAATACATTTTTTTAGATATCTCCAGATTAGAAATTTCCTAAGTACTATACTCTCTTCCTTTCCAACGTTACCTCCTACATATATTTTATATACTATAATTAACCTTAATCCATGTCAGAAAGGTGTAACAGCTATTATTTATAATACTATTATGAAACTTAGGAAAGCTCCATTCGATAAGATTAGGTCAGATTGGGAAAAGGAATTGGGCTTTATTATTTCGGCAGATGACTGGCGCATATTTTACAACTAGTCAATACTTCCTCTATCTGTTCTAAACACTCCCTAATTCAATTTAAAGTTGTCCATAGAGCACATATGTCCAAAGATAAATTAGCTCATTTTTATTCTCATATTAATCCTCTTTGTGACAGATGTCATGGGGAGATAGCCTCCTTAACTCATATGTTTTGGTCCTGTCCTACTCTGGAAACTTTTTGGAAAGACATTTTTAATATTATTTCAAAGGTATTGACTATAGATATTTCTCCCCATCCTATTACTGCTAACCTTGGATTACCTAAAATTTCCAGTAATCTTTCTCCTTCAGCCCGTAGAATGATTGCATTTCTTACTTTAACGGCGAAAAGATGCATTTTACAACATTGGAAGGAGACTAATGTTCCAACTACGTTCTTTTGGTTTTCCCAGACGATACTATGTTTAAATTTGGAGAAAATTAGAAGTAATCTTTATGATTCTTCAGCTAAATTTGAACAGACCTGGAGATCTTTTATTCAACATTTTCATTTAATGTAATTTTTTTTTCTCTTTGTCCATATTTACATTCCCTTCTTGCTTTTTAACTGTTTTTAATGGAGGTCAGGTTTGAGGACGTGATTGTTTTAAGTTGTTTAACTCTACTTGATTCCTAGTTAGCCCATTGCTTTGCTTTGCTTTTTAGATTAGTTGCACAGTGGGTTTTTTTGGGGGGTTTTTTTTTGTTTTTTTTTTCTTTTCCTTATAGATTTGTATGAAAATTAGTATACTATTATATTACCTTGTTATTTTATATCTAAACTGCACTGTTTGTACTTTTTTTGTGTATTAATATCTCTTGTAAAGTTATATTGCAACAGTGTATTAGTGCCTATATGGTTTACCTTTTGTGTACTAATTCAATAAAAAGATTTAAAAAGAAAGAAATAGTACAGCAACCTGTTCCAGCAATACTGGGCAAAGCAACATGCACAAAGCTAGGCCTGCTGAAGCAAATCTATGGTGTTGAAAAAGAAAATGACATTCTCAAAAACTCTGATGACTTGTTTTCTGGATTAGGATGTTTACCAGGGAAACACCATATCAAGATTGATCCAACTATTGCACCAGTCGTGCATGTCCCGAGAAAGATTCCAGTAGCTCTCAGGGATCAAGTAGTGGAGGAGCTACACAGAATGGAACAGATGGGAGTCATAACAAGACAAATAGAACCGACCGACTGGGTGAATAGTATGGTGACAGTGGTCACAGAAAAAAAGACGAGGATTTGCATGGATCCACAAGATCTCAACCAAGCCATCAAAAGAGAGCACTATCCTCTGCTCACAGTTGAAGAGGTTGTCTCCCGCATGCCTAATGCAAAATACTTTTCAGTATTAGACGCAAATCAAGTCTTCTGGCAGATCAAGCTGGAGGAAGAAAGTTCCAAATTATGCACTTTCAACACGCCCATAGGGAGATATCGTTTCCTGTGTCTACCCTTTGGGATTTCTTCTGCATCAGAGGTATTCCAGAGATCCGTGGCACAAATGATTGAAGACCTGGACGGGGTGGTCAACATCACTGGTGATTTGCTGATATGGGGTGACACAATTGAGGAACATGATCAGAGACTGAGGAAGCTCCTGGAGAGAGCACATGCGTACAACCTAAAACTGAACAAAAGTAAATGTAAGATCAGAACTACAGAGATCAAATATATAGGTCATGTACTCAGCGCTGATAGGCTAAAACCAGATGATGAAAAGGTCAGAGCTGTGGTACAGCTACCACCACCCGAAGACAAGCAAGAACTATTGAGGTTGATGGGCACGATACAGTATCTTGCCAAATTCATTCCCAACTTATCAGAGGTCAGCGCTCCACTCCAAAAGCTACCAGAGAGCAACGCTGAATGGCATTGGCAAGACAAACAAAAGAAAAGTTTTGACACATTGAAGCAGTTGGTTACCAATGCACCAGCACTCAAGTTCTATGATGTCAATAAACAGGTGACGATGTCTGTGGATGCCAGTTCAGAGGGAATAGGAGCTGTTATACTGCAGGATGGGAGGCCTGTGGCATATGGATCACGAGCACTTACGGACTGTCAACGCCAATATGCTCAAATCGAGAAGGAATTACTTGACATAGTTTATGGGTGTGAGAAGTTCCACCGATATGTATAAGGCGAAGAAATCCAGGTTGAGAGTGATCACAAACCACTTGACAGCATCTTCAAAAAGCCAGTCCACCAAGCTCCTATGAAGCCGCAAAGGATGCTTCTCAGGCTACACAGGTACACTCTCACAGTCACCTATAAGCTAGGAAAAGAACTGTACATCGCTGATGCTTTGAGTCGTGCTTACCTCAAAGAGCAAAAGGAAGAGTTGCTAGGAAGAGAGCTGGAGGCCAACTGGGTTACACCTCAGCTACCCATCTCTGAGGAGAAGTTGAACATGTTCGGGAAAGCGACTGCAGATGATCCTGAAATGCAAATGCTAAGAGACATTACAATGAATGGATGGCCAACAGAAAGAAAAGATGTCCCAAAGGAAATGCAGAAATACTGAACATTTAAAGAGGAAATCAGCTATGCATCAGGACTAATGTTCAAAATGGCAAAACTCATCGTACCAAACCAAATGAGACAGGAAATGCTCAACAGAATTCATGAGTAACACCTGGGGGTAGTGAAATGTAAAGAAAGAGCAAGGGACATTCTCTATTGGCCAGGCATGTCAACTCAGGTAGAGGATATTGTGTCTCAGTGTGCTGTCTGTAATGAAAACAAAAACAGCAATCTGCTTCCCCATCCACTACCAGGAAGATCATGGGGGAAGATTGGCACAGATCTCTTTCACTACAATGGTGCAGAATATCTGCTTTGTGTGGACTACTATTCAAAATATCCGGAGATCACCAAGTGACACATCCAGTCGAGGTGTCATTACCGCAATGAAGTCGACATTCACAAGACATGGTATTCCAGATATTGTCGTTAGTGACAATGGTCCACAATATGCCAGTGGTGAGTTCAGAGGGTTCTCAGAAAGCTGGGAATTTCAACATGTTACTTCCAGTCCAGGGCAAGCTCAGTCTAATGGACAAGCAGAGAGAACTGTACAAACTGTCAAGAACATGCTCAGGAAGGCACAAAGCAGCAACGGTGACCCTTACATTGTTCTGCTTGAATACCACAACACACCGATTGAGGGTGTGGGGTTCTCTCCTGCGCAGCTATTGATGAGACGTCGTCTGAAGTCCAAACTGCCAACATCCACGACTCTACTGACTCCTGAAGGTAATGCTCAAGTACATGACAAGCAAAAGTACAAGCAAATAAAGCAAAAGAGCTACTATGACAGACATACAAGACAGTTGCCAGATCTGCATACAGGTGAAAATGTCAGAATACAGAGAAGAGACACTTGGCAACCATTAGCATTAGCAACCAAGATCCTTCATAGTTCGCACGCCAGATGGAAGAATCTACAGGAGGAACAGGAAGCATCTGCTGAGGACAGGCGAGAGGGAGTTTCCATGTATAGATGCACAGGACATTTCCACATATACAGACATGAAAACAAATGACACCAAGTCCCAAGGTGTGAAATAAAAGGTTTATTAGTCTATGTTAGTAAAAGAAAATACACTGCTGTTAGTATTGTAAGATACATTGCAGAATACAGTACAAGAAGTTAAGGTTTTTTTTAGTTTATGTCATAGTTGTTGCACTGTAAGAAGGGCATACCTAGAGGCATTGTTTTGGTAATTCACAGTGTTGTAAAAAAAAGCTTGAGAAGGGGGATGTAATGTATTGTGTGAGTATTCGTAGCGTCAGAGTGCGTATGACGTCAGGACGTAAAGAAGTAAAAAATGGAAGTTTGTTGAATAAACGTGGTTGTTCAATCTACAGCGGTGTCCGAGTCACATCAATATTACAGAAACTCGAGACTGATGCCTGGCTTGGGCTGACTCCAGCTGCTCCAGGCTTGGCTTGGGCCAACTCCAGCTGCTCCAGGCTTGGCTTGGGCCTACTCCAGCTGCTCCAGGCTTGGCTTGGGCCTACTCCAGCTGCTCCAGGCCTGGCTTCGGCCTACTCCAGCTGCTCCAGGCTTGGCTTGGGCCTACTCCAGCTGCTCCAGACCTGGCTTGGGCCTACTCCAGCTGCTCCAGGCCTGGCTTCGGCCTACTCCAGCTGCTCCAGGCTTGGCTTGGGCCTACTCCAGCTGCTCCAGGCCTGGCTTGGGCCTACTCCAGCTGCTCCAGGCCTGGCTTTGGCCTACTCCGACTGCTCTGGGAGCGGATCTGGGATTCAGTCTGGGCCAGGATGCCGTTGGCTTGCGTCGTTTGTTTGCAGCATGTGTTTTACTTTCTCCCTCTCTTTCTCTGCGCAGTGGTCTTTAGTCCCTTTTTTAATTGGGCTATTTGAATTGCTTGCTTTGTGGCTGCCTATAAGCAGAGAAATGTCAAGGTGTATAACATACACATTCTTTGATGATAAATGGGCTTTGAGTCTTTGAATCTGATTTTAGCTGCCTTTACTTCTTCCTCTGGAAAATTGTTCCACATACCCACCACCCAGTGAGAAAGGCTGGCCGCTCAGGTTCCCCTTCTTTCTCCTGTTACCTTAAACCAATACCCTCTAGTTTTAAACTCCCGTACCATGGAAGAAAAACTGTGACCATTCATCTTAACCATACTCCACCCGATTTTATAATATCTCTAATGTCGTCCCTCAGCTTCCTCCACTCCAGATTCAGATTCACTGTATTCCTTTTTATCTCCCGGTGCTTACATTCTGTATTTTAAAGTATATATTCTGACTGAGCAACCTGGCAACAATAATTTCCTTTATTTATCACCTCATCATAGGACATAGAAAAAGGTGTCATTTGTGTTAACAGCCAACACAACATATGACGTGCTGGGGGCAGCTCTCCCATGTTGCCGGTCCAACACAGAATGGCCCCAGACAACTGTCGGCTTACGCAGTTGGTGGAAATGTACATGATTCACAACCAGGCATATTGAGTTGGGGTTTCACTTTAAGAGGTCGGTCTCTGAAACATAAAATATCTCCATTGGTTTATTAGTGACAACCTACATCAGTGACCCTGACGCTCTAGGATGAAACTGCTGGAGTTTTGGGAGCAAAATGCCGCCACTTGGTTCTTTTTATTTGTTGAGATACAGCGTAGAATTGGCCCCTGAGGCACTTCGAGCTACACAGCCCAGCCAGCAATCCCCCAGACTACTCCTAGTCTAATCACGGGACAATTTACAACGTCCAATTAACCTATCAACCAGTACGTCTTTGGACTGTGGGAGGAAACCAGAGCACCTGGAGGAAACTTATGCAGTCATGGGGAGGACGTACAAACTCCTTACAGACAGTGGCGGAAATTGAACCCAGGTCGCCGGTACTGTAAACCATTGTGCTAACCACTATACTACCATGCCACCCCAGGCATTCCTACAAGCAGAGGCTCAATTCGTGCTTCGAGAAACCTCCAACGACAACACCAAATATTTCTATGTGGTAGCGTCGCTCAGCAATTCCATGGCTGTGAGAGTGGTGAGTCTGCTAGTACACTCACCTGAACGTGATAAAGACCGGTCGCTGAAAACTCACCTTATACTGACTCTTGGACTATTGGAGTCTGAGTGCGCCAAGCAGTTACTGTCCTTGCCCGGCCTCAGTGACGCTAAGCTGTTGGAGCTAATGGACCACATGCTGTCTCTCCTGGGAAATCACCATCCTTGTTTTATTTTTAAAGAACTCTTCATTAAGCAAGTGCCTGATCCAATTTGCAAAGCCTTCGCTCATGTACCTGTGATTGACTCTAGGGAGTTTGCTAAAATGGCTGATAGTCTACACTCAGCCAGGCAGCAGTGCATCATTCCTCCTCCTTACTCTACCTCAATAAGTTCGGTCAGCAAGGCCTCTAACGTAAGGATGCCTGCGAAACGGACGACACTGGGCCTGTGTTTTTACTATGCTCTCTTTGGTACGAATGCTTGGAAGTGCCGACCACCTTGCAGTTTGGACAGTGCCAGTTCACCCAACAACAGACGGCTGTGAACACGGTGGGTCCCGGCTGCCAGGGATGTCTACTGTTCATTATGGACACCTTTTCAGGGCGACACTTCCTGTGCGACACGAGTGCTCTAGCGAGTGTGCCGCCAGCATCACCTATTGATGAGGAGGCAAAGACGAAACCTCGCTGGAGGCCGCCAATGGCTGCAAGATTCAGCCTTACGGGACATGACAGGTCTCACAACACGCTGGAGGAACTCAGCAGGTCAGGCAGCATCCATGGAAATGGTGTTTACGACGGGACACGACAAGTGACACTCTGCTTCAGTGGGCAACGTTACACATGGGAATTTGTGCTGGGTCAAGTGGCTGGACCTTTGCTCAGTGTAGATTTCCTGTTGGACGATCTTAAGAACTGCCAGCCTGTGGATATCAAGGACTTTGGGTCGTTAACCCTGCTTCCCCTGTAAGTTCCCCACAACGGCTCTGTCAAGCCCGTGCACCACCACAGCGTGAGTTTACTTGACTGCCTGGTGAATTCCCAGTCCTCATCAAGACCACATTCTCCACTACTGTCACAAAACATGGGGTTGAGCACCACGTTTCAAACTGGCCCGCCAGTCCATGCCCGTGTGCACAGACCAGACCCAGAAAAGCTGGCAACCTTGAAGGCTGAGTTTGCCAACATGGAAAGACTTGGTATTGTACGCCAGTTCAATAGCCCCTGGGCCTCACCCCTCCATATGGTCCCCAAGTCCAATGGTGGTTGCCGGCTGTGGTGATTTCCGATGTCTTAATGAGGCCGCCACCCCCGGTTCCTACCCGGTCCCACACATCCAAGACTTCTCGGCACATTTTGCCAGGAAGTCAATATTTTCCAAAGTCGATTTAGTTTGGGGCTACCATCAGGTGCCTGTGTGCTCAGAGGACATTCCCAAAACAGCTGGCCTACTTGAGTTTCTGCACATGCCATTTGGGCTGAAAAAATGCAGCACAGATTTTCCAACAGCTGATGGACTCTGTATTAAAAGACTTAGGTTTTCTTTTTGTTTACCAGGATGACATACTTGTCACCAGCGCATCCAAACCCGAACACATACCTCATCACCGTGCACTTTTCAAGTGCTTAAGTCGAGACAGGTTGATTATTAATGTTGCTAAATGCCAGCTTGGGATGCCAACTATTGACTTTCTCAGCAATAACATCTCCACAAAAGGTGCAAAACCCCTCCCCTCCCACTATTATGGATTTCCCATCGTCCACACTACTGAAAAACTACAGGAGTTTTTAGGCACGGTGAATTTCTATCACCGCTTCATTCCATGAGCTGCTGAACTTATGCTCCCCCTGTATAGAGCGCTTAAAGTCAATAATACCCCGAGTCATGTGCTTGACTGGACAGCAGTCATGATACCAGACGAGCTCTTTGCTGTCAACCCCTACTGGCACATCAGCTCCCCAACGCACCCATAGCCATTACTGCTGATGCTTTTAGACTACGCTGTGGGTGCTGTGCAGGAACAGTTGGTCGGAGGTCTGTAGCAGCTGCTCGCCTTCTTCAGCTGGAGGCTCTGTGCCCCCAGAAAGGAAGTACAGCACGTTTGACTGTGAGCTTCTTGGTCTCTATCTGGCTGTCCGCCATTTTCCTTTTTTTTACAGTATCTCCATTTCACAGCATTTGTTGATCACAAACCCCTCATGCACGCGATGGCCAAAATATCAGACCCCTGGTCTGCATGGCAGCAAAACCACCTGGGCTATGTATCCGAGTTCACAACCGATATAAAACATATCTATCAAGGGAAAAAATAATGCTGTGGCTGATTGCCTCTCACAGCCAGCCATTGAGGCCAGACACCTATGGGTTGACTATGCTGGCCGAGCCATGGTACCTGATCAAGCTACTAACCCAGAGGTCCAGGCTTACCAAACAGCTGTCACAGGCCTGCGGTTGGCTGACATTATGTTCAGGGAAGTTGGAGCTTTTCTCCTGTGCAATGTCTCAACTGGTCATCCTCACTCCATAGTGCCTGCAAACTGGAGGCGGTCTGTTTTCAACTCCATACCTGGCCTTTTGCATCCAGATCGGAAGGCCTCACTGAAAATGCTTACTCTAAGTTTTTTGGCACAGCCTTAGAAACGACGTGCGTGATTGGGCTTCAGCCAGTGTGGAGTGCCGGCGGGCGAAAATTAACTGCCATGTTCAGGCGCCACTGGTACCCTTTGAGGTCCCTGAGCAACAGTTTGACCATGTCAACGTGGATGTTGTTGGTCCTCTTCCCCCCCCCACCCACCCCCTCACCGTGGTTTCAGCCACCTCCTTACCATGGTGGACCGTGAGGCGGGCACCCCCCTCGCATCAACCACAGCCGCCGACACGGCTCGGGGCATCCACCAGCTCATTTTGGCATCCCACCTGATATTTCCACTTCATATCAAACCTCTCTGCTGCGAAGGCCCAAAGCCTTGGCATTGGGCTACATTGCATCAGGGTGTATCACCCACAGTCCAATGGCCTACTTGAGCAGTTTCACTGCTCCTTAAAGGCTGCTAAAGGCATCTAAAGACTGCTCTGAGGGCTTCTCTGGTCATCTCCCATGGGTCCTGCTGGGGCTCAGAACAGCTCCAAAAGAGGACCTGCAGTGGTCCGTGGCTGAATTGGTATACAGACAGCCATTCCGAGTGCCACGTGATTTCATTCCTGATGCCATGACTGCCTGGTCAACCTTCCAACCACGTTCCACCATCCTCAGCAAATTCAATTCCTTTTCCCCTTTTCCTACCTCCCATCATGGCGTACAGCACTCTTGGGTTCCTGTTGACCTACATTCCACCTCATTTGTTCTCATCCACAATGATGCACGCCAACATCCCCTTCGGCCCCCGTACACCGGCTTGTTCCACACTTTGGAACACAGAGAAAAGACTCTTTGTCATAGATAGGAGGGGTAAACCTGAACATATTTCAGTTAGATCACCTTAAATCGGTCCACCAAGATTTGGAGGATTCCACTACCGAGCCCCTGGCATCACGACATGACCATGAGCGTGTTAACACACCTCTGGACAAGCCGGAGGTACCTGCTGTTCCTCCACCCTCGGAACGCAGGACCTGAGCCGGGTGGCTCGTCCGAGCTCCAGACAGGCTCACAGTGCCGGTTTTAGTGAATTCTGGGCGGTCCTGGGTAGGGTAATGTAATTGGTGGAAATGTACATAATTTACAAACACGGACATTCAGTTGGGATTTCACGTTAAGAAGCCGGTCTGATGTGGTGACATGATTATGTAAAGGATTTCTGGTGCGCTTTCAGTTCAGTTTTTTTGTTCAGTAAATGAGTTGCTGCAGCTTTTCTGAAACATAAAATGTCTCTGCTGTTTTATTTACGAAAACTTACACAACAGGACACAGTAACAAAGCAAGCTCCTTTCCTCACTCCTACACACAGACACACACACACACACACACACACACACACACACACACACACACACACACACACACAGACACACACACACACACACAGACACAGACACACAGACACACACAGACACACACACACAGACACAGACACACAGACACACACAGACAGACAGACACACACACACACACACACACACACAGACACACACACACACACACACAGACACACACACACACACACACACACCACATACACACACACACACACAGACACACACACACAGACACAGACAGACACACACAGGCACACATACACACACACACACACACACACAGACACACACACACAGACACAGACAGACACACACAGGCACACATACACAGACAGACAGACAGACACACACACACACACACACACACACACACACACACACACACACACACACACATACACACACACAAAACCATGGTCCTCTAAATCATGACAGGTCATCTCTGAATCTCCAACCTCCAGTGGACTCGCAGACTAGCAGACCCAGGGCTTCGGGCTTCGAGCATCAGGCCTCGACTTCTATACTTCTGATTAACCTTCGGAGTTCGATTTTCAGTATAGACCCAAGGACTCGCCAATGATGATATGGGGGAAAACCCAGAGCTGCATGCCTTGAAGTCCAGACTCGCTGGTGGCAGGCCTGAATGCTAGGCCTCGAACTCCAGTCTTGCTGACTTGTGTGCCAAGTGGAGGTGGGGGTGGGGTGCAGGGTTCACCTGCTCTCATGCCTCTTGGCCACTCAGGACACTATCCTGGAACCTGCCAATGACTTGGGGGACCACGATCCCTCATACTCGTTGGTTTACTGCCCTGACAACCAACCACAGATGTCCTTCGTTACACATCCACATTGTTGGCCTTGGAATGCAAGCGGAAGCTTAGACTCTGACCTGACCACTAAGTCCAGAATAATCCTGTCCCTAGACCATAACTGGTCTAGGGACAGCACTAACTTCCCTTTCTATCCCCAAAACCACCTGTACAAACTAAAATTAAACTGTTAAGTCTAAGCCATAATCTCGACCTCTAGGAAAAATAGGCCCGCCCATCCAGTCTCTACTTATAACTCAAGCCCCCAGGACCCAGTACCATACTTATGAATTTTTTCCGCATGCTCCCTAGCTAAATGATCCTTCTCTCACACACTTACCACGTGAACCTTTCTCCTGGCTGAGTTAGAACTCCACCAGCAACCTCCACTATCAGGCAGACCTGGAGCTCGTCCTCAACAACTTCTCTTTCGGCCCTTCCCTCTTTCTCCAGACCAAACATACAGCTATGGACACTCTGTTAAACCTGCTTTTATGTTGCTTCATGGAACAGTCCATATTCCAAGCTGATACTAGTAATGCTCTCTAACAATACTGACAAATGCATTGGTGCTGATTCCTGCACCGATGCTGAGATCATCAATTTTATTAGCTTTGCTACCAAATTCTGCCTTGCCCTTAATTTCACTCGGTCCATCTCTGACCCTCCTCTCCCTTCCTTGATCTCTCTGCCTCCACCTTTGACTTCTACAAACCCGCTGACTCTCACAGCAAGTTCTTCTACACCTCCTCCCATCTTTCACTTGCAAGGCCACTACTCCCTTTTCTCATTTCCTCAGTCTCCACCACATCCATTCTCACAATGAGACGTTCCACTGCCGGACATCCTCCTTTTTCTGAAAATGGGGTTTCCCCTCCACTGCTAATGATGCAACCTTCACCTATGTATGTCCCTTCTATTTCTTGTATCGAACATAGAACAGTACAGCACAGTGAAAGCCCTTTAGTCACAATGATGTGCTGATCTATGATCAATCTAACCCTTCCTTCCCACATGGAACACCATTTTTCATTCATCCATGTGCCTATCAAAGAGAGTCGAATGCTCCTAATGTACCTGCCATTATCACAACCCCTGGCAGGACATTCCACACACTTCCCACTCTCTGTGTAAAAAATCTACCTCTGACATTATTTTCCCCATACAGTATTTTCCTCCAAACACTTTAAAGTCACGCCCCTTGTATTAGCCATTTCCGCCCTGGGAAAATCAGTCTGGTGGTCCACTCTATTTCTGTCTCTAATCATCTTGTACATCTCTATCGAGTCACCTCTCATCCTCCTTCATTCCAAAGAGAAAAGCCCCAGCTCACTCAACCTATCCTCATAACACATACTCTCCAATTTGTGTGGCATCCTGGTAAATCTCCTCTGCACCCTCTCTAAAGCTTCTACACCCTTCCTATAATGAGGCAACCAGAAATGAATACAATGCTCCAAGTGTGGTCAGACCAGACACTTATAGAACTGCAATATCACCTCGCAGTACCTGAGCTCAATCCGCCAACTAATGAAGGCCAACACACCATAGGCCTTCTTAACCACCTATCAGCGCTCGCACTGCAGTTTTGGGGGCTGTATGGATGTGATTCCCAAGATCCTTCTGCTCCTTCATGCAGTTAAGAATCTTGTCATTAACACAGTATTCTGTCTTCAAAAATGACCTTCCAAAGTGAATAACTTCACACATCTCTAGATTGAACTCCATGAACCACTCCTCTGCCCAGCTCTGTGTCCGGTCGATGGCCCTACACCAACCTTTGTGTTATCTGCAGACTGACTAACCCACCCTTCCACTTCCTCATCCAAGGCAGTTATAACGATCACAAAGAGCAGGGGTCCCAGAACAGATCCTTGTGGAACACCACCGGTCAGCAGAATACGCTCCATCTACTATCACCCCATATTTTTTGTGGGCAGCAATTCTGGATCGATCCGGCCAAGTTTCCCTGGGTCCCATGCCTTCTGTCTTTCTGAATAAACTTACCACGGGGAACCTTGTTAAATGGTTTACTAAAATCAATAAACATTACATCTTCTGCTCTGTCTCCATCAACGTGCTTTGTCACATCATCGAAGAGCTCAGTCAGGCTTATGAGGCACGGCCTGCCACTCAAAAAGCTGTGCTGACCATCCCTAGTCAGACGATGCTTCTCCAACTGCTTGTAAACCCTGCCTCCAAGAATACCTCCGATAATTTGTCTACCACTAACATAAGACACTGGTCTATAATTCCCAGGGATACCCCATTACCTTCCGTGAATAAAGGAATATGCAAACCTTTTCAAACCTCTGGCGCTACTCCTGTGTGTGTCAGTGGGGATGCAAAGATTATTACCAAATGCACAGCAATCTCTTCCCTCACTGTCTGTAGTAACTTGGGATGGATCCTGACTAGCCCTAGGGATTTATCCATCTTAATGTTTTCAAAGGTTCCAGCATATCCTTTTTCTTAACATTGACATGCTCCAGCATATCAGCCTGTTCTATGCTGACCTCAGAAGTCAGGATCCCTCTCACTGATGAATACTGGAGAAAAATACTCATTTAGGACTTCCCTTATATCCTCCGGTGCAAGGCACACGTTTCCACTTTTGTCCCTGATCCCAAGGCCTTCTCAAAGCCCTTCCTAGCTCTTCCATGTTCATTTATAATCTCCTTCCTAGCTACTTTGTAACTCTCAAGTGCCCTGTCTGATCCTTGCTTTCTAAACCTTAAGAATGCTTCTTTCTTTCTCTCGACTAAAATCTTCCACATCTCCTGTAAACCATGGTTCCTTCACCCTACCCTTCTTTCCCCGCCTCAGTGGGACAAATCTTTCCAGAACTCCATACAAGTGCTCCCTTAACAACTTCCGAATTTCTGCTGTGCATTTCCCCAAGTCCATCTGTTCCCAATTTATGCTCCCAGGTTCCTGTCTAATAGCATCAAGATTCACACTCCCCCAGTTGAGTACTTTCCCATACAGTTTTCTCCTAACCCTGACTCGAAAACAGTCCCTCCAGGATGCCCTCCCTCTCAGCAGCAGTGATAATATCCCTGATTCGCAATGCCACATCCCTCCTCTTTTAGCTTTCCCTCTGTCCCTTTTAAAATATCTAAATTCCTGAACATCCAGCATACATTCCTGCCATTGTGAGTCCAAGTCTCTGCAATGGCCACAATGTCACAGTTCCATCTACTGACCTGTGCTCTAAGTTCATTGCCTAGTTCCTTATACTTCTTGCGTTAAAGTAGGCACATATCAACTCATCAAACTGATTGGATATTATCCCCGTTCTCTACCTATCTTCCCTCACAGTCTCTCTACACACTGCATCTACCCGTATACAAACTGCTCCATCACTCTGGTTCCATCCCCCTGCCAAACTAGTTCTAGATTTCTAGAAGCTCTAGCAAAAGTGCCCGCCAGGATATTGGTCCCCTCAAGTTCAGGTGCAACCCAACCCCTTTGTGTAGGTCATGCTGTCCTGCAATCAATTCTGGTATGTTTCACATACTGGCAATAAATTGATTCTGATTCTGATCAATCCACACAAACTGCTGGAGGAACTCAGCAGGTCAGGCAGCATCTATGGAAATGAATAAACAGCTGATGTTTCAGGACCCTCCTTCAGGACTTCCAACATCTGCAGAAGTTTTTGTGTTTAAGCATCAACCCAAATAGAATTTATGTTGAACTTCCCGGAATGAGAGTATCTGACTAATACTGAGCAACAGTTATATGTGTTAATTGAGGAACTGATAATGGGAACTTTCTCTGTATAATCAGTTGAAAGCTGACGTAGTTTAAGTAAAACTTACTCAATATATTGAGAGTAGATTGCAATACCTCCCACTATTTAATAATTATTCCATTGATATTTTAATTCTTAATTTGTAATAAGCATTAATTAGTCCTAAATTTCATCTGTCACTTTACTGCAAAATTTCTTTAATTTTCTTTGAAGATGTTCCCACCCCTCCTGTAATCAATTTTATTTATTAAATAGAAAATGATGGAAAAAGGAGTAAGAGATAGACTGCAGGATGGCAGGAGTTCAATGAGTTTTCTGTTCCAAGTTCAGCCAGTGGTTTATCCACTAACACTCCGTCTCAGCATATATATTAGGAAGGGGCACTGAGCATTTTTCATTGATGTGCAGTTGAAATTGGCACAATGGTTGATACTGGCATTATGGCTAGAAGACTCATTCCTGTGCTGTACCGTTTTGTGTTCCATTCATAATAAAGTTAATAATTGTTTTCCTAACAGACGGAAATTAGATTTTATAGATTATGTGGAACTGGCACAATATCTAGGAGCAAGAGTTGGCCCTTGGGTCTGATGTACAAATGATAACATGATAATAAATTAAGCAAATTGATTATTAATATACAAAACTCCGGTTAGGCCACACTTGGAGTACTGTGTCCAGTTCTGGTCGCCTCACTATAGGAAGGATGTGGAAGCATTGGAAAGGGTACAGAGGAGATTTACCAGGATGCTGCCTGGTTTAGAAAGTATGCATTATGATCAGAGATTAAGGGAGCTAGGGCTTTACTCTTTGGAGAGAAGGAGGATGAGAGGAGACATGATAGAGGTGTACGAGATAATAAGAGGAATAGATAGAGTGGATAGCCAGTGCCTCTTCCTCAGGGCACCACTGCTCAATACAAGAGGACATGGCTTTAAGGTAAGGGGTGGGAAGTCCAAGGGGGATATTAGAGGAAGGTTTTTACTCAGAGGGTGGTTGGTGCGTGGAATGCACTGCCTGAGTCAGTGGTGGAGGCAGATACACTAGTGAAGTTTAAGAGACTATTAGACAGGTATATGGAGGAATCTAAGGTGGGGGCTTATACGGGAGGCAGGGTTTGAGGGTCGGCACAACATTGTGGGCCGAAGGGCCTGTACTGTGCTGTACTATTCTATGTTCTATGTTCTAAGAGTGTAAACTTAAACCTACACAGAAAATTAGGAGATTTTAAGACTTTTGAGATAGTGAAATGCTATGAATTTGACTGAGTTTTCTGCAGAGCAAAGTGATTGATGAGGGCAGGGCAGTATTTCAGTCAGTGAGATCACGTGGGACGCAGGATGAGACAGCAAACTGATTTAGGTGATTACTAGGTGACACCACCTGCTGATGATTTGCAGATGACATCACAATTTGTGGAAAGATGTCTTAGATTACAATAGAGTGGAGTGGGTAACTAGATAGTAGATGGAATTTAACTCAGCCAAGTGCAAAATTATGCATTTTGGGAAGGTAAACTAGGGCAGGATTTGCCCGATGAATGGCAGGATCCTGGGAACTGTTGTAGAGCAGGGAGAACTGAGGATACATAGTTCCCTGAAAGTGGCAACACAGGTAGCCAGAGTTGTGAAGGAGGTGTTTGGCATGCTTGCTGTCACTGGGGCAAGGCATTGGTGAGATCTCACGGAGTATTTTGTGCAGTTCTGGTCACCATGCTACAGGGAAGGATGTGATTGAGTGAGAGAGGATTCAGAAGTGATTACAAGGATGCTTTGGTGATGGGAGAGGTTGTAACTAGAGACTGGAGCGGCTGCAGCTGTTTTCCCTGGAGTGAAGGAGACTGAGGGGTGACCAGATGAAGTTTTATAAAATGCGTGAGAAACATTGACATGGTGGGCCATCAGTCTTTATGCCAGGTGAGTGAGTCTAAAACTAGAGGTGATAGGTTTAAGGTGAAAGAGGAAAGATTTGCACACAAACTGTTGCTGGTATGTAGAACGGTCTGCCAGAGGCAGTTGTAGAGGCAGGAGCAATGACAATATTTAAGGTATTTGGACAGGTAAATGGACAGCAAAGGTTTAGAGGGACATGGGCCAAACTCAAGTAAATGAGACTAACTCAAGTAAGCGACATGGTTGGCCTTGATGGATGGGTTGAAGGAACTGTTTCTGTGTAGTATAACTCTGTCTGACTGCGATGGCGACCTCACTGACTATGTGGATTCGGTGATTAAGAATGCCGTGGAAAGACTTGTGTACCTTCCTTATTATATACAAATGGAACCTTGTATTCCTGTGGAGCTTTAGGACTTTCTCAGCCGCCTCAAGTTCAAACTTAGCTGTTGTAATTAAGGAATGGTTAACATCTAGTAGTGCAGAAGACCCACTTGTCTGTAATATTGTAACTAGCTAGAATCATTTTGGAATATAAATCTACTAAACAGGAATTTTGTGTAAAAAAAAATCAGATCCACAGAAAGATTTGTATTTTAAAAAGTGTATTAAATCACATAAAAACTGAGTTAAATCACATTAATCTTTTAAGTAATGCAAATTTATTACCTAGCTGTTTCTTAAGACCAATGCATAACTAAATAACAGTAGCCAGTCAGTGGGGAGAGCAGGGGCCAATAATCTTTAGAAAGATGTGCATTAGTTAACAACATGTAGATTGGCACTATAACCAATATGCAGAACTGTAGTGAAGTCATTTCCCAAAACCAGCCTGCTTTTAAGGAACCAAACCTGAATGCTGATCTTGGTAAGATCTTGCTCACTGGAGGGAAGGTGGATCAAGGTCTAGGAGAAGTGATATTGTGAAGTCTCTAGTGGAACTCTGATATCCCCAAATGTGAAATTGTGGCCCAGCTTGAGATTACCAGTGAAGTACCTGGGATGTTAAAAGGGTTATGAATGTTTTTTGTTTGAAACCTAGTGATTTGCAGTTTTGAGTGTGCAAATGTTTATTTCTGGGCACATTTTTATTTCACTGCCTGTAACAAGGAAGGGACAGACTGCAGGACAATTTAGAGGTGTGCTCAGGTGGACAGTGTCCAAGATGGAAGCGGCTGCAGATGCCACTGTAAGTGAGACAGGAACCCAAATGTCCTGCATGACTGACCACCCTTGTTGTCCAGCCTGAGTAGCGCACAGAGGGGGTAATGGTTTTGCATTTGCTGAGCTGTGTCAGTACTGAGGAGCTCAGAAGACTCTGTGACACAAAATGGACAGTTCAGGGAGCATCTGTGGATATAGGAACAGAATTAATATTTCAGATTGGAGACTCTTTGTTACTGTTGTTTGCAGTGTTCCAAAACAAACAACACTGCAACTTTACTGGTGCTACCTACCTCATGGGCATATCAATAAAATGTAGGATTATCTCAACATTGCGTAGTTATTGATCAAAGAAAACAATCAAGTAATTTCTCTCACAATTTTACATCCCTCCACATCATTGAAATTGAAATTGAAATATCTTCATTGTCATTGCATAGTACAATTTGTCATGCACCAATACAACGAAAATGAGTTTGCAACTCTCATACTCAATGCTATAAAACAACAAATAAAATAAATAAACAATAAATAAAATCAAGTAACCAGCCGGTACAAGAAATGTCCAGCAGTACAAAAGCACAGCTCAGATGCATGACAGCCATAAAACCAATATTAAAGTAGCAATATAACCAATTTATGGATGATGCTTGATCGATTGGTTCAGAGCAATTATAGTTCTAGGGAAAAAGCTATTTTTCAGTCTGGAAGTACGGGCATAGAAAACCTTATAACGTCTGCCAGACGGAAGAAGTTCAAACAGATGATTGCATGGGTGTGTATTGTCCTTACAGATTCTTGTAGCTTTCCTTAGGCAGCAAGAGCTGTAGGTGTCCTCCAGGGCAGGGAGCTGTGTCCCGATGATCTTCTGTGCGCTAGAGATGACCCACTGAAGTGCTTTCTTATCAGCTGCTGTGCAACTGAGATCATACAGTCATAGAGATATACAGGTTTAGAGAACCATAGTTTTCAAAAGATATTGAGGGCCTGTTTAAGAAAAAAAAGAGGTGCATAGCAGGTATAGGCAGGTAGGAACAAATGAGATACTTATGGAGTATAAGAATTGCAAGAGAACACTTAAGAAAGAAATTAGGAGAGCTAAAAGAAGGCACGAGGTTGCCCTAGTAGACAAGGTGAAGGAGAATCTTGAGGGATTCTACAGATATGTCAAGAGCAAAAAGATTGCAAGGAACAAAACTGATCTTCTGGAAGATCAGAATGGTAATCTATTCATGAGCCAAAAGAGATGGAGGAGATCGTAAAATGATTTTTTGCATCTGTATTTACTTGGGGGACAGTCACGTAGTCTATGGAAGTGAGGCAAAGGAGCACTTAGGTCATGGGCCTTGTATAGATTACAGAAGAGGAGGTGTTTGTTGTCCTGAGGCAAATTAGGGTGGATAAATCCCAGGGCCAGACAAGGTGTTCCCTTGTACCCTGTGGGAGGCAGGTGCAGAATATGCAGGATCCCTAGCAGAGATATTTTAATCATCTGGAGGATTGGGGATAGCCAATGTTGTTGTGTTGTTTAAGAAAGGCTCTAAGAATAAACCAGGAAATTATAAGCCAGTGAACCTGACACCAGTTGTTGGAAGGCATTCTAAGCGACCAGATTTATCAATACAGGTCGACCTTCAGTAATCCGGCACCACTGGGACCTGAGGAGTGCCGGATTAGTGAAAATGCCGATTTACAGAAGGATCACATTAAACATAATCAGTGCCGGATAATCAAAGGAACCAGATTACAGGTAGTCGGATTAATGAAGGTCGACCTGTACTTTGATAGACAGGGTCTGATTAGGGATAGTCAGTATGGCTTCGTGCTTGGTAGGTCATGTCTAACTAACCTTACAGAGTCTTTCAAGGAAGTTACCAGGAAAGTTGATGAAGGCAGGGCAGTGGCTGTTGTCAACATGGATTTACTCAGGCATCTGACAAGGTCCCACCTGGGAGGTTGCTCAGGAAGGCTCAGTCACTTTGCATTCAAGATGAAGTAATAAATTGGTTTAGACATTTGCTTTGCCGGAGAAGCCAAAGAGAAGTATTAGCTGGTTGCCTTTCTGACTGGAGGCCTGTGACTAGCGTAGGGACACAGGGATCGGTGCTGGTTCCGTTGTTGTTTGTCATCTAGATCGAAGACCCGGATGATAACGTGGTTAACTGGATCAGCAAATTTATAGATCATATTCTAGACTGGGGGTGTAGTGGACAGCAAGGAAGACTATCAGATCTTGCAATGGGATCTGGACCATCTGGAAAAATGGGCTGAAAAATGGCAGATGGAATTTAATGCAGACAAGTGCGAGGTCTTGCACTTCGGTAGGACCAACCAGAGTAGGTCTTACACAGTGAATGGTGGGACACTGAGAAGTATGGTAGAACAAAGGGATCTGGGGATACAGGTGCAAAATTTACTGAAAGTGGGGGCACAGGTAGAGAAGATTGTAAAGAAAGCTTTTGACACATTAACATTGATAAATCAATGTAGAGTACAGCAGTTGGGATGTTATGTTGAAGTTGTATAACACATTAGTGAAGCCTAATTTGGAGTATTGTGTGCAGTTTTGGACACATACCTAAAAGATGTAAATAAGATTGAAAGAGTACAGAGAACATTAACAAGAATGATGCTGGGACTGGAGGACCTGAGTTATAAAGAAAGATTCAATAGGTTAGGACTTTTATTCCCTAGAAAGTAGAAAATTGAGAGATTTGATAGAGGTTTTGTCATGGTCCAGTCCGTGATGTCCGGACTCCAGGTCTTTCGGCTGTCCCTTATTTCAGTTGGGCTTAATCATAGGCACCTGATGCTCGTCTTGGGGCTGGGAATATAAGTGGACCTGGGTTCGCGTGTGGGGGCTGGTTTGTCTTGTCAATATCCTGTCCTCACCTCCATGGGGTAAGTCAGGCCATCTTTGGCGTTACCCTGCGGTGGATCTGTTCCTTCCTGTCCTTGCCTCTGTTGGGTAAGCCAGCTGTCTTTGCCGTTACCCTGAGGCTGGACTATTCCCTTCTCTTCCCCTTCCTTCTGAAGCCTAGCCTGTTTCGTCATCAAGTTCTACCGCTGGATCAAGACCAGAGCCTTGCTGGGTCTAGATAAGGAACTGTCTATCATACAGACGTCTCTGTCTCTGTGTCCATGCCTTCGCTAGGTAGGTATGGCTGTTTGCTGCTACCTTGTGTTGGGAACTGTCTCTGTGTCCATGCCTTCGCTAGGTAGGTCCAGCTGTTTGCCACTACCTTGTCTTGAGAACTGTCTCTCTGTGTTCTGTGTATGAGTCCCGGCCCTCCATCCTGCTCCCTAGGAGGGGTCCTGACTCTGTGTAGAGCCCCAACCCTAAGTCCTGTTGCCAAGGAGGGGTCCCGGCTCTGTGTTCCATATCCCTGTATTCCTGTCTCTCTCAAGACCAAGGCTCTGCGTTCCCTGTTCTGCCAAGACCAAGGCTCTGCATTCCCTGTTCTGCCAAGACCAAGGCTCTGCATTCCCTGTTCTGCCAAGACCAAGGCTCTGCATTCCCTGTTCTGCCAAGACCAAGGCTCTGCGTACCCTGTTCTGCCAAGACCAAGTCAAGGCTTTGTGTGCCTCGTCCAGCCCAGGAAAGCCTCAAAGAATCCAAGCCTCGTCCAGTCCTGTAGCCACGTCATGTCTTTGCCTAGTTCTGGAGTCCGAGTCCGAGTCAAAACTCAATTTTTGGGTCCTTGCCCAGTCTCTGGCTCGGAGTCCATACCCAAGCCTTGAAGAACACAAGCCTCATCATGTCCTTGCCTAGTTGTGGGGTCCAAGCCCAAGTGAAGACCCAGGTTCTGGGTCCTTGTCCAGTCTCTGCCCAGCGACCCCATTATGACAGAACAAACCTGCCATACATGGACCCAGCAATGCAGACACAGTCATCTAACTCTCATCACCCTGGTTTCCCTCCTGATTGAATACCGCCCCACCCCCACCCGCCCTGCTCGTCTGTAGTCCTGGAGAGCCTATTCGGTCACCCAAGGCTTTCATAGAGGGGGTGGGGGGTACTGTCATGGTCCAGTCCATGTAGTCCGCGTTCTGGTTCACAGTCCAGTCTGTGGACTCCGGACTCCGTGTCTTGCAGATGTCCCTTGTTTCAGTTAGGCTTAATCATGGGCACCTGATGCTCGTCTTGGGGCTGGGAATATGTGGCCCTGGGTTCGAGTGTGGGTGCTGGTTCGTCTCGTCAGTATCCCGTCCTCACCTCCATGGGGCAAGTCAGGCCGTCTTTGCTGTTACCCTGAGGCTGGACTATTCTCTTCTCCTCCCCTTCCTTCTGAAGCCTAGCCTGTTTTGCTGTCAAGTTCTACAGCTGGAGCAAGACCAGAGTCTTGCTGTGTCTAGATAAGGAACTGTCTATTGTAGTTGGGAATTTTCTCTGTGTCCACGCCTTCGCGAGATAGGTCCAGCTGTTTGCCACTACCTTGTGTTGGGAACTGTCTTTGTGTCCATGCCCTTGCTAAGGTAGGTCCGGCTGTTTGCTGCTACCTTATGTTGGGAACTGTCTCTCTGTGTTGTGTGTACGAGTCCCGGCCCTACGTCCTGCTCCCTAGGAGAGGTCCCGGCTCGGTGTTCCTGTCTCTCTCGAGACCAAGTCTCTGTGTTCCTGTCTCTCTCGAGACCAAGTCTCAGTGTTCCTGCCTCTCTCGAGACCAAGTCTCAGTGTTCCTGCCTCTCTCGAGACCAAGTCTCAGTGTTCCTGCCTCTCTCGAGACCAAGTCTCAGTGTTCCTGTCTCTCTCGAGACCAAGTCTCAGTGTTCCTGTCTCTCTTGAGACCAAGTCTCAGTGTTCCTGTCTCTCTTGAGACCAAGTCTCAGTGTTCCTGTCTCTCTTGAGACCAAGTCTCAGTGCTCCTGTCTCTCTTGAGACCAAGTCTCAGTGTTCCTGTCTCTCTTGAGACCAAGTCTCCGTGTTCCTGTTCTGCGGAGACCAAGTCTCCGTGTTCCTGTTCTGTCGAGACCAAGTCTCCGTGTTCCTGTCTCTCTCGAGACCAAGTCTCCGTGTTCCTGTCTCTCTCGAGACCAAGTCTCAGCGTTCCTGCCTCTCTCGAGACCAAGTCTCAGCGTTCCTGCCTCTCTCGAGACCAAGTCTCAGCGTTCCTGCCTCTCTCGAGACCAAGTCTCAGCGTTCCTGCCTCTCTCGAGACCAAGTCTCAGCGTTCCTGCCTCTCTCGAGACCAAGTCTCAGCGTTCCTGCCTCTCTCGAGACCGTCTCAGCGTTCCTGCCTCTCTCGAGACCAAGTCTCAGCGTTCCTGCCTCTCTCGAGACCAAGTCTCAGCGTTCCTGCCTCTCTCGAGACCAAGTCTCAGCGTTCCTGCCTCTCTCGAGACCAAGTCTCAGCGTTCCTGCCTCTCTCGAGACCAAGTCTCAGCGTTCCTGCCTCTCTCGAGACCAAGTCTCAGCGTTCCTGCCTCTCTCGAGACCAAGTCTCAGCGTTCCTGCCTCTCTCGAGACCAAGTCTCAGCGTTCCTGCCTCTCTCGAGACCAAGTCTCAGCGTTCCTGCCTCTCTCGAGACCAAGTCTCAGCGTTCCTGCCTCTCTCGAGACCAAGTCTCAGCGTTCCTGTCTCTCTCGAGACCAAGTCTCAGCGTTCCTGTTCTGCCGAGACCAAGTCTCCGCGTTCCTGTTCTCTCGAGACCAAGTCTCCGCGTTCCTGTCTCTCTCGAGACCAAGTCTCAGTGTTCCTGTCTCTCTCGAGACCAAGTCTCAGTGTTCCTGCCTCTCTCGAGACCAAGTCTCAGTGTTCCTGCCTCTCTCGAGACCAAGTCTCAGTGTTCCTGCCTCTCTCGAGACCAAGTCTCAGTGTTCCTGCCTCTCTCGAGACCAAGTCTCAGTGTTCCTGCCTCTCTCGAGACCAAGTCTCAGTGTTCCTGCCTCTCTCGAGACCAAGTCTCAGTGTTCCTGCCTCTCTCGAGACCAAGTCTCAGTGTTCCTGCCTCTCTCGAGACCAAGTCTCAGTGTTCCTGCCTCTCTCGAGACCAAGTCTCAGTGTTCCTGCCTCTCTCGAGACCAAGTCTCAGTGTTCCTGCCTCTCTCGAGACCAAGTCTCAGTGTTCCTGCCTCTCTCGAGACCAAGTCTCAGTGTTCCTGCCTCTCTCGAGACCAAGTCTCAGTGTTCCTGCCTCTCTCGAGACCAAGTCTCAGTGTTCCTGCCTCTCTCGAGACCAAGTCTCAGTGTTCCTGCCTCTCTCGAGACCAAGTCTCAGTGTTCCTGCCTCTCTCGAGACCAAGTCTCAGTGTTCCTGCCTCTCTCGAGACCAAGTCTCAGTGTTCCTGCCTCTCTCGAGACCAAGTCTCAGTGTTCCTGCCTCTCTCGAGACCAAGTCTCAGTGTTCCTGTTCTGTCGAGACCAAGGCTCCGTGCTCCTGTTCTGCGGAGACCAAGGCTCCGTGTTCCTGTTCTGTCGAGACCACGTCTCCGTGTTCCTGTTCTGTCGAGACCAAGTCTCCGTGTCCTGTTCTGCCGAGACCAAGTCTCCGTGTCCCTGCTCTGCGGAGGCCAAGGCTCTGTGTCCCTGCTCTGCGGAGGCCAAGGCTCTGTGTCCCTGCTCTGCGGAGGCCAAGGCTCTGTGTCCCTGTTCTGCCGAGAGCAAGGCTCTGTGTGCCTGTTCTGCCGAGACCACGTCTCCGTGTTCCTGTTCTGCCGAGACCAAGTCTCTGTGTTTTTGTGTCTCTCAAGACCAAGTCTCTGTGTTCCTGTTCTGCGGAGACCAAGTCTCCGTGTTCCTGTTCTGCGGAGACCAAGTCTCCGTGTTCCTGTTCTGTCGAGACCAAGTCTCCGTGTTCCTGTTCTGTCGAGACCAAGTCTCCGTGTTCCTGTTCTGTCGAGACCAAGTCTCCGTGTTCCTGTTCTGTCGAGACCAAGTCTCCGTGTTCCTGTTCTGCCGAGACCAAGTCTCCGTGTTCCTGCCTCTCTCGAGACCAAGTCTCAGTGTTCCTGCCTCTCTCGAGACCAAGTCTCAGTGTTCCTGCCTCTCTCGAGACCAAGTCTCAGTGTTCCTGCCTCTCTCGAGACCAAGTCTCTGTGTTCCTGTCTCTCTCGAGACCAAGTCTCCGTGTTCCTGTCTCTCTTGAGACCAAGTCTCCGTGTTCCTGTCTCTCTTGAGACCAAGTCTCCGTGTTCCTGTTCTGCAGAGACCAAGGCTCCGTGTTCCTGTTCTGTCGAGACCAAGGCTCCGTGTTCCTGTTCTGTCGAGACCACGTCTCCATGTTCCTGTTCTGCCGAGACCAAGTCTCAGTGTTCCTGTTCTGCTGAGACCAAGTCTCAGTGTTCCTGTTCTGCCGAGACCAAGTCTCTGTGTTCCTGTTCTGTCGAGACCAAGTCTCCGTGTTCCTGTTCTGGCGAGACCAAAGCTCTGTGTGCTTGTACTGGCGAGATCAAGTCTCTGTGTTCCTGTTCTGCCGAGACCAAGTCTCTGTGTTTTTGTCTCTCTCGAGACCAAGTCTCTGTGTTCCTGTCTCTGTCGAGACCAAGTCTCCGTGTTCCTGTTCTGTCGAGACCAAGGCTCCGTGTTCCTGTTCTGCCGAGACCAAGTCTCAGTGTTCCTGTTCTGCCGAGACCAAGTCTCTGTGTTCCTGTCTCTCTCGAGATCAAGTCTCTGTGTTCCTGTCTCTCTCGAGACCAAGTCTCTGTGTTCCTGTCTCTCTCGAGAACAAGTCTCTGTGTTCCGGTCTCTCTTGAGACCAAGTCTCTGTGTCCCTGTTCTGCGGAGACCAAGGCTCTGTGCTCCTGTTCTGTCGAGACCAAGTCTCTGTGTTCCTGTCTCTGCCGAGACCAAGGCTCTGTGTTCCTGTCTCTGCCGAGACCAAGGTTCTGTGTTCCGGTCTCTGCGGAGACCAAGTCTCTGTGTCCCTGTTCTGCGGAGACCAAGTCAAGGCTCCGTGTGCCTCGTCCTGTCTGTGTGCCTCGTCCTGCCCAGGAAAACCTCGAAGAATCCAAGCCTTGTCTAGACCTGTAGCCACGTCATGTCTTCGCCTAGTTCTGGAGTCCGAAACCGAGTCAAGACCCAGGTTCTGGGTCCTTGTCCAGTCTCTGGCTCGGAGTCCAATCCCAAACTCCCAGTTCCCAGTTCCTTGTCCTGTTCCCACTTTCCTAGCCAAAGTCCGAGCCCAAGTCTGTGTTCCTGTCGCAGCTCCCAGTCTGTGTCCTGTCCCGTCCCTAACTCTAGTCCAGTCCAGTTCCTTGTACTTCAGAGTCTGTGTCTTGCATTTGAGTCCGCTCCCAGCACCCACCTTATGACGGGTTTACAGAATTACGAGGAGTATAGACAGGGTAAATGCAAGCAGACTTTTTCTACTGAGTTTGGGTGGGACTACAACTAGAGGTCATGTGTTAAGGGTGAAAGGTGAAATGTTTATAGGAAGTATGAGGGGAAACTTCTTCACCCAAGTGATGCGTGCAAGCTTGATGTCAACATTTAAGAGAAGTTTGGATTGGTACTTGGTTGGGAGGGGTATGGAGGGTTATGGTCTGGGTGCAGGTTGATGGGAATAGGCAGTCTAAATGGTTCAGCATAGACTTGATGAGCCAAAAGGCTTGTTTCTGTGCTGTACTTTTCTATGACTCTATAACCCTAAAGATGGTAACAGACTGAGAGAATGTGTACAATATTGTGAAGGTTAATAGTCGCCTTTGTTGGCATGTGGCCAAGTGGTTAAGGCGTTCGTCTAGTGATCTGAAGGTCGCTAGTTCGAGCCTTGGCTGAGTCAGCGTATGTGTCTTTGAGCAAGACACTTAACCACACATTGCTCTGCGACGACACTGGTGCCAAACTGTATGGGTCCTAATTCCCTTCCCTTGGACAACATCGGTGGTGTGGAGAGGGGAGACTTGCAGCATGGGCAACTGTCGGTCTTCCATACAACTTTGCCCAGGCCTGCGCCCTGGAAACCTTCCAAGGCGCAAATCCACAGTCTCATGAGACTAATGGATGCCTATATATAGTGGTAGCCTAGAAAAATGGTCATTATTGCAATTTAAAACACATGCCAATCTAATAATTCAAAGAGAAAAAGAAACAAAATATAAACTCACAGGACATATATTAAAAATAGTAAGAACACAAAGGCACTCTTTCATTCAGAGAGTTTCCCATGTATGAAATAAACTGCCAGAGAAAGTGAAAGAGGGAGTTAATTTAATAACATTGAAAAGGAACTGGACATAGACCTAGATAGGAAATATTTAGAGGATATATTCGGGAGTATTCTGGAGCTATGTGAACATAGCAGATATTAATTCAAGCAAAAACCAGTCTTCATTTCTTAATGTAAATTGCAAGCAGTAAATTGAAGTTGAAAGCACACCTTTGCCAATAAACAATGCTGTCCGTGGAGCACTAGCTGGCCCACAGACTGAGCTTTGTGTTTTTAAGAATGAGTCTGAAACTTTGGGGTAACAGGTGAAAAGGAATATAACAGGCATCATGTTTTCAGTGGCACGTAAGTGGAAGATTAGAGACTATACACTATTTTACTTTTATCCTTCCTTTGTCTTTTGCTTAATATAGGAATTAATGTGGAGAGATTGGAGGGGGAGATTATACCCAGGTGCATCTGTTGGGATGGCACATGTTGAGGTCAGACAACAGCAGGTTACAACGGCAATCCTGATGACCCCAGCCAGCCCTTGACATTGATTACTACCCTTTGCCCCCAGGGAGAAGCAGAGCATTTTGTCAGAACTGCCCTCACTTAAAGTCACTTGCGGGAATTGCAAGCTTGAGGAAATGTTTCAAATTCATCAGATGCACCTCAAAGATACACAGGGATTGTTAAAAGCAAAATGCTCGAGGAATAGCATTTTCCTCAATCAATTTTGCTTTTAACAGTATGATCCAGGGAGTGTGGATTGTGCGTGGACAGTGTCATGACTATGAACGAAGCCTCCAGTGAGACACAGCTGGTAGATATAAAGGTCTTTATTTGGAACACACGCAAGCTGACAGCCTTTGGAGTGACTCGAGAGAGAGAGAGGCTCCTCAGCCCAACATTACAGCACATTTTTTTGTTAAAGAACAAAGGTAACAGACCAATTTTATATAGTTACAATGCCCTGATAATGCTTCTTTTGAGTAACTTAATGTAATTTTTCAAATACATGGATTTTCCCACCAACACACCCAAAATGAGAGTTATTTACTGGTATCTCTGAGTCGTGTTCATACATATGCAGACATCTCTGGTCAATTGGGTATTTCCTGGTCTGCAACTTACTCTAAAGATTGCCCTGAGCTGCATTTTAATTTCAATCTACATTCCATATTCAGATCTGAAGACTGGTTGCGGTTGAAATTAATATTTGCTACATTGCATATCTCCAGAATATGCCCTAGTCCCTCCTCTTGGCCCTCCAGGACAAAAATAAGTTAGTTCCAGTAAAGGCCAAATTCAAAGGAGTATCTAATTAAATAGGGCAGAAAAAATATCCTGTACTTTAGACCCTTCCCCGATTACCTCTCATATCTACACCTATGCTATCATCCTTAATGGCTATCCACAAGGCTCTAAGCAGAGATTGGTCCAGAAATTTGACCAACTGTCTTTAAACTGCAGCTCTGTCATTCATGTGCCTGTTGCCTCCTTCCCGCTTGCCGATTGCGGTTTAATCACGCTCTTATCTTCACCCTTTCATTCTTGGATAGTTAAAACTCAGCAGTGGCTATCAGTAGTTACCTCTGGCCAGTGGCACCAGCAAGCTAACTGTATCAGGCTCACTGGGAACAGTTCACACTCCATGTCACGACAAAAGATGGTCAGGATCTTGACAGCTAGTCTCTGACACCTTCTCACCGATGTGCAGGAGGGGCTGGGGTGGTCTCTATTTGAATGACTGCAAGGACCTCACCCTGGTGGCACCCCCTTCTGCACTGTCCATTCGATCACTGGAAGGGCCTGGTTCACTTAATTTCACTCGCCATTCAGGCTGGGGTGACTGCCTTCAGACGCTGTGTGCAATTTCTTTTCTTTCTCAGTCTGCCATGCCATGGAAGTTGTGGAACCTGATGTCTCTGCTGTAGTTCGGATCCCTTCCCATCTAACCTCCCCAATATTTTTTCAATTCTGAGTTATACAACTAATCAACTATCTTCAGAGTATCGTTAACACACTGTTCACTGTGCTCTCTCGGTGTCCTCTGCCTTTGCGTTTGCCATGGGTCTGTTTCCATCAGCTGTGGTCAGGTCTGATGCAGGCAGCCGCTGCACATCACTTGGGTTCTCTGCAGTGACACGGTTACTGGGTACACTTGATCTCCTGCTCCGTCTGTGGGGGGTGACAGGAAGGTGAATCGTACAGTTTAACCTGCGTCCAGTGTTTCCACTGGCTGCCTCGCTAGGACTGTACGCCAACATGGGCATCATTCATCTTGAGCCCCGCCTGTGGTTCTATCCACCCGGGAGTGAAACCTTTCATGTCAGTCAGCTCCCTTACCGTGACTCGGTTGACTGGCTGTGGCAGCACTATCTTCTCTCCCTCTAGCTCTCTCAGATCTGCTGCTTTTCTCAATTGCTCAATGTGTTTTCCTGTTTACAGAAATGTTCACACCTCCATGTACTTTTACTAACTTGGTTCCTTCCTGTACACTTGTCATTCTGGTGCTTCTTGTTCTTCCACTGCCCTTCTCACACTGGTGTCTGCCCACTCGTTCCCTTTCTGCTCCTTACCATCCCTTTCCGGTGAGCCTTTACTTTAATCACTGCATTGACACTGACAACCCGATGCCCACTAACACTTCACGTTGCTGGTCCCCTAGTAAACCTCCTGCGTACAGCCGTGAATAACCACCACAGGCAATAAAGGCTACCGTTAGCTGTCTGTCTGACCTCAGTTGCTCTATAATCTAGTCAGCAGTCGAATCAGAAAGAGAGAGCGCGGCTGTGGATTCTGTCTGCTTTGGTGAGTGATTCTTACACCTTCCACTCTTTTCAGGACACTTCCATAGCTGTAACAAATCATCTCCTTTACCCTTCTATGTCTATCTCAGCAGTTCCTTGCTAGATGCCCTGGTTGCTGGCACACAAAGCAAGTCCTCTGTGACGTCACAGTAGTTACATCCACTTTATGATCCCTCTCCCCCCTCCTCTGGTCTCCTGGTCTAAGATATATTATAGAATAGGTCGATCCCACTGCTATCCCCAAATCTAAACCTCTTGGTGGGCTGAGCTCAGGCCTTCCTTCATCATTTTCAGGAAGACTGGGTCATTCCTCCCTGGATTGTCCAACCCAGAATACTCCTCAAACGCTCGATATTTAGGTTCTGCATAATCCATGGCAGGCTCTTCAGCTCTCTGAACCACTAACGTTATCATTCCCCAATTATTCTCACCTCCCCCAGTTGCTGCCTCACTTCCTGCTTAAAAGAAGCGACATCTATTTTCACATCTATTTTACTGCGTCCGGTGCTCTCGATGCGGCCTTCTATATATTGGCGAGACCCGATGCTGAACACCTACGCTCTGTCCGCCAGAGAAAGCAAGATCTCCCAGTGGCCACACATTTTAATTCCACATCCCATTCCCATTCTGACATGTCTATCCACGGGCTCCTCTACTGTAAAGATGAAGCCACACTCAGGTTGGAGGAACAACACCTTACATTCTGTCTGGGTAGCCTCCAACCTGATGGCATGAACATTGACTTCTCAAACTTCCGCTGATGCCCCACCTCTCCCTCGTACCCCATCCGTTATTTATTTATATACACACATTCTTTTTCTCTCTCTGCTTTTTCTCCCTCCGTCACTCTCACTATACCCCATGCCCATCCTCTGGGCTTCCCCCCTCCCCCTTTTCTTTCTCCCTAGGCCTCCTGTCCCATGATCCTCTCATATCCCTTTTGCCAATCAACTGTCCAGCTCTTGGCTCCATCCCTCCCCCTCCTGTCTTCTCCTATCATTTCGGATCTCCTGCTCCTCCTCCCACTTTCAAATCTCTTACTAGCCCTTCTTTCAGTTAGTCCTGACAAAGGGTCTCGGCCCGAAACGTTGACCGTACCTCTTCCTAGAGATGCTGCCTGGCCTGCTGCGTTCACCAGCAACTTTTATGTGTGTTACATCCATTTTCATTGTTGGCGTTCCTAGTAGTTGTCCATGTACCATCATGCACTCTCTGGGCCATACTGTCCCACGTATTCCTCAGGCACTTCACGTTTACCAACACATGGATATCTCTGAGATGCATCTGGTAAATGCCAATCATTTCCTCAAGCTTGTACCAGAATTCTGCATTCCTTCAGGCAACTTTAAGTGAGGGCAGCTCTGACAAAATGCTCTGCTTCTCCCTGGGGGTGAAGGGCTTATGGATAGTCGTAATCAAGGCCAAGGGCTGGCTCTGATCACCTGGGTTCTTCACCTGACATTGCCTGACCTCAATAGGTGCCATCCTGATGGATATATTTAGGTATAATGTTTTCCTCAAGTGTCGCCACACTAACTGCTACACTACGCCAAATAGAAATGATGGACAAAAATTAAGCAGTACATACTCTGCAATCTGTCACTTACGTGCATCTAAACTCATAATGCCTTTGCATCTATTCCTTTGCATTTAAAACTGTTACACCAAGGATACAGGCTTATTCTTAAACACACGAACATACTCGCCAACGAGTCTGCTACTAGTATATAGTTCCCCAAACAAGTATACTGGCACCCTGAATGGTCAGTAACCTCCCTTTACAACTAGTGGCCCTATCTCACCAAATTACCCAAAGATGTCTAGTCTCCTACATAAATGATGCACGCTACTTTTAAAAATACCAGTTCAGTTCTCCGCTGTGTCTGTGATACCTCATGATCCTGTGTCACCAACCTGAACAGATCCAAGTGTGAGTGCTAATTTTTAAAATACTCAGCCACCTAGACTGCTGAGATTGCTGGCCACACGATGGGTCACGAACGCATCTCGGAAACCAGAGACGCAGCGGGTAGATATAAAAGTTTGCATTCAGGACACACACAAGCTGACAGCCTTTGGAGTCACTTGAGAGGGACAGGCTCCCTGACCCAACATTACATTCATTAATATTTTCATATGTTAAAAAACAAAGGTAACAGGACAATTTCTAAAGTTATAATGTCTTCATAATGCTTCTTTTGAGTTACATGTAATTTTTCAAATCTTCCCACCAACACCCCAAAATGAGTTTAAATTACCATTCTCTCTGAGTCATATTCATGCCTATGTAGGTCACTGGGGAGTTGATTTCATTCATGTACATGCAGACACCTCAGGTCAGTTGGGTGTTTCATGGTCTATAATTTACTCTAATCCCTGAAAGTTGCCTCACAGGTTGATAGGGTAGTTAAGAAAGCTTATAGGGTGTTAGCTTTCATAACTCGAGGGATAGAGTTTAAGAGTCGCGATGTAATGATGCAGCTCCATAAAACTCTGGTTAGGCCACACTTGGAGTACTGTGTCCAGTTCTGGTCACCTCACTATAGGAAGGATGTGGAAGCTTTGGAAAGGGTACAGAGGAGATTTACCAGGATGCTGCCTGATTTAGAGAGTATGGATTATGATCAGAGATTAAGGGAGCTAGGGCTTTACTCTTTAGAGAGATGGAGGATGAGAGCCGACATGATAGAGGTGTACAAGATAATAAGAGGAATAGATAGTGTGGATAGCCAGCGCCTCTTCCTCGGGGCACCACAGCTCAATACAAGAGGACATGGCTTTAAGGTAAAGGGTGGGAAGTTCAAGAGGGATATTAGAGGAAGGTTTTTTACTCAGAGAGTGGTTGGTGCGTGGAATGTACTGCCTGAGTCGGTTGTGGAGGCAGATACACTCGTGAAGTTTAAGAGACTACTACACAGGTATATGGAGGAATTTAAGGTGGTGGGTTATATGTGAGGCAGGGTTTGAGGGCCAGCACAACTTTGTGGGCCGAAGGGCCTGTAATGTGCTGTACTATTCTATGTTCTATGTTCTAAAATGCAGCTTCAGAAAGACCATTGTTCCAAACTGCATTTTAAATTCAATCTACAATTCATATTCAGATCTAAAGACTGGTTGCTGTTGAAACTAATATTTGCTACATTGCATATAAGAATATGCACTAACAGGCAACTAGTGGGATGTCAGTAATAAGCAGAGATATTGCAGGTTTAAGCGGGAGGAAGGGGTAAGTGAGAGTGACTGGGGAGAGATGAGAGTAACTGGGAATGCTAATGTCAGTAGCTCAGAGAGTTGATGTACCTGCCATAGATTATACGGAGCTTAAATATCAAGCGTATGAGGAATACTCAGTGCTGGACAATCCAGGAGGGCTGATCTAGTGTTCCTGGGAATGCTGAAGGAATGCCTGAGCTCACCCCACCAGGAAGTTTTCGATTTGGCGTAACTGGGATTGACTTATTCTGCAATAGTATTGTGGGCCAGGGAGATAGAGGAGAGGAGGGGGAAGAAAATTCGTAAGGTGGCTGTAATGAATGTAGTTGCTGTGAAGATGCAGAGGAGTTGATTAGTGTGCTAGCAATAATGGCACTTCACAAGGGACTTCTGGAATAGAAATAGAAGGGTAAAGGGGATGATATTTTACAGCTGTGGCCTCTCAAGCCATGGTTGGAGGCAGTGCCCTGATAAGGGAGGGAGGTCTGCAAATCACTCTCTACAAAGGACAGGAACTACAGCAATGCTCTCTCTGTCCAATCTCACTGCTGACCAGATCATAGAGTAGGTGAGGACAGCATCCAGTTCAGAGAAATGACGGGCGGCAGCCTCCATTGCCAGTACTGGTCACCCATAGTTTATTAAACAAAGGGCTCATTGGGGAGCCAGTAACGTGATATGTTAATAGACACATGGTCATCAGTGCCGATAACTGATCCACCTTGCTCACAACTGGGGAAGTGATTTACATTACCAGTGCAGGGTGTGGAGCAATAGGGGCAGAGAGAAGTGAGTCTCACGGACCTGAGATTGTGGAAACGCTGCTTCTTGCAGCTTTTTGGGAGTGCCCAAACAATGAGGGAACTGTTCGGGGGATTGACACACTGAGTAGAGCAAGTGCTATCATAGACTCAGGAAAAGGAGAAATAACATGGGCAAGACAGGGATAGCAACACATGTATGGCCCATAGAGCAGAAAACATGGCCTACAAAGAGACAGCAGTCCAAGAAAGGGACAAGAGATAGCTCAATGTGTGGGAATCATATCAGGAGGTTCCAAGGGTGGGAGTCAAACACAGTGAAGAATTGTTCAGCTGCCTGCACAGGTAACAGCAATGAAGACACACGAGAAAGGTGAAAGCAAGGTCCAGTAAGTAAGATCACAAAACAAGGAGAACAACGGAAGAGCACATGATGACAGAAATTACAAGTATGGAGAAAGAAACTACTGGAGCCAATTTCAGTAAGATTGTATGGAGAGGTGAAGGACCATAATGAGATGTGAAAATCATATGGAGAGATGGAGATCATATGGAGAAATGAAGGACCATATAGAGAGTTGGAGATCATATGGAGAAGTGAAGATCATATGGAAAAGTAGAGACCATACGGAGAGTTGAAGGACCATATGGAGAGGTGGAGATCATACAGAGGGGTGAAGGACCATATGGAGGGGTGGAGGACCATACGGAGGGGTGAAGGACCATACAGAGGGTTGAGGGACCATACGGAGGGGTGAAGGACCATATGGAGGGGTGAAGGACCATACGGAGGGGTGAAGGACCATACGGAGGGGTGAATATCATATGGAGAGATGAAAGACCATATAGTGAGGTGGAGAACTATTGTAACCAGGGTAACAGATCAAAACACTAGCAACATATTGCTGACTGGAGAGAGCCAGAGGGAGAGAAGATAGTCCTCCCACAGCCGGGTGACCAAGTCATGGTCAGGGAGCTGCCTGAAAAGGCAGGGTTAGCTCCCAGGTGGATAGGACCACAGTGGGTCTCCTGACAAGTGGTGTCTGTGTCTGTGGGCAGACCTAGCAAGGCAACCAGTGGAAACACTGGACTCAGGTTAAACTGTATGACTCCCCTTCTTGTCACCCTCACAGACAGAAAAAGGGATCAGTAACAATGTAATTACAGAGAATCTGAGTGATGAACAGTAATTGTTAAATTTCAGAGCGAATTTGAAAGGCAAAATATTAATCATTCATGCCCCTGTAACACCAATGTGCTTTCAGCTTTATTTAGCCCGAAATTTAAAATATAACATAACACAATTTACAAAAGGCTTTACAAATAAGTTGATAAAAATGGTTTCTCTTAATTCCCAAGGGTACAGAAAGAGGACATCACACTCATCCAGCATACGCTAGTTCTCTGAGCAATCCCACCAACCCCATTCGTAAGCTGCCTTAAGGAATGGATGTAGGAACTACAGTAGCTGTGCATTCCTTCCTTCCTGGCGCAGAAACACAAAAGGGGAAGTCACTGAGAAAGGTTGAACAAGGAAGTTTTAAAACCCGGTATTTGCTCCGAGGAGGATTGCTATTAGGCTGCCGAAAGAAAGCCTGAGATTGGAAGCAGTTTCGAATGCAACAACATAAAAAAAGTTGATGAAAAGAATAAAACTGGAGGATGAGGGAAACTTGGAAGGAGACTAAAAGATGGTAAAAGTTTATCTAAGTACACTAGAAGAAAAAGATTAATGAAAGCAGATGTACGTCTTTTACAGTAACAGAGTAGTGTATAATAGGAAACAAATGAATTGCAGGCTAATTAAAGAAATAGATTGGCTCTGTCTTCATAGTAACTAACAGTTTGGCTCAAGTGTTAGATGAAGTAAAAAGCACGCCAATGATTTTAAAGAACTGAAACCAGCAAGTATGCCAGGCCTGATAATCTGCACCTCAGTGTGCCTGGGGAAATCATGGGCACGTTGGCTGTCCAGTCCCTGATTTGATACATTTTGGATGGTTCCTGGAGATCAGAGGGTGACAGAAGTAACTCCACTGCTGAATGGAAAGGGGAGAGAGAATACAGGGAGAAATTGACAAGTCAGCCTACTTCAGCAGTAGGGGAAATGGAGCGACTCTCAAAAACTTGGTGGGTCAGGCAGCATCTGTGGAGGGAGATGCGGAGTCAACATTTCAAGTCAAGGCCCTTCAACTGAACTGAAAGGAAGAGGGGAGGTGGCCAGAATAAGAAGATCAGAAGTGGGGCAAGAGTTGGCAGGTGTGGAGAAATGAGAGATGGACAGAGGAGGGGAGAGTGAGAACAGCAGCAAAGCTGGGAGGTGATGGGCGAAGTGACGAAGAGCTGCGTGGTTTTAAGGGACATTAGAAAAGAATAGGATCATGTTATTTTGATAAAGGATCAGCGTTAATCATATTGAATTAGAAGTGAAGGAAGCCCAGAACACTGAATAGCCTTGCCTTGTTCACGGTTTTTATGTTTTTTGTTTTTGTTTCTCTATTAAGTATCTCCAGAAAAATAGACAGATATATGGAGATACTCTTAACTTTAAATGGCGTCAGGAAAAAGGACAATATCAAATCAACACAATGCACAAAGTGCTCTCTGTGGACTTTCCTTAATAGTACATAAGACCATAAGACCTAGGAGCAGAATTAGGCCATTCGGCCCATTGAGCCTACTCCAGCATTCCATCATGACTGATTTATTATCCACCTCAACCCCATTCTCATGCCTTCATTCGTAACCTTTGATATCCTGGCTAATCAAGAACCTCCACCTGATACACCCAATGTCCTGGCCTCCATATCCGTCTATGGTAGTGAATTCCACAGATGCACGACCCTCTGGCTATTCCTCCTCATCTCTGTTCTAAATGGACGCCCCTCTACTCTGAGCCCGTGCCCTCTGGTCCTAGATGCCCCAGCACAGGAAACATTCTCTCCACATCCACTCTACCTAGGCCTTTCAGTATTTGATAGGTTTCAATGAGATCCCCCCCCCCCCCCCATTCTTCTAAACTCCAGGGAGTACAGGCTCAGAACCATCAACTGTTCCTCATTTTACATTAACTCTTACATCCCTGGAAACATTCTCATGAACCTATTTCAGACCCTCTCCAATGCTAGCACATCTTCTCTTAGATAAGGGGCCCAAGACTGCTCATAATACTCTGAGTGTGATCTGACCAATGCCTTGTGAAGCCTCAGCATCACATCCTTGTTTTTATATTCTAGTCCTCTCAAAATGAATGCTGGTATCGCATTTGCCTTCCTTACCACCACCTCAACCTGCAACTAAACCTTCAAGGAATCCTGCACAAGGTCTCAAGGTCCCTTTGCACCTCTGATTTTTGTATTTTCTCCTCTTTTAGAAAACGGTCTACACCTTTATTCTTTCTACCAAAGTGCATAACCACGTATTTTCCTACACCATATTCCATCTGTCACTTCTTTGACTATTCTCCCAATCTGTCTGTCCTTCTGCAGGCTCCCTGCTTCCTCAACACTACCTGCCCCTCCAACCATCTTCATATCATCCGAAAGCCACAAAGCCGTCAAGTCTGTCATCCAAATCATTGGCATTTCATGTGAAAGGAAGTGGCCCCAATACCGGAGCACCACTAGTCACTGGCAGCCTCCTGCCAATCAGCTAATCCTGCTATCCATGCTAGTATCTTTCCTGTAATACCATGGGCTCTTATCTTGTTAAGCAGCCTCAAGTACTGTACCTTGTCAAAGACCTCCTGGTAATCTAAGTACACAACATCGATTGATTCTCCTTTGTCTATCCTGCTTGTTATTTCCTTGAAGAATTGCAATAGATTTATCAGACAAGATGTCCCAATAAGGAAACTGTACTGACTTGGCCTACTTATTGTGTGCCTCCAAGTATCCCAAAACGTCAACCTTAATAATGGACTCCTACCTCTTCCCAACCACTGAAGTCAGATTAACTGGCCGATAATCTCCTTTCTTCTGCTTCCTTCCCTTCTTATAGAGTAGAGTGACATTTCCAATTTCCCAGTTGGCCAGAAGCATTCCTGAATCTAGAGATTATTGAAAGATCATTAGTAATGCCTCCACAATCTCTTCAGCTAAACATCATCACCTTCCTCGTGTACTCCTCATGTATTTGAAGGATGTAAGCACTAAAGTCAATTCAAGTCAATTCAAGCTGCCTCCTTCAGAACCCCAGGTCGTGGACCATCTGGTGCAGGAGGCTTTTCTAGCTTCAGACCTTTCAGCATCCCAAGAAGGCGCTAAACGGTGACTCCTTTGCTTTCATCTTCAGAAACAGCTCTATTTCCATCTTTAGTATCTCTATTTTCTCCTTTCAGGGTTCTTTTGAAGACCCTGACCTGGAGTTACACGCTGACTTTGATTCTTCACAGGAATGGGATCCGCTCTCGGGGTGTCACGACTGGCCGTTAGCTGACATGCCAAGGGCGCGGCCTAGGAGTTCGGCTCACCTTTGGAGGTCTAGGATCTCGGGGCTCTGGTGACAGGTGAATCGAAGGTCGGTGTCCCAGACTGGTGTATCATGGGAGGTGGAAGATCTTTGGCTGTGCACCCAGAGACCTGAGATCTTCGGACACAGAGCTCAGAAAAAGCAATGTAACGGACTCTTAACTTCGTAAACCAGTGAGTTGTTTGTTATGTCTCCCCTCTCGCTGTGAAACGGAGAGACCTCTTTCTCCTTATTAGGGAGAGAGAGAACCTGTGGTATGTTGAATACCGGGTAAACGCATAGTCTTTGGGGTACTGCAAGTCTGTGTCTTTGCTGTTGCTTTGCTGCACGCTTGAGTGCTTGGTGGTGGGTGACGATACTTCTTTTGCCAGTGGGGAGAGGGGGATCGTTGCTTGCTGCCGCTTACACGCCAGAGGGAGGGGAGCTGGGGGGGGGTTACTTTGGGGTTCTAACATTTAACTGTCATTCATTCTTTGGGGCATTCCTCTGTTTTCATGGATGTTTGCAAAGAAAAAGCAATTCAGGATGTATATTGTATACATTTCTCTGAGATTAAATGTACCTTTAAAACCTTTGAAACCAAGCACTTTCTCCTCAGTAATAGCAATTACACTCACTTCTACCCTTTGACACTCTAGAATTTCTGGCATACTGCTAGTGTCTTCCACAGTGAAAATGACTGCAAAATAGTTATTAAGCTTGTCCACCATTTCTTTAACCCCCATTACTACCTCTCCAGAGCCATTTTACAGTGGTCCGATATCCACTCTCACCTCTTTTTTACTCTTCATATGTCTGAAAAAAATCATTTTGTATCTTCTATATCATTGGCTTCATATTTGATCTCCTTAGGGCTTTTTAGTTGCCTTCAGTTGTTTTTTAAAACCTTCCCAGTCCTCTAACACCCCACTAATTTTGGTGGTGAAGGGTGCAGGAGACAAGGACAATAGCTTCTGTCTCTTGCTGCACAGGATAGCTTCATTAATGACAAATTAAAAATACTAATTTTGATGGTTAACCATTGAGTGCTTTATGACAAAAGGAGTCTGTTGTCAGGGGTGGGTGGGGTATTCCTGTTTTTCAAAGGTGATTTGGTCATGTTTGTGTGTTTGTAGACAGACTGCTCCATTCAGCTCCAATTCCTGTCGGGAAGCCAGAAAACACATCTCATTGGCTCCAGTTACATAATGAATGAGATTTAAACCAGAAGTTAGATCTAATGAGATCTACTCTGGGCCAATCAAAGTTTGTTGATGGATTGGCATCTGAGAAACATCCACTCATCAACCTAATTCCTTTACTAATAGGAAAGAAACTCATCCTCCTCTGGCAACTCTAAGCATACAGTGTAGCAGCAAGTTCCCATGCAACTGTTGTTGAAATGTGAATGTAGTGACTATAGAAGCTGGACCATGTGTTATAATGAGCACATGCAGCAGAAGAATAGCTTTTGACCCACAGAATGCTCCTATCCACGTCAGCACCCCATGGAGAAAGTCCCTGAAACCACCACTCAATTGTATGAAGAAGACTTTGAGGGAGATTCCTTTCTGTACCAGACACCCTGAAATCAGACAATTGGCTGAGCTCATTAGTTTTATTTTTACTTAGGGACCTCCCTTCATGTTGGATTTCAGTTACAAAAGTACGTTCAGTCTGCAGAACAAAGGAAAAACTCATATTTACATGGCACCTTTCACAATTTCAGAATGTCTAAAAGCATTCAATCATTTTGAAGTCTTCACGGTTGTAATTGAAATGTTAGACCTGTAACTATACTACAAACATATACATGATTGTATTCAAATATAAACTCATTACATTCCAAACATCACATGTTAATGGCATTTGCCTTTGTTTCATCAGTGCTCTTGCTGCTACACCTCAGTATCTGAACTGAGAACTGGACCCTGCTTTTTGCATTGACATCTGAATGATTGCAGAGTACCTTTGAAGGCGGCTTGGAACTTCCTGCTGGAGAGCCAATAGAGGAGAGGGTCCAGGCAACAGTTGACATTGGCCAGCACGAAAAAGATATAATAAAGATTTTCTAACTTGAGGAGCCACTGGCACTTCTCAGGATAGAACTGCTTAACTATAACGGCAGCTGATCGTGACAACTGTACTGGGAAACAGCAGCCGACAAAAGTGACGAGAGAGACAGCAATGATCCCCATCGACTTCACCTTCACAGCTTTTCCCTTAGGGAGGTTGGCACCCATTTTAACAATGTAAGATCCAAGCAAACTGTAGCAAATGACAGAAACTCCAAATGGGATCATTAGTCCAGGAAATAAATTAACCATGCTCCATACAAAGAACAGAGATGTCATTTCGTTTTGATGTATGCTTAAGCATTGGGTAACGTTATGCACTTTGGATGTTCTAAGGATGAAAAAGAATGGCAAGCCCTTAATGAGGAGGAAAATCCATATAGCCAGACAAACTGATTTAACAAACTTCTGATTCTTAAAAACACTATTCTTGGTCAAGTGTACAACAGTGTGATATCGATGCACACTCACCAGAGTGAGGAAGTAGGTACTGCCGTACATATGTACAGATAACAAGCACGCCTCTAACTGACACAGGAATTGCCCAAATGGCCACCAGTTTGACAGTGAAAAGCTGATAACTAGCAGTGGTGCTGTAGGGGCAATGATGATGTCTGATAAAGCCAGATTAAACTGAATGATCATTCCAGTGTTCCATTGCTTGAAGCGAAACCAAAATGTGTACAGGCTCAGGGCACTCAGTACAAACCCCAGGACAAAGATCATACTTAGGAAAGCAGGGATGAAAACGTTCATGTGCTGAGGCTTACAGGAGCTGTTGTTGATTGTAGTATTAAAGGTCATGGCTGTCTTGAGGGCAGCAGAACTATTGGACTAAGCAGGTCCTGTTAATCCAGTTACCTGCAAAATAACACAGAGTATGTATGTTAACTTCCTTACAAAACTGTAATTGTTTTAGAAATACTGTAGGGATTCATTAAATGAATCAAGGAATGTGGAATAACCCTGGGGGACTCCTGCAGAGGTAGCCAAAGTGATGTTCTTTCGAAAAAAAAATGAAAATAGCAGGAACACTCAGCTGGTCGGAAGAAAGAGAACACAATGGTAATATTTCAAATTATGCTCAGGATGAAATGCCGAGGGCCCTGTAAATCAGTAACAATGCCAAATCACTTCAGTGAGCATGGCTACAAAATGTGATTACCTTCCAGATATCTGAGACTTCTTAAGGTGAAACTGTTCTCACTGGCAGAGAAACATGCAAGAATTACACCTCTGTAGCCCCTTTCACAATCTCAATCAAAGGACGATTTTTGAAGTGGAGCCACAATTCTGTCAGCCATAGAGAAACAGAGTACAGAGATGAACCCTTCAGCCCATCGAGTCTATGCTGAGCATCTACACTAGTCCTATATTATCAATGCTTTCCCCCACATTCTCAGCACAGTAACAAAGCAGCTAGCATGACGTTATTACAGGTCAGGCCATCGGAACCTGGAGTTCAATCCTAGCATCCTCTGTGAGGTCTCTGTCAGGTCTCCCCATGGAATACGTGTTTTTTTTTCCAGGCTCTCTGGTTTTCACCCACAGTCCAAAGGCCCACCGGGTGGGTTAACTCGTCATTATAAATTGTCCTATGATTAGATTAAGGTTAAATTGGGGGTGTCAGGGTTGCTGGGAGGTGGGGTTTGAAAGGCCAGAAGGGCCTATTCTGTGCTCTATCTCTACATTAAATAAATAAATCAATTAACAACAAGCCCACCTCATATTCTACCCCTCACCTTCACACTAGGGGCAATCTACTGCGATATGGGGGAATTAGAGCACCCAGAGAAATCCCATGAGGCCACAGGGAGAACATACAAAGTCCACATATGAAACACCCGAGGTCAAGGATTGAACCTGGGATTCATTGACATTGAGGAACCGCCTCCACTGGCTGTGTTACTGATTATAATATAAATCATAATTTATATTAATAATGGTATCAGGACACAAAGTGGATAATTTGCCTAAAAGTAGATGTGAAAACGGACAGCATCTTTTAGTGATGTTGGTTGAGGTCCACATACTGTTCAGGAGACAAGGGAGAACTCCTGTCCTCTTTTAGCCTGTCAGTAAGTGATCTCTTACAGCCCCCTGGTTTAATCTGAACATTCAGGGCAACCCTGCCACACCTGCTTCACTCAGTGGGGCCTGGAACAGTGAAAGACTCAGTGACTGACGTACCCCTCTTGTTCACTGGGCTTCCTCTTGCATTAGCTTGCAGAGTTGAAAGGCAAGATTTGACAATTAACAAGTTGGTTTCTGAAGTCACGCCCCTAAAATCGGAAGCGATTTCACTCCTCATAAACCCTGCCCCCAAGTGACTAGACCTAAGGCTTGTGTGATATATTTGTGATACGTGGATCCTGTTTGTATTGCGAGGGGGAGGGAGTGATCTGGAAGTGCTCCCTAGGTGTCCAACGCAGCCCGTTGTCAGAACAAAAACAGAACACAGAACAGTAGAGCACAGTACAGGCCCTTTGACTCATGATGCTGTGCCAAATTTTAATCTAATGCAAGATCAATTCAATCCTTGTCTCCATGTGCCTAGCTAAAAGTCTCTTAAATGTCCCTAATGTATCTGTTTTATCACCTCACTCCATGCACTTACCAATGTCCTACCTCTGACATCCCCCCTCTGCTTTCATCCAATCACTTTAACATTATGCCCTTGGCTGTCCTCAGTCTATGCCTCCTCCCATCTTGTACACCTCTATCAAGTCACCTCTCATTCTCCTTCAGTCCAGGGAGAAAAGCCCTAGCTCACTCAGCCTTCCCTCGATAAGGCATGATCCACAATCCAGGCCACATCCTGGTAAAGCTACGCCCTCTCCAAAGCTTCCACATCGAATGCTGTGCGGCAGCACTGAGGGATCGAGAGATGAGGACCCCATGAATGTTCAGCGGCTGCTTTTCACCATCAGGAGGAAGGCAATGGGGTGGAGAGGGGTGATTTTAGGGGTTGTCAGGAAAGAGCAGGGTGGGGACGAATCACCGCCTTTGGCATGGCTGTAGAGAGTGCTGGAGCTCCTGTATTCTAACTGAGAGATTTCTAACCGGCAGGTCAAATGTTGGACAAGGCTGGACCTCACTCCCTGTACTCACTCCACTGTCAGACATATCAGCTGTGGTCAAGATCAAAGTTCAGAGTACATCTATTATCAAAGTCTGTGTATGTCACCATATGCTACCTTGAGGTTCATTTTCTTGCAGGATTAGGGTAGACAGACAAATAAATAAATAGTGATCCTGGAAACACAGGTCCTTTTCCTGAGCATTCGATACCCTGGGGCAGCTCCGACCATCTGCAGCCTCTTCTAAAGGACAGGGGTCATTGGGGAGATTTGGAATGTGGACAAACAGATTAGTAGTTCAATAAAACTAGAAATTGTTCATAGGGGTTTAGAATGATACATTTACTTTAATTAAGTCTACATAAACAAAATTAAGTTGAAGCATTGACATTATTTACAATCAGTAAAAGGAAGCCATGTTCTTTCAAATACTATCGAGTGAAGACTTTTAAATAAGTGGAGTTACATTAGATATGCCCTCTGTGAATGGATGTGGCTCAAGGGATTAGATTAGATTATGAGGATAAAAGAAAGCTTCAGACATTCATTCAATTACACCAGTGCAGCACCAGCAACAGTGCTCTGGGAAATGATTGAACTGTTACTTCTGTTGCCCCCCGGTAAGCCTCGGGCTCGCTCAGCTCGCTTCCGTCTAGGGGGAGCAGCCTTCGGCCCCGCCAAACTGGGTAATCAAGTTTGTGTGGATGCTGTGTGATGTACTCCACCCCGCCAAATAACAGACAATACACCATATGCGACTAAATGATTACACTTCATAGATCTTACCGCAACTATGTAATTAATAGAGATAAAATATAAAAGTAAAAGGCGCCAAACTTATCAAAGTTCAACCAGTTCATGCACAACAGTTGAAGCTCAATTAACGGAGTCTTCTTTCCACCATTCGATCCTCTCCGACTTCCTCGACCCGCCGCCTGGGACCAACCATACTGGTTGACCAGACGCTCCACACGAGTCTGTCTTCGTCTCCTCTCCTCGCCAAAGACCCTGGGCCTCGGACTCTGGCTTGGGGTCCATCCCGTCGGCCGGTTTACAGCATCGCGTCCACTCTCTCTGTGCCCATCGCACCTTCTCCCTCAAAGCCCACGCAAACAATAGCTTACAGGCACACAAGAAAGAATAACATCTATCCCAATTGGTTAGCAAATGAATACAATTCTCTTGTCAGTAATTATAACCCAAACAAGCTGCTATAGAGAAGCACTTTCCCAGCAGTTAACATAACAAAGAAACCATTTTTATTAGCCTTAGCAGTAACATAAAAGAAGAAACCTCCTTACATTCTCCCCCCACCAAGTTTAGTCATGTCCTCATGACTTCTAAATAACTCGCCAACCATTCCTGCAGACACAAAAACCCAATGCAGGTATAAACAGTCACATTGCTTCCCAAACAGTAGACCTTACACCCTGTTCCACGGGCACTACGTAGGCCAACCTATCAGGGAGTTTCCTAATCCTCCGAGACCTCCGTACCCCCTCACCTAAACCCTTCAGGCTCGGACACTGCTGGGGATACCTCAGGTCTGCTTGCCAACTCCTCTCTCAATCTCTCACTCATGCCCCACTGCAACTCAGAGCCCCCGTCCCGTGTCCAGGATCCTGCTTTTCCTTCAGGGTCCTGCTGTAACCCAGGCTGCCCACAGCTAGCCCTCCCCACTACACCTGACTCAGTGGGAGAACGGCCAAAAGTCTCTTCCTCAATTAAGGGGAAGTTAGCCCAAGGCAGCATATACCACACATTCAGCACATCATCCTTCAAATCCATATTCTTCCTCATTCCCTCGATCGGTAGCTGCTGTTTGATTTTCTCCAAACTGAAGCGCTTAGCCTAGGCTGCCTCTGCAGCCTCTTCAGCCTCCTGTAGTCGAGACGTCAGCTTCTTCTCCGACTCCTCCAACTCTCGCCCCAGTCTCAGCAGTTCTGACCCACGCTTCATGTCCATCTCCACCTGGGACGCAATTACACCACCAGCTTCTTCCAATCGGTTCTGGATCGATGTCTTGAGTTTCTGCTGATCCTTTCGAAGGTTGGTCATTGTTTTGTCCCTCTGGATTAATTCATCAGTACGTGACCGCAGTTTCGGCTCGGAATTCTGTTTCCCCGTCTCCACTTTGACGAGCATGTACTCCAAGTCTTCAATAGTTGTCCGGGGCTCCGGCACTCGCCTCACATCATCGTCCCCCAAGGCGAATCCAAACCCTAGGTGATCATCCACATACGCCAAAACTCCAAACACTTCCACATCCCCCATGGTCTTCCTCATGCCCTGCGGGAAGGTTGCAGGGGCTCCAGATGTGCCCTGTGGCATCTTTTCCGATCGAAAGAATCCTAGGGGACCTATAACGGCCATCTTCTCCTTGTCGGCCTCACTCTTTGGGATCAGGCAAATTCCACTCCTCAGATCCAGCACATTAAACCCCGTCGCACCATACAAACAGACCATCGTGTCTTCAGCCCTCAGGGCCATATTCTGGTCAATGACACTGTGTCTGTTCAGAGTCCTATAATCCACACACACGCCGCCTACATCTTCCACGGCTACAGGAGCCAGTTGCTGTGACCTCTCTCTCACCGAGGTGTCTTCAGCGGTCAACTCCCCTCTCTCGTGGTATTTCGGAGCGTCTACTAAGAGGGTCTCAGCCTCAGATACTTCCCCCAGGCCATAACACAATCGGCTCTCGTTTAAATTCAGGACCGGCCCAAGGCTGCTACACACATCCTCACAAGCAGCTCAAGACACTGGGTGCACAGAAAATGTCCCCACGAACTCCAGTTTCACTGACCAATAATCATCTTCTGGATAATCATTGGCACTGGTACCCCAAATCTCCAGTGCCCTTAATGTTGTCAAGGGTAAATGCCTCAGAAACCAGTTGTAAAACGAACTGTACAACAACTTGACCTGCGCCCCGGTGTTGAGGATGGCTTTAGCATAGCTTCCCTCTATCCGTAACGACACATGGGGGTGTGGACCCTTTTAGCCTTCAGGAATAGGGTCGTTTCCTTTCGGAAGTTCCTTGGTACATTGCTGGGAACGTGCTCCCCAAGAGACCCCAAGCCATTCCCCCACTGGGCCTCCACTAAGTTTCCCGACACCTCTCTGATCAGCTGAACAACTGAGGGAGGGGCTGATCCCGTTAAATGATCCCATTGGCACTGCAAGCAATTTAGCTGCCCCCTTAGCCAGAGAAGATACACTGATAGCTTTTCCCAAACTTTCAGATAACTGGCAACTGTCACTATGGGGTAATTGACCCTGACAGTTCTAACACCGTCACCAGTCCACCTACTCAAACTTTCAACCAATCGCTCTCCCTCAACCGAGCACTGCCACTCATCTAACAACTGAGAGATCCGCTCCGCCCACGTCTCGTATGCCTCCACCCCTTTAGGGGTGGACAGTATCCCAAAAACCAGGCGGAGCCTGCCATAACTGGAACATTTATTCGCAGACACTACCTATGGTCCCACCTCACCCTGGGGATCAATAGACACTGGCAGTCCCATCACCAACTCGTCAGTGTTAGTCTGAACTCAAACAAAGACCTCCAGGGTACCAACAACCACTCCACCCAACACGCATGCAGTAACAACCAGCAATTTCACAGAGGCACACCAGCTTTCCATCCCCGCAGCATGCATAATTTAAAGAGGGCAATCACACAGCTTCCTACTGAATCAAATCCCGGACGAGTCCCCAAATGTAGCCCCCTAGTAAGCCTCAGACTCTCTCAGCTCACTTTCGTCTTGGGGTTCAACCACTTCGTGCACAACAGTTGGAGCTCAATTAATGGAGTCTTCTTTCCACCATTCAATCCCCTCCGACCTCCTCGACGCACCACCTGGGACCAACCACGGTAGTCAACCAGACGCTCCACACGAGTCTGTCTTCGTCTCCTCTCCTCGCCGAAGACCCTGGACCTCGGACTCCCGCTCAGGGTCCATCCCGCCACCCAGCTTACAGTATCACGTCTCCTCTCTCTGTCCCATCGCCGTCTGCCCCAAAACCCACAAAACAATAGCTTACAGACACAGAAGAAAGAATATCATCTATTCCAATTGGTTAGCAAATAAATACAATTTTCTTATCAGTAATTATAACCCAAACAAGCTGCGAGAGAGAAGCACTTTCTCAGCAGTTAACATAAAAAAGAAGCCAATTTATTCTAACATAACAAAGAAGCCATTTTTATTAGCCTTAGCAGTAACATAAAAGAAGAAACCCCTTACACTTACAAATGACATTCACCTTCATATCAGTGACAGCAGAAACAACGTGTCCAGTCCTCTGAAGAAAATGGACCCTAGCTATGATACAGGATATCATGTGCATTTAACAGCTCAAAACCACAGACGAGCACAGCTCTACAGCAGTGCAGCATTGGGGTAGGAAAATCTTTTTAAGACATTGTCTTAATTGTTTTACCACTGCTCTCCAGCGACTACTGGAAGAAAAGCTTACGAAAGGTTCAAGAAACTAGGTAATGATAGAGATCTAGACGATCATAAGGCTAGCAGGAAGGAGCTTAAGAATGAAATTAGGAGAGCCGGAAGGGGCTATGAGAAGGCCTTGGTGAGCAGGATTAAAGAAAACTCCAAGACATTCTACAAGTATGTGAAGAGCAAAAGGATAAGACGTGAGAGAATAGGACCAAACAAGTGGAAAAGTGTATATGGAACCGGAGCAGATAGCTGAGGTACTTAATGAATACTTTGCTTTAGTATTCACTACAGAAAAGGATCTTGGCAATTTTCTGGATGACTTACAGCGGACTGAAAAGCTTGAGCATATAGACATTAAGAAAGAGGATATGGTGGAGCTTTTGGAAAGCATCAAGTTGGATAAATCTCTGGGACTGGATGAGATGTACCCCAGGCAACAGTGGGAGGCGAGGGAGGAAATTGCTGAGCCTCTGGCAATGAACTTGGCATATCAATGGGGACGGGAGAGGTTCTGGAGGATTGGAGGGTTGCGGATGTTGTTCCCTTATTCAAGAAAGGGAGTAGAGATAGCCCAGGAAATTGTAGACCAGTGAGTCTTACTTCAGTGATTGGTAAGTTGATGGAGAAGATCTTGAGAGGCAGGATTTATGAACATTTGGAGAGGCATAATACGATTAGGAATAGTCAACATGGCTTTGTAAAAGACAGGTTGTGCCTTACGAGCCTGATCGAATTTTTGAGGATGTGACTAAACACGTTGATGAAGGTAGAGCAATAGATGTAGTGTATTTGGATTTCAGCAAGGCATTTGATAAGATACCCCATGCAAGGCTTATTGAGAAAGTAAGGAGCCAAGCGATCCAAGGGGACCTTGCTTTGTGGATCCAGAATTGGCCTGCCCACAGAAGGCAAAGAGTGGTTGTAGATGGGTTCTATTCTGCATGGAGGTTGGTGACCAGTGGTGTGCCTCAGGGATCTGTTCTGGGATCTATTCTCTTCGTGATTTTTATAAATGACCTGGATGAGGAAGTGGAGGGATAGGTTAGTAAATTTGCTGATGACACAAAGGTTGGGGGTGTTGTGGATAGTGTGGAGGGCTGTCAGAGGTTACAGCAGGACATTGACAGGATGCAAAACTGGGCTGAGAAATGGCAAATGGAGTTCAACCCAGGTAAGTGTAAGGTGGTTCATTTTGGTAGGTCAAATATGATGGCAGAATAAAAGGCAAGACTTTTATGCCAGTATTTAAGGTAAGACTCTTGGCACTGTGGAGGATCAGAGGGATCTTGGAGTCCGAGTCCATAGGACACTCAAAGCTGCACAGGTTGACTCTGTGGTTAAGAAGGCATACGGTGCATTGGCCTTCATCAATGGAGGGTTTGAGTTTAAGAGCCGAGAGGTAATGTTGCAGTTATATAGGACCCTGGTCAGACCCCACTTGGAGTACTATGCTCAGTTCTGGTCATCTCACTACAGGAAGGATGTGGAAACTATAGAAAGGGTGCAGAGGAGATTTACAAGGATGTTGCCTGGATTGGGGAGCATGCCTTATGAGAATAAGTTGAGTGAACTATACCTTTTCTCCTTTGAGCAACGGAGGATGAGAGGTGACCTGACAGAGGTGTATAAGATGATGGGAGGCATTGATCATGTGGATAGTCAGAGGCTTTTTCTCAGTAGTGAAATGGCTATCATGAGAAGACACAGTTTTAAGGTGCTTGCAAGTAGGTACAGAGGAGATATCAGGGGTAAGTTTTTTTTACGCAGAGAGTGGTGAGTGCGTGGAATGAGCTGCCAGCAGTGGTGGTGGAGGCGGATACAATAGGGTCTTTTAAGAGACTCCTGGATAGTTACATGGAGCTTAGAAAAATAGAGGGCTATGGGTAACCCAAGATAATATCTAAAGTAAGTACATGTTTGGCACAGTATTGTGGGCCGAAGGGCCTGTATTGTGCTGTAGGTTTTCTATGTTTCTACATTTCTGTCTCTACAAACCAGCAGCACCTGACAGAATCATGCCAAGGTCTAAAACTCAATTAATCAAAGGACTAAGAATGCAACATTAGCATTTATTTTGAGAGGACTAGAATAGAAAAGCAAGAATGTAATGCTGAGGCTTTATATTTATAAAGCATTGGTCAGACCACGCTTGGAGTTATGTGAGCAGTTTTGGACCCCTTAAGACATGCTGGCATTGGAAAATTCTAGACTAGGTTTTTCAGCATAATTCTGGGAATGAAAGAGTTAATGTATGAGGAGTTTTTGATGGCTCTGGATCTGTAATCACCAGTTTAGATGAATGAGAGGAGATCTCATTAAAACCTGTTGAATATTGAAAGGACTAGAGATAGAGAGCAAGTGGAGAGGATGTTTCCTATAGTGGGGAAGTCCAAGACCAGAGGACACAGCCTCAGAATAGAAGATTGTCCATTTAGAACAGAGATGAGGGGAAATGTCTGTAGCCAGAGGGTGGTGAATCTGTGGAATTCATTTCCACAGATGGCTGCAGAGACCAAGTTATTGGGCATATTTAAAGTGGTGGGTTGATAGGTTCTTGATTAGTAAGGGCGTCAAAGGTTATCAAAGTTCAAGGTTCGATATACACTATTGAAGTATACTGTATATACATATACAACCTTGAGATTCACCTCAAAACAAAAAAACCCAAAAGAACCCATTAAAAAAAAGACCATTAAACACCCAATGTACAGAGAGAGAAAAAAATATTATTGTGCAAGCAATCGAAGCAAGCAAGTAGCATTCAGAATGAAGGTGAATCCATGGACACAAAGTCCAGAGAAGTCAGAGCAGGCCACAGCCTTAGCCTCATTTCAGTGTGGAACAGCAAGCAGAACCAGCCCAAACCTTGCCTCTTGTCCCGACACCCTGCCTTTTCAACCCATCTGGCCCAGCGTTTAAATCGTCTTGGACCCACTCACTTCAACCCTCAACTCAGTCTGGCTTTCGCTCACCTCTCCATCGTTTGCGGTGATGGTTTACCATAAATCTTACAAGAAAATTAGTCTTTGTTTTGTTTGCTATCAACAAATAGTTGCAGAGTTCATCTTAAACTGGGGACAATAAATGAGAACTGAATGTCCTCATAATCTAATCTAATCTAATCTAAACTGGTTATGAGGCGAAGGCAGGGGAATGGGGTTGAGAGGAATATTAAATCATCCATGATGGACTGGCAGAACACAGTCGATGAGCTGAATGGCCTAATTCGGCTCCTATTTCTTATGGTCTTAACTCATACGTTATCAGGTGTGGTTCCCTGTAAAATGAAGCAAATTTCTTGTATTTAGTGTTTTCAGAGATGTTTGTGTTGATGGATTGGGGCCAGAGAATGAGAGCATTGTGTCAGAGAGCAGAGGCTCTTCAAGGTCTTCTCATCTCTTGAGTTCCTGGGCTTTGCTTGATCAGTATTTTCCCAATATCCCGGCAGTTAATGAATCAAGTGGCTACACTGTGAGCTTTGATAGTTCCTTCGGGTATCCTGGTCAACTGATCACTAGCGTTCTCGCCAATGTTCCCTCTAATTTGTAATGACCAGTGTGTGCAAAAGCTCTTGTGCTGTGCAATTTTTTGCCCAGTGACAACAACATGTGCGCACTGAATAATTTCTTCAATAAAAACAGTTCTAAAACCCGCAGACAAGTTATCGCAAGCTCCACGCTGTCAACGTCGTCTGCATCGGAAACCGGAAAAGGAAACGTGATTGCGTTCAATCATGAAATATTCTTAACATGCCAACGGGGCAGAGGGTGACAACCTTTGTGCGCAGTTTAAATCCCTTCCACACTAGTAGCAAAAGCCATGTGCACGCACACACGTTAGAGGAAACATTGGTTCTCACCTCTAAAGGTTCCAGTTCAGCTCACTTTTCAGAGACCAGAGCATAAAAATCGAGGCTGACAGAGCAGTGTGGGAGTGCTGTCCTGTCAGGTCTTTCTGTTGGGACATCCCACCAAAGTCCTGCCATTAAAGACTTCAGCAAACTTTTGGTTTCCTGTGCAATGTGAAAGTTTCATTAGCTTTGGGCCATGGGAGGGTATTTTTGAAGGGATCTCAAGCTTTCCCTTTGATCAGAGGAAATAAAAGAACAAAACTATTAATTACAATTGAGGTCAACAGACACAAAATGCTGAATGAGTTCAGCAGGTCAGGCAGCGTCAATGAGGGAAATGATCAGGCAAGGTTTCAGGCACTTCTGTAATCTCTGTTCCAGCATCAGTGTCTTCAGTTTACAATTTGGGAATGATTTTGATCTAACCCAGAAGTGTGTGTTACTGGGATCATTCATTATTGGGCTCACTTTATGGTAAATGAGGGCAACATAGGGTTCACCTTTTATAATGCTCAGTTGACTCCAGTTAAAGTATTTTATTTTTCTCTTAGTGTTAAACTTCAGAAAGTTTTGGCTGGGATTGTTCGCGTCTTCTTCCCCAGTCACAGTGTAAAATTAGAGATCATAGGAATGAAATGGGAAGTTCCAGTCAATCAACAACAACAAGTATGAGGTGCTGTGTTTCAGAAGTCAAATAGGTATTGATGTGCTGCAACTCCTCACTGGTGAGAATGGCGAGCAAGTGACAGACTTACATCCTTCATATACATGAGGAGTAAAAATCTTTATGTTACGTGTCCGTCTAAATGTACAATGTGCAATTTATAGTAATTTACAATACACAGTATGTACAACAGGACAGTCAATATAGCATAGAATTACAGTCGTGTCGCCATGAATTAATCAGTCTAATGGCCTGGTGGAAGAAGCTGTCCCGGAGCCTGTTGGTCCTAGCTTTTATGCCTGGATGGTAGCAGCAGGATCAGTTTGTGGTTGGGGTGACTCTGGTCCCCAATGATCCTTCAGGCCCTTTTTACGCACCCATCTTTGTAAGTGTCCTGAATAGTGGGAAGTTCACATCTACAGATGCGCTGGGCTGTCCGCACCACTCTCTGCAGAGTCCTGTGACTGAGGGAAGTACAGGTCCCATTCCAGGCAGAGATGTAGCCAGTCTGGATGCTCTCAATTGTGCCCCTGTAGAAAGTTCTTAGGATCTGGGGACCCACACCAACTTTCTTCAACCATCTGAGGTGAAAGAGGCACTCTTGTGCTCTTTTCACCACACAGCCGGTATGTACAGGCTACGTGAGATCCTCGGTGACATGTATGCTGAGGAACTTAAAGCTGTTCACTTGTTTTTGCAGGTAAGATCTAAAATTAAAGCAGTTCTAATGCTGTGACAAGCTTAAAGATTGTTCCTAGGGGAATTCTTCATTGCCTACTCCAACCCATGGATGTGGCTCAAGGTTGGGCTATCTGTTGTGAGAAGCTTCTCTAGAGCCATAACATGGAGTCATGACCTCACAATCTTCCTGGTTATGATTTTGTACCTTATTGTTTACCTGCACTGCATTTTCTGCAGCTGGTACTCTTTATTTCTGCATTGTTGTTGTTTTATCTTGATCTACCTCCATATACTTTGTAATGTTACACTGCACACGTCAGACTTCCAGTACAACTCTGAGTCTTGCCACTTGCAGAGGTCCTCTGATGACTCTGCGGTGGCTGGGTATGATCGGAGATGGGCAGGAGTCGGAGTACAGAGTTTGTGGAGTGGTGTGGGAAGAGTCCCCTGCTCCTGAATGTTGCTAGAACCAGGGAGATGATGATTGCTCTTAGGAGGAAGAGGACTGTGATGAGTCCTGTATACATTCTGGGAGAAGAGGCTGCGGTGGTGGAGGAGTACAAATACTTGGGTGTTCACGTCGACAACAGACTTGACTGGAAAAACAACACCAAGGCTGTTTACAAGAGGGGACGAGCAGACTCTATTTCTAAGGAAGCTGAGATCCTTCAATGTGTGCAGCAGGTTGTTGGAGATCTTTTACCAGTCTGTTGTAGCGAGTGCAGTCTTCTTTGTGGCTTTACGTTAGGGGAGCAGCATTGGTGGCTAAATAAGACTAAATAAACTCATCAAAAAGGCTGGATCAGTCCTTGGCTACAACCTGGACTCTTTTGAGTTATTGGCAGAGAGGAGGTCACTGAACAAACTGTTTTCCATTATGGACAATTTGGTACATCTTCTCCGTGACCTACTGAATAAGTAGCAGAGCACCCTTTCCAACAGACTCAATCAGCTCCACTGTCACCAGGGTCGTACAGAAAATCTTTCCTACCAAATGCAATAAGCACATACAACAGTTCATCACTGTGCGATGGGAGAACACACATCACAGTACAATAGACTCTATTATTTGGTGCATTAGCATTGTACATTGGTAAACTATTATTGTGTATATTATTATTCTGAACTTTATTACTAGTTAAGTGCACTGCAAAGTGTGTTTTTCAATGTTGTTGCTGTAACGAAAGAATTTCCCACTCGGGATCAATAAAATACGTATTGTTATTATTAGGGATTTGATCTGTATGAACAGTACGAAGACAAGCTTTTCACAGTACCTCAGTGCAGGAGACAATAAATCAATTTCAGTTCCAATGATTCGTGACGCTGTGCTCACAGTTCAGCGGGTCTTCACTCCTGGGGTCTCAGATCATTTACCAGACTCCCTCTCCAGTGCAGATATGGACAGCTCCTGCTCTCGCCGGACACAGCAGTAACCAAGGTGTTCTACCAAAGCTAACCCCAGAACGGTTCTTGTGGGGCACTGCTTCCGAGCTCTCTGACAAACTGTATTTTGTGGTGACACTTTAACCTAATGATTACTTCGCACGTCGAAGGCAACTCAGCAATAAGAAAGTAACTCTCTGCCTACCTTTCCCAGGAAAGGGTCTGCTATCCCCGAGAAAGCGAAAGGATTTCCTCCAAGACAACACAGTGTGGCACCAGATCCCCGGCTACCTGCAATTACAGGTATGCCCTCTTCTTCACTTTCTGAACAAGCTGCCGGGACCAAAGGACAAAGGTGCTGTATCTGATCGGGTACTGACCTTCAGAAAACCTTCATTCCACAAGGCCGGCGCCGTCCAGCCCCAGAAGAAGCGGTTCTCCCAGGCGTTCGATCCTTGACGGCAAAGCTCCGATAACTACTCCGGTCCGCCGGAGCGGACTTAAAGAGTCTTTCTCTGGACTATTGGATGTTATTTTAACACCAGTTTAATTCGTTTTCTTTTAGAGTTACAGAGTTAGATAGTAAATCTCTCGGTGTAGCAGGTCAGTTGAAAGCGAGGGCATGAGTGGGTGCTGGAGAAGGGCAAGAGAGAGTGGGATTGGAGAAGGGCGGTGTCTGCGAAACGTTAGACCGTGGAGTTTTACTGAGCTAATACGAGCTAAATAGGCGACTCATTTTGATACAACGTCCTTCTGCCCACGGTAGCTAGTTACACCGATCCTTTGCCGCACACCTTCACTCCCGTCGGCGCATCTGTCCTGCGACTATCTGCTCCCTCCTCTGTTTGTGCCGACCCTGGGCACCACATTCTGTCTCCATCCAACACAAACCATTACCAGAAAGTAACATTACCTTCATGCTTTAAAGGCAGTAAAACGCCGGATTGTGTGTACGTGCGTGCCCCGACATCCACTGCAGCCGCCCCTGGAGGTTATTCTGTCGACCTGGTGGTTCCTCTTCCTCTGGTGATGTTTGGTGTCTGTGCGCGAACAGTGTGACTTATGCTGTTGACAACTAAAATAGCCCTTGCTAACCACCAAGTAGACGCCGATCTGGTTTTGTCTAGTCCCATCTACCTACACCCGGACCATTATCTTCCGTCCATTTACCTCTAGAAACGTATCGCTACCTTTACCATTGAAACCACATCACCACTTCCGCTGGCAGCTCTTTCCCCACTCGCATCACGCGTCCCTTAAATATTTCACCTTTCATCTTGAGCCGATGACCTCTAGTTCAAGTCACCCAAACTGAGAGGAAATGCCTGTGTGCATTCACCCCATCTATACTCCAATAATTTAGCCTCCACAATAAGGCGGAAAGGTCTGAGCTCGGTCCGGCCGAGACTGGGAAGGGTAGCCGACACCTCCCGTTGTTTTACACACTTTCCCCTCTGGATGGCGGAGTGGAGATACCCTTGTACCAAAGGAGGTGTAAGGTGCTCCTTCCCTCCACTAGCAAGCAGGTCACCCCTGGGCGAGGCGTAGCATTTGCTTAGCCCCTCCCACCCCCACCCCCCACGATCGGGGTCACGTGAAGCCAGGGAAGCAGGTGGTAAATTGTCCCATGAACAGCTGATGCATATCACAAGTTATGGGACCACTGGCTCCAGGCAGACAATCTGTGAAGAGTATTGATAATAGCTGGGTTCCCCCGTCTTGTAAAGGCTTCTGTAAAAATCTGCCAAGTGCAATTATGGTCGTGAGACCATGACCGCCTATATCATACGACACGACACATAATGATGATGATGATGATGATGCCCCTATATCACGTGCACAGGTTGCTGTGACGGTGCTTCTCAGAGAGACTGACCACACAGCTGGTGGAATGTCCGCATGGACCTTCGCACGTTTTTACCGGTGCATCATAGGGAGTATTCTATCCAGATGCGGCACCATTGTGTTTGGCAACTGATCCACGCATGGCCGCCAGAAACCGCAGACGGTTGTGGACACGGCTCAGCACATCAGGGAAACCAGCCTCTGTCTACAGTTCCCGCTGCCTCAGTGAACCAGCTAGCATAATCAAAGACCCCTCCCACCCAGACATTCTCTCTTCTCCCTTCTTCCACGGTGCAAAAGCCTGAAGGCATGTACCACTAGGGTTAACAAGTGAACTATTTAGCAGTCTTATAACAGTTCTGCCCCACTGTTATGAGACTATTAAACAGTCCCCTCGTAGGATAAGATGGATTCTTGACCTCACGATCTACCTGGTTATGGCCTTGCCCTTTATTGTTTACCTGCACTGCATTTTCTCTTGATTCTGCAGTGTTATTCTTTCACCTTGTTCTACCTCGATGCACTATTGTAATGAAGTGATCTGTATGAATGGAAAGCAAGACAAAGCCTTTCTCTCTATCCCAGTCCATGTGACAATAATAAACCACTGTCAGTTCAAAGGAGTGGAGCAAGAGGAGACATATGGCAAAATGGCCGGTTGTCCATGGGGAATGTATCTCATGTAATTTTCTGTCTGCCAACACAAAATGTTTACTGAGGATTCTAGCAGAGGAACCAGGTAGCAGCCAGCCGGATTCCACTTTCATGCTGTCGTTATTTAAAGACAAAATCACTAGGCTGCCAGTTGCAATGTTACTTTGGCCTAGAGTTGCCAATACCACAGTTGTTTACCCTGGTGCACAGTTTAGTTTTCCAGTCTTACACTCCCCTTCAGCCCCCAGTCTCCTCAGGCCCCTGTCTCACTACTCCCTCATTCCTCTTTATATTGACCTCTCCACTCTCAGTCCTGATGCAAGGTTTCAACATAAATCCTTGACAATTCCTCCCCCCTCCCCACCCCCACGTGTGCTGCTCAACCCACTGAGTTCCTCCAGCAGATTCAGTTGCTCTGATGTCCTGATGAATCTCCTTTGTACATCTCCACCATAAGCACATCCTTCCTGTGGTGTGGTGATCAGAACTGCACACAAAACTCTGCCCAAGCCTGAAGTAAAGTTGAACAGTGATCTCGATGCTTTAGTATTCTATACCCTGGCATTGAAGATCAGCCCCTTGGCTGCTTTCTTTATCCTCCACATTCAGGGAGGTTCACCAAGGTCCATCCAGTCTCAAAATGCCCACAGTTTTCAATACAGCATTTCGGATGAACTTTGAGAGAGATTTGATAGTGTGGGGAATGTTTTTGATTGTGTGGAAATATGTGGAGCATTGGAGCAGAGGCCACTGCCTCAGTAGAGAATGAACAGAGATGAAGAGGAATTTCTTTGGCCAAAGGGTGGTGAATCTGGTGAATCTGTCTATTGCCACAGACAGCTGTAGAGGCCAAGTCATTGGGTATATTCAAAGTGGAGCTTGACAAGTTTGTGATTAGGGGTTAGATTGGAGCTAAAAGAGATAATAAATCAACCATGGTGGAATGGTGGAGCAGACTTGACCAAATAGCCTAAAGGCCTAATTTTGCTACTATGTCTTCTGGTTTTATGGTCTATGGGTGCTGGTTATCATGGATAGCAGTTGCTTCTAAATATTTTTGCTGCTGTCTAAGAGGCAAAGTAAGTAAGAGACAGAAACAGGATCAAGCTGAGTGATTCTTCATGGAGATCACATCCCATCCTGTGCCTCTAGAACAAATCCCTGCACAGCCTTGAGTGCACTCACGTTCCTGGGAGTGATAATCCCAAGCCCCTGCAAAGTATTTCTCCTTCTCTCCATTCCCACTTGCCAACATTTTCTCTTCACATGATGCACCCTCATTCTAAATCACTTACAGGTATTGAACTCTTGCTATTGGCTCCCTCAATCCCACTCAGAAACTTATGTGAGGTTACCCCTCACCTTGGAGAAAGGGGGTCTGTTTTCCCTGGAGTGAAGAGGGTTCAGAGGTGACCTGATAGAGGCATATAAAATGATGAGAGCCACAGATGGAATGGTTACTCTGGTCTTGTTCCCTTGATTGGTAAGGCTAAAACTAGTGGGCAAAGGTTTAGGAGAAAGAGGAGGTTTAAAGAATACCTGAAAGGTAAACCTTTCACACAAAGAGTAATTAGAATCTGGTATGAGCTGCCAGAGGAGGTGGTGGAGGCAGGAACAGTAACAACATTGAAACCTGGACAGCTACTGTACTTGAATGAGCAGGGTGCGAAGGGATATGGAGTTAATGCAGGCAAGTGTAGTGTAGACGTTTGGCAGAGACACAGTGGGGCTAAGGGTCTATTTTTATGCTGTACCATTCTATTCCTCTTCTAAAACTCCTTCTACTCAATCCCTCCATGTCATTTGTCCCACTATGTCCACACTGACCAGTGGACACCAGTCCCCACTGATCCCATCTCCCAGGACTCGGATGGTAGCCTTTCCTATCTGTGCTCAGCTATGCATTTCTCAAACACCATCCCTCTCCCTGGCAGTGTGTTCCAGGTACTCACTTTCCTCTGAGTGGAAATGGTCTTCCTAGATCTCCTCCAAATCTCCTTCTCTTAAGTTGGTGTCCTGTAGTTTTGGAAACTTATCAGAGTTTAGGAAACTGAGAAGTTTCTTGCTGAATATCATATCCATGGGCTTATCAGTTGATCTACCTCATCTTCTGTGCTCCATGGAGAAAGATCATTGCTCTTCCAGTCTCTCCTATACTCAAATAGTAAGATATTACTACATATGGAGACCTAAATACCAATATTCTGGAAGCCGCATCAAGGCTCATTACAATTGTACTATGATTTTTGAGACTTCAAAGACAATCTGTTGCCTACCTTCAGAACTACTTATCCATGTGGACCTACTGAACCAACCAGTCAATGTTCTTCTACACATCTTCATTTGCTAGTTCTCATCTTAAGTGCCTTCACTGTTTTCACTGTTCCTACCGAAGTATTAAAGCAATTGACCTCAGCATTTCCCATTTCCCACTTCTTGACAACATGATGTTGCAGAGTAACTCAATTGGTGGAAACATACACAATTCATGGCCGTTGACATCAAATTGGGGGTCTGATATGATGACATAATTACGAAAAGGATTTTTTTTCCCCACACTGAATTGAGCTGTCATTTCTTCACCACTTCTCACCCTCTCCAACTGTGGCGTAGTCTCCTCCCTCAGCCTCCTTGCCGAAGACTCTTGAGACAAAGACTCGCACTTTTCTCACAAGGCACTTCCTTTGACAAGGCCGCTCCCCTAGAGCAAACTTTGATTATATTGGCTGATATTTTGACTAATTCGTTTCAATGGTCACACCTCGGCTGACCTCGAATGTTTGGCTTGCAGGCTGGTCTCGACCAGGTTTTAAATCAACCACTCCTTCTCAGCCAATGCCCTCACTCACTCCTTGAATTGTCACACCTCGGCCGACCTCGACCTCAACCTCAGTCCAGATCGATGGATCAGAACTGGAAAGGGTTCCTGGGTTTTAAAATTCCTGAAGATCTATCCTAGTTCATAGTACTATCCTGGTTGATAGTACTACAAAGAAGTCATAATAGTGGATATATTGGTATGAATCCACAATGGCTTTTCTCTTACCTTAATGGCCGTATTGGTGACCAGCAATACCTGAAATGGTCCTTCAAATCAAGTTTCCAAACAATTCTTTCTTTTAAATGTCTGCACCATCACATAGTCTCTGAGCTTGATGTTGTGGCACTTAGCACCTGTTGCTGGTTGCCGGGCTTCCTTTATTTGCTGATGATATTTGGTAATTCTTTTCTTTAGGACAATACAATAGTTCAGAATACTGTCGTTCAGTTTATGCTCATCCATCTGCTTAACTCCCACTGATGCATCCAATGGCATGCTCAAGGACAGTCTCATTATCATCTCGTGTAGGGACAAGCCAATGGTTCTATTAGCAGTAGCTCAAATAGTCATCAGAACCAAAACTAGCTCCTGTTTCCACTTCAGTCTAGTTTCCTCATACATTTTGCTAAGTTTATTCTTAATTGCTCTGTTCATGCTTTCCACTAGACCTTCTGACTGAAGATGGTAGCTACAATGGAAATGCTGATGCACTCATGAGACTTTGCATACTTGCTAAGTTACTTTACCAGTGAAATTTGTCCTTAGATAGCTTCCAGGGAGTTCCAAATTGTGAGACTTTTTTTCCTTCAACAAACATGTTGCTACTGTAACTGCACCATTCTTTCCAAAATGAAAAGTTTCAACCCATTGTGAGGACACATTAATAATGACTAATACATACCCATACGCTGCACATTGAGGTGTTTCTATAAAGTCCATCATTAAGTGTACAAAAGGTCCATCTGATGGTGGAGTATGAGCCCCTGTTATGTACCAACTTTCCCAGCTTTGTAGAGTCTGGGCACATATCATACGTTGTCTACAGATTTGTTCTGCAACTTGATATACTCCAGAGGTATACCAAGTTTGGTTTACTTAATTAATCATTCCCTCCCTGGATGCATGTGTGAACTTGTGGAAACATCGGGGTCCCCACTGTATCAGTTTACCTGGGGCCACAAGGCTTCCATCTAGTGAAGCCACATACTATTGTGCTGCTTACAGCCAAGCATTTCCCACTTTGCCCTTCTGTCTGATGGAACAATAGACTGGTATGCTGGTACATCGTCCAAGGGTGGGCCTAATTACTGCCTCTTTTGCAAAACAATATTGCCCTCAGAGACCTCATCCACCTGTCCTGTATGTGTTTCACATTTAATCATCATGACCTGTTTAGGTTCCTTTATTGCCGCCAATATGTTTTGTATGTGCACTGACTTTTTTTCTGATAGGGGAACCTCTTGAGGTCAAAAATCCCCATAATTTCCATATCTGTCCATAATCATGTGCTACTTTGGAGTGTGAAGGCTGATTTATACTTCTGTGTCAACTCAACACCGTAACCTACGCAAGTGAACTACACGTGTTGCGAGCATTTATACTTGTGCATTAGTGTGTCTGCGTCGCTCTGCAATTCACGCACGTCGCTCATGCGCACACACCTGCCCGTGCAAGGCTTCATAGTCATTGTGGTCCCTCTCGGGGTAAACAAGTTTAAAGCGAGCGCCTTTTTTCATAAAAGCAAAATGTGTCCTCCATAATTTCGGAGGTCTGTAAAGCTTTATGGAAAGCATTGCAGCCAGAGTTCCTTCCCTGCCCTTCAGTCGCCCAATGGGAAGCTATTGCAGCGTAGGCGGCATTGCGATGCTACCAAGCGGACAAATCATAGCTGTTGCGGTCTGCATTGCCGCGACGCGTAGTTACATTTTGGGAGAGGTGTGCGTCAGGCTACAGCATAGGGGTCTGTGTTGGCACTGCATAGGGTTTGCGGCAACGCCGTACCTATGGCGTCGAGTTGACGCAGAAGTATAAATCAACCTTAAGTCTGTATAAATATTGGCAGTCTGGCCTTCAGCAGGTATACAAAGAACTCACTTGTTGTGCCAAAGTAGACACAGGAGGGACTGTTGCCTCCAATTCTTGGGAGAAGGAAACAATTGCATATCCTGCACATGGTTTTCCCATATCGTTACGTAAAGCCGAGGCGTCAACAAAGAAAATGATAACGGCATTAACAACAGGAGTATCAGTAAGGGCCGCATGGCACTTCCTTTCTTCTTGTGTAACAACAGTGTCAGTCGCCGCCTTGCTCCGTGGGGAAAAGAGTGGCCGGGTTAGGAGTTGCACAGCGAGAGGTTCTAACACTCAGGTTTATTAATAACTCAATTTTGTAGCGGGGCAAGATGCTGCGTGGCACAGCGAGTCAGTAACGTTTCCACTGAATGTGGGACATGGAAGACAGTAAGACGGTTAGGCTGCATGTGCTGAGCGGCAAGGCAGGAGGCTGCCACTGCTGGAACGCAACCTTCGGCTACTGGGTCTAACATCGATTCAGACCATGAGAGGCCTGTTCATGCCTTACACAGTACAGATTGGAAACCTGTGTGGGGCGCCACTCCTCGCACAGACACTAGAGCAATGTGTGGTCAAGTGCCTTGCTCAAGGACACAAACATGCTGCCACAGCTGAGGCTCGAACTAGCGACCTTCAGATCACTAGACGAACGCCTTAACCACTTGGCCACGTGCCCAACTGAGCACTGAAGTAAATAAACGGACTTTGTCTTTCCCTGCCATCCTGAGTCAAAACAATCTGAGAAAAACCATTCTTATGGTGATCAAAAAGATGAAAAAGCTATGGGAAGCACAAAGCTGGGACGGATATCACCATATAACCAAATAACAATTACAGCACGGAAACAGGCCATCTCGGACCTTCTAGTCCATGCCGAACTCTCACTCTCACCTAGTCCCACCGACCTGCACTCAGCCCATAACCCTCCATTCCTTTCCTGTCCATATATCTATCCAATTTAACTTTAAACGACAACATAGAACCCGATTCAACCACTTCTGCTAGAAGCTCGTTCCACACAACTACCACTCTCTGAGTAAAGAAGTTCCCCCTCATGTTACCCCTAAACTTTTGTCCTCTAACTCTCAACTCATGTCCTCTTGTTTGAATCTTCCCCACTCTCAATGGAAAATGCCTATCCACATCAACTCTATCAATCCCCCTCATAATTTTAAACACCTCTATCAAGTCCCCCCTCAACCTACTACGCTCCAAAGAATAAAGACCCAATTTGTTCAACCTTTCTCTGTAACTCAGGAGATGAAACCCAGGCAACATTTTAGTAAACCTCCTCTGTACTCTCTCAATTTTATTGACATCTTTCCTATAATTCGGTGACCAGATATCATTGCTCCTCAACTTCTGGGATCCAGCATAATGGATTTGGTTGAGTGGAAAGATAAGTTCTGGCGGGGCCTAATAATAGCAGCATAATCTAAAATTCACTGTCTACAATACCCAGCCATCCCCTGGAAATGCTTCATTTCCCTATGAGTCATTGGTTCTGGGGCTTTGACTGTTGCCTCAATCTAGGTCTTAACTAATAGCCTTGTATCCTGGGATAGAGTGTGTCCCAAATAAGTAACTTGTGGTTCTACAAACTGTAGTTTCTGCTCTAATACTTAATGTCCTTTCTTAGCTAGTTTCTGTAAAAGGTAGAGGGAGTCCTACTCACAAGTTTCCTTGCTCGGCAAGGTCAACAGAAGGTCATCCCTAAGACCATAAAACGCAGGAGCAGAATTAGGCCATTTCGAGTCTGCTCCTCCATTCCATCATGGCTGATCCCAGATCCCACTCAATCCCATACACCTGCCTTCTTGCCAGAACCTTTGATGCCCTGATCAATCAGGAAACTATCAATTTTTGTTTTAAATATGGCCTCCACCACAGTCTGCAGCAGAGCATTCCACAGATTCACTACTCTCTGGCTAAAAAAATTCCTCCTTTCCTCTGTTCTAAAGGGTCGATCCCCTCTAGTTCTGGATACCCCCATCATAGGAACATCCTCTCCACATCCACCCTATCTAGTCCTTTCAACCTTTGCTAGGTTTCAATGAGTTTCCCCAGTATTCTTCTAAATTCCAGTGAGTACAGGCCCAAACTTGCCAAATACTCCTCATATGTTAACCCCTTCATTCCTGAAACCATCATGAAACTCCTCTGGACTCTCTCCAAGGACAATACATCCTTTCTGAGATATGGGACCCATAACGGTTAACAATACTCCAAGTGTGGCCTGACTAGTGTCTTCTAAAACCTCAGCATTATCTCCTTGTTTTTATATTCTATTCCCCTTTAAATGAATCCCAACATTGCATTTGCCTTCTTTACCACAGGCTCAATTTAAGAATTAACCTTCTGGGAGTCTTGCACAAGGACTCCTGAGTCCATTTGTAACTCTGTTTGAATTTTCTCCCTATTTAGACAATAGTCTGCACTATTGTTCCTTTTACCAAAATGCATTATCATACATTTCCCAACTCTGTATTCCATCTGCCACTTTTTTTGCCCATTCTTCCAATTTGTCGAAGCCCTTCCGCAATCACACTGCTTCCTCAACACTACCTACCCCTCCTCCTATGTTCGTGTCATCTGTAAAATTTGCAACAAAGTCATCAATTCCATTATCTAAATAATTGACAAACAATATGAAAAGTAGTTGTCTCAATACTGACCCCTGAGGAACACCACTAGTCACTGACAGCCAACCAGAAAAGGCCCCCTTTATTCCCACTTGCTGCCTTCTACCTGTCGGTCACTCCTCCATCCATGACAGTATCTTTCCTGTAATGCCTGGGATTTTATCTTGTTAAGCAGCCTCATGTGTAGGACCTTATCAAATGCCTTCTGAAAATCCAAGTGAATGACATCCATTGCTTCTCCTTTGTCCACCCTGCTTGTTAATTCCTCGAAGAACTCTTAACAGATTTGTCAGGCAAGATTTCCCTTTACAGAAACCATGCTGACTTGGACTTATTTTATCATTAGTCTCCAAGTACCCCGAAACCTCATCCTTAATAGTGGACTCCAACACTTTCCCAACCACTGAGGTTAGGCTAAATGGCCTATAATTTCCTTTCTTTTGCCTTCCTCCCTTCTTAGAGTGGAGAGACATTTGCAATTTTCAAGTCCTCAGGAACAATGCCAGAATCAAGTGATTCTTGAAAGATCATGACCAACGCAACCGTCATCTCTTCAGCAACCTCTTTCAAGACTCTGGGATGTAGTCCATCTGGTCCAGGTGACTTATCCACCTTAAAACCTTTCAGTTTGCCTCGCACTTTTTCCTTAATAGCAATGGCACTCATTCCTACTCCCTGACAGTCACGGACCTCTGGCACACTGCTGGTGTCTTCCATAGTGAAGACTGGTGCAAAGTATTTATTAAGTTCATCCACTATTTCTTTTTCCCCCATAACTACCTCATGGTATCTTTTTCCAGTGGTCCAGTATCATCTCTCACCTCTCTTTTATTCATTATATAACTGAAAAAGCTTTCAGTATCCTACTTTATATTATTGGCTAGTTTGCCCTCATATTTTATCTTTTCCCTTCTTATGGCTTTTTAAGTTGCCTTTTGTTGGATTTTTAAAACTTCCCAATCATCCGACTTCCCACTCACTTTTGCTACATTATATGCCCTTTCCTTGTCTTTTATGCAGTCCTTAACTTCCCTTGTCAGTCATGGTTGCCTGCCCCAGCCATTTGAGAATTTCTTCTTCTGTGAAACATATGTATCCTGCACTTTGTGAACTATTCCCAGAAATTTCAGCCACCTCTGTTCTGCCGTCATCTCCACCAGTACCCCCCTCCAATCCACCTGGGCAAGCTCCTCTCTCATGCCCCTGTAATTCCCTTTATTCCATTGCGATACTGAAACATGTGACTTCTGCTTCTCCCTCTCAAATTGCAGTATGAATTCAGTCATATTATGATCACTGCCTCCTAAGGGTTCCTTTACGTTAAGCTCCCTAATAAAATCTGAATTATTACACAACACCCAATCTAAGATAGCCTTTCCCCGAGTTGGCTCAAGCACAAGCTGCTTCATAGGCGTTCAACAAATTCCCCCTCTTGCAATTTGACACCAACCTGATTTTCCTAATCCCCTTGCATATTGAAGTCCTTATTACAATTGAGACATTACCCTTATTACATGCTTTTTCCAGCTCCCTTTGCAACCTCAACCCCACACCTTGGCTACTATTTGGAGGCCTATATATGATTCCCATAACAAGTTTTCTCTTTACAGTTTCTTAAATCCACCCACAAAGATTCAACGTTCTCTGACCCCCATGTCACCTCTTTCTAAAAATATAATTCCATCTGTTATCAACAGAGCCACACCACCACCTATGCCTTCCTGCCTGCCTTTTTGATACAAAGCATATCCTTTGATATTAAGCTCTCAACAATAACCTTCTTTCAGCCACTACTCAGTGATGCTCACAACATCATACTGACCAATCTCTAACTGCATCACAAGTTCATCCACCTTATTCCGAATACTACGTGCATTTAAATACAGCACCTTCAGTCCTGCATTATTTTCGCTTTTGAATTTTGCCTCTGTGGTACAATTTAGCTCTGCTCTATCTGCATTTGTATCCAATCTTTGGTTTAGCTTTCCTAACATTCATGTAACACCCATCATCTACTTGTAAACCTGTTGGCTTATCCTCAGCTCTATCATCCTGGTTCCCACCTCCCTGCCATAACAGTTTAAACTACTCTCAACCGGTCTAGCAAACCTGCCCACAAGGATATTGGTCCCCCTTGGATTCAAGTTCAACCCATCTCTTTTGTACAAGTCACATCTGCCCCAGAAGATGTCCAATGATCCAGAGATCTGAATCCCTGCCCCCTGCTCCAATTCTTCAGCCACATATTTATCTGTTACCTCATTCTATTCCTATCCTCACTGTCACGTGGCACAGGCAGCAATCCCAAGATTACTACCCTTGAGTTCCTGCTTCTCAGCTTCCTTCCTAACTCCCTGTATTCTATTTTCAGGACCTCTTCCCTTTTTCAGTCAATGTCATTGGTACCAATATGTACCATGACCTCTGGCTGTTCACCCTCCCTTTTCAGAATATTGTGGAGGAGTTCAGAAGCATTGTGGACCCTGGCATGTGTGAGGCAAGCTACCATCCATGTTTCCTTTTTGCATCCACGGAACTGTTTATCTGTTCCCTAAGTGTAGAGTCCTCAATTACTGCTGCTATCCTCTTCAGTTTCCTACCCTTCTGAGCCATAGGGCCAGACCCAGTGCCAGAGGCACGGCTGCTGTTGTTTTCCCCAGGTAGGTCACCCCACCCCAACAGTACTCAAAATGGTGTACTTAATGTTGAGGGGGATGGCCACAGGGGTACTCTCCACTATCTGGTGTTTTCCCTTCCCTCTCTTGACAGTCACCAATTTATCTGTCTCCAGTAGCCTTGGGGTGACTACCTTCCTGTAGCTCCTGTTCATCACCTCCTCATTTTCCCTAACAAGCTGAAAGGTCATCAAGCTACAGCTCTAGTTCCCTAACATGGTCTCTAAGGAGCTGCATCTCGATGCACCTGGTGCGGATGTGGCCATTTGAGAGGCTGGAAGTCTCCTGGAAATCCCACAAATGACACCCAGAGCAGAACACTGACCCTGCAGACATACCCCCCTATTCTTTCAAGAGTTAAATAAGAAAAAGAAATAAGAAATAAACTTACCTGCTTACCTCGTTTCTGCCTGTTCTTGCCCAAGCCTGTTGAGCCAAAGCCTTACCACTCCGATGATGACCGCTCTGCTCGACCTCTCTTTTATGGAGACTGAGTTTCCAAGCTCCACTCTAGACCTGCGTGGGAACACTTCTACTGCATCTGTGCCGCTGTCCAATGAAAGACTCCTGTTGAAAACTGGCTGCATTTTCAATCTCCACTCCAGACCTGCGCAGGAACACTTCTACTGTGTACTGTATCAGAGTAGAGCCCCCAGGAAACTCCTGACCTTCTTCCATTTACAATTTATATGACAAACACTGACTGCATCAAAACTACTTTCCAAGGAATCTCAAGTTCAAGATCAACATGTCAGAAGTCTTGAGCAACATCTTTTATGTTTTATAAAAGAAATCAATCTTGTTAATAAAGCAACTTTTGCTCCCAAAATATTCCAATCTTTCCAAAACTGTTAATTTCAAATTCCCAATTTAACTGTCTACCCATTTTCCCCCAACTACCCATTTCCCTCAGAAGTGTGGGCATCCCATATCCAGAATACAGATGCACAGATTTCCATCTGCTTACTCCAGGTTCCTCATGGCCAGTGTGGAATCAGTGGTTCTCTGAAGGCAATTACATGGAAAGCAAATAAAGAAACACAACCAAAATAAAACACAGACAAGGCAGAACAAAAATCCATGCTTGTACCATTCTTCCTTCAGAACCTCCACAAATAACTGCAAAACTTAACCACACATTGCTCTGCAACAACACTGGTGCCAAGCTGTATGGGTCCTAATGCCCTTCCCTTGGATAACATCGGTGCCGTGGAGAGGGGAGACTTGGAGCATGGGGAACTGCCATACAACCTTGCCCAGGCCTGCGCCCTGGAAAACCTTCCAAGGTGCATCTCCATGGTCTCATGAGACTAACAGATGCCTATAAACAGATAATCCTCACCATCAAAAGCTTTCACACATTTTACACAGCACCAAGGAGGGGGAAAACACACTAACACATGTTAAAACGCAAAAGTGAAATCACTCCAGATTAAAATGTTTCACATTATCACATTTAATCTGGAAGACAATATTAATTCAAACACAGAACATCTCACTCTCACTCTCACTCTAGTGAACTCACATACTGCCACACTTCACACAATTCAAAGATGCAAACCCGTCCCAATATCCTGAGCAATAGCCGGCCGGTGGTGTATTGACATCAGCACTGGGATTCAAGGCAAATGGCCCCGAGTTCAAATTGGGCCGGCTCCTTGCTCACTTGCTATCGTGCTGAGTTGAGCATTGAACTAACAACTCAGCCTCGTAAAAAGAAGTCCAATGCTGTGAAAATGGCAAAACTGCTGCCTGATGCACATGGTGCGAAAAGGGACACGATCCTAAGCAATATCCTTCGGCTGCGGTATCCCCGAATGGGGTAGCGTTTGTCATAGTTTGGTTTTGGTTTCCTACCCCAGCTCCGCCCATTCTGATAGTAACTAGGTAACACAGGCTCTTTTTGGTTATACGTCGGGTGGAGGGTCCTCATCATAACAATATCTGGTCACCTTGTGTGCTAAATCATTCCAATCCATATCTCCAAATTCATCCCCCTCCCTGCATTCAGATCCAAAGGTATATATTATTCCTCTCTGTGCAGCCAGTTTGCTCTGCAGCTTTTGTGTCTGCTTTTAACACTTCATATGACCTTCAGTGTTGTGTTTCTGTTCATGTTCTGATTTCTGCATCACATTCATATCTGTTTCTTCAATCCCTCCACCTCAGTCTTAGCAACTCAGCTGCTTCCTCCTGTTGATTCCTTTCCTTAAGCAGCTTTTCACACTGTAAATGAAACTGGTGTGTCAAATCTCTACTTCTCTGTGTCTGTAAATCAGTAAGTTTCTCATCCTGGATCAGGGAATGACTCACCCTGCCCCTGCCCCATCTTTTACTATTTTTGTTCTATTTACATTTACCAATATTCTACCAGTTTTCACTACAGCATCTTGCAAGGTTTAATGAATTTCAATATTTAGTTTCGGCACCCTGTGTCTCTGACACCCTTTCGTTATTAGATAGTTTACTAATTTCCTTTCTCAAATAACCTCAGTAGAATTTCATGTGCCGCCAACGCAAAGTCGACCTGTGCAAGTGTCTCCGACACTGAACCATCCAATACGTTTGTGCGCATGCAGCCCAGACGCTAGGTCGCCCTGTACAACTGTCCCCGACGCTGAGCCACCCAATTCATTTGCTCATCTTTTTTACGTGTCCCAGACACTAGGTCGACCTGAATAAGTGTTCACCTCTTTCATTTCTTAAAGTTTCTGTCATCACACCAAATGCATCAGAATCACGTCGAGAGAAACTGATCCACTCAAGACCATAGCATTCATCGCAAAGTATAGGCTGAAAGCGAGACAGATCCGGAATCTGACTGTTAAGAGGGGAAAAAACCACAGGAGTGAAAGAAATTTACTTCTATTGGCGAACACTACTCTCAGGGGGTTTCCCCTAGGCAGAGCCATCCTCGGAATTACCCGTGTTGCTGTCGCGCCCAGACAAGGAAATCTTGGTGGAATCTCCAAATTTCTGTTGTGTACTGTTCGGTTAGTTCTTCTAGTATACAGCAACAAACCACAAGAAATTCAGAGTGGATCAAATTATAAGTATGTTTATTACTTGTGTAATGCCCTGGTTAAGATCTCTACTATTATGCTGTAGATGTTTTATTTTAGCAGTTCTGTAGAAGCAGAGTGTTCTACTGGTAGACTGTTTGGTTTCAGTTAAAAGACAAGGGGCTATGATGTTCAACTTAGGAATGTCATGTCAGCCAATCAGGATAGTGGAACTGGGAGAAGGTTCGAGAGAGAACAGGGCAGAGTGAGATTTGTGACGGACAGCATGGTTTGCGGGTCCTTTTGGCGGGAGCCGTGGAAAGGAGGAGGGAAGGTAGTCGAGGATGCCATGGGAAGGAGCATCCCCCTTGCATGAAGTGCTTTGTGCAGAGGAACGGCCAAAACTCCTGAGAGAGCACCCATTTATTCGAAATAGATTTTGGGCAATGTTCGGAAGCTGGTGTGTGCTTTCACACAGACTGTGGGTCCAGCGCGTGAGTAAAACGGCAACTTCAAGATGACCTCCGTCTTTATGTGCACACTTGGACTGGGTAAACTGTAATTTGCCCTTTAATTTTATTTTTCCTACGAACTGATCAACAAAGCTGAAATTTGTAAATATACTTTCTTTATAACTTTATGTGGTGTACAATCTGTTATTTCTTGCCGACCGACAATTGCGTATGGGCAATATTTACACAGCATTTGTTAAAATCGAGGCTTCTTTAATGGGAACATCATGACATTCCTGTTTGGTTGAACATATTGACCCTAGATGTATATTGCTTATGGAAGGTGATCTTCCCACCCTGGAGATTTATGGCTGTTAGCAGAGCCAGCTAATGAACAAAGTTTGCATACAAGCTTGGTGAGGGCGTTACACTTGCAAGGGGGGATCTACTGTTATACGTTAAGTTGTTTGGAAACTAACTTCAAACTTACAACTCAAAACAGACTATTTTATGCATTTACAAAGTCCAGTAATTCATCAACTTAATGAAATTCCTTCCTTATCTGCATGTGGCATCTGTTTCTTTAATCAGATACTCTTAGATAGGTACAAGGAGCTTAGAAAAATAGAGGGCTGTGTGGTAGGGAAATTCTAGGCAGTTTCTGGAGTAGGTCACATGGTCGGCACAACATTGTGGGCCGAAGGGCCTGTAATGTGCTCTAGGTTCCTATGTTGCTATGTTTCTTGCCCAATGACAGCTGTGTCCTGTTTTTCTCTGTTATCGAAACAATCCTTGTAAACGCACCCCCACCATAAAACACTCACTTCTTGTAAGCTTCCATCCAAACTAGCAAAGTACTTTGGGATCACACATGTTCCATTTTGTCACATTGCATTTTCCAAAAAATATAAATTCATGAAGACTTCAGGGTTACAACAATATTTTCATATCTGTTCCCAAAAACTTGTAGATATCTACAGGTGTATCATGGAGGGCATTCTAACTGGTTGTATCGCTCTCTGGTATGGAGGGGCCACTGCACAGGATCGGAAAAAAAGCTGCAGATTGGTGTAACCTCAGCCAGCTCCACCATGAGCACTAGGGACACCTTCAAAAGGTGATGCCTCAAAAAGTTGGCATCCATCATTAAGAACCTTCATCACCTTGGACGTGCTTTCTTCTCATTGCTTCTATCAAACGGGAAGTACAGGAGTCTGAAGACACCCAATCAATGTTCTTTCCCTTCACCATGAGATTTCTGAATGGACAACGAATCCATGAACACTAACTCACTATTTTTTTCTTTTTTTGCATGACTTACTTATTTTAATTTTTTTAAATATAGTTCTTATTGTAATTTATAATAGTTTTTTTATTATATATTGCAATATACTGTTGCCACAAAACAAAAAAAATCATGACATATGCCAGTGATCTTAAACCTAATTCTGATAGGGCAATTTTTTATGTGATAGTTTATGGAATATCTTACAAAAATTTAGAAGTCGTATGATGACAGGTTCCCAGTTACACAGCTAGTTACTCTTGTCAGCTTTCTCAAGCATTAACCTTTCTCCTTAAAGCAATGTAGTCAATGCCTTGTGGCACACCCGAGGTCTGAGTGCAGTTCTGCATGATATTCACTGACACCAAACACATTCACCAGGCCCATCTTCACGAGGCTTATACGAGGGGTGATTGATAAGTTTGTGGCCTAAGGTAGAAGGAATCAATTTCAGAAAACCTAGCACATTCATTTTTCCTACATTTACACACTTAGTCCAGCGGTCGTGGAGCATACGGATCCCTTCTTTGTAGAAGTCGGCATCTTGGATGAGTTATTAACTTCAAACTTTATGCATTTTCACTCAAAAGAGTTGAACTGCACGTGCATGTAATGAGAGTGTTCTACCTTAGGCCTCAAACTTATCAATCACCCTTGCCATGGACCACCTGGAGGTCCAAGACATTCCCGTTACATGCACGTGCAGTTCAGCTCTTTGGGTGATAATGCAGAAAGTTTGAAGTTAATAACTCACCTCCTTCTACCTTAGGCCACGAACTTATCAATCACCCCTGCTGTGGACCACTTCTACAAAGAAGGGATCTGTATGCTCCATGACCACTGGACTAAGTGTGTAAATGTAGGAGGGGACTATGTTGAAAAATAGATCTGCTAGGTTTTCTGAAATTGACTCCTTCTACCTTAGGCCACGAACTTATCAATCACCCCTCGTACACTACTGACCAACTCCCATTTGAAATCAATCTCCATCAGTCATGTCTCTACCTACTCTCAGCACAGCCTCACACATCTGCCAAGCCTCAAAGCTCACCCTCACATTGATGGATATCCCATTAAGATCCTATGCCTGCTCAGAGCACAGAATCATGACTTCTGTGTCTTTTGAAGTTTCTGATATGTTAGTCTGACATCCGATACTGAATAAGAAAGAATTTTATTCAAATCAATTTGGGAAGACCAAAGCAGTTTTTGCAAACTCAACAAGAGGTGGAAATCTGTACTGAGGCAAGCTGTTTCTCTCTCCACAGCTGTTGCCTGACCTGCTGAATGCTCCCAGCATTTGCAGTTCTAATCTCTGGATTGCTTGTCTGTAAATATATCCTCTAGATCACCACATCCTCTGCAGAAATAGAATCAGCTTCTGTTGTCTGCACACACCACAGCCTGCATGCTGTTGTGTGGCCAGTCTAATATCCAACCAGAGTGGTCCAACTGTACAGCGGCAAGACCCACAGTCTGGCTCCTGCTGGAGGCTGAGGTTTCTCCTCTGTTGTACACACTAATGAACGACAGGGTACCATATCTGCAGTCAGCTCTACTGAAAAACGTGTGTCTATTGATCAGTGGACCGAAATGATTGAAGTTCAATGTGCACAGGGTACCGTAGCATACTCACAGTATATGCAACAGAAGGCCAATCTTTAAATACATATTCTTATATTTTTCAGTCTGTGGTAGAAGGAGAGATGCCAGTGAGATCAGGGAGAACCTGATCGTAAGGTGCTGTCAAAGTAACTACCCTCACCGATAATAAATAAAATTTAAAAACTAAATAACTGAAGTAACTGGGCCCAGAACGCACACACACTTATGACTCAAGATTTCCTTGTACGTGTATTGATTATTGTAAATTTTATATCTTTGAATTCTATACTCACAAGATCAAATACCATTCACAATAGAGGAGTTAAATTATCGAATCTTCAAGCGGACAGCGATGGTATTTCGAAGTTAATAAAGACAATAGAGCCTTAGTTGTTGAGTAGGTTTCGCATCCTTTTGTTATCACATCTGTCTCCAGCACCCCCTATTGTGTAAAGGAATGCTATACTTTAGGAAGACCTTTCGGGAAAAGTCTCACTACAGAGGTCTTACTATTTGGCTTAAGTACACACAATCTCATCTGTAGTAAACAGAGGTGGTCTCGCTTGACTACAACTGCCCTAGGCTATCCTTGCCCTGCTGCGACTTCCACACTGCCATCCTGTGAGTGTTCCCAGTGCTGAATAGCTCTGGGCTCCTTTCTACCCCAACTCCAGCCCCCAGTTGAAACACTCAGCTGTTTTGTGAATGACTTGCTTTGGTATCCGCAGTTCTTTATAGGAAAATAAACTCTCCTTTTAAACCTCCAGCCACCAGGACCAGAAACTGCTTCAAACATCACGCACAACGTGGACGAGCGCACTTTGAGCTGTATATCACTGTTATCATGGCATAGAGAACAGTACAACACAGAAGCAGGATCTTTTGCTCATGATGTCACACCAAACTAATTAAACTAGTAATTAAATCCCTAATTAAACAAACCCCTTCAGTCTACACAATGTTTAATATCAGCACATACTGTACTATTTCTATATTGTACGTTCTATATTCTAAAACAGGGCTCCATATTGCTGTATAATAGACGGTCGATGTTTCAGGGCTGGATTCACAGAGATAGAGGCCCTCCTCTGATCATTAATTCATCAGAGTGTTTTAATTAATCACACTGATTAATTAAATATTAAAGGTTAGCTTTATTTTCACATGTATATTACATCGAAACATTGAAGCCCACAGCAAAATGTGTTGCTTGCATGGAGTACGTGCTGGGGCAGACCGCAAGTGTTGACACTCTTTCAGTTCCAACATATCTTACCAACCCTAACTCATATGTCTTTGAAATGTGGGAGGAAACCAGAGTACCCAGTAACCTTTGTGGGACCATGCCATGAGGCAGAACTCACTCCACTTCCTGAGGGAGAAACTTCCTGCCCTCAGTCCTATTGCATTGGCACATGATTGGCTCACCATTGGTCTCTAGTAGTGGAGACCCTCCTCTCTCACAATAGCTGGGATAAGGGAATAATTGCTCCCAGCCATGAGAAGGTAGTCCCTCATGCCCTGATTGAGGCTAAGCCACATGAGCTTATCCCAGGCACTGTCTAATTTCACCTCCACAACATTGCTCAGCTCTCAACCACTCCCTGGAATCCTCGTTCATACCACCGTCAGCTCAGACCTCCATCTTCCCTTGCACTTCAGTATACTTAAGAGAATTTGCAACTTAAAAGAATTTGCTGCAACATTGCAGCATCAGATAAGCAGCGTTCACAATAAAACATCAATTGCATACAGCCTTGACAAGGAAGACCACAACTAGAAATAAAATGAAGTCTATTTTAGTGCAAACTGGTCACAGAGTTGCCTTTCTGACGTAGTGATTAGGATTGTGCTGAGTGGTTTTCAACAGTGCCCCGATGAGGACTGGCTCATGGACCGCTGATTTTCTCCTCCTCAACAAGATCAAGGAGCTGGTTGTTGAATTCAGGGAGAGGAAACCGGAGGTCCACGAGATAGTCCTCATAGGGGATTAGAAATGAAGAGGGTCAGCAACTTTGAATTCCTTGGTGTTATCACTTCAGAGAATCTGTCTTGGGCCCAGCACCTAAGTGCAAAAACGAAGAAAGTATGGCAGTTTTGTGAAGATTTGGCATGACATCTAAAACTTTGACAAACTTCTATAGATGTGTGGTGGAAAGTATATTGACTGGTTGCATCACAGGCTGGAATGGAAACACTAATGACCTTGAATGGAAAATCTAACAAGAAGTAGTGGATATGGCCCTGTCCATCACAGAAAAGCCCTCCCCCACCATTGAGCACATCTATATGGAGTGCTGATGCAGGAAAGCAGCATCCATTATTAAGGACACCCACCACCCAGGCCATGCTCTCTTCTCGCTGCTGCTATCAGGAAGGAGGTACAGGAGCTTCAGGACCCACACCACCAGGTTCAGGAACAGTTATTACCCCTCAGCCCCTCAGTTAACCCCTCAATTGGCTTTTGAACTAATGGGGTTAACTTCACACAACTCCACTCGCTATAGACTCAGTACCAAGGACTCCTCATCTCATGTTCTCAATATTTATTGCTTATTTATTTATTATTATTTGTGCAGGATTTTGGCCAACTGGATTCGGTATATACCTTTGCAAGACTATAGAATTGTGTGTCTGTATTACTTAATGCCTGGATCAGTAGAAAATTATGCTCTCTGCCCTACTGCTGTAGACATAAGATTATGTGGGATGCCCTCTAGACTACAGCTGTACACCACAAGGCTACGTGACTTAGGTGTTTTTTTTCCCCTCTGGCGTGCTTAGAACAATACTAAATATGGAAATGTTGAGCAAACCATACCCATTAGAATCAACCATAAAGGGGGTGCGTGTACTCATTGTAAGCAGAGTCATTGCTCTCCGGAGGGGCGGCTCCCGTGTCACATAAGTAAAGAGTCTCCCAATGAATACCTGGGTCTGAGTCTTGGGTGGAAAAGGAAATTCTCTAACATTATTTCATTTTTTTTCTTTCCTATTTGCATAATTTGTTGGGGTGTTTTTGCACATTGGTTGTTAGTCCATCCTGTTGGATACGGACTTTCATCGATTCTGTAATGTTTCTTGGACGTGCTGAGCATGCCCACAAGACAATAAATCTCAGGGTAGTGTATAGTGACATATACAATATATACCTTGATAATAAATTTACTTTGAACCTTGGTTGAAGATAGTTGCTCTTGAACCTGATAGTGAGGGTACATTTCTAGATCATTCTGAACTCTGCAGCCTGTACCAAAGTTTGACCAGCTCACCTCTACGTTCTTCCTTACCCATCTCGTCTCTTGTGCCTTGCCCTAACCTTCAGTTTTCCAGTTTAAATGCATCCACAGCCCTTGCCTGCCATTACTCTGTAACAGCCTCTCCTTCCTCTTCTGCAAACTCTCAATCCTCATTCACACAGTTTATCCCAGTCACCAAGATCTCAGTTGCTGAAGCTCCACACGGTGGAACTTTCTCCCTGAACCCCTGAACTTTTTGACTCTTTGACAATGTTACTAGACACACTACTAAGGACTATGTAACTGTGCAAATGAGTGTCGGACTTCCTGAACAACTCACCTCAGATAGTCAGGATGCACAGTCGCTCCTGCATCCCCAACATCCCGAACATGGGTGCCCCCCCGGGGCTGTGGGCTCAGCCCACTGCTGTACACTCTGCTCGCACACGACTGTGCGGCCAAATACCCGAGTAATCACGTTGTCAAATTCGTGATGACATGACAGTGGTGAGGCTCATCACCAACAACGATGAGATGGCCTATAGAATGGAGATGGAAGAACATCGAGGCATGGTGCCAGGCAAATAACCTCTTCCTCAATGTCGAGAAGACTAAGGAGACGGTTATCGACTGCAGTGGAAACTGTGAGCAGTTTCAAACTCCGAGGAGTGCATATCCCACACAACCCGCCATGGCCCCTAGAACACACTCCACACAATCGGGAAGCTCATCAACGTCTCTACTTTCTGAAGAGGTTGAGGAGAGCTGGGCTATGCACAACCTTACTCATGTCATTCTACAGATGCACAGTAGAGGGCACTCTAACAAGCCGTATCATTGCTTGGTCATGAAAACTGCACCGCGGCAGACAGGAAGGCTCTACAAAGGATAATCAAAACTGCCCGTCGGATCACTGTCACCAGCCTCCCCATCATCAAGGACGTACATTCAGAAAGATGCTGGAAAAGGGCTAACAACTTCATGTATGATCCATCACACCCTGCTCACGGACTGTTTGTCCCACTCCCATCAGGGAGGAGGCCTCGTAGCACCCACACCAGGACCACCAGACGCAAAAACAGTTACTTTCCCCAAGCAGTAAGGCTGATCAACACCTCCACCCACTAACTCCACCACTACTTCATTATTCCCTGTCAGTCACCTTATGTACAGTCTACTGTCACTTTATGGACATAGTTCCCTCTAAGCTGTGCGCGTGTGTGCGCACGCACGTTTTTCAACCAGCGCACAAAGGAAATTAATGAGCGCACAAAAGTTTAGTTACCTAAAATAATGTAGTAGTCAATAATCATACTTATTGAAAATAATCGTTTAGCTAACTGTTTCTGTTAACTAGTTAGCCAGTTTTTCAAATACCACAATGCACGTCACTAATTTACATCACCTCACTTATCCTGTTCCGGTTTCTACAGCTGCATCACGGCGGCTGCCATGTTTGGTGGACAGTGTTCATGTTGTGAAGTTTACAAAGATATGTTTTAAATCCTGTAGGTTGCTTACTAAGTTTTTATTGGAAAAAAATATTGATTCACTATGTCAAATTCAAAAGAAGCGAAGGGCATTAAGTGCAAAAGAACAGCAAATTTGTTTGAAGTTGAATAGCTTAACAAAATAGTAGAAATTGTTACACTGAAAGCTCATGAGGTCATGAATGTTCAGCTACGAGAAATATTTATGTATGATTCGGAAACTGGAGTTATCTGCTTGTATTGTCGTGATGCGAAAGTTGCTGGAGAATTTGCTAGTGGAAAGAAGTGGAATGATATTTGGAAACTTGACTTTTTGAAGCGTCATTTGGCAAGTAAATCGCATTTGGATGGTGTACAGAAGCTCAGGCAACAGAACCCATCATTACCTGTTACAGGAGCGCTATGCATGTTACAGTTGAGTGCAGATGAGCGAGAGCGAAAACAATCAAACCCAGAGGAGATCAAAGTTGAGGTACAAGAATGGTCAGCTTTTGATTTCTCCGCAATTGCAGATTGTGACCTCATATTTGGCGATGAACAAGTTAATGCCTTATATCTAAAATATCATGATTTTCTAACTGAAAATATTGTAATAGTTAGATAGTTTAATGATTTCAGATTTTCCGTGCAAGAAGAAATTAAATCCAAATCGATTTCAAACTTTTCTCAAATGGTGACATTTGTACTTCAAAATGAACAGTTTTGCAACCTTGCACAGTTGATGGACATTGGAGGAACCTTTCTTGCGTCTAGTGCGGACTGTGAACGAAGTTTTAGCCTAATGAATCAACTCAAAAACAAGCTGAGAAACTGTTTAGGTGAATGTCATTTGGATATGTTAATAAGAATCAAAAGCTGTCAATGGGATGGAAGTTTTATTAGTCGAGATAGAGTTTACAAAGAATGGGTAAATGCCAAAGACAGGAGAGAGAAAAAATAACTGAGTGATTTAAATATGATAAAAATTAAATATCTCCAACCTGATTGCATAAACATTGACTTTTCTAACTTCCGTTAATGCTCCTCCTCCCCTTTGTACCCCATCCCTTATTTATTTATTCATTATTATTATTATTATGATTTTTTTCCCCTTTTTTTCCTCTCTTTTTTCTCTCTCTGTCCCTCTCACTATAACTCCTTGCCCATCCTCTGGGCTTCCCCTGCACTTTCTTTCTCCATAGGCCTCCTGTCCCATGATCCCCCTCCCTTCTCCAGCCTCGTATCCCTTTTGCCAATCAACTTCCCAGCTCTTGGCTCCATCCCTCCCCCTCCTGTCTTCTCCTATCATTTCGGATCTCCCCCTCCTCCTCTCACTTTCAAATCTCTTACTATTTCTTCTTTCAGTTAGTCTTGACGAAGGGTCTCGGCCCAAAACGTCGACTGTACCTCTTCCTACAGGTGCTGTCTGGCCTGCTGTGTTCACCAGCATTTTTTTTGTGTGTGACTTAGATATGTATGTTACTTTGTTGTTCTGTGCAGTTTTATGTCAAATATTTTGTAAACCTGCACAAACTGCCCCATGTGTGCATTCAGTGCGTACATACTTTTGTCACAGGAAAAAAAATTTACACGCTAACTACTAAAAATTAGAGGGAACGTTGTTTATGGACATACAATCAATCTATGTATCTAAGCTATCTTACCTATTTATAATTATTGTGATTTTTTATTATTATGGTGTTCTTTATCTTATTCTGTGTTTTTTTTGTGCTGCATTGGACCCGGAGTAACAATTATTTCATTCTCCTTTACACTTGTGTGCTGGGAATGACACTAAACAATCTTGAATCTTTAAAGTCTTTAAAGTGGGAGAGTCTAAGACCAGAGGACGCAGCCTCAGAATAGAGGGCGTTCTTTTAGAACAGAGGAACTTATTTAGCCAGAGAGTGGTGAATCTGTGGAACTCTTTGTCACAGGCAGCTGCGTAGGCCGAGTCTTTATGCATATTTAAGGCAGGGCATGAAGGGATACTGAGGGAAGGGCAGGAGATTGGGCTGAGAGGAAAGTTGAATCAGCCATGATGAAATGGCGGAGCAGACTCGATGGTCCAAAGAGCTTAATTTTGCTCCTATATCTTATGGTCTTATGGGCATAACTCAAAGGTGATAGAAACTACAGAGCCAACAAGGGCAGAAAATGGTGGAATGATCCTCTTGTAGGATGTGGGAAGGCAGGTTCGAGAGTCCCTGAATGATTACACCTGCAAGTAGTGCATCCAGCTGCAGCTCTTAACAGACCATGCTAAGGATTTGGAGTGGGAACTGGATGAACAGATCATCTGGGAGACTGAGAGGTTGATAGACAGGACATCCAAGGTGTGGGGCACAGGTAACTGGGTGACTGTCAGGAGGGGGAATGGGGATTGGCAGTCAGAGCAGATTACCCCTGTGGCTATTCCCCTCGACAACAGGTACACTGCTTTGAACACTCTTAGGAAGGAAATGACCTCGCAGAGGAAAGCCACAGCGGTCAGGTCTCTGGCACTGAGTCTGACTCTGCGGCTCAGAAGGGAAGCTGGTGGAGAAGAGACAAGCTGTAGTGATAGGGGATTCATTGGTTAGGGGAATATAGTGGTCAAGTCATATAAGTAGTGTAAAAATAGTCTTGAGTAGTGTTCAGGGGTTCAATGTCCATTCAGAAATCTGGTGGCAGAGAGGAAGAAGCTGTTCCTGAAGCATTGAGTGTATGCCTCCAGGATCCTGTGCCTCTTCCCTGATGGTACAGATGAGAAGAGGGCATGTCCTGAGTAATAGGGGTCCTTAATGGCAGATGCTGCCTTTTTGAGGCATTGCTGCTGTGGTTGAGTACAAGAGTTTTGGATGGTATGTTGCCTCCAGGGTGCCAAGGGGGAATCAAGTCCATAGCATTCTCAAGTGGGAGAGTGAGTAGCCAGAGGTTGTGGTCCATGTCGGTTCCAATGATATAGGTAGGAGGGACGATGAGCTCCTGCAAAGTGAGTTCAAGGAGATAGGTGCTATGTTAAAGAGCAGGACTCCAAAGTTGTGATCTCAGGATTGCTATCAGTGCCACGTGCTAGTGAGGCCAGAACTAGGAAGATTATACAGTTTAACATGTGGCTAAGGAGTTGGTGTAGGAGGGAGGACATCAGATTATTGGACCATTGGGCTCTCTTCCAGGGAAGGTGGGACCTGTACAGAAGGGACAGTTTGCACCTGAATTGGAGGGGGTCTAATACCCTTGCAAGAGAGAGGCATACAACAAAGCAAAATTTAGTGCAAAGACAGAACATTGGGAAGCTTTTGAGAGCAACTAAAAGAATGATTAGGAGGGAAAAGATGAAATATGAAAGCAAGCTAGCAAGCAATATCAAAGTAGATAGTAAAAGCTTTTTCAAGTATGTAAAAAATAAGAGAGATGAGATATAGGACTGCTAGAAAATGAGACTGAAGAAATAATAACGGGGTGGGGGGGGACAAGATGGCAGATGAACTAAATGAGTATTTTGCATCAGTCTTCACTCTGGAAGACACTAGCAGTGTGCCAGATGTTGAAGGGTGTGAGGGAAGAGAAGTGAGTGAAGTTACTATTACAAGACAGAAGGTGATCAAAAAGCTGAAAGACCTAAGGGTACTTAAGTCACCCAGACCAGATAAGCTGCACCCTAGGGCTCTGAAAGCGGTAGCAGTAGAGATTGTGGAGGCATTAGTAATGATCTTTCAAATATCATTGGACTCTGGCATGGTGCCAGAGGACTGGAAAATTGCAGATGTCACTTCACTCTTTAAGAAAGGAGGAAGTCAGGAGAAAGGAAATTATAGTCCAATTAGCTTGACCTCAGTGATTGGAAAGATGTTGGAATCAATTGTTAAGGATGAGGTGATGGAAGTACTTGGTGACATAGAACATAATAGGACAAAATCAGCATGGATTCCTTAAGGGAAATCTTGCCTGACAAACTTATTGGAATTCTTTGAGGAGATTACATGTAGGATAGATATTATGGAAGTTGTGTATTTGGACTTTCAGAAGGCCTTTGACAAGGTGCCACATGTGAGGCTGCTTACCAAGTTAAGAGCCCATGGTACTATAGGAAATTTATGGTTAGAGCTTTGGCTGATTGGTAGGAGGTAGTGAGTGGGAATAAAAGAATCCTTTTCTGGTTGGCTGCCAGTGACTAGTGGTGTTCCGCAGGGGTCGGTGTTGTGACCACTTCTTTTTGTGCTGTATATAAATGATTTAGATGATGGGATAGATGGCTTTGCTGCCAAGTTTGCAGATGATATGAAGACAGGTAGCGGGACAGGTAGTGTTGAGGAAACAGATAGACTTCACAAGGACTTAGATTAGGAGAATGGGCAAGGAAGTGGCAAGTGAAATATAATGTTGGAAAATGCATGGTCATGCACTTTGGTAGTAGAAATAAATGTGCAGACTATTTTCTAAAGGGGAAGAAAATCCAAAAATCTAAGAGGCAAACAGACTTGGGAGCCCTTGTGCAGAACACCTTAAAGGTTAACTTGCAGGAAGGCTAGTGTAATGTCAGCATTCATTTCAAGACATCTACAAGAGCAGGGATGTGATGCTGAGGCTTTATAAGGCACTGGTGAGGCTTCACCTTGAATATTGTGAACAGTTTTGGGCTCCTCATCTAAAAAAAGATTGGAAAGGGTTCAGAGGAGGTTCACAAGAATGATTTTGGGAATGAAAGGTTATCATACGAGGAACGTTTGATAGCTCTGGGTCTGCGTTAGAGTGAGTTTTTGGGCAGATGATTCCTTTGCACTTAAATGGCTTGGGCACCAGTGTCCTGCTTGACAAAGTACTGTGGATTGAGTTCATTTGTAACAATGCATTTCCTAAAAGCTGTGAATGCCAGACGCTGCTGACGCCTCTGGGATGAAGTTTACAGGTAGTTTCGAAGACAGCATTATCTATACTTCATAGATATGAATTGTCTTCTATGTTAGCACGTAAAATGCCAAATAAACGTATTGTGGATTTTAACTTGCATTCCTAAAGGCTGTGGATACCAGCCTAGACATGCGGGCGTCAGGAGGAAAGGATAAAGTCAGAAGGTGTGATGTTTTGTATGTAGCTTCAAAGGAAAACATTGTTTATGTATTGTTTATACTGTGAATAGGGATTGCCTTTGTGTTTAGCATATAAATATCAAGCCCGCATTGGGCTAGCAGACCTTTCCACCAAAAGCGTCTCCGTCCGTATGATGCCTGCTGTACCTTCTTGTGTCAAATAAAGAAGCTGCTTTGTATCTACCAGTGACTCTGTCTCTCCAGTGATTTCATCCACGCTACAACAGTCTGTACTCGTTGGAATTTAGAAGGATGAGTGGGGGGGGGGATCTCATTGAAAACTTTTGAATGCCAAAAAGGCCTAGACAGAGTCGATGTGGAAAGAATGTTTCCCGTGGTGGGGGAGTCTAGGACAAGAGGGCATAGCCTCAGGATAAAGGGACGACCATTTAAAACAGAGATGCAGAGAAATTTCTATCGCCAGAGGGTTGTGAATATGTGGAATTTGTTACCACAGGCAGCTGTGGAGGCCAAGTAGCTGGGTGTATTAAGGCAGAGCTTGATAGGCTCTTGATTAGACATGGCATCAAAGGTTACGGGGAGAAGGTTAGGGAGTGGGGCTGATGAGAAAAAAACGGTGGAGCAACTCGTTGGGGTAAATAGCCTAATTCTGCTCCTATGTCTGATGGTCAGGAAGGTTTGCTAGTGCTGCACAGGTTGGATTTTATCTAGAGCAGCAGGGGGGTGGGAACCAGAGTGCCAGAACAGATAGTGGAGTGGTTTTGGAGAAAGATGTTGTTAAGCCTACATACTAAGTCAGGAATCAAAAGGTTGAGTGTGGTGGGACCAAAGTTCTGAGCCTTCAGTGCAAGGTGTATTATAGGAAGGACAGGTGAGCTTACGGCATGGATCAGCACATGGAATTTTGACATTGTAGCCATTAATGAGAACGACCGGTAGCTCAGTGATGTGGAGTTCCATTGTCTTAGACATGATGGAGCAGGAAGGATTAAAGGAAGAGGGTGGCATTATCGGTCATAGGAAATGTCATAGCAGTCCTCAGACAGGACACACTGGAGAGGCTAGCAAGGCTTTATGAGTAAAGCTGAAGAATATGAAGGGGATGACCATGTTAATGGGGATTATATTATATAACACTCAAGAGTCCACAGGATTTGGAGGAGCAAATTGTAGAGAGATTGCAGATTGCTGCAAGAAACATAAGGTTGTAAAAGTAGGTGATTTGAACTTTCCACATATTGACTCCCATACTGTAAATGGGCTGGTTGGGAAAGAGTTTGATAAATGTGTTCAGGAAAGTTTTCTGAATCAGCACATAGAGGTCCCAAATGGAGAGAGTGTGATATCCGATCTCCTATTAGGGATTGAGACAGGGCAGGTGACAGAAGTTTTTGTAAGGGAATACTTTGCATCTCATGATCATAATGCCATTGGTTTCAAGGAAGTTATGGAAAATGAGAGATCTGGTTTTCAGGTTAAGATTCTAATTTGTGGAAAGGCCGATTTTGATGGAATCAGAAAGGATCTGACAAGTGTGGATTGGGACAGACTGCTTTCTGGCAAAGGTGCATTTGATAAGGGAAATTGTCAGAATACGGAGTTTATCTGTTCCTGTCAGAATAAAAGACAATGGTAACAGGTTTAGAGAACCTTGTTTTTCAAGAGATATTGAGGCCCTGGCTAAGAAAACGAAGGAGATGCGTGGCAGGTAATGTATAGACAGGTAGGAACAAATGAGGTACTAGAGGAGTATAAGAGATGCAAGAGAACACTTAAGAAGGAAATCAGGAGGGCTAAAAGAATACATGAGGTTGTCTTGCAGACAAGATGAAGGAGAATACTAAGGGCTTCTACAGATATGCTAAGAGCAAAAGGATAGCCAGGAACAAAACAAGTCCTCTGGAAGATCAGAGTGATACTGTATGCTTAGAGCTGAAAGAGATAGGGGAGATCTGAAATGGATATTTTGCACCTGTATTTCCTCGAGTGACAAGCACAGAGTCTACAAAAGTGAGGCAAAGCATCAGTGAGGTCATGGACTGTATAGAGATTACAGAAGAGGCGGTGTTTGCTGTCTTGAGGGTGGATAGGTCTCACATGGTGTTCCCTCCGACCCTGTGGGAAGCAAGAACAGAAATTGCAAGGGCCCTAGCAGAGATATTTAAAACATCCTTAGCTATGGTGAGGTGCGGGAGGATTGGAGGATAGCTAATGCTGTTCCGGTGTTTAAGAAAGGCTCTGATATTAAGCCAGGAAATGAAAGGCCAGGGATCCTGACATCAGTAGTGGAAAAGTTATTAGAAGGTATTCAAGGGACCGGATCTAGGTATTTGGATAGACAGGCACTGATTAGGGATAGTCAACATGGTTTTATGGATGGTAGGTCATGCTTAACCAATCTTAAAGAGTTTTTCAAGGAAGTTACTAGGAAAGTTGATGAAGGCAAGGCAGTGGATGCTGTCTACATGGACTAACACAATATCTTTTGACAGGTCCCACTTGGGAGGTTGGTCAAGAAGGTTCAGTCACTTGGCATTTAAGACTAGGTAGAAAATTGGATTGGACATTAGCTTCACGAGATAGGCTGAGAGGGTTAGTAGATGGTTTCCCCAGTGACTGGTGTGACGAGAATACACATAGATTAAGATGTTAGCTGTCCTGTGCTGGCACCAGTGGGGTCAGCAGTTGGTTTGCCACCTGCCTTCAGGAGAGAGAGAGATAAGGAAAACAATGGAGCAGCATTTGGAGATGTTAATGAAGGGACGGGAGAGAGTAACGGAAGGAGAGCTGTCAAGATCGGCACCCCCTTTCAACCCTGAACTGTTTGAAGTGATGGACAGGCGATACCCCAGCAGGGGGATAAAAAGGGACAGGTTCGCTAAGGCAAGACACACACGACACCCGAGGTACGAGACCCTGGAAGCGGTGCGTCTCTCACAAGTCAGTGGGAAGTTTTGGAAGGACGGTTGCGGGACCAGGCCATAGACGCACAGGGTGGAAAGGCACGATCGGCGGGAACCTGGTGTGTGTCCACCCTTGCCTGGGTGCCGGGTTCACCACAGAGAAACGATCGTATCTGGAAACGGAGGGGTCACAGTCGGTGACCTCAGATGACATCACAATGGACTCGCCCGAAAGCTGACTGCGAAGGTCTGTGTGGAAGCCATTTTGAATATTCACTCGTTTTGCTCTCTCTCTCCTTCCCCCCACTGTCCATCTCCCACGGCAGCGATTACTGCGAACTGAACTGAACTAAATTGAACCGAACTTTGCGTCACTTTGAAACTGGTCATTTACCCCTCGACAACGATAGAGCTTGATTGATCCTGTTATCTTAATTCTGTGCACATGTGTGGTTATCATTGCTGAACTGTTGCATTCATTATCCTTTTGATTAGAGTACTGTGTTGCTTGTTTCTTTAATAAAACTTTCTTAGTTCTAGTAATCCAGACTCCAATTAAGTGATCCATTTCTGCTGGTTTGGCAACCCAGTTACGGGGTACGTAACATAAGTAGGGTTCTCGTCCGCGAGTTTGAATGCTAAATTTGGGACGGAGTAGATTGATTGGGTCAAAATTCCCGAAAGAAAGAAAAGACAAACAGCAGAAATGGAGACTGAGGAAATTATAAAGGTGCCGACCTTGGAGGCATTAGAGGATGCCAGGAAATTGGAATTGGTAGCTGTGGCCAAGCGGTTGAATCTTGCTAAGGGGAAGTCGACAATGAGGAGAGAGGAGATACACAGAGCTATTGTAGAGCACTATGTATCTAAAGGTGTGTTTCCCCAAGGGGAGCTGGAGGTGGTGTCTATTGAAAAACCTGCTGGAGACGCGGTACAGGTGCAGCTTGAAAAACTGAGACTTGAGCACGAGTTCCGGGTAAGGCAGTTGGAGCGAGAAGAGAAAGAGAGGGACAGACAGTTGGAGCGAGAAGAGAAAGAGAGGGACAAACAGTTGGAGAGAGAAGAGAAAGAGAGGCAATGGGAGCGAGAAGAGAGAGAGAGGCAGAGGGAAAGGGAATTCGAGTTGGAGAAGTTAAGGATAAGGGCAGAGCAGGGGCCCATGCCGAACCAAGGTGGAGGGTTCCGGGCGACCCAGGAGGTTAGGCTGGTTCCCCCATTTGACAATACCGACGTGGATCGGTACTTTCTCCATTTCGAAAAAGTTGCTACAAGTCAGGACTGGCCGAGGGATAAGTGGGCTGTTTTGCTTCAGAGTGTACTGAAAGGGAAAGCCCAACAAGCTTACTTAGCTTTGTCTGCGGAAGATGCCCAGAGGTATGAGGTGGTGAAAGAGGCCATCCTCAGGATTTATGAGTTGGTCCCGGAGGCATACCAGCAGAGGTTCCGGAATGCGAGGAAGCAGTGGGACCGCACGTATTTAGAGTTTGCCCGTGAGATGCAGACATATTGTGAGCGTTGGTGCACCTCGAAGGGGGTAGAGGGGGATTATGACAGACTGCTACAGCTGATCCTGATTGAGCAGTTTAAAGGTTGTATCCCTGAAGGTATGAGACCCTACCTAGATGAGAAGGAGGCAGCCACGTTAGCCACAACTGCTAAGTTAGCGGATGAGTATGCGCTGACGCATAAAATGAAGTTTGCCCCAAGTAAAGGCTACCAGGAGGGTAGTCAGGACGGCAGGGAGAGTCCGCCAGAAAAGTCAGAAAGTAAGCCGGGGACTAGTGAGAAGGATAAGGTAGACCGGGAGCAGTCTGGTAGGAAGTCTCCTGGGGTCGTCTGTTATAATTGCGGGAAGTCGGACACTTTGCGTCCAGGTGCTTTGCCCCAAAGAAGGAGACGGGAAAAGGAAAAACGGCAATTTTGACTGGCTGTATCGAGCTGGTAAATGAACCACTAGGACAGGACAGGTCTGCCAAAGTTCAGGAAGGGCGCGAGAGGTTTATCTCGTCCGGATTGGTGTCAGTGAAGGAGAGGTTAAAACCAATTCCAGTGCGGATCTGGAGAGACACGGGAGCGTGTCAGTCACTAATACTGAAGAGTGTATTAGAGATTAGCTCAGAGACCCAGACTGGGGAGGTCAAGGTCAAAGGTATTGGGGAAGGGACAGAGGCCGTCGCTTTGCACCAGATACACTTACAAAGCAACCTGGTCTCTGGACTAGTCACAATCGGGGTGAGGCCCGAATTACCGATGAAAGGCGTGGAAGTCTTGCTCGGTAATGACGTCGCCAGGGGAATCGTGTTCCCAGCCGTGAGATTGACAGGTCAGCCTGCCAGCATTGAGGCCCCGCCCATGGACTCACAGGTTCATCACGGGACTGCAGTAGTAAATTTAGCCGAGACGTCTCTGCCAGCCTTGTACGAGAAGGGGGTAGAAAGTGAAAAGAAGGAGTGTAGTGAAACAAGAGGTAGTGAGGGAGCTGAGACAGACTTAGCATTAGCCAGGAAAGAATCTGTGCAGGCGCAGGAGCAAGACGAGGGGCTGATGGTTTTGGCAGAGACAGCTCTCTCTGACGCAGAATTAACAAGGGAACCAGTAGGCTATTGTGTGGAGGAGGAAGTGCTAAGGAAGAAAGGGAGACCAAGTACCGTACCCGCAGATGAGGAATGGGGGGGGGTGCAAAAGAGTTATGAGGATGAGATTTTTAACCTGGCCCACAAGGTTACCCCCGGTGGACATTTTGCGGTGCTGGAGGAAACAGTTGGTGGAATCATGAAAGAGGTTTACCGGCTGCCCAGGAGGAAGGATGTTATTGATTATGGCCGACGCGAACTGAGACGGTCACAGGCTTTTGATATGCTAACAAACCTAGTCGATATTAGCTCGGAAATCAATGAAGCTAGGGTCCCCCTGATAAGAGAAAAAAACCATTTTGAAAAGATGAGTATGGTATCAACCAGATGGGAGAAGGCTATTGTTTTGACCAGCTCTGCTGATAAGGTCTCTCCCTTAATCCCCGAACAAAGCGACTCTTTAGGAGAAGTAATTTAACAACTCGCACACGTGTGTTTGATTGTCCCTAGGCGATGCAAAGAACTGGGACGTTGGATGGTGTTTGTTAACTAGGCCAGACTAGCGGGCACCATTCCTATAGAATGAGTAATTCAGTGACTAAAGGGCTGACGAGCACAGAGGTGTGTATTGGCGATGTAATACGGCTGTCTGAAGCCAGCTTGATAGTGAACCTTGAAAAAAATGAGTTCGGCCACACAAAGACCACTTACCTGGGAATTGTGGTGACACAGGGGCAGCTGGCAGCGATGCAAGCTAAAGTGTGGGCTATCTCTGACATCCCAACCCCGACAGACAAGAGGGCCCTCAGAAGGCTCTTGGAGATGGTGGGGTACTGTAGGAAGTTTTGCAATAACTCTGCGGTTACTACCCCTCCCCCTCCTACTAAGCCCTTGCAAGAGAAAACTAAGTCGGAATGGGACGACCCTTGTTATTGTGGTCCGGGACGAAACCCAATGAGAGGTTACATTGATCGCAATTCATCAGTGTTTTTGGCCACTATGAAGTTTGCTAAGTTGGAGCCTGGTCCAAGGGATTATTAATAACACATATAAAAGGAACAGAAAATGTGATGGCTGACTGTCTGTCAGGTGTTGACAACTTCAAATTCGCTGTGTTAGCCAAATAGCTGATAAAGATGTGTATTTGTGTGTATCAAATAATGTATTCATGTTTGTAATTTTTACCCCGGTAAAAATCCTTAAAGGGGGGAAGTGTGACGAGAATACACATAGATTAAGATGTTAGCTGTCCTGTGCTGGCACCAGTGGCGTCAGCAGTTGGTCTGCCACCTGTCTTCAGGAGAGAGAGAGATAAGGAAAACAATGGAGCAGCATTTGGAGATGTTAATGAAGGGACGGGAGAGAGTAACGGAAGGAGAGCTGTCAAGATCGGCTCACCCTTTGAACCCTGAACTGTTTGAAGTGATGGACAGGCGATACCCCAGCAGGGAGATAAAAAGGGACAGGTTCGCTAAGGCAAGACACACACGACACCCGAGGTAACGAGACCCTGGAAGCAGTGCATTTCTCACAAGTCGGAGGGAAGTTTTGGAAGGCCGGTTGCAGGACCTGGCCATTGACGCACAGGGTGGAAAGGCACAATCGGTGGGAACCTGGTGTGTGTCCACCCTTGCCTAGGTGCCAGGTTCAGCGCAGAGAAACAATCGTATCGGGAAACGGAGGGGTCACGGTCGGTGACCTCAGATGACATCACAAAGGGCTCGCACGAAAGCTGACTGCAAAGGTCTGTGTGGAAGCCGTTTGAATTTTCATTCGTTTTGCTCTCTCTCTCTCCTTCCCCCCACTGTCCATCGCCACGGCAACGATTACTGCGAACTGAACTGAACTAAATTGAACTGAACTTTGCGTCACTTTGAAACTGGTCATTTACCCCTCGACAACGATAGAGCTTGATTGATCCTGTTATCTTAATTCTGTGCACATGTGTGGTTATCATTGCTGAACTGTTGCATTTATTATCCTTTCGATTATTGTGTTGCTTGTTTCTTTAATAAAACTTTCTTAGTTCTAGTAATCCAGACTCCAACTGAGTGATCCATTTCTGCTGGTTTGGCAACCCAGTTACGGGGTACGTAACACTGGAAGCCTGTGCCAAGTGGTATGCCACAGGGATCTGTGCTGGGTCCATTGTTATTTGTCATCTATGTGAATGATCTGGATGATAAGGTGGTTAACTGGATCAGCAAATTTGTAGATGACACCAAGTTTGGGGGTGTAGTGGAGAGTAAGTTTGCAACAGAATCTGGATCAGCTGGAAAAATGAGCTGAAAAATGGCAGATGCCGACAAGTGTGAGGTGTTTCACATCATGGGACTAACATAGTGAGCAGGAGGGCACTGAGGAGTGCAGTAGAACAGAGGGATCTGGGAATACAGATCCGTAATTCCTTGAAATTGATATCACAGGTTGATGGTGTCAGAGAGAAAGCTTTTGGCACATTGGCTGTCATAAGTCAATATATTGAGATGTTATGTTGAAATTGTATAAAACATTATTGTTGTTATTAGGTGCCATCTGGTCGTTATCCACAGGGTTTTCGTGACAAGATATGGAAGTAGATTGCCAGGCCTTTCTTCCACACAGATATAGATGCTGAGACCCAGCCAGATTTAAATCCTCCTCGGAGTCCATTGCTGATGCCACTACACCACTAGCTAGCCCATAAGACATTGGTGAGGCCTAATTTGGAGTATTGTGGTTCAGTTTTGATCATCTACCTACAGGAAAGATGTAAATAAGTTTGAAAGACCACAGAGAAAATTTACAAGGATGTTGCCAGGTCTGGAGGACCAGAGTTAAAGGTCAAAGGTCAAGGGTTATTTATTATCAAAGTATACAACTCTGAAATTCTTCTTCTCCAGATAGCCATGAAATCAAGAAAGAAAAATGGCAGCATAATCATCAACCCCACCCACCCCCCCAAATCCCTCTTCCTCCCCACACAAAAGGAACAGAAATAGAACAGGCACATCAACCCCCAAACCCACCTCCCCTGCATACAAAGAAAGAAGAAAGATCAGGCAAAAAACGCAGAATATAAAAAACTATAAGACTGAGAAAAGTCTATAGTCCAAGTCCACATCCAAAATACAGAAAACCTGGGTAATATTCTCCAGGCACAATGGCAGGCCTTTCCCTTTCCAGTAGCAGAGGGACCCCACCAGTGATCAAAAGGCAGTCTCCCTTCTCAGGTAGCAAAGCAATCCCCCAGTGATCAAAAGGCAGTCTCCCCTCTCCAGTGGCAGAGCCATCCCACCAGTGATCAAAAGGCAGTCTCCCCTCTCCAGTAGCAGAGCCATCCCACCAGCGATCAAAAGGCAGTCTCCTCTCTCTGATAGCAGAGCAATCCCCCTGTGATCAAAAGGCTATCTCCTGTGTCTGGCAGCAGAATGATTCCCCCGGCAATAAAAGACAGCCAGCCGGCGCTCACCTTCTGCATTCAAATAAGAACTGGAATTTGATTGTAAAGAAGCTGGGACAGCGGAAACCTGATTGGATAAGGAGGGATGGACAATGCATATATACCACCAAATAGGATGTGCCTAGGCATCATCTCTGAAGAAGATGGCACAGTTTGTCATCAAAATTTCGGTTAAAATCGATACCTGCTCCTGTTTAGAAGTCCAAGAAGAGTTTATTTCTCAGATATGCTGGGAAAGCTCTAGAACCATAGAACCATAGAAACTACAGCACAGAAACAGGCCCTTTGGCCCTTCTTGGCTGTGCCGAACCATTTTCTACCTAGTCCCACTGACCTGCACACGGACCATATCCCTCCATACACCTCCCATCCATGTATCTGTCCAATTTATTCTCAAATGTTAAAAAAGAACCCGCATTTACCACTTCGTCTGGCAGCTCATTCCATACTCCCACCACTCTCTGTGTGAAGAAGCCCCCCCCCTAATGTTCCCTTTAAACTTTTCCCCCCTCACCTTTAACCATGTCCTCTGGTTTTCTTCTCCCCTTGCATCAGTGGAAAAAGCCTGCTTGCATTCACTCTATCTATACCCATCATAATTTTATATACCTCTATCAAATCTCCCCTCATTCTTCTACGCTCCAGGGAATAAAGTCCTAACCTATTCAACCTTTCTCTGTAGCTGAGTTTCTCAAGTCCTGGCAACATCCCTGTAAGCTTTTAGCCTCTAGAGCTTTTTTCATGGAAGAAAACATTGAAGTCAAATGGGTCAAGGGCAGTGGAAGTAGACAAACTAATTTTCTTTGTTCTTGTCATGTGCTTGAAGGAGATGGAGATACCCATTATGTGAGACTGTCCTTACAGTCCCCACTCTCCACCCCTCCCCCTCCCGCCTTTTTGTGAACTCTGAGTTGATTCTTGCTCTGGGATAATCTAATCAGAGAAATTGAACGTGGACTCAAGGAGCTTCAGCTAGTGACCTGCTAAACCAAAGACCATTCTCAGCCAAGTATCCATTTATTAGAATGTCACCCAGGTGGCAGGCTTGCAGGAGGAGCAATCTGTAATCTCATCAGACAGTGTCTGGGTCACCTAGTTTAACTGGTTCATACCAGTCAAAGTTGATAGGAACGAAGGTACGGGGCTGGGAGTGGGTCAGAAACCAAAGAACAATGTTGGTTGTAGCCCTGAACCAGAGCCAATAAAAAGGTGTTAAGGGTCAATCAGGTGACATATATCCAAAGCGTCTTAAAAGCCAACATGAAGAAATGTAACATTGACATCAACAATTCGGAAACCAATGCCAAGGACAGGAAACTATGGCAAGCCTTCATTTGAGAAGGAACAGCAACTTCCAAAGCCAAAAGATGTGCAGAATTAGAAGAAAAGAGAAGAAAATGGAAAGAGAGGCAGCAACAACCAAAGCCCGATCTGCCATCTGGAACTACCTGTCCTGAATGTGGAAGAACTTTCAAAGCCAAGATTGGACTCATAAGCCACTTGAGAGCCCATAAATAGATCAACAGAACGAAGACCATTATCCTCAACCTCAAGGGATAGCCACAACAACGATACTGGAACACTACATTTGAATTGATAAGGAATGAATATAAAAGTGGACACTTCAGTTCCACTATCAGCGATAACTTCGGAGAATCACAATCGCAAGGAAGAACTCCCATGCCAGGGGCTGGGAGAAGAAAAGAATCGATTGTCTGGTCAGTGGAGATCCCCTATTCCAGTGTTATAAATTGGAAAAGTAGTCTCAGTGAATGCTGGTACAAAGGGAACTGTAAAGTTCACGTTCTAAATTGTTGGCCCAGGGTTAACATAGTTACATTGTTCTTTGTGCAGAGACAATAAAATGCAAGCTTCAATTAATTACGAGTTATGTAGTGAGTTTTCTAACCTACTTCCATTGACAAAGGGGCAACAGTGCCACCCCAACCTTTGTCCAGCATCCAAAGCCCTGGATGATCTGAGTGGGTCTGGTGGAGCTCCTCGATGAGTGATGGGTCCAAGATGAAAATGGACTGCACCCAAGACCTCTCCACCAGCATACCCTTCCCAATCGACCAGGTACTGCATTCCCAGTCCACAACAATGTGAATCCACCAGCTGGCAAACCATGATTGGAATGATGTAATGGATAATCTTAAAGGGATCAGTGCAGCAGGGTGAGAGCTTGCGATTGTCGGTGAGCATAGGCAGATTTCAAGTGGACAGCCAGATTATAGTCTCCAAGCTGGAGAAGTCTGGCTGGGCACCAACAGCCATTAGCCTGGCAGCAATAGCCAATAGCTGCTAAATGGCCCTCTGTGCTCACTAACAAGTATTTCACTGTGGGACAACCAGGGTTGTGGTGCTCAGGACCTCCATCATTAACTCTTCTGTGTGGAATAACGGGGGTTAGTAATCATGAAGCACTTCAGATACCCCTGGCAGAGGAGGTCTGATTATTGTGGGACAAATTGGCCCAAAGCAGATACTTCTTCCACGTGGAGGGATTGGAGGCAGCAAAGCATCTCAGAAACTTCTCCACTTGCTCATTGGCTCTTTCTGACTGACCACTGGTCTGTCACAACCACGGATTCGGCAGCGCAGTAGATACGGCAATTGCGCTTGCGAATATGCATGTGTCAGCTAATTATTATTTCATTGTGATAGTATTTAACTCCATACTTGTTGTCGTAGTGCTTGTCGAGACTTGGACACAGCACAGCAACGCTTCACTGCCTGTTTGCATTCGGCCTTGCCTGAGAAATTGGGCTGTCAAGTCAACTGACTCTGAAGACTAGCGGTATTCATTTAATGTTTAGTTGTACTTTTCAGTAGCAGTGTAGGCTTCATTTTCCATTTAAGAGATTTAGTTAACGGCCCCATTTGGCCTAGTATTTATTGTTCTCTTTCCCCTTTAACACTGTTCGTATTAAAGTCTGTGAACTATTGACCCGGTTCAGTGTCTCTCACTCCACACTTGGGCCATGTCCGAGCCTGGTGACATGATCTGCTTATGATAGCCAGTGGACAAACACATGAGGTGTGGAAGAGGGAGCAGAATGCTCTCCAGAAGCGGGTGACAAATTGTTGGCCCAGTTCAACACAATGTCCTGGGGGCGGGGCGGGGGGGGAACGCTATGGAGGCAGACTACATGTTGGAGAACTAGGTCTGCCATCTCAGTGGCTGAAGAAAGTTTGGGGAAAGCAAAGAAGTGGGTTGTCTGAGGGAGCCAGTCTACCACTTTTACGATACCGTGGCCCCATCAGAAGGTGGCAAACCCATGGCAGTATGAAACCATGGGTGTCGAGGGGCCGCAGGTTGGAAAAATTGGACTGGACACATTGAGGGCAGGCAGAGACGAACTGATGCAAATCTGTGATCATGGTGGACCACCAGAATTGTTGCAAAAAATCTAGAATCCTTGTGCACCAGGATGGCCAGAGAGGGATAAGGAATGTTTTCACTGGAGTGCTTCAGAGGATGGAATGATGGGCTGAGGGTCAGTATCCATTTCAGCAGGGTTGAACTGTTGTGCAGGGAGATTAGCGAGAGCTACTGAGGTGACTTTAAACTAGAATGGTTGGGGGGTGGGAATCAAATTAAAGAGGCTAGGTGAGAGGAGGTTAGTTCACAACAGGGGGATGGGAACCAGTACAGAGAGACAGAGGGGTATAAAATGAGGGTAGAAGCAAAAAGTAGTAAGGTGAAAAGTAAAAGTGGCAGGCCAACAAATCCAGGGCAAGCATCAAAAAGGGCCACTTTTCAACATAATTGTATAAGGGCTAAGAGATTTGTAAAAGCGTGCCTGAAGGCTCTGTGCGTCAATGCAAGGAGCATTCATAACAAGGTGGTTGAATTAAAAGTGCAGATTGTTATTAATGAATATGATATAGTTGGGATCACAGAGACATGGCTCCAGGGTGACCAAGGATGGGAGCTCAACATTCAGGGATATTCAATATTCAGGAGGGATAGACATGAAAGAAAAGGAGGTGGGGTGATGTTGCTGGTTAGAGAGGAGATTAACGCAATAGAAAGGAAGGACATAAGCCAGGAGGATGTGGAATCGATATGGGTAGATCTGCATAACACTAAGGGGCAGAAAACGCTGGTGGGAGTTGTGTACAGCCACCTAACAGTAGTAGTGAGGTTGGGGATGGTATTAAACAGGAAATTAGAAATGTGTGCAATAAAGGAACAGCAGTTATAATGGGTGACTTCAATCTACATGTAGATTGGGTGAACCATATTGGTAAAGGTGCTGAGGAAGAGGATTTCTTGGAATGTATGTGGAATGGTTTTTTGAACCAACATGTCGAGGAACCAACTAGAGAGCAGGCTATTCTGGACTGGGTATTGAGCAATGAGGAAGGGTTAATTAGTAATCTTGTCGTGAGAGGCCCCTTGGGTAAGAGTGACCATAATATGGTGGAATTCTTCATTAAGATGGAGAGTGACATAGTTAATTCAGAAACAAAGGTTCTGAACTTAAAGAAGGGTAACTTTGAAGATATGAGACGTGAATTAGCTAAGATAGACTGGCAAATGACACTTAAAGGGTTGATGGTGGATATGCAATGGCAAGCATTTAAAGATCACATGGATGAACTACAACAATTGTTCATCCCAGTTTGGCAAAAGAATAAATCAAAGAAGGTAGTGCACCCGTGGCTGACAAGGGAAATTAGGGATAGTATCAATTCCAAAGAAGAAGCATACAAATTAGCCAGAGAAAGTGGCTCACCTGAGGACTGGGAGAAATTCAGAGTTCAGCAGAGGAGGACAAAGGGCTTAATTAGGAAGGGGAAAAAAGATTATAAGAGAAAACTGGCAGGGAACATAAAAACTGACTGTAAAAGCTTTTATAGATATGTGAAAAGAAAAAGATTGGTTAAGACAAATGTAGGTCCCCTACAGACAGAAACAGGTAAATTGATTATGGGGAGCAAGGACATGGCAGACCAATTGAATAATTACTTTGGTTCTGTCTTCGCTAAGGAGGACATAAATAATCTTCCAGAAATAGTAGGGGACAGAGGGTCCAGTGAGATGGAGGAACTGAGGGAAATACATGTTAGTAGGGAAGTGGTGTTAGATGAATTGAAGGGATTAAAGGCAGATAAATCCCCGGGGCCAGATGGTCTGCATCCCAGAGTGCTTAAGGAAGTAGCCCAAGAAATAGTGGATGCATTAGTGATAATTTTTCAAAACTCTTTAGATTCTGGACTAGTTCCTGAGGATTGGAGGGTGGCTAATGTAACCCCACTTTTTAAAAAAGGAGGGAGAGAGAAACCAGGGAATTATAGACCGGTTAGCCTAACATTGGTGGTGGGGAAACTGCTAGAGTCAGTTATCAAAGATGTGATAACAGCACATTTGGAAAGCAGTGAAATCATTGGACAAAGTCAGCATGGATTTGTGAAAGGAAAATCATGTCTGACAAAACTCATAGAATTTTTTGAGGATGTAACTAGTAGAGTGGATAGGGGAGAACCAGTGGATGTGGTATATTTGGATTTTCAAAAGGCTTTTGACAAGGTCCCACACAGGAGATTAGTGTGCAAACTTAAAGCACACGGTATTGGGGGTAAGGTATTGATGTGGATAGAGAATTGGTTGGCAGACAGGAAGCAAAGAGTGGGAATAAACGGGACCTTTTCAGAATGGCAGGCAGTGACTAGTGGGGTACCGCAAGGCTCAGTGCTGGGACCCCAGTTGTTTACAATATATATTAATGACTTGGATGAGGGAATTAAATGCAGCATCTCCAACTTTGCGGATGACACAAAGCTGGGCGGCAGTGTTAACTGTGAGGAGGATGCTAAGAGGATGCAGGGTGACTTAGATAGGTTAGGTGAGTGGGCAAATTAATGGCAGATGCAATTTAATGTGGATAAATGTGAAGTTATCCACTTTGGTGGCAAAAACAGGAAAACAGATTATTATCTGAATGGTGGCCGAATAGGAAAAGGGGAGGTACAACGAGACCTGGGTGTCATTATACACCAGTCATTGAAAGTGCGCATGCAGGTACAGCAGGCGGTGAAAAAGGCGAATGGTATGCTGGCATTTATAGCAAGAGGATTCGAGTACAGGAGCAGGGAGGTACTACTGCAGTTGTACAAGGCCTTGGTGAGACCACACTTGGAGTATTGTGTGCAGTTTTGGTCCTCTAATCTGAGGAAAGACATCCTTGCCATAGAGGGAGTACAAAGAAGGTTCACCAGATTGATTCCTGGGATGGCAGGACTTTCATATGATGAAAGACTGGATGAACTAGGCTTATACTCGTTGGAATTTAGAAGATTGAGGGGGGATCTGATTGAAATGTATAAAATCCTAAAGGGATTGGACAAGCTAGATGCAGGAAGACTGTTCCCGATGTTGGGGAAGTCCAGAACGAGGGGTCACAGTTTGAGGATAAAGGGGAAGCCTTTTAGGACCGAGATGAGGAAAAACTTCTTCACACAGAGAGTGGTGAATCTGTGGAATTCTCTGCCACAAGAAACAGTTGAGGCCAGTTCATTGGCTATATTTAAGAGGGAGTTAGATATGGCCCTTGTGGCTAAAGGGATCAGGGGGTATGGAGGGAAGGTTGGTACAGGATTCTGAGTTGGATGATCAGCCATGATCACACTGAATGGCGGTGCAGGCTCGAAGGGCCGAATAGCCTACTCCTGCACCTATTTTCTATGTGAGAGGACATCTGCCTTAGTGTTATTGGAGCTGGGTCAATAGGAAGGATGAAGTTCATAGAAACATAGAAAACCTACAGCACAATACAGGCCCTTCGGCCCACAAAGCTGTGCTGAACATGTCCTTACCTTAGAAATTACCTAGCGTTACCTATAGCCCTCTATTTTTCTAAGCTCCATGTACCTATCCAGGAGTCTCTTAAAAGACCCTCATATCCGCCTCCACCACCATTGCCGGCAGCCCATTCCACACACTCACCATTCTCTGCGTAAAAAACTTACCCCTGACATCTCTTCTGTACCTTCTTCCAAGCACCTTAAAACTATGCCCTCTCGTGCTTGCCATTTCAACCCTGGGGAAAAGCCTCTGACTATCCACACAAACAATGCCTCTCATCATCTTATACACCTCTATCAGGTCACCTCTCATCCTCCATCGCTCCAAGGAAAAAAGGCTGAGTTCACTCAACCTATTCCTTATGGCATACTCCCAAATCTAGGCAACATCCTTGTAAACTTCCTCTGCACCTTTTCTATGATTTCCAATCTTTCCTGCAGTGAGGCGACCAGAACTGAGCACAGTACTCCAAGTGGGGCCTGACCAGGGTCCTATATAGCTGCAACATTACCTCCGGACTCCTAAGCTCAATCCCACAATTGATAAAGACCAATGCACCATATGCCTTCTTAACCACAGAGTCAACCTGTGCAGCTTTGAGTGTCCTATAGACTCGGACCCCAAGGTCCCTCTGATCCTCCACACCACCAAGAATCTTACCATTAATACTATATTCTGTCATCACACAAACGTGTATTTGACCTACCAAAATGAACCACCTCACACTTATCTGGGTTGATCTCCATCTGCCACTTCTCAGCCCAGTTTTGCATCCTATCAATGTCCCGCTGTAACCTCTGACAGCTCTCCACACTATCCACAACACCCCCAACCTTTGTGTCATCAGCAAATTTACTAACCCATCCCTCCACTTCCTCATCCTGGACACTTATAAAAATCATGAAGAGTAGGGGTCCCAGAATAGATCCCTGAGACTCACCACTGGTCACCAACCTCTATGCACAATATGATCCGTCTACAACCACTCTTTACCTTCTGTGGGCAGGCCAGTTCTGGATCCATAAAGCAATGTCCTCTTGGATCCCATGCCTCCTTACTTTCTCAATAAGCCTTGCATGGGGTACCTTGTCAAATGTCTTGCTAATATCCATCTACACTACATCTACTGCTCTACCTTTATCAATGTGTTTAGTCTGTCTGTCTGTCTAGGTACCATATCCGATGCAGACTTTGGTGACCATGGTTTTCCATATAGACCTATCCTTCGTTCTTTGGATGACTTCCATTTCCTCGATGTGTAGCCACCTGGCTAGGCATTTGATGTACATAAGCCGAGGTCTTCCTCTAGGTTTGCTCCCCTCAATCTTTCCAGAGAGTATGAGTTTTTCTAGTTCATCTTTCCGCATGATGTGTCCTAGGAATCTGAGTTGTCTTTCTCTTATTGTTGGTACGAGTGATCGAACTGCTTGGGCTCTTCTGAGAACTTCTTCATTTGATGTGTGTGTGGTCCATGATATTTTTAACATTCTCCTGTAGAACCATAATTCAGCTGCTTCCAGTCTCTTTTCCATTGCTGGGAAAATGGTCCAGCATTCAGTTCCATAAATCAGGATTAGATTAGATTAGATTATGAGGACACTCAGTCCTCGTTTGTTGTCATTTAGAAATGCATGCATTAAAAAATGATACCATCTTCCTCTGGTATGATATCACAGAAACACAAGACAGACCAATAAATGACAGGATAGACAAGACAGGATAGAATAAATGTAGCAATGCAGTATTCTGTTTTTAGTGTGCGTGCTCATCTTTCTGTCTATTAATATGGTCTTCATTTTTTGGAAAGCTTCTTTTGCCATTGCTATTCTGTATTAGATATCTGTGTCGCACCTGCCATTACTTGTTATTAGGCTGCCAAAATATTTGAATTTGTTGACTTGTTTGATGTTTGTATTTCGGATCTTGATCACACATTGTGGGATGTTTGTCTTTCTGGAGATGACCATGCTTTTTGTCTTCTTGGTGTTGATTGAGAGGCCTCTGTGATTACTTTCTGCTGCCACTATAGTGAGTAGTTCTTCTAGTTTTGTTTCTGAGTCAGCTATTAGTACGATGTCATCAGCATATCTGATGTTATTTATATTATGGCCTCCAATTGTGAACCCTTTGATGTCTTTGATATTTCTCAAGATACTTTCACCATACAGGTTGAATTAATCTGGCAAAGAGACACAACCTTTCCTTACTCCTCTCATGGGGTATATGGGGTATATGGGGTATATGGGGTGTCAGGGAGGGGTAGCACCTCTGGTGGGGGAACATGTCGCATCCTCTTCAGGGTGGTTAGTCCACCTTTGGTCCCCACCTGGCACTCAGCTCTCACCTGTGGCTCCCCGTAGCTGTTTGCATGCGACAGCAGCCACACCCTGGCCAACGGCTTTGACAAGCCGGCTAAACCAGGTGAGGGTAGCCGACGGGTCTCAAACCCTCGGTGAGATAGGGAGTTGTCTATCCCAGCATGTGAAGACAGACTCCGGCGGACTGAGTGGATGAGACCCACAGAAGGTCCAACGGTCAAGAAGGTGGTCTCTGCAAGCGTCGTGGAACGTGTAGAGCAGGACAAGACACAGAAGACGTCCTGGTCATCCACTGCGCCTAGTCCCATCTCCAGCCGTCTCGACTCTGTCTTGCCACTGGATCCAGATGGGAATTGGGAAGAGAGAGTGAGGCTGACGCTGCGCAACTCTCCCTCACTTAAATCCAAATCACGCACTAGTCTCGACACCATCATTATGGTGTCAAGGTCCTCATCGATGTTGACGATGGATGAACATCCACTCCTCTCATGATATTCACATACTCACTCACTTCTCCTTCTATTCTGATGGATGCTGTCTGGTCCCAATATAAGTTTCTTAGGAACGTATATCTTTCCCATCTATGTCAAGATCTTGAAGCATTTCCAGAAGATCTTGGTGTCTGACAGTGTCAAAAGCTCTTGTATAGTCAATGAAACATAGGTAGATGTCTTTTTGTACCTAGATGGCTTGTTCACAGCTCATCAGTAGCATTAAAATTGCATTTCTGGTTCCAGTGTTTTCCACAAAACCGTATTGTTCTTTACTGATTTCTGGTTTTATACAGCATCTTGCTCTCATCATGATTACTCTGAGAATAATTTTTGCCACATGGCTCATCAGGCTTATTGTACGATGTAACTCACATTCTGCTGCTCCCTCTTTCTTTGCAAGTGTGATGAACACTGATTTACTTAAATCTTCAGGTATCTCCCCACGATCATAGATTTCATTTGCTATTTCTGTTATTTTCTCGATTTCAAAATCTTCTAAGGCCAGTATCATTTCAACAGCGATGTTGTCTGGACCAGTTGCTATGTTATGTTTTGTTTTATTTATGGCTGCTTGAATTTCTAATTTTAGAATGCTAGGTCCTTCAAGATTATTCTTTATATTCGGTTTTTCTCCTCTTTGGTCTTCGAAAAGTTATTTTATATATCCTGTCCATCTGTTTAGGATTTCTCTTTGTTCATAATTAAGCTGCTGTCTTTTGTCTTGATGCATCCACCTGCTGAGCAAGGTAATTTCCCTGTTAGTTCTTTATTCTTTGCATCAACTTTGTTCCAGGGTTATGGGTTTGTAGCATTTCTACCTCTGAGCATTTCTCATTTAGCCATCTGTCTTTAGCTTCTCTGCATTTTCTTTTTATTGCCTTAACAAGTTGTTTGTATTCTTCACTGCCTCTTGGTTTGATGGTTTGTTTTTGTTGCATCAATTGTATTATATCTTCAGTGATCCATTTCTTCTTACTTTTCCGGTCTTTTCATGGGATGGTTTCTTTTGCAGCTACAACCATGGATTCCTTCAGTATGTCCCGTAAAAGATTTGCCTCCTTCATCCTGCAGCAATTGAAAACGGTTTTTCACCCTGATTGTGTATTGTTTTCAGATGAGGGTTGTTTTGTAGTTGTTGATAATCCAGTGGTTCTGATCTTTTTGATCTTTTTTTTAAACTTTCTCATCTTTATTTTCATTTTGCAAATGACTGATATGTGGTCGTTTCCACAGATTACTCCAGGGTAGCTCTTAGATGGAGTTATCGAGATTTTGAATCTGTTATTGATTGTTATGTAGTCGATTTGATTTTTATTGTTCCCATCTGGGCTTCTCCATGTCCATTTCCTTCTTGGATGTCGTTTAAACCAAGTGTTGGTGATTATCTGATTGTTTGCTTTACGCCATCATATAAGCTTTTCTCCTCTTTCATTTCTTCCTCCCAATCTCTGGTCTCCAACAATATGGTCTTCTCTTCCCCCACCAGCTTTTGCATTGAGGTCGCCCATGACTATGATGGCTTCTTGTGATTTGCATTCTTCTAGTGCTTTGTCTAGGGAGTGGTAGAAGGCATCAATTTCTTCCTCTGAGCTTGCTATTGTGGGTGCATATACTTGGATGATAGAGATGTTGTTTTGTTGTCCTTTTAGTTTGATTAGCATCATTCTGTTTGAGATATGCCAGTCTCCTAGCAGGCTCTTGGATGTTTCTTTGTCTAAGATGATTGCAACACCCTTTTCATGTTTATCTCCTCCAGAGTACATCATCTCGTAGTCGTCTAATTGGAATACTCCAGTGCCCTTCCATCTTATTTCACTTAGGCCTAGGATACTGACTTCTAGCCTCTTCATTTCTAATTTTACGCTTTCTAGCTTACCAGCTTGGTGCAGGGTTCGAACATTGCAAGTGGCAATTCGCAGTCTCTTGTTCTTGCAGACAGTAGTGGTATGACGATCCGGGCTCACCCATCTGTTTACATGATATCCTGTACCGAGCGAGGTATCCGCACTATTTGGAAGGGGGCTGCCACTTACGCTGTTGTCTTTTACATTTGGTTATGTATTAACCATGGTTGTACGAGGGATAAAATACAAGAAGTAGCTTCCCCTTGCTTGCTTCTGATGCAGTGTCTTTACAAGACGGGTGACCCTGACCATTGTCCTATTAAAAGGATCTACTGCTCAGCGTTTGAGAAGCAGGAACCATCGATTGTGTTACTCACAACTTGCCTTCTGCTTCAGTCACCACCTGCATTCCGTGCCTTCGTTGTAACCCAAGTAGGGAGGCTAACAGGTGCTACACCTTGCCTAAGGGTGACCTGGAGGTAGCTGTGGTTAATGGTGACCTCATTACCCAAAGCAAGTGCTCCACAGCTGGATGTAGTTTATCCTCAGACCCAGGAGAAGTGTTTAGTCACATCCTCAAAAAAATTCAATCAGCCTTGTAAGGCACAACCTGCCTTTCACAATGCCATGCTGACTATTCCTAATCATATTACGCCTCTCCAAATGTTCATAAATCCTGCTTCTCAGGATCTTCTCCATCAACTTACCAACCACTGAAGTAAGACTCACTGGTCTATAATTTCCTAGGCTATCTCTACTCCCATTCTTGAATAAGGGAATAACATCTGCTACCCTCCAATCCTCCAGAACTTCTCCCATCCTCATTGATGATGCAAAGATCATCACCAGAGATTCAGAAATCTCTTCCCTCGCTTCCCACAGTAGCCTGGGGTATATCCCATCTGGAACCGGTGACTTATCCAACTTGATGCTTTCCAAAAGCTCCAGCACATCCTCTTCCTTAATATCTACATGCTCATGCTTTTCAGTCCGCTGCAAGTCATCCCTACAATCGCCAAGATTCTTTTCCATAGTGAATACTGAAGCAAAGTATTCAGTACCTCTGCCATCTCCTCCGGTTCCATACACACTTTTCCACTGTCACTCTTGATTGGTCCTATTCTCTCATGTCTTATCCTCGTGCTCTTCACATAATTGTAGAATGCCTTGGGGTTTTCCTTAATCCTGCTCGCCAAGGCCTTCTCATGGCCCCTTCTGGCTCCCCTAATTTCATTCTTAAGATCCTTCCTGCTTGCCTTATAATCTTCTAGATCTCTATCATTACCTAGTTTTCTTGAACCTTTTGTAAGCTCTTCATTTCTTCTTGACTAGATTTACAACTGCCTTTGTACACCACGATTTCTGTACCCTACCATCCTTTCCCTGTCTCATTGGAACGTATCTAGGCAGAACCCCATGCAAATATCCCCTGGACATTTGCCACATTTCTTCTGTACATTTCCCTGAGAACATCTGTTCCCAATTTATGCTTCCAAGTTCCTGCCTGACAGCCTCATATTTCCCCTTACTCCAGTTAAACGTTTCCCTAACTTCTGTTCCTATCCCTCTCCAATGCTATGGTAAAGGAGATAGAATTGAGATCACTAACTCCACCCCATCTAAACCCCATGCTCTAGGGAGATGCCAATCAATATTTGGGAAATTAAAATCTCCCTGTTATTATTTGAATTTGTGCAAGACATTGGCAAGGCCTAATTTGGAGTATTGTGTGCAGTTTTGGTCACCAACCTACAGGAAAGATGTAAGTAAGGTTGAAAGAGTACAGAGAAAATTCACAAGGATATTGCTGGGTCTGGACGCCAGAGTAATAAGGAAAGATTGAATAGGTTTGGACTGTATTCCTTAGAACACAGAAGGCTGAGAGGATATTTGACAGAGGTATACAAAATTATGAAGAGTGTCAGTACCTCCAGTTGAACTCTGTCTTTTTGTGTGTTTCCCCCTAGCTGTCAGTCTGTGGTTTTGTATTGCCATGTGCTCCTGTCCCCACTCCCGCTCTACTCCGGCCCCTGTATTACTGAGTACTCCGTCTCTCATCTATTACTCGCTATTACCTGTTTTGCTGCCACCTGTGTCTCATTGTGCTCCACCTATCATCTGCCTCTCTGTTTATCACTCAGTGTATTTCAGTCCTGTGTTTTCACCTGTTTGTTGCCAGATTGTGCCAGTGAATTTTCCTGAGCCTTTCCAGCATTTGTATCTGTACTCTATCTGTCTGAATATTGACCCTGCCTGTTTCTCGATTCTGGTTTTTGGATTTTTCTGGATGTTTTGATCTCTACCTGAACATTGACGCTGACTTTGTTTGCACCTTGGGATTTGTTACTCAATTAATTTCACTGTGTGCCCAGTACTGGGTCTGCGATTGGATCCCTGTTCCAGCGCCTTAACAGATGAGTGTGGCTAGAATAAATGCCAGCTGGCTTTTTTCCACAGATGTTGGATGGTACTACAACCAGAGGTCATAGACTAATGGTGAAAGGTGAAAAGTTTAAGGTGAACATGAGGGGAAACTTCCTCACTCAGAGGGTTGTGAGACCGTGGAATGAGCTGCCAGCACAAGTGGTACATGTAAGCTTAATTTCAACATGTAAGAGAAGTTTGGACAGGTACATGGATGTTAGGGGTATGGGAACAAATGGCGTCTTGTTTCAACCTTTGCACTAAGGAGTGACCAGTCAATAATGGGGAAGTTAAAGGTGCTTTTGCATCTTTCTATAACCTGACCTGCACACATCTGTTGCTCTATCTCCTGATGGGGGTGTGTGTGTGTGTGTGTGTGTGTGTGTGTGTGTGTGTGTGTGTGTGTGTTAGTATAATCCCATCAGAATGATTGTACCTTACTTTATTCTGTGCTCCACCCATAGTACCTCAGTGGATGAGCCTTCCAGTGTGTCCTTTCTAAGTGCTGCTGTGACATTCTCCCTGTTTAGTAACACAGCTCCTCCACCTCTTTTACCTCCCTCTCTATCAGCTCTCAAACATCAAAGCCCAGAAAAATTGGTCTGCCTGTCCAATCCTTCTTGCAAGCATCTCCTTAACAGCTTATTACTTGCTCCAGCAGCTCCTCCTTCTATTTCCAGCTGTTTAGATGCATCTAGGCGTATTACAGCCCTCCGCAGGATGTATAATTATAGAACTTCAAGGGACTCAAATTCGTGAATACAACCTAGTCTCATGTATAAACTGAATAATAAACTCTTCAATCAGATGTTGATTCTCTTGACGGCCTAACAAAGATTTAATAGAATACTCAAATAAAAGTAAGCCAGATAGCTTCTTTCAATTTTGTATCGATTACAGCTCAGCAAAACATGCTGGACTGTCTCTGGACTACCACAGTCACATAATCCAGTAGGATGTTTTCCTATTATCTTTAAATAATAGTTTAGCCCACAATGCCCCAACCTAAGTCTTGTAAATTTCACCATATCTCTACAACTTAAAAGGTAACAGTCTAAGACCTTTTTAAACTAGTGAGTGACTAGAAAAATAATGCCTGCCCCTTAATTCATTTTTCCAATCCTCCTGCCACTTCTTTTCTATACCTTTTTTAATCCTACTTCTCAATTCTGCTCTGCCTAGGGGTACTCTAATTTCTACTTGTCTGCTCTGTAAGGAAGACTTTGCAATGCCATCCACAATTTCATTTCCCTCCACCCCAGCATGCCCAGGTATCTATGAAAATCTAACTGCACAACCTGTCTTCCCTACTCTAAACAACACTAAGAGAATCTCAATAACTACGTCAGGATGAGCTTTTGATTTACTCCTTTTTATAGACTCTAAGGCAGCAGCAGAATCCGAACAGATGATAACCCTATGTGGTCGAGAGTCTTCTATCCACCACAAGGCCCAGAGGATTGCTAATAATTCTGTTGCAAAAACAGAAACACCATCTGAAACCCGGTGACCAATCTTAACTCCAAGTTGAGACACATACGTCCCAAATCCTGCCCTACTGCTCTCTGGGTCCACTGAGCCATCAGTAAAAATCTTTAGATAAGATCCCCATTTATTATTTAAATATTCATTTGTGATCAACGCTGATGAAATTACACTGCTTCCTTGAAGCTGAAGAAGGAGGAATAGGTCTACTTCTGGTTCTGGAAAGAGCCACAAAGGGATGGGTAGTAAGCAAACTTGGTCAACTATGTCTTCCTCATTCAGTTTCAATTTCACAGCCCAGTTATTAATCAAATCTATTAATGGGTATCTTTTAATTTTATTTTGGCTCTCTGACTTCCCCTGCAAAAGACACTTTGATGGACAGCTGTGATTGAATCCATTTAGTTTTACCCAATACTGCAGGCCCAACTGAATTCGTCTTAAATGTAGAGGCACTTCTCCCATCTCCACACATAATGCCAGGACTGATGTTGTTCTAAAAGCTCCACAACAGAGTCCAAGTGCTTTGGACTGCACAGTGTCTAGTTTTCCAAGCACTGCCGTAGCAGCGGAACCATAATCTATAACTGATCTAATCATAGCTAGCTATATGAAGTACGTAGTTTCCCCGCCCTGCTCCCCAGTCGCATCCAGCAATACTTCTCATAACACTTAAAACGTTCTCACATTTTCCAATTGTTTTATCTATATGAACCCTCCAAGTAAGTCTTTCATCAAACCAGACACCTAAAAACTTGAATGCCTTGACTCTAGTGGAGAATCATATGGACACAATTCACAATCAGGAATCTTTCTTCTAAAGCCAAAAATCATGTATTTGGACTTAGATGCAGAAATCCTGAAACCCCATTTATTAGCCCAGTTTTCAACTGATCATAAAGCCTTTCGTACCTGGCTTATATATTCTTGATGTTTCTTCCTCTTTTCCAGATTGCACCATTGTCTGCAAACAATGATTTGCCAAATCCTGTCCTTACCTGAGCAAAGATATCATTTATCATGACATTAAAAAGAACTGAACTAATGACACTTCCTTAAGGGGTACCATTACCTATTTTAACTGACTTGGCGCTTGTTCCGCCTATTCTTACTTGAATTGACCTTTCTTTAAGGAAATCTTTGATCCAATTAAACATTCTACCTCTAATTCCCGCATCATAGAGTTTAATTACTAAGCCATCCTTCCATAGTGAGTCCTACGCTCTTTCAATATCTAGAAGTACACTTACCATTACTTCTCTATTTTGAAATTTTTTTTAATATCATGATCTAAAAGGGCAACAGATTCCACTGTTGATCTTCCAGTTCTAAAACCATTTTGATAGGCAGCAAAATGTCCCTTATTCTCCAAAAAATAAACAAGTCTGTTGGAAAGCACTGACATTAAAACTATAGGCCGATACGAACTAGGACTAGATGCGTCCTCACCTGGCTTTAAAACTAGAACTACCACCGCATGCTTCCATTCTATTGGTAATTTTCCTTCTTTCCACACTGAGTTAAACAATGTTAGAATTTCTATTAATACAGATTCATTTAAATGCTTAAGCAATTCATAACACAGTCCATCCCTACCAGGAGAATTGTTTCAACCTGACTGGACAGCTTCCTGCAGTTCTTGAAGGGAAAAAAACAAATTTATGGAGCTATTATCATCCAAACTCCTGTCCAATTTCCAACTTTCCTTTAGCATAATTTCCTTTCTCAAATCACCCAACTCTCCAGAACTGTGTAACGCTTGGAACACCTCTACAAACATATCAGTCTTTTCCTTACTGGTTACAGCTTCAGTATCTCCTTCCAGCAAAGTTGGGATAGATGGTTTCCTATATATCCCTGACATTCTGTGAATGATCATCCATAGCTGCTTTATAGGTGTCTCAGGGCCCAGGGTTCCACAAAATCTTCTCCAACTATCCCTCTTTGCATTTTTAATTACTCTCCTTGCTACTGCTCTTTCCTTTTTATACTCCATAATGTTATCTAACACTGGGTACTTTCTTAATTTCCTGTAAGCTCTATTTCTGTTTCTTACTGCTATATCACAATTTTTATTTCACCACGGAACTAATGCTCGAGCCTTAAGTACATTCCGTAGTGGAATAGACAACTGAGCAACTTTATGAATTATAGAACAGAGGGATTCATTCCAATCGTCTACGGAGCCCTCGCTATTAAACTCTTCTATTATATCCACAGCTTTATCCTGGTACTCATCCCAATGGGCCAAAGAAAAATTATACCTAGCAGACCTCTCCTCAACTTCTACTATCAAATTTCTACCAAATCTACATAATATAGGATAGTGATCACTTCCTAGTGTGTATCTGTCCATAACATCCCATTCCCCAACCCTAGCTAAGTTTGAGGAAGTGATAGATAAGTCTAAGTGACTACAAGTATTCTTTACAATATTAAATCTTGTAGGCCTTCTGTCATTTAGCAGTACCATGTTGTATTTATCTAGAAACTCCTCTACTACCGCTCCATTACTATCTTTACTTTCATTACCCCATATAGGATTATGGGCATTGAAATCTCCAACCCAGATTAGTGGGGATCTTACCTTATTCATAATTTCATCCAAATCTGATAACATCATATTACCTGGATTATAAAAGTTAATCAAAGTTATCTGACCACAAGAGCTCCAAACCTCCACAGCCACAATTTCAAGGTTAGATTTAAAATCAAGTCTTCTAAACTGGAGTCCTGCTTTTATGAAAGTTGCACACCCTCCATCAGATTTACCTGTTCTGTCAGCTCTCAACCTATCATATCCAGGGATCACAAAATCTAAATGAGGCTTTAACCATGTCTCCTGTATACAGATCAAATCAGACTTGTCTTTAAAAGTTCCAACAAATCTTTTTAATTCTTGACCATTTGCAGATAAACTTCTTGCATTCCATTGTAATATTAAAAACATCCAGATACTAATCATTGGCCTCTTCATCCACATAAAGTTCCTCCGTACTCTCTGATCCCGACAACTGGGAAGTATTCCGTGATTGTTTGTCTGTCATACGCTATGTAATTTATCCGGTGAAATCTGTTTTATATCAAGGAATCTCTCTGTGGCTCCAACAACTACTTTTATCATATCCGACCTCTTGGCTGTAGTTGTAGCCCCGACCAGTACATTACCAACAAACGCCAAAAAAGACTCTTTAGTCATCAACAACATGCCTGAAGGAACCATAGTTGGAGAACTCGGATTGGACTGACTCCCCATCATTCCAATCTTTTCTTTACTTATCCTTTGCTCTCTGTCAACTTTCTTTACTGCTTCAGCATATGATATTTTTTGTTGGATACTAACATCCTGAATCTGCTTTGCCTTACTAAAATACTCACCTCCTCTGAACGCCGCTATATGGTCCCCTCCACAGTTACTGCATTTAGGCACCGCTGCCTTACATGCTTTAGTATCATGATCCTCTCCACATTTCATACATCTTCTTTCACCTCGACATGAACCAGCAACATGTCCAAATCTCTGGCAATTATAACAGCGTAAGGGAGGCCTAATGTATTCTCTAACTTGATAAGACATGCACCCAAGATAGACTCTTGTTGGAAGAACATCACCTGCAAAAACCAGAAGAACAGGGGAATCCCAATTACCACCTTCTCTCGATTTTAATCGTTTGGCTTCAGTCACTCGACCACCTTTAATATTGTCCAAAATTTCCTTTTCAGTCATGCCAGACCAAATACCATACACTACCCCCCTAACTCCCTTCCTTTCTCTCTCAGAGTAATACACTCCACTTTCACAACCAATTTTCCCACCATTTTAGCACTGTTATATTGGTCAATATCTTTGCAACAAATTTTCAGCAATCCATTAGACAAAATCTTGGCCTGGAATCCTTCACCTAATTGGTTCTTTAATGCTGCTGCCACTTTCAAAGGATTAAGGGCTCTAAATCCTCCTCCTCCTTCCTTCTGACCTTTAATTTTATACAGAACTATAAATTCCTCCAATTCACCCATTTTCCTCAATTTGTTGTCCCCCATTACTTCAGGTTTTTCACTTGATGCACCCCTTTTTTGGCTACCCTTACTTCTGGAGTATTCCACAGTCTCCCGCCCACCCCCCCCCCTTCAATCTCACCCCCCCCCTTCAATCTCGCCCCCTCTCTCCCTTTTGCAGCCATAGACTACAAACTAACCCTTTCCAAACTACCAGGCTCCTCGACGCCAAAGTCCCCACCCACTCAATTAACCAACTGCTGATCAGCTCAGCCTGCTCCAGCAGCTGAAAGCCTACAGTCAATTTAACATGAGCAGCTGCTGGTGAGGGGAATGCTAGGACTAATCCAATTTCTCAAAAATCACATGCTCAATTGATAACTACTTTTAAAAATAGCCCTGACAATGAAGTACGACAGGCAATAGTGAAAATTTCAGTCAAATGATTTGTATTGCCTACAATAAAATAAAAGTGCGACCCTTGATGGATGACAAAATGATGCACGTGTTAGCTTTTGGTTCACCTGTATGGAGTACAGACATTGAAGGCTCAGGTTTGGAGTCAATGGGTGACAATACTTGTAACAAAGAGCCTAGTGTCAGATTCTGCACACCAAGAGCAGACACTGCAAGATCTTCAGCGCTTGTGGGTACTGAGAACTGTGGGATACATAGCATTCACTCCTCACCTGTTTGGATAAATTGACATTTGTGCAGAGACGGGGGGGGGGGGGGCGGAGGTGGGGGAGGTGGGGGAGGTTGAGGTGTGGTGGGATCAGTGATTTACGGATCAGTTTGAATCTTCCAATAACATTTCGGAAGCAACTCTGCTGTGAAAGCTGGAATGTTTGTTGGGAAAAAGTGTGGCAATGTTTGGACCTTCAGATTATGGAGTAGAAATCCTGATGGCAAGTGTTGAGCATATTGAGAAATAAGACATTTCATGTGAATATCTGACATATGTACAGTATAATAACTTATAATAAGTTATATGCATATAAAAATCAATACTTGATTAAAATCATGTGTATTATTTACTACATTGATAAACTTCATTTACAACTTCAAATCAAACAATTATAACAACCATCTGAATTTATACAGTGCCGTGAATGTACTTAAATTCTCCAAGACATTTTACAAGAGCAATACAAAGAGAATTCATGCATAGACCACCCGCTGGAGAAGGGGACCTGAAAGAGTCTCCATTAACCAAATGGCCCCCTCCCATGCAATAGCAACTCCATGAGTTTCAGTGAGTCATTGTCAATTGTTTTGCTAGAAATACAGTGGACAGGGTCCTCACTAGACATTTGAATGTCTTAAATAATATTTACAGTGATATAGGATTACCTGTGTAACTCTTACTATCACAAAAAATGTACAACATTGACTGAACCTTAAATGCAAATAGCAGTATAAACGATAAAATGAAGCTCTGCAGAATCGGAAATCGGAGTGGAAAGCAGGAGATGCTTTACTTGCAGCATTATACAGGGAAACACAGAATTAATGCTTCGGGTCAGCGACTGCTTCAAAAGCAGTGACTGGAAGCTGGAAGCAAGCTCACTGCTTGTTCCAACACCTTGTAAAACTCAGAGCATTGCTTATTGACCCCTTAAATTTCTTGGATGAAAAGAAGTATAAAAAGGGGTCCAGGCAGCAGTTGGTGCTTGACAGTGCTAAACACCTGTAATAAGCCAGTTCCACCACATTCAGAACTTGGCACTGCTCATAATGAAAGAATTTAAGTGTAATGCCAACCGTTCGAGACACGTGCACTGGTAGGAAGCAGATTATAAAAATTGCCAGGGACATCACTATCATTTGTATGGACTTTATCTTCATATTCTGGCTCTTAAGCTGGTTGGCTTTCAGTTTTATAATGAAGCTAGCAAGCAAAGTGTAGCAAATGACCGAGGCAACAAATGGGATGATATAGCCAGTGAACAGAATAGCCGTGTTCCATACAAAGTACAGTGTCATCAGCTCATCCTGGTGAAAGCTCAAGCACTGTGTGGAATTGCTGACCTGGGTGGTTCTCAGCACAAAGAAGAATGGAAATCCTTGGACGAGCAGAATGATCCACACACCCACACATGTCAGCTTCATGAATTTGGCTTCCTTAAAGACGGTTTTCTTGGTGCAGTGCACAACAACAATGTAACGGTGAATGCTGATAAGAGCCAGGAAGTAGATGCTCCCATACATGTTGGTGCTCAGTAAGAAGACCTTCAGCTGACAAAGGAACTCTCCAAAGGGCCAGTGCAACAGTGAGAAGTTTGCGATTATAAATGGGGCGGCAGGCGTTATAACAACATCAGCTAATGCCAAGTTGAACTGCAGAATCATTCCAGGACTCCATTTCTTAATACAAAACCAGAAGATCCACAGGCTGACACTGTTCAAGATGAAACCTGCTGAAAAGATCAAGCTTAGGAAAATTGGGATGGAAGTGCCCAGATTCTCTGGCTTACAGTCGGGACTCCCCATGGAATTGGTGCTGTTCACTGCCTGGTAGGTAAGGGCGAAGGATGAGTCGTCCATCCTTGGGCCGTGAACCTGGGAGGAAAACTGAAAGGTGAAGTACACAATATATCAACACAAACAGGTAGAACTGTTGCAGGATCCTCGGTTGAGAGGTGGGAATAGGTGGGATCTTCAGCAGCAGGGAGGCAAGTGAGAGGCAGTGACACAGAAGTCAGTAAGAGCAAGTTGAAAAGATGAGGCAGGCAGGGAGCGAGGGAAATCTACTGGATTAAATTTCAATGCAGGAGCTTAACAGGCAAGGGGGATGAACTCAGGGATGGATAGCTCCATGAGACTGGGATTGAATGGGTGAGGGAGGGGTAGGGCTAGCAGCTAGCAACTATGTGGGATGTGGGATAGAGGTGGAGGAAAGGGAAGTGGGGAGGAAGTTGCATTTCTAATTAAAGAAAACATCATGGCAACAGCCTGAGATAAAGTTACTGATAGATCTTTCAGTGGTGGTGTTGAGAAATAAGAAGGAAGGGGCAATCACCTTGTTGGGATTGTACTTTGCAGGACCCCAAAGAGTCAATGGGAATGGGAGTAACAAATATGCAGGAGGATTGCAGAAAGATGCAAGGGTTGTCATAGAAAGGGATTTTAGCTTTCCTAACATAGACTAGGACAGCCTTACTGTTAAGGGCTTTGTTGGGGCGGAATATTTTAAATGCATTCGGAAACATTTCCTCCGGCAATATATAGAAGGCCTTACCAGAGATGGACAAAGTTTGACCTATCTTTGGGTAATGGGGTGGAGCAGGTGACTGAGTTGTCAGTTGGGTCCTTGGAGCCAGTAACCATCATTCTATTAATCTTAAAATAATAATGGAAACAGACAGACAGGTCCATGAGTTTAAGGTCTATGTGAGGACAAGGTGAACTTTGATGGTATGAGACAGGAGTTTGCAAAGGTTGATTGGAGGAGGTTGTTTTATTTGGAGTTACAGTGTGGAACAGGCCCTTCTGGCTCAGGGAGCTGTACTGCCCAGCAACCCGCCGATTTAACCCAAGCCGTATCACAGACAATTTACTATGACCAATTAACCTACTAACTGGTTCGCCTTTGGACTGTGGAGGGAAACCAGAGCACCCAGAGGGAACCCAAGTGCTCGTGGAAAGGATGTATACACTTCTTACAGAGGACACTGAAACTGAACACCGAACCCTGATGCCCAGAGTTGTAATAGCATTGTGACTGTAGTGCCCCGTTATGTAAAGGAAAAGGGACCACAGGCAGGAGGGAGGCTTCTGAAGGTGAGATAGTGAGAGCTGAAGATCTACAGGGTTCCTGTTCGAGGCTGATAGGAATAGGCAACCCTAGATGACAAGGAATATCCATACCCTGGACGGAAAAACAAAGGTGCAGGGGTCATTTACAGGGAACTGGAATGAAGTGAATCTCCAGAGGAATATAGGGGATGCAGGGATGTACTCATGAAAGAAATCAAAAGAGCAAAAAAGGATCAGAATCAGGTCTAATATTACTGACATACATTGTGAAATTCATTGTTCTGCAGCAACAGTACAGTGGAATATATAATGATAATAATAAACTGTAAATATACATATATATTAAGTAGTGTAAAAAAAGAGGAAAACATAGCGAGGTATCTTTCGTGGGCTCATTGTCCATTCAGAAACCTGATGGCAAAGGGGAAGAAGCTGCTCCCGAAACTTTAAGTGTGTGTCTTCAGACTCCTGTACCTCCTCCTTGGAGGTAGCAATGAGAGGAGGGCATGTCCAGGGTGAAGAGAGTGCTTAATGACGGATGCTGCCTTTTTGAGACATTGACGTTTGAAGGAGTCGTCATTGCAGTGGAGGTTAGTGCCCATCATGGAACTAGCTGAGTTTACAACTTTCCGCAGTTTTTCCCAGTCCTGCAGGTAGGGAGAAGTTGGCACGCTAAGACCTTTTTCCTAAGAGTGCAGGAGTCGAGAGATGTATAAAGGTATATAAAATCATGAAGGGCGTAGACAGGGTGAATGCATTCAGTTTTTTTCCAGGGCTGGGGAATCAAGAACTGAATGATGTAAGCTTAAGATGAGAGGGGAAAGATTTAATAGGAGCCCGAGGAGTGGTTGAGGCAGGTACACTAACAATACTTAAAAGACATTTGGACAGGTACATGGATGGAAAAGGTTTAGGAGGTCATGGATCAAATGCAGACAAATGGGACTAGTTTGGATGGGAAGCTTGGTGGACATGGTCCAGTTGGGCTGTATGTCTCTATGACAAATTAATTGCCACACCATTGTACAATAGTGACTGTGCATTACTGTACATGATGGAGTGTTTCAGGGGCAAACCTGTTGAAGTCAGCTTCATTGACTGTCCCCTGAATCTCCTTGAAACCAATGTAGAAACAGTGCACATTGCGTGCCCTATTCACAGGCCAGTGAGGATTCAAGGGTACAGGTCAGGGTGAATTTAAGAACAGAGTCATAGAGTGATATGGCATGTAAACAGGCCCTTTGGCCTAATCAGTCCATGTCAACCAAGAAGTCCATCTATGATAGCGCTAAATATCCAGAATCCAGTTTCTTTTAATTTAATGAAACCTGCTGCCAATCCAATTATTCTCTCCCAACAATTCACCGGAGGCTGGGTGTGAACCTCAGGGGTCCGACATTTTACACATTAGGCCATTTGTCACTTTCGTGGGGCTTAGACTTTGGCAAACCAAGAAGATGGTCACCATTTCTCACTGAAGGGTGGGTGGTGGAATGGGGGAGCAGCTTCAAGCTCCCAGGAATCAATATCTTAGAGGATCTGTCCTGGGCCCAACACATTGATGTAGTTATGAAGAAGGCACGCTAGTGGCTATACTTTAGGAGTTTGAGATTTGGTATGTCACCAAAGACTTACAAGTTTCATTCGAGTCCCTGAAATTCTGAGAGCATGCTGACTGGTTGTGGAGGCTCCAGTGTACAGGATCGAGAGAGAGTGCAGGCGGTTGTATATTCAGCCAGCTCCATCCCAAGCACAAACTTCCCCGCCATTGAGTACACCATTAAGAGGCAGCACTTCAAAAAGGCAACACCCATCATTAAAGAGCCTCACTGTACAGGACATGCTCTCTTCTCATTACTATATCAGGGCAGAGGTACAAGAGCCTGAAGACACACACTCAATGATTTAGGAATAGCTTCTTCACCTCCACCATCAGATTACCGAACCCATGAACACCACCTCAAGGTTGTCTTTTGCACTATTTGTTTAAGTAACTTACAGTAATTTTTATGTCTTGTACTGTACTGCTGCCACAAAACAAAAAGAAATCATGACAAACTGTAGCTGATCTGTATCCCTCCATTCCCTGGATACTCATGCCTTATTTAACAGCCTGTTAAACACCACTTCCATATCTGCCTCCACCACATTTCCCAGCAGACCATTCCAGGCCCCAACATTCTTGTGTAAAAAAAACTTCCCCCCCACCACACCTTTAATGCTCAAACCCCTACCCATAATTTTATAAACATTGACCTTCCTACTCATAATTTTATAAACTAATGGAGAAACTGTCGCTGCTTGGCCTTAGCACTGCCATGTGTCGCTGGATTCTGGATTTCTTGACAGAGAGACCACAGTCAGTCTGTGTTGGCAGGAACATCTCTGACTCCATCACACTGAGCGCTGGATCCCCACAAGGCTGTGTGCTTAGCCCATTGCTGTTTACACTGCAAACACATGACTGTGCAGCCAGATTCAAGGAGAACCTGATCATTAAATTTGCAGACGATACCACAGTGGTGGGGCTCATCAGCAAAAATGATGAAACTATGTACAGGGAGGAGGTCAGACACCTAAAGAGCTGGTGCAGGGATAACAACTTGATGCTTAATGTCACCAAAACCAAGGAGATGATCGTCGATTTCAAATGGTCTCAGCCTGAGCACACACCCCTCAGCATCAGCAGCTCCACAGTGGAGAGAGTGGAAAATATCAAGTTCCTTGGGGTGCAGATCTTGGACAATCTCACCTGGTCCAGGAACACCACTGGGATTGTGAAACGGGCCCAGCAGAGATTGCACTTTCTGAGGAAGCTTAAACAAGCATCACTCCCCTTAACTACATCTTAACTACATTCTACAGAGGCGTGGTTGAAAGTGCGCTGACCTTTTGCATCATAACCTGGTACTCCAGCTGCAGTGCTGTCAACAAAAAAGCCTTGCAGAGGGTGGTTAGGGGAGCAGAGAAGGTTATTGGGGTCTCCCTACCTTCTGTCCAAGACCTCTTTCAGAGTCGATGCCTCCAGAAGACACGGTACATCATTAAAGACCCCTCACACCCTCTCCATGAACTGTTTGTTCTGCTGCCATCAGACAAACGTTACAGGAGCATCAAAACTAAAACCACAAGGCTACTAAACAGCTTCCTCCCACAGGCAGTCAGACTGCTAAATAGCTGCTCCACCTGACTCTGCTTTGGACACTTTTAACTTGCACTGGACACTTATAACTTGACTTTAACTGACATGTGGCTGTTGTGTTTTACTATTTATTGTTAGGTTTATTATTTAGTGTTGTGTTTGTTATGTTATGATTGCACTGCCCCTGAGAAACGCTGTCTCATTCTGCCCTGCAGTGCTGATGTATGGTTAGAATGACAATAAAGTTTTTTGAATCTTGAATCTTTGAAACTTCTATCAGATCTCCCCTCAGCCTCCAATGCTCTAGGAAAAACAACCCAACATTGTCCAATCTCTCATCCAGGCAGCATCATAGAAGACCTCTTCTGGACCCTTTACAAAGCTTCCACATCCTTCTTGGCATGGGATGACAAAAATCACACATAGCTCTCTAAATATGACCTAACCAAAGTGTTGTATAGCTGCAAGGTAATTTCCTGACTCTTTGATACTCAGTAATCCAACCAATGAAAGCAAGCATGCCGTATGTTCTCTTAATTGCTCTTTCCACTTGTGCAGCCACTTTCAGTAAGCTATAGATGCGGACCCCCAAACCCTCCTGTATTATTTATTGTTTATTTAGAGATACAACAAGGTAACAGGCTCTTCTGGCCCAACAAGCATGTATCACTCAATTACACCCATGTGACCAATTAACCCCACAACCTGTACGTATCTCTTTAAGGGAGAATTGCCTGAATTGAAAGTGAAAGAAGTATCTAGGCTTTATATAAGTATCACGATTAAATTGTTACGGACAGTTTCAACCAAAGTTTTCACTAAAAATAATCAAAAAGCAGAGGGCAACAGGTTTAAGGAATTTTAAAGGAGATTTGAGAGGTAAGTTTCTTTTTTTGCACAGAGTATGTTTGATACCTAGAACTCAGTGCTAGAGGAGATGGTGGAATCAGATACAATCAAAACATTAAAAGACATTTAGTTGGGCACTTAACGAAGCAAGGCATGGACGGACACTATCCTAAGGTGGGCAACTGGAATTAGTGTAGATGGACAAAGACCTTTCATCAGACCCACAATTAGTTGATTAGCTTATCGCAAAATTATTAAAAGATGCAGTTTGCTGCATAATTCCCTAACGGACACAATCATTCCATTTCTTCAGCTGCTTCTCTCAACATTATATTCAATGTCTCTCTTTCATGCACCTTCTCTGTTCTTATTTCTTTCAGGTTCACATCTTCCGCACAGTGTCTCTCTGTGCAACTCCTTACATTTAATTCAGTGGGCAAAATATTCAACTGTCTCACATCTAACTTCAATAACCGTAATAAAAAGCATTGATTTCTTCAGCAAATAGGTAAAATACATTTTCCTGTGTCTAGTTAGATAGTAGTTAGTCTAATGGTTAGTTTTCACCTACCTTCTATCTCCCTGAAGCAGTCACTGATAAGAAAAAGGAAGTATCTGTCATAAAGCTGACACTGATGACAACGTCACTGCTGTAAAAGGGAAGGATAACTATACCAATGTCTGTTCCGTTTTCATAAAAGGGGAAAAAAACAAGGACATAAAGCTAGACCATAATACTTATCCGCAGCTTGTTGAAGAAATCATTTAACTCATCACAAAAATTATTTCCATCAACTCTTAATTCATTTGCTGGCTATTAGAGCAGCTTGGGTGATTTACTTTGGGTCATTTCTGCATGGGACACATGCCAACTGACTTTCAGTGATGGAAGGAATACAAGTGAAGAGATGACTTGATTAGAGTATGTAAAATTATGAGAGGCACTGGTGATATATATATAGTCCAAATCATTTTTCCATGGTTGGGGTATCAGTCAGAATCAGAAACAGGTTTATTACCATTGATGTATGTCATGAAGTTTATTGTTTTGTGGAAGCAGTACAGTGCAAGACATAAAAATGACTAAAATTTACAATAAATAAATAGCGCAGACGAGGAATAGCAAGGTAGTGTACGTGGGATCACAGAACATTCAGCAATCTGGTGGCAGAGGGAAGAAGCTGCCCTAAAAACAATGTGTGGTCCTTCAGGTTCCTCTGCCACCTTTCCAATGGTGGTAATGGAAACGGGGCACGTGCCAGATTGTGAGGCATCGCCTTTTGAAGATGTCCTCAATGGTAAGTCTTCATTCAAAATGATCAAAAGGCAGAGGGCAATAGGTTTAAAGGATTTTAAAGGGGATTTGAGAGGCAAGTCTTTTTTTACACTGAATATGGTTGATATCTAGAGCTTACTTGCAGAGGAGATGGTGGGATCAGATACAAACACAACAGTTAAATGGCATTTAGACAAGGAGACTGAGGTCCTTTAACATCTGCTGGACGATGCTGAGGATGTCTACGAGTCTGTGGTGGCCAGTGCTATCATGTTTGCTGTTGTGTGCTGGGGCAGCAGGCTGAGGGTAACAGACACCAACAGAATCAACAAACTCATCCGTAAGGCCAGTGATGTTGTGGGGATGGAACTGGACTCTCTGACGGTGGTGTCTGAAAAGAGGATGCTGTCCAAGTTGCATGCCATCTTAGACAATGTCTCCCATCCACTATATAATGTACTGGTTGGGCACAGGAGTACATTCAGCCAGAGACTCATTCCTCCAAGATGCAGCACAGAGTGTCATAGGAAGTCATTCCTGCCTGTGGTCATCAAACTTTACAGCTCTTCCCTTGGAGGGTCAGACACCCTGTGCTAATAGGCTGGCCCTGGATTTATTCCATAATTTACTGGCATAATTTACATATTACTATTTAACTATTTATGGTTATATTACTATTTCTATTACTATTTATTATTTATGGTGCAACTGTAACGAAATCCAATTTCCCCCAGGATCAATAAAGTATGACTATGACTATGACTACTACTTAACTAAGCAAGGCATGGAAGGACACCCTCCTAAGGTGGGCAACTGGAATTAGTTAACTCTCTGGTTGTAAATACCTTCTGGTGCACAGAAATAATCTCAACCCTTGAACAACTCAGGCAGGTTTGTAAGACCTGTAGGGTCTTTCTGATCAGCAGAAATTTGGAAATTTGGAACTTTAATGCCTGAGTCCAGGTGAAGGGCTTTGGTCCAAAATGTTGATGGTTCACTTACTTCTGCTGATGCTGTTTGATTTGCTGTGTTCCTCCAGCGGTTTGTGTGCTGTTTCAGATTTTGAGCATCTGCAGAATCTCTTGTGTCTTCATCTTCATCACAGTCGAATTTCCTGGTAGCTGATGACTGGCCCAGAATTCTGTCCCTTGTCATCCTCCAGCAGCAGACTGTTTATACAGTTCCCAAACTAGAACAGTAGTTCTTGAACTGAATGAATCGTGGAACATTGTAGTTAAGTCACCTGCACTGTTCTCAGCGAGTTCATTCAAAGCCCTGTGAAGGAGGTGAACTGAGGTAATTTCCAGCCCCTTGGCATGAACATTGAATTCTCCAACTTCCAGTAATTCCCTGCTCCCTCACTTCCCCATCCCAGTTTCACTCTGCCCCCTCCTCCAGCTGCCTATCACCTCCCTCATGGTTCCACTTCCTTCTACTACCCATTGTGCTTCCCCCAGTCCTTCTTCACCTTTCCTGCCTATCCCCTCCCTGCCTCCCCTCCCCCATCCCTTGATCTTTCCCCTGACTGGTTTTTCACCTGGCTCCTACCAGCCTTCTCCTTCCCACCCTCCCCCAACCTTCTTTATAGGGCCCCAGCCCACTCCCTCTTCAGTCCTGACGAAGGGTCTCGGCCCGAAACGTTGACTGTTCGTTTCCACGGATGCTGCCCGACCTGCTGAGTTCCTCCAGTGTGTTGTGCATGTGCTAGGAGGTGAACTGAGCAGAGCAGACACCAAATTCCCCCAGAAAAAGGCTGCTCACGTTTACCAGATTGTACATTTCAGTTTCCGTGTGCAGTTCCTCCTTTCTGAAAAAAGCATACAAACATGCCCATGCATTGAATTATTTATATTATATCTCAAATCTATAGCCTTGTTTCTGTCTGCTTGTACTGTCTCCCACCTGCGTTTACATGACAATCAAAAGTAATTTCCTAATTAATCCCATTTTGAAGTTCATTCAAATGCAAATGTCACAAACTACTCTCACCATGCCTGTTCACTTAAACTTTCAATATCAGTTATTCCATTACAGTGAAATGAGGAAACCCATTCTGTCACATTTATGCAACACTCACAAAATTCTGGAGGAACTCAGCAGGCCAGGCAGCATCAATGGAAAAGAGTACAGTCGACATTTCAGCCGAGACCCGTCATCAAGACTGAGAAGGAAGGGGAGAAGTCTGAGTAAAAAGGTGTGGGGAGGCGGGGAAGAGGAGGAAGAAGTACAAGGTGGTAGGTGATAAGTGAAACTGGGAGGGGGGGAAGGGTGAAGAAAAGAGCTGAGAAATAAAGAGATGAAGGGCTGAAGAACCTGTTGGGAGAGGGCAGAAGGCCATGGAAGAAAGGGAATGGGGAGGAGCACCAGTGGGAGGTGATGGGCAAGTAAGGAGATAAGGTGAGGGAGGGAAACAGAAATGGGAGTGGTGAATGGGGTTGGCAATTACTAGAAGTTTGAGAAATCAATGTTCATGCTCACAGGTTGGAGGCTACCCAGATGGAATATAAGGTGTTGCTCCTCCCGTCTGAGTGTAGCCTCATCATGGCAGTAGAGATGGCCATGGACTGACATGTTGGAATAGGAATGGAAAGTGGAATTAACATGGGCATCCTGGGAGATCCTGCTTTTTCTGGTGGACTGAGTATGTGTTTTCTAAGCATGTGCTCAGCGATGCAGTCTCCCAATCTACATCCGGTCTCACCGATATACAGGGGGCCACACCATAACTTCAACGGCATTGTGTTGTGACTAATTTTACATCTTCCTGGCAGAATAAAAGGCCCTTGGTCTAATGTCACATCTCAAGCACAGCTCTTCCAACAGTATGGTGTCCTCTCGGTAATCTACTGGCTTAACCAGTTTCAGTCTCTGGTATGGGACTTGAACCTTTCCGATCAAACATGGCGTGAACAAAACATTGGATGGAGATGCATATCTATGGATATGACAAATCCCCATACACTCCTCTGGGAAGTATTGGACTTCTTCCAAATACCAGAGCCCATCACAACACTGGTGAAGTTGAACTTTCAAGACCACAGTTGTGTTTCACAACCGTATATTTTACCACAATGTGGCAAAGACTGGAAGTAGGCATAATGGCAGGTCGTACTATATTCACAATGGCCATGGAGGTCACTATCAGGGCTTCAAAATGGGTGGTAGGCAGTGAAAGAACAAGTGCTAGACTTCATCTTCCCCCTAATAGGGCATTAATTAATGGCTCCGTCTGTCTAAGTAGACAATGGATGTGCCCAGTTATTAGGGCATGCATGGACAATAGAACAACACTGACCACCACGCGACTAGTTGGAAAGCTGCAGGAAAACATCAAGTGGGCCAGAATGAAAATCAAACCCAACAAGTCACGAAGCATCTCCGTAAGTCAAGGAAATGCTGAAAGACATAAAATTCTTCATCGCTGATGATCCAATTTCAACAGTGTCTGAACAGCCTGTCAAACCCTGGGTAGATAGTACGATGCCAGGCTCGCAGAGAAAGAGCAGGGAAGCAACTAAAGCAACACATCGCAAATGGCCTGGATAACATCGACAAGACCGCGCTGCCTGGAAAACTGAAGCTCTGGTGCCTACAGTGTGAACTCGGGTGATGTGGCCACTCACAGTCTTTGAGGTCCCACTAACCATCGTGAAGAAGCTCGTTTGTAAAGAAGTGACTCGGTGTCCCTCAGTGTATCAGTAGCATCAGTCTCTATGGTAAAGGAGTCCTTGAACTACCTTTCATTGGCCTTGCAGAGGAATTCAAGTGTTCTAAGATGCGTCTACAGATGACACTCAAAGGCTCTCAAGACAAGACCATCAATAACGCTGCACAGACCTTAGCAACTGGGCAGAAATGGACCCCAGCTGATGCAGTGCAGCAAGCAACAGCAGCCATAGAGACATTGTGGGGCAAGGGCAACAGGGCAGGGGCAGCTTTGGTCTGGCAGCAAGTGGACCCACCTGGCATAAGGCCACAATTCCAGAGTGAAGGAAGATGGTTGTCCAGGAAGTGTGGCGACATGACGAATCAGAGAGAAGTGCAAAGGCTGTCTCCCTGGTGAAGCAGAGGCAATGGGTGTGGTGGGAAAGCACTGAGAAGAGGAAAATCAGCTGGAAGAACATATGGGAGATGGAAGCAAACAGACTTCATTTTCTCATCAGAGCTACATATGATTTTCTTCCTTCACAAAAAAAACCCCCCCCAGTGGTTTGGTGAGGACCCAACCTGTGCCCTGTGCCTGATTCTGGCAACCCTCAAGCATATCCTAGCTAGCTGCAAAACCAGCCTCACACAGGACAGATGCACGTGGATACACATCTAGGTCTTGAGGAGCCTGGGTAGCGGCAATGGCGACCAAGACCAACAACCAACTCCTTGCGCCAACAATGACTAGCACTCTGACACGAGCGGCATTCGTCCGGAAGGGAGAGAGAAGTCCAACTAACCTCCATCCTAAACCAGAAACAGGACAGATGAGCGTGGCCCGTGACTGGAAAATGCTAGTGGATGTCAGTAAACAACTCACCTTCTCACTGGAAATTGCTGCCACCAGCCTTAGGCCAGACTTGGTTCTTTGGTCTAATTCATTACAAATCGTCTACATCGTGGAACTCACAGTCCTGTGGGAGGATTCAGTGGCTGAAGCAAATGAGCACAACAAGGTACGATATGCAGATCCAACAGCTGAAGCTCAGTGATGGGGCTGGAAAACCAAAGTTTGTCCTGTAACTTGGGTTCTCAGGACCTGGCAACATCCTTGTAGACTTCCTCTGCACTCTTCCAAGCTTCCTGTAAGTAGATGACCAGAATTGGACATAATACTCCAAATTTGGCTTCACTAATATCTTGTACAACTTCAGAATATCATCTCAACTCCTGTATTCAGTGCCCTGATTTAGGAAGGCCTATGTGCCAAGTGCACTCTTTATGGCCCTATCTGCCTGTGATGCCACTTTCAAGGAATTATGGATCAGATTTCCCAGGTCCCTTTCTTCTACTGCGCTCCTCAAAGTCCTATAACAGTGACTTTGCTCAATGTTCTACATTGGCTACAATACCTTAGTTTCAGAATGATCAATCTTGTTTTCCAATCTTTCAATTCCCTCATCTACCCTCAGTCTCTATAATCCCAGTGCTTTGTTCATTCAACTCCAGCATTTCTCTAAAGTCTAGTTTTAATCAGCCCTGTATATAGTCAGTTACTGTATACATCCAACCTGCTCTACTAATCTAAGCATCTTTTCTTTCAACCAAATTCTGTCTAATTTCTCCACACCAAAATTTTAGTACCAAATTTTGTTGCTCACAATCCTTTGAGTTCCTTAGAATTAACTGGATTAAAGGTGCAACATAAATGCAAATTGTTCATGAATAGGCAAATCCAGACTTTAAACAATTGCTGCTGAGAGGAATAGATGGTTAACTCTTTGGGATGGACGAACTTCTAAATATAAAAAGCCGGCAGCCATCTTCTTAATCATTAAGAATGCACTCAAATACATTTGTAGATATTTTGAAGCTTTTAAAATTATTTAATTCTATAATGTGATTTTACAAACCAACTGAATTGTATAAACATTGGATACGTCAAGGCTGGTTCCAGCCTTGCATTTACAGAATAGTTTACAATTAGCTCTACCACAGAAACGTTGGAAGGATTGCTTTCTGCCTGAGGTACAAGAGACTGCAGATACTGAGATTCAGAACACAGGCAGTCTGTTGGAAGAATTCAACCGGTCAAGCAGTAGCTGTGGGAGAGGAATTGCCAAAGTTGCAGGTTGAACCCTGCATCAGGACATATACACTCTGCTAATTTATTTCATCCTACTCAGCTGCTGTTGGGATAAATATCAGTGAATTTGCATCATGTGTTCTGACTGGATGACAAAATCTCATTCCCCTACAGTGCAGTGTCCTTCCAGGAATGAAACAATGATTACATGTCTGATTGTGGAGATGTCATCATGGCTTAAAACTGCTGAACCAAATATAGTAACAGCTCTTTCACATAGTTTCTTTTTCTTATAAACAGTCTTTTTACAGCCCATACTGTGTTCATTGCCATCAATGAACAGTTGTATATCATCAACTCCTGGGCTGTGTACCATCAAGGAACACAGAGTATACCTGTTACAGCAAATAGACCTGAAGGCTTCTCAATACATGGGATGGACCAGACTGCTGATTCGGATAAGGCAAAAGTTGGAGTGTGTGTTTCATGATAAGTTCTCTGTGGTCCTCCGATGTGGTGCTTCTTCTCCGCGATCCTGACCACAGTTAATATACCACCAATGGCCGAATATAATAAAGTGTTTGAAATACGGCATGATGCAACCACCAGACAAGAAACAGTCCACCTCGGTGCATTTCATATCATAATCAGGGACTTCAGCCAGGCTTTACCTGCAGAATTACTTGCAGCTTAATGTGAAAAAGACTAAGGAGCTGGTGGTAGACCTGAGAAGAGCTAAGGCACCGGTGACCCCTGTTTTCATCCAGGGGGTCAGTGTGGACATGGTGGAGGATTATAAACACCTGGGGATACATATTGACAATAAAATGAACTGGTCAAAGAACACTGAGGCTGTCTACAAGCAGGGTCAGAGCCGTCTCTATTTCCTGAGGAGACTGAGGTCCTTTAACATCTGCCGGATGATGCTGAGGATGTTCTACGAGTCTGTGGTGGCCAGTGTGATCATGTTTGCTGTTGTGTGCTGGGGCAGCAGGCTGAGGGTAGCAGACACCAACAGAATCAACAAACTCATCCGTAAGGCCAGTGATGTTGTGGGGATGGAACTGGACTCTCTGACGGTGGTGTCTGAAAAGAGGATGCTGTCTAAGTTGTATGCTATCTTGGTCAATGTCTCCCATCCACTACTTAATGTACTGGTTGGGCACAGGAGTACATTCAGCCAGAGACTCATTCCACCGAGATGCAGCACGGAGCGTCATAGGAAGTCATTCCTGCCTGTGGCCATCAAACTTTACAACTCCTCCCTTGGAGGGTCAGATTCCCTGAGCCAATAGGCTGGTCCTGGACTTATTTGATAATTTACTGGCATAACTTACATATTACTATTTAACTATTTAGGGTTCTATTACTATTTATTATTTATGGTGCAACTGTAATGAAAACCAGTTTCCCCTGGGATCAATAAAGTATGACTACTACTACTTGTTTGAAGAAATCACTGCCCAATTACCATCAGCATTAAACATATAGCACCAGAGGTCCCTACACTGTTCAAACGAATGTCAGCTGTTCCACACCCAGACCATAGTTTGGGAAATCTGATCACCCGGCTGTCCTTCTCCTAAATGTATACAGGCAGGGGCTAAAAAGGAAATCTCCAGAGGTTAGGACACCAAAGAGGTAGCCGCAGGAAGCAGAGGAGCAGCTATGGGATTGCTTTGAGTTGGTGGACTGGGGTGTGTTCAAGGACTCATCAGTAGATCTGAATGAGTACACCACAGTTGTCGCAGATTATACAAAAACAATTGTAGACGCATGTGCCTCCGCAAAATCATTAAATTTTCCCCAGCCAGAAGTCCTGGACGAAGTATGAGATACACAAACTGCTGAGGGCCAGATCAGAGGCATTCAAGTCTGGAGACCAAGGAAGTTACAAAAGGTCCAGATACAATCTCTGGAAGGCCATCTCATGGGTGAAGGAGCAATTTCAGATTAAATTTGAATCAATGAAGGATGCTGGACAGCTGTGGCAGGGCTTCACTTCCAGATGAGCTCAATGTCTTCTAAGCTCTCTTTGACAGTCAAAACACGGAGGAACTATCACGAACTCCCATAGCCTCTGATGACTCTGTGACCTCAGTCTCTTAGGCGGATGTGAGGGCATCCATCAAGAAGGTGAACCCACGGAAAGCATCCAGTCCTGACAGGGTACCTGTCCAAGTACTAAAGACCTGTGCTGATCAACTGGATGGAACGTTTACTGAGATCTTTAACCTCTTGCTTCGGCAGTTTGAGGTAGCCACATGCTTCAAGCAGGCTTCAACTATACCGATTCCTAAGAAGAACATGGTGACCTGCCTCAGTGACTATTATCCAGTAGCACTTACATCCACAGTGATGAAGTGTTTTGAGAGGTTGGTGATGAAACATATCAACTTCTGCCTGAGAAGCAACTTTGATCCATTCCCATTTGCCTACCGGAGGAAAAGATCCACAGCAGATACCACCTCACTGGCTCTTCACTCAACCTTGGAACATCTGGACAGCAGCAATGCAGACACCAGGATGCTCTTTATTGACTATAGCTTAGCGTTCAGCACAATGATTCCCCCCAAAACTAATCAATAATCTCCAAGACCTTGGGCTCAATATCTCCTTGTGCAATTAGATCCTTGCTTTGCTCACTTGCAGACCCCACTCAGTTTGGATTGACCTCAACAGCTCCTTCACAATTTCCATCAGCACAAGTGCATAAGGCTGATGACGCTACTATTGTAAGCTGAACAAAGGTGGTGGCGAATCAGCATGTAGAAAGGAGACTGAAAATATGGCTGAGTGGCCAGTTAATGTCAGCAAGGCCAAGAAGCTGATTATTGATTTTAGGAGGAAGAAACCGGAGGTCCATGGGGCAAACCTCATTGGGCGGATCAGAGGTGGAGAGGGTCATCAACTTCAAAATTCTCAGTGTTATCATTTCAAAGGGCCTGTCCTGACCCTAGCATGTAAGTGCAATTATGAAGAAAACACAGCAGCTCTTCTACTTCCATAGAAGTTTGTGAAGATTCAGCATGACGTCGAAACCTTTGACATAGATGTGCTGTGGACAGTATATTAACTGGCTACATCACAGCCTGGTATGGAAACACCAATGCCCTTGAACAGAAAATCCCACAAAAAGTAGTGGATACAGCCCAGAACATCATGGGTTAAGCCCTCTCAATGAGCACATTTAGACAGAGCATTGTCGCAGGAAAACAGCATCCATCATAAGGAATCTTCATCACCCAGGTCATCGTCTCTCCTCACTGCTGCCATCAGGTAGGAGGTACAGGAGCCTCGGGACTCGCACCACCAGGTTCAAGAACAGTTATTACCCCTCAACCATCAGGCTCTTGAACCAGAGATTGTAACTTCACATGCCCCCATCACTGAACTGTTCCCATAACCTATGGACTCACTTTCAAGGACTCTTCGTCTCATGTTCTCGGTATTTATAGCTGGTTTATTTATTATTATTATTATTGTTGTATTTAAATTTTTTTTCTTAGGTCAAGCTGGTAAAACCTGAGGTACAGGCATAGCCAAGCACACTCATTTTTCAATTGCTGGAACTTTCAGACTATTCCAGTGGTGTTTATTACTGGGGTTTCCTAAAGATTTACATACATATTGCTGTTTAGGTCTAATATTTTTATTGCTATTGTATGGTGACTTTGGGATGATAACAGTTGTAGATATTACTATTGGGACAATGTTCCATAGTCTTTCAATTTCCTCTTTTAATTCAGCATAATTCTGGTGTTTTTCACTTATTTATTTCTGTATGTTATGTGTGTTTGGAATGGCTATATTGTTAAGTATCTGTTCTTGCTTGTTAATCCTATAATATTATATCTGGCTGGTTATCGTGGATTGTTTCTGGTTTCTCTTGACATTTTCTACATTTATCAACTTGTTGGTCTTATATTATGTATTTTTGACATTTTTTTGCGTTAACCACCTGGTCCTGTATTGGCACAAGGAACCTCTCTCTTTCTTGGAAGGAGTTTCCAACCCTGAGACATATCCCTTGCAAATCTGATAAATAATCTGAGACATATCCCATCAGACACTGGACACTGAATATTTGAAAGACAAACAGGGATAGAATTACTTCCGATAATTCCCTGCCCCTCCCTTCCTCTATCCCTATTTCATTCTGCCCCCTCCCCCAGCTGCCTATCACCTCCCTCATGGTTCCGCCTCCTTCTACTACCCATTGTTTTCCTGCCTATCACCTCCCTGCTTCCCCTCCCCTGCCCCTTTGTCTTTCAAATTACTGGTTTTTCAACTGAACCTACCAGCCTTCTCCTTCCAACCCTCCCCCACTTTCTTTCTTCAGTCCTGACGAAGGGTTCCGGCCCGAAACGTCGACTCATCGTTTCCACTGATGCTGCCTGACCTGCTGAGTTCCTCCAGTGTGTTGTGAGTGTTGCTTTGATCCCAGCATCTGCAGATTATTTTGTGTCCTAACCTGTTCAATCTTTCCCTGCAACTCAACTCCTGAAGACCTGGCAATATCCTAATAAATATTCTCTGCACTCTTTCAATCTTATTGATATCTTTCCTATAGTTAGGTGACCAGAACTGCACACAATACTCCAAATTTGGCCTCACCAATGTCTTATACAACCTCACCATAACATCCCAACTCCTATACTCAATACTTTGATTTATGAATGCCAGGATGCCAAAAACCTTCTTTACAACCCTGTCTACCTGTGACGCCACTTTCAGGGAGTTATGTATCTGAACTCCCAGATCCCTTTGTTCCTCTGCACTCCTCAGTGCCCTACCATTTACTGTGTATGTCCTACCTTAATTTGTCCTTCCAAAATGCAACACTTCACACTAAATTCTGCATTAAATTCCATCTGCCATTTTCTGGCCCATTTTTCCAGTTGGTCCAGGATCCCTCTGCAAGCTTTGAAGGCCTTCCTCACTGTCCACAACGCCTCCAATCTTAGTGTCATCAGCAAACTTGCGGATCCAATATACCACATTATAAACTGTCTGACACACAGCTCTGAAGCTGCACAAACTGTGATCCGCCAGCCGGGTAGTCGTGAGTAAACTAGTGAAGTGAACATTACAAGCTTGTAAATATTTCCTTTCAGAGTGCATCACTCCAATACCTGCTTGAACATTAACTTCCACGGGCCACTTCTGGTTAAAACTCCATAATTGATTTGGGGGATTTCTTTGGTTCCTTCCTCAGTTGCGCATACCCATACATCTTTTGCAGGGCAGGATGTAACTTTAGTGAGCAAAATAGCACAACAGAAGCAAATGGGGGAAGTTCAACAGTTTCCCTTTGTTGGCAGTTACTCTTTTGGTGTTGTTGAGTACCTGAAACTCTCATTTATTGTGACAACAAATGAAACCTTCAATATTGTTTGGATTTTGAAACAATCCTCTACAGTCAGAGACCTATAGATTGGCTTAAACACTATACTGGCCTTTTATTTATCAAATCAGTACATTTAGTAATTAAAACACAAATGGTCTCAAAGAGTTGACCTTTCAAATACACATGGAATAGCTTATACATCACTTAGTGCATCAATAAATGTACAGTAAGTTGATGTAAAAATAAAACTGTCCAGATTCACATCAAAGTAATATCACAAACCACTAGAGCCTTTATCACAAAGGTTTGTTTGGATGGTTTTATGACTCTTCACATTATTTTGTTCTTGAATGGGTATAGTTCCCACGCATGTGTAAGGAACTCAGAACGATTGAGATCATGTGTGCTCTATCAGCGGCTGTGGGTATTTCATGTGAATTATTATATTATTTGTTGCAATAAATGCCAAACAAATTTGATATTTCAAATAAACCCTTCTCGGGCTTCCAGCCAGGTACTGGTATCGATTATAACCGATGTTTCGATGACAAACTCTGCCACCTTGATCGCATCATCTCTGACGAAGATGGCGGAGTTTGTCGTCGAAACATCCGTCATAGTCGATACCTGTAACCTGGCTGGAAGCCCAAGAAGAGTTTATTCATCACATACACCGGGAAAGCACTAGATCCTTGTTCAGATTTGATATTTTTAAATTCTTCTGGAACACAGTGATTTTTTTTCTGTCTTTTTGAATCTCCATGTGTTCTAATACTTAGTGATGATTATAATATTTTGTAAATCAAATGAAAAAATACTCTACTTCAAAGCAAAAGCATGATTTCAGTGTTCGGAGTGAAAGAGCCCTTGTTACTCGTTACCTCTTAAAACAAGAGTTCATTGTTTTGATGGAGTCCTACTGCAATGTTTCGCTCTGATGCATGAAGATCTGGTTGAAACATTGGTTCTGTGTTTGTCTCTTCTTCCCCCACCTGGCCACTGGTTTTACAGGAGCATTGGGTCTTTCTGCACAATTGTAACATCATATGCAGAGGCTAGAAGATCTGACAGAAAATGGTACTAGTGTCACTTCCAGTCAGTGGAGATGATAGCAGCTAATCACAGTGGTATTACTTTGTGTTTCGCACACTTACAAAAAACATATTTGTTCATTGCAACTTACAGATTTATAATCAATAATACAATAAATTGTGTTTCATGTGCAAAATTATGAAAATTCAATGCTGTTTTTTCCTTCACAAAACAAACACAGGAGGTGGTAGGTAGTCTATACACAAACAGTGAAAGTTGCTCCTGGGGATGAGAGAACTCAAGCTGCTTCGGGAACTGATGCTCAGACCTGTTTATGCTTTTCTCACGATGCGTCCAGACTTTTTCCAGTCCCTGAGTTTCTCCTGTTTAGTGGAATGGATGGGAGGTCTGGAATGTACTGGGCTTCCACACTTCACATACCTGCCAAGTCAAGGAAGAGACATGCTTATGCTGACAGAAGCAGTCTGGCAAAATCTTACCCTACAGATTAAAAGCACGCCACGCAAGGAACCACGTCTTGTTGTGATAAGAGAAGTAGACAAATCCACTTAAAGAAAAATTAATATCATTGTCTTTTCTCATATTCTGACAAAATGTGTGAAAATGTCAAAGGTTAACCTCCTGCTGATGGCCCAAACAAATTAAAAATATTTTAATACAACATGCAGTGGTTACTGTGTCTTCAATTTTAAACAACAGACCTCCCATCGTATGGTTTAAGAACTCTGAAACAGGAAAGCACTATAAATTAGAAATTTTAGTCAAAATTAATTTAAAGACACAGGCTACTCATGAAAACCAAAGATCGCAACGCACTGTTTCATAAAATTTGAACTCACATTCTTAGAAAAAACTCCTTTGAGCCACTATGTGAACGAGAAGAATACCTAGGAAATGAAAAAGCAGATTTTGGTTCATCCTTTTAGAGCAGCAGATGAGAATTATTCCATTGGCCGAGGAATAACAAATACATTGTATCTTCGGGAATTTGCCAACCAGCTTGCAATAGGTTCATTTCTCAGCAGCATCAGCGTTAACGAACAGCACCAGCAGGCCCGCGAAAACTGACAAAGCATTTCTGCCAGAAATCATGTAATGAAATACTGATGGTTGGCACAGTCAAGCTGGGCTGAAGGGCCTGTCCCAGAGCTGTATTGTTACATCCTCCAAATGGGAGTCTTAGTATAGGCTGCAGCCAGAGTCAATGAACTCAGAGCTCAGACACAGCAGCTCCTGAACAACTGCAAACTGCATCAGTTTGAACCTGATAGCAAATACGCTCCAAGGGGAAGCTGAGCTGTTCATGTCTAATACTTTTAGTTAATTCATATACTGTAGATTCATGTTGGATAAAGAAATTATTTAATGGAGTCATGGATTTGTACAGCATAGAAACAGACCCTCAGCCCATCCCATCCTTGCCAACATCTGTACCCGTCTGCACCAATGCCACCAGCCCAGATTAGAACTGAATTCTTCTATACAGTGCCTGCTTAAATGCCTGTCAAAGTGCCTCTTAACCATTGTGATTGTAACTGACTGTACCACCTCCCCTGGCAGAGAGTTCCAGCGACCAACCATTCCCTCTGCACTTCCTCCTTTGAAGAACAGCATGCCTGATGCTTGGTGCTTGCAAGTTCTCCCCATCCTTACCGACACGTGGGAGAAGTCGCTTGCACACAAAGACCTGGGTTAAAGATTCTTCAGAAACAAAATTACTCACTTCTGGTGCCTGTTGACATGTGTCAGTAAGCCACTGTACTTGTTCATTGTAACAACCTGGCTGTGGTTTTAACCTGCACTGTGAAGATGGCAGCATTTCACTTTATGTAAGAGGTCAGGACGATATAGCAGGGATATCAGATGTTTTCATCAGTGAATTGGTGTTGAAGGTGTATAAGGGTCATTGTTAATTTTAAACACATATGTTTCAGTTCATACAAGTGAGAGAGAACGTTAGTTTATTTGTTAAATAAATAAATAATGCTGTCTCACAGTGGGTGAGACTTTATGGTCAGCCGAAGAGGAAAAGTTCCATCATTGGCAACAAGTAAGTCGACAGCCGTGAGTCACATCCCCGCCTCCCCCTCCCCCAAACTTTCCTGCAGTCAGACATCAGTTCCAAGCGACTCATTCATGGCTCTGTGCCACTACATGGCATCACGTTGGCGAAGTATTCACTCAGATCAGACAATTCTCAAAAGCTACGAATGGCGCTGGGGAGAGGCACACTGCTGAGCAGCAGAACACTTCAAACATTTGTAAGAAAGACTGGAGTAAATGTGTGCAATTGAGAGCAAAGCTGGAAGGCAAGCATATTTTCTGAATAAATTGAGAAGTATTTTATTTTGAAGTCCATTTCGATGATAAATCAATATGAACACCCATGCACATTAAGGTATGATTTTGGAATCAAGAAGCTTGCAAAGCAAAAATTTCAATATAGTCAGCCTTTGTATAGCAGTTTAGACCATGCAACAAACCCCCAGAATATTAGGGAGATTTCTGAAGTATGCAAGTATCTGAATGTTTTGTCCATTCATTGATTCCTTTGAAAATGGTGAAGACTACACAACATCATGATCAAAAACTTCAGGATTTCTACTTCAAATGTACATGAACTGATGGGCAACTGTGCCTTGGTGGAAGTAAATGAATGCCAATACTTCGATGATCAGAATGACCTGACAGCCAGACCATTAAAGGTGTAGACTCCTCTGATCTCACTTACCTGAAAGAAGGACTCTTTTACAGCTTTTTCAATGATCCCAGAGATTTTTTTTCTGTGCATATCTGCCACATACTCGTACAAGCAATGACTTTAGTTTGCCTTTAAGTTTGTCCCAGTTTCACAGTGGAGTTGGAACAGATCTCTGCCTGAAGTTTTTCTGCAGCATCTACCACCATCAGAAGGCAACTTTTTTTTCTTTAAGACTGTGCAGTGTCTGCATATATGGAGTTAATAATTAACCTCATAACCTCTTCACTGCATTGGTTCAAGTGCATCACCAAGAAGAGGTTAACTTCAGAGCATGCACTCACTACAGTGAAGCCTCCAAAGACCTCACCAGGAGTACACAATTAATCAGCCTCCAGCTCTAATGTAAGCAGTCCATGAGGAAATTGGGGCAGAATTTGTTAAGTGTGCCCAGTAAAGTTTTCCGAAGCAATATGCAGATAGCCCCGCCACAGAGGGAGCAATGCTCTATCTCCTCGAAGGAAACAAGGCTGAGCAAGTGGCTGACGTGTCAGTGGGAAGGGGCATTTTGGGACCGGTGACCATAAATCTATCAGTTTTGTAATGATGTTAGTTATGCAAAGTGACAGGACAGGTCCTCAAGTTAAAGTATTTACTGAGGCAAGGCTAATTTTGATGGCATTAGGTGGGCAATTGCAAGAATCGATTGGAAGAGGTTGTTAGGATGTCTAGCAAGTGGGAGGCTTTGAATATTGAGAACACTCAGAGGCCAGGGCCAACATTCCCCTGTGAGAATGAAGGGCGAGGCCGACAGGATGAGGGAGCCCTGGCTGGTGAGGGATACTGAGGCTCTGACAGGCGGTCGGAATCAAACAATTCCCTTGAGTATATGAGATGTGGAAGCTCACCTAAGAAAAAAAGCAGACATGCACAAAAAGAGCATGAGGTGTCCTTGGCAGATAAGGCAAAGGAGCATCCTAAAATACCCTATGTGTATTAAATGCAGAAGAAAGAGCGTAGGTCTCCAAGGATCAATGTAGCTGTCTTTTCTTGGGATCACTGGAGATAGCTGAGGTTGTAGGTTTTCGCAAATAAAACTGCATGAGGTGGTTTATGCGTAAGAAAAACTGTAATAACTGATTCATTGTACGGCAAACCCTGAACACAAAAAGTGAGGTAACAGGACTTAGTGTAACGCGCCATCGCGCCAGACCAGCCTCTGAAGAGTGAAACCCCAACCTGTGAATCACGTACATTTCCACCAACTACGTTGCTCTACACAGTATGCCCCCACCGCCCCCCCAGAATCCACTAAAACCAGCATTGTGACTCTGCCTGGAGTTCTGACGAGCCACCCGGCTCAGGTCCTGTGTTCCAAGGGTAGAGGAACAGCAGGTGCCTCTGGTTCGTCCAGAGGTGTGTGGACACGCTTATGGTCCTGTTGTGACGGCAGGGTCATGCTAGCAGAATCCTCCAAATTGGTGGCCCAGCCGAGATTGCACTTTCTGAGGAAGCTTAAACAAGCATCACTCCCCACTAAGATCTTAACTACATTCTACAGAGGCGTGGTTGAGAGTGTGCTGACCTTTTGCATCACAACCTGGTACTCCAGCTGCAGTGCTGTCAACAAAAAAGCCTTGCAGAGGGTGGTTAGGGGAGCAGAGAAGGTTATTGGGGTCTCCCTACCTTCTGTCCAAGACCTCTTTCAGAGTCGATGCCTCCAGAAGACACGGTACATCATTAAAGACCCCTCACACCCTCTCCATGAACTGTTTGTTCTTCTGCCATCAGGCAAACGTTACAGGAGCATCAAAACTAAAACCACAAGGCTACTAAACAGCTTCCTCCCACAGGCAGTCAGACTGCTAAATAGTTGCTCCACCTGACTCTGCTTTGGACACTTTTAACTTGCGCTGGACACTTATAACTGATTTTAACTGACATGTGGCTGTTGTGTTTTACTATTTATTGTTATGTTTATTATTTAGTGTTGTGTTTGTTATGTTATGATTGCACTGCCCCTGAGAAACGCTGTCTCATTCTGCCCTGCAGAGCTGATGTATGGTTAGAATGACAATAAAGTTTTTTGAATCTTGAAACTTTAAGACGATCCACTGAAATGCATTCATTTATCCCTCTTATCTATGATAAAAGTCTTTTCTCTCCATTCCAAAATGCAGAACGGGCCATCGTAAGGGGGGTCGGGAGGATGTTGGTGCGTGTCATGGCAGATGAAAACTAGCGAGCTGGAATGTAGTCAACAGGGACCCAAGGGTGCTGTACGCCATGATGAGAGGTAGGAGTAGGTGGAAAGGAATTGAATTTACTGAGGAAAGTGGATTGCTTTTGAGAGGCTGACCAGGTGGTTGTAGCGTCAGGAATGAAATCACCCGGCACTCGTAATGGCTGCCTGTATACCAACTCAGGTGTGGTCACTGCAGACCCTCTTTTGGAGCTGTGTTGAGCCCCTAGTAGGACCTACAGGAGATGATTATGCCAATGCTCAGGGAAGCCCACAGAGCAGCCTTTAAGGAGCAGTGAATTCGCTTGCATAGGCCATTGGACTGGGGTGATACACTGTGTTATGGTGTAGCCTAACGCCAAGGTTCTGACCATCGCAGACCCGTGGTCTCAAATGAATTGGGGACCGCGGTCGGAGGAAATATCAGGTGGGGTGCCAAACAGAGCAACCCAGGTACTGATGAACGCCCGAGCCACATCTGCGGCCGACATCCATGCTCGAGGGGCCACATCTGGGCACCTAGTGGCACAGTCACCATGGTAAGGAGATGTGTGAAACTGGGAGGGGGGAAAGACGACCAACAAGATCTGCATTAATATGGTCAACCCGTCACTCAGGGACCTCAAAAGGTGCCAAGGGCGCCCGAACATGAAGGTTAACTTTTGCCCACTGGCATTCCCGACAGGCTGCAGTCCCATCACGCACGTCCATTCCAAGGCCGTGCCAGACAAATTTTAGTGCAACCAGTTGCTGAGAAGCCTTCTGGCCCAGATACGAGAGGCCATATATGGAGTCAGAAACAGTCCTTTCTAAGCCAGTCTACACACGTGGGCATGGCCTGGCGGGCCAGTTGTGGGAATGTAGTGCCTGACCACATGTTTTGTGACTGTAGTGGGGACTGTGGGGATTCACCCAGCAGACGAGTAAACTCACATGTGGTGGCACACGGGCTTGACAGAGTCGTTGTGGGGAACTTACTGGGAAAGCAGAGTAATAGCCCGAAGTCCTTGACATCCGCAAACCTGCAATTCTTAAGATCAACCAACAGTCCTTGGACACACCGGAAACCTGCACCAAGCAGAGGCCTAGCCAGTTCAGCCAGGACAAAGTCCCGTGTGTAATGTTGGTCACTGAAGCAGACCGTCATCCATCGTGTCCCGTAAGTCTAGTTTCTGCTGCCGTTGGCGGCCTCCAGCGAGGTTTTGCCTTTGCCTTCTCATTAATCGGTGATGCTGGCAGCACACTCACTCGAGCACACGTGCCACACAGGAATCGTTGCCCTGAAAGTGTCCGATATGAACAGTGGACAATCCTGGCAGCTAGAACCAATGGTGTTCGCAGATTTCTGGTGTCCCAATGTGCTGGCACGCTCGAAACTGCAGGGCAGTCAGCACCTCCTAGTGTTTGTGGCAAAGCAAGCACAGTACAAACACAGGGGGCCTTGCTGATCGGGCTTATAGAGGCAGGGAAAGGAGGAGAAATAATGGATTGCTGCCTGGCTGAGAGTAGACTATAAGCCATCTTAGCAACCCCTTTATAATCCTTCACGGGTGCATTAGTGAGGTGCTAGGTGAACCTGATCTGGCATTTGCTGTATGAAGAGTTCCTTAAAAATAAAATAAGGATGGTGATTTCCCAGGAGAGTCAGCACGTGATCATCAGCTCCGCTGGCTTAACATCACTGAAGCCGGGCAATGAGAGCAACTCAGACCCTAATAGTTTAAAAGTCTGTAAAAAGTGCAGTTTCAGTGATCGGTAGTTATCGTATTCCGGTGGGATTTCCAGCAGCCTTACCAGAATCAGAATCAGGTTTATTATCACCGGCATGTGTCGTAAAATTTGTTAACTTAGCAGCAGCAGTTCCATATAATACATATTATAGAGGAATGAATGAATGAGTGAATGAATAAATAAATAAAAGTATATATATATTGAATAGATTAAAAATCATGCAAAAACAGAAATAATATATACTAAAAAAGTGAGGTAATGTCCAAGGGTTCAATGTCCATTTAGGAATCGGATGCAGAGGGGAGGAAGCTGTTCCTGAATCGCTGAGTGTGTGCCTTCAGGCTCCTGTACCTCCTACCTGATGGTAACAGTGAGAAAAGGACATGTCCTGGGCACTAGGGGTCCTTAATAATGGACACTGCCTTTCTGAGACACCGCTCCTTGAAGATGTCCTGGGTACTTTGTAGGCTAGTACCCAAGATGGAGTCGACTAAATTTACAACCTTATACCAGACAGTGATGCAGCCTGTCAGAATGCTCTCCACAGTACATCTATAGAAGCTTTTGAGTATTTTTGTTGACATACCAAATCTCTTCAAACTTCTAATGAAGTATAGTCACTGTCTTGTCTTCTTTATAGCTATGTCAATATGTTGGGACCAGGTTAGATCCTCAGAGATCTTGACACCCAGGAACTTGAAACTGCTCACTCCTGATCCCCCTATGAGGATTGGTATGTGTTCCTTCGTCTTACCATTCCTGAAGTCCACAATCAGCTCTTATCTTACTGACGTTGAGTGCCAGGTTGTTGCTGCGACACCACTCCACTAGTTGGTATATCTCGCTCCTGTACGCCCTCTTGTCTCCATCTGAGATTCTATCAATAATGGTTGTATCATCAATAAATTTACAGATGGTATTTGAGCTTTGCCTAGCCACACAGTCATGGGTATAGAGAGTAGAGCAGTGGGCTAAGCACACACCCCTGAGGTGCACCAGTACTGATCATCAGCGAGGAGGAGATATTATCACCAATCCGCGCAGATTGTAAGTACAAACTAATCTGCAGATGCTGGGGTCAAAGCAACACTCACAACACGCTGGAGGAAATCTGCCCTACCTGCTGAGTTCATCCAGCGTGCTGTGAGCCGCGCAGATTGTGATTTTACAGTTAGGAAGTCAATGATCCGTTTGCAGAGGGTGGTACAGAGGCCCACAGTCTGTGACTTATCAATCAGGATTGTGGGAATGATGGTGTTAAATGCTGAGCTATAGTCGATGAACAGCATCCTGACATAGGTGTTTGTATTGTCCAGGTAGTCTAAGGCCGAGTGAAGAGCCATTGAGATTGTATCTACCATTAACCCATTGTGGTGATGGGCAAATTGCAGTTGGTCCAGGTCCCTGCTGAGGCAGGCGTTCAGTCTAGTCATGACCAATCTCTCAAAGCATTTCATCACTGTAGATGTGAGTGCTACCAGGCAATATTTAAGGCAGCTGATATTACTCTTCTTAGGCACTGGTATAATTGTTGCTTTTTTGAAGCAGGTGGGAACTTCCACCCGTAGCAGTGAGAGGTTGAAAATGTCCTTGAATACTCCCACCAGCTGGTTGGCACAAGTTTTCAGAGCCTCACCCAGTACTCTGTCGAGACCTTCCGCCTTGCGAGGGTTCACCCTCTTTAAAGACAGCCTAACATTGGCCTCCGAGACAGAGATCACAGGGTCACCGGGTGCAGCAGGGATCTTCACACCAGTAGTTGTGTTCTCCCTTTCAAAGTGTGCATGGAAGGTGTAGAGTTCACCTGGTAGTGAAGCATCGCTGCCATTCATGCTATTGGGTTTCACTTTGAAGGAAATAATGTCTTGCAAAACCCAGGGTTGTCGTACATCCGATTTCACCTCCAATTTCATTCGAAGTTGTCTCTTTGCCCTTGAGATAGCCCTCTGCAAGTCATACCTGGTTTTCTGGTACAGACCTGGGTCACCAGCCTTGAATGCCGCAGATTTAGCCTTCAGCAGATGATGTACCTCTTGATTCATCCATAGCTTTTGGTTTGGGAATGTACAGCAATTCTTTATGGGCACACACACATCCACACAGGTTTTAATGAAGTCGGTAACAACTGCAGTATACTCATTCAGATTCAAAGATGAATCCCTGAATACAGTCCAGTCCATCAATTCAAAGCAGTCCTGTAGGCACTCCTGTGCTTCCCTTGTCCAAACCTTCTAGATCCTCACTACTGGCGCTGCAGTCTTCAGTCTCTGCCTATACTCAGGGAGAAGGAGTACAGCCAGGTGATCAGACTTCCCGAAGTGAGGGCGTGGAATAGCACGGTAGGCATTCTTGATGTGGTGTGGGAATGGTCCAGTGTGTTGTTTCCTCTGGTATTGCAAGTGATCTGTTGATGGTAATTGGTTAGTGATTTTTCAGACTGGCCTGGTTAAAATCTCCCAAAATGATGGTGAAGGCATTAGGGTGTGCTGTTTCGTGCATGTTGATCCCATTGCTCAGATCATCTAAAGCCTGATTGATATTGGCCTGAGGTGGAATGTATACCACTACCAAAATATTCAAGGAAATCTCCCATGGTAGGTAAATTGGATGGCACTTAACTGTGAGATATTCTAGGTCTGGTGAGCAGAATTGGGACAGCACTGATATATTTGTGCACCAAGAAGAGTTGATCATGAGGCATACTCCTCCACCTCTGCTTTTAAGAGACTCTATCAATCTATGCTGATGGTGTATAGTAAACTCATTGATTTGAATCGCTGCATTGGGTACAGCCACCCTCACAGCTATGGGGTTGCTGGACAACGACTCTACACAAATAAATTTGGTGTTGTCAACGGTGCTTTCTCTCAGCGCAAATTGGGCCTCAGCTTGTACAAACCAAGCAACAACATCTTGCTCCCAAAACTCCGGCAGTTTTAAAGTGACTGCAATGGCCGACATGCTCAATAACTGGAATCAGCCTTGAGCATCGGGGTCACCAATGTAGGTTTTCACAAATAAAGCTGTGTGAAGCATTTCATGTTTAAGAAAAGCCAGAACAACACGTTTATTGTACTGAAAAACATGAACACAAAAGCACGGTGACCAAACTTCACGTAACGCGTCATCACGTCAGACCAGCGTCTGAAAGTGAACCCCATCTCAATAACAGTGGTCGTGAATTATGTACATTTCCACCAATTACATTATCAGGAATTCTCATCTGTATATACTGTGGAGAAGATCATGGAAGCAATGGAGTTCAGGGAAGATAACAGTGAAAAATATTGATGTTACAAGAGGAAATGAGAAAGTTGATTTATGGTCCCCAGGGTACTATGTGAAACAAAGGAAGAAACAGTGGTGACCCTGGTGGTGATCCCTGTATCCTCATAAGCTGCATGACACACAGGCAGACTGGAAGGTAGTTGAAGTTTACCCTTTATTTAAGAAGGACTATAAAGTCAAGCCGAGGAACTACAGGCTGGTGACCCTAAAGTCAGCAATAAGGAAGTTACTTGGAAGGATTTTGTGAGGTGCAACCTATTAACATCTGGAAAGGAAAGGCTGCATAGGAACTGTCAACATGGGAAACTGTGTCCCACCAACGTGATCCAGGTGCTTGAAGAAGTGACCAAGAAATTGATGAGGGCTGAGCGGTAGATGTTGTCTACATGAACTTTAGTAAGGCTTTTGGCGAAGTCCCACATGGTAGGCCAGTCTAGAAGGCTGGGTGACATGGGATCCAGCGTGAGCTCGTCAATAGATTACAAAATTGGCTTGATAGAAGAAATTAGAGAGTGGCAGTGGAATAGTTGCTTTTCATATTGGCATGTGACCAGTGGTGTGCCGCTGGGAACAGTGCTGGGCCCTCGGTTGTTTGTGATCTATATTAATGACTGGTATGAGCACGCTGATGGCATGATCAATAAGCAGACGGGTGACACCAAAATTGGACAGTGAAGAAGATTGTTGAAGTTTAGAGCAGGATGTATTTCAGCTGAGAAAGGCAGCAATTAAACTCAGAAAAAATTTTGAGAAGTTAAACTCTATGAGGATTTTCCCAGTGAATGGTAGGGTCTTGGGGAGTGTTGTAGAACAGAGAGACCCAAGGGTTCAGAGCTGGGAAGAGCTAAGATGGCACCAAATGGATGCTTCGTTGACCTCATCTGTGGAAACAGCTTAAATTCCTTTCTTTAATGTCTCTATTTTCTTCCTTTTCAAGGTGGCTGGGGTTCTGTTGAGGTCTGTGATCTGCAACAGCCTTCAAACTGTGGTTCCGCCATATCTGCTCTCAGGATGAGGCTTTTCATTCCAGAACAAAGGAGATGTCCTCCTTTTTCAAAGAAAGGCGTTTCCCTTCCTCCACCATCAACGCTGCCCTCAACCATATCTCTTCCATTTCATGCATATTTGCTCTTACCCCATCTTCCCACCACCGTACCAGGGCTAGGGTTCCTCTTGTCCTCAGCTACCACCCCACCAGCCTCTGCGTCCAGCACATAATTCTCTGAAACGTCTCCAACGGGATCCCACCACTAAGCACACCTTTCTCTACCCCGCTCACCACTATCTGCTTTCCGCAGTGATCACTCTCTACCTGACTCCCTTGTCCATTCGTCCCTCCCTCCCTCCTGGTGCTTATCCTTGCAAGTGGAACAAGTGCTGCACCTGCCCCTACACCTCCTCTATCACTACCATTCATGGTCCTAAACAGTCCGTCCAGGTGAGGTGACACTTCACCTGTGAGCCTGTTGGGATCATCTACTGTATCCAGTGCTCCTGGCGTGGCCTCCTGAATATCAGTGAGACCCGACATAGATTGGGAGACTGCTTCAACGAGCATCTACACTCCGTCCGCAAGAACAAGTGGGATCTCCCAGTGGCCACCCATTTTAATTCCACTTCCCATTCCCGTTCCAATATGTTCCTCCGTGACCTCCTCCACTGTCGTGATGAGGCCACACTCAGGTTGGAGGAGCAACATCTTATATTCCGTTTGGGTAGCCTCCAACCTGATGGCATGAACATTGATTTCTCAAACTTGCAGTAATGCCCCCCACCCCTACCCTTCACCATTTCCCATCCCCTTTTCCCTCTCTCACCTTATCTCCTTGCCCACCCATCACCTCCCTCTGGTGCTCCTCCCCGCCCCCCTTTTTCTTTCTTCCATGGACTTCTATCTCTTTCAGTAGTCAACTTCCCAGCTCTTTACTTCATCCCTCCCCCTCCAGGTTTCACCCTTCACCTTGTGTTTCTCCCTCGCCTCCCCTCACCTTTTAAATCTATTCCTCAGCTTTTTTTCTCCAGTCCTGCCGGAGGGTCTCAGCCCAAAGCATCCACTGTTTACTCTTTTCCACGGATGCTGCCTGGCCTGCTGAGTTCCTCCAGCATTCTGTGTGTGTTTTGCTCAGTGGACAAGTTCCCACTCCTGAAGCACATTGACCAGCCGCTTTCCAACGTTCTCCAGGAGTGGCCTGGAACACGCGTGCCGGCCCTGTGGACAACCAATTCCAAGCTGCTGCCACCGACTGAGGTGTTGCAGCTGCAGGAATATCAGGATTTTACAGCAGCGAGTGTCTCAGATGGGGAGATCTCTCTGTCTCTGTCTCTCGTTGAGACAGTTTGCTGCCAATTCTCGAGACAGAGAATCTTGGAATAAAAAGCAACGTGGCAGATTGTAACATCGTAGCAACAACTATTTGTTGGTCTCCCCGTTCACTGTGAAGTGGGTGACAGCCCTCTGTCCCTTGTTAGTGAGAGGGAGGGAGAGCCTGTGGCATGCCGAACTGTCGAGTAAACAATATCTTTTGCTCACTGCAGATCGTGGTCTCTCTTTGGGGGCTTCGCGGTTGCTTTGTGGGTGGTGGGTGCTGACACGTTTTACTGAAACGGGTGGGGGGATGGGGTTGTTGATGCTTTGCTGTTGCTTGTGCGGGTAAGGGGGGAATGGGGACTTTGGGGGTCTAAGGCTTTTCTGCCGTTCGCTCTTTTTGGGATTCTCTTCTGTTTTCATGGATGTCTGCAAAGAGTAAGAATTTCAGGTTGTATACTGTATACGTTCTCTGATATTAAACGGAACCATTTGAGCTATAGTTTTCTGAAAGTGGCACGTCTAGTAGACAGAGTGGTGAAGGAGGCACTGGGCACACGGACCTTCATTGGCCGGGGCGCTGAGTACAGGGGTTGACACGTCACGTTATAACCGTAAGCAGATTGGTGAGAAAGCCACGGGAACATAGTGATAAGGAGTTTGTACGTCCTCCCCATGGAGCGTATGGGTCGTCCGGTTTCTCCCACAGTCCAAAGACCTACCCAGTAGGAAAATTGGTCATTGTAAATTGTCCCATGATTAGGTTCAGGTTAAACCAGAGTTGCTTAGTGGTGCGGTCCTATTCTATGCTGTATGTTTAAATAAAGTAAATAAATACCCTTGGAATAATTGTACAGAAGTGTGTGATGAAGCTGGAAAAGGTGCAGAGATGATTCATGTGAATGCTACCGAGAATGGAAGAGCTCAGGGCACTGGATAAGCCGGGACTGTTTTCCTGCACTGAAGGAGAATGAGGGGTGACCTTAAGTGCTACACAAGATCGTGGGCCATGGATAAGATGGGTCGCCACTGGCCTTTTCCCAAATAGGTTTAAGAAGAGAGGGGAAATATTTAAATGAGGCTTGAGCAACAGGTTTATCATACAGAGAGTGTCAGGTATATGGAATGAGCTGTCAGAGGAGGTGGGAAGGATAGCAACATTTAAAAGATGTTTAGACAGGTCAGTGACTGCCCAGTCGATGTGTTCCAGGGTCACTGCCTGATCTGTACGTGCTGGGGTCATCGATTCAAGTGTCCATGGACCAATACACAAGGGACCACACCATTCTCCAATATCCCAAGGGGCCACACCATCTCTGTGCTCCCATTCTTGGGGCCAGCTTTGAAACATGGATGTTTCCCCAGCAGTGGGTGGGCATATCCTCAGCTGGACACAGCCTGGGCTCTCTGTTCCTAGTCATGGTTTTCTGCCATCTACAGTTTGTCGAACACGTGTGCTGTGTCCGCGCATGGATACCTGACCATTAGCCACTTGGTACTTACGCCTCTAGGAAGCATAGCCCTCACACTCATCAAGCACCCTACAACCGTCACCAACTCCCTCTTCAATCCCACCCTTGATTCTCCCCACCCCCCCCTCAATTCCCCAAGAGTCAGCCAGTCAGTAATCCTGGTGCCCAGTGCTCACTGTTGCTGTCCTCTCCTCCTTTTCCCAACCTCTCCCATCTCTCTGAATGGATTCGAGTCATTGTTCCAAAGGTGCTTTCACTGGCTTTGTTTCTCTCAATCTCACACTACCAACCTTTCTCCCCAGCCTCAACATCATTTCAAATACTGGATGGGAGAATAGACTAGCTCATGGAGGAGTGTCGGGGCAGACTCGATGGGCCAAATGGCCTACTTCTGCTCCTTTGTCTTGTGATCTTGTGATACCTCCCTGGAAACTGCCTCCACGTCTCCACCTTTAATGACCAACTTCAACTCCTCCAACAACCACTCAATCTCACTTTTGACCTCACTTGCAGGAGATAAATGCTTATTTCTTGCTACCTCATTCACATAGGTATCAGTACATAAGTTTATACTTCCAAGTAAACTTACTATTGGAGTACACATATGTTACCTGAGGTTCATTTCTTTGCAGGCACTCTCAATAAATTCAAAACAGAATAATAACCAAATGAAAGACTGCACCAAACTGTGTGCAAAAGACAATGAACTGGGCAAATACAAAAAGAAAAAAATAAGAATAATAAATAAATAAGCCATAAATAGTGAGAATATGAGATGAAGAGTCCTTGAAAGTGAGTCTATAGGTTGTGGGAACATTCCAATGATGGTTCAAAGCCTGGTGGTTAAGAGTGCACTGTTACCCATTATAGTCATCCCTAGTTGACTTTTCTGTTGTCATAACCATAAAGCAGGTCCTACAGTCTACAGAACCCAGACCGCCCACAGTCACCTAGTTACCCCAGTCGTGGGAAACTAAGTGTTTCTGAGGAATCCGCACATGCTTGGAACTCTTCCAGAAGCTGAAGATTTACCAACGAAGTGCTTTTCACCAAAGCTGGCAGCTGTTCCAGCAGAGACCAGGACTGACAAAGGTCCTGAAACATTTCATCAGGATCAGACCCGACCAGGGTTCAGTACGCCAGCACTGCCGCAGAGTGCCAGAGCGACTTGTGGGGGCCCTGAGGAATGAGATCGGACCATGCTGGATCTGGGAGTCATCGAGCCTTCAAATAGTGAGTGGAACAGTCCGCTCATTACCATCTCCAAGAGGGAGAGCACCCTGAGGGTGCGCATTGATTTCCATAAGTTGAGTGCCATTTCATTTTTTTTGTTACTTATTCTATGCCCTATATTGATGGCCAACTAGAAAGGATTGGACAGGCAAACTATATTACTACACTAGACCTTAGTAGAGGCTACTCACTGCCTTGCACACAGCTCTGGGTCTGTTTCAATTCGCTGTGATGCCCCTGTGGTGTGCACCAGCAACATTCCAGCAGCTGATGGACGAAGGCTGTGGGCACTGTGGTGTGGCCTGCCTAGATGACATGGTTGTCTACAGCCAGACATGGTCAGAGCATCTGGACCATCCCGGCAGGGTCCTGAAAAATATTCATGCTGCTGGTCTCACCCTCAATCTACAAATATGTGAGTGGGTAGAAAAGGAAACCAGATACCTTGGCCACCGGTTAGGATATGGAGAGGTTCAACCACAGATGGACAAGGTGGAAGTGATCTGCAGCAGTCCTCTACCTTACACCAAGAAGGAAGTGAAGTCCTTCCTGGTAGGCACTGGAGCAATGCTGGCACAAGGACAACATGGTGAAGAGTGGAAACCAGGTATTCCACCATTGAAAAGAGTGTCTGGACAAAAAATAAATAATAGGGTTGGTGTCATGGGGGATTTCAACTTCCCTATTTCATATAATTCCCTATTCTCTATTACATACGTGTGTGGGCACGTGGCCAAGTGGTTAAGGCATTGGTCTAGTGACCTGAAGGTCGTGAGATCGAGCCCCAGCCAAGACAGCGTGTTGTGTCCTTGAGAAAGGCACTTAACCACATAGTGCTCTGCGACGACACTGGTGCCAAGCTGTATTGGCTCTTGCCCTTCCCTTGGACAACATCAGTGTCATGAAGAGGGGAGACTTGCAGCATGGGCAACTGCCGGTCTTCCATACAACTTTGCCCAGGCCTGCATCCTGGAGAGTGAAGACTTTCCAGGTGCAGATCCACGGTCTCGCAAGACTAACGGATGCCTTTATTACATATAAACTGGAACCATCTCAGTGTAAGGGGTTTAGGTGGGGCGGAATTTATTAAGTGTGTCCAGGAAGGTTTCTTAAATCGATATGTGGACAGTCTAGTGAGAGGAGGGGCTGTACTGGACCTGGTGTTGGGTGATGAATCTGGCCAGGTGACTGACCTTTCAGTGGATGAACAGTTAGGGAACAGTGACCACAACTCTTTAACTTTCAGGATAGCTATAAATAAGTATGGTCTTTGTGGAAGAGTTTTAAATTGGAGTAGGGCAAATTGTGAGGGCATTAGGCAGGAACTAAGAAGAGTTAATTGGGAACACCTTGTCTCTGGCAACTCCACATCAGACATGTGGAGGATGTTGAAAGATCAATTGTTTCACATCAGTTGTAGGGATCAAAGAGTACAGGAAAATTATGTTCCTGCTGGAAGGAAGAATGGGAATGGAATGGTAAGAGAACCTTGGATGTCCAGAGAGGTGATGAATTTAGTTGAGAAAAAGAAGGAAATGTAAAGCTTCAGAAGTCAGGATCAAACAAAGCACATGAGGAGTACAAAGAGGACAGGAAAGAACTAAAGAAGGGAACTAGGAAAGCCAGGAAAAGTCCTTGGCAAGTAGGGTTAAGGTGAATTGCAAGGAATTCTAAACATAAATCAAGAGTAAGGGGATAAATAGAGAGAGGGTGGAACCACTCAAGGATAAAGGGTGGGTGGGGGGGAGCATTTGCTTCAATGCAGAAAATATGAGTGAGGTCTTAAAGAGTACTTTGCTTCAGTATTTACCAAAGAAAAGGATATGAAGGACCAGGATATCAGTGCTGAGTGTATAAATATGTTAAGGCATTTAGGGGTCATGAGTATTAAGGTGGATAAGTCCTCAGGTTATTGAAGAAGGCAAGAGGTGAGATTGCTAAACTTTTGACCAGTATCTTTGTGTCCTCCTGAGCCACGGGCGATGTCCCGGAAGGCAGGTGAGTGGCTAATGTTGTACCTCTAGGGGAAAATCCTGGGCACTATAGACTGGTGAGTTTCACATCAGTTGTAGAGAAATTGCTGGAGAAAATTCTTAGGGATGGGATATATGAATATTTGGCCTAATTAGGGAGAGCCAGTATGGCTTTGTGTGTGGCAGCTTGTGCCTTACCAACTTGATTGAGTTTTTTGACAAGCTGACAAGGGAGATTGATGATGGTAGGGCAGTGGATGTTGTCTACATGGATTTTAGTAAGCCGTTTGGCAAAGTTCCTCAAGGGGGGCTAATCCAAGAGATTGAGATTCATGGAGTCCATGGAAAATTGGTTGTTTGGATTCAGGACTAGCTTGAGCATAGAAGACAGAGGGTTGTGGTTGAAGGGACTTCTTCGAGCTGGAGGTCTGTAATTAGTGGTGTTCTGCAGGGATCTGTGCTGGGTCCTCTGGCGTTTGTGATGCATATAAATGACCTGGATGAAAATGTAGATGAGTGGATTAGTAAATTTACAGATGACACCAAGATTAGTGAAGGTGTGGATAGTGTAGAAGACTGGCAAAGAATATATCATGTGCAGAAATGGGCAGAGAAATTGCAGATGGAGTTTAACCGAGAAAAATGTGAGGTGCCTCACCTTGGTTGGGCAAATGCAAGGAGAGAGTACACTATTAATGGCAAGATCCTTAACAGTGTTGCTGAGCAGAGAGATCTTGGGATCCAAGTTCATAGCTTCTTGAAACTGGCTGCACAGGTCGATAAGGTGGTTAAGAAGGCTTATGGAATGCTTGAATTTATTAGTTGAGGCACTAAGTTCAAAAGTCAAGAGGTTATGTTGCAACTTTATAAAACTCTGGTTAGGCCACATCTGGAGTATTGCTTACAGTTCTGGTTGCCCTGCTATAGGAAGAGTATTGAGGCTTTGGAAAGAGTGCAGAAGAGGTTTACCAGGATGCTGCCTGGTTCAGAGGGCATGAACTATCATGAGAGGCTGGGTAAACTTGGGTTCTTTTCTCTGGAGGCTGAGGGGAGATCTGATAGAGGTTTACAAGATTATGAGAGGCACAGATAGACAGGGAGTATCTGTTTCCCAGTGTTGAAATGTCTAATACCAGAGGGCAAGCATTGAAGGTGAGGGGGGTAGGTTCAAGGGGGCTGTGAGGGGTAAGTTTTTTACTCAGAGACTGGTGGATGTCTGGAATGCACTGTCTGGTGTGGTGGTAGAGGCAAATACATTAGAGGCTTTTGAGAGATGTTTGGATAGGCACATGGTGTAAGGGAGATGGAGGGATATGGTCATTGTGTAGGTAGGAGGGATTAGTGTTTGGGTGTTTTCGATTTGATTTTTAGCTGGTTCAGCACAACGTCATGGGCCGAACGACCTGTTCCTATGCACTATGTTCTATGTTCACTGTGGGCCCTTGACAACCTCCGGTACCGCCCCTTTGGCAGGAAATTTGAACTTTACAGACCACAGAGTATTGACATGGATACAGACAAAGAACACCAGAGGGACACGGTGGTACCTGGAGCTCCAACCCTTCAAATTCTGTGTCCACCATGAAGCAGGGAAAGGAAATGTTACTGCAGGACCGCCTTGGCTGGAGAACACCATCGCCGCAGGAGAGAAGGGTTTTAGTGTGACAGAGAGCGCTCGTTAACACACTCGGTACGCATGCACATTCACACACACACACAAACACTGCCTTGTCATTCTGCACCGAGTCTGCGCACTTCAATGTCTTCCCCCCCATTATATTTTAATAATGTGTCCTGAAGTGATTGGTCTTATGGTGCGTCCTGCCTTACACAGTGGAGATTTCCATTTCTTTAGTAATGGGGATGTGTAAATGTCTATATGTTGTTTGTATATAGTATATAAGATAGATACTTCTGTTTATTTTGTAATATGATTGTAACTACATTGTGAGGTGCAACATCATACTGTAATTCACATGTAGTCTTAAATTAGCTTTATGGGTAATTAAACATGGTATCTTCTGGTGTCTAAAAAAGTGGGGGTCGCTCTTGGTAGGAGAAAGAGAGGGTGAGAGAGAGAGAGAGAGAGAGAGGGGGGGTGAGGGGGGTGAGGGGGGAGTGAGAGAGAGAGAGAGGGGGGTGAGAGAGAGATATATATATGCTCGGAGTTCACACTGAACGAAGTACGGAGCTGTTATTGTGCTTTCAGGTAGATATCTTTCTGTAAGTATTGGCAGTTTCCTTTTATCTATTTTCTCTATTTTTTGTTTAAAGTTTGATTATTTTGACACACTGAATAAACCCACTTGCACAAAAGTGCTAAGCAACTCCAGCCATCTTTTCTTTGGTCATAACCCATGTATCATATCAGAGAGAGGTAATTATATCTCAGTATCTTGAAGGCGATTATGTTTCTCCACATGATTAATTCTTCATAAATGAAGAAAGGTAACGTCCTTCAAAAGGCAACTTCAAACCTGCACCTCTCCCCTCGCTTGGAAATGGGTAAAAACTGTCAGGTACTTTTCTGAGGGAGAGCCAGCCAGTCCTAAAAAGAACTTCTTACCACTTCCCTTCCACAGATTATTGATGACTATTTGTGAATACAACTGTGTGCACATTTAAACATGTTCTTCTTTGCAATCAGTCCATTCAGTAAATTGCTTGTGTGGCCTTGAAGTGCATCCAGTACCTGACACTGTAGGTATTCTTAGTTCAATAGTTGCATTTAATATCAGAGAATATACAACCTGAGATTCTTACTGTCTGCAGACATCCTTGAAACAGAAGGGAAAAAACCCCAAAGAATGAATGACAAAAACACACAAGAACCCCAAAGGCCCCGCTCCCTCCCACACAAAAGCAGCTGTAAAAGCATCAACCTCCCCTCCCTTCCCCCCACTCCCACTTGGGTAGCATTCCCGCCACCCACCATGCCAGCAACAGCGAAGCCCCCAAAGAGAGACCGTGGTCTACAGTCCATCACAAACCCTGTTACACTGTACTGTCAGAACTAGCAGGCAATTTAAACTAGATAAATAAATAACACCCATCTCTCACATTCAGTGATTGTGTGAAGTTTTGTTTGAAGAACAGACAAGTCAGTTCTGTTAACGTTGTTAAAGCAGCCTGTACTATGGCCACTACTCACTGTGGACACCAGATAGGCCGGGCTGGCTTCTTGGGCTTGGCCGCTTGCCTTTTGTATTCTATCCAGCCGCACACCAGCTCGTGGATGATCATCACGTACAGCAAGAAGATCAAAACGCCCGGCTCCATCCTGGGATGGTGAGAATGGGTAGCATTTGACAGGGGAGGCATCGAGTGAGAGAGCGGTGCTGGAACCTGCGATCAAACGGCTGAGCTGAATCACATTAGAGATGAAAAGAAAACAAGATCAATGCTCGTTAAACCTGCTGGAGATCAGAGCAACAGCTTTCACTGCCTCTGATGGAGCCTGGATCCACAGAAATTCCTCACGAGCAGAACTGGGAACAAAATATTCTATGCTACCATAATTCTATTCACATTACCCAGCTTTAGTAACAATAACTCATGGGCAAACTCATCTCAGCCTCCATCAAATCAAGCCAATAATAAAGTACTGTATGTGTGTGTTTCGAAATATCTACATGATTGTGTCATTGGTTGCTGCCATGTGAAGGTTTGTGGGTGTGTACCATCTATAGGTGGGTGTGTACTGTGTGTGTATATATGTACTGTTTGTGGGAGTATATGTTGTGTGTGTGTGTATCTACCATATGTATTGGTGTGTGTACTGTGTCGGTGTGTGGGAGTCTGTACTGAGTGTGTGGGTGTGTGCACTGTGTTGTACGTGGGTGTACTGTGTGTGAGGGTGTGTGTACTGTGTGTGCACTGTGTGTGGGTGTTTGTATACTGTGTGGATTGGTGTGTGTACAATGTGTATTTGTGTGTGTACTGTGTGTGAGTGTTTGTATACTGTGTGGATTGATGTGTGTACAATGTGTATTTATGTGTGTATGTGTGTGTGTGTGTGTGTGTGTGTGTGTACTGCGTGTGGATGTATGTACTGTGTGTGGGAGTGTGTACTGTGTGTGTGTGTGGGAGTGTGTACTGCTTGTGGGTGTATGTACTGTGTGTGGGAGTGCGTACTGTGTGTGTGTGTGTGTGTGTGTGTGTGTGTGTGTGTGTGCGTGTGAGTGCATACTGTGTGTGCGTGTGTGGGAGTGTGTACTGTGTGTGGGAGTGTGTGTGTGTGTGTGTGTGTGTGTGTGTGTGTGTGTGGGAGTGTGTACTGTGTGCGTGGGTGACTTCACCATGGGAGGGAGGGGTGTGTACTGTGAGCGTGGTGTGCACTGTGTGTGTGTGTGTGTGTGTGTGGGAGTGTGTACTGTGTGTGTGGGAGTGTGTACTGTGTGCGTGGGTGCTTTACCATGAGAGGGAGGGGTGTGTACTGTGAGTGTGGTGTGCACTGTGTGTGTGTGGGTGTATGTACTGTGTGTGTGAGTGTGTACTGTGTGTGTGAGTGTGTACTGTGTGTGTGATTGTGTGTGTATGGGAGTGTGTACTGTGTGCATGGGTGACTTTACCATGGGAGGGAGGGAGGAGTGTGTACTGTGAGCATGGTGTGCACGGTGTGTGTGTGTGGGTGTATGTACTGTGTGTGTGAGTGTGTACTGTGTGTGTGAGTGTGTGTGTATGGGAGTGTGTACTGTGTGTGTGAGTGTGTACTGTGTGTGTGATTGTGTGTGTATGGGAGTGTGTACTGTGTGCATGGGTGACTTTACCATGGGAGGGAGGGAGGAGTGTGTACTGTGAGCATGGTGTGCACGGTGTGTGTGTGTGGGTGTATGTACTGTGTGTGTGAGTGTGTACTGTGTGTGTGAGTGTGTGTGTATGGGAGTGTGTACTGTGTGTGTGAGTGTGTACTGTGTGTGTGAGTGTGTGTGTATGGGAGTGTGTACTGTGTGCGTGGGTGACTTTACCACGGGAGGGAGGGAGGAGTGTGTACTGTGAGCGTGGTGTGCACGGTGTGTGTGTGTGGGTGTATGTACTGTGTGTAGGAGTGTGTACTGTGAGCGTGGTGTGCACGGTGTGTGGGGATGTGAACTGAGTGTGGTACTGCGGCTGTACAGCTGCTGGAAGTCTTGTTTACTGAACAATTCCCGTGGTGAAAGTGAGCTGAAATGATGCTGGTGTTTCCATGGAAACTGATGCAGTTGTTCAGCATCCACACTGACTCTGATCACATTGACAGAACAAATAAAAGGCAAACCTTTGAACCGTGTACTCCCAGGTACAAACAAATCTGCCTCTGCCCGAGACACTGAAATCATAGGGTCACAGAAACAGGCCCTTCAGCCCATCTAGTCTCTGCCAAACTGCCTCGTCCCATTGACCTGCCTTCCATACCCCTCCCATCCATGTACCTATCCAAATTACAGCTCTTTGCCTCTTCATCTCTGCACCCCACTGTCCTTCTGACTCCTCTTTTGGGCTCCTACACCCAAACAAAACCCATCTGAAGGCAATTTTACCTGACAAGGCAGCTTAATGCTCTCTCCACTCAACAGTGATTTCAACAGCTCCATGTTGTTCAAATGAAAGGGTACCAACCTCAGCACTGAATCAGTTCTTGACAGATATTCCCCCATTGGCAATATGCGTCCAGTGTCCTCTTTTATTTTGTATTCCTGGTATCTCACAACTCCAGCATTCCTTAGTCCTTCCTCTGACCATTTCCTTCCATCCACACCTCCCACAGTCAGCCCAGCATATGACTTCACCCCTCTCTCAACCAGACCAGGACCACTGCCGTTACTAATGACCCCATGAGCCTGCTGCCAGGCATTTCTTGGTGTTAGAAGATAGAACACAGAACATTATAGCACAGTACAGGCCCTTCGGCCCACCATGTTGTGCTGACATTTAACCCACTCTAAAATCAATCTGATTTTACTCTCCTACAAAGCCCTCCATCTTTATATCATCCATGTGCCCATCTAAGAGCTCCTTAAATACCCCTAACACATATGCCTCTACTGCCCCCTCCCCCCAGAAGGGTGTCCTCACACTCACCACTCTCTGTGTAAAAAACTTACTTCTAACATCCCCCCATACTTACCCCCAATCACCTTAAAATTATGCCCATTGTATCAGCTATTTCCACCCTGAGAATATCCACTCAATCTATGCCTCCTATCATCTTGTCTGCCTCTATCAAGTCACCTGTCATCTAAAGAGGAAAAACCCTGGCTTGATCAACCTTGATAAAAGAGCTTTGACCAGCGACCAATCCGGACATCGGAAGTTTTGAGGGGAGCGGATTTCACTGCCCGAGTAGAAAAGGCAGCAGCAGGTCACTACAGTGAGAAAGAGCTTTGCCCGTTGGCTGATTGGTGTTAAGGATTGATTAGTAAGAGCAAATTAAAGGAAGGCGGGGCAAGTGCAGCGGCCATCATCTCAGTGGACAGAGTCAGAGTGGTGATCTTGAGGCTTTAGCTCTTCGAGGCCCCAGTGTCCCTGACGACAACAACTGTGAGAAGTACATCCAGCTGCAGCTACTAACAATCCATGTTAAGGGGCTGGAGCTGGAACCGGATGACCTCTGGATCATTCAGGAGGCTGAGTGGGTGATAGATAGGACATATAGAGAGGTAGTTACACCCAAGGTGCAGGGCACAGGAAACTGGGTGACAGTCGGGAAGGGGAAAGGGGTTAAGGAATATACCCCTGTAGTCAACCCCCTCAACAACAGGTCTATCACTTTGGATACTGTCAGGAGGGTTGACCTAACAGAGGAAAGTCACAGTGGTCTGGTCTCTGGCGCCGAGTCTGGCTCTGTGACTCAGAAGGGAAGTGGGGAAGAAGAGGCATGCTGTGGTGATAGAGGATTTGTTAGTTAGGGGAACATACAGGAGGTTCTGTGTATGAGAATGAGATTCCCGGATGGTATGTCAACTCCCAGGCGCCAGGGTCCAGAATATCTCAGTTCGAGTCCCCAGCATTCTTAAGTGGGAGGGGGAACAGCCAGAAGTCGTGGTCCATGTAGGTACCAATGACAGGGGTGGGACAACTGACGAGGTTCTGCATAGGAAGTTCAGGGAATTGGGTGCCAAGTTAAAGGGCAGGACCTCCAAGGTTATGATCTCAGGATGGCTACTCATGCCACATGTTAGTGAAGCTAGAATTAGGAAGATTATACAGTTTAACACATGGCTAAGGAGTTGGTGTAAGAGGGAGGGTATAAGACTTTTGGATCTTTGGACTCTCTTCCAGGGAATATGGGATGTTTACAGAAGGGACCATTTGCACCTGAACTGTTGGGGGACTAATATTCTAACGGGAAGCTTTGTTAACGCTGCACAGTGGGGTTTAAACTAGAGTTGCAGGGGGATGGGAACCACAGTGCTAGAACAGTTAGTGGAGCAGTTGTGGATACAGGTGTTGGTGAGACTTCAGTCAAAGTTAGGAATCAAAAGGTTATTCCGTATACTGCGCACATTTAAATATAACACCTTCAGTCTTTTATTCACCCTTTCTGATTTTGTCCTTTTACATTGGAACTCATCCCGTTGATTGTAATTTTTCCCCATCAACAGCCTCTCCTTATTACACATTGTCCCTGTTTGTAAATCAGCTACCTCATCTTCAGCACTGCCATCTGCCCTTCCTGTGATACGTTTTGCATTGAAATATATGCAATTCAGGACTCAGGCTGTTGACAGGGAAAAATTACAATCGACGGGATGAGTTCCAATGTAAAAGGACAAAACCAAAAAGGGTGAATAAAGGACTTAAGGAGTTATATTTAGATGTGCGCAGTATACGGAATAAGGTAGATAAACTTGTAGCACAGTGGCAGCTTGGCATATATGATGTTGTAGGCAACGCGGAATTATGGCTGAAAGAAGATTATAGCTGGGAGCTTAATGTCCAAGGTTACACATGTTATGAAAGGACAGGCAGGAAGACAGAGAGAGGGCATTGCTCTGTGGCAAAGAAATGAAATAAAGTCATTAGAAAGAGGTGACATAGGGTTGGAAGGTGTTTAATCATTGTGGATAGAGCTAAAATAAAGGGACCATGATAGCAGTTGTATATAGACCACCAAATAGTAGTAAGGATGTGATCTACAAATTACAATAGGAGATGGAAAATGCACGCCAAAAGGGCAATGTTACGACAGTCATGGGGGGATTTCAATATGCTGGTAGATTGAGAAAATCAGGTTGGTGCTGGATTACAGGAGGGAGAATTTCTAAAGTGTCTACATGATAGCTTTTTAGAGTAGCTCGTGGTTGAGCCCACTAGGGGATCAGCTCTTCAGGATTGGGTGTTGTGCAATAAGCCAGATTTGATTCCAGAGCTTAAGGTAAAAGAACCCTTAAAGGCAAGTGATCATAATATGACTAAATTCACCTGAAATTTGAGAAGGAGAAGCTAAAGTCAGATATATCTGTATTGCAGGGGAGTAAAGGGAACCACAGAGGCATGAGAGAGGAACTGGCCAGAATTGATTGGAAAAAAACACTGGCAGGGATGAAATCATAGCAGCAATTGCTGGAAGTTCTAAAAGCAACTCAAAAGGCACAGGATATATACATCCTAAAGAGGAAGAAGTATTCTGAAGGAAAGGTAACATAACCGTGACTGATAAGAGAAGTCAAACCCATCATAAAAGCCATAAGAGGGCATATAATACAGCAAAAATTAGTGGGAAGTTAGAGGTTTGGGAAGCTCTTCAAAGCCAACCAAAGGCAACAAAAAAAGTCATTAAGGTAAAGATGGAATATGAAAGTAAGCCAGCCAATAATATAAAAGAGGATACCAAAAGTTTCTACAGATACATAAAGTGTAAAAGAGAGGCAAAAGTGGACATCGATGGAAAATGATGCTGGAGAGGTAGTAATGGGGGACGAGGAAATGGCAGACTAACTGAATAAGTATTTTGCATCAGCCTTCATTGTGGAAGACACTAGCAGTATAGTAGAAGTTCCAGGTGTCAGGGATTATGGAGTGTGCAAAGTTACCATTACTAGAGAGAAGGTTCTTGTGAAACTGAAAGGTCTGAAGGTAGATAGGTTACCTGGACTAGATGGTGTACACTCCAGAGTTCTGAAAGAGGTGGCTGAAGAGATTGTGGAGGTATTAGTAATGATCTTTCAAGAATCACTTGATTCTGGAATGGTTCTGGAAGACTCGAAAATTGCAAATGTTACTTCACTCTTTACGAAGGGAGAGAGGCAGAAGAAAGGTAACTACGGTCTGACTTCAGTGGTTGAGAAGCTGTTGGAGTCAATTATTAAGAATGAGGTCTCAGGGTACTTGGAGGCACATGATAAAAAGGGGCATGGTTTCCTCAAGGGAAAATCTTGTGTGACAAATCTGTCGGAATTCTTTGAAGAAATAACAAGCAGGGTAGACAAAGGAGAAGGCCTTTGACAAGATGCCACACATGAGGCTTAACAAGCTACACACCCATGGTATTAATGGAAAGATACTAGCATGGATGAAGCAGTGGCTGATTGGCAGGAGGCAAAGAGTGGGAATAAAGTGAATCTTTTCTGGCTGGCTGCCGGTAATTAGTAGTGTGTGTTGGGACCAATTCTTTTTACGTCATATGTCAATGACTTGGATGATGGAATTGATGGGTTTGTTGCAAAGTTTGCAGATGATATGAAGATAGGTGGAGGGGCAGGTAGTTTTGAGAAAGTAGAGAGCCTACTGAAGGACTTTGATTGATTTGGAGAATGGGCAAAGAAGAGGCAGATGGAATATAATGTATGGTCATGCACTTTGGCAGAAGAAATGAAAGAGTTGACTAATTTCTAAATGGTGAGAAAATAACAGATTAAACTGAGGCAAGAAGGTACTTGTGCAGGATTCCCAAAAACTTGATTTGTCGGTTAAGTCTGTGGTGAGGAAGACAAAAGTGGTGTTCATTTCAAGAGGACTATGATATACAGCAAGTAATGTTGAGACTTAATGAAGCCACTGGTGAGGTCTCACCTGGAGTATGTGAGCAGTTTTGGGCTCCTTATCTTAGAAAGGATGAATTGAAACTGGAGAGGGTTCAAAGGAGGTTCACGAAAATGATTCCAATATTGAATGGCTTGTCATATGAAAAGTGTTTGATGGCTCTGAGCCTGTACTCACTAGAATGAGGGGGACCTCACTGAAACCTATTGAATGGAGAAAGGTCTTGATGGAGTGGATGCGGAGAGGATGTTTCCTATGGTGGGAGAGCCTCAGAATAGAGCAGAGTCCTTTTAGAATGGAGATGAGAAGGAATTTTTTTTAGCCAGAGAGTGGTGAATCTGTGGAATTCTTTGCCATGGGCAGCTGTGGAGGCAAAGTGTTTATGTATATTTAAGGCAGATATTGGTAGATTCTTGATTGGTCAGGGCATGAAGAGATATGGGGAGGAGGCAGGAGACTGGGGCTGAGAGGCAAATTGGATCAGCCATGATGAAATGGTGGAACAGATTCAATGGGCCAAATGGCCTAATTCTGTTCCTGTATCTTATTGTCTTATGATCTTATTCTTATAAACCATGTTGTCTAATCCAAGCAGCATCCTGGCAAATCTCCTTTGCACCCTCTCTGGATCTTCCACATCCTTCCACTAATGAGCCGAACAGAATTGAACACAATATTCCAAGTGTGATCTAACCAGGGTTTTATCGAGTTGCAACATTATTTCATGGCCTTTGATTTCAATCCCCTGACTCAACAAAGGCCAACACACTATATGCCTTCTTGACAACCCTAGCAACTTGCGCAGCAACTTTGGGGAATCCTTGAATATGGACCGCAAATCCCTTTGCTCCTACATACTGTTAAAAATCCTACTGTTAATCTTGTATTTTGCCATCAAATTTGACTTTCCAAAGTGAATCACCTGACACTGTTCTGGGTTGCACTCCATCTGCCACTTCTCATCCCAGATCTGCATCCTGTCTATATCCCGTTGCAGCCTACGACAACTCTCCACACTGTCCATGGCTCCACCAATCAAAATCACTAACCCACTCTTCCACTTTCTCATCCAAGTCCCTTACTGTATAAAAATCACAAAGAGCCTGGGTTCCAGAAAAGATCCCTGTGCACCACCAGCAATGGCCGGAGTTTCTGGGGATAATTGGAAGGTGCAGGATGGATAAATCCCAAAGATGATAAAGTATTCTAAAGGGAGGATGAGGCACTCATGGATGATAAGGGAAGTCAAAGATAGCATAACAGGAAAAGAGACGGCTTCTAAAATTCACAAACAAGAGAGAATCTGCAGATGCTGGAAATCCCAGCAACATACATGAAATAACAGGCAGCATCTATGGAAAAGAGTACAGTCAATGTTTTGGATTGAATGCCTTCAGCAGGACTCATGTAATATTGCAAAAATTAGTAGGAAGTGAGAAGACTTGGAAGTTTCTAAAAACTTGGTTTAAGAAAAAAAAGGAGGTGGATAGCAGGTATAAGCAGGTAGGAACAAATGAGGTACTTGAGGAATATAAGAAATGCAGAAGGACCCTTAAGAAGGAAATCAGGAGGGCTAAACAAAGGCATGAGGCTACACGAGCAGATAACGTGAAGAAAAGTCCTCAGGGTTTCTACATATATATTAAGATCAGAAGGATAGCAACGGACAAAAATGGTCTTCAGGAAGATCAGTTGGCCAGGCGGCATCCTCTAGGAAGAGGCACAGTCGACATTTCAGGCCAAGACCCTTTGTCAAGACTAACTGAAGGAAGAGTTAGTAACAGATTTGAAAGTGGGAGGGGGAGGGGGAGATCCAAAATGATAGGAGAAGACAGGAGGGGGAGAGATGGAGCCAAGAGCTGGACAGGTGATTGGCAAAGGGTATATGAGAGGATCATGGAACAGGAGGTTTAGGGAGAAGGAAAGGGGGGGGAAGCCCAGAGGATGGGCAAGGGGTATAGTCAGAGGGACAGAGGGAGAAAAAGGAGAGAGAGAAAAAGAATGTGTGTATATAAATAAATAACGGATGGGGTACGAGGGGGAGGTGGGGCATTAGCAGAAGCTTGAGAAGTCAATGTTCATGCCATCAGGTTGGAGGCTACCCAGACGGAATATAAGGTGTTGTTCCTCCAACCTGAGTGTGGCTTCATCTTTACAGTAGAGGAAGCCGTGGATAGACATGTCAGAATGGGAATGGGATGTGGAATTAAAATGTGTGGCCACTGGGATCCCACCAATAAACACATCTTTCCCTCCCCTCCCCCGCTTTCCGCAGGGATCGCTCCCTACGCGACTCCCTTGTCCATTTGTCCCCCCCATCCCTCCCCACTGATCTCCCTCCTGGCACTTATCCTTGTAAGCCGAACAAGTGCTACACATGCCCTTACACTTCCTCCCTTACCACCATTCAGGGCCCCAGACAGTCCTTCCAGGTGAGGCGACACTTCACCTGTGAGTCGGCTGGGGTGATATACTGCGTCCGGTGCTCCCGATGTGGCCTTCTATATATTGGCGAGACCCGATGCAGACTGGGAGACCACTTTGTTGAACACCTACCCTCTGTACGCCAGAGAAACCAGGATCTCCCAGTGGCCACACATTTTAATTCCACATCCCATTCCCATTCTGACATGTCTATCCACGGCTTCCTCTACTGTAAAGATGAAGTCACACTCAGGTTGGAGGAACAACACCTTATATTCCGTCTGGGTAGCCTCCAACCTGATGGCATGAACATTGACTTCTCTAACTTCCACTAATGCCCCACCTCCCCCTCGTACCACATCTGTTACTTATTTTTATACACACATTCTTTCTCTCACTCTCCTTTTTCTCCCTCTGTCCCTCTGACTATACCCCTTGCCCATCCTCTGGGTTCCCCCCCCCTTGTCTTTCTCCCTGGGCCTCCTGTCCCATGATCCTCTCATATCCCTTTTGCCAATCACCTGTCCAGCTCTTGGCTCCATCCCTCCCCCTCCTGTCTTCTCCTATCATTTTGGATCTCCCCCTCCCCCTCCCACTTTCAAATCTGTTACTAACTCTTCCTTCAGTTAGTCCTGACGAAGGGTCTCGGCCTGAAACGTCGACTGTACCTCTTCCTAGAGATGCTGCCTGGCCTGTTGCGTTCACCAGCAACTTTGATGTGTGTTGCTTGAATTTCCAGCATCTGCAGAATTCCTGTTGTTTTCAGGAAGATCAGAATGGCAATCAATGAGTCTAGCCTAAAGAGATGGTGGAGATACTAAATGGATATCTTACATCTGTATTCACTCAGGAGATGGACTCAGAGCCTATAGGAGTGAGGCAAAATAGCAGCATTGAGGTCATGAACCCTGGACAGATTACAGAGGAGAAGCTGTTTGCTGTCTTGACACAAATTTAGGCGGATAAATCCTCAGGGTGTAACAAGATTTTCCCTCAGACCCTGCGGGAGGCCAGTGCAGAAACTGCAGAGGCTCTAGCAGAGATAATTAAAACATCCTTAACCACGGGTGAGGTGTCAGAGGATTGCAGGATAGCTAACGTTGTTCTGTTGTTTAAGGATGGCTCTAAAAATAAATGAGGAAATTATAGGCTGGTGAGCCTGACAGTAGCAGTGGGAAATGTATTGGAAGATGTTCTACGGGACTATATATATATAAGTATTTGGATAGACAGGATCGGATTAGGGTTAGTCAGCATGCATTGTGCGTGGTAGATCATGTCTAACCAATCTTATGGAGTTTTTTTTGAGGAAGTTACTAGGAGAGTCGATGAAAGCAAGACAGTTGATGCTGTCCACACGGACTTTATCAATGTCTTTGACAAGGGGGGGTTGCTCAAGAAGAGTCCATCGATTGGCATTCAAGATGAGGTAGTGAATTGGATTCGATATTGGCTTTGTGGGAGAAGCCAGAGAGTGGAAGTAGAGGGTTGCTTCTCTGAGTGGAGGCCTGTGACTAGTGGTGTGCTGCAGGGATCAGTGCTGGGTCCATTGTTGTCTGTCATCTATATAAATAATCTGGCTGATAATGTGGTAAAGTGGATCAGCAAATTTGCGGATGACACCAAGTTTGAAGGGGGCATTGGACAGTGAATAAGATTATCCAAGCTTGCAGTGGGATCTGGACCAGCTGGAAAAATGGGTTGAAATCTGGCAGATAGAATTTAATGCAGACAAGTGTGAGGTGGTGCACTTTGGGAGGACCAACCAGGGTCATACACAGTGGATTGGTAGGGAATTGAGGAGTGCAATAAAACAAAGGGATCTGAGAACACAGGTCCATAATTCCTTGAAAGTGGCATCACAGATAGATAAGGTCGTGAAGGGCCAGGCAGCACCTATAGGAAGAGATACAGTCGATGTTTCAGGCTGAGACCCTTCATCAGGACTAACTGAAAGAAGAGATAGTAAGAGATTTGAAAGTGGGAGGGGGAGGGGGAGATCTGAAATGATAGGAGAAGACAGGAGGTCTTCTCCTATCATTTCAGATCTCCCCCCTCCCCCTCTCATTTTCCCACTTTAAAATTTCTTGCTATCCCTTCTTTCAGTTAGTCCTGACGAAGGGTCTCGGCTCAAAACGTCGACTGTACTTCTTCCTATAGATGCTGCCTGGCCTGCTGCGTTCCACCAGCATTTTGTGTGTGTTGCTTGAATTTCCAGCATCTGCAGATTTTCTCACTTAAGGTCGTAAAGACAGCTTTTGGCAAATTGGCCTTCATAATTCAATGTATTGAATACTGTACAGGATTTGAAATGTTATGTTGAAATTCCATAAGACATTGGTGTGGCCTAATTTGGAGTATTGCATGCAGTTTTGGTCACCCACCTACAGGAAAGATGTGAATTAGATTGAAAGAGTACGGAGAAAATTTACAAGGAAATTGTCAGGACTTGAGGGCTGAGTTATAAGGAAAGACTGAATAGCTTAGGACTGTATTCACTAGAACAGGGGTCCCCAACCTTTTTTGCACCACGGACCGGTTTAATATTGACAATATTCTTGCGGGCTAGCCGACATCGGGGGGGGGGGGTGCAGTGTTCAAGTCAAACAGTGGATGTGACGGGAAATGAGGAAAGGTGCAGCTGACTCATATCATTTCATATCGCCAAATCATATTGTTTCCTCGCGGCTCGGTTGCACATGCCTTGTGGCCCGGTACCGGTCTGCAGCCCGGTGGTTGGGGACCACTCGCCTAGAACATAGGAAAATGAGGGGAAATTTGATCGAGGCATGCAAAATTATGAAGGGTATAGATAGGATAAATGCAAGCAGGCTTTTTCCACTGAGGTTTGGTGGGACCACAACTAGAGGTCATGGGTTAAGGGTGAAAGGTGAAACGTTTAAGGGGAACATGAGGGCGAATGACTTCACTCAGAGGTGGTGAGAGTCTGGAATGAGATGCCAGCGCACATGATGGATTTGGCTTTGATTTCAAAATTGAATAGAAAGTTGGAAAGATACCTGAAGGGGAAGGGTATGTAGGCCAATGATCCAGGTGCAGATTGATGGAACTAGACTGATTCATGGTTCAGCACGGACTAGGTATTCCAAAGGGGCTGTTTCTGTACCGTAGTGTTCTATGACTCTAACCAACCAAAGGCAACTAAAAGATCCAGAAAGGAAGAAAGCCTGGTAATATGAAGGTAGGTTTGCAAAATTTTTTAAAGGGAATACTAGAAGTATTTTTCAGATATGAAGAATAAAAGAGAGGTCAGAGTGGATATCTGACTGCTGGAAAATAATGTCAGAGAGGTGGTAATGGGGGGGCAAAGGAATAGCGGACAAACTTAATAAATATATTGCATCATTCTTCACTGTGGAAGACACTGGCAGTATGCCAGAAATTCAAGAGTGTCAGGGGACAGGTGTGAGTGTAGATGCAATTACTATGGAGAAGGTGCTTGGGAAGCTGAAAGGTCTGAAGGTAGATAAGTCACCTGGACCAGATGGACTACACCCCAGGGTTCTGAAAGAGGTAGCTGAGAGTTTGTGGAGGTAATAGTAATATTTCAAGAATCATTAGATTCTGGAATGGTTCTGGAGGACTGAAAAATTGCAGATCTCCCTCCAGACTCGGACTGTGGTTGGGCATGGCAGGGAGAGTTTTCTTCCTTCTCCCGTCTGCATGAGATGTGGGACATTCGAGAGACTTTGAACTTTTTTACTGTGCCATGGCCTGTTCTTCATCAAGTTTTGGTATTGTTGCACTGTTGCAACTATGTGTTATAATTATGTGGTTTTATTAGTTTTTCAGTCTTGGTCTGTCCTGTGTTTCTGTGATATCACACCAGAGGAATATTGTATCATTTCTTAATGCATGCATTACTAAATGACAATAAAAGAGGACTACGTATCCTCACAATCTAATCTAATCTAATCTTTAAGAAGGGAAGGAGGTAGAAGAAAGGAAATTATAGATGTATTAGCCTGACCTCAGTGGTTGGGAAATTGTTGGAGTCCATTATTAAGGATAAGGTCTTGGGGTACTCTGAGGCACATGATTAAATAGGCCAAAGTCAGCATGGTTTCCTTAAGGGGAGATCTTGCCTGATAAATCTGTTGGAATTCTTTGAGGGAATAACAGGCAGGATAGACAAAGGTGAGTCAGTGCATGTGGTTTACTTGGATTGTCAGAAAGCCTTGACAAGGTGCCACACATGAGGCTGCTTAACATGATTAGAGCCGATGGTATTACAGGAAAGATACTAGCACGGGTAGAAGTCTAGCTGACCAGCAGGAGGCAAAGTGGGGGAATAAAAAGGGCCTTTTCTGGTTGGCTGCCAGTGACTAGTGGTATTCCACAGGAGTTGGTGTTGGGACTGTTTGTTTTCAAGTTGTATGTTAATAACTTAGATGACTCAATTAATAACTTTGTGGCCAAGTTTTCGGATGATATGAAGATAGGTGGAGGAGCAGGTAGTGTTGAGGAAGCAGGAGTCTGTAAAAAAACTAAGACAGATTGGAGGAATAGACAAAAAGGTGGCAGATGGAATACAGTGTCAGGAATTGTATAGTCATGCACTTTAGTAGTAGGAGAAAAGCATGGACTATTTTCTAAATGGGGAAAATATTCAAAAATCAGAGGTGCAAGTGGGCTTGGGAGTCCTCATGCAGGATTCCTTAAAGGTCAACTTGCAGGTTGAGCCAGTGGTGAGGAAGGCAAATGTAATGTTGGCATTCATTTCAAGAGGGCTAGAATATAAGTGCTGGTATTTATAGGGCATTGGTCAGACCGCACTTGGAGTATTGTGAGCAGTTTTGGGCTCCTTATCTAAAAAAGGATATGTTGGCATTAGAGAAAGTCCAGAGGAAGTTCACAAGAATGATTCTGGGAATGAAAGGATTTATGTACTGTATGATGACTCTTGCCCTGTTCTCATTGGAGTTTAGAAAAACGGGGTGGTGGAGAGATCTCACTGAAACCTGCTGAATATTGAAAAGCCTAGATAGAGTGGATGTGGAGAGGATATTTCCTATAGCGAGTGAGTCTAAGACCAGAGGGCACGGCCTCTGAATAGAGGGATGCCCACTTAGAACACAGATGAGGAGCAATTTCTTTAAGTAGGGGGTGGTGAATCTGTAGAATTTATTGCCGCAGACATCTGTGGAGGCCAAGTCTTTGAATATACTTTAAATTCTGGTTAACTGGGCTATCAGTTAATCAGTCAGCTGTTTATTTCAGACAACTCTTAAAGAACTGAAAGTAATCAAGAAAATAGCCAGGATTCCCTTCATTAATTTCGGACACAAAAGTCACTTAACTTGGACAGGAGACTGTAGCCGAACAGTTTCTAACTAGTGTCAGTCGTCTGCATTTGCATGGCCGTTAAACACTACACTGTGCTTTGAGTGAACAACTTTAAAATAGCATCTGTTGCATGTACTTGTGTTCAAAAGCAGTGATTTTTTTGTCAGTGATATTTGCGAGAAATAAGCAGTAAGACAGTTCAGAACTGTTTTGCTCACTGCGGCTTCAGGTATTCAAGTTTAAGATATAGGAGCAGAAGTAGGCTATTCAGCCCATCGAGTCTGCTCCACCATTCAATCATGGGCTGATCCAATTCTCCCTGTCATCCCCACTCCCCTGTCTTCTCCCCATACCCTCTGATGCCCTGGCTAATCAAGAACCTATCTATCTCTACCTTAAATGCACCCAATGACTTGGCCTCCACAGCCACTCGTGGCAACAAATTCCACAGATCTATCAGCCCCTGACTAAAGTCATTTCTACACATCTCTGTTCTAAATGGACATCCTTCAATCCTGAAGTCTTGCCTTCTTGTTCTAGAAATACCCACCATGGGAAATAACTTTGCCATATCTCATCTGTTCAGGCCTTTTCACATTTGGAATGTTTCTATGAGATCCCCCCTCATTCTCCTGAACTCCAGGGAATACAGCCCAAGAGCTGCCAGATGTTCCTCATACAGTAACCTTTTCATTCCTGGAATCCATTCTTGTGAATCTTCTCAGAGACCTCTCCAATGTCGGTATATCCTTTCTAAAATAAGGACACCAAAACTACACACAATACTCCAAGTGTGTTCTCACAAGTGTCTTATAGACCCTCAGCACCACATCATCCCTGCTCTTATATTCTATACCTCTAGAAATGAATGCCAACATTGCATTCGCCTTCTTCACCACTGACTCAACCTGGAGGTTAACCTTTAGGGTATCCTGCACAAGGACTCCCAAGCCCCTTTGCATCTCTGCATTTTGAATACTCCTTCCATCTAAATAATAGTCTGCCCATTTATTTCTTCCACCAAAGTGCACAACCATACATTTTCCAATATTGTATTTCATTTGCCACTTCTTTCCCAATTCCCTTAAACTATCTAAGTTTCTCTGCAGGCTCTCTGTTTCCTCAACACTACCTGCTCCTCCACCTATCTTTGTATCATCGGCAAATTTAGCTACAAATCTATTAATCCCATAGTCCAGATCATTGACATATATCATAAAAAGCAGTGGTCCCAACACCAACTACTGTGGAACTCCACTGGTAACTGGCAGCCAGCCAGAATAGGATCCCTTTACTCCCACTCTCTGTTTTCTACAGATCATCCAATGCTCCACCCATGCTAGTAACTTCCCTGTAATTCCATGGGCTCTCATCTTGCTAAGCAGCCTCATGTGCAGCACTTTGACAAAGGCCTTCTGAAAATCCAAGTACACCACGTCTACTGCATCTCCTTTGTCTACCCTGCTTGTAATTTCCTCAAAAAATTGCAGTATGTTAGTCAGGCAGGATTTTGCTTTTAGGAAACCATGCTGGCTTTGGCCAATCTTGTCATGTGCCTCCAGGTACTCCGTAATCTCATCCCTAACAATTGATTCCAACATCTTCCCAACCACTGATGTCAGGCTAACAGGTCGATAGTTTCCGTTCTGCTGCCTCCCACCCTTCTTAAGTAGCAAAGTAACATTTGAAATTTTCCAGTCGTTTGGTACAATGCCAGAATCTGTCGATTCTTGAAAGATTATTGTTAATGCCTCCACACTCTCTCCAGCTACTTCCTTCAGAGCCCAAGGGTGCATTCCATCAGGTCCAGGAGATTTATCCACCCTCAGACCATTAAGCTTCCTGAGCACCTTCTCAGTCATAATTTTCACTGCACATACTTCACTTCCCTGACACTCTTGAATGTCTGGTATACTGCAGATGTCTTCCACTGTGAAGACTGATGCAAAATATACATTCAGTTCCTCTGCCATCTCTGTGTCTCTCATTACAATATCTCCAGTGTCATTTTCTATTGGTCCTATATCTACCCTCAACTCTCTTTTACTCTTTATATACTTAAAAAGCTTTTAGTATCTTTTTTAATATCAGTCACCAGCTTCCATTCATAATTCATCTTTTCCTTCCTAATGACCTTCTTAGTTTCCTTCTGCAAGTTTTTAAAAGCTTCCCAATCCTCTATCTTCCCACTAGCTTTGGCTTCCTTGTATGCCCTCTCTTTTGCTTTTACTTTAGCTCTGACTTCACTTGTCAGCCATGGTAGTGTCCTTCTTTCATTCGAAAATTTCTTCTTATTTGGAATGTATCTGTCTTGCACCTCCTTCATTTTTCACAGAAACTCCAGCCATTGCTGCTCTGCTGTTCTTCCTGTTAATGTCTCTTTCCAGTCAACTTTGGCCAGTTCCCCTCTCACGCCATTGTAATTTCCTTTATTCCACTGAAATACCGACACATTGGAATTTAGTTTCTCCTTCTCAAATTTCAAAGTGAACTCAATCATATTATGATCGCCGTTCCCTAAGGGTTCCTTACCTTAAACCCTCTTATCACCTCTGGATCATTGCACAACACCTGATCCCCAAGCTGTTCTAAGAAGCGATCCCTTAGACATTCTACAAATTCTCTCTTTTGAGGTCCAGTACTGGCCTGGTTTTCCCAATCCTTTTAATGTTAAAATCCCCAATGATTATCATGACATTGCCCTTCTGACATGATTTTTCTGTCTCCTGCTGTCATCTGTTATCCACATCCCAGCTGCTGTTTGGAGGCCTGTATACAACTGCCATTTGGGTCCTTTTACCCTTGCCATTTCTTAACTCAACCCAAAGAGACTCTAGCTGATAATGTGGTAAGGTGGATCAGCCAATTTGCAGATGACACCAAGTTTGAAGGGGGCATTGGACAGTGAATAAGATTATCAAAGCTTGCAGTGGGATCTGGACCTGCTGGAAAAATGGGCTGAAATCTGGCAGATAGAATTTAATGCAGACAAGTGTGAGGTGGTGCACTTTGGGAGGACCAACCAGGGTCATACACAGTGGATTGGTAGGGAATTGAGGAGTGCAATAAAACAAAGGGATCTGGGAACACAGGTCCATAATTCCTTGAAAGTGGCACCACAGATAGATAAGGTCGTAAAGGGCCAGGTAGCATCTATAGGAAGAGGTACAGTCGACGTTTTGGGCCGAGACCCTTCATCAGGACTAACTGAAAGAAGAGATAGTAAGAGAGTTGAAAGTCGGAGGGGGAGGGGGGAGATCCGAAATGATAGAAGACGGGAGGTCTTCTCCTATCATTTCGGATCTCCCCCCTCCCCTCCCACTTTCCCACTTTCAAATCTGTTACTATCTCTTCTTTCAGTTAGTCCTGACGAAGGGTCTCGGCTCAAAACGTCGACTGTACTTCTTCCTATAGATGCTGCCTGGCCTGCTGCGTTCCACCAGCATTTTGTGTGTGTTGCTTGAATTTCCAGCATCTGCAGATTTTCTCACGTAAGGTCATAAAGACAGCTTTTGGCAAATTGGCCTTCATAATTCAATGTATTGAATACTGTACAGGATTTGAAATGTTATGTTGAAATTCCATAAGACATTGGTGTGGCCTAATTTGGAGTATTGCATGCAGTTTTGGTCACCCACCTACAGGAAAGATGTGAATTAGATTGAAAGAGTACGGAGAAAATTTACAAGGAAATTGTCAGGACTTGAGGGCTGAGTTATAAGGAAAGACTGAATAGCTTAGGACTGTGTTCACTAGAACAGGGGTCCCCAACCTTTTTTGCACCACGGACCGGTTTAATATTGACAATATTCTTGCGGGCTAGCCGACATCGGGGGGGGGGGGGGGGGGCGGTGTTCAAGTCAAACAGTGGGTGTGACAGGAAATGAGGAAAGGTGCAGCTGACTCATATTGTTTCATATCGCCAAATCATATCGTTTCCTCGCGGCCCGGTAGCACGTGCTTTGTGGCCCGGTACCGGTCTGCAGCCCAGTACCGGTCTGCAGCCCGGTGGTTGGGGACCACTCGCCTAGAACATAGGAAAATGAGGGGAAATTTGATCGAGGCATGCAAAATTATGAAGGGTATAGATAGGATAAATGCAAGCAGGCTTTTTCCACTGAGGTTTGGTGGGACCACAACTAGAGGTCATGGGTTAAGGGTGAAAGGTGAAACGTTTAAGGGGAACATGAGGGCGAATGACTTCACTCAGAGGTGGTGAGAGTCTGGAATGAGATGCCAGCGCACATGATGGATTTGGCTTTGATTTCAAAATTGAATAGAAAGTTGGAAAGATACCTGAAGGGGAAGGGTATGTAGGCCAATGATCCAGGTGCAGGTTGATGGAACTAGACTGATTCATGGTTCAGCACGGACTAGGTATTCCAAAGGGGCTGTTTCTGTACTGTAGTGTTCTATGACTCTAACCAACCAAAGGCAACTAAAAGATCCAGAAAGGAAGAAAGCCTGGTAATATGAAGGTAGTGTTTGCAAAATTTTTTAAAGAGAATACTAGAAGTATTTTTCAGATATGAAGAATAAAAGAGAGGTCAGAGTGGATATCTGACTGCTGGAAAATAATGTCAGAGAGGTGGTAATGGGGGCGCAAAGGAATAGCGGACAAACTTAATAAATATATTGCATCATTCTTCACTGTGGAAGACACTGGCAGTATGCCAGAAATTCAAGAGCGTCAGGGGACAGGAGTGAGTGTAGATGCAATTACTATGGAGAAGGTGCTTGGGAAGCTGAAAGGTCTGAAGGTAGATAAGTCACCTGGACCAGATGGACTACACCCCAGGGTTCTGAAAGAGGTAGCTGAGAGTTTGTGGAGGTAATAGTAATATTTCAAGAATCATTAGATTCTGGAATGGTTCTGGAGGACTGAAAAATTGCAAATCTCCCTCCAGACTCGGACTGTGGTTGGGCATGGCAGGGAGAGTTTTCTTCCTTCTCCCGTCTGCATGAGATGTGGGACATTCGAGAGACTTTGAACTTTTTTACTGTGCCATGGCCTGTTCTTCATCAAGTTTTGGTATTGTTGCACTGTTGCAACTATGTGTTATAATTATGTGGTTTTATTAGTTTTTCAGTCTTGGTCTGTCCTGTGTTTCTGTGATATCACACCAGAGGAATATTGTATCATTTCTTAATGCATGCATTACTAAATGACAATAAAAGAGGACTACGTATCCTCACAATCTAATCTAATCTAATCTTTAAGAAGGGAAGGAGGTAGAAGAAAGGAAATTATAGATGTATTAGCCTGACCTCAGTGGTTGGGAAATTGTTGGAGTCCATTATTAAGGATAAGGTCTTGGGGTACTCTGAGGCACATGATTAAATAGGCCAAAGTCAGCATGGTTTCCTTAAGGGGAGATCTTGCCTGATAAATCTGTTGGAATTCTTTGAGGGAATAACAGGCAGGATAGACAAAGGTGAGTCAGTGCATGTGGTTTACTTGGATTGTCAGAAAGCCTTGACAAGGTGCCACACATGAGGCTGCTTAACATGATTAGAGCCGATGGTATTACAGGAAAGATACTAGCACGGGTAGAAGTCTAGCTGACCAGCAGGAGGCAAAGTGGGGGAATAAAAAGGGCCTTTTCTGGTTGGCTGCCAGTGACTAGTGGTATTCCACAGGAGTTGGTGTTGGGACTGTTTGTTTTCAAGTTGTATGTTAATAACTTAGATGACTCAATTAATAACTTTGTGGCCAAGTTTTCGGATGATATGAAGATAGGTGGAGGAGCAGGTAGTGTTGAGGAAGCAGGAGTCTGTAAAAAAACTAAGACAGATTGGAGGAATAGACAAAAAGGTGGCAGATGGAATACAGTGTCAGGAATTGTATAGTCATGCACTTTAGTAGTAGGAGAAAAGCATGGACTATTTTCTAAATGGGGAAAATATTCAAAAATCAGAGGTGCAAGTGGGCTTGGGAGTCCTCATGCAGGATTCCTTAAAGGTCAACTTGCAGGTTGAGCCAGTGGTGAGGAAGGCAAATGTAATGTTGGCATTCATTTCAAGAGGGCTAGAATATAAGTGCTGGTATTTATAGGGCATTGGTCAGACCGCACTTGGAGTATTGTGAGCAGTTTTGGGCTCCTTATCTAAAAAAGGATATGTTGGCATTAGAGAAAGTCCAGAGGAAGTTCACAAGAATGATTCTGGGAATGAAAGGATTTATGTACTGTATGATGACTCTTGCCCTGTTCTCATTGGAGTTTAGAAAAATGGGGTGTGGAGAGATCTCACTGAAACCTGCTGAATATTGAAAAGCCTAGATAGAGTGGATGTGGAGAGGATGTTTCCTATAGCGAGTGAGTCTAAGACCAGAGGGCACGGCCTCTGAATAGAGGGATGCCCACTTAGAACACAGATGAGGAGCAATTTCTTTAAGTAGGGGGTGGTGAATCTGTAGAATTTATTGCTGCAGACATCTGTGGAGGCCAAGTCTTTGAATATACTTTAAATTCTGGTTAACTGGGCTATCAGTTAATCAGTCAGCTGTTTATTTCAGACAACTCTTAAAGAACTGAAAGCAATCAAGAAAATAGCCAGGATTCCCTTCATTAATTTCGGACACAAAAGTCACTTAACTTGGACAGGAGACTGTAGCCGAACAGTTTCTAACTAGTGTCAGTCGTCTGCATTTGCATGGCCGTTAAACACTACACTGTGCTTTGAGTGAACAATTTTAAAATAGCATCTGTTGCATGTACTTGTGTTCAAAAGCAGTGATTTTTTTTGTCAGTGATATTTGCGAGAAATAAGCAGTAAGACAGTTCAGAACTGTTTTGCTCACTGCGGCTTCAGGTATTCAAGTTTAAGATATAGGAGCAGAAGTAGGCTATTCAGCCCATCGAGTCTGCTCCACCATTCAATCATGGGCTGATCCAATTCTCCCTGTCATCCCCACTCCCCTGTCTTCTCCCCATACCCTCTGATGCCCTGGCTAATCAAGAACCTATCTATCTCTACCTTAAATGCACCCAATGACTTGGCCTCCACAGCCACTCGTGGCAACAAATTCCACAGATCTATCAGCCCCTGACTAAAGTCATTTCTACACATCTCTGTTCTAAATGGACATCCTTCAATCCTGAAGTCTTGCCTTCTTGTCCTAGAATACCCACCGTGGGAAATAACTTTGCCATATCTCATCTGTTCAGGCCTTTTAACATTTGGAATGTTTCTATGAGATCCCCCCTCATTCTCCTGAACTCCAGGGAATACAGCCCAAGAGCTGCCAGATGTTCCTCATACAGTAACCTTTTCATTCCTGGAATCCATTCTTGTGAATCTTCTCAGAGACCTCTCCAATGTCGGTATATCCTTTCTAAAATAAGGACCCCAAAACTACACACAATACTCCAAGTGTGGTCTCACAAGTGTCTTATAGACCCTCAGCATCACATCATCCCTGCTCTTATATTCTATACCTCTAGAAATGAATGCCAACATTGCATTCGCCTTCTTCACCACTGACTCAACCTGGAGGTTAACCTTTAGGGTATCCTGCACAAGGACTCCCAAACCCCTTTTCATCTCTGCATTTTGAATTCTCCTTCCATCTAAATAATAGTCTTCCCATTTATTTCTTCCACCAAAGTGCACGACCATACATTTTCCAATATTGTATTTCATTTGCCACTTCTTTGCCGACTCCCTTAAACTATCTAAGTTTCTCTGCAGGCTCTCTGTTTCCTCAACACTACCTGCTCCTCCACCTATCTTTGTATCATCGGCAAATTTAGCTACAAATCTATTAATCCCATAATCCAGATCATTGACATACATCATAAAAAGCAGCGGTCCGAACACCAACTACTGTGGAACTCCACTGGTAACTGGCAGCCAGCCAGAATAGGATCCCTTTACTCCCACTCTCTGTTTTCTACAGATCATCCAATGCTCCACCCATGCTAGTAACTTCCCTGTAATTCCATGGGCTCTCATCTTTCTAAGCAGCCTCATGTGCAGCACTTTGACAAAGGCCTTCTGAAAATCCAAGTACACCACATCTACTGCATCTCCTTTGTCTACCCTGCTTGTAATTTCCTCAAAAAAATTGCAGTAGGTTAGTCAGGCAGGATTTTTCTTTTAGGAAACCATGCTGGCTTTGGCCTATCTTGTCATGTGCCTCCAGGTACTCTGTAATCTCATCCCTAACAATCGATTCCAACATCTTCCCAACCACTAATGTCAGGCTAACAGGTCTATAGCTTCCGTTCTGCTGCCTCCCATCCTTCTTAAATAGCAGAGTAACATTTGAAATTTTCCAGTCGTTTGGTACAACACTCTTGAATGTCTGGTATACTGCAGATGCCTTCCACTGTGAAGACTGATGCAAAATATACATTCAGTTCCTCTGCCATCTCTATGTCTCTCATTACAATATCTCCAGTGTCATTTTCTATTGGTCCTATATCTACCCTCAACTCTCTTTTACCCTTTATATACTTAAAAAGCTTTTAGTATCTTTTTTAATATCAGTCGCCAGCTTCCATTCATAATTCATCTTTTCCTTCCTAATGACCTTCTTAGTTTCCTTCTGCAAGTTTTTAAAAGCTTCCCAATCCTCTATCTTCCCACTAGCTTTGGCTTCCTTGTATGCCCTCTCTTTTGCTTTTACTTTAGCTCTGACTTCACTTGTCAGCCATGGTAGTGTCCTTCTTCCATTCAAAAATTTCTTCTTATTTGGAATATATCTGTCTTGCACCTCCTTCATTTTTCACAGAAACTCCAGCCATTGCTGCTCTGCTGTTCTTCCTGTTAGTGTCTCTTTCCAGTCAACTTTGGCCAGTTCCCCCCTCATGCCATTGTAATTTCCTTTATTCCACTGAAATACCAACACATTGGAATTTAGTTTCTCCTTCTCAAATTTCAAAGTGAACTCAATCATATTATGATCACTGTTCCCTAAGGGTTCCTTAACCTTAAACCCTCTTATCACCTCTGGATCATTGCACAACACCTGATCCCCAAGCTGTTCTAAGAAGCGATCCCTTAGACATTCTACAAATTCTCTCTTTTGAGGTCCATACTGGCCTGGTTTTCCCAATCCTTTTAATGTTAAGATCCTCAACGATTATCATGACATTGCCCTTCTGACATGATTTTTCTGTCTCCTGCTGTAATCTGTAATCCACATCCCAGCTGCTGTTTGGAGGTCTGTATACAACTGCCATTTGGGTCCTTTTATCCTTGCTATTTCTTAACTCAACCCAAAGAGACACTGCACCTTCCGATCCTATGTCATCCCTTTCTAATGATTTGAAGGTGCCAGAGAGAAAATGAAATGATTTCACTACTTCAACAAGTTAGGGACAACAAATTTGAAGGTATTAACAATCATCTTGAATGTTACAATGAAAATGAATTATTTGGAGGATGCAATCTTTGACAGCATTATATGAAGGCAGTCCATTATCTGCACTAGGTGCTTGGGTTGATTCTGTTCACTTACAGTTAAAAGAATACAACGCGGATTAATTCCTCTGTTGATTAGGTATTAATACACAGTTTTATCATACTGTAGTAGTATTGATAGTGTTCTAATTTGTTCTGTATTTCATTTTAATACATAATTTGTTACTTAGTTTGTCTTTTTATATCTTTTTAGCTATTTCCATGAAACTTCGGCTAATTGGGGTAGCCACTTAATTGGGCCAAAATATACTGATCCCGATTAACCAGAATCCGCTGTATTTAAAGCAGAGGTTGATAGGTTCTTGATTAGTCAGTGCATTGAATACAAGAGAACGGGGTTGAGAGGGATAATAAGTCAGTTATGATGGTGGAGCAGACTCAATGGGCTGAATGGCCTAATTCTTCTCCTATGTCTTAATAGTCTTACGGTCTAACGCCACTAGCCACCAGACTCCAGGCATAATACGCCCCACCTACTACCACTCTATGCCTTCTGTGGGCAAGCCAATTCTGAATTCCCACAGTCAGGATTGCCTGGATCCCATAGCTCCTGACTGTCTGAATGAGCCTAGCATGGGGAACCTTCTCAAATGCCTTACTAAAATCCATATACAGTGCATCCACTTCTCTACCTTCATCAATGTGCTCTCTCACATCCCCAAATAATTTAATCATGCTCTTGAGGTATGACTTACCCCTGACAAAGCTGAGTATCCCAAATCAGACTATGCTTCTGCAAATGCTCATAAATCTTGTCTCTAAGAATCTTCTCCAACAATTTGCCCACCACTGAAATAGGTCTATAATTCTTCAGGTTATCCCTACTCCGTTTCTTGAACAAAGGAATAACATTTACCACCCTCCAATCATCTGATACTACTTCTGTGGCCAGTGAGGATGTGAAGATTATCGCCAAACGTGCAGCATTCTCTTCCCCTGCTTCCTGTAGCAATCTGAGCTATATCCTGTCCGGCCTGGGGATTTACCTATCATAAAGTTTTTTTGAAGCTCCAGCACATCATCTTTCATAACGTTTACACATTATATCAGTCTATTTGACGCTGTCCTCACAATCATCAAGGTCCCTCTCACTGGCAAATACTGAAGCAAAGTATTCATTAGGGGCTTCCTCCAACCCCAGGCATATATTTCTTCTTCTATTCCTAATCGGTCCTACTCTTTACTCTAGCCATGTTCTTTACATATAGAATGCCATGGATTCAGCTTTTTTCTTGGGAAAACACTATTTCTCTCCCTTTGTTCTCCCTTCTCTGATCAGACAGATAATACAAAAGCCAGAGAGCATGTACAACCAGGCTCAGGGACAGCTTCTACCCTGCTGTTTTATGACTATTGCATGGTTCCCTAGTACAAGATGGACTCTTGACCTCACACTCTGCTTTGTTCTGATTTTTACCTCATTGTTTCCCCGCACAGCACTTTCTCTGAAGCTGCTTCACTTTATTCTACATTCTATTATTGTTTTATCTTATACTGCCCCAATGCACTGTGTAATGAATTGATCTGTACGAACAGTATGCAAGATAAACGTTTCACTGTACTTCAGTACATGTGACACTTATAAACCAATTCCAGTGCCAGTTCTGTATAAAGATACCATCAGAAAAGGGGTGAAATGTCATGAGTTGAAGTGTCCCCATCTCAACTCTGGAATAAGAGCAATGCCAAAACTAATACTAATTAAATGATTTTTTTTTAACTGCAGATACTGGAAATTTGAAATCAAAAATTGGAGAGCACAAGATGTTGCCCTTCGGGTCCCTTTTAAAGCTGTATTGTCCCACCTCAAAACTGTGCCCTCCTTATCCCTGACATTTCCTCATGATTCTATATACCTTTATAAGGCCTTCCCTCAATGAATAAAGTCCCGGCCTTCCTAACTGTTCCCTATAACTTAGGTCCTCGAGTCCTGGCAATGTACTCATAGATGTTCTTCTCACTCTTTTCAGTTTATTGATGTTACAACAGGACTGAACTGTGCATGTAACTTCAATGGCAACTTCACCAACATCTTACACAACTGCAACATAATATCCCAACTTTTATACTCAAGCCAAAAAGCCTTCTTCACCACCTTGTCTACCTGTGACTGCACATTCAGAGAACCATGCACCTGTACTCCTAGATCCCTCTGTTCCATAACTCTCCCCTCGTTTGACTTCCCAACATTCCCAACATTCAATATCTCCTGATGAAGGGTCTCACCCCAAAATGTTGACTGTTTATTCTTTTCTATAGATGCTGCCTGGCCGGCTGAGTTCCTCCAGCATTTTGTGTGTATTACTTGGATTTCCAGCATCTGCAGATTTTCTCTTGTTTGTGATTCAATATCTTGCCCTTATCTGAATTGAAATCCTTTTGACATGTCTTGGTCACAGATACAGCTGATCAAGATCCCTCTGCAATTTTTGATGACTTTCTTCATTGTATATTATGTCTCCTGTTTTCATCTTCCGTCTGAGCATGTTGTAACTTTCTGGAACTGTCAAATTCTCTATATTCAGATAACACAATCTTTCCTCTTATCTACATCAGAATCTTGTTCTTTCCCTTTCTGTGTAAAGCCTGTTCTGCTGAACATTAGCACCTTATCCCACTGGCCACACACTTTCACTCTTGGTCTCACATTTTGAGCCACCCAGACACTTCTCTCTTTCTCAGGTCTGGTGAGGGTAGCTCATCTGAAAGATTGTGTTTCTTCTTCCATGGGTGTTGCCTGACCTGCTGAGTGCTTCCAGCATTTTCTGTTTTTCTGATGGGAACAAAGGTCATGGGAAACATGACTTCATAAACATGACCACCGTATGTTTCTCTCATAAATGTAATCATTCTATGCTCCCACACATTTCACCTCTACTGTTCACTTGGCCAGGACTCCCACTTCTCTTAAACGAAATGAAGCATTGTTGAAATCTTATACTGATGACCCCAACACTTATTCTTCCCCACAAGCGAAGACACTGTAGGAAACTTTGTGTGATTGCACTATCTCTCCAATCTTTTGTTCACAGTGCAAGGGGTCTGTTCTGCTCTTCCTTCCTGGAACAAAAGCTTTGGCAACATCTTTGCAACTTCATTCACATTGATCCTGTCGTGGTCCGGTCCATTAAGCCCACATTCTGGTTCACGGTCCGGTCCATTAAACCTCATTCCAGGTTTTCCGGTTTTCCCTTGTAGTGTGTGTGCCTTAATTGAGGCACATGATTCTCATCTTGGCCTGACTACATAAACTGCTCCTGGGTTCAGCTTCAGTTGCTGGACTGTTCTCTTTCCTTCCCTTCACCTTCCTCCTGAAGCCTTGCCTGAAGCCTCACCTGCAGCCTCACCTGCTACCTCTGCCTGAAGCCTTGGCCTGAAGACTTACCTGCAACCTTGCCTGCGTCCTGACCTGTACCACTGTCAAGTTCTACCGCCAGAGCAAGACCGGAGCCTTACTGTGTCCTTGTTTCTGGGTCCTTGTCCAGTCATTGGCTCAGAGTCCGAACCCAAGCCTCGAGGAACCCAAGCCACGAGGTACCCAAGCCATGTCCAGTCCTGTAGCCACGTCATGTCCTCACCTAATTCCGAGGTCCGAGCCCGAGTCAAGACCCAGGTTCTGGGTCCTTGTCCAGTCTCTGGCTCGGAGTCCTTGTCCAGGCTCCTAGTTCCTAGGTCCTCGTCCAGGTCCCGCTTGCCTAGCCAATGTCCTAGCCCAAGTTTGTGTTCTTGTCCCAGCTCCTAGTCTGCATCCAGTCACATCCCTAACTCTAGTCTCTAGACCTGTCCTGTTCCTAGTACTTCAGTGTCTGTGTCTTGCATTTGGGTTGGCTCCCAGCACCCCCCTTATGACAGATCCAGAGTCTACAGACTCTTTTCTTGATGTGGTGGTCAGGACCACCTGTGGTTTTCTGAGCATTGTCTAAGGAATGACTAGTATAAAGTTCCTCTGATATATCTGATTTCAGTCCCTGCGCTCCACAAGTAACTGGTTCTCAGTCTGCCCATACATCCAAATGTCATTGCTTCATAGAGACACAGAAATCATGGAACCAGGCCCTTTGGCCCAAATGGCCCATGCCAACTGTGTTGCCCAGTGAGCTAGTCTCATAGCACTGTATACTTCTACTACTTATCCAGATGGCTTTTAAGCATTTGCCAATATGCCTGCCTCAGACTGCTACAAGAACACCCTCTTGCTTAACATCAGCAAAACCAAAGAGCTGATTATTGACTTCAGGAATGGGAAGGAAGACAAACATGCACCAGTCTATGTTGTGGATCAATGGTAGACGGGGTCAGCAGCTTTAAGTCCTTGGGTGTTGGCATATTGGATGACCTGTCCTCAGCCCAGCACATAAATGCAATCATAACAAATGTGCACTGAAGTCTTTACTTTCTTTGGATGTTAATGAGGTTTGGTTTGTTACCAAACACTCCAACAAGGTTGTACAGATGTACGATTGAAAGTACCCTGTCTGGTTATACCATGGTCTGGTTTAGCAATCTGAATGTGCAGGAATGTAAGAAGCTGCTGAGAGTAGTTGACTTTGCCCACGCATCATGAGCACATCCCTCTCCACCAGGGGTATTATCTACAGGAGGCACAGCCTCAAGAAAGGCAACATCCATCATCAATGATCCCCAACATCCAGGCCATGCCATCTTCTCACAGCTACCTTCGAGCAGGAGGTACAGAAGCCTGAAATCCCACACCATCTGGTTCAAGAACAGCTACTTCCCTTCAATCATTCAGTCCTTGAAGCAACCCGCACAAACTTAATCATTACCTCGGTACAGCAACACAATGAACACTTGACACTAAATGGGTTTGGTTTGTTCTTATTGTGTTTTCTTGTATTAGGGCTCCCCTGAATCTCTTAAGTTCCAGGAATAAAATCCTAGCCTGTGAAATCCCTGCTTGTAACTCGGGCCCCAGAGTCCAGGCAAGGTCCTGGTAAATCTTTTCTGCACCCTTTCTAGTTTAATAGTCTCTTTCCTATAACTAAGTGTTCCCATAAGACTGCTTACAGTACTCCAAATACAGCCTCACTAATATTTTATATAACTACAACATAACTTCCTGTACTCAGTTGATGAAGGCCAGTGTGCCTTATCCCTTCTTCGCTGTTCACCCTGCTGAAATATATCTGTAACCCTGAGGTCTTCATGAATTCATGACTTTTGTTAAATGTAACATGACAAAATGGAACCTGTGTGATCCCAAAGTGCTCTGTCGCGCTGCTGGTTTGTTGATTTGTTTGGATAGAAGTCTTGCAAGAAGGGTGTGTGTGTTTTAAAGCAGGGTGTGTATTTTATGGCAGGGAGTGTTTTGCCAACAGAGAAAAACAGGACATAGCTGTTGGGGGGGGAGGGGAGAAGCCTCAAAAGAGGCTAATTAAAGACAAACATGACTCATTTAAGACAGATGCAGATAAGGAAGGAATGCAATTAAGGATGAATTACTGGACTCTTGTTAGTGTATAAAAATTATCAGGTTTGAGCTGGAAGATTGAAGCTGCAAACGACTTAATTTATTGAGGTGGACTTTTCCTTGCGAGTAATGAATGTGTTTATAATTTGATCCATTCTGAGCTTGCTGCAGTCTGTTTCTGAATATTAGAAGAACGAGCTGAATGGTACACGGCAACCCCATATCTACCTGTGACACCGCTCTCTGTGAAACGTGCACTTACTCTCCTAGTTTCTTCTGTTCTATAACACTCCCTAGGGGCCTCTCATTCACTGAATAAGTCCTAGTCTGGTTTCACCTCCCAAAACACAATACTTCACATTTATATGGATTGATAGTGATTTACCGGGTCCTCAGCTCATGTACTAAGCGGATCATTGTACTTTTCCATCACCTTCTACAAAACCATCAATGTCAGTATCATCCACAAACTTACTAATCATGCCTATTGCATTCAAATCCAAATTATTTATACAAATTACAAACAACAGGTGTCCCGCACTGGCCCCTGCGTCACACCAGTCGAAGCAGGTCTCCAGTCCCAGAAACACCCTTGACCATCACTCTCTGCTTTCTCCCACTGAATCGATTATGAATCCAATCCGCTGTCTCACCCTGGATCCACAGGATCCAATCTTCCTGCCATCAGGCACTTTGGCAAAGGACTTCCCAACACCCACTTATGTTTATAATTTCCAGTAACTGCGATCAAAAGCTGAAATTAATTGCTCACTCTCCGGCTTTCGGATACAAGCTTTTTTAAGGTGGAAACTTGCAGGGAAAGTAGATTAGTGGGATCTTTCGATCTGATAGAACTGATTTCGTTGATGGGAGCCCCGTGCCAGTCCCTCCGTGAGGATGGATCGGATACCCCAGAAACTAGATTCGGTGTGAACGACGCGCATCGAGACGGCGGTCACGCCGGTATGAGTTCGCCGAGGATTAGTGAGCGCAAAGATCGGGCTGCCGGAGGATCGCAGCGGGCCAGGCAGCATCAGCCTGACCCGCAACGCCGACTGTCCGTCACACCCCACTCCCCACCCCCCGCCAATCGCAAATGCTGAGTCCCTCCAATTTCCAGCATCCGCGGTCAAAGCCACTGACGTGACGGGAATCGACTTCATTTAGTGTATAACATCAAACAGTGAAACAATAAAACACAAGTGAGCCGGCGGGTCACCCACAGTGAGGATGGAGCGCCGCCGCCGCCGCATTCTCTCTGAATGGTGCCGCCGGGAGCTCAGGGTGAGGGGTCTTTATAAACTAGCTAAATCGCAGAGACAGCCGAGAACGACGAACAAGCCCCGGCCCCCAGCAGTGGCGATAGATCCTCACGCTTCGCAATACGGACACCATTGCTATTCTAAATCTACTCCGAGCTCCGCTGCCGGATTACCTTTCCCATATAAACGGGCGCGGACACGGCAATTATTATCGAAACACTTTACAGGAGGAGATTTAAACATCCCACGGAGGCATGCGAATACAATTAAACAAGACATGCTCGGACTTGCGTTAATTATACTGCACCAAATGTTCCCATACTGCGCGACGCGAGCCCTCGAAGTCCAGGCGATTCCGCAGCAGCGAAGGTGGCGATTTCTCCTGATGCGGAGGGACCAATTGCAACCCCGTTATACGGTGCGGGTGTGAGCGACGATAAAGGCGAGCAGCGGGAGGCCGATTCATCTTCGAAAGCGAGTCTCCTCCAGACACAAGGGGCCGAACGATGCAGAAGTTGCTTGGTGCGGATACTGTTAGTGTAAGAATGTTTCACAGCGCAGGTGTTGAAAAGTGCAAATGTTACACAGGACACATGTGGACGGTAGAGACGTTGCTGGAGTTACAGGGTAGAGATGTGGACGGTGCTGATGTTGCACACGGACCGAACTATCCCTGCGCGCCTCACGGCGCTTCATTGTCCCGCACGTCACCCAGGGAATGGGATCGATCCGTATCCTCACGGATCGGGGTGTACAGTGAGAGTCTGGGCCCCTTTCCCTGACCATCGGGAATGCGATACTCTAGAGTTGGAGAGGTGAGTCAGGGAGAGTGAAGCGAGGCTCAGGGACTAAGTTCAGACAGTATCAGTCACAACTGCTCTACGCTTGGCGGACATAGATCAGGGGTAGGCAACCTCCGGCCCGTGAAGGTATTTTGACCGGCCCGCGAGTAAATATTGGGACACTATGCTTATCCGGCCCGCGGGCGATTTTTCCTTTTCTGAGTGTTTCACGCGACCACAACTGACATGCATGGCGTTTCGTTACACTGGCCCCAGGTTCCGTTTTGTTCCAAACCAAGCACTGGCATACACGAGTGACGGGAAGGCAGACTACCTGATTAATATGTATTAGATACTCTCCGTGCACAAACAACAGGAATTCTGCAGATGCTGGAAATTCAAGCAACACACATCAAAGTTGCTGGTGAACGCAGCAGGCCAGGCAGCATCTGTAGGAAGAGGTGCAGTCGACGTTTCAGGCCGAGACCCTTCGTCAGGACTCGGTCTGAAACGTCGACTGCACCTCTTCCTACAGATGCTGCTTGGCCTGCTGCGTTCACCAGCAACTTTGATGTGTGTTGCTCTCCGTGCACACGCAGGTTTTCAGATGGGATCGTTCAAATTTGTGAACAGAAACAGCGTCACTGTGTTTTAACAAGAAATCCACGCTAGATATCCAGATATTTACATGTGCTACGATACTTGTAGAATAACTCGCGTTTTGAAATAAAATCAAAGAAAAAAATTCCAATAGCAATAAATGCAAAACACAGGAAGGTAGACGCTGAGTGCCGAAAAAGCAGTGAAAATGAAGGAAATACCCGCGCCAGCTACGAAGCCTCAAAATGTATTGCAGAAAAGATGAAGCCCTTTACAAATGGAGAGTTTGTCAAAGAATGTTTACTGGCAGTGGTGGGTATTGTTTGTCCTGAAAAGAAATCTTTATTTGCATCTATCAGCCTGTCAGCAAGAACGATCACACAGCGAGTTGAAGAAATGTCAGCAGATGTTAAAAGTTGTTTAAGGGATGCCTGCAACGAATTGCATTTTTTTCAATTGCGCGTGATGAGAGTACAGACTTGAGGGAGACTGCTCAACTTGCAGTATTTGTGCGAGGAGGGACCTCAACTTTTCAAATTTTTGAAGAGTTTATTCGGTTAATTCCTATGAAGGATACGGTTACTGGGGCAGACATTTTTGAAGCTTTGCTGAAAATGATGTCAGAAATGAAACAATGTGTCGAAGCTAATTGGCATCACAACTGATGGGGCACCAGCAATGGTGGGACAGAAAAACTAAACTGAGTTCTTTGATTACTAATTGGCATCCTTGGTTAAGCACAAATGATTTTCTCGCATGTGTTATTCATTAATTTGAGGTAAAACATAACTATATGTATTTAAATGGATAGTTCCCATATTTCAAGTTTTTTATGGCATTTATCTGGCCTACCGTCTGCTCATTAATACGCGATCCGGCCCACAGAGGCAAAAAGGTTGACGACCCCTGAGATAGATGATGGTACAATAATAGTCGGATTAGGACGAAATCTCATACATAGCCGGAATGCCAGCGACCGCAACCTCGCGTCTCGCATTTTCCACTGGGCGCCTGCGGCTCTGTTTGATAAAACCCATGATGTTCATGTGAGGAGTTCCGAACGTTTCGCCGAGTTGACCGCGGAAAACGGAGTCGTTGCTCTGGAGATCGCCTTCACGCCTCCGCATGACTCACCCAGCGGCAGCCTCCCTCCGCAGACCCCGCGCTCCCGTGAGCCACGGGCAGCTCGTCGTCCAGATACATCCGACAAATGTAGCTCCGATCACGGGAAATGTCGGCCCTCTTCACACTTCTGTAACTTGCGCGAATTTAGTAGAACGCACGGATGTTAATGCAGTTAATGTAGCAAACTCAGTACTGCGATAAAGAAATGTTCACACAATAGCTTTTTAACATTGCCAGCGAAAGAATGAGTTGTTTAAAAACATTTAAGTAATTCAAACAGATGGACTCTGTGGTCAGGTTGTTAAAAAATGTTCTTGGAATCACCGGAAAAAAAGTCTCGGTTGATGTCGCGTATTGCTATCTGTTCAGAGCCGGCACTCAAGAACTGTTAGCGCGATTTCATTTATTCCTGATGAATGGCTTCTGTTCAAAATCACAAGAGCCTAAGTTATAGGAGCAGAATTAGGCCGTTCTGACAACTGAGTCCTCTCAACCATTCCATCAGGCTGATTTATTACCCCTTTCAACCCCATTCTCCTGCCTTCTCATAGTAACCCTTAGTTTATCAAAAAACTATTAATCTCACTTTAGTCAGCAAGTTATGTTGCAGCTTTATAAAACCATGGTTAAGCCGTACTCAGAGTAACGTGTGCAGTTCTAGTCGCCCCAGTACAGGAGGGGTGTCGAGGCTTTGGATTTTACCAGGGCACATACTCAATTAGATATAGGAGCAGAATTAGGCCATTTGGCCCATCGAGTCTGCTAGACCATTTCATCATGGCTGATCCATTTCCCTCTCAGCCCCAATCTCCTACCTTCTACCCGCATCCCTTCACACCCTGACTAATCAAGAATCAATCAACCGCTGCCTTATGCATACCCAGTGACAGCCTTCACAGCCGCCTGTGGCAGCTAGTTCCACAGATTCACTCTCTGACTAAAGAAATTCCTCATCTCCGTTCTAAAAGGACGTGCCTCTATTCTGAGGCTTCTCTAAAGTCCTAGACTCCCCCACCATAGGAAACATTCTCTCCACATCCACTCTGTCTAGACTTTTCAACATTCAATAGGTTTCACTGAGATCCCCTGTAATGCTTCTGAATTCCAGTAAGTACAGGCCCAGAGCCATCCATTGGTCCTTGTATGGTAACCCTTTCATTCCCAGAATCATTCTTGTGAACCTCCTCTGAACCCTCTCCGATGTCAGCACATCCTTTCTTAGATAAGGGACGCAAAGCTGCTCACAATACTCCAAGTGAGGCCTTACCAGTGCAGTCTTCTTCTTCGGTTGTCCATCGAAATCTGATGACGACATCCACTACTTCAACAGTGAGATCTTTGATGACTATACAGTCCTATCCTGGACCCAGAAGCTCTATTGCAGGTGGGACATGTATATGTAGTAGTGGTGGTGGTAGTGGTAGCAACCATGGCTGCATTTCTTCTGGCTCTCCTCTGCTGTCTTCTGGTTGTTCTTTCCATCTCCAGAATACGAACCCCGTCCCTACACAGCCGTCGCCAAGTGGTACGGTCAGCAGCAACCTCCTCCAGGTCCTCGGGTCTGATCTTGCACTTCCTTAAAGCATTCTTCATCCGATCCTTATAGCACTTCTTCGGCCTTCCAGCTGAGCGTTGACCATGATGTAGCTGGCCGTATAACACTCTGCGGGGTAGCAGACATGGGGGCATCCTTATCACGTGCCCCAGCCACTGCAGCTGACGCTGGGTGATCATGGCCTCAATACTCCTGCAGTTGGTCTTTACAAATATTTCAGTGTGAGGCATCTGCTCACGCCAGGTAATTCCCAGGGTGTGCTGGAGACAGCTTATGTGGAAGTGCTCCAAGGACTTGATGTGACGGCTGTAGGTTACCCAAGCTTCACACCTATAAAGGAGGGTGGTGACACAGACCGCTTGGTATGCGGCGACTTTTGTGGAGGGATGAAGGCTGCTGTTCTGAAAGACTCTACGCCGAAGTCTCCCAAAGGCAGCTGATGCCTGTTTAATGCGGCTCTGGATGTCGTTGTCAGTGCTGCTATCCTCAGAGAGAATGCTCCCCAGATATTTGAAAGGTGCCACTACTGACAGCTTTTCATCACCAACAGTGAAGACAGGTAGAGTGGGTGGGACAGTGGTGCTCCATTGGCAAACCATTTCTCTCTTGGTGGTATTGACAGCCAGCTCCATCCTGCTGTACGCTCTCACTGCCACAGCAAGGACAGTCTGAAGATCCTCCGGAGAATGGGCCACAAGAGCACAGTCGTCTGCATACTGCAGCTCCAGGACCTGCTCTCTATGACGTTTGGTGGTTGCGTGGAGCCTCCTGATGTCAAAGTGAGGCCTTACCAGTGTAGTATAAAGCCTCTAAATTACATCCTTGATTTTATATGAGAGGAGATTTGATAGAGGTATACAAAATTTGGGGGGGGGGCGGTATAGATAGGGTAAATGCAAGCAGGCTTTTTCCATTGAAGTTGGGTGGGGCTACAACCAGAGGTCATGGGTTAAGGGTGAAAGGTGAGAAGTTTCAGGAGGACATGAGGGGAAACTTCACTCAGAGGGTCACTGGAGTGTGGAATAAGCTGCCAACACAAGTGGTGCATGCAAGCTCGATTTCAACGTTTAAGAGAAGCTTGGATAGGTACATAGATGGTAGGGATATGGAGGGCTATGGTCCTGGTGCAGGTCGATGGGAGTAGGCAGTTTAAATGGTTTCAGCATGGGCTAGATGGGCCAAAGGGCCTGTTTCTGTGCTGTACTTCTCTATCACTCTATGACTCTATATTCTAGCCCTCTGTAAATGGATGCTAACTTTACTTTGCCTCCCTCACCAGAGACTCAACCTGCAAATTATCCTTTAGGGAATCCTGCACAAGGACTCCCAGGTCCACTTGCACCTCACACTTTTGAATTTTCTCTCCATTTAAAAAATAGTCTATGCTTTTATTTCTTCTACCACCGTGCATGACTGTACACATCCCAACACCATATCCCTTCTGCCACTCCTTTGCTCATTCTCCTAATCTGTCCAAGTCCTTTTGCAGCCTCCCTGCTTCCTCAACGCTACCTGCCCCTCGCCCTGTCTTCGTACTGCCCACAAACCTGGCCCAAAAGCCATCGATTCCATCATCCGAATCACTGACACCTAACATAAACGGAATCAGTCCCAACCCAGAGTGTTGTAGAACACCACTAGTAACTGGCAGCCAACCAGAAAAGGCTGCCTTTATTCCCACTCTTTGCCTCCTGTTGATCAACCAATGCTCCATCAATGCTAGTAGCCTTCCTGTAATACCATGTGTTCTTAATTTGTTAAGCAGTGTCCTGTGCGGCTCATTGTCAAAGGGCTTCTGAAAATCCACGTACGCAACATCCGCTGATTCTCCTTTGTCCATTTGGTTTCAAAGAATTCTAACAGATTTGTCAGGCAAGATTTTCCCTTAAGGAAACCATGCTGACTACAACCTATTTTATCATATGCCTCCAAGTACCCCGAAACCATATCCTTAACGAGAAGTTGGACAAACATGGGTTGTTTTCTCTGGAGTGGCAGAGGCTGAGGGAAGATTATCAGACAGAGAGTAGCTTTTTCCCATGGTTGTAATGTCTAATGCCAGAAGGCATGCATTTAAAGTGCGGAGAGGTCGTTTCTTAGGAAATACGCACAAAACGCTGGAGGGACTCAGCAGGTCGGGCAGCATCTGTGGAAACGAACAGTCAACGTTTCGGGCCGAGACCCTTCGTCAGGACTGTAGAGGGAAGGGGCAGGGACCCTATAAAGAAGGTGGGAGGAGGTTGGGAAGGAGAAGGCTGGTAGGGTCCAGGTGAAAAACCAGTCAGGGGAAAGATAAAGGGGTGGGGGAGGGGATAGACAGGAAAGGTGAAGAAGGAATAGGGGAAAGCACAATGGGTAGTAGAAGGAGGTGGAACCATGAGGGAGGTGATAGGCAGCTGGAGGAGTGGGCAGAGTGAAACTGGGATGGGGGGAAGGGAGGGGGATTCTCGATAGAGAATGTATCTCAATTATATACTCAATATACTATATAAAACAACAACTATACAGATTTCCATAACAAAGTGAATTGTAATTTATCCCATTCAGGCCTAAAGATTTAATCACTGTGGAGGATTTCTTACTCTTGTAGGATAATGTCTTTCCTGAACTGAAGGTCACTCTACTTGGCAGGTGAGACTTGTGAATGTGAAAACAATCTCAGGTTCTGGGTGGGAGGTTGTAGGAGTTGGCTCCGGGACTGCAGGAAGTGGTTGTGACAACCCTGGACAACTTTCTATGGACGTGTTGGCATCCTGAGCAGTACATGGCAAGTTTCAGTGGATGATGCAGATCATAATGTGTGAGCACAGTGTCTGTCGTCACTATTCCCTTTACTTTTTTGAAAGCCACCTCACACTTCTTTGTCAATTGCCATTTCCTCCCGCTCTGTAGAAATGAGTTCAAGGGGTGGTGCACAATAGGCAGGTTTGGCAGGAACCAGTTATAGCAATTGATGAGGCCTAAAAAGACTACGACTGTGAACCTGTTATAGTAACTGACAAATCCTGAAAAGGGCCACGACTGTGACATGTCCTTTGATCTTGGGGCATCCATCACCACTTGAATTTTCTTAGCACACTGTGTAAACCTTGCATGTCAATGGTGTGACCACAGTAAGTGATGCTTGGTTTAAAGAATTCACACTTCTTGTGTCATGCTCTGAGCCCATAAATCTTCTAAACTTCTTAACACTGTCTTGAGATTTTGGAGATGTTCCTTATCATCTTTACTGGTAACAATGATGTCATCCAGGTAACACTGAATACCTGGACAGCCTTGCAGTACCTGGTCCATAGCTTTTTGCTGAAGTGCAGGTGCCCATGCTACTCCAGAAATTAGCCTATTATAGCAATAAAGCCCTTTATGAGTGTTTACGAGAAACATTTTAGAATCTTCTTCCATCTCCATCTGTAAGTAGGTCTCAGCTAAGTCCACTTTGCTGATGTGTTTTCCTCAGAAAAGATGTGCTGGCATTGGAAAAGTCCAGAGGAAGTTCATGAGAATGATCCCAGGAATTAAAGGGTTAACATATGAGAGGTGCTTGATAGATCTGGGCCTGTACTCAGTCGAGTTTAGAAGAATGAGTGGGTGAAGAATCTCATTGCAACCTATTCAATATTGAAAGATCTGGATAAAGCAGACAGGGAGAGGATGTTTCCTATAGTGGGGAAGTCTAGGACCAGAGGGCACAGCCTCAGAATTGAGGGTTGTCTATTTAGAACAGTGAAGCACTATAACTTCTTTCCCTCTGCCTCCCTTCTTGAATAGTGGAGTGACATTTGCAATTTTCCAGTCTTCCGGAACCATGCCAGAATCTAGTGATCCTTGAAAGATCATTACTAATTTCTTCAGCCACCTCTTTCAGAACCTTAGATTTTAGACCACCTGGTCCAAGTGACTTATCTACCTTCAGACCTTTCAGTTTCCCAACCACTTTCACTCAGTTCTGCCCCCCAACACTCTCAAACTTCCAGCATACTGCTAGTGTATTCCACAGTGAAGATCAATGCAAAATGCTTATTCAGTTTGTCTGCCATTTCCTTGTCCCCCATCACTACTGCTTCAGCATAATGTTCCTACGGTCCAATCTCTAATCTCTCCTCTCTTTTACAGTTTAGATATCTGAAGAATTTTCTGGTATCCTCTTAAATATTATTGGCTAGCTTACCTTCGTATTCCAGCTTTTCCTTCTTTATGACTTTTTAAGTTGCTTTCTGTTGGTTTTTAAAAGAATCCCACTGTTTATTGCTCTCTGTTTGGCCTGTATGTTGGCTTTGACTTCTCTTGTTAGCCATGCTTGTGTCATCTTTCATTTGGAATACTTCTTCATCTTTGGGATGTATATATCCTGTGCCTTCTGAATTGCTTCCAAAAACTCCAGCCATTGCTGCTCTGCCGTCATCCCTGCCAGTGTCCTTTTCCAATCAATGCTGGCCGACTCCTCTCGTATGCCTCTGTAATTCCTTTTACTCCACTGTAATACTGATAGATCTGACTTTACCTTCTCCTTCTCAAACTTCAGGGCGAATTCGATCATATTATAATCACTCCCCCTACAGGGTTCTTTACCTTCCAGTTTATTGCAAACACCCAATCCAGAATAACTGATCTCCTCGTGAGTTCTACCACTAGGAGAGCTGCTCTAAAAAGCCATCTCATAGCCATTCTAAAAATTCTCCCTCTTGGAATGCAGCACTAACCTGATTTTCCCAATCTACTTGCATATTGAAATCCTCCATTGCCTTTTTTACAGCATTTTCTATATCCCGCTGACCTCATCTTTGCTGCTGTTTGGAGGTCTGTATATACATCCCATCAGGGTCTTTTCATCCTTGCAGTTTCTTAGCTCTACTCACAACAATTCTACACCTTCCAATTCTATGTCACCTCTTTATAATGATTTCATTTCAATTTTACCAACAGAGTTACCCCACCCCCTCTGCCTACTTGCCTGTCCTTTCAATACAACGTGTATCTTTGGACGTTAAACTCCCAGCTATAATCTTCTTCATCAGCTATAACATTCAGAATCATACATCATGATTCAGTGATGCCCACAACGTTTTACATGCCAACCTGTAACTGTGCTACAAGTACATCTACTTTATTCCATATAGTGAATGCATTCAAATATAACATCTTCAGTCCTGTATTCATCACTCTTTTTGATTTTGTCACCCCTTTATATTGCAACTCATCCCATTAATTGCAATTTTTCCCTGTCACCAGCCTCTCTTTGCTTGCAGTCTCACTACACACACCCTTTGTAAACCAACTATCTCATCTGAGCGCCATCACTCCAATTCCCATTCCCCTGCCAAATTCATTTAAACCCTCCTGTACAGCCGTAGTTGTTCAGGCAATATCCTGGTAAATCTTTTCTCCACTCATTCTTTCCTATATAATAAATAATAAGGTGACCAAAACTGTACATGATACTTCATGTGTGGCCTTGCTGACATGTTGTGTAAGTACAGCATAACTTCCCAATTCCTTTACTCATTGCCTTCACTGATGAAGGTGAGCATGCCAAAGAGCTTCTTAACTAGTTTTCTTTTTGTTAGTGGGTTATATCAGGTTTCTTTATTTTGTGGCTGCCTGTAAGGAGACGAATCTCAAGATTGTGCGTATGTAGCGTACATAATAAGTGTACTTTGTACTTTGTACTGATGCCATTTTCAGCAAACTATGCACTCCGAAGTCCCTCAGTTCTATAACACTACCTAGGGCCCTACCATTCAATGTGTAAGTCCTACCCTGGTTTGATCTCTCATGGTGTGACATCTCACATTTATCTGGATTGATAGCCATTTGCCAATCCTCAGCTGACACAGCTAACTAATCAGAATCAGAGTCAGGTTTATAGTCACCAACATATGTTGTGAAATTTGTTGTTTTGTGGCAGCAGTACAGTGCAACACATTAAAAGTTACTATAAGTTACAATAAGAAGTTTATAAAAATAAATAAATAATCACTAAGAGAGCAAGATGGTGAGGTAGTGTTTATCAGTTGGTTCATTGTCCATTCCAAAAGCTGATGGTGAACGGCAAGAAGCTGTTCCTAAAAAGTTAATTCTGCATCTTCAGTTCCTGTACTTCCTCCCCGATGGTAGTAATGAGTCAAGGGTGTTTCCAAGATGGTGAGGTTGTAAATGACAGACTAGACCAGGAAGTTAAGGCACATGAGATCCAAAGAGAGCGAGCAAATTAGATCCAACTCTAGCTTAGTGACAGGAGGGACAGGGTAGTGGTGGGACGGTGCTTTTTGATTGGAATGCCATGACCGTTGGTGTACCACAGGGACTGGACCTGAGACTCTTCTTGTTTATGATAGATATTAATGACTTAGATGTGAATGTGGGAGGTATGGTTGTACATTTGTGGATGTCACAAAAGATGATAGAGTTATGGGTAGTGAGGAAGGTTGTCTGGGGCTACAGCAGGCTGTACACATAGTGGCCACTTTATTAGATAGACCTGTACACCTGCTCAGTAATGCAAATGTCTAATCAGTCAATCATGTGGCAGAAACTCAATGCATAAAAGCATGCCAACATGGTCAAGAAGTTCAGATGTTCTTCAGACCAGACATCAGATTGGGGAGGAAATGTGATCTAAGTGATTTTGATCATGGAATGATTGTTAGTGCCAGACAGGATGATCTGAGAATCTCAAAAACTGACTGATCTCCTGTAATTTTCATACACAGCAGTTTCTAGAGTTTAGAGAGAATGGCGTGAAAAACAAAAAAAAACATCCTGTGAATGGCAATTCTGTAGGCAAAAATGCTTTGTTAATAGGAGAGGTCTGAGGAGAACGGACAGGCCAGTCCAAGCTGAACTTAGGAAGGCAACAGTGACTCAAATAGCCCCACACATTACCACAATGGGTTTGCAGAAGATATCTCAGAACACATAACACATAGAACCTTGAAGTGGATGTGCTACAGTATCAGAAGACCACCAAGGAGCCCACTCCTGTACCTAATAAAGTAGCCACTAGCGTAGGTTAGGTGGAAGGTTAGGCAGAGCATTGCCAGATAGAACTTACTTTCAACAAAAGTACAAGATGATACACGTCTGGATGTCATTTAGAACTAATACCATAAATGGTGGAACACTAGGGAGTGTGAATGAACTAGGGGGTGACAGTTGGGTTGCAGTTTATGACTCCCTGAAAGTAGCCACACAGACAGATAGGGTGGGGGAGAAGGCATCTGGCATCCTTGCCTTCATTAATCAGGAGGCTATGTTGCAACTTCATAAACACTGGTTTGACTGTAGCTGGAGTGTCATGTGCAGTTCTGATCAGTCCTCTAAAGGAAGAATGTGGTTGAATGTAGAGAGTGGAGAGGAGATTCACCATTGCTCAAGACTAAAGTTGTGGGGAGAGATTGGATATGAAGGAATTGTTTTCCCTGAACCAAAGGAGGCTGACGCATGACCTCGCAGAAGTATATATTTTGAGAGGCACAAATAGAGTAACCAGAATATTTTTTCCATAGTAGAGGTATCAAAACAAAAGAACAAGGTAAAGATAAAATAGAGGGATTTTAAAGGGGATCTGAGGGGAAAGCTTTTGCACAGTAAGTGTATTTGTCATGGTCCAGATCGGGGTCTCTTTAAATTTACTTTGTTTATGTTACGATCCGGACCGTTAACTCCCTGTTTCCCTTTGGTTCCCTGTTTTCCCGTGTCCCTTGGCCTCAGTGATTAGAAGCAATTTACTCTCGGCTGAACCAGTAGTTTATAGTCTCCGGCTTTCAGCTGTTCGGGCGGGAGCGTCTGCGAAGTCACCAAGGTACGGCGTGCCAATGTCATGTGGCCGAAGCAAGCCTAGTCTCCACCCGAAGCAAGTGCCAGTAATTCGCCTCTCCTCACCGGAGCAACCCTGTCAAGTTACCTCGCCAAAGCGAGCCTGCAAAGTTTCCTCACCGAGGTGGGTCCGTCAGTTAACCCGCCGGAGGGAATCAAGAACCACTGTCTACTGTTCCCGGGCCGAGTCGAGAGCTCGCCACTACCCAGAGGCTCCAAGTCAAGTCCTGGCTCCGGGGGCATCCAAGTACCAAGTCGAGTCCCGGCCCTGGCGGCATGCCTGTTCTGGGTCAAGTCCCGTCCCTGGCGGCATCCAAGTTCTGAGTCGAGTCCTGGCCCTGGCGGTCTGTGATTCCTGTCCTACCCCTCTGTCTGAATCCCTTCTCTGCCCCTCTCGCCCCTAGCCCTCGTCTGCAGCCCTCATCTGCACTTCAGTACAGTTCTATCGCCGGAGCTAGATAGGTACCGTCTGGTGTTCTTTTGTGTTGGTCTTGTCTTGTCCTCGCCTCCGTGGGGTAGGTCAGGCTGTCTTGCCGTTGCCCCACGGGGGTTCATGTCTTGTCTGGTCCTCGTCTCCGTGGGGTAAGTCTGGCCATCTTGCCGTTGCTCCGCGGGGGGTCATGTCTTGTCTTGTCTTGTCCTCGCCTCCGTGGGGTAAGTCAGGCTGTCTTGCTGTTGCCCCACGGGGGGGTCATGAGTCCCGGCCCTATGTCCTGTACCTAAGGAGGGGTCCCGGCTCTCTGTTCTGTGTGTGAGTCCCGGCCCTATGTCCTGTACCCAAGGAGGGGTCCCGGCTCTCTGTTCTGTGTGTGAGACCCGGCCCTATGTCCTGTACCCAAAGAGGGGTCCCGACTCTGTGTTCTGTGTATGTGTTCATGGTCCCATTAACCTGCTCTCCCAAGACAGAGGCTCTGTGTTCCCATGTTCCTCCTCTCCCTGGTCCATGTCATGTCCATGCCTGGTTCTGGGGTCTGAGCCCGAGGCAAGACCCAGGTACTGGGTCCCTGCCCAGCCCCTGGCTCGGAGTCCATACCCTAGCCTCTTCATGTCGTCTCTAGCTCTGGGATCTATTCCAAGTCCTAGCCTAGACCCTTGTCCCAGCCTCGTCGTAGTCCTGAGTCCTTGTCCAATTCGCTATTCCTGCTTCTGCTTTGCTCTCCTGGTATCAAACAATAAACTCAAATTAATTAACCTCAAGAGATGTGTCTTTCATTTGGGTCCGCCCTTGCTCCCAATACCACCCCCCAGTGTGACAGTATGTCGATGAAAGATCATAAAACATAGAACAGAGAACAGTACAGCACAGGAACAGGCCCTTTGGTATATACCAAACTAACTAAACTGGTAACTGAATGCCTAACTAAAGTAATTATTTCTGCCTACACAATGTCATATCCCTCCATTCTCTGCACATTCATGTACCTACAGTATATAAGAGTCTCATATATGTTTCTGTCCTACCTGCCTCCACCACTTGGCAGTGCATTTCAGACACCCATCACTTTCTGTGGGGGAATAAAAAATTGCCTTTGAACTTACCCCCAATCACCTTAAATTAATGTCCTTTAGTATTAGACATTTTGACTCTGGGGGAAAGATAGCAGCTGTCGTCTCTATGTCTCATATAAACCTGAATCAGATCTCCCCTCTGCCGTCACCGCTCCAGAGAAAACAGCCCCAGTTTATCCAGCCTCTCCTGTTAGCACACGCCCACCAACCCAGGCAGCATCCAGGTAAACCTCTTCTGCACTCTCTCCAAAGCCTCAAAATCCTAGGGTGAATATATCTGAATTCAATACTCTCAATGCTGTCTAAGCAGAGTTTTATAAAGATACAAAATAACTTCTTGACTCTTAAACTTAGTGCCTTGAATAATAAAGGTAAATTTGCCATATGCTGTTATTTCCACCCCTTCACCTATGCAGTCTCTTTCAGAGAGCTTGGGACTCGGACTCCGAAATCTTCTGTAGATCAATAATGTTAAGACACCTGCTATTAACTGTGTACTCTCCCATTACAGTTGATCTTCCAAATTGCAACACCTCACAGTTGGCCAGATTAAACTCCATCTACCAATTCTCTACCCGTATTTGCAATTGATCTACAACCTACTGTAAACCTGTGAAAATCTTCTACACTATCCACAACACCAGCAATCTTTGTATTACATGCAAACATACCTACACACTCATCCATATTTTCTTTCAGGTCATTTACAGTATACGTATGAAAAACAGCAGAGGTCTCTGCAAAACACCACTAGTCACTGACCTCCAGACAGAATAAATCCCATAGACCACGACTCTCTCTCTCTTCAATGGACAAGCCAACTCTGAATCCAAACGGCCAAGTCACTATGGATCCATGAATCTTAATCTTCTGGCATGACAGACCTCCTCAAATGCCTTATTAAAATCCAAGTAGAGAATATCCACAGACCTGCCTTCACCAACCACATTTGTTACCTTCTTGAATAATGCAATCATGCTAGTAAGACATGACTTGCCCCTCACAAAGCCATGCTGACGGACAATATCCTCTATGGACTTCTCCTTGGTACTGATGCAAAGTACCCATTTAGGACCTCACCCACATCCTCTGTCTCCAACCACACATTCCCTCTATAATGGGTGACTTCAATCTACATGTAAATTGGGTGAACCAAATTGGTAAGGGTACTGAGGAAGAGGATTTCTTGGAATGTATGCAGGATGGTTTTTTGAACCAACATGTCGAGGAACCAACTAGAAAGCAGGCTATTCTAGACTGGGTATTGAGCAATGAGAAAGGGTTAATTAACAATCTTGTTGTGAGAGGCCCCTTGGGTAAGAGTGACCATAATATGGTGGAATTCTTCATTAAGATGGAGAGTGACATAGTTAATTCAGAAACAAAGGTTCTGAACTTAAAGAAGGGTAACTTTGAAGGTATGAGACGTGAATTAGCTAAGATAGACTGGCAAATGACACTTAAAGGGTTGACGGTGGATATGCAATGGCAAGAATTTAAAGATCGCATGGATGAACTACAACAATTGTTCATCCCAGTTTGGCAAAAGAATAAATCAAGGAAGGTAGTGCACCCGTGGCTGACATGGGAAATTAGGGATAGTATCAATTCCAAAGAAGAAGCATACAAATTAGCCAGAAAAAGTGGCTCACCTGAGGACTGGGAGAAATTCAGAGTTCAGCAGAGGAGGACAAAGGGCTTAATTAGGAAGGGGAAAAAAGATTATGAGAAAAAACTGGCAGGGAACATAAAAACTGACTGTAAAAGCTTTTACAGATATGTCAAAAGAAAAAGATTGGTTAAGACAAATGTAGGTCCCCTACAGACAGAAACAGATGAATTGATTATGGGGAGCAAGGACATGGCAGACCAATTGAATAATTACTTTCGTTCTGTCTTCACTAAGGAGGACATAAATAATCTTCCGGAAATAGTAGGGGACAGAGGGTCCAGTGAGATGGAGGAACTGAGGGAAATACATGTTAGTAGGGAAGTGGTGTTAGGTAAATTGAAGGGATTAAAGGCAGATAAATCCCCAGGGCCAGATGGTCTGCATCCCAGAGTGCTTAAGGAAGTAGCCCCGGAAATAGTGGATGCATTAGTGATAATTTTTCAAAACTCTTTAGATTCTGGACTAGTTCCTGAGGATTGGAGGGTGGCTAATGTAACCCCACTTTTTAAAAAAGGAGGGAGAGAGAAACCAGGGAACTATAGACTGGTTAGCCTAACATCGGTGGTGGGGTAACTGCTAGAGTCAGTTATCAAAGATGTGATAACAGCACATTTGGAAAGCGGTGAAATCATCGGACAAAGTCAGCATGGATTTGTGAAAGGAAAATCATGTCTGACGAATCTCATAGAATTTTTTGAGGATGTAACTAGTAGAGTGAATAGGGGAGAACCAGTGGATGTGGTGTATTTGGATTTTCAAAAGGCTTTTGACAAGGTCCCACACAGGAGATTAGTGTGCAAACTTAAAGCACACGGTATTGGGGGTAAGGTATTGATGTGGATAGAGAATTGGTTGGCAGACAGGAAGCAAAGAGTGGGAGTAAACGGGACCTTTTCAGAATGGCAGGCAGTGACTAGTGGGGTACCGCAAGGCTCAGTGCTGGGATCCCAGTTGTTTACAATATATATTAATGACTTGGATGAGGGAACTAAATGCAGCATCTCCAAGTTTGCGGATGACACGAAGCTGGGCGGCAGTGTTAGCTGTGAAGAGGATGCTAAGAGGATGCAGGGTGACTTGGATAGGTTAGGTGAGTGGGCAAATTAATGGCAGATGCAATTTAATGTGGATAAATGTGAAGTTATCCACTTTGGTGGCAAAAACAGGAAAACAGATTATTATCTGAATGATGGCCGATTAGGAAAAGGGGAGGTGCAACGAGACCTGGGTGCCATTATACACCAGTCATTGAAAGTGGGCATGCAGGTACAGCAGGCGGTGAAAAAGGCGAATGGTATGCTGGCATTTATAGCGAGAGGATTCGAGTACAGGAGCAGGGAGGTACTACTGCAGTTGTACAAGGCCTTGGTGAGACCACACCTGGAGTATTGTGTGCAGTTTTGGTCCCCTAATCTGAGGAAAGACATCCTTGCCATAGAGGGAGTACAAAGAAGGTTCACCAGATTGATTCCTGGGATGGCAGGACTTTCATATGATGAAAGACTGGATGAACTAGGCTTATACTCGTTGGAATTTAGAAGATTGAGGGGGGATCTGATTGAAATATATAAAATCCTAAAGGGATTGGACAGGCTAGATGCAAGAAGATTGTTCCCGATGTTGGGGAAGTCCAGAACGAGGGGTCACAGTTTGAGGATAAAGGGGAAACCTTTTAGGACCGAGATTAGGAAAAACTTCTTCACACAGAGAGTGGTGAAGCTGTGGAATTCTTTACCACAGGAAACAGTTGAGGCCAGTTCATTGGCTATATTTAAGAGGGAGTTAGATATGGCCCTTGTGGCTAAAGGGATCAGGGGGTATGGGGGGAAGGCTGGTACAGGGTTCTGAGTTGGATGATCAGCCATGATCATACTGAATGGCGGTGCAGGCTCGAAGGGCCGAATGGCCTACTCCTGCACCTGTTTTCTATGTTTCTATGTTTCTATGTTTTATCCTTCAATAGTTCTAACGTCTCCCTATTTATCCTCCTGTTCTTGACATGTGTATAGAAGTCTTTGGGGTTCTCTTCAATCCTACTTGCCAAAGACTTCTCATGGCCCCTCCTGACTCCTAATTCCATTCCTGAGTTCAGCAATCAGTGATGACTCCATTTAATTTTAGCTTCCTAAAATACACTTTCTTTTCTTTCCTGACTAAATTCCTCAGCTCTCTTATTATCCATCCTTTCCTTATCTTGCCCTAAGGTCATCACCCTTACCCTTAATACTCTAATTTTTAAAAGGAACACATTTCAGTCTAACCATTCCACTATGTCTATTACCTTGTGCCTGTCTGTCCCTCCTTACAGACCTCCTCTCAATCCCTCTATTTTCTGGCCCAGTGCCCTAAGTCCTACACCTTTGCTAAACTAGTTTAAACCCTCCTACATGGCACTAGTGAACATTCCAGCCAGAAAACTGGTTCTGCTCCAGTTAAGGTGCAATTCATAAAACCAAAATACCACAGGACATATGAGCAAAATGAGGTCATTTGGCCCTTTGAGTCTGGTCTGCCGTTCCATCATGACTACCTCTCAATCCCATTTTCCTGTTTTCTCCCTGTAACCTTTGATGTCCTTACTAACCAAGAACATATTAACCTCTGATGTAAGTATACCCGATGACAACCTCCACAGCCATCTGTGACAATGAATCCCACATATTCACCACCTTGTGGTTCCCATCACCAAACCATTCACTAGTCTGTTCTCAATTTCATCAGCTCTAACCTCCTGAACCTGCCAACCACAGACGATCATGTCAAGTGCCTTCCTGAACCCCTTGATAAACCACTGATGATATTCCCTTCATCAATGTGCTTAGTTACCTCCTCAAAAAACTCAACTAAGCTTGTGAAGCAAGTTTTCCATGCAAAAACTCATGGTGACTATCATTAAAGCAATTCCTGCCTTTCTAAGTGGAGCTAAATCCCATCCCTTAGAATTTTTTCCCAATAATTTCCCCGCCACTGGTGTAAAGCTCATAGGCCTGTGGTTAGCCACTGATGTCCTTGAACAATTTGCTATTTACCAATCATCCAGTACTCACCTGGGCAAACAAAGATGTAAAAATGTCCACTGGTGTCCCAGCTATTGCCTCCCCGCTTAACTCCTATAACATCCTGGGATATATTTCTTCAGGCCCTAGGTACCTTTTGACTTTTATACATGCCAAGACATCATGCATCTCTTCACTTCTGAGTTAATACGTTCCAGACCATTGCCATCTCTCACTAAAAAAATCACAAAATAAATATAAATTAAACATAAATTCCAAATACTTTTTACAAGAAAGAACACAATTAGAAAAAAGTCAATCTTAGTGCAAAGTGGTCAAAGTTGTCAAAGCTACCATACTAAAGTAGTGGTTAGGGTTTCACTAGTTGGCTCAAGATTCAAATAGTTAAAGGGAAATAGCTGTTCTTGAACCTGGTAGTGTGGGACTCCAAGCCCCTGCCCAATGTCAGCTGCAAGAAGATTGCATGACCCAGATGATGGAGATCTTTGATGACAGGTGTTGTCTCCAGCAGACAACTCTCTTCCTCTTAACGTACAGTATGTGTGGAATGTATTGGGATTCACCTAAATCTTATCTTACAGTGATTTCCTTTGGAGCACTGGAGGCTTGGGGGGGGGGGGGTGATCTGATAGAAGTTTGTAAAATTATGAGAGGTGTAGATAGACTAAATAGTCAAAATCTTTCTTCCAGGGTAGAAATGTCGAATACTAGAGGGCATAGGATTACGCTAAGAGAGGGAAAGTTTATAAGGGATTTAAGAGGCAAGTTTTTTTTTTATACAGGGAGTGGGAGGTGCCTAGAACACAGTGCAAAGGGAGAACACAGATATGATAGTGGTGTTTAAGAAGTATTTAGACAGACACATGAATTCGTAAGGAGTTCTTTAGCCAATCAATTTATCTGCATCCCTCGTCAAGCAGAGTTCTCTAATCTTGCCATCCTTCCCATTCACCCTCATTTCTCCTGAACCCTCATTGTATCCTTTTCAAAGGATTCTGATTTACTAGACATACTCTACCCACAAGCAGAAGTTCTCGTTACTTTCACCAGGTCCTACCTAAAGTTATTGAAATTAGCCCTTCCCCATTTAGGATCCTAACCTGTGGGTTGTCCTTATCCCAATCCATAACTCTTGAAACATATAGACTTATGATCACTGATACTAAAATGCAACCCCACTGTTAATTCCACTCTTTGCCTGGCTCCATTTCCCAAGATCAAATCCAATAGAGCACATTCTTTCACAGTACGATCCACGCACTTGCTCAGAAAAACTCTCTGGGATGCACTTTACAAATTCCTCCCTATCTAATCTCTTTCCTCTACTCCTCTCCATGATTTCTCTGCACATCTACCCTTCTATCTCCCATTGACTGTCATGGATCCTGCAGATTAACTGTAGCAAAAAGATTCATCCTTTTCTAATTTAAACTCATCAAAATGATACCTTGAGCAAAATGACAAACCTGAAGTAAATGTCTGCAGTTCCTGAAGTTCCATTGTTATTTATACACACATTTAAAACAAGCTGGTAACTTGAGTAAACCATGTAATGGCAAAGGGAGGGGGAAGTATGCCTGGAGCTAGAAGAAGTGGGTGAGGTCTGAAACGGGGATTTTGCGTTAGCATTCACCCAGGGAAAGAAAATGGAGGATAGTGATATCACTGTTGGGTTTGCAAGATCCAGAAGGAGATGTTTGGGCTCTTTAGAAACATTAAGCTGGATAGGTCCTCAGGGCCTGATTGATCGGTGCTAGATTATAGTGATAAATAAGAGAGGAGATTTCTGCAGCATTGGGAGATCTTTGTATCCTCTCTAGCCACAGGTGAAGTCCCAGAGGATGGAAGAGTAACCAATGTTTTTCTTCTGTTTAGGAGCAGCAACAGGGATAATCAAGCAAATAGTAGGTGGGTGAGCTTACCATCAGTGGTAAGGATCCTATTAGAGATGATACCTGGTGATAAGATTTATTTGCATTTGGAAAAGCATAGACTTACTGTATTAGGGAGAGTCAAGATGGTTTTCAGCAGGGGAGTCACGTCTTAATTTCAGAGCTCTTGGAGGAGATGACTGATGTCATAGGGCAGTGGCTGTTGCCTGTATACATATTAGTAAGGCATTTGCTAAGGTCCTTCACCCTGGACTGATCCAGAAGAGTAAGGTTCATGGGATGCACAGTGAATTGGTAAATTGGATTCAAAATTGTTTTGGTGGTAGAAGACACAGGGTTATGGTGGACAGGTCTCACTCTGACGGGACGTTTGTGAACATTGGGCTTCCACAGAGATCAGTGCTGGGGTTTCTATTGTTTATGACATACACCGCATAAATGATTTGAAAAAAACATTGTAAATGAGCTGATTAGTAAATTTGTTGATGATACAAAAGTCACGCAGTCATGGGGCTCTCTTCCAGGAAAGGTGGGACCTGAACAGAAGAGACAGTTTGCACCTGAAACTGGAAGGCAACTAATAAACTATTGAGAAGGTTTGCTAGTGCTGCACGGGGTGGGAGGATTGAAACTAGAGTTGCAGGAGGATGTGAAACAGAGTGCCAGGGCAGTTAGTGGACAGTTTGTGGAGATAGATGTTGTTAAGGCCTCAGACAAAGTCAAGAACCACAAGGTTGAGCATGGCATGACTAATGACCTGAGCTGTGTTTAGTTCAATGCAAGAAATATTGTAGGAAATACAGATGAGCTCGGGGCAGGGAATTATGATATTGTAGCCATTAGTGAGTCTTGGTTGCAGAAGGGGCAGGACTGGCAGCTCAGTATTACGGGGTTCCATTGTCTTCATTGTTTCAGAGTGGGAGGGATTAAAGGGGGAGGGGTGACATGACAAGTCAGGGAAAATGTCACAGCCATGCTCAGTCAGGACAGAGTGGAGAACCGGTCAAGTGAGGCACTATGGGAGGAACTAAGAAATAAAGGGATGACCACATCAATGGGGCTATATTACAGGAACTTAGAGGAATACATTTGCAGAGAGATCGCAGACTGTTGCAAAAATCATAAGGTTGTTATAGTAGGTAATTTTAACTTTCACATATTAACTGGGACTCCCATGCTGTAAAAGGACTAGATGGAATAGAGTTTGGCAAAGGTGTCCAGGAAAGTTTCCTTCATCAGTAATTAGAAGTCCTGACCAGAGAGTGTGTAATACATGATCTGCTATTAGGGAATGAAGCAGAGCAAGTGACAAAAGTTTGCGTAGGGGAACATTTTGCATCTAATGGTCACAATGCCATTAGTTTCAAACTAAACATGCAAAAAGGTGGGTCTGGTCTGCAGTTTGAGATTCTAAATTGGATAAAGACCAATTTTTGATGGTATCCGAAAGGATCTGGCAAGTGTGGATTAGGACAGGTTGTTTTCTTGCAGAGGTGTACTTGATAAGTCAGAGGTCGTCAAAAGTGAAATCTTGAGAGTATAAAGCTTGTATGTGTCTGTCGAAATCAAAGGTAAAGATAACAGGTGTAGGGAACATTGGTTTTCTTTCTTTCTTTTTAAATCTTTTTATTGAATTAGCACACAAAAGGTAAACCATATAGACACTAATACACTGTTGCAATATAACTTTACAAGAGATATTAATACACAAAAAAAAGTACAAACAGTGCAGTTTAGATATAAAATAACAAGGTAATATAATAATATACTAATTTTCATACATATCAATAAGGAAAAGAAAAAAAAAACCAAAAAAAAACCCCAAAAAAAACCCACTGTGCAACTAATCTAAAAAGCAAAGCAAAGCAATGGGCTCACTAGGAATCAAGTAGAGTTAAACAACTTAAAACAATCACATCCTCAAACCCGACCTCCATTAAAAACAGTTAAAAAGCAAGAAGGGAATGTAAATATGGACAAAGAGAAAAAAAAAATTACATTAAATGAAAATGTTGAATAAAAGATCTCCAGGTCTGTTCAAATTTAGCTGAAGAATCATAAAGATTACTTCTAATTTTCTCCAAATTTAAACATAGTATCGTCTGGGAAAACCAAAAGAACGTAGTTGGAACATTAGTCTCCTTCCATTGTTGTAAAATACATCTTTTCGCCATTAAAGTAAGAAATGCAATCATTCTACGGGCTGAAGGAGAAAGATTACTGGAAATTTTAGGTAATCCAAAGATAGCAGTAATAGGATGGGGAGAAATATCTATATTCAATAACTTTGAAATAATATTAAAAATGTCTTTCCAAAAAGTTTTCAGAGTAGGACAGGACCAAAACATATGAGTTAAGGAGGCTACCTCCCCATGACATCTGTCACAAGGAGGATTAATATGAGAATAAAAATGAGCTAATTTATCTTCGGACATATGTGCTCTATGGACAACTTTAAATTGAATTAGGAAGTGTTTAGAAGAGATAGAGGAAGTATTGACTAGTTGTAAAATATGCGCCAGTCATCCGCTGAGATATTAAAGCCCAATTCCTTTTCCCAATCTGACCTAATCTTATCGAATAGAGCTTTCCCAAGTTTCATGGTAGTATTATAAATAATAGCTGTTACACCTTTCTGACATGGATTAAGGTTAATTATAGTATCTAAAATATATGTAGGAGGTAACGTTGGAAAGGAAGAGAGTATAGTACTTAGGAAATTTCTAACTTGGAGATATCTAAAAAATGTATTCTTGGTAAGTTATATTTGTTAGATAATTGTTCAAAAGACTTAAGGGAGCCATCTAAAAATAAATCCAAAAACCGTGAAATACCATTAGTCTTCCAAATTTGAAAAGCACGGTCCGTGGAAGAGGAGGGAAAGAATATGTTGCCTAAAATAGGAATCGCAAGCCCAAATTGATTAAGATCGAAAAATTTTCGGAATTGAAACCAAATACGTAAGGTATATTTAACTATCGGGTTACAAACCTGTTAGTGGCATTTTAAATCAAAAGGAAGAGAAGAACCTAAAATGGAGCCAAGTGCATAACCTTGAGCAGATTGTAATTCCAATACTACCCATTTAGGAATGGATAGTGTATCTTGATCAAGTAACCAAAATTTCATGTGTCGAATATTAATTGCCCAATAATAGAATCTAAAGTCAGGTAATGCCAAACCTTCATCTCTCTTAGCTTTCTGTAGATGTATTTTACCCAGTCTCAAGTTTTTATTTTGCCAAATAAATGAAGAAATTTTAGAGTCAACTTTGTCAAAAAAGGATTTTGGAACAAAAATCGGTAGTGCCTGAAATACATATAAAAATTTTGGCAGAATAAACATCTTAACCACATTAATATGACCAATTAAAGTTAAATAGAATGGAGACCATTTAAATGAAAGTTGAGTAATATGATCAATTAAGGGTAGGAAATTAGTCTTAAATAAATCTTTATGTTTACAGGTAATTTTAATCCCAAGATATGAAAAATAATTATTAATCAATTTAAACGGAAGATTCTGATACAAGGGAAGTTGCTTATTAATCGGGAAAAATTCACCCTTACTGAGATTTAACTTGTAACCGGAAAAAAGACTAAATTGTGCTAATAAATCTAAAGCAGCAGGGATAGATTTTTAAGGGTTAGAAATATATAAAAGTAAGTCATCAGCAGAGAGTGATACTTTATGGGACTTTAAGCCCTGAGTTATCCCAGTAATATTTGGAGATTCTCGAATGGCAATCGCAAGAGGTTCTAATGCAATATCAAATAATAAAGGACTAAGAGGACAACCTTGTCGAGTACCTCGAGAAAGAGGGAAAAAAGGTGAACTTAAAGAGTTAGTACGAACTGAGGCCATAGGAGAATGATATAACAATTTGATCCAGGATATAAATTTCGGGCTGAAATTAAACATTTCAAGCACCTTAAATAAGTAAGGCCATTCGACTCTGTCAAAGGCTTGTTCAGCATCTAAGGAAATGACGCACTTTGTGAGGGGGTATAAACAATGTTTAACAGTGTGCGAATGTTATAAAAAGAGTAACGACCTTTAATAAAACCCGTTTGGTCTTCCGAAATAATATAAGGAAGTGCTTTTCCTAATCTGTTTTCTAATAATTTAGAAAAAATTTTAGAGTCAACATTTAATAAGGGTATTGGTCTATAAGATGCACATTGAGCAGGATCTTTATCCTTCTTTAATATTAAAGAGATCGATGCTCTATAGAAGGATTCGGGAAGTTTACCAAGTTTTAATTAGGTCTCCAGAACCCTAAATAACTAAGGGATTAATGAGGATGCAAAAAAATTTATAAAATTCCGCAGTAAACTCATCAGGGCCAGGAGCTTTCCCCGGGTTCATAGAGAAAATAACATTCTTAATCTCATCAGTGGTAAAGGAAGTGTCCAGCATAGAAGACATATCCTGTGAAATCTTAGGGAAATCTAGGTTATCTAAAAAGTCATATATATATTTAGAGTCTCGTGGATTGATATAAGGAGGAATAAAAATCAAAAAAGGATTGATTAATCTCAGCTTGATCAAATATCAGTTGATCTTTTTGATTATAAATCTGATTAATTTGAAATTTAGTATAATTAGTCTTCAGCTGATTAGCCAACAGTTTACCAACTTTGTCACTATGTACATAAAATTCGCTTCTTGTTTTCATTAATTGATTTGCAATCGAGGACGAAAGTAATAAACTGTGTTCCATTTGAAGTTCAATTCTTTGTTTATACAACTTCTCAGAGGGAGCTGTAGCATATTTCTTATCAATTTCCTTAATCTTGTCCACAAGAACCAACTCCTCCTCCTTCAACCTCTTCCTCAAAGCAGCAGAATACGAGATGATCTGACCACAAATATAAGCTTTAAAAGTATCCCAAAGGATGTTGATAGAAATTTCTGCTGTATAGTTGATTGTAAAAAAGAGATCAATCTGTTCATTCATAAAGTTAACAAAATCCGAGTCCTGAAGCAACAGTGAATTAAAACGCCATTGTCTATTATTTTGTGTATTGGCCTGAATTTTAATAGAAAGCTTAAGTACAGCATGATCCGAAATGGTTATAGGGTCATATTCACATTTAACCACTGAAGAAATAAGACAAGAGTCAATAAAAAAAAATCAATTCTTGAATAGGAACAGTGAACATGTGAAAAAAAAGAAAAATCTTTTTCCTGAGGATGCAAAAAACGCCAAATGTCCATCGACCCGGAATCTGAAAGGAATGAGTTAATCAAGGTTGCAGATTTATTGGGTAAGGTCAGTAAAGGAGCCGAACGGTCCAAAGCTGGGGATAAACAAGTATTAAGATCCCCGCCCCAGATTAGTGAAAACTCATTCAAATTCGGGAACAGATTAAATAATGATTTATAAAATTCCGGACAGTCCATGTTAGGAGCATAGATGTTAACCAAAACTACCGTTTTATTAAAGAGTAGACCACTAACCAATAGAAATCTACCATTCGGATCAGAAATAATATCGTGTTGTACAAAAGTGATTGGGGGATCTATAAAAATAGAAACTCCTCGAATCTTAGAGTTAGAATTCGAATGGAAGTGCTGGCCCTACCAAAATTTAAAAAAACGTAGTCCATCCCCCCTCCGCACATGGGTCTCTTTTAAGAATAAGACGTGCTTTAAGTCTCTGGAATACTTTAAAAACTTTTTTCCTTTTTATTGGATGATTAAGACCGTTAGTATTCCAAGAGACAAAATTAATAGTAGACTCCATAAACCCTAAAGTCAACCCACAAAAAAAGGAGGATTGACAATAGGTTCGACCCACAAACCCGGGAAGGGAACAGAACAAACGAGAGATAACGGGAAGGAGAACACGATCAATACTTCGGTAATGTAAGTAACCCAAGAAGAAAAAAACCTAAAAAGTGAAGCCCCTCCCACCACCCCCCCGTGACCCCAAAGCTAAATCTAAAATAGACCAGCCAGAAAAAAGCGAGCACTAGAGCTACCCCCATGACTTCCGATAGACGCTCACTAAAAAAAAGTGTATATATAAAAGGATCAGCTAAAGTTATAAAACAGTAGAGGAATAAAAAAAAATACACCAATTAAGACGAACGCAATATAATACAAAGAAAAAACAAGGAAATATAACGAAAACCGTTAACGAACAACAGACCCTATAATTAAACAAGAAAATGAGATAATTAACATAGACTAGTTAGGAAAAACTACAAAAAGTACGTTTGAAAACTACAAAGTTTAAGACATCAAAGGAAATACGTAAAATGATGCAGAGGGAATAGCAGAATCCCCAGGGAAAAAGGGAACGTTGGTTTTCAAGAGTTATTGAGGCCCTAGTTAAGAAAAAAAAGGAGGTGCATAGCAGGTATCAGCAGGTAGGAACAAATAAGGTGATTATGGAGTATAAGAAATGCAAAAGAACACTTGAGAAATCAGGAGAGCTAAAAGAAGGCATGAGGTTCCCTTAGCATACACAGTGAAGGAGAATCCTAAAAGATTCTACAGATATCTTAAGAGCAAAGGGATTGCAAGGGACAAAATTGGTCATCTGGAAGATCAGAATGGAAGTCCATGTGTGGAGATGGGGGAGATCTTCAATAATTTTTTTACATCTGTATTTACTCAGGAGACAGACGCAGAGTCCACAGAAGTGCAGCAAAGCAGTATCAACTTCATCAACCCTATACAGATTACAGAGGAAGAGGTGTTTGCTGTCCTGAGACAAATCAAGATGGATAAATCCCCAGGGCCTGACAAGGTGTTCCCTCAGACCTTGTGGGATCCAAGTGCAGAAATTGCCAGGGTCCTAGCAGAGATATTTAAGTCATCCTTCATGACAGGTGAGGTACCAGGGGATTGGAGGATAGCCAATGTTGTTCCACTGTTCAGGAAAGACTCTAAAAATAAACCAGGAAACTATAGGCCGGTGAGCCTTTCCCGTGATGGAAGGTATTCTGAAGGACCAGATATATAAATATTTGGATAGACATGAACTAATTAGGGATAGTCAGCATGGCGTTGTGCATAGTAGGTCATGCCTAACCAATCTTATAGAGTGTTCCTCTCCTGCAGGGTCCCACAAGGTTCCATCCTAGGTCCCATTCTTTTCTCTATATACCAGGGTAGAAGGAGTCAATTTTAGAAAATCTAGGCACATTTATTTTTCCTACATTTACACACTTAGTCCAGTGGTCGTGGAGCATACAGATCCCTTCTTTGTAGAAGTTGGCGATTTGGACCTCCAGAAGTGGTCCACAGCAGGGGTGATTGATAATTCTCGTGGCCTAAGGTAGAAGGAGGTGAGTTATTAACTTCAAACTTTCTGCATTTTCACTCAAAGAGTTGAACTGCACGTGCATGTAATGAGAGCTGTATAACTCATTTCCTTCTACTTAGGCCACGAACTTATCAATCACCCCTGCTGTGGACCACTTCTACAAAGAAGGGATCCGTATGCTCCACGACCGCTGGACTAAGTGTGTAAATGTAGGAGCGGACTATGTTGAAAAATAGATCTGCTAGGTTTTCTGAAATTGACTCCTTCTACCTTAAGCCACTAACTTATCAATCACCCCTCGTATATGCTTCCCCTCGGCCAAATCATTCAAAAATACGACATTTCTTTCCACTGTTATGCTGATGACACACAGCTTTATCTCCCTCTGAAACCAAACGACCAGTCAAATCTAGTCAGCCCCATGATCTGCCTTGAGGACATAAAGTGTGGGATGGCACAAAACCTCCTACAGCTGAATGAAGGCAAGTCTGAAGTTGTCCTATTTGGTCCCCCTGACTCCATCAAAGTGATTACCAACAGTCTTGGTAACCTGTCCACCCTTGTCAAACCCCATCTTAAATCCCTTGGTGTGATATTTGATTCCACCTTTAAGTTTGACAAGCAAGTTAACGCAATAGTAAAAGCCAGTTTTTTCCAGCTTCGTACTATTGCCAAAATCGAGCAGTTTCTCTCTTTCAAAGATCTTGAGAAAGTCATCCACGCCCTTATATCCTCCCGCTTGGACTACTCCAACTCCCTGTATACCGGGATTAGTCAGTCGTCCCTGTCCCGTCTGCAACTGGTCCAGAATGCCGCAGTCAGGCTCCTGACGGGTGCCCGGACGAGGGACCATATTACTCCTAGCCTGGCCCCTCTCCACTGGCTGCCAATACGGTTCAGAATTGATTTTAAGGTTCTCCTGTTTGTTTATGAAGCCCTAAGTGGGCTGGCCTCCCCTTATATCACAGACCTTCTGACCCTTTATTTTACTTCCAGGTCCCTCAGGTAGGTTGACTCGGGGTTCCTGGCTGTCCCGCGATCTAAACTTAAGCTCAGGGGTGACCACGCCTTTGCTGTTGTAGCCCCTAGACTGTGGAACAGCATTCCCCTCCCTATCAGATCTGCCTCCTCCATCAACTCTTTTAAATCCAGGCTCAAAACTTACTTTTATTCACTAGTGTTTGAATCCCCCTGATGTGACTGATTTTTGGCTTGTGCCTAAGCCCTTGTGTTGTTTCTTTTGTGCCTGTAAGCTGTTTGCCTTGTTGGTTATGTCTGTGTTTCTTGTATTTGTGATTTTACCTATCTGCTCTGATCTGTACAGCACTTTGGTCAACGTGGGTTGTTTTTAAATGTGCTATATAAATAAATTTGACTTGACTTGACTTTTTAGGAAGTTACCAGGAAAGTGGATGACAGCAAGGCAGTGGATGTTGTCTACATGGACTTTAGCCAGGTATTTGACAAGGTCCCACATAGGAGGTTGGTCAAGAAAGTTCAATTGCTTGGCATTCAAGATGCAGTAGTAAGTTGGATTGGCACTGGGAGAAACCAGAGGGTGGTAGCAGATGCTTCCCTCTCTCATGAGGAAATCTGCAGATGCTGGAATTTCAAGCAACACACAAAAAAATTGCTGGTGAACGCAGCAGGCCAGGCAGCATCTATAGAAAGAGGTACAGTCAACGTTTCGGGCTGAGACCCTTCGTCAGGTCAAACTTCTTTGAGTTAGTCCTGACGAAGGGTCTCGGCCCGTAACGTCGACTGTACCTCTTCCTATAGATGTTGCCTGGCCTGCTGTGCTTCCCTCTCTGACTGGAGGCCTGTGACTGGTGGAGTTCCGTAGGGTTCGGTGCTGGGTCCATTGCTGTTTGTCATCTATATCAACAATTTGGATGATAATTTGGTAAACTGGATCAGCAAATTTGCGGATGACACCAAGATTGGGAGGGCAGTGGACCATGAGGAAAGCTATCATGGCTTGCAGTGGGATCTAGACCAGCTGGAAAAAATGGACTGAAAAATGGCAGATGGGGGCTGGCTGGTGGTGCAATGACATTGGCGCTGGACAAGGGAGCAGGGGTTCTCAGGTTCGAAACAGTCAGGTCCGCTCCTGAGTACGCTTTCCATCTGTGTCAGGTTGAGTGTCGAGTTCGCAATGCAACCTCGTAAAATAAAGGGAAAATACTGCAAAAATGTCTGTGTGAGGAGTGGCGCGCCACACAGTCTCTCTCTCATAAAAAAAAGCCATGAAAAAGACATCATCATGGACGCACACACGCACACGCACAGACTTGCACGCACACAAGCACACGCCAAAAACAAAAATGGCAGATGGAATTTAATGCAGACAGTGTGGAGTGTTGCAATTCGGTTGGAATTAGGTTTTACACAGTGTACAGTAGGGCACTGAGGAGTGCAGTAGAACAAAAGGATCTGGGAATACATGTCCATAATTCATTGCAAGTGGTGTCACAGATTGATAGAGTCATTAAGAAAGCTTTTGACACATTGGCCTTCATAAGGCAAAGTATTGAGTACAGGAGGTGGGGTGTTAAGTTGAAGTTGTATAAGATATTGGTGAAACCTAATTTGGAATATTGTGTGTAGTTTTGGAAAGATGTAAATAAGGTTGAAAGAGTACAGGGAAAATTTACAAGGATTTTGCCAGGTCTGGAGGACCTGAGTTATACGGAAAGATTGAATAGGTTAGCACTTTATTCCTTGGAACATAGAAGATTGAGAGGAGATTTGACAGAGGTATACAAAATTATGAGGGGTATAGATAGAATAAATGCAAGCAGGCTTTTTCCCCTCAAGTTGGGTGGGACTACAACCAGAGGTCATGGGTTAAAGGTGAAAGGTGAAAAGGTTAAGGGGAACATAAGAGGAAACTTCCTTCACTCAGAGGGCCCTGAAAGTGTGGAATAAGCTGCCAGCCCAAGTGGTGCATGCAAGCTCAATTTCAACGTTTAAGAGAAGTTTGGATAGGTACATGGATGATAGGGGTAGGTATGGAGGGCTATGGTCCCGGTGCAGGTCAGTGAGAGTAGGCAGTTTAAATGGTTCAGCAAGGACTAGACGGGATGAAGGGCATGTTTCTGTGCTGTACTTTTCTATGAGTCTATGGACAGTGATGAAGGTTAATAAAGAGTAGATAAGGATATAAACTCCATGGCCACTTTACAAGGTATCTCCTGTACCTAATAAATTTGCCACTGAGTGTATGTCCATGGCCTTCTGCTGCTGTAGCCCATCGACTTCCAGGCTCGACATTGTGCATTTAGAGATGCTGTCCTGCACACCTCTGTTGTAATGCTGTATTCAGCAGCCCCAACCACCGAGCCGCAAAGCCTGTGCTACCGGGCCGCGAGGAAATGATATGAGTCAGCTGCACCTTTCCTCATTCCCTGTCACGCACTGTTGAACTTGAACATAGGGTTGTCAACTGTCCCGTATTTGCCGGGACATCCCGTATGTTGGGCTCAATTGGTTTGTCCCATACGGGACCGCCCTTGTCCCGTGTTTCCCCCACTAAGACAGAGCATTCCTGTGAAACCGTTCATAAGCCAAAATGGCGTAAAGGGAAGAAGCAATTACCATTAATTTATATGGGAAAAAATTTTGAGCATTCCCAGACCCAAAAAATAACCTACCAAATCATACCAAATAACACATAAAACCTAAAATAACACAACATATAGTAAAAGCAGGAATGATATGATAACTACACAGCCTGTATAAAGTAGAAATAATGTATGTACAGTATAGTCAGGAAGATTAAGCCAAAACTAATTTGTGGGAAAAAATAATTGGTAGGTATGCACATGCGCACGTCACACATGCGCACACAGGTGCCCGTGCAAGGCTTCATGGTCATGGTAGTCTTTCTCGGGGTAAACCCAAGTGTCCCGTATTTGACTGCTACTTTTGTCCCTTATTTGGGAGTGAGAAAGTTAGCAACCCTAACTGTAACGGACATGTTGAGGTGGGTTTAACCCTACTTGAACACCACTCCCCCCTCCGGGTCAGCCAGTCTGCAAGAAGGTTGGGGACCCCTGCTGTATGTGATTATTTGAGTTATTTTTGCATTCCTATCAACTTGAACCAGTCTGGCCAATCTTCCCTGACCACTTTCATCCACAGAGCTGCAGCTCATTGTTTTTTTTTTAAGTTTTCTTTTCCACACCATTCTAGAAACCGTTGTGTGTGAAAATCCCAGGAGTTCACTTTTGTGATAATCAAATCACTCATTCAAAGGTCACTTAGATCACATTCCTCCTCCATTCTGATGTTTGGTCAAAATAACACTGAACCTCTTGACCATGCCTGCATGCTTTAATGCATTGAGTTGCTGTCACGTGATTGGCTGATTAGATATTTACATTAATGAGCAGGTGTACAGGTGTACCTAATAAAGTGGCCACTGAGCGTAGATCAGATAGAGACAATGGCAGATAAAGTTTATTCTAGGCAAATGTGAGGTTTTACACTTTGGGAGGTCAGGGGGAAAATGACAGGACCCTCGGAAGTACAATGGTAACTCGGGGTCAAGTTCATAGCTCCCTAACAGTGGCTGCACAGGTTAATAGAGCAGTAAAGAAGACAAAAGGCATGCTTACTTTTATTAGTTAAGGCACTGTGTTCAACCGTCAGGAAGTTATGATCCAGCTATGGGCAGCCCACGTCTGGAGTACTGTGTGTAGTTCTAGTTGCCCAATTATAGGAAGAACATGGAGCTTTCGGAGAAGGTGCAGAATAGGTTTATACTAGGATGTTTCCTCAATTGGAGGATATATATGCTGTAAGGAGAGTTGGGACAAACTTGGGTTGTTTTCTCTGGAATGTTTTTGGTTGAAGGAAGATCTTTTGGAAGTTTAAGAAATTATGAGATGCATTGATGGTTAGTGTCTTTTTCCCAGAGTGGAGATGCCAGGTGAAAGTGGAAAGATAAAAGGAGCTGTCCACGGCAAGTTTTTTACACAGTGAGTGTTGGGTCCCTGGAGTGGGCTGGAAGGGATGCTACTGGAAGCAGGTATAATCAGGAAAGTTTAAGTGGTATTTAGACAGATGTGAGCAAGCAGGGAATGGAGAACTATACACCACATACTGATGAAATTTATTCATTGATATGGTTGGCATAAAGTGCTGTACTGTTCCGAGATCTGTGGACTTAGGTTACTTTGCCTTGAGGCTTGTTCAAAGCCTAAGTGGCAGCTCCAAGAATATTTTTGTTTAAATCTCAAGCTGATCTTTGAGAAATAACACACACAACAATGCTGGTGGAACGCAGCAGGCCAGGCAGCATCTTTAGGAAGAAGTACAGTGGACATTTCGGGCCGAGACCCTTTGCCAGTCCTGACAAAGGGTCTCGGCCCGAAACATCGACTGTACTTCTTCCTATAGATACTGCCTGGCCTGCTGCGTTCCACCAACATTGTGTGTTGCATGAATTTCCAGCATCTGCAGATTTTCTCGTGTTTGTGTCCTTGAAAAATATGTGCCTTTCCTCTGTAACTGTCCACAACGATGTGGAGATCTGCCAGATATATTTACTGGAACATCATCTGACTTCACGCCATGTTATATACAATAAATGCATTGAAAAGGACTCTCGCTTTTTCTACGCAAACAACAGGAATTCTGCAGATGCTGGAAATTCAAGCAACACACATCAAAGTTGCTGGTGAACACAGCAGGCCAGGCAGCATCTCTAGGAAGAGGTACAGTCGACGTTTCAGGCCGAGACCCTTCGTCAGGACTAACTGAAGGAAGAGTGAGTAAGAGATTTGAAATTTGGAGGAGGAGGGGGAGATCCAAAATGATAGGAGAAGACAGGAGGGGGAGGGATAGAGTCAAGAGCTGGACAGGTGATTGGCAAAAGGAATATGAGAGGATCATGGGACAGGAGGTCTGGGAAGAAAGATGGAGGGGGGGAACCCAGAGGATGGGCAAGGGGTATAGTCAGAGGGACAGAGGGAGAAAAAGGAGAGTGAGAGAAAGAATGTGTGTATAAAAATAAGTAACAGATGTGGTACGAGGGGGAGGTGGGGCATTAGCGGAAGTTAGAGAAGTTGACGTTCATGCCATCAGGTTGGAGGCTACCCAGACAGAATATGAGGTGTTGTTCCTCCAACCTGAGTGTGGCTTCATCTTTACAGTAGAGGAGGCCGTGGATAGACATGTCAGAATGGGAATGGGATGTGGAATTAAAATGTGTGGCCACTGGGAGATCCTGCTTTCTCTGGCGGACAGAGCGTAGGTGTTCGACACCACGAGGTAACGAGACCCTGGAAGCAGTGTGCCCCCAGAAGTTGGTGGGAGTTTTGGAGGTCTGGTTGCGGGACCAGCCATACCTTGCTTTTTCTACTAATGTTTAATTTTATCAAAAGGCAACAATTTCAAATATAATACATTTTTCATAAATGGAAAGCATCATGACAACTGAAATTCATGCTCCTTTTAAAGGCTGCCCCTCTACCAGTCATTGCTTACGATGGAATAAATCTGATTGTTTTCAGCCTGATCTGTCCTAAATGATGTACTAACAAATTCTCTCATACTATCACCTGCATTGTTTTCAGTCATTGTCAAACTCATCTGCACTAATTGTCAATTGCATCTTCAGTGATCTCCCAGGCTTCAGGATGACCTGCTTTCACTCCAGCCTGTGGTTGATGAGGTGAGTGATAAGGATCATGGGGCCCATGAATTCTTCTGCTGGTAGAATAATCGGCGATTAGTGGAGCAGGTTGGTGAGTAGTTTGGGAGGCAGTGCATTCCTTCTCCCAGTAATGACGGATTTTTAAAAACTCTTGGCATGTGCTGTAAGGTGCTTAACACCATCTCAAATCCTCCTTCTCCACTTCAGATGCCACATTTTCTTTTCAAGAAGATTTGGAGGACATCCTTGAATCCTTTCCTCTTTTTGCCAAGATCATCTCTTCCCAGGGACAGAGCTTGGAATAGAAAGGAGAAAGGAGTATCTATTTTGCAAAGTTAATGTTGTTGTCTGTCGATGAACAGGCCTGTCCAATGAGTTAACCAAGTCAAATCATTTATGGTTATTTAACTAGGTACATGTATATAACATATATAACCGTATAATGTATATAGAAAAGAGACATTTCCCCAAACCAGGGTGTAACACACAGTAGGACACATAACACACGATAACTTAGGAAGGTAAGGAGAAAATCTACTGATAAATCATGCATAAATAACAAATTAAAGTGCATTAGTTGTCATGGTCCGGATCAGGGACCCTTTAAATTTACTTTGTGTTATGATCCGGACCATTGACTCCCTGTTTCTCTTTGGTTCCCCGTTTTCCCATGTCCCTCGGGCTTGGTGATTAGAGGCAATTTACTCTCGGCTGAACCACCAGTTTATAGGCTCCGACTTTCAGCCGTTTGGCACGAGAGCATTTGCAAGGTCATCAAAGGTACTGCGAACCAGTGTCATCTGGCCGGAACAAGCCTAGTCTCCCCCCGAGGCGAGTGCCAGTAATTCGCCTTTCCTCACCGGAGAACTCTGTCAAGTTACCTCGCCAAAGCGAGCCTGCAAAGTTTCCTCACCGAGGCAGGTCCATCAGTTAACCTGCCGGAGGGAATCAAGAGCTGCTGTCTACTGTTCCTGGGCCGAGTCGAGAGCTCGGCACTACCTGGAGGCTCCAAGTACCACGTCCTGGCTCCAGAGGCTCCAAATCTCAAGTCCTGGCCCTGGCGGTCCGTGATTCCTAGTCCTAGCCCAGACCCTTAGTCCTAGCCTAGTCAAAGGCCTGAGTCCTTGTCCAGTATGTTATTCCTGCTTCTGCTTTGCTCCTCCTTGCAACGAGCATAGTGTTTTTGTGTCTTGCATTTGGGTCCTCCCTTGCTCCCAGCACTATTGAATATTGAATATTCAATATTGAAAGGTACGGGACAGATTAACCAGTGATACCTGGAATACGATGCGGCAGAGAGTTCGGAAACCTAATGGCTTCGGGGAAGAAACTGTTTCCCATTCTGACTGTTCTTATTTTTATGCATTAGAGTCTCCTGCCTGATGTTAGAAAGTTGAAGGGGATGCTGGATGGATGGGTGGGATCCTTGATAAAACTAAAGGCCCTGCATATGCAGCGCTACTGATCAATGTCTCCGATGGGAGGTAGGGAGACCCCTATGATCCTCTCAGCTGCTCTCACAGTCCTTTTTTCTGGACTTCTGGTCCGATGCTCGACTGCTCCCATACCAGATGGAGATGCAGCTCGTCAGGACACTCTCAGTGCTGGTTCTGGAAAATGCAGTTAAGATGGGGTGGGGGTGGGGGGGGAGCCTCGCTTGCCCCAATCTCCTTAGGAAGTGCAGGCAGGCACTGCTGTACCTTCTTGTTCAGGGAGGTAATATTAAGGGACCAGATGAGGTCATCCATGATGTGGACTCCCAGGAACTTGGGGGACTTAACTCTTTCTACGGAAGAGCCATGTATTCACAGAGGGGGATAGTTCATCTGCACATTCCTGAAGTCCACAGTGATTTCTCTGGTCTTCTCCACGTTCGGGCTTAGGTAGTTCGTCTCATGCCAACCCACCAGCTGCTCCACTTCCTCTCTGTACCCTGTCTCGTCATTGTTGATGATGAGTCCAAACTTGATGACATGGTTTGAGCTAGCTCCTGTGACACAGCCATGCATCGGCAGGGTGAAGGGCAGGGGGCTGAGCTCATCGGCAGGGTGAAGGGCAGGGGGCTGAGCTCATCGGCAGGGTGAAGGGCAGGAGGCTGAGCTCATCGGCAGGGTGAAGGGCAGGGGGCTGAGCTCATCGGCAGGGTGAAGGGCAGGGGGATGAGCTCATCGGCAGGGTGAAGGGCAGGGGGATGAGCTCATCGGCAGGGTGAAGGGCAGGGGGCTGAGCTCATCGGCAGGGTGAAGGGCAGGGGGATGAGCTCATCGGCAGGGTGAAGGGCAGGGGGCTGAGCTCATCGGCAGGGTGAAGGGCAGGGGGCTGAGCTCATCGGCAGGGTGAAGGGCAGGGGGCTAAGCTCACAGCCTTGGGGATCGCCAGTGCTCAGCGTAAAGGGACTCGAGACATTGCTATCCTTACAGACTGACTGTCCTTTCCATTAAGAAATCCAGTATCCAGCTGCAGAGAGAGGTGTTGAGACCCAGCGCGGATGGTTTTTCCACCAGTTTCTGGGGTATGATGGTGTTAAATGCCAAACTGAAGTCTATAACCCACAGTCTGGCATATGAAACTCTATTTTCCAGGTGGAACAGGGCAGAGGCTATGGCATTATCAGTGGATTGATTTGAACGAAAAGCGAACTGGAAGGAGTCAAAGGCAGCCAGGAGGAAGGCTTCAATGTTGTCCATGATCAGCCACTCAGAGCTTTTCATAATGGTTGATATTAATACCACAGGAAAATAGTCATTTAGGCAGGTTACTCTCACCTTCTTTGGTATTGGAATAATGGTTGCTGCCTTGAAAACTGAGAGGACAATGAACTTCCAGAAAGATGTTGAGTAACTCCATTAGCTGAGCTGTGTGGTCTTTCAGAAGCCAACCTGGTACACTATTGGGCCCCACAGCTTTGTGTGGGTTGACTCTGGCCAAGTCTTCCTCACCTCAGCTTCAGCCAAACAGAGAGTCTGTTCCCCTGGGGGGAGGGGTGCCTTCCTTGCCAGCATTTTGTTCTGTGCATCAAACTGGGTGTAAAAGACATTCAACCTATCAGGGGAGTGAGGCATCCTCGTCACTGACGTGCAGGGCAGCCTTGTAACCAGTAATCCTCTGAATTCCCTGCCACATGCACCTCGTGTCCCTGGTATCACAGGAGAGGCCGTAAGTTCTCTGGGAATGCTCCCGCTTTTCCTTCCTGATGGAGTGAGAAAGCACAGTTCTTGCTTCCCTGAGAGCTGTCGCATCCCCTGATCTAAAGGCAGCATCATGATTTCTCAGCCATGCACAGACCTCTGCAGTCAGCCATGGCTTCTGATTTGCCCTCCTCTGGATGTGTTTCATTATAGTAACATCCTCAGTACACGTCTCTATGTAGCTGGTCACAGAATCCACTTACTCCTTGATGTTAACATGGGTGCTATCAAATTAAAATCAAATCAAGTTTAATTGTCGTTCACACCATACAAAACAGCGTCCCTCTGGGGCCAAGGTGCAAAAGCATACTCACACATTCAAAATAGCGAGAAAGGGGGAGAAAAGAAACATAGTCATCTAAGAAAGACATTTTTAGTCCAAGAACCTGAGCGACAAATTGATGGCTCTCGGCAGTCCAGCCTGTGATTCCACCGATCCAACACTGGAGGGCAGCACCAAAGGGAGAGGCCATTCCCCCCCCCCCCCACCTCAAAACTGAGCCTGGACGCCAAGCTACAGCACCAGCCTGCAACTTGAGGCCGAGTCCTCACTACAGTCGAGGTGACACTGCTGTCTCGTCGCCTGTCTCTCCACCAAACAAGGGAAACAGGCCAACAGCAATCAATGTCCAACATGGTCTTGCAATTGCAAAAGAAACGTCCAAGACAGTCACTCACAGTTTCACTCCACACCGCCTTCACGCCAACTCTGGTGCCTCCAGGTAGCAGGCAGCAGCATGGTCTGACCCAGGTCAGCTCTTCCGAACCCAGTCTATCTCCTCCCTTGGCCTGACAGCCTGACTCACCTTCCTCGGCCCAATGGCCCTACTCGCCTTCCTCAGCCTGACGGCCCGACTCTCTTGGCCCAACAGGCTGACTCACCTTCCCTGAACCACCGGCCAGCTCTTATGACACCCTGGCCAGCTACTCCGAACAATAAGCAGCTCACTGATGCGGTGGACCTGCTGAACACATAGTTATTGGAGTCAAGGATAGTCTTACTACGTATAAAAACACATTTAAACAAAGTGAAAAGCACTTTTGGTTGGCTCCCGGGAGGCAGCTGCGTGTATACGTACCGCCATTTTACCGGAAGTTTCCAGTAAGCAGCCTCCCGGAAGGTTCTCCAGTTTGTATTATCAAAGCAGTCCTGCAGTGCTGAGATTGCACCTTAAGACCAGGTTTCCACCACCTTTAGAAATGGTTTGCCGTTTGATCAGTGGTTTGTATGCTGGAATTAGCATCACAGATAAGTGATCTGAGAGCCAAATGTGGGGCCGAGAACTGCTTTGTAAGCATCTGGTATGTTAGTATAAACTAGGTCTAGTGTATTTTCACCTCTGGTAGCAAAATCAACACTCTGGTGGAATTTAGATAGGACTGTTTTTAGGTTCTTATGATTAAAATCAGCAACGACCAGGGCTGGACTTTAGGCAGGGCTAGGCTGGGCTGCAGCCCAGGGGCCCGAGCTGCAGAGGGCCCAAAATAGGTAGCTATCATCATGGCAGACAAAAAAAATAGGAGACTGGAGCACAGAAAAGAAAAAAGAAACAAGAAAAAGTGGACCGTGAGAAAGAAGCATTAAAAAAGACATTGAAATTGACAGAATTTTTTTAATCTGTTCTCGATGATGCAGCAGTACCATCGTTCTTGTCACAGTCTGAGACCGGTGGACAAATGGAAGACTTGTTCAACAGGTAGCGCTAGCACCAGCGTTAACACAGGACCACCGTCCTTGCCACAGTCAGCAGCTAACGGTAAGAGGCAGAGAGCATGACTTTGGAATTCCTGACCACAGAGGCCTCCGAACAACCAAGTTAGGCGGCCATTAATGTTAATGTTACCGCTACTGAGAATCCTTACAGCACTGATCCTGCTCGCTGAGGAAAGGAAACGTTAGATGATTCAGTCCGAGCATACTGGGCTAAGAAAGGGCCGGAGTCCTGCCAGAATAAAGATGTGGATATCAAAGCTTCAGAACAAGTATACAAACAGCAGAGACGTTTTTCCCTCCAAATTTCACTTCAAACACAAGCTCGTAAATGGTGAGTACATATCAAGGCAATGGCTCTTATATTCCCCTCCCACCGGCTGTGTGGTTTGTTTTGCATGTCACATCTTCAGTGATGGTAACTGTCAGTCCATCTTCGAAACTGGCTTTCGCGACTGGAAACATGCCGCTGAGCGCATAGGAGAGCATGAAAATAGCGAACACCACAGGAAACCGATACTGACCTACGTTACACTAGCGTCTGACAGCGAAAGAACAGATACAGAACTGCAAAAACAGTTCGAGTTAGAGTGCATCTATTGAGAAGAGTGGTGGCAGTTGTGAAGTTTTTGGTCAAGAGGGGACTCACTATACGAAGCTCCAGTGACATGTTTGGCAGGTTTGATAATGGCAGCTACATGGGCATTCTAGAGGTAATAAGTGAGTTTGACCCGTTTTTGAAGGCGCACACACAGAAATTTGGAAATGCAGGATCAGGCACCGCTTCATATCTTTCACCCTAAACGTGTGAGGAGTTTATTGAGCTCATGAGCGATCGAGTTCTGTCAGAGGTCATCAGTGAAGTCAAAATGGCCAAATATTTTTCTATTAGCATTGATTCAAGCACAGATGTTGCACACGTAGATCAGCTCACATTCATTTTACGTTATGTGTCAACTGATGGAAACATTCAGGAGCGATTCTTACCACTTCTACCCATTGAGAGCCACACAGGGGAGGCTTTATGTGAGTCCATGCTCAAAGTTTTAGGAGAGATGAATATTGACATGAGCAACTGCGGGGGGCAGTGGTATGACAATGCTGCAAATATGCCCGGTGTTTATAATCCCGCATCAAGGAAATCAGTCCACTTGCTGAGTGGGTTCCATGTGCAGCACACACATTGAATCTCGTTGGAATCAACAGTGTCAACTGTTGTGTTGAAACAGCTGACTTTTTCAGCTTCGTGCAGAATGTGTTCAACTTCTGCTCCAAGTCAACTTCTAGGTGGAAGGTGGTGACCGCAGGACTTCAGCCCTAATGCGAACAAGCGCATTGAAACTCTGAGGTCTCTCTCTAATACTAGATGGGCTGCACATGCAGAAGCCACACAGGCATTGTGCAGAAATTATGCCAATATTCAAGATTCATTAAAGAGCTTTGCAGTTGACATTAATCAGAATGTGGCAATGAGAAATGTCTCCAACAGTCTCACAAATGTACAAAGAAGACACCCAACGACAAAGAAAACGTAAAGCATTTCTGGTTGAATCCACAACTCCTGACGTTGGCTTGTCAGTCAGAGAAAAATTCTCAGCCATTGTTTTGTTGGTCATGATGGATAGATTACTTGCAGAAATTGATTGCAGATTTGCATCATATAATGACCTTAACAACACATTCGACATCCTAAACAATATCCCTTCCCTCTCCGTACAAGATCTGCGCAAGAGAGCATCTGATCTCCAAAGCAGATAGATAGATAGATATACTTTATTGATCCTGAGGGAAATTGGGTTTCGTTACAGCCGCACCAACCAAGAATAGAGCATAGATATAGCAATACAAAAACCACAAACAATCAAACAACATAATGCAAACTATGCCAGATGGAAAATAAGTCCAGGACCAGTCTATTGGCTCAAGGTGTCCGACCCTCCATGGGAGGAGCTGCAAGTTCGATGGCCACAGGCAGGAACGACCTCCCGTGCTGCCCAGTGTTGTATCACGGTGGAATGTGGCCGAAGTCCAACAGTAAAAAGTTCCATATCCTGTCTACAAACATGTTCCTCAATCGTAATATACCCCGGATTGCACCATCCATTGTTAACCAGAACAGTAAGCACCCAACTCCTTTACGCTTACCGCTCTCAGTGCACTTCCAGTCAGCCCGAATGGTCTGGAAGCCGTCCATGGAAAAGTTTTGATCGGGAATGTCCTCATGCAGCCCTGTTCTAGTGAAACACATAACACTGCACTCCCGAAATATTCTCTGACGCCTGGCTAGCACCGTGAACTCGTCCATTTTATTACCCACCGAACTCCTCACTTCCATAAGTCTCTGTTGTCTCGACCCGGTCCTCTTTCCTCGACCTTGTGATCCCCCTCTGCATCCTCTGTGTGCTTTCCTCCAGATTTCAGCAGGGGTGTCCGCTGCTCCGCTCGCTAAACTGGCCGGCATTAGCGCAAGCAGCTGGTCCCTGGAATAAACAATGCGACCATGCTTCTGTCCCACGTGTCGGGATGTAACCATTTCCAGCACTAAAAACCCAAATAAAACTCTCTCTACCAGCATGTTAGAGAGGGTGCAGCTTCGACATGTTACCGTGAAAAAAAAATACAAAAAATAACGTCAGTTATTCAGCTGACCTGGAGTTAGACTTTGTGGAGGAGATTGTCCATCTCACGGAATGTGGCAAAGATATTTCATCCGCAACAGAGCTTTTATGCTTCCTCAGAGAAAAAAACTTGCAGGTCATCTTCCCAAATGTAAGCGTTGCTTTGAGGCTTTCCCTGACTCTCCCTGTCACAAGTGCAAGTGGTGAGCGATCTTTCTCCAAGCTCAGGCTAGTGAAGAATAGGCTCAGATCCACAATGGGACAGGACAGGCTTAACCATCGTACTCTGATGTCACTTGAAAGTGATCTCGTTCGGAATCTGGATTTTAGTGATCTGATCAAAGACTTTGCTGCGAAGAAGTCCAGAAGAACTAGGCTTTAATTTTGAAAAACGAGCATTTGACTTTGTAAATATCAGATTATCAGGCTTGTGTGTCAGTGCTGTTCCTGTGTTTGTGGCAGTAAGCTAGTAGTTGACTGTTTGCAAATCTAGTAAGTAATAAGCAATACACATCAAAGTTGCTGGTGAACGCAGCAGGCCAGGCAGCATCTCTAGGAAGAGGTACAGTCGACGTTTCGGGCCGAGACCCTTCGTCAGGAGTAACTGAAGGAAGAGCTAGTAAGAGATTTGAAAGTGGGAGGGGGAGGGGGAGATCCGAAATGATAGGAGAAGACAGGAGGGGGAGCTCCATCCCTCCCCCTCCTGTCATCTCCTATATGCAGCCTGGCCTGCTGCTTTCACCAGCAACTTTTATGTGTGTTGCTTGAAATTCCAGCATCTGCAGATTTCCTTGTGTTTGCGCTAGTAAGTAATAAGCGGTCTTTACTCTGCAAGCCACACAGCACAGCAATATCTCATTTTTCAAAAAGATTGTTGGAGTATTGTCAAGTTTCCTAGTTTGCCATAGTGCCATCTCTCTTGGCCTTTTTGTCTCTCATTTCCATTTTACTTTCTCAGAACACACAGTTGAGCAAAATACCTAGATAAAAATGCTTTGGCATTATTTGAAAAATAAGGCCTATGGTATGTGCAGCAATAGCTAAATAAAGATTTAGGATTGGGTACATCATACTTTGTCTCCCTCATAACTTTACTAAGCCAACTAAGCCTAGGTCAATTTTTGAGTGCTTTAGATGCTGTCCTTCAAACTAAGAATCTGTATTATTTTCTGTCCTCCCTCTTAAAGCCTGTAAGCATATAGCCTACATATTGTACTAAACCAGAGTCTAGGTCCACAGCTTTGATATTTAGACCAGTACGACCTTTGCTCTTGTTCTTGCCTTTTTTTGCTTGGTACAGCAGCATTTTACGGTGTCGGCAGGGGCCCATTAGGGCCTCCAGCCCAGGGGTCCCGGCCCCACTAAATCCGGCCCTGGCAATGACAATGACCATACCTTCGGGGTGTTTGTTTTGGCAGTCAGTGATGGTGCTGTAGTGTTCACACAGTGCCTCGCCGGCGCCAGCGGGGGTGGGAGGGGTATATACACAATTGCAGTGAACTCCCTCGGAATATAGAACGGTCTGCACTTCACAAAAGTGAACTTAATCATCGATGAAGCGTGGGATGCCACTGCTGAAACATACATACACCGGTTCTTATTTAAGTAAATTCAGATACCGCCACTGCGGGTCTAGCCTGAGATCACTGGATTCTCGTCAGCCCGAAACGTGCTGAAACCCTCCAGCTGGATGGCCGTGTCTGGTATGGAGACCCGAAGCCAAGTTTCTGTGAGAATTAGTGCGCAGATGTTCTCTCGCTAGTTCAGTCTCAGGCGCAGGTAGTCCAGTGAACGCACTTCGAGTGAACGTGGGTTTGCCAGTAAGAACGACGGGACAGCTGGCCTGGAGGGCTTCGACCTAAAGCCTGATTTATATTTCTGCGTTAACTCGACGCCATAACCTATGCAAGTTACTTACGCGCGTTGTGAGCATTTATACTTATGCGTTGGTGTGTCTGCGTCGCTCTGCAATTCGCGCAAGTCACGCATGCGCACACACCTGCCCGTGCAAGGCTTCATGGTCATGGTAGTCTTTCTCGGGGTAAACAAGAAGCGAGCGTCTTTTTTCATAAAAGCTGAATGTGTCCTCCATAATTTCGGAGGTCTGTAAAGCTTTATGGAAAGCATTGCAGCCAGAGTTCCTTCCCTGCCCTTCAGTCGCCCAATGGGAAGCTATTGCAACGTAGAATGAAATGCGATGCTACCAAGCGGGCCAATCACAGCTATTGCGGTCTGCATTGCTGCGACGCAGGGTTACATTTTGGGAGAAGTGTGCATCGCAGCAACGCAGGCTCTGTTGTAGAGAATCACATCGGCTTTGCGTAGGGTTTGCGGCGACAGAGTACTTACGGCGTCGCATTGACGCAGAAGTATAAATCAGGCTTAAGTCGTTCCCGGAATTCCAGCACATTTTCCTCTTTTAGTTTCCTTGCGCACCTCTTCCTACTGTGTCCCTTACGGAGGTCTGTAGCAGGTAGTGGCGTGCGCCATATGCCCAAGCTGCAGATCTCCTCTGCAGTCCAACAGTTCACTGGCCTGGTGGAGTTGCTGTGCACAGTATATTTAATAACCAGCAGCGTTTTCCAAGATGTACAGGACGTGGGCAAACTATTACACCCGGAGACGAGGCCGCTTCGTCTAAACACGCCCCCATGTGTACTTGGTACCTCAGGCATGAGAAAACACTGACAGTGCTCCCAGATCATTGGAAAATGTGTTTCAGACAACACAGACAAAAGGTCTTCAGTGCTTTGATATGACAGCAGAAGGTGATCCAAGCCTCATAAGCACATTGAAGGGCAGAGATCACGGCTGCAGTAGGCCCACACACGCTGATCAGCGAAGTGATGGAAGGGGTAATCAATATTGCCATCGAGCAGCACTTGCTTAACAACAACCTAACATCCTGCTCAAAGAATCTCAGTTTGAGTGCTGGCAAAGTCATCCAGCTCCTGACCTCATTACAAACATGAGCAAAAATAGAGTAGGCTGCCACAGAAATTTAGATCACATAGATCCAAGGAGGCCTGGCTACTTGGATGCAGATTTAGCTTGATGGTAGGAAGCAGAGGGTAATGTTGGATGGTTGTTTGTCAGATTCGAGCCCTGAGACTAATTGAGTTGCCCAGCACTGGTGTTGGGCCCATTGCTGTTTGTCAATGATTTGGATGAAAATGTACAAGGCATGGTTAGTAAATGTACATCTGGGCCCTAAAATAGGTGATGTCATTGACAGACAATTGGTTAATATGATTTGCAGAGGCATATTGTAAGTGGGCCAAGGAATGGCAAATGCAGTTTAAGTTGGATAAGCGCATGGGAAGATAGGGGCATTTTGGGAACATAGATGAGGGTAGGACCTTCACAGTGACTGATAGTGCCTTGAGAAGTGTAGTAAAACAGAGGGACCTAGGAGTGCAAGTACACGGTTCCCTGAAAGTGACATCATATGTAGATAGGGTGGTGAAGAAGGCTTTTGACACACTGCCCTTCATCGGCTGGGGCATAGAGTATTGAATTAGGATGCTATGTTGCAGTTAGACAAGATGCTAGTGAGGCTACATTTGGAATAGATGAGATCACTTTGTAGAGATCTGTTTTCATTTTGACACGAAAGAGCATTTATCTGTTGATCAGTGTTAAAAAAAGCCAAATTAAATCCACTGTGATTCAATGTCGTAAAACAAGAAAACTTCTGGGGGTGGGGGAGGTGGTGGTGAATACTTTTTATCGGCACTGTAGTTATCAAGGAGACTGTAGGTCTCCCAAAGTTCCCACATCTTCCACAAGGAACACACCACTACCTCCGGATCCATTCTCAGCACACTAGCTATATACTAACAAAAAACAAACTTACTAGAAACTTTCTTATCTACTTACTTAGAACCTCCGCCTGTGCTTACCCAAGCCTACACTTCCCAGGCCTGTTGAGCCAAGGCTGGACACTCGATCGCTGGCCCACTACAACAATGGTCGCTCAGAAATGGCTGCTCCACATACACCTCCTTTATTTTTACTGGCCCTGCTGAAAGAGAGCTAAAAGCTCCCGAGCTCTTATTAAGCTTTGCGCTGTGTCACCAACGAATGATCCCAGTGCTGATTTCAGCCCATTGAAATTATACCCTTTAAATTATACCCTATCTGTGGTTTAAAAATACTTGCAGGTTCTGCTACCTCTTTTGTCTGAGAAGAGGCTTCCAAATACTCATGACTTCTTATTTTAAACAAATCTCTTGTCCTGGATTCTGCTCTGAGCATTCTTACCATTCAGATAACGTGCTTTCTTTTCATCTTCCTGCCAATTTTTAAACTTCCCCTGTTATACTCTTTTGCTGTGTGTGTGGTAGGTTGGGCAGCATCTATTCAAGGAAATAAAGTTGATGTCTTGGGCTGAGTCCCTTCGTCAGGACTCTGACCTGCTGAGTTCCTTCAGCATTTTGTGTGCATCGCTAAGTGTTTGCAGCATCTGCAGAATTTCTTGTGTGCATTCTACTTCAGACCTTTTCCCACTCACTGAAACTGTTTATTCTCATTCCTGTTTAATACTTGTTTTATACCTACCTCTGTGTTGTCGGCAATCATACATTCAGTGACTTTGTCCATATCACTTGTGTACGTTCTACTTTGAAGCTCTCATGCTATAACCACCTATGAACATCTATTCTACCTTGCAAACAAGGAAGAACCTCTTTTCCCTGCTTCCAGTTTCTTGTTAGCCAGGCATTCCTCTATCCATGGCAATTATGTTCCCAGAGAAACCTTTGTCTTCTTTCACAACCTTTGGTGTGCCATCTTATCAAACTGTCTTACAGAAATGTAAATACGTACATCATGCACAAAATGCTGGAGAAACTCGTCACATCGGGCAGCCTCTGTGGAAGGGACAGAAACAGTCAATGTCTTGGTCTGAAACGCCGACTGCTTATTTCCTTCCACAGATGTGGCCTGATCTGCTGCGTTCCTTCAGCACTTTGTGTGTATTGTTCAAGATTTTGAGCATTTGCAGAATACCTTCTGTTTAAATTTGTGCATATGCTATTTCCCTTTTAACCAGAGTGCATGCTACTTTTTCAAAGAACTCAAAGAAATTGGTCTTTTTGCAAATCCATGTGACTTCCTCTGATTGTCTTGAATTAATCTATATGCCTTAATAATCTATTTAATAATAACTTCAAATATGCTGCCCATGGCAGATGTGAAGTAACCAATCAGTAGCTTCACATCCCTGTCTCCCTCCTTTTTTGAGAAAAGGAATTACATTTTCTACTTAACTTTGTCTATATTCAGTCCAATCTTCTGACCAGCTACCTGTCTGTGCACTATTATTGCCTGATCCTGAAGTTTGATGTTATCTTTAATTATATCGGTTTATCCTGGATGATGGATTGTTCCCTTGGAATTTCTCTTCATTATTATTCATAACATTACATTGCACAGAAACAGGCTTTTTGGTGTACCGGGTCTATGATGACCTTCACGGACACATTGGCACTAATGTATATGCTCCTAACTTCATTAGAAATGTTAGGAATTAGAAATTAGAAATGACTCTCAAAGTTCTAAAGTTCATAGTACATTTATTATCAAAATATGTATACATTATATAACCTTGAGATTCGTCTCCTAACAGCCACGAAACAAAGACACACCCCCAAAAAACATATATATATATAAAATCTGTCTAACAGCCAATGTGCAGAGAATAAAAACCACATCATCCCCATGAAAAGGAACCCAAAAAAAATAAAAGAATTAAATAACCCATAAAAAGACTCTTTGAACACACAATGTTCAATTTTTTTTTAAAAATCTTATGAACAGTAACCGCAAGCAAATAGCATTTCTGAACTGTCCACATTCTTTCCTACCATTTATAGTATCTACAGGAGGCACTGCATCAAAAAGGCATCAGCCATCATTAAAGATCTCCATTTCCAAACCGTGCCATCTTCTCACAGCTACCATCAATGCTTCAACGGTTCTGTCCTTGAACCAACACGCACAACCCTAATATCTGTTGTTCGTCCATCGTCAACGTCAATGAGGACCTCGACACCAGATGGTGTCAAGATTAGCGCGTGATTTGGATTTAAGTGAGGGAGAGTTGCGCAGCGTCAGCCTCACTCTCTCTTCCCAATTCCCCTCTGGATCCAGTGGCAAGACAGAGTCGAGACGGCTGGAGATGGGACTAGGCGCAGTGGATGACCAGGCTGTCTTCTGTGTCTTGTCCTACTCTACAAGTTCCATGACGCTTGCAGAGACCGCCTTCTTGACCGTTGGACCTTCCATAGGTCTCGTCCGCTCAATCCGCCGGAGTCTGTGTTCACATGCTGGGATAGAGAACTCCCTATCTCACCGAGGGTTTGAGACCCATTGGCTACCCTCACCTGGTTTAGCCGGCTTGTCGAAGCCGTTGCCCAGGTTGTGGCCGCTGTCGCATGCAAACAGGTACAGGGAGCCACAGGTGAGAGCTGAGTGCCAGGTGGGGACCAAAGGTGGACTAACCACCTAGAAAAGGACACGACATGTTCCTCCACCAGAGGTGGTACCCCTCCCTGACACCTCTCCCTGACACCCCATACACCCCACCCTAATACCTAATCACTACAGGAGAGCAACAACATGAGCACTTTGACCACTTGGCACTAAAAGGGAGTCTCTGTTTTCTTCTAATCGCTTTTTCTTGCAGAAATTGTGTATAATTTATGTTTAATTTATATTTACCTGTGAATATTGCTTATATTTTACCATGCACCTGTGATGCTGCTGGAAGTGCAGTGAGCTTTGTATTGCATTTGTGCATACATATACTAGTGCAGATGATAATAAATTCAACTTTGTTAACTTGATTTTTAATGCTGCCCGGGTGTCTGGTTTGCTGCCATGTATAAAAGTCCAGAGAAGTCCTCTCTCTCAGTCTGCAAGATGTTTCTTTTTGCACAATTATCCAGCTAGAAAAGAGCTCAAGAAGGGAATTACGAGAGCCGGGAGGGGGCATTAGAAGTCCTCGGCAAGTAGGATTAAAGAGAATCCCCAGACATATATCAAGCAAGAGGATAATTAGCTAGAGGGTAGGATCACTCAAGGATAAAGGAAGGAACCTGTGCTTGTAGGCAGAGGAGGAGGATGAAGTCCTAAATGACTACTTTGCAACAGTATTTACCAAGAAGAATGATGTAGAAGAGAGGGAGATTAGTGTGGAGCATATTAGTACACTAGAGTATTTCAAGATAAAGGAGGAGGTCCTGTTAGGCCTCTTAAAGAATGTTAAGGTGATAAGTACCCAGGGCCTGATGGGACATACCCAGATTACTGAGAGAGTCAAGAGACGAGATTGCTGGAGCCCTGACCAATATTTTTGTGTCCTCTCTGGACACTGGCAAGGTCCCAGAGGAACAGCTAGTAGCTAACTTTGTTCTGTTGTTCAGGAAAGAAAATCGTGACAAGCCTGGAAACTATAAACCAGTGAGTCTCGCCATCAGTGGTAGGGAAGCCATTAGAGATGATCTTTTGGACATTTGGAAAACCATGGCCTAATTTGGGATAGTCAGCATGGCTTTCTGCAGGGCCATGATTGAGTTTTTTTGAGGAGGGGATGAAGGTGACTGGTGAAGATAGAGCTGTGGATATTATTTCAAAGGATTTTAGTAAGCTGCTTAGACAAGATCCATCATGGGATGCTCATCCAGAAGATTAAGATGCATGGGATCCACGGTGACTTGGCTGTGAGTATTCAGAATTGGCTTGCCTGTAGAAGATAGAATGTAGTGTTTGATAGAATTTATTCTGGCTGGAGGTCCACGATTTGTAACGTTCTGTAGGGATCTGTGCTCAGGCCCCTGCTGTTTGTCACACTTTTAAATGACTTGGAAGAAAATATGGTTAAGGCCCAAAGTCCCACACAACATGTTCAAGAGCAGTTACTTCTCTTCGAACATTCAGTTCTCGAACCAACCTGCACAACTCGAACCACCACTATGGTTTCACAACATTAAGAGTACTCTGATCACTTCGTTCTGTTCTATTTGTGCTTTTTCTCTTGTAAAAATTGCTTAATTTATGTTTTCCTTGTGAATGTCATTTATCTGATGCTAGTGTGATGTTGCTGCAAGTAGGTTTTTCATAAATGTATGTTACATACCTCACGGAGATCTTGTGACTTTCTTGTGAGAATGATGTAATGGTCTTTTGGAGGTCACCTGATGTAATTTTCCCGCCGATGTGAGGTCACGTGATGACATGTTCACCACAGGTATAAAAGGGAAGACCCCTGATGACGCAGTTAGTTTTCCAGTTAGAATGTCAACGAGATACTCCACTGCGCTGCGTATTTGCATTATGATGCAGTTTTGATTTTAAATGGAGTTTTATGTTCTATTGTAAGGTACAGAAGTCTGGGCTGGCAGTTTGACCAATCGCTGCCAGGTTTGTTAATGTATCTTTTCAGTAACATTGGAGAGTGAAGACGGGACCCTGAAGGAGACATTCAACAGGTTTGGAAAGGATCGACCATTATTGAATTCATTCAAGAAAGAGTGATCTGCATGAGATAGCCTCTTCTAAAAAGGCAGCAGAAAAGGCTGTGCAGTATCCAGGAGGAAAAGGTCAGTGCCTTTAAAACCGTTTTATTTCTGTCGTCATGAATCCTGTGGACAAGGCAGGATCCGGCTGGAAGTGGCAGTGACGTCGTGTCTTCGAGGAATTCATTACTTTATAGAAGTCTCTCCTAATTGACTATATAAATCTCTTGGACTTTAAAATTCACCGTTCGAAGAACTGTGTTTAAATTTATAGCTTTAAGAACTGGTTTTGCATTTAACGCTTTAAGAGCTAATACTGAGTAGCGGTTTAGTGAATGGCCGCATAGCTGTTTACTTCCGGTTAGGGTTTTCGTTTGTTTTTTTTTCATTGTTTATCAGGGTTTAATAAAGGCTTGTTCGTTTATAAATCCTGACTCGATATATTCATTGTTGCCGATCACATGACATGTATCATTGTATATGGTAATAAACTCAACTCAGATAAGATTATGAGAAGTATTGACAGCTGGCCTCTTTTTCCCAGAGCTGAAATATCTACACCAAATGTCCTGCATTTAAGGTGAAGGGTGGGGGGCGGCGGAATTCAAAGGAGATGTGTAGGGTATTTGTCTTTAACACAGAAGATGGTGGGTGCCCGGAATTTGCTGCCAGGGGTGGTCATAGATGCAGGTATGATAGAGGTGTTTAAAAGGCTCTGAGATAGGTACATGAATGCGCAAAATGGAGAGATATAAACAGAAGAAATTAAATAATTAGCTTCATTAGTTCAGCACAACATCACAGACCAGTTCCTGTGTTATCTTCTGTGTTCCATCTTTCCTAAGGTGTGGTGTCCAGAATTGAACACAGGTTCTGACAAGTTCTGTGTTATTGTTAGAGTGTAAAGGAGCATATGATGATGTATCTGTATGTACTCAGAGGTGGGTGATATTTATCTTTAGATGATTGCAGCCTCTGGGTCACTTTTCAGGAACTGTGAAAACTCTGTCCAAACCATCGGTCACCTTCCTGTCTGTAGTTCATTGAGACGCCTGCAGATGGCGATTGACTTCTATCAATTCCATTAAAACTATGATATTCACTAAGCAATGAAGTTGGAACTTTTGTTGCACGCCCCATCCATAAATCACACCTAAAGACGTTTTCCACCCAGTTAGTTCCTATGGCTTGACTAGCTGTCCTGTGTGTCTGTTGGAGGGAAAAGTTTTTGTCTGCTTCCCAGTGCTTCAAAAAGAACTACACAGGTCCCATGGCATTTCACTGGTTTTAAAGTACTTTTTCTCAATTCACAAACTTTTGTGGGTGATCCAAGAGGATGTTAGCTTTTTAGACAGTGTACAAAGTAAACCAAAAAAGTTAAAATACAAGGTCTCGGCAGTACTCTCCACAGAATCATTGGCCAGGATCCACTTCCACGAGAAGCAGCAAAAACAGTGTTAGTCTGGTTTTGTTAAGCTCAGCAACAATGCAGCAATGTACAATGACTGTGAAAGATATATCAGATGGCAATGTTGAAAAAAAAAGAGATGATTAGACCTTGTAAATGAGTAGCTGGTGTTACAGAATGGTGCCTCCAGAGTGCGACATCATCTTTACAACATTTTGACCTTCTTTTTTGTGGAATACGTCACTGACAGCAGGACCATCATTTTTTGCCCATCCTTAGTTGTCCTTGAGGAGGTCCTGGTGAACCATCATCGTGAACCACTGTAGTCCCTCCACAGAGCGGTTGCTGGGCAGGAAACTAGTGAGAGTGAAAATGGAGAGATAGTTCCCATGCACTTGTTGTCCTTGTTCTTCTGGGCGATAGAGGATGGAGCTTTGGGAGCTTCTGTCTTGGGAAGTTGCTGCAGTGTAAATTTTAGATGCTGCACACTGCCCCCAAGGTGTACCAGTGTGGAGGGAATGAATGGTTATTGGGGTCATGATTTTGACTGGGCTAATATCAAACCTGAGTATTGTTGGAAAGTGGCAAGTGAAGATATTCCTTCATAACCTTCAGGTCTACTGACAACTCAGGGATATACGTCCTATCGAAAGGACAGACAGGTTGGCAGAGGGGGTGGGGTGGCTCTGTTGGCGAGGAATGAAATTCAGTCACTTGCGAGGGGGGACATAGAATCAGGAAATGTAGAGTCAGAATGGATAGAACTGAGAAACTGTAAGGGCAAAAAGACCCTGATGGGAGTTATCTACAGACCCCCAAACAGTAGCCTGGATATAGGGTGCAAGTTAAATCAAGAGTTAAAATTGGCATGTCGTAAAGGTAATTCTACAGTTGTTATGGGGGTTTTCAACATGCAGGTAGACTGGGAAAATCAGGTTGGTACTGGACCACAAGAAAGGGAGTTTGTGGAATCCATCCTCAGAGATGGATTCTTAGAGCAGCTTGTATTAGAGCCTACCAGGGAGAAGGCAATTCTGGATTTAGTGTTGTGTAATGAGCCAGATTTGATAAGGGAACTCGAGGTAAAGGAGCCATTAGGAGGTAGTGACCATAATATGATAAGTTTTAATCTACAATTTGAGAGGGAGAAGGGAAGATAGGAAGTACCAGTATTACAGTTGAACAAAGGGGACTATGGAGCCATGAGGGAGGAGCTGGCCAAAGTTGACTGGAAAGATACCCTAGCAGGGATGACAGTGGAACAACAATGGCAGGTATTTCTGGGAATATTACAGAAGGTGCAGGATCAGTTCATTCCAAAGAGGAAGAAAGGTTCTAAGGGGAGTAAGGGGTGACCGTGGATGACAAGGGAAGTCAAGGACAGTATAAAAATAAAAGAGAGGAAGTATAACATAGCAAGGATGAGCGGGAAGCCAGAGGATTGGGAGACTTTTGAGGAGCAACAGAAGATAACTAAAAAGGCAATACAGGGGGTAAAGATGAGGTACGAGGGTAAGCTAGCCAAGAATATAAAGGAGGGTAGTAAAAGCTTCTTTAGGTATGTGAAGACAAAAAAATTAGTTAACACCAAAGTTGGGGCCTTGAAGACAGAAACGGGTGAAATTATTATGGGGAAAAAGGAAATGGCAGACGAACAGGTACTTTGGATCTGTCTTCACTAGGGAAGACACAAACAATCTCCCAGATGTAATAGTGGCCAGAGGACCTAGGGTAACAGAGGGACTGAAGGAAATTCGCATTAGGCACAGAATGGTGTTGGGTAAACTGATGGGACTGAAGGTTGATAAATCCCCAGGGCCTGATGGTCTGCATCCCTGGGTACTTAAGGAGGTGGCTCTAGAAATCGTGGACGCATTGGTAATCATTTTCCAATGTTCTATAGATTCAGGATCAGTTCTTGCGGATTGGAGGGTAGCTAATGTTATCCCACCTTTTAAGAAAGGAGGGAGAGAGAAAACAGGCAATTATAGACCAGTTAGTCTGATATCAGTGGTGGGGAAGATGCTGGAATCAATTATAAAAGATGTAATAGCAGCATATTTGGATAGCAGCGGCAGGATAGGTCCGAGTCAGCATGGATTTACAAGGGGGAAATCATGCTTGACTAATCTTCTGGAATTTTTTGAGAATGTAACTATGAAAATGGACATGGGAAAGCCAGTGGATGTGGTGTACCTGGACTTTCAGAAAGCCTTTGATAAGGTCCCACTTAGGAGGTTAGTGTGCAAAATTAGAGCAAATGGTATTGGGGGTAGGGTACTGACACAGATAGAAAATTGGTTGGCAGACAGGAAACGAAGAGTAGGGATTAATGGGTCCTTTTCAGAATGGCAGGCAGTGACTAGTGGGGTACCGCAAGGCTCGGTGCTGGGACCACAGCTATTTACAATATACATTAATGATTTAGATGAAGGGATTAAAAGTAACATTAGCAAATTTGCAGATGACACAAAGCTGGGTGGCAGTGTGAAATGTGAGGAGGATGTTATGAGAATGCAGGGTGACTTGGACAGGTTGGATGAGTGGGCAGATGCATGGCAGATGCAGTTTAATGTGGACAAATGTGAGGTTATCTACTTTGGTGGCAAGAACAGGAAGGCAGATTACTATCTGAATGGTGTCAAGTTAGGAAAAGGGGAAGTACAACGAGATCTAGGTGTCCTTGTTCATCAGTCACTGAAAGTAAGTGTGCAGGTAGCAGGCAGTGAAGGAAGCTAATGGCATGCTGGCCTTCATAACAAGGGGAATTGAGTATAGGAGCAAAGAGGTCCTTCTGCAGTTGTACAGGGCCCTGGTGAGACCACGCTTGGAATATTGTGTACAGTTTTGGTCTCCAAATTTGAGGAAGGACAATCTAGCTATTGAGGGAGTGCAGCGTAGGCTCACGAGGTTAATTCCAGGGATGGTGGGACTGTCATATGTTGAAAGATTGGAGTGACTGGGCTTGTATACACTTGAATTTAGAAAGATGAGAGGGGATCTGATTGAAACATATAAGATTATTAAGGGAAAGGACACGCTAGAGGCAGGAAACATGTTCCCGATGTTGGAGGAGTCCAGAACCAGAGGCCACAGTTTAAGAATAAGGGGTAGGCCATTTAGAACGGAGTTGAGGAAAAACTTTTTCACACAGAGGGTTGTGGTTCTGTGGAATGCTCTGCCTCAGAAGGCAGTGGAGGCCAATTCTCTGGATTCTTTCAAAAAAGAGTTAGATAGCGCTCTTAAAGATAGCGGAGTGAAGGGATATGGGGAGAAGGCAGGAAAAGGGTACTGATTGTGAATGATCAGCCATGATCACAGTGAATGTTGGTGCTGGCTCGAAGGGCTGAATGGCCTATTCCTGCACCTATTGTCTATTGTCTAACTCCTTGGCAAATTAGCCTGACTGTTACAGTTTGTAGCAAAAGCTGGACAGCGTTGAGGCAGGTAACACCTGCACCAGAAAAGTGGTTGCAAAGACCATCTCAAACAAGAAAGAGTTTAACCACTATGGGCAGTGTCGTAGACAGTGAAGAGAAGTATCAGGAATTGGGATCTTGATCGCCTGTTATCATTAGGCACTGTATACTGGAAGGTGACTAAAGACATTCTGTTGTTTAAGAATAATAGCAATGGTAAGCCAGGGAACTACTGGCCATCAGCCAGATATCAGCAGTGGCACGTTGCAGAAGGGAATGCTGAAGGACAGAATTTACCAGCGTTTGGATAGACTGAGTCTGAAAGAGAGGAGTCAACGTGCTTTTATGCTTGGGAAGTTGTGTTTGATGAATCTTTTAGAGTTCATTGAAGAGATAACCAAAAAGATACAGTACATGAGTGTAGAGCAGTCGATGGTGTCTGTTTGAACTTTAGCAAGGGCTTCGACAAGGTACCACATAGTAAGCTTGTCTTTAAGGTTAGGTCCCTGGAATCCAGGGAGAGCTGGTTCGATGAATTCTAAATTGGCTTTGAAGTAGAAAGCGGAGGGTGGTAGTTGAAAGTTTTTTCTCAGAATAATGGCCTGTAACTCGTGCCATGCCACAGGGATCATTGATGGGACCTTTGTTATTCATCACTTATATAAATGATTTGGATGTGAGTGCACAAGGCTTGATCTGAAAGTTTGTAGATGCACAAAATTATGAAGTGTTGTTGATAATGAAGAAGGTTGTTGTGTTATTGTAGATTGCAGGAGGATATTGATCAGTTAGGGAAGTGGGCCAAGGGTTCACAAATGGATTTCAATACAGAAAAGTTCAAGCTGATGCACTTTGGAAAGTCGAACCGGTGTAGGGCTTCTATTCTGAATGGTAGGGCACTAGGGAGAAGGGCCTTGGTGTATACTTGCATTGCTCTTGAAAGCAGCATCACAGGTAGACAGGGTGGTGAAAAAGACATTTAGCCTGCTGGCCTTTATCAGTCACGACATGAGTCTAGGAGTTCTGATATTATCTTACAGTTGTATTAGTCATTGTTGAGGCTGCCCTTGGAATGCTGTGTACAGTTTTGCTCATCCTGTTATAACAAAGATGTGGTTAAACTGGAAAGAGTGCAGAAAAGATTTACAAGGATGTTGCCAGGACTAGAGTTATAGAGAGAGGCTAGTTCTTTATTCCTTGGAACATGGGAGAATGAAGAGTGGCCTTGTCAACAGTGTAATGAAACAAGTACCACAGTTGATATCTTTCCACCTCTATTAGTAGCAAGCTACGAGAGAGAACCCTCCTTCTGCACTCACCGAGAGTCAGCCACGGAAGTCTCTCTGTCGAAACACAGAGATACAGTTTCTTATGTCATTCTTGTCACGAAAGCCTAGCAACAGTGATAGTCCAAGACAAAGGCCACTTAATCACCTAAACCAGAAGTAAACGTACTTGACAAAGAATACTTAATCACATCAGGCAGAGGTAAGCAGAGAACAGAGTAAAATTAATTCTCACATCCTGCATGTCCTTGTCTGGACACTCAGCATTTGCATGTTAGCTGGACAGATTGATCCTTTAACATCTCAATACAGAAGAACAGTCAGATCAACGGATATTCCAGCTACTCAAATAGAGCAGATCTTAATAATTTACATAAGAGATTCTACCAAAATTAAGAAAGTAATGTCCTGCCTTATCTCCATCAGCAACCACCTTTTGTCGAAACCAAAATGTGTGAAAACTAGGGGATGCCTTTTGTGGGTCTGTGTGAGCTTTAATCCTTATCTTGCTCCAAAGAAGCAGAAGTGAGGCATTATTCAAACATACTGCAGTTACAGACATAGTTGGTACTTAACCCAAAGTTGAAATTCAAACACGAAACCAAAAAGTGTGAAAAGTCAGGGGACAACAGCTGCTCAAACTGCAGCCATTCTCAAACCTGAATACACAGGCTCAACCTTAACCATTATTTACAGGAATCTGACAATCCCCCAATTCCCTTAAAACTTTATCATTTAAACTGGAAAGAGTGCAGAAAAGATTTACAAGGATGTTGCCAGGACTAGAGGGCCTGAATTATAGAGAGAGGCTAGTTCTTTATCCCTTGGAACATGGGAGAAAGAAGAGAGACCTGACAGAAGTATTTAAAATTATAGACATAGTCAAGGTGGATAGTAACAGTCTTTTCCTCTGGGTAGAGGTGTCCAAAGCTATGGGCACAGGTTTAGGGCAAGAAGGAGAAAGATTTAAACGGGAACTGAGAGAATATTTTTTCACACAGACGGTATATAGAAAGAGTTGATAGATGATGTGGCTGAGACAAGTACAATAGTATCAGAAGACCATAACATACAGTATAGGAGCAGAATTAGGCCATATGATCCATTGAGTCTGCTCTGCCATTTCATCATGGGTAATCCATTATCCCTTCATGCCCTGACCAATCAAGAATCTGTCAGCCTATGCTGTAAGTATACATAAAGACTTGGCCTCCACGGCTGCCTACAGCAACGAATTCCATAGATTTACCACTCTCTGGCTAAAGGAATTCCTCCTCATCTCCATTCTAAAAGGACACCCCTCTATTCTGAGGCTGTGTCCTGTAGTCCTAGACTCTCCCACCACAGGAAACATCCTCTCCACATCCACTCTATCAAGGCCATTTGCAATTAAATTACCTCTCATTCTTCTGAATTCCAGCGAATACAGGCCCACGGTCATCAAATGCTCTTCATGTGACAAGCCGTTCAATCCTGGAATCATTATGTGAACCTCCTTTGAATCCTCTCGGTGACAGCACATTCTTTCTAAGATAAGGAAACCAAAACTGCTCACGATACTCCAAGTGAGGAATCACCAGTGCTTTACCTTACATCCTATTAATACTAACATTGCATTTGCCTTCCTCCCCATAGACTCAACCAGCAAATTAACCTTTATGAAATCCTACACTTCGTGACTCAGATTTTTGAAATTTCTCTCCATTTTTCAAATAGTTTACCCTTTTATTTCCTCTACCAAAGTGCATGACCATACACCCTGAAGCTGTATTCTATCTGTCACTTCTTTGCCCATTCTCCTAAACTGTCTAAATCCCCCTGTAGCCTCTCTACTTCCTCAGAACTACCTGCTCCTCCACCTATCCTCATATCGTCCACAAACTTTAAAACAGAACCATCAATTCCATCATCCAAGTCATTGACATATAAAGTAAAAAGCAGCAGTCCCATCATAGTATCTTTCCTGTAATACCCTGGACTTGTTAATCAGCCTCATATCTGGCACCTTGTCAAAGGCCTTCTGAATATCCAAGTGCACAACATTAACTAATTCTCCTTTGTCTATCCTGCTTGTTATTTCTTCAAAGAATTCCAAGTAATTTGTTAAGCAAGATTTTCTCTTGAGGAAGCCATGCTGACTTTTTATCATGTGCCTCCAAGTACCCCAAACCATATCCAACATCTTCCTAACCACTGGTGTCAGATTTACTGGCCGATAATTTCCTTTCTTCTGCCTCTGTCCCTTCTTGTAGAGTGGAGTGACATTTGCAATTTTCCAGTCTTCCAGAACCATTCTAGAATCTAATGATTTTTGAAAAATCATTAGTAATGCCTTCACAATCTCTTCAGCCCCCTCTTTCAGAACCCTGAGGAGTACACCATCTGGTCCAGGTGACTTACCTATCTTCAGATCTTTCACTTTCCCAAGAATCTTCTCCCTAGTGATGGCAATTTCACACACTTCTGACCCCTGGCACTTTGGAACTTCCACAATACTGCTAATGTTTTCCATAGGAAAGACTGATGCAAGATACTAATTCAGTTCGTCCACTATTTCAATGCGTCCAGTACTGCCTCTCCAGCATCAATTTCCAGGAGTCCAATATCCATCATTACCTCTCTTTTACACTTTATGTATTAGAAGAAACTTTTGGTATCTTCTTCAATATTATTGTCTAGCTTACTTTCATATTCCATCTTTACCTTCTTATGACTTTTTTTGCTGCCTTCTATTGTTTTTTAAAAGCTTCCCAGTCCTGTAACTTCCCACTGACATTTACTCTATTATATGCCCTTTCTTTGGCTTTTATGTTGGCTTTGACTTCTCTTGCTGCTATGATTGTGTCATATTTCCTTTAGAATACTTCTTCCTCCTTGGGATGTATATATCCTGTGCTGTCCAAATTGCTTCCAGAAATTCCAGCCATTGCTGCTGTGCCGTCATCCCTGCCAGTGTTCTTTTCCAATCAATTTTGGCTAACTCCTCTCTCATGCCTCTGTAATTCTCTTTACTCCACTGTAATACTGATACATCTGACTTGAGCTTCTCCTTCTCAAATTTCAGGGTGAATTCAATCATATTATGATCATTTAAGGTAAGGTTATTTTACCTTAAGCTGTCTAATCAATTCAGCATTCATTGCACAACACCCGTTCCACAATAGCAGATCCCCTAGTGGGCTCAACCACCAGTTGCTCTGAAAATAAATCCAAAGGGTTGCTACAGTTATATTAATAGTAAAAGGATAGTGAGGGATAAAATTGGTCCCTTAGAGAATCAGAGTGGACAGCTATGTGTGGAGCCAAAAGAGATGGAGGAGATTTTAAACAATTTCTTCTCTTCGGTATTCACTAAGGAGAAGGATATTGAATTATGTAAGGTAAGGGAAACAAATCAGGAAGTTATGGAAACTAAGATGATTAAAGAAGAGCAAGTACTGGTGCCTTTAAGGAATATAAAAGTGGATAAGTCTCCGGGTCCTGACAGGATATTCCCTAGGACCTTGAGGGAAGTTAGTGTGGAAAGAGCAGGGGCTCTGACAGAAATATTTCAAGTGTCATTAGAAATGGGGATGGTGCCGGAGGATTGACGTATTGCTCATATGGTTCCATTGTTTAAAAAGGGTTCTAAGAGTAAACCTAGCAATTATCGGCCTGTGAGTTTGACGTCAGTGGTGGGTAAATTGATGGAAAGTATTCTTAGAGATGGTATGTATAATTATCTGGATAGACAGAGTCTAATTAGGAACAGTCAACATGGATTTGTGTGTGGAAAGTCATGGTTGACAAATCTTATTGAATTTTTTGAAGAGGTTACTAGGAAAGTTGACGAGGGTAAAGTGGTGGATGTTGTCTATATGGACTTCAGTAAGGCCTTTGACAAGGTTCTACACAGAAGGTTGGTTAGAAAGGTTTAATCGTTAGGTATTAATATTGAAGTAGTAAAATGGATTCAGCAGTGGCTGAATGGGAGACGCCAGAGAGTTGTGGTAGATAACTGTTTGTCAGGTTGGAGGCTGGTGACTAGTGGTGTGCCTCAGAGATCTGTACTGGGACCAATGTTGTTTGTCATATACATTAATGATCTGGATGATGGGGTGGCAAATTGGATGAGTAAGTATGCAGATGATACTAAGATAGGTGGAGTTGTGGATAATGAAGTAGGTTTTCAAAGCTTGCAGAGAGATTTAGGCCAGTTAAAAGAGTGAGCTGAAAGATGGCAGATGGAAGTTTAATGCTGATAAATGTGAGGTGCTACATTTTGGTAGGACTAATCAAAATAGGACATACATGGTAAATGGTAGGGCATTGAAGAATGCAGTAGAACAGAGGGATCTAGGAATAATAGTGCATAGTTCCCTGAAGGTGGAATCTCATGTGGATAGGGTGGTGAAGAAAGCTTTTGGTATGCTGGCCTTTATAAAACAGAGCATTGAGTATAGGAGTTGGGATGTAATGTTAAAATTGTACAAGGCATTGGTAAGGCCACATTTAGAGTATTGTGTACAGTTCTGGTCACCAAATTATAGGAAAGATGTCAACAAAATTGAGAGAGTACAGAGAAGATTTACTAGAATGTTACCTGGGTTTCATCACCTAAGTTACAGAGAAAGGTTGTACAGGTTGGGTTGTGTATACCTGTGTACAGGTATACACAGGTATACCAGGTATACACAGGTATTAGCCTCCCAAAATCTTACAGAGTACAAATATAATAGTATATAGAAAAAAAATACAAAAATATCCTGGAAAAAGAAAAAAGAAAAAATATATTCTTTGGAGCGTAGAAGGTTGAGAGGGGACTTGATAGAGGTATTTAAAATTATGAGGGGGATAGATAGAGTTGACATGGATAGGCTTTTTCCATTGAGATTAGGGGAGATTCAAACAAGAGGACATGAGTTGAGAGTTAAAGGGCAAAAGTTTAGGGGTAACATGAGGGGGAGATTCTTTACTCAGAGAGTGGTAGCTGTGTGGAAGGAGCTTCCAGTAGAAGTGGTTGAGGCAGGTTCGATATTGTCATTTAAAGTTAAATTGGATAGCTATATGGACAGGAAAGGAATGGAGGGTTATGGGCTGAGTGCAGGTCGGTGGGACTAGGTGAGAGTAAGCGTTTGGCAAGGACTAGAAGGGCCAGGATGGCCTGTTTCTGTGCTGTAATTGTCATATGGTTATATGGTTATAGGAAAAGCTATGACATAGGCACTCTAGAAATCCCCCCTCTTGGGGTCCAGCACCAACCTGATTTTCCCAATCTATCTACATATTGAAATCCCCAGTGACTATTGTAACATTGCCCTTTTGTCATGCATTTTCTATCTCCCATTGTAATTTGTAGACCACATCCTCATTACTCTAACTCCCATCGGGGTGGTTTTACCCTTGTAGTACCTTAGCTCTACCCATGGTGATTCAACACCTTCTGACTCCATGTCACCTCTTTCCTTCTTTCTCAATCTTTTTACTAATATCAAAATCTCAAACATTACAAAAATTGATACAAAGTTATTGGGATTACATTGTTAACAATTAGTATATATGGATATAAACACAGTTAATACACAGCTATTAACCTCCCAGAATCTTACAGAGTACAAATATAATAGTATATAGAAAAAAATACAAAAATATTCTGGAAAAAGGAAAAAGAAAAAAAAATACCCCAATAAGAAAAAAAACCCTAATCTAAATCAAACTAATCAACTAACCTAAAAAGAAGAAAAGGAAGAAATGGGCTATTATGTTACATCAGATAGAACCAATGGCGCCATTACCTCTGCTCCTCTTCCATATATTTAAAAGTAGCAGAATAGATTTGGAAAGGGTCAAACTACATCATATGAAAGTATTGAATAAATGACCTCCAAGTCTCTCGAATTTAATAGAAGGATCATAAATGACGCTTTTAATTTTTTCTAAATTTAAACATGACATAGTTTGAGAGAACCATTGAAATGTAGTAGGAGGACTAATCTCTTTCCAATTTAATAATATGGATCTTCTAGCCATTAATGTAATGAATGCAATCATCCGACAAGATGAAGAGGTCAGATGAGTTTGTTCTATCGTTGGTAGACCAAAAATTGCAGTAATAGGGTGAGGTTGTAAATCAAATATCCAAAACAGTTGAAATAATATCAAAAATATCTTTCCAATATTCCTTCAACAAAGGACATGACCAAAACATATGAGTTAATGAGGCTATCTCAGAATGGCATCTGTCACATATAGGATTTATATGAGAATAATAATGAGCTCATTTATCCTTAGACGTATGAGCCCTATGGACTACTTTAAACTGTATCAACGCATGTTTAGCACATATAGAGGAAGAATTAACTAATTGAAAAATTTTTTCCCATTTCTCTGTAGGTAATGTGAGGTTAAGTTCCCTTTCCCAAGGGAACCTCTTTCTAATGATTTGATTTAGTTTTTTACCAACAGAGCCACACCAAGACCTCTGCCTACCTGCCTGCCCTTCAGTGCAATGTTTATTCTTGGACATTAAGCTCCCAGCTATAATCTTCTTTCAGCCATGATGCAGTGATGCCTACAACATCATACATGCCAATCTGTAACTGTGCTACAAATTCATCTACCTTGTTCCGTATACTGCGCATTCAAATACTAAACCTTCAGTCCTGTATTCACCCTTTTCGACCGTCCACCTTTTACATTGTAACTCATTCTGCTGACTGCAATTTTGCCTGATCATCAGCCTCTCCTTGCTGGGAGTCTCACTACACATTACCTTTGTTTGTAAACCAACTACCTCATCCTCAGCACTATCGCTGGTTCCCACCCCCCACCAAATTAATTTAACTCCTCCTGAACAACTCTAAAAAAACATGTTCACAAGGACATTGGGCACCCTCGGGTTCAGGTGTAGCCTGTCCCTTTTGTACCTTCCCCAGAAGAGATCCCAATGATCCATAAATTTAAATTCCTGCCCCCTGCACCAGTTCCTCAGCCACACATTTACCTGCCAAATCATCTATTCTTACCCTCACTGGCTCGTGGCATAGGCACTGTTAGAGTGAGTTTTTTGGGTAGATAATTCCTTTACACTTAAATGACTTTGGCTACCAGACTTCTATTTGACAAAGTACTGTGGATTGAGTCCACAACAATGCGCTTCCTAAAAAGGTGTCAATACCAAATGCTTCTGGAGCTATAGTTTGACCAGATGCTGTAGTTTCGAAGACAGTATTATCTATACTTTATGAATATTAATTGTCTTCTATTTTAGCACGTAAAATGCCAAATAAATGTATTGTGGATTTAACTTGCATTCCTAAAGGCTGTGGATACCAACCCAGACACGTTGGCGTCGGAAGGAAAGGATGAAGTCAGAAGGTGTGGTGTTTTGTATGTAGCTTCAAAAGGAAGCATTGTCTGTGCATTGTCTATAACTTTTCAAGTAGCAATTGCCTTTGTGTTTAGCATATCAATATCGAGCCCACATTGAGCTAGCAGACCTTTCCACCGAAAGCGTCTCCGTCCGTATGATGCCTACTGTACCTTGTTGTGTCGAATAAAGAAGCTGCTTTGTATCTACCAGTGACTCTGTCTCTCCAGTGATTTCATCCACGCCACAACAGGCACCAAGAGATTACTACCCTGGAGGTCCTGTTTTTTGCCTTTCTACCTAGCTCCCTGAAATCTGTCTTCAGGAACTCCTCACCTTGTCTACGTATGTCATTGATGCCAATATACACCAAGACTTCTGCATGCTCACCCTTGCCCTTGAGAATGCCCTGGACCCGATGTAAGACATCCCTGACCCTGGCACCTGGGAGGCAACATACCATCCAGATGTCTCTGTCATACCCACAGAATCTCATTTCTGTTTCGCTGACTACAGAATCTCCAATCAACACTGCAATTCTTTTCACCTCTCTGCTCTTCTGAGCCACAGCACCAGACTCCAGGTCACTGTAGTACCCCCCTCGCAGGTCGTCCCCCTCAACAGTATCTAAAGTTGTATACATTAATGAGGGGAAAGGCCACAGGTGTACTCTGCACTGGCTGTGCATTTCCCTTCCTTCTCATGACAGTCACCAGCATACCTGTCTCCTGCAACCTAGGGCTGACGACCTCCCTGTCTATCACCTCCTCATTCTCCCATATGAATGGGAGGTCATCGAGCTGCAGCGCCAGTTCCTTAATACGTTCTCTCAGGAGCTGCAGCTCGGTGCACCTGTAGAGTAACAAAATTGGGAGAAATGTACATAATTCACAACCACCGACACAGAGTTGAGGGTTTTACCTTAAGAGGCTGGTCTGACGTGATGACGTTATTGCGTAAAAGGTTTTTTAGCATGCTTTTGTTGTGTAGGTGCTGAAGTTCAATAAACAGACATCAAAGTTGCTGGTGAACGCAGCAGGCCAGGCAGCATCTCTAGGAAGAGGTACAGTCGACGTTTCAGGCCGAGACCCTTCGTCAGGACTAACTGAAGGAAGAGCTAGTAAGAGATTTGAAATTGGGAGGGGGAGGGGAGATCCAAAATGTTAGGAAAAGACAGGAGGGGGAGGGATGGAGCCAAGAGCTGGACAGTTGATTGGCAAAAGGAATATGAGAGGATCATGAGACAGGAGGCCCAGGGAGAAGGAAAGGGGGGAGGGGGGAAAAAACCCAGAGGATGGGCAAGAGGTATAGACAGAGGGACAGAGGGAGAAAAAGGAGAGAGTGAGAAAGAATGTGTGTATATAAATAAATAACGGATGGGGTACGAGGGGGAGGTGGGGCATTAGCGGAAGTTAGCCTCTTCCGTGATGCCATGCGTTCACCAGCAACTTTGATGTGTGTTGCTTGAATTTCCAGCATCTGCAGGATTCCTCGTGTTTACGAAGTTCAGTAAAAATGTGTTTCATTAAACATAAAGCATCTCTCTTTGTTTTATTTGCGAGAACCTACATTGGTGACCCTGATGCTCTAAGACAATTCCAGAGTTATTGAATATGTTCGTCAATGTGGTCACTTTGAAACTGCCAGAGTTTTGGGAGCAAACTGCCATTGCTTGGTTCATACAAGCTGAGAGACCTTGTTCGCCCAGTGAGAAATCTCTGCCGACAACACCAAATATTTCTAGGTGGTAGCATCGCTCAGCATCTCCATGGCTGCGAGAGGGTCGAGTCTGCTTGAACACCCACCTGAACGCGATACATAACAATCGCTGAAAACTCACCTTTTACAGACTTTTGGACTATCGGAATCTGAGCAGACGACACAATTGCTCTTCTTACCCAGTCTAGGTGATGCTAGGCCTTCGGAGCTATGCTGTCTCTCCTGGGAAATCACCATCATTGTTTTATTTTTAAAGAACTCTTCATGCTCCAAATGTCTGATCATGTCTGATCCAGCTCACGTAGCCCTTCGCTAATGCACCTGTGAAGGACTATGGGGAGCTTGCTAAAATGGCTGCTAGCCAGGCAGCGATACATCATTCCTCCTCCTTTCCCTACCTCAACAAGCCTGGTCAGCAAGGCCCCAACATAAGGACGCCTGCAGCTGCAAAACAGACAACGCTGTGCCTGTACTTTCATGCTCGCTTTGGTACAAACGCTAGGAAGTGCTGACTGCCTAGCAGCTTCGACAGTGCCAGCACATCAGAACATCAGAGGTATGTGAACGCCACGGGTTCCAGCTGCCAGGGACGTCGACTGTTCATTACAGACACCCTTTTAGCGCAACGTTTCCTGTGGGACACACAGCTCAAGTGAGTGTGCTGCCAGCATCACCTAGTGATGAGAAGGCAAAGAGGGACAAAACCTCGCTGGAGGCCGCCAAGGGCAGCAAGATCCAGACTTACGGGACACGACAGGTGATGCTCTGTGTCAGTTGGCAACGTTACACGTGGCACTTCGTCCTGACCAAGGTGATTAGTGCTGTGCTCGATGCAAATTGTCTGTGTGCCCAAGGACTGTCAGCTGATCTTAAGAACTGCCAGCTTGCAGATATCAAGGACTTCGGGTCATTAACCCTGCTTCCCCAGTAAGTTCCCCACAGCGACTCTGCAAGCCTGTGCACCACTGCATATGAGTTTACTCAACTGCTGGGCAAATTCCCAACCCTCGCCAAGCCCACATTCTACACTACCCTCACAAAACATGGGGTTGAGCAATACGTTCTCACAACTAGCCCGCCAGTCCATGCCCGTGCACATAGACTGGACCCAGAAAAAGCTGGCAACTGCAAAGGCTGAGTTTTCCAACATGAAAAGACCCAGTTGAACAGCCCCTGGGCTTCACCCCTCCATATGGCCCCTAACTGCAATGGTGGTTGCCGCCCATGTTGTGGTTACTGTCACCTCAGAGGCAAGTAGCAGCTGCTGGACTTCTTCAGTCGGCAGCTCCATCCCCCAAAGCAAGTGCACCACGTTTGACCATGACCTTCTCCAGCTCTATCTGGCTGTCCTCCACTTTTGCTTTCTTCTAGAGGGTCACCATTTCACAGCATTCATTGACCACAAATCGCTTGTGCACACAACGGCCAAAACATCAGACCCTTGGTCTGCACAGCTGCAGTGCCAACTGACCTACATATCCGAGTTCTCAACGGATAAACAACATATCGAGGGGAAAAATAATGCCGTGGCTGATCGTATCTCTCGGCCAGCCATTGAGACCTCACACATAGATTAGATTAGATTAGATTATGAGGACACGCAGTCCTCTTTTATTGTCATTTAGTAATGCATGCATTAAGAAATGATACAATGTCCCTCCAGTGTGATATCACTGAAACACAAAACAGACCAAGACTGAAAAACTGACAAAAAAAACACATATTTATAATATATAGTTACAACAGTGCAAGCAATACCGTAATTTGATAGAGAACAGACCATGGGCACGGTAAACAAAGAGTCTGAAAGTCTCTCGAAAGTCCCATTATCACACACAGACGGTAGAAGGAAGAAAACTCTCCCTGCCATGAGCTTCCAGCGCCGCAAACTTGCCGATGCAGCACCCTGGAAGCACCCGACCACAGTCCGACTCTGAGTCCATCCGAAAACTTCGAGCCTCCGACCAGCCCTCCGACACCGAGCACCGATCACCATCTCTGCCGAGCGCTTCGACCCCGGCCCCAGCAACAGGCAATAGGCAAAGCCGAGGATTTGGGGCCTTCTCCTCCAGAGATTCTCGATCCCACAGTAGCAGCGGCAGCGAACTGGACGTTTCAGAAATTATTCCAGATATTCCTCCATGCTCCTCACGTCTGTCTCCATCAAATCCGAATTGTGCACGGCCTCCTACTTACAAATACTGAAATCATTCACCGAAGAGGCATCGCGCCGCCCTCTTCTCCTCCCAAATAGGGATTGACTATACCAGCATAAACACAAAATTCTCTGCAGATGCTGGGGTCAAAGCAACACGCTGGAGGAACTCAGCAGGTCAGGCAGCATCCACAGGTTCATTTCCACGGATGCTGCCCCACCTGCTGAGTTCCGCCAGCGTGTTGTGCGTGTGACTATACCGGCATGGTAGCTGGCCAAGTTACTGACCCAGAGGTCCAGGCTTACCGAACAGCAGTCATGGGCCTGTGGTCGGCTGACATTAAGTTCGGGGAGGTTCTCCTGTGCGATGTCTCGACTGGTCTCCCTCACCCCATCGTGCCCGCAAACTGGAGACGGACTGTTTTCAACTCCATACACGGCCTCCCACATCCGGGTTGGAAGGCCTCACAGAAACTGGTTGCACTAGAGTTTATGTGGCACGGCCTTTGAAAGGACGTGCGTGATTGGATTGGAGCCTGTGTGGAATATTAGCAGGCAGAAATCAACCATGTTCTGGTACCACTGGCACCTCTTGACACCCCTAAGTGATGGTTTGACGATGGCATATCACCCACAGTCCAATGGCCTACGCGAGCTGTTTCACCGCTCCTTAAAGGTCGCCCTGAGGACTTCCCTGACTTGATCGAGCTCGCGTAGCCCTTCGCTAATGCACCTGGCATGATCAGCACCCAAGGGTCCTGCTGGGGCTCGGAACAGCTCCCAAGGAGGACCTGCAGTCGTCTGCGGCTGGTGTGGCATACGTGTCAACGCATCGCTGGACGAGCCAGAAGCACCTGTGGTTCCTCAACCCATGGAACATGGGACCGGAGCTGGGTGACTCGTCAGAGCTCTAGACAGGCCTCCAGTGCTGCTTTTAGTGAATTCCAGAGGGGTGTGTAGGATAACATAATTGAGAGAAATGTACACAATTCACAACCATCGATATTGAGTTGGGATTTCGTTTTAAGAGTCTGGTCTGGTGTGCTGATGTTATTATGAGAAAAGGTTTTTAACACGCTTTTGTTGTGTATGTTTTGGAGTTCAATAAAATGATTTATAGACGCGAACAACGACACTTCACCTGTGAGTCAGCTGGGGTGATATACTGCGTCCGGTGCTCCCAATGTGGCCTTCTATATATTGGCGAGGCCCAACGCAGACTGGGAGACCGCTTTGCTGAACATCTACGCTCAGTCCGCCAGAGAAAGCAAGATCTCCCAGTGGCCACACATTTTAATTCCACATCCCATTCCCATTCTGACATGTCTATCCACGGCCTCCTCTACTGTAAAGATGAAGCCACACTCAGGTTGGAGGAACAACACCTTATATTCCGTCTGGGTAGCCTCCAACCTGATGGCATGAACATCGACTTCTCTAACTTCCGCTAATGCCCCACCTCCCCTTCGTACCCCATCCGTTATTTATTTATATACACATATTCTTTCTCTCACTCTCCTTTTTCTCCATCTGTCCCTCTGACTATACCCCTTGCCCATCCTCTGGGTTCCCTCCCCCTTGTCTTTCTCCCTGGGCCTCCTGTCCCATGATCCTCTCATATCCCCTTTGCCAATCACCTGTCCAACTCTTGGCTCCATCCCTCCCCCTCCTGTCTTCTCCTATCATTTTGGATCTCCCCCTCCCCCTCCACCTCCAACTTTCAAATCTCTTACTAACTCTTCCTTCAGTTAGTCCTGACAAAGGGTCTCGGCCTGAAACGTCGACTGTACCTCTTCCTGGAGATGCTGCCTGGCCTGCTGCGTTCACCAGCAACTTTGATGTGTGTTAAATAATTTATAGGTTTTGTTAAACATAAAACGCCTCTCTTCACTTGATTTGTGGAAGCCTACCCACCTGGTGCAGATGTGTTTGTCGGGAGACTGCAGTCCTCTCAGACTTCCCACGTCCCACACACAGTACAAAACACTGCCCCTGGAGCCACCCTCACTGCACTACTCTGCCCGGACAGATGAGCAATAATCAAAGAAAGCAAGGCTTACCTCGCCCGAGCCTGACGACCCTGTGCCACTCTAAAGACCAGCACGCTCAGACGAATGGCCGCTCTGCTTGCACCTGCATTGTGCTTCTTCACCCTTTCTAATGAATCCCTCTCATTGATTGGTCACAGCACAACTCAGAGAAGCTCTGCCTTTTAAACCTTGGCTGTGGACCTGATTGAAAAGTTAGCTCTTCTTACGCACTCCCTCGCGTTGGTTGGTCACAGCACGACTTGGAGAAACTGCTGCGAAGCTCTGCCTTGTAAATCTTGTTCTTTTAAGAAGCTCTTGGATGGGTGCATGGGGTAATGGGGTGAGGAACAAGAGACTTCAAGTGATATGGGCCAAACACAGGAAATTGGCACTATCTTGGCGGACAATGTTGTTGGCATGGACTGGCTGAACCAAAGACCTGTATCCATTCTGTATTGCTCAATGACTTTATAACTAGGTAGATGGGCAAAGGAATGGCAAATGAAATCTAATTGCAATAAGTGCAAAGTGTTATATTTTGGAAGGACATATCAAGGTTGGACTTTTGCAGTTAACCTAAGAGCCCTGCGTACTGTTATAAAACAGGGACCTTACATTACGCAGCTCCTTAAAGAGGAGTCACGGGTAACTAGGGCAGTGAAGGTGCTTGGCACACTGGCCTTTATCAGTCAGGGCACTGAATATAGAAATTGTGAGGTTATGCTGCCTTTGTACAAGACTAAGAGTATCGCATTCAGTTTTGCTCACTACATTATATGACCGATGACGTCAAACTGGAAAGAGTATGAAATAGACTTACAAGAATTTTGCCAGAACTCAAGGGTCTGACTTATGGGGAGAGGTTAGATAGACTAGGCCTTTACTCCTTAGAACATTGGAGAGGTGATCTCAGAGGTATATAAAAGCATGAAGGTATGGTTGGCTGGTGTTGTGACTGTGATCAAAGTCACCAGAGAGACACTGAAGCTGTTGATATAAAAGTCTTTATTCACCATAGCAAGCAGGCATCATTCTGGAGACTCTCTCAGTAGAGTCTCACAGATCCAAAGGTACATCACATGTTTATACCTTTCAGATCAAAGGTCACAGTAGGTGATCCAATATAATTTCAGTAGTTACAGTGACATTGTTTACTTCAGTTTGGCAAATGGTTCCTGTGAGATAGATTGTAATTGATATGACACCTCTGAAGGTCCAAAAGCCTTTAGGAGAAACTAATTAGAAGTTCAAAGTACATTTATTATCAAAGTATGTATATACAGCCTTGAGATTTGTTGTCTTAAAACAAATATTCTAAATCCTTTTGATGACAGAGAGCCAGATACCCAAAATTAATGTTGTCAGGTCTGTCTCTGAGTACAAAACAAACTATTGATTGTTTATACCTGTGACCATATTTAATATGCTAGTGACAATATCCATCTAGTCTGCCAGCTTGCACTCAAAGTCACATCCTAGCCATGTTCACACTTCACCTGTGAGTCTGTTGGGTCATCTACTATACGCAGTGCTCTCAGTGTAGCCTGCTGTATATCAGTGAGACCTGACATAGATTGGGAGACAGCTTCACTGAACACTTCACTCCATCCACCAGAAAAAACAGGATCACCTGGTATTCATCCATTTCAATTCCACTTCCCATTCCCGTAACGACATGTTAATCCACGGCCTCCTCTACTGTCGCAATGAGACCACGCTCAGGACGGAGGAACATCGATTTCTCCAGCTTCCAGCAATTACCCTCCTCCTCTCCTTCACCATTCTCCATTCCTGTTTCCCTCTCTCAACTTATCTCCTTACCTGACCATCCCCTCCCTCTGATGCTCCTGTCCTTCCCTCTCTTCCATGGTTTTCTGCCCTCTCCTATCAGAATCCCCTTTCTCCAGCCCTTTGGCTCTTTCACCAATCAACTTTCTAGCTCTTTACTTCACTCCCTCCCCCCTCCCAGTTTCACCTTTCACCTCTTCCTCCCCTCCCCCCACCTTCTTACTCTGACTTCTCCCTTTTTCAGTCCTGATGAAGGGTCTCAGCCCAAAACATCAACTGTTTACTCTTTTCCATAGACACTGCCTGACCTGCTGAGTTCCTCCAGCATTTTGTGTGTATTGCTTTGGGGTTCTAGCCTCTGCAGATTTTGCCTGGTTTGATGCAAGCCAATTAACACAAACCCATTGTTTTAATGTTTGGCTCTTGCAAATGCAATCTCTTAGTCTGTGGAGCAGTCTGTGCCTTTAACTTCAATTTACTGCTTGCAATTTACAAAGCAAAACTGAAGGCTAATTGCAAACTTTCTAAACTTATTTACATTTCCAAGCACTACTGAAGCCTGATTCTTATTTGAATTCATATTTGTTATATTCACATAATTTCAGAATACTCCTTAACAGGTGACTGGTCTTTTATCCAAGGTTGGGGAATCGAAAACTATAGGACATAGTTTTAAGGTTTTCAAGGTTCCGGGAGGGGGGAGAAGATGGCGGCGCGAGGACAGCGTGCGCAGCCACTTCGGTGATGATGTCTGTTATCTGTCAGGTAGGGGACCGTGCACAGTTCTGATTTGATGGAGACGGGTGTGAGAGCACAGCGGAACATCTGGAAGACTTCTGAAATGACTGCTTTGCTGCCGCTGCTACTGTGTGGTAACCGGGATCTCCGGAGCTGAAGGCTCCGAAATCCTCAGCTTTGAGTGCTTCAGCAGCCGGGGAGAGGTCGAAGGCACTCGGCAGAGGATGGCGCTCAGGAGGCTGTATCAGAGGGGCTGCTCAGAAGCTCAGAGCTTTCGGACAGATGAACTCGGGGTCGGCTGGGGTCAGCTGCTTCCAAGACATCGGCAAGTTGATGGTGCCTGGAGGTTTATGGCAGGGAGTTTCTCCCTTTTGCCGCCTGCTATCGGGGACTCGGGAGTCGATCGACTCGGGACTTTGAGACTTTTTTTACTGTGCCTGTGGTCTGCTCTTTATCAAATTATGGTATTGCTTTGCACTGCTGTAGCTATATGTTATAATTATGTGGTTCTGTCAGTGTTAGTCTTTGGTCTGTCTTGTTTTCTGTGATATCACTCTGGAGAAACACTGTATCATTTCTTAATGCATGTATGCATTTCTAAATGACAATAAAAGAGGACTGAGTGTTCTCATAATCTAAAAAAAAGGTGAAAGGTTTAATAAGGACCTGAGAGACAACTTTTTAATACAGCAGGGAGGTAGATATAAGGACTAGCTGCCAAAGGAAATAGTTGAAGCAGATACATTTGACTTGGGTAAGAAGTATGTTTAAGCATGGAAAAAGTCCCTTCAGCACATGTGTGTCCATGCAGACCATGATATATATTTTTCTCAATGAGTATGAGAGGAGGATATAGATGGCAAGAATTGAGAGGGATGTGGGTCAAGAAGTTTAGCTTGATCATACATTTGGGTTAGCATGGGAATGGATAGACTGAAGAGCCTTTACTCTTGCCATGCACCACTGGTGCAGCAGGGGGTGGGGGCGGTGAGAGCTGCATTCAATGGCCATGTCCGCTGCACATGGGTCCTGCTGAGTCACAGGAAGTCTCACAGCTTCCCAGCCATCAAACGTTTCTGGGCCATTGACCATTGGTGAACATGCACACTAAGTTCGTTTGACAGCGGCATGGGAGCCAGAGCACTGGGTCAGGAAATGGAGGGATGGCGAGGAAGGTAGGCGCCAGGGCCAGTAAAAACAGACAGGAACAAAATAATAGAAAAGAAGTGTCAGATACTTTGTAGTGTGTGTATTTTAATGCTAGGAGTATTATGGGTAAAAGTGATAAACTTAGAGCATGGATCAGTACATGGAATTATGATGTTGTGGCCATTACAGAGACACGGTTGAGACGGGCTGATGCTTAATGTCCCGGGCTTTAATGTTTTCGAAAAGATAGAGAGGGAGGTAGAAGAGGTGGGGGTGGGGGGGGGGGGGTTGCACTGCTAACCAGGGACAATATCACAGCTGCACTCAGAGGGAATGTAATGGAGGGCTCGTCCACTGAATTTATATCACTCTGATGGGATTGTGCTACAGCCTCTCCCCTCCCCGCACCCCGCGCAGTAGCCACCAGGACATTGAGGAACAGATATGCAGCAGATTAAGGAAAGGTGTAAAAACAATAAGATTGTTGTCATAAACAAGAGAGAATCTGCAGATGCTGGAAATCCAAGCAACCCCCACAAAATGCAGGAGGAGCTCAGCAGGCCAGACAGCATCCATGGAAAAAAGTACAGTCGACGTTTCAGGCCGAGACCCTTCGAGAGGACTGATGATAAAAAGATGAGGAGTAGGTGTAAAGGTGGGGGAGAGGAGAGAGAAACACAAGCTGACTGGTGAAACCAGGAGGGGGAGGGATGGAGTAAAGAGCTGGGAAATTGATTGGTTAAAGAGATACAGGGCTGAAGAAGGGGGAATCTAAGAGGGGAGGACAGAAGGTCTTGGGAAAAAGAAAAGGAGGGAGGAGAACCAGAGGGAGGCGATGGGCAGGGAAGGCGATAAGGTGAGAGAGGGAAAAGGGGATGGGAATGGTGAAGGGGTGGGGGGGGAGACATTACCAGAATTGGAGAAATCAATGTTCATACCATCAGGTTGGAGACTATCCAGACGGAATATAAGGTGTTGTTCCTCCAACTTGATTGTGGCCACATTGCAGCAGTAGAGGAGGCAGTGGATTGACATACTGGAATGGAAATGGGAAGTGGAATTAAAATGGATGGCCACTGGGAGATCCCACTTCTTCTGGCGGACAGAGCATAGGTGCTAGGCAAAATGATCTCCCAAACTACGTCGGGCCTCACCGACATATAGGAGGCCACACCAGGAGTGATGGACACAGTATATGACCCCACAGACTCACAGGACGGGGTACAGGACAGGTATGTTCCAGCAAGCAGGAAGAGAAAGGATGGTAAGAAAAGGGAACCTTGGATGGTGAGGGAGGTGATGAATTTAGTTACAAAGTAAAAGGAAAAGTGTGTAAAGCCTTAGAAGCTAGAATCAAACAGAGCCCTTGAGGATTATAAAGAAGCCAGAAAAGAACTCAAGGAGGGAATTAGGAAAGCCGCAAGGGGCCATGAAAAGCCCTGGCAAGTAGGATTAAAGAGAATCCCAAGGCAGTCCATACATACCTCAAGAGCAAGAGGATAACTAGGGAGAAGTTAGGACTACTCAAAGCTAAAGGGGTAACATTTGCTTGGATGCAGAAGATGTGGGTCAGGTCCTCAAGAGTATTTTACATCAGTATTTATCAAGGAGAAGGGAGTGGAGGATAGGAGTGCTGAGTGTATTGATATGATAAAGCATTTTGAGGTAAAGGAGGAGGTAGTGATGGGTCTCTTAAAGAGCATTGAGGTAGATGTTCCCAGGGGCTGATGGGATATACCCCAGGTTATTGAGAGAGGCAAGAGACGAGGTTAATGTGTTATCCATACTGTAGAGGACTGGCAGAGAATGCAATGGGATATAGATCAGTTGCAGATACAGGCAGAGAAATGGTAAATGGAGTTTAACCCAGCAAAACGTGAAGGTTGCACTTTAGTAGGTCAAGTGTAAAGACATGAGGGATCTTAGGCTCCAAGTTCATAGCTCCCTGAAGGTGGCTACACAGGTTGATAAGAAGTCAACCAGCATACCTGCCTTATTAGTTGAGGCATTGAGTTCAAAGGTCAGGAAGTTATGTTGCAGCTTTATAGAACTCTAATTACGCTTCATTTTGAGTATTATATACAGTTCTGGTGTCCCCATTATAGGAAGGATGTCAAGGCTTTGTAGAGGGTGCAGAAAGCGTTTACCAGGATGTTGTCTGGATTAGACGCCACGTGCTATAATGAGAGTTTGGACAAACTTGTGTTGATTTCACTGGAGTGATGGAGGCTAAGCGAAGATCTGATGGAGCTTTACAAGATTATGAGAGGCATTGATAAAGTAGACAGACAAGGTTCCGAGGTTCAAGAATGGTTACTACCCCTCAACCATCAGGCTCTTGAATAAAAGAGGATAACTACACTCAATTGCCCGTCATTGAAACGTTTTCCACAACCAATACTCTCACTTTAAGGACTTTATCTCATTATTTTGTGTTCTCATTGTTTATTGCTATTTATTTATATTTGCATTAGCACGGTTTGTTGTCTTCTGTACTTTGGTTGATCTTTCATTGATCCTGTTATGGTTACTATTCCATAGATTTGCCCACAGGAAAATGAAACTCTGGGTTATATATGGTGAAATATATATACTTTGATAATAAAATTTACTTTGAACTTTGAAATACCTAATACTAGAGGGCATGCATTTAAGGTGAGAGGGGTTAACTTCAAAGGAGAGGTGAGGTGGAAGTTTTTTTACATAGGGTGGTGGGTGCCTGGAATGCTTTGCCTGGGGTGGTGGCAGAGATTGATGCATTAGGGACTTCTAAGAGGCGCTTAGATATGCAGATAAATGTGAGGACAATGGAAGGATATTGACATTGTGTAGGCAGAAGAGATTAGTTAACCATTTGATTACTAATTTAGTTGTTTCAGCACAACATTGTGCGCCGAAGAGCCTGTTCCGTGTTCTATGTTCCGTGTTCCATTGCCGGAGGAATATAGTAAGTCGGGCAGCATCTTTGGAGGAGAACAAACAGTCAGCGCTTTGGCCTGAGACTCTTCAACAGTTGGTTCAATATTGTGTGTGTGTGTGTGTGTGTGTGTGTGTGTGTGTTGTTCTAGGTTTCCAGCATCTGCAGAATCTTACGTTCATGATCATTGATTGTCTGCATTTACCAAATATTTCGATATCATGAGTGAAACAAATGCAAATTTGGGCAGGTCAACCAACTCTTTCACGTCATAGTAGCACAGCAGTTAGCACAACTCAGGGCGTCGAAGTTTGGGGTTCAATTCAACGCTATCTGTGAGGAGTTTTCACGTCCTCCTCGGGAATGCGTGGGTTCCTTCAGGTGCTCTGTTTCCTCCCGCATTCCAAAGACGCACCAGTTAGAAGGGTAATTGGTCATTGTAAATTGTCCTGTAGTTAAATTAACGGGTAACTGGGCAGCGTGGCTATTTGGGCCTGAACCACCTGTTGTGTACTGTATCTCACACCTAGTAACCATTTCCATTGATCCCGTCTGACTGAAGTCTGGTTGACTTTTTGCTTCCAGTTGTCTAGAGTTCCCTGCCAGATGAGTTGCTTGGAATAGCTTAGGGCACTCTGTTGGGCTTGATAACTGATGGTGGATTCCAGTCTCCTGTAGCACATTATTGCTGTGATGTTATAAATATGCGTCATTTATCTTGGGGAGCCGGATTTGAGGAAACATCGGGGGTGAAACCAGCATCAGATTCATATCCAGCTGCAGGGGGAGCTAGACAGATGTCAACGGCGAAGACTCAAAAGTGCTGAGAGTTATTTGAATTTTCACAGAATATTATGGAAATTACAAACTAGTGTTATGTTATAAAACTACAGGTTAAAAATAAAATAAACCATCTATAGTGTAAGTCATATTGCCAGGTGCTTGGCTATATTTAGCATTCGGAATAATAACTTGTTTCTGATATTTGTTTCATAAAGGGATAAGCTGTTCAGACCACTAACCTCACCCTACAGCAGAATGCAGTGTTACCCTGGCTAAGGCAGCACAGCACATTACAGAATGGATTAAGTTTTATAAAGGTGGGCGCTCGTCTAAGTTCAAATGGAGTCAAGGGACAGGAACAGACACTTCAGGGACAGTACTGAGCAGAAAATAGAGTGCTGAGGTTTCAGGTTGTCACATAGAATGGCAAACGGTGGAAAACTTTTTCCACAGGGATTGGTGCCAGGACAAACATTGCTCCTGACTTACAGCAATGACGTGGATTCAGTGTTCAACAGATTCACTTCCAAATTTGTGGATGGCACCGGTGGGAGCAAAATAACAGGAAACAGGATCAATGCACATTTGGGAATGATTCAATGTAAGGTAGCCGCGAGGTGTTGTATTTTGAAAGGAATAGAAACTACAAATTAATCGTTCTGATTGAGGCTTGTTGGCTGTATCCAACTGGTCTGAGGCACAAAAGGAGCTATGGTTGTGGTATCACCAGCTCACGAACATGATGCTGCTTAATGAAGGCATTAAAAACAAGGCATTGAATATGTTGTAAAAAAAAGATCACTCCCTACTTTGTACATAGTTTTAGTTTTCTTCTTTCGATTGTTCTTTCTTTCCTTTGCTTTCTATAAGTGTATACTTCAGATAAATATTATGTGGAGATTTGTGACAAATATATGATATATATGTACAGTATCTGAAATGCATCTTAAGGAAGGTTTTGTTTGATGATGAACTTCAATAACAAGTAAATTTTAAAAAAGTAATCTTTATATGGGTAGGGTTAAACAGTAAAGAACGGATTTTAATCTTGTACTGAACCTTGGCTGAATCATGATGAACATAAGTGAAACACCACATTGCAAGAGGGACAGAAGAGGTTGAGAGAAAATGTTTTAGGAGAATACCGAAATTGAACAAAAGTCAGGAGAAATTATTCAGGGAGGCAGGCAGAATATGAAATTCACTTCCACTGACAAGTGTGGAGGCCAGCAGCACAAATACATCCTAACTGAACCGGGTATGTACTTGAGTGAGAAAGAATTATAAGGATATACAGATGGATTAGGTGAAGAGGTGTGCTGGGGTCGGGGGGTGGGGGGTGGTGTTGGTGAGCGAGAGGCTGGTATGTACACCACAGACTCAGTGGTGTATTGTCTGTTTCTATGCTAGGGCAAAAACTGTATTAATATACAAACAATTTCTGATCATTTCACTTTCTTCCGCTCTGCTTCTCCCTCTTATTACATTGTCAGTTATGAGAATGTTTTTATGCGAACACGCCCATATGCCTTCTGTCCTGCAGGGAGGTCTAACCTGAAATGTTGTTCAGGACTAACCTTTCCCATTTCTGACTCTAGGAACAGTCCCATTATCTGTGCAAGGTGATGAGGTCCAGCCTATGCAGCCGCCAAGGTTTGTGTGTGCTCCATGTCCCTAATTTTGCAGAAGTGAACCAGAAACAAGACCTGATGCCAACCCGTGACAGGGCAGTGGAAGGGAGAGAAAGTTCAAAATCTACACCTTGTAAGCATGTCCCACTGATCTCAAACTATCCTACGTCAACCATCCTCAAAGAAATCCTAACTTAAGAGGAAAGGAACATCATATATTTTTGCATTTCTTAACACTGCAAAACAAGGAAAGCTGTAACCCCCAAAGGCGTACAAAATTTGCTGTTGTCTCACTCTGGAATGTGAAGAATTGGCAAATGTCTAATCAGTGTAGCTGCTACAGGAAGACCGTCTGAGTGTCTGTTTCCATTTGCACAGGCCTTGGCAGATTAACCTTAAAACACAGGTTCCTTTTTCCTCTCCAGAACGGGCTACAGGAATCAGCAATTTATTAGAAAAAGGATCAACAGAAGAATAGGGTGGAGTGAACGGAAGCAGCTGCTACTGCAGATTGGATAACATTCTGACCCATTCCTCAGAGCCACACACAACCAACTGCTCCCTGATAAGTATCAACATCCTTTCCCAGCGTTACACCAAAGTTCATGTGACTTCCATTCTTGTGGAGTCTGGCTGTAATATTACCAATGGCCAGACCGTTCTTCATCAGTGACTTTTTGGGATTGTTTTTGGGACCTTATCAATAAGTGCCCAACGGTTTGTCCAAACAGCAAAAAGCTTCAGTACAGAGGCAGTCACTGCTGAAAACTCAGGAAGCTGTGGGATCACTTTGTTTAATTTTAGGAATTTTAGGATTTCAGGAAAGGAGGAGCCCTTCTTGCCCTTTGATCCCATTCCACCATTCATTGAGATCATGGCTGACCTATGACCTATTTTTCTAAACCCACCTTTGCCAGATATCCCTAATTTCTTTGCTTAATGAAAATCCATTCCGATATTAATGACTGATCCAACATTGAATGTCAATGTTATTTCAAACCACTACCTTCTGCAGCATAAAGAATTGTTGCATTCTTTCTTTCCTTCCAGCTAAAAGGAGAGGCTGTGTAAGCTTCCTCTGTGTCCTCTAATGTGAAGGTTGGGTTGTACAGAATGAGGTAGATGGGTCAAATCTTTTTCCCATCGGGGTGGGGGGGGGGGGTCTGAGACAAAAGGGCAGCTTTAAAGGTGCAGGGTAGGAGGTTTAGAGGGGTAGGTGGGAGGTAGGGACTCCCACAGCATCTAGACAAACACTTAAATCACTGGAGATAGGACCTGGGGCATCATCCAAGGCTATGGACCTATGGTGTGTAATTGGGATTAGTACAGGTGGGTTCACTGAGCAGCATGAACATGAGGCTATCCGATTCTCTGACCAACTACAGTTTCACCTTCACAGTGCGTGTATCTGGTAAATCCATGCCGCAATCCAAAAGGATACTTTGCAAAACCCAAAATACCGTTAAGACATCCTGCCCAGAGATGAATGCAGTACACCTTATGCAGGTCATACACACAGATCCCACATCTTCTGGTTCTAGGATTCTTGTTATGAAGGCGACATTGAACACAGAACACAAAACTTAGAACAGTAAAGCACAATATGGGATCTTCAGCCCACAATGTGCTGGACTATGTAAACCTAATCCACAATCAGTCTAACCTTTCCCTCCTACACAGCCCAAAACCCTACGTCGTTGATTGTTCTTGACGATTTGCAGACAGGGAGACCTGAATCTCTTACTTAGTCTTGATAATATTTGACTCAGTTTGGGATCAGGACTGATTTTGTTTTGGTTCTCAGAGTGAATAATGCAACCATGGATGCCACCTCTAACTGGGTGGTTGGACATGGAGTACAGAGGCCAGATGTGGAAGAGGGGAGGGGGGAGGAGAGGAGTGGAGGAAAGGAGAGGGGAAGGGGAGGGGAGGGGGGAGGGACGGAGAGGAGAAGCAAGGAGGAATGGCTGAAGAATATGATGAAAGATGAAGCATGGAAGGGAAGAAAGGTGAGGCGAGATGGGGAGGGGGACGATTGGGAGAAGAAGGTAAAAGGAGGGAAGGTATGCCTGATGATGGGTGGAAAGGAGGAAGGGTGGTGAGAGGAGAAAGGAGAAGGGGAGAGTGGAAGGGAAGAACAATTTTGAGTCAGGGACAGAAATGGGGAGAGGATGCGAAGGGAAAAGAGGAAAGGAAGGAAATGGACAGAAGGAAGAGGAGAAGGATAGTACCTGAGATAAGGATGAAGGGCGTGTGCAGGCAGATGACAGAGAAGCTTGTCTGTCCTTAGTGGCAGTAGTCCAATGCAGAGAGGAGACACCTTACACCTCAGGGAGTGAGCTTGGTGAAAATCTTTCAATCCTGGGTGGAGAAGGGGTTGATGCCAGAAAACTAGGGGGTTGCAAATGTCACAGCCTCCTCCAGATAGAGAATAGGGACTGGCCCAAAACCTGTAGACCATTCGGATTAATACTAATGATACAGAAATTTTCAGAGATGATTCCGAGAAGTTTAACCATTTTGTAGCAATAGCTATTCTACATATAGTAGTAGCAGCAACAGGGACATGTGTCCTGCCTTTCCAATTTGATCCATTTAGTTCAAAGGAAGTGAATTTCAGAAACAGAGCAGAACACCCGTATGGAGTCACAAAGCATGGGAAGAGGCCGTTCAGCCCATCGGGTCCATGCTCCCGCAAACTTTTTTCACTTCTGTCAGGGGATAAAATCTAAAACTTAAATTTTTTTGCCCGGAAAGCTCAGAGTAATAGCTGACATAATGTTGTGAAATGAACACGCAAGTGACTGCAGAAGCTGGAATCTGGAGCAAATAAATGCACGCTGGAGAAGTCAGTATTGTGGAGGGGTTAGTACAGTCGAGTACACCAAGTCCGTGATACCTCCCTCCACTAGGCTCACTAACCAGGTCTTGGCACTTGCCCCCTGTGCCTTGGCAGTTCAAGTGCTCACCCAGGCGCTCCCTGAATGTTGTGGAAGTACCAGCCTCTCCAGCAGTGTATCCCACACTGCAGGAACCCCATCCACAGCAGCAGGACCTACAGCCCTCCCTGTCCATACTGACTATCACTACCCACCTATACTAATAGAAACATAAAAACAGAGAAAACCTACAGTACAATACAGGCTCTTCAGCCCGCAAACTTGTGCCGAACGTCCCTATCTTAGAAATTACTCAGCTTACCTCTAGCCCCCTATTTCACTAAGCTCCATGTACCTATCTAAACGCCTCTTAAAAGACCCTATCGTATCCGCCTCCACCACCATTGCCGGCAGCCCATTCCACACACTCACCACTCTCTGGGTAAAAAACTTACCCTTGACATCTCCTCTGTACCTACTCCCCAGCACCTTAAACCTAATCCCAAACACTGGCCATCTTTGGGATAAAAGCACTTCCGCTTAAATCTCCCAAAGTTACATGTGGCCTATCCTAAACATCTATACATTGATTACAGACACTTCTGCCAAAGGGTAGGGATTACTGCTGTTTGTCCTATCTATAGAACATGGCATACAGGAACAGGACCTTTGGCCAACTATACTGTACCCAATTAATTAAACTAATGATATTTAATCTCACTCTTTGTAATCTCAGACAGGTTACCCTTCAACCTCCCCTACTCCAGGGAGGATGGAAATAGCCTCTCCAGTCTCTCCCCATGACTAAGGCAATCGATTGGAGGCAATATCCTCTGAACCTCTGCCCCACCCTCTCCAGAGTAGCAGTGTCCTTTCTACACAGTAACAAGCAAAACTACACAATGTTCCAGGAATGGGCATGCCAATGGATTATGAAGCTAGAACAAAAACTCTACGTTGTCACTTTCAGGGATCTTTAGACAAAGATATGTCTCCTCCTCAATACTCCTGAGAGTCTGCCCATTCATCATGAATATTCTACTCTCAATGTATATCACCTGGCACCTGTCAACATTATATTCCATCTGCCTTTTCTCAGCCCAGTAAGCCGACTGATCGATAACTTCCTGTAGCCTGAGACAACCCTCCTCATCATCTGCAACATTGACAACTGTTGTGTAATCTACAGACTTACTAACCATTCTCCTTCATAAACATCGAAGTTGTTAATGTACATAGAAAATAGAGGAGAGGAAAAGATGGCGGCGCGACTCAGCGCACGCGGCCACTCTGGTGATGAATATCTGTTATTTGTCAAGTAGGGTGCCATGCACAATCCTGATTTGATGGAGACAGACGTGAGAGAACAGAGGAACATCCGGTGAAACTTTTGAAATGCCTGTTTCACTGCCGCTGCTGCTGTGTGATCCAAAATCTCCGGAGGGGAAGGCCCCGAGTCCTCGGCTTTGCCTGTTGCTTGGCAGCCGGGGCGGGGTCAAAGCACTCGGCAGAGATGGTGCTCAGTGTCGGAGACTTGAAGTTTTCAGACGGACTCAGAATCGGCTGTGGTCGGGTGCTTCCAGGGTGCTGCATCGGCAAGTTTGCGACGCTGGGAGGTTCTTGGCAGGGAGAGTTTCTCCCTTCTACCGTCTGCGTGAGATGATGGGGCTATCGGGACTTTGAGACTTTTTTTTTACCGTGCCCGTGGTCTGCTCTTTATCAAATTATGGTATTGCTTTGCACTGTTGTAACTATATGTTATAATTATGTGGTTTTGTCAGCTTTAGTCTTGGTCGGTCCTGTGTTTCTGTGATATCATACTGGAGGAACATTGTATCATTTCTTATTGCATGCATTTCTAAATGACAATAAATGAGGACTGATTGTCCACATAATCTAATCTAATATAATCTAAAATAGCAAGTATCCCAGTGCCAATCCCTGTGGTACGCTGTTGATCACAGATTACCAACCATAAACACAGCCTCGCACCAATACCTCTGTCTCCTATCACAAAGCCAGGTTTAACCAAATTTGTCTTGGACCTCTTTGTTCTAAATTTTGGATCAGGCTTCCACATGGGTCCTTGTCAAGTGCTACACAGATTACATCAACCACGCTACCCTCATCTGAAACTCATAGCATCACAGAGTTAATTAGCATGGAAATAGCCCTCCAGCCCAACCCAAAACTTCTGTTCAAGTTTCCTACTCAAGCTAGTCCAATTTGCCTGCTTTTGACCCATATCCCTTTAAACCTTTCTGAGTGTCTTTTAAACATTGTACCTGCCTCTAGCACTTCCTCTGGCAGCTCGTTCCCATCCTCTGTGTGAAAACTTTACTGCTCATATCACCTCTAAATCTTTCCCTCCCCACCCTGAAATAAACCCTCCAGATTAACCTCCCCTGTAGTGTTCTCGTGCAGTGTGTTGAAACTCTGACTAAACACCAAGTTAAACCGGAGACAATGAAGACAGAGTCGAAGTAAGGTTAACCATTTACTGTTCACTCTTCCACATTAACATCGTATGGTGAAAACTGTTGATAAAAAAAATACAAACATATACAGCGTCTGGTTCATTCTGGAGACCACGCGTGCTCTCTTCTTTTAGCAAGTGTCTCCAGCCGCCCCGAGTAGGAAGCGAGGGGTGTCCCGTCAAACCACCGCCAGGCCCGAGCCCACCCCATGTTTGAAATTGAAAAGCCGACACGCGCGCCACCCGAACTGCCGCTTCCTTAACAGAAATCACGTTAATATTTTTACTTCAAATACTTTCATATGAACTTACGGCGTTGCTTCTATAACGTTTCTTTATGGGTAGACACGGAGCTCCCCACGATCATGCTGCACGCATGGCACCCGCCTTTACACCTTCCCGAACCGGAGGTTACACATAAGGCGTGGCGAAACCAGAGGTGACATCATCACATGCCGCTATATACCATAAACAATGAATTTACCTTTGTTAGACTGTAACACAATTATCAACCTTTAATTTTAACTAGAAAACAGTTACAAATTATTTAAATCGTAGACCCAACAAAGTCTTAAATGCCTTAAGGGCAACACATCCCCTATTCTGAGAAGTAGACTGAGAAAACTCCACCTTATCTGTGTCCTTTATGATTTCATAAATCTCTTTGAGGTCACACCTCATCCTCCTTTGCTCCAGGGAAAGATGTTCCAGCTTATCTAGTTTCTCCTTACAACTCAAGGCCTCCAGTCCCAGTAACATTATCTTCACACTTGTGCCCCAAATATTGCATCCTCAGCCCTTATGGTACTCCTTGAATACTCACGACTGTGTGGCCAGATTCTGCTCCAACTCCATGCACAAGTCTACAGATGACGCCGCCATAGTGGACCAAACCTCAAATAATGATGAGTCAGACAACAGGAAGGAGACGGAGTGCCTTGTGACATGATATCATGACAACAACCTCTCTTTCAATGTCGGCAAAACAAAAGAGCTGGTCATTGACTTCAGAAAGGGGAGTTGCGTGCCATCCCTGTCTGTATCAATGGTACTGAGATGCAATGATTGAAATCCTCAAATTCCTACGTGTAAGGCTCACTAACAACTTGTTCTGGTCCCGCCACATGGACAGTATGGCCAAGGAAGCAAGCCAACGCCTCTACCTCCTCAGAAGGCTAAGGAAATTTAGTATGTCCACATTGACGCTCACTGATTTTTACAGGTGCACCACAGGGAGCATCCTGTCCCGATGCATCACATCTTGCTCTGGACCACAGCTTCACTGCTCTGTGAATGCAGTCCAGTCCATCACACAAACCAGCCTCCTTTCCACTGATATTTATATTTGCTTTTGTTGGCCGAATAAAAGGTGGTGATGGATCAGCATATGAAGGGAGATGGGAAATCTGGCTGAAATAGGGCCACAACAACAATTTCTCACTCAGCACCAGCAAAACCAAAGAGATGATTATCGACTACAAGAAGAAGAAACTGAAGGTCCATGAGCCAGTCCTCATGTGGCAATTGGAGGTGAAGAGGGTCAGTAATTTTAAATTTCTTGTCGTCATCATATCAGAGTAGCAGGTAAGTGTCGTTACAAAGAAGACATGAAAAAGCCTCTACTTTATTTGCAGTTTGCACTGATTTGGCATGTCATCTAAAACTTTGACTGGCAAGTGAAGGTTGCAGGAGGCCGTGCAGAGATACACACTGAGACTCTGTGGGAAGGACTGCCGTCTGATGCCCTGGCATCACTGCACCAATTCAGAGTCAGGTTTATCACCTCTGACAAATATCATGAAATTCCGTGGCAGAGGTACAACAATAAATAAATAGAGCAAAAGACAAATAGTAGTGCTCATGGGTTCGTGGACCATTCAGAAATCTGATTGTTGAGGGGAAGAAGCTGTTCCTAAAACACTGAGCCATATAACCTTATAACAATTACAGCATGGAAAGAGGCCATCTCCGCCCTTCTAATCCGTGCCAAACTCTTACCCGATCCTATTCCCACCAACCTGCACTCAGCCCATAACCCTCCATTCCTTTCCTGTCCATATAGCTATCCAATTTAACTTTAAACAACAACATCGAACCTGTCTCAACCACTTCTGCTGGAAGCTCATTCCACACAGCTACCACTCTCTGAGTAAAGAAGTTCCCCCTCATGTTACCCCTAAATTTTTGTCCTCTAATTCTCAACCTATGTCCTCTTGTTTGAATCTTCCCTACTCTCTATGGAAAAAGCCTATCCACATCAACTCTATCAATCCCCCTCATAATTTTAAACACCTCTATCAAGTCCCCCCTCAACCTTCTACGCTCCAAAGAATAAAGACCTAACTTGTTCAGCCTTTCTCTGTAACTTAGGAGATGAAACCCAGCCAACATTTTAGTAAACCTCCTCTGTACTCTCTCAATTTTATTGACATCTTTCCTATAATTCGGTGACCAGAACTCTACACAGTACTCTAGATTTGGCCTTACCAATGCCTTATACAAATTCAACATTACATCCCAATTCCTGTACTCAATGCTCTGATTAATAAAGGCCAGCAAACCAAAAGCTTTCTTCACCACCCTATCCACATGAGATTCCATCTTCAGGGAACTATGCACCATTATTCCTAGATCCCTCTGTTCTAAAGCATTCTTTAATGCCTTACCATTTACCATGTATGTCCTATTTTGATTAGTTCTACCAAAATGTAGCACCTCACATTTTTCAGCATTAAACTCCATCTGCCATCTTTCAGCCCACTCTTCTAACTGTCCTAAATCTCTCTGCAAGTTTTGAAAACCTACCTCATCATCCACAACACCACCTATCTTAGTATCATCTGCATACTTACTCATCCAATTTACCACCCCATCATCCAGATCATTAATATATATTACAAACAACATTGGACCCAGTACAGATCACTGAGGCACACCGCTACACACCGTCCTCCAATCTGACACACAGTTATCCACCACTACTCTCTGGCATCTCCCGTCTAGCCACTGCTGAATCCATTTTACCACTTCCATATTAATGCCTAACGATTGAACCTTCCTAACTAACCTTCCGTGTGGAACCTTGCCAAAGGCCTTACTGAAGTCCATGTAGACAACATCCACTGCTTTACCCTCATCAACTTTCTTACTAACCTCATCAAAAAATTCAATAAGATTTGTCAAACATGACCTTCCACGGTCAAATCCATGTTGACTGTTCCTAATCAGACCCTGTCTATCCAGAAAATTATATATACCACCTCTACAAATACTTTCCATCAATTTACCCACCACTGACGTCAAACTCACAGGCCGATAATTACCAGGTTTACTCTTAGCACCCTTTTTAAACAATGGAACCATATGAGCAATACGCCAATCCCCTGGCACCATTCCCGTTTCTAATGACATTTGAAATATTTCTGTCAGAGCCCCTGCTATTTCTACACTAACTTCCCTCAAAGTCCTACTGAATATCTTGTCTGGACCCGGAGACTTATCCACTTTTATATTTCTTAAAAGTGCCAGTACCTCCTCTTCTTTAATTGTCATACTTTCCATAACTACCCTACTTGTTTCCTTTACCTTACACAATTCAATATCCTTCTCCTTAGTGAATACCTAACAAAAGAAAGTGTTCAAAATCTCCGTGTTAAAGTCTCCTAGAGACCTGAAGTTTGTGTCATGCAAAGAGGCCACACATGTGGCAGTGGTGCTTAAGTAGGCAGACTATATAAATGCTACAAACACGTCGAACCAGCAACACTGTGAATGTATAGGCTGGAAGTCACCATGAATGTAAAGAAAGCCATACATTATTTTTGTTTCCAGATGCTCTTATGAATGAAATTTATTTCAAAATTCAATAAACATGTACCATATCAATGCTTTCAAGTGCGGATTTTCACAAATAAAATTGTTTGAGAGCTTTATGTTTAAGAAAAACCATAACAACTTGTTTATTGTACTGCAAACACTGAACATGAAGTGCAGTAACAGAACTTCACGTAATTATGTCATCATGCCAGACCAGCCTCTTAAAAGTGAACCACTCCCAACTCAATGTTGGTGGTTGTGAATTAAATACGTTTCCACCAATTACATTACCCTACACAGCCACACCCCACCCCCAGAATTCACTAAAACCAACATTGTGAGCCTACTCAGAGCTCAGATGAGCTGCCCAGCTCGGGTCCTGTGCTCCGAGGGTGGAGGAACAGCAGGTACTTCTGGTTCGTCCAGAGGTGCGTTGAAACGCTCATGGTCATGTTGTGATGGCAGAGGCTCGGTAGCGGAATCCTCCAAATCTTGGTGCACCAATTTAAGGTGATCTACTGAAATACATTCACGTTTACCCCTCTTACCTATGATAAAAGTCTTTTCTCCCCACTCCAAAATGTGGAATGGGCCATCGCAAGGGGGAATAAGGGAGGTTAGTGTACACTACGGTGGCTAAAAGCAAATGAGGTAGAATGTGGGTCAACAGGAATCCAAGAGTGCTGTGTGCCATGATGGGAGGTGGGAATAGGTGCAAAGGAATTGAATTTATTGAAGAGCGTGGAACGCTGTCCATATACCAACTCGGCCACAGATGACTGAAGGTCCTCTTTTGCAGCAGTTCTGAGCCCAGCGGAACTCATGGGAGGTGATCATCCCAACACTTGTCACTCAGGGAAGCCCTCGGAGCAGCCTTTAAGGAGCGGTGAAACAGCTCGCAGAGGCCATTGGACTACAGCTGATATGTCGTGATGTGATGTAGCCTCATGCCGAGGTTTTGGGCCGTCGCAGCCCAGAGGTCTGAAATGAAATGGGGACCAGGGTCCGAGGAAATGTCAGATGGGGTGACAAACAAAGCAACCCAGGTGCCAATGAACGCCCGAACCACATCTGGGGCCATCGTCAATGCTAGAGGGACAACGACCTCTATCCATCTGGTGGTACGTTCCACTACGGTAAGAAGGTGCGTGAAACCTCGGGAGGGGGAGAAGAGGACCAACAAGATCCACATTGACATCGTCAAACCGTCGCTCAGGGACCTCAAAAGGTGTCAAAGGCGCCTCGACATGACGGTTAACTTTTGCCCGCCAGCACTCCACACAGGCTGAAGTCCAATTACACACATCCTTTCTAAGGCCGTACCACACAAACTTCAGTGCAACCAGTTTCTGTGAGGCCTACCGGCCCAGATGCGAGAGGCCACGTATGGAGTTAAAAACAGTCTGCCTCCAGTTTGAGTGCACAATGGGGCAAAGGTGACCGGTTGAGACATCGCACAGGAGAGAAACCCCAGCTTCCCCAAACCTAATGTCAGCCAACCGCAGGCCAGTGACAGCTGTTCAGTAAGCCTGGACCTCTGGGTCAGTAACTTGGTCGGTTGCCATGTCAGCATAGTCAACCCCTATCAACAGCTGGCCATGAGAGGCACTATTTTTCCCCTTGATATGTTGTATATCCGTTGTGAACTCTGATATGTAGGTCAAGTGGTGTTGCTGCTGTGCAGACCAATGGTCTGATATTTTGGCCATCGTGTGCACGAGGGGTTTGTGATCAACCAACGCTATGAAATGGCGACCCTCTGGAAGAAAAGGAAGATGGTGCACAGTCAGATAGAGACCGAGAAGCTCGCGGTCAAACGTGCTGTACTTCCTTTCAGGGGGACGGAGCCTCCGGCTGAAGAAGGTGAGCAGCTGCTACAGACCTCCGACCAACTGTTCCCGAACAACACCCACAGCGTAGTCTAAAGCGTCCGTAGTAATGGCTATGGGTGCGTTGGGGAACTGGAGCACCAGTAGGTTCGCGTTAGAAAGAGCTCATTTGGTATCTTCAAATGCCCTGCCATACCCACTGACCAGTCAAGAACATGATTAGGGATGTTTACTTTAAGTGTTCTATACAGGGGGAGCAGAAGTCCAGCAGCTCACAGAATGAAGCGGTGATAGAAACTCACCATGCTTAAAAACGCCTGCGTTTTTTTTATTGTAGTGTATGGCGATGGGCTACTTTAGATGGGAGAGATTTTGCACCTTCTACGTAGATCCGATGGCCAAGGAAGTCAGTGGTTGACAACCCAAACTGGTACTTACCAGGGTTAGTAATCAACCCATATTGGCTTAAGCACTCCGAAAGTGTGTGGCGATGAGATACGTGTTCAAATTTGGACGCACTGGTGACAAGTATGTCATCCAGGTAAACAAAAATAGATCTATGTCTTTGGAAAGACTATGCTGCATATTTTATTCCAAACAGCACGCGCAGAAGTTCAAAGAGGCCAAATCGGGTTATAGCAGCCCTTTCGGGAATGTCCTCCGAGCACACAGGCACCTGATGGTAGCCCCTAACTAAACTGGCTTTGGAAAAAATTAACTTTCAGGTGGAATGTGCTGAAAAGTCTTAGATGTGTGTGACTGGTGATTTCCCAGGAGAGGTGGCATGTGGTCCATTAGCTTTGAAGGCTTAGCATCCCTGAGACCGGGTAAGGAGAGTAATTGTTCGGTGTGCTCAGAAAAGTTTGTAAAAGGTGAGTTTTCAACTATCAGTATTTATCATATTCAGACGGGTGCTCTAGTGGACCCGCCACTCTTAACGCTGCCAAATGAGCAAAGCTGCCACATAGTAGAATTCGGTGTGGTCTGCAGCGATTTTTCCCAGTGCAAATTGGGCCTCAGCTTGTACAAACCAAGTAATGGAATTTTGCACCCAAAACTCCAGCAGGTTCAAAGCATCGGCTGACATGTTCAATAACTCTGGCATCATCCAAGAGCATTGGGGTCACAAACTAGGTTTCTGCAAATAAAATTGCATGAGGTTTTTTATGTTTAAGCAATCCATAACAACTCATTTATTGAATTGCAAATCTTGAACATGAAGCACGGTAACAGAATTTCACATAATCACCACGTCAAACCAGCCTCTTAAAGCCCCAACTCAATGTTGGTGGTTGCGAATATGTACATTTCCACCGATTACATTGCCCTACACAAGCACCTTAAATATTTGAACTAAACAATACCTTGGCTACCTCCAGCCAAGGAAATGCCAACCTAATCTGAGCAAATCCATTGGCTAGTGTATTTGTGTTAAGTCTACACTGTGGTCCCTCTAAAGCAGACCTCCCAGTACTGATGCAGTTCTGCAGATGGAGGGCAATCAGATCTTCACAAAGCCCTACCATACCTTCCAATGCTTAGTATTCCACCTTCTTTCAGATAAAGGAGGCTGTCCCACCAGTCTGAATTGTGCTCACCCATCTCTTGTCAAGTACTATGAAGGCTACTGAAGTTTATGCCAATTATTGGGGATGTAATTACTGGTTTAATTTATTTTCTTGGGCTTAGGTGAAGGTAGAAAATGGAGGTTAACAAAGTTTAAGGAAGAGGAATGTATTTACAGTAATTTGCAGTGGGGTCTGAGGAAAGCTGCTGAATTGTGAAACAAAGGGCGGAAGTGATGTGTGTGCCTCCCCGTTATCTCCCTCCAGCAGTCATGACCTGCAGATGGAGAGGAAGGAACTGCCTATGTGAAGGAATTTCCTGTCTCATGTTAACTAGCTAAAAGTGGTTCCATGAAAAAAGAGTTAAACAGTATATACATTCATCTGTTTCTGTCAGATATAAATCAGGTGAATTGTGGATGTCAAAACTGGTCAGTCAACCATGATCCTTGTATTCAATATTGTACGATCTTCTCACGAACCCCAGCTGCCAGACTAATTCACTATAACATGGTAGGCAAGCCTGCCTGGCTCTTTCTCTGCAGAGTGGCAGGCAATATATTCAGAAAATGCTGAGAGCTCAGGCCTGAGAATCACTCCCACATCTCTTCATTATTACTCTCAAGTTGTCTGAAAAGAAAGTATTTTAAAAGTTCAATCTCAAAAAAAAAGGGAACATGTTGGTTAAACTGTTTTAGGAACATCTGTTTTAAAACCAGTCAAAAGTGGGAATTTGATAAGGGGCCCAATAGATTACAATGCTGCTTAGTGGAGTTAAGCCCTGATGTACATTGTCTCGTTTTACCATCATTCCATTTCCAGTAAATGCTCGCAGACTTTGATAAAGTCTGCAAATGATTCCTTGATCATCTCTACAGGCCATGGTCCTGCTCTGGTGAGATAACTCAGATACAGGAAAGGCACGTTCCATGGAGGAAAATGGAAAAGTGTACAAAGCAGGAACCATCATGATGAATAATGATAAAGGCCAAAACAATCTTCAATGAAGGACATTGTCAAACGTCTTCAGGATAAACTACTGATGAAGGGTCTCGGCTAAAAATGTCGGTCACTTATTTTATAGATGCCTGACTTGCTGAGTTCCTCCAGCATTTTGATGCACTAGATCTCCAGCAGAATCATTTGTGTCTCCAGTAAGTCACGACTTGCCCTGCACAAAGCCATACTGACTGTCCCCAATTAGGCCATGCCTTTCCAAATACTCCTAAATCCTATCCTTAAATTGTCTGCCATAGTTTCCCTGACACTGAAGTGAGAATCACTGGGCTATAGATACCATGATTATCCCCCCTTTACCTCTTAAATAATGGAGGACTTTAGAGTCAGAGAGTCATAAAACACGACAGCACAGAAACAGAAGCCTTGGCCCACCTAGTTCATGCCAAACTTTTAACTAGTCCCATCGACCACCACCTCAGCCAAAGCACTGCATACCTCTTCCATCCATGTATTTATCCAAATTTCTCTTATCGAACCTGCACCCACCACTTCTGCTGGCAGCTTGTTCCACACTTGCACCACCATCTGAGTAAAGAAAATCCCCATCAGGTTCCCCTTAAATATTTCATCCTTAAATGATGAACTCTCACTCTAGTCTCACTCAATCTCAGTGGAAAAAGCCTGCTTGCATTTACCCTATCTATACCCCTCATAATTTTGTATACCTCTATCAAATCTCCCCTCATTCCCCTATACTCAGGGAATAAAATTCAAACCTATTCAACCTTTCCCTAAAACTCAGTTTCTTAAGTTCTGGCAACATCCTTGTAATTTTTTTTCTGTATGCCTTTGAGCCTATTGATATAGAACATAGAGCATAGAGCATAGAAAGGAACAGGCCCTTCGACCCACAATGTTGTGGCAAACCAAATAAATTAGTAATCAAGTGGCAAACTAAACTAATCCTCTCTGCCAACACAATGGCCATATACTTCCACTTTCCTTATATTATATGCCTATCTAAATGTCTTTTAAAAGTCTTTAATGTATCTGCAATGCCCAGCACTTTATGTGGAAAAAACTTGTCCCTCAACTCTCCTTTGAAATTACCCCCCTTCACTTTAAACACTTGCACTCTGGTATTCAACATTTCAACCCTGGGAAAAAGATACTGTCTCTCTACTCTTTCTGTGTCTCTCAGGATCAGATTTTCCCTCAGCGTCCGCTGCTCCAGCGGATCCAACTGAAGTTTGCCCAAACTCTCATTATGGCATATGTCCTCTAATCCAGGCAGCATCCTGGTAAATCACTTCAGTGCTCTATCCAAAGCCTCAACATCCGTCCTATAATGGGGCGACCAGAACTGTGTGCAATACTCCAGTAGCTAGGGTTTTATGAAGTTAAAACATACTGTTTGATCCTGACTTTTGAGCCCAATGCCTCGACTAATAGATGTAACTATGCCATATGCCATCTTAACCACCCTATCAACCTGTGTAGCCACTTTCAAGGAGCTATGAACTTGGTCCCCAAGATTCTTCTGCTCATCAACACTGTTAAGGATCTTGCCCTCAACAGTGTATTGTCTCTTTACTTTTGACCTACCAAGATGCAACATTTCACATTTGACTGGGTTAAACTCCATCTACAATTTCTCCAACTGTATCTGCAACTATATCCTTTTGTATTCTTTGCCAGTCTTCTACATTATCAGCAACACCACTGATCTTCGTATCATCTGCAAACTTTCTAACACACCCATCTTGGTCAGTTATCCACATTGCAAATGGCAGAGGTCCCAGTACAGATCCCTGTGGAACACTGCTAATTACAGACTTCCAGTGGAATAAATCCCTTTGACTACTACCATCTGTCTTCCATGAGCAAGCCAGTTCTGAATCCAAGTGCCCAATTCACTATGGATCTCATGCATGTTAATCTTCTGGGTGTGCCTCCCATGAGGGACTTTGTCAAAATCCTTACTGAAATCCATGTAGACGACATCCACCGTCTACCTTCATCAATCAGCCTCGCCAGCTCATCAAAAACTCAATCAAGTTAGTAAGACACAATTTGTCCCACACAAAGCCATGTTGGCTCTACCTAAATAGGTCATGGTTTTCCAAATGCCCATGAATCATTTTCCAAAGAATTCTCTCTAGTAGCTTCCTTACCACTGATGTGAGACTCACCAGTCTATAGTTTTTGAATAATGGAACATTACCCTCTTGCCTGTCCTGTGGGACCTCATTTGTGGCTGGAGAGGACACAAAGATATTGGTCAAGACCCCAGAAACCTCTTCTCTTGCCTTTCTCAATAACCTAGGGTATATTCCATTAGGCCCCGGGGACTTATCCACCTTAATGCTTTTTTAGAGACCCATTAGCACCTCCTCCTTTTACTTCAAAATGCCCTAACGTATCAATGCACTTGGCACTGATCTCTCTATCCTCCACTGTTATGTTTTGTAACTCCAAAACATAAAACTATTTGAAAGAAAAACACAGGGGCCGGAATAACTCATGTACAGTAGGTTTAGTTTTACTTTAGTGAGGTGCATGTTTATGATGAGATGGCATATTGACATACAGTGTGCCATTCGCATACAGTATTTTTACATTTACCCACAATGAATTATGTAAACAAACAAAACTGCTTAATCAGGCAATATATTTACACTATTACTCAAATATTACTGAAATACTAAATGTATTACACTCATCCTTACTTAGCTATAAAGAACTCAATATAGAATGCATCTAAACTATATACACAGAATGCTATACAATACAATACTATATAGACATCCACAACATAATAAATTTTAAATTGTCCTATACAGGCCTAAATAATTCACTAGTGTAAAGGATTTCTTTCTTGTGGGATAATCTCCTTCCTGACAAGGGGAAGGGTCACCCTGGCTGGCAGGTGAGACTTGTGGCTGTGAAACAATTTAAAATATGGGGCCTCCTCGATCTTGGCTGTAGGAGTTGACTCTGGGACTATGGAGGTGTTCCTGACAGCTATGGCCACCTTTTTTCTCCAGCAATTGACTTCACCCTCCTCAGCTGATCAATGCGTTGTCTCCAGATGACATCAGACACAATCTCCACTGTGGAAGAGAATGGTCCAGCTCTGTTCTTATTCTTTCCAGATATCCACTTTGATCACCTCTGCAGTCCCTCATTAGGACTGCTCGTCCGGGACTGAAACATCAACCCTCCTTGTTTGAGGAGCCCTCAGTTTGTCTCAGCTGTTTGTCCTGCAGACTGCTTCTGAGATTGGGTTTTGAGGAGATCCAAGCGTTAATGCAAGTGATGAGTCAGGAACAGCATAGCTGGTGAGTTGCTAGTTGTGGATTGTGCTGCATCGCGATATGCAAGGAGGAAATTGGTGAGCTTCTGATGCAGCGTCAGTGTAATGTGTTCTGCTGACATTCCTCACAGTGCGTTCTTTGGACCCCACACAAACCTTTCCAGCAAGCCATTTGTGGCCGGGTGGTATGGTGCAGGTGTAATATGCCTTATTCCATTCTGCAACAAACTGTGGTCCATTTTTACTGTCTTAAGCATGCTGAAGCATGAGTCTTTGAGAAGAGGCTTCTCAACATTTCATCCATATGTGAGACTGTGGTGGGGATCATTGGGAACATTTCTGGCCACTTTATAACTGCATCCAATACTACCAAGAAATTTGTCCCAATGAATGGTCCAGCAAAATCCACATGAATCCTCTGCCAGGGCAATGCAGTCATTCCCAGGGATGGAGAGATGCTGCTCTTGGCATCTTCTGGATGTGTTGGCAGCTGTTCAGCTGTTCTATCTGTTTATCTATCCCAGGCCACCAGGCAAAGCGTCGAACTCACACTTTCATTTTGACCATACCTAGATGACCGGCATGTAGCTCCTCCAGCACTTCAGCTCTCAGCGAGGATGGTACGACTCTCACTCCCCGTCAAGGGCAAATTCATCCCAGCGCTGGTAAAAATGGACAAACTGCGATTTCTGCTGCGCATTCCAGCCATTTTTGGTCACATGCAGGCCTTAGACAGTGTGGGGTCTTTTCTGGGTTTCCCTTTTTATCATCTCTCTGCTGAAATAGGGAGACTTTTGACTGAGCACTGGCCAATCAGCATTTGGAAGCTTGAGAAGATGTAGCTCACTCAGGTTCACCATCGAGTACATAAGGCACTGATATGTGGCACTTTGGTGTTTGAGCAGCAGCCAATCAGCGATTGAGATTGTTTGTCAAGAACAAATAAAAATAAGGCAGGGGCAAGCAGAGTGGCCAATGCTGGAGCAGATACTGTTGGAGTGGACAGAGTTAGAGTGATTATTTGAGGCTTTAGCAAGGTGAGGCCTGAGTGAGAGAAGGCAAAAAAAGCTGTAGGTAGACTTTTTATCCCAGTTTATTCATTGTTTCCTTCTCTTTTTATGCGGAGCTAGAACAGTAGAGATACCAGGCAGGATAATTGAATGGTCCTCCTGTGGAATGTGGGCAGGCAGGGAGACCTCCAGTGTTCCTGATGACTACACCTGCGAGAAGTGCATCCAGCTTCAAACACTCCACATTCAGGAGTTGGAACTAGAACTCTGGATAATTTGGGAGGCTGAGGAGGGTGATAGACAGGACATACAGAAAAGTGTAGGGCTCAGGGGATTGGGTGACAGTCAGGAAGGGAATGGGATTAAGCAGCAGTGCAGATTACCCCGTGGCCATCCCCCTGAACAACAGGTATACCACTTTGGTTACTGTTGGGGGCAATGGGGGTCGACCTAGCAGAGGAAAGTCACAGTAGTCAGGTTTCTGGCACTGAGTCTGACTCTGTGACTCAGAATAAAAGAGGGGAGCGGAGGCAAGCTCTGGTGATAGAGGATTCATTAGCTAGAGGAACAGAGAGGAGGTTCTGTGGATGAGAACAAGATTCCTGGATGGTATGTTACCTCTTGGATATCCATGGTCCAGGACATCTCAGATTGAGTCCTCAACGTTCTTAATTGGGAGGGTGATCAGTCAGAGGTCATGGTCCATGTAGGTACCAATGACAGGTAGAAAGAGTGATGGAGTTCTGCAAAGTGAGTTCAGGGAGTTAGGTGGTAAGTTAAAAGGCAGGACCTTCAGAGTTATGATCTCAGGATTGCTATCCATGTCACATGCTAGTGAGGCCAGTAATAGGAAGATTATACAGTTTAACACATGGCTAAGGAGCTGGTGTAGAAGGGAGGGCATTAGATTTTTAGATCATTGGGTTCTCTTCCAGGGAATGGAGAAGAGACCGTTTGCACCTGAACTGGAAGGGACTAATATCCCAGTGGGAAGCTTTGCTGGTGCTGCATGGGGTGGTTTAAATTAGAGTTGCAGGGGGATAGGAACCAGAGTGCCAGAACAGTTACTGGGGAGTTTGTGGAGACAGATGTTCTTAAGACCTCAGACAAAGTCGGGAATCAAAAGATTGAGCATGGTGCGACAAATGTTCTGAGCTGTGTATATTTCAATGCAAGAAGTATTAAAGGAAAGCCAGATGAACTCAGGGCATGGATCAACACATGGAATTATGATATTGTAGCCATTAGTGAGACTTGTTTGCAGGAGGGGCAGGGCTGGCAGCTCAATGTTTCAGAGCTCCATTAATTTAGGCATGACAGAGCAGGAGAGATTAAAGGAGGAGGGGTGATGTTACTAGTCGGGGAAGATGTCATGGCAGAGCTAAGTCAGGACAGTCTGCAGAACTCATCTAGTGAGGTGTTATAGGTAAAACTGAAAAATAAGAATGGTATGACTATATTAATGGGGCTATATTACAGACAACCTAACAGTCTGCAGGATTAGGAGGAATAAGTTCGTAGAGATCGCAAATTGTTGCTAGAAACATAAGGTTGTTATAGTAGGTGATTTTAACTTTCCACAAATTGACCGGGACTCCCATACTGTAAAAGAACTAGACGGGATAGAGTTTGTTAAACATGTTCAGAAAAGTTTCCTTAATCGGTACCTAGAAGTCCCAACAAGAGACTGTGCGATACTTGATCTGCTATTAGGGAATGAAACTGGGAAGGAGACAAAGTTTGTGTCAGGGAACACTTTTTATCTGGTGATCCCATATCCATTAGTTTCAAAGTAAATATGCAAAAAGATAGGTCTGGTCTGTGGGTTGCAATCCCAAAATGGAGAAAGGCCAATTTGGATGGTATCACAAAGGTTTTGGCAAGTGCGGATTGGAACAGGCTGTTTTCTGGCAAAGGTGTACTTGGTAAGTGGGAGGCTTTCAAAGTGAAATTTTGAGAGTATGAAGCTTGTATGTGCTTGTCAGAGTAAAGGGTAAAGATAACAGGTTTAGGAAACCTTTGTTTTCAAAAAATATTGAGGCCTTAGTTAAGAAACAAAAGGAGGTGCATAACAGGTATAGTCAGGTAAGAATAGATGAGGTACTTCTGGAGTATAAGAAATGCAAGAGAACACAAGAAAGAAATCAGGAGGGCTGAAAGAAGGCATGAGGTTGTTGTAATAGAGAAGGTGAAGGAGAACCCTTCTGCAAATAAATTAAGAGCAAAAAGATTGCAAGGGACAACACTGGTTCTCCAGAAGATCAGAATGGTAATCCATGTGGAGAACCAAAAGAGACAAGGGAGATCTTGAATGGATTTTTTTGCATCTGTATTTACCCGGGTGATATACACAGAGTCTATAGTAGTGAGGCAAAGCAGCATCAAAATCATGAACCCTATACGGATTACAGAGGAGGACATGTTTGCTATCTCGAGGCATATTAGGTTAAACAAAGGTGTCACCTCTGACACTATGGGAGGTAAGTGCAACAGTTGAAGGAGTCCTAGCAGAAATATATAAATCATCCTTAGCGACAAGTGAAGTACTAGAAGATTGGAGGATAGCTAATGTTGTTCTGCTGTTTAAGAAAGGCTCTAAAAATAAACCAGTAAATTATGAGCTGGTGAGCCTGTCATCAGTAATGGGAAAGTTATTGGAAGGTATTCTAAGGGACCGGATATCTGAGTATTTGGATAGATATGGACTGATTAGGGATAGGCAGCATGGCTTTGTGCCAATCTTTTTCAGTCTTTCAAGGAAGTTACCAGGAAAGTGAATGAAGATAAAGCAGTGGATGTTGTCAACATGGACTTTAGCAAGACATTTGTCGAAGTCCCATATAGGAGGTTGGTCAGGAAGGTTCAGTCGCTTGGCATTCAAGGTGAGGTAGTAAATTGGATTAGATATTGTCCCTGTGGGAGAAGCCAGAGAGTGGCAGTAGATGGTTGACTCTCTGACTGAAGACTTATACTCTGTGGTGTGCTGCCGAGATCTGTTGATGCTTGTCATCTATATCAATGATCTGGATGATAATGTGGTGAACTGGATCAGCAAAGCTGTGGATGACACCAAGAACGGGGGTGTAGTGGACAGCAAAGAAGAGCTTGCAGACTATCAGAGCTTGCAGCGGGATCTGGATCAGCTGGCAAAATGGGCTGAGAAGTGACAGATGGAATTTAGTACAGGCAAATGTGAGGTATTGCAGTTCGGTATGACCAACCAGGGTAGGTCTTACACAGTCAATGGTAGGGCATCAAGGAGTACGGTAGAACAAAGGGATCTGGGAATACTGGTCCATAATGCATTGAAATTGGTGGCACAGCTACATAGATAGGGTCATAAAGAAAGCTTTTGCCACATTGGCCTTCATAAATCAGAGGATTGAGTACAGGAGATGGCATGTTATGTTGAAGATGGTGAGGCCTAATTTGGAGTATTGTGTAGGTTTTGGTCACCTACATACATGAAGGTTATAAATAAGTTTGAAAGAGTACAGAGAAAATATACAAGAATGTTGCCAGGACTGGAGGACCTGATTTATAAGGCAAGATGTGAGTAGATTAGGACATTATTCCCTGGAATGTAAAAGATTGAGGGAAGCTTTGATGGGGGTATGCAAAATTATGAGGAGTATACTTTTTCCACTGAAGTTGAATGGGACTACAACTAGAAGTCATGGGTTAAGGATGAAAGGTGAAAGGTTTTTGGGAACATGAGGGGAAACTCCTTCACTCAGAGGGTCATGAGAGTATGGAATGAGCTGCCAGCACTAGTGGTGCATGCGAGCTTGATTTCAATGTTTAAGAGAAGTTTGGAGAGGTACATTGATTGTAGAAGTATGGAGAGCTATGGTCCCAGTGCAGGTCAATGGGACTAGGCATTTTAAATAGGTCGGGATGGACTAGATAGCTGAAGAGCATGATTATGTACTGTACTTTTCTATGAATCAATGACTTTCGATTTGCATTAGGGAGAATACATCAAGCGAAGTGTCTTGTAAATTTTTCAGGTATTTGCTTCTCCAAGGGCAAATGGGACATCTGCAAGGGTAATCAGCATTCCCACGATTAATTGTCCTCTTGAATTCAGTCTTCTAACAGTGTCCTCTAAGAAACAAGACATTCGTGCTGCTCCTGTTTGTGGAATTCCATACTGTGGATTCAAAATGGACACTAATGGTTGATGATCACTAACAAGGTTAAACTCTCTCCCACCCAACTACTGGTTGAAATGTTTTACACCCCAAACTAGACTCAAGGCCTCTCTGTAAATCTCTGCGTAGATTTTCTCTGCAGTCGTAAGAGAACATGATACAAAATCTAAGATGCATTCAATTCCATTACTCATAACATGTGATATGACTACATCTAAACCATAAGGCAAGGCCTCACAGGCAAGCTGCGCTGACGATGTGAGTGAACGTGTGAGTGCAGTGTCTGACTTCACCATTCACTTTGCCTTTTGGTAAGCCACTTCATACTGCTTTGTCCATTGCCATTTCTTACCAACCTGTAGTAATAAGTTCAAATGGTGGAGCTCAGGAGCCAGATTTGTCAGGAACTTGTTATATTAATTGATGAATCTTAAAAGGACCACAACTGTGACATGCCCTTTAGCCTTGGGGCATCCACCACCGCTTGAATTTCCTCAGCATACCAATGTAACCCTTGTGCAGCAATGGTGTGACCACAGTAAGTGATGCTTGTTTTAAAGAATTTACACTTATTTCATTGTGCTCTTGAGTTCATAATCTTCTAATCTTGATATTTTACAGATGTTCCTTTTCATCCTTACTGGTAACAATGATGTCATCCAGGTACCTGGTCCGTGGCTTTCTGCCATAGTGCAGGTGCAAATGCTACTCTGAAAATAAGAACATTATAGCAATAAAGCTCTTTCTGAGAGATTATGATGAGAAATACTTTGGACTCTTCTTCCATCTCCATCTGTAGGTATGCATCAGTTCAGTCCACTTTTCTGAAGTGTTTCCTTCCAGAAAGCTTTTCAAATATATCCTCTATCCTGGGCAGATGGCATTGATCTGCTTTCAGCACTAGGTTGATGATGACCTTAAAATCATCACAGATCCTGACAGACCCATCCTTCTTAGCCACTGGGATCACTGGCTTTGCCCATGGGCTCCACTCAACCTTTGAACGAATTCCTTCAGCCTCCATGCAATCCAGTTCACTGGGAACTTCATCATGGATGGCATAAGGAACTGGATTGCAAAACTTGGGCATTTTCATTTAACACTATTTTAGCACTGGTATGTTCGAGTTTTCCAATGCCATCCTTGGACACTTCTGTCGCATCATCCAGCACCTTCCTCAATTTGCTTTCAGTTGACTCTGTTGAAGGGGATAGGACATGCAAGCTGTGGATGGATCTCCAGTGAAGTTATAGTTGTCTCAGCCAATCACTGCCCCACAATGCTGGCCCTCCTGTTTTTATCACATAGGAGTCCAATGTGGCTTATTTGTTATTGTATTTCATTGTTACAAATGTCAATCCCACAGGAATTACCTTTTCTCCTGTGTAAGTTCTTAGTTGGGATATCCACAGGCCTCAGCTCAGTATCTTCCAAATACCATTCAAACTCATTTTATAGAGTAACAGAAATAGCTGAACCAGTGTCCAATTAAATTTTAATTCATTTGCTGTTCACTTCTGGTCTAAGCCATATTGCTTGTCTATTGTTAATTTTCACATTGTAAATATTACGGCTACTCAGCCCAGTGTCACTCTCATGGTTATCAGATTTTTCAACAACACCATGCAGATTAGTGGTCTTTTTGAAACTGCTACTTGACGTTTTATCTTTTTCTCTTCTCTGTGCATCCATTGATTTTTGTCCCCCAGACGATCTTTTTATTTGTCCTATTTTGTTGCATTTTCTGAAGTTTTATACCTGCATTGGTCTGGTGTGTGTGAGCCCCCGTCACAATGGTAACACAATTTGTTCAGCCAGGCTGGTTTCTGTTTAGACGCTGCGATTCTGTTCATGCTCACTTTTCATGTAAGTTTCCATGGATACAGCATATGAGTTGTACTTCAGTTAGGAGCCACTTTTGAATGCTTTCTTGTAAGATTCTTCAAACTGAGTGATCTCTCAGTGCATCATTAAGCCCATCACTGAACTGACAATGCTCGATTTCTTCAATTCAGCCAGATAAAATGAAATGGACACCCCTTCATTTTGATTCTGCTTATGAAACCAAAAGTGTTCTGCAATCAGAAACAGCTTCAGTCCTAAATGTTTCTGCATTACGATCACAATATCAGCAAAGCTCATTTCGGCTGGTTTGATGGGAGACATCAAACTTCTCAGCAGCCTGTATGCTCTTCCACCAATTCAACTCAGCCAAACTGGCATTTATTTTTCATCAGCTATTCCATTTGCTTTAAAATACTGCCCAATTTTTTTCAGTATTCACCTCCCAGTTACCTGTTGTGCAATCAAACATGTCTATCTTACCGATATGAACAATATCTTTGCTTTTTATCTATTTATTATTATTATCACCCGGTACTCACCAGTTATGCACCCATGAACAACTCTCTCCCCTTCAGAACAAAAAAGGCACCTTATTTTAAACTCAAACATCTCTCTTTTCCCTTTTAAGACAAGAGATGATTTCTTTTAACTCAAAACACTCGCTGCACTTCAAAAGGTAGTTAGTCATTTCAAGTTCATTTCAAAACTACCTTGATGTCACTATTATGTTCTGTTACTCCAAAACATAAAATTAATTGAAAGAAAAATGTGGGAACCTGGGATAACTCATGTATGTTTTGTTTTACTTTAGCGAGGCACGCATCTACGATGTGCTGGTGTAATGACATTCACCATTCATGTACTTTTACATATAACCTGTAATTAATTATGTAAGCAAACAGAGGATGCTTAATCAAACAGTATATATTTTTGAGGCCTGAGGTAGAAAGAGATGAGTTACTAACTTAAAACTTTTTGTATAATTACTCAAAGAGTTGAACTGCACGTGCATATAATGAGAGCTGTATAACTCATCTTCTTCTACTTTAGGCCATGAACTTATCAATCACCCCTGCTGTGGACCACTTTCTGGAGGTCCAAGATGCCGACTTCTACAAAGAAGGGATCTGTATGCTCCACGCTCCATTGGACTAAGTGTGTAAGTGTAGGAGGGAACTATGTTGAAAAATAAATGTACTAGGTTTTCTAAAATTGACTCCTTCTACCTTAGGCCACGAACTTATCAATCACCCCTCGTACTCTACACTCTCTTGTTAATTCTTTCCAAATTATAACCAGGATATTATGTGCAGGTATCCAAAGGAGCTGGAAGTTGACTTTAACTCCCTCGCTCAGCATCTCACTAGAGAACTACCTGAACCTTTATCACCCACCTGAGAAGTCCAAACTATATTATAATTTCATCTGAGCTAAAATGAGCTAAATTTACATAATTTCTAGAGCAGTACTGACTCAATGTTGAATCACCAAGAAAACATGACCTAAAAACATTATTATTAACTGTAATTTCACAACTTCAGGATTAATAAATATGAATTAATATGATCCATGTTATAAAGTAACTTCAGTAACTACAATTTTAATGAATGAACAATTAAGGCTAATTTACTTTGCTGTAAATCAGCATATAAAGGTGCAAGTATTAACATACTCCTGGCTGGCGTTCAGTCCCTGGACAATAAGCTGTGCGAACTGAGAGCCAGAATCTCCCATCAGCGGGAAACGAAGGAATGTAATGTTTTATGATTCATGGAGACCTGGCTGACAGAGGAGATATCAGATCATGCCATCGAGCCCTCTGGGCGGACAGATCTTAAAACCTCTCTGGAAAGAGGAAAGGGTAAAGGAGATGGGGTATGCTTCATGGTCAATAGTGCTTGATGCAACTCCCAGAATACTCATGCCCTCAAATCCTTTTGTTCCCCAGATCTAGAGTACCTGGTGCTGCTGTGTGGACCTTACTGGCTGCCTGGGGAGTTCACAGCTGTTATTATCACAGCTGTACATATTCTGCTGCAGGGAGATACTGACCTGGCTCTCAAGGAACTGTACAAGACCATCAGCACCCTGGAGACTGCACACCCAGAGGCTGCCTTCATCGTCACCGGTGACTTTAATAGAACATCACTGTCTAAAGTCTCTTTGAAGTTTTGTCAACACATCCAGGTGAGCACATGAGGAGACAGCATACTCAACCACTGCTACTCTCCCTTCTGCACCACCTACAAAGTCCCACCGTTTGGAAAGTCGGATCACTCTTCCATCTTGCTTCTGCCGATGTACAGGCAGAAGATGAAACTAGAGGCGACCAAAGTTAAAACCGTCCACTGTTGGTCCGACCAATCGGTCTCCATGCAACAGGACTGCTTTGATGACGCCAACTAGAACGTCTTTCATGATGAGGATGTCTCCGAGTTCACGGAAGGGGTCATGAGCTTCATCCAGAAGTGCATCGAGGATGTTGTCCCCCAGAAATCGGTCAGGGTCTTCCCAAACCAGAAACCATGGATTAACAGTTGCATGCAAGCAGCACTAACCACACAATACAGAGCTTGCATTGCTGGTAATCAGCAGGAGCTCAAGAAATGCAGCTACGATCTGCGCAAAGTCATCAAGGCAGTGAAATGACAATACAGGGACAAGATTCAGACACAACTCTCCACCAACAACACACGCAGCTAATGGCAAGGTCTGCACACCATCACAGACTTTGAAGCTAAGCTCAGTGAACATTGCTTCTCTCCCAGATGAGCTAAATCTTTTTTACTCTCGGTTCGATGTTGCCAACACTGAGCCCCCGAGGAGAGCCGCTGAAGCGACCTGCACCTCCGTCACCTCTGAGGCCGAAGTACGCAAGTGTTTCCAACAAGTGGACAGTCGTAAGGCTGTGGGACCAGACGGCATCCCGGGGCGGGTGCTCAGGATGTGCACGACAGAACTGGCAGGTGTGTTTACAGATATTTTTAATCTCTCCCTCTCCCAATGTAGAGTGCCCTCCTGCCTCAAAGCACCCACCATTGTCCCTGTACCTAAAAAGACCAAGGTAACATGTCTGAACAACTGGCGTCCTGTCGCACTCACCTCAATAATAAGCAAATGCTTTGAGAGGCTGGTCAAGGATTACATCTGCAGCATGCTACCACCCACACTGGACCCCCTACAATTCACCTACTAACACAACTGATCGACAGACGACACAATAGCCACAGCTCTCCACACCGTCCTTACACATCTGGAGAAGAGGGATGCTTATGTGAGAATGCAGTTCTTGGACTACAGTTCAGCTTCAACACTATAACTCCGTCCAAGCTTGACAAGAAGCTCAGAGACCTCAGCCTTCACCCTGCCTTGTGCAGCTGGATCCTGGACTTGCTGTCAGATCGCCAGCAGGTGGTAAGAGTGGGCTCCCTCACCTCCAACCCTCTGACCCTCAACACAGGAGCCTCTCAGGGCTGTGTTCTAAGTTCCCTCCCTTACACACTGCATACCCACAACTGTGTTGCCACCCACAGCTCCAATCTGTTAATTAAATTTGATAACAGTACTACATTGATTGGCCTAATCTCAAATAATAACGAGGCAGCCTACAGAGAAGAAGTCGTCACCCTGACACAGTGGTGTCAAGAAAACAACCTCTCCCTCAATGTCACAAAAACAAAGGAGCTGGTTGTGGACTACAGGAGGAATGGAGACAGGCTAACTCCTGTTGACATTGATGGATCTGGAGTTGAAAGAATGAACAGTTTTAAGTTCCTCAGTTTAGACATCACCAAGGATCTCACGTAGTCTGTACATACCGGCTGTGTGGTGAAAAAAGCACAACAGCATCTTTTTCACCTCAGACAGTTGAAGAAGTTTGCTAGGGGTCCCCAGATCCTAAGGACTTTCTACAGAGGCACAATTGAGAGCATCCTGACTGGCTGCATCACTGCCTGGTATGGGAACTGTACCTCTCTTAATCGTAGGACTCTGCAGAAAGTAGTGTGGTCAGCCCAGCACATCCGTAGATGTGATCTTCCCACTATTCAGGACGTTTACAGAGACAGGTGTGTAAAAAGGGCCTGAAGGATCATTGGGGACCCGAGTCACCCCAACCACAACCTGTTCCAGCTGTTACCATCCGGGAAACAGTACTGCAGCATAAAAGCCAGAATGAACAGGCTCTGGGACAGCTTCTTCCACCAGGTCATCAGATTGATTAATTCACGCTGATACAATTGTATTTCTATGCTATATTGACTGTCCTGTTGTACATACTATTTATTACAAATTACTATAAATTGTGCATTGCACATTTAGACCGAGACGAAGAGATTTTTACTCCTTATGTATGTGAAGATTGTAAGTAATAAAGTCAATTCAGTACAGTGATCACAGTCCAAGTTAATTACATTTTTTACTGTTTAATCACAATATAAGAGAAGTCTAACTAATAGCTTCGCCTTTATGTGGACATAAACAATTTTGCCCTAATGCGTGTGTTGCATCCCAATTCCGACTCTAGGATGGAAGTATGGTACGAAGATGATGAACAAGGAGAGTTTACTTTAGTTCATCCCACTTTTCATAGGAGTACTAATATCCCAGGTCACCTTTAGGTAGTTGTACAAATAGTTCAAAAACTTACCATTCTCTGGAAAGGTAATCTGAGACTCAGACAGTGGGTAGAGCAGATGTTGGCATATTTTCCCGTCTTTTCTAAGTATAGCTCCCATTCCCACTGAATTTTAAAAGAGAAGATGGTTCCTGCTTCTTTTGTGTTACATTTAACAAAAAGTCTGATGCAGGACGGGGTAAGATGTGAGCTATTTCTGTCATAGTCAGACTCTCTGAAGCTGAGCTTCTAAAATTAAGAAAAGAAGAAAGAATTGCATGCTTGGAAACACAAGCACTACAATATAATTAACTTAAAATCTATCTATAGCAAAATAAACTGAAAAGTCTATCTTGGTGGCCTCTGTGATTTGCAGAGATAATCTGTAGGGACTAACAACTCTGTGGCTCAGCGGTTTGGATTAATTCGGTCTCCAGCTCTCCTCAGTATTCAGTTCAAGTCTGATGAAATATCTTTGATCTGAGACTTGAATTTTTCTTCTTTCTCCACAGGTGCTGCCTGACTTGTGGAGAGCTTCCAGCATCCCCCTGCAAGTTGGCACAATTCAGACAGAACATGGAGAGAATCCCCGTCAATCACAATCCTTCAACATAAAGAGCCTACTTAACGAATCAAAATGCTCTTCGTTGTCAGAACTCCAATAAAGGATGCCTGTTATGGAAAAGGATTCTGAGAACTCTCAGTCAATTTCAGATATCTCAACTGAGGGGCAGTCTGTGGTGGGACAGAGAGACAGGTGTCCAAGGCACCTCCCACCCCATACATCTTGTGACTACACCTTCTAAAGTATTCTTTACATACACAGGTGTAGTCCTTGTGCAAATGAGCAAAAGAATAGGAATTTGTAAGCGCGAACTGAAAGGCCAGGCAGGGCTGGTGTTTGAAGTGACAGGCGATTTATTCAACTGGTGTGCATCAGGAAACCAGTTAAAGCTGATCTTCCGAGCGTGAATTTGATACAGCTTTTATATTGTCAGTTGATGAGATTATGCAACATTGATTAACAGTAAAACTAGTTCTTGATAACAAAATGGTGTTACAGAAAGGCTTACTTAAGTGGCAGTGTTTATAATTTGCTGCTCCACTGTGAAGTCTCTTCAAGGGATGCCTACCCTGAAGAAGTTTATATCTTCTCTTCTCTACGAGCCCCTCTCACTGCTCCCATCTGTGATCTCAGCTGCTCTGTGACCCTTCAACCCTGTGCTCACCCAGACATGCTACCACAGCATTCTTCTCCAGCCCTTTACCTTCCCCACCCACCTGGCTTCACCTATCACCTTCTAGTTAGTCCTCCCTCACCTCCTCCCGACTTTCGATTCTGGCAGCTTCTCCCTTTGTTTCCAGTCCTGAAGAAGGGTATTGACCCAAAATGTTGACTGCTTATTAATTTCCACAGATGCTGCCTGACCTGCTGAGTTACTCCAGCACTTTGTGTGTGTTGTTAGTTAACAGTGAAATCAAATTTCTATTACAACAATGTGTGCATTCTATAACATAATTAATGAAGTTCCTGAAACTTGGGTGTTGTCACTGCTACTTTCCATGCCTCCACTTTGAAACTTTGTCTGTGGTTCTGCATTATCACAAAAGCACAATCCACATTCCTAGTTACTCAATATTAGCCTTGCTATTCTTTCCCCTACAAAGGAAATAGTGAGCTAGCACCAGAGAAATATTTACTGCCATATGAAAATTATGCCACACATAAAATTAAGCATGTGTACATCACAAGGCTGTGCTTTGCTCCTTGCTCTACTCACTTTATACTTATGACTGTGAGGCTAAGCACAGCTCGAATGCCATATTTAAGTTTGCTGATGACACCACGGTTGTTGGCCGGATCACAGGTGGTGACAAATCAGCATATAGGAGGGAGGTTGAAGATCTGGCTGAGTGGTGCCACAACAACAACTGCTCACTCAATGTCAGCAAGACAAAGGAGCTGATTATTGATTCAGGAGAAGGAAACTGGAGGCCCACAAGCCAGTCCTCGTCAGGGGGGGTCAAAGGTGGAGAGGATCAGCAACTTTAAAATTATCATTTTGGAGGATATTTCCTGGATCCGGCACGAAGGGCCATTATGAAAAAAAACATGGTAGTTCCTCCACTTCGTTAATAGTTTGCAAAGATTCAGCATGATATTTAAAACCTTCTATAGTTGTGTGGTTGAGAGTATATTGATTGGTTGCATCATGGCCTGTTATAAAAACACTAATGCCCCTTCATGGAAAGTCCAACAAAAACTAGTGGATACAGCCCAGTCCATTACTGATAGAACCATCCCCACCACTGAGCACGTCTACGCAGACCGCTATCACAGGAAAGCAGCGTACCTCATCAAGGACCCACACCATCCAGGTCATGCTCCCTTCTCACTGCTACCAGCAGGATAAAAGAAACAGGAGCCTCGGGTTCAGGAATAGCTATTACCCCTCAACCATCAGGCTCTTGAACCAGTGGGGATAACTTCACTCAACTTCACTTGCCCCATCACTGAACTGTTCTCACAACCTGTGGACTCATTTTCAAAGACTCATCCTCTCATATTCTCATATTCCCAATTTTTATTGTTTATTTATTATTGCTGTTATTATTTTTCTCTTTTGTTTAGGCACAATTGTTGTCTTTTGCACATTGACTACTTGTCTGTCCAGTTGGGTGTGATCTTTCATTGATGCTGTTATGGTTCTTGGATATAATGAGTATGCCCACTTAAAATGTATCTTAGGGGTGTATATGGTAACATACATGTATGTACTTTAATAATAAATTTACTTTGAACTTTAAACCTTGAATATCATATATCTTAACCATATAACGATATAACAATTACAGCACAGAAACAGGCCATCTCAGCCCTTCTAGTCCGTGCCGAACTCTTACTCTCACCTAGTCCCACTGACCTGCATTCAGCCCATAACCCTCCATTCCTTTCCTGTCCATATATCTATCCAATTTAACTTTAAATGACAACAACAAATCTGCCTCAACCACTTCTGCTGGAAGATCATTCCACACAGCTACCACTCTCTGAGTAAAGAAGTTCCCCCTCATATTACCCCTAAACTTTTGCCCTTTAACTCTCAACTCATGTCCTCTTGTTTGAATCTCCCCCACTCTCAATGGAAAAAGCCTATCTATGTCAACTCTATCTATCCCCCTCATAATTTTAAACACCTCTATCAAGTCCCTCCTCAACCTTCTACGCTCCAAAGAATAAAGACCTAACTTGTTCAACCTTTCTCTGTAACTTAGGAGATGAAACCCAGGCAACATTTTAATAAATATCCTCTGTACTCCCTCAATTTTATTGACATCTTCCCTATAATTCAGTGACCAGAACTGTACACAATACTCCAAATTTGGCCTTAGCAATGCCTTGTACAATTTCAACATTACATCCCAACTCCTATACTCAATGCTCTGATTTATAAAGGCCAGCATACCAAAAGCTTTCTTCACCACCCTATCCACATGAGATTCCATCTTCAGGGAACTATGCACCATTATTCCTAGATCCCATTTATAGGTTACCCATTTGTAGGTTATTACTATTTCATTTTAAAGTTATTTGATGTTTTGCCCTGATCTGAGGACTTCTAAGGCATTTTACAAAGAGCAAAATTATTTCATGGTTGTTCAATCATGGAGGCAGAATAACACTTTATATTTTCTTGTTACTTTCTAGTTTGGACATATTTTTGACAATAGTTTGACAAATGTTTCAAGCCTAATTCAGAGAGCAAATAGACAGTGTCAGTGAAAACAGTAGGCCAAAATCCTGAACTTATGCATTTCACATGATACATTATCACATTATTTCCTACAGGCTCCCTTTTATTTGAGTGCTGTGGCTTCAGATCCTGCAGCCTGCTCGCACCGGGCTCTCAGAAATGATGAATCAATTTGACGCATTTCCTTTTTCTCATTTAAATGGTGATTGTTTGTTAAAACGTGTAAAGTTCAGCAGCTCCACTCACTTCCTTCCTTACTGGTTACAGACCTTAAGGACCTTAATGGAAATTTGACCCTTCAATAAAAGGTTTGAACTTAAGAGATGGTATTCATAATTTAAACATGATTCCAACTCCAGAATTGAAAATATACCTAAAAGAGAGTTTGTGAATGCAGAGGTTGAAGTTGATTGATGCCACTGGGTATACTTTGTTTAGTAACTCTAATGGGAGCACATTTTAAAATCTTCAGCAAACTCCATTACCTTGTGATGACTGCATGGCAACGACACATTCATCAGTTTTGTAGCAATGCAGAGAAAGGACCCATACTATTTGTCAATATTAGCACTTTCTTGGCAGTATAGAAGAAATAGAACCAGGTGTCAACCACTTAATCTCTAGAGTTTACCCAAATTTTCATTTGTGATTATGACATATCTTTTATCTTTCCTACACTAATCTCTTATCTCATGATCCTCAATGTCTGAAAATTTAGTGATTCTTCTTTTGAATGTGCTCACAACCAAAGAATCATTAGCCTCCTATTGAAAAGACTCCTTTTCATCTCTATGTTGAATAGTAAGTTGCTTATGATCACTAATTCTAGACATCCCAGCCAAGGAACACATCATTACTACATTTACTCTCTCAAACTCTGTATGAAGTTGTGTGTTTCAGTGAGATTACTTTGCAGACTTCTAAATTCTGGAGAGTATGGGCCAAGTCTGCTTAATCTCTCCTCAATGGACACCCTCCCTCCCCACCCCACCCCCAATATTCATCCCAGAAACCAATCTGCTCAACCTTCATTGCATTCCCTCCATTCCAAGTATGTCTGTCCTTACCTAAGGAAAATAGCTCACTAATTCCTTTGCTTCCTCAGGAGGCTAAGGAAATTCAGCAGGTCCCTATTGACCCTTACCAGTTTTTATCAGCGCCCCATAGAAAGCATCCTTTCTGGATATATCACTGCTTAGTGTGGCAACTGCTTTGCACGTGACTGCAAGAAACTGTAGAGTCTCCTGTCTGCTTTAGAGGGTGTTTCTTTCCACCTTTGTTATGCTTTACGAAGGGAGCTAAGGAAAGTGAGATCAAAAGTTAAAATATCCACACCACCACCAAGAGGAGACACAACATTGAATTTCCACCGGCATTTCATAAATCAGTTTCACCCTCTGGAAGTTCCAAACCTTATCTTCCCTGGACACCTTCCCCTTCTGTGATCACAGTCGGGACTCTTTCCTCAGTATTACATCTTGGAGGCATGGTCGGAGGATTGTGTTAATTTCCCTTCCATTCATTCACTCTCAGTAAGTTAAATTTGAAAACTTTTGTCTTCAGCAAACTCCGACATGTCAGCGTAACTGGAGTCAATGAGGTTCCTGCACACAGTCTGTTGAAGCAACAATGTGTGATGAACGACATTTCCTACTGCAGCATCAACAGAGTCTTGCAGCTTCAAAAGTCAGCCAGAGCAACAGATACACACGTATATGTTGTTCTCATCAAAGTCCGCACAAGACATGCCTTAAAATGGTTAAAAACAAAGCTACTAACCATCCTCTTAAATTAAACATTTGAGAATATTATCAAATATATTTTAGGACAAGAAATGACTGGAATTGAATAAATTTCTAGCCGTACATTCTGAGTTTGGACTCAGATTTTGACTGGAACTCCTTAGTGTTTATAGATTCACAGTATTCATCACAGTATATAACATAGATTGGGTATAGAGTCGAAATTTATTTATATCTGTGTTTGCACAGTTTGTTGCTCATTGATCCTGTTTCAGTTACTGTTCTATAGATTTGCTAAGTATGCCCACAGAAAAAGAATCAGGGTTGCATGTGGTGACATGCATGCACTCCGATAATAAATGGTACTTTGAACTTTGAAATCCTTTGCTATAGCAAGGGTTTTAGAACAAGTGCCCTTTAAGCATTATAATTGCACCTTCCTCAACCAACTCCTCTGACAGCTTGATCCACATGCCCATGTGTGGAAAACTTACCCTCTGATCCCTCTCTATCTCTATTTTCTCTGCTTAAGCCTTTACCCTCTCCTTCTAGACTCAGCTGCCCCAAGGAAATGACTGTGACCATCTACCCTATCTACAGTTTTCATCGTTTTATAAATTCACTAAGGTAATACCGCAAACTCCAGTGAAAATAAATGCAGCGTTTCTTCACTTGAAATAACTCTCTTCATTCTGTCCTGCACTACACAAAATAGCAACTTAATGTTTAGTGCAATTACAACACAAAGCCCTAACTCATATGCAATGCCTCAGCCTATGAAGGCAAGGGGACTGAAGACCTTCACTACCACATCTGCTTTGGTCTGGTAGGTCAGATCACACGGGATTCAGGGTGAGCTGGCCAATGGTTTCAAAAGTGGAAGGGATCAGAGGGAGTTACTGGAGGGTTGTTTTCTGATTGGAGCAAAACACACAGAATGCTGGAGGAACTCAGCAGGCCAGGCAGCATCTATGGAGAGGAATAAGCAGTTGATGTTTCAGGCTGAGACCCTTCATCAAGACGGGAAAGAAAGGAGGAAGAAGCCAGTACAAGAAGGTGGGGGAGGGGAAGGAGCACGAGCCGATGGGTGATAGGTGAAACCAGGTGGGGTGGTGGGGATGGCAGATAAGGCAAGAAGCTGGGAGGTGATAGGTGGAAGAAACAATGGGCTGAAGAAGAAGGGATCTGATATGAGAGGAGAGTGGACCAAAGAGAAAAGGAAGGAGGAAGGGCACCAAAGGGAGATGAGGGGTAAGTGGAGGGCCAGAAAGTGGATTGTAAAAAAGAGAGAAAGGGAGGGGGAGAAATTACCAGCAATTAGAGAAATTGATGTTCATTCCATCAGGTCAGAGGCTTCCCTGGTGGAACATGAGGTGCTGCTCCTCCAACCTGACTGTGGCCTCATCATGACAGTAGAGAAGGCCGTGGACTGACATGTTGGAATGGGAATGGGAAGTCAAATTGAAATGGCCACTGGGAAATTCTGCCTTGTGTGGTGGATGGAGTAAAGGTGCTCGACAAAGCAATGCCCCAATCTAGATTGAGATTCACAGATGCAGAGGACGCTGCATTGAGAGCACAGGGTACAGCTGATCACCCCAACAGGTGTCTCCTCATCTGGAAGGACTGCCTGGGGCCCTGAATGGTGGTGAGGGAGGAGGTGGAGGGGCAAGTGTAGTACTTGTCCCACATGCATGGATAGGTGCCAGGAGAGGGATCAGCGCGGAGAGACAAGTGGACCAAGGAGTCACACGGAGAGCAATTTCTGCAGAAAGTGGAGAGTGGGGGATAGGGAAAAATGTGCTGAGTGGTTAGCGTGCCATTGTAGATGGTGAACATTATAGACAATGGTATGCTGAATTCGGCACCTGCCCATCATCTCCCTCCGGTGCTCTTCCTCCTTCCCATTCTGACATGGTCCACTATCCTCTCCGATTAGATGGTATGAGGTGCTTGCCGATGACGTGTGAGATTACGGCTTGAAGTTGTTTATAGTTCTAGTTGCCCAGCAACAGGATGGATGGCATTGTGCTGGGAAGGCTGGAGCAATGAGTCACCAGGATGTGACTGGGACTGAAAGGCTTGAGATATAAGGAGAGATTGGACAGGTTGGGGCATTTGTTCCTGGAGCAAAGAAGGCTCCGGGATGACATTTTGGAGGTTTATAAGTCATGAGGGACATTGAACCCTCATATATATGTATTTGCAATAAGCCTAACTTTAGTAAATGAGATGGACAGTTTCAGTCTTTCTCCTGGGGGGGGCGGTTGAAACCAGAGAACACAGACTTATGGTGGTGGAGGGGAGATATTAAGGGAATATGAGAGGTAGCTTCTTCACACAGAGAATGGTCACTGCGTGGGACAAGCTGCCAGAGAAATGGCTGTAACGTTTAAAGGGCATTCAGACAGGTAGATGAATGGGAAAGATTTATAGGAATAGGTGTCATACAAAGGTAAATGAGACTAGCTCAAATTTGCACCATGGTTGGTGGGGATATGTTGGGCCAAAGGACCAGTTCTCATGCTATATAACTAAATACTTTATGACCTGTGTCACATGTTTATGAAGCTGTGGACGTGCACCTCAATGACCCTCTGTTGTCATTTACTCCATAAGTTCTGACAGAATATGATGTTCCAAAATGACTCTCACTTGTCTGGATAAGCCTCCAATAGCCACTGCTCTACCCAACTTTTCATCTACATCTCACTCTATCCTTCGACACCATTCTTTTCTGTCAATAACTCAGCCATTTTCCACATCCGTCTGTAAACGTTCTCATCCAAGTCATTTAAATTGTGGCAAACAACAAAGGTGCTAACAGCAGCCCCTGTCACAGAGTTTGGTAAGACAGACTGCTCTCCACCACCACCCTCTGCCTCCTATCACCCAATGTCCAGCACACCTTGGATCCTTTGCCCCTCTGGACCAGCCGACATGTGGATTCGGACAAACCTCCACAGATGTTCAGTGGAAAGCATTCGAACTGGCTGCATCACAGCCTGGTATAAGATCATAGAGTCATAGAAAAGTACAGCACAGAAACAGGCCCTTTGGCCCATCTAGTCCATGCCGAGCCATTTAAACTGCCTATTCCCGTCAACCTGAACCTGTAACTGAACCATAGCCCTCCATAAACCCTGCCATCCATGTATTTATCCAAACTTCTCTTAAACATTGAAATCAAGCCTGCATGCACCACTGTGCTGGCAGCTCATTGCACACTGTCACCACCCTCTGAGTGAAGAAGTTTCCCCTCATGTTCCCCTTAACATTTTCACCTTTCACCCTTAACCTAGGACCTCTAGTTGTAGACCCACCCAACTTTGTAGAGTGGCCGAGGAGTCCCTTCCACACTGGCTGCAGATGAAGGAAAAAGGTCATTTAGTTAGGGCGGCCCTTTCCCTCCGCTCAGCTCTCAGGGTAACCAGCTCATTGATGTGGGCACTTTCTGCTCTTTGCACACCTTTCTGAACTGCCTGGTTGTCCGCTATGTCCTCCCAGCTGTTCTCTTCGATGTTGACCAGCTTCAGGTCCTGTTTGCAGGCGCTCTTGAAGCAAAGCCGTTGGCGACCAGCTGGGCGTGTGCCCTCTGCCAGGTGCCCGTTCTGCAGGTCTTTTGGGACTCAACCAGAGCCCATTCGCCTGACCTGTCCTAACTATCAGAAACGCTTCAGCCTGTGGCGGGCGAACATGAGGGGATGCCTGCACGTTGTAACACCTCGGTATTAGTGGCTCTGTCCTGAGACAACGCAGGTGAAAGCTGTCCAGTTTTGTCTTTTGAGGAGCGTAGACTGTCCAGGCTTCACTGCTATAAAAGAAGGCCTGGTACACACACAGCTTGGTGTTTGCTTTCAGATAGTTGTTGCTCCACACTCTCTTGTTCAGCCTCGACTTGACAGCTGCAGCCTTGGCTATTCTGTTGCTCAAGAGAAAGAGAGTTTGTGGTGGTTGACCCAAGACCGGTGAAGGAGTCAACCACTTCTAGAGTGTGACCATTGATGGTGATGGATGGGAGGGAGTCAGTGTCCTGGACCATAGCAATGGTCTTCTTCAAGCTGATGGTCAGCTCGAACTTCTTGCAGGTATGACCCAGGTGGTCGATGAGATCCCGCGGTTGGGCTTCTATGTGGGAAGTCAGCACTGTGTCAGTAACCAACAACAGCTCGCGAATGAAGACATCTTGGATCTTGGTCTAGGAGTGAAGGCGAGCAAAGTTGAAGAGTTTGCCGTCAGCTCTGGAATGTAGGTAGACACCCTCAGTGCATCCCCCAAAAGTATGCCAAAACAACACGGAGAAGAAGGTGCCAAAGTGTGCTGGTGCCAGAACACACACTTACTTTACTCCACTTCTCACTGGGAAGGCTTCTGAGCTTGCACAGTTAAAACAGACAGTACTATACATACAGTATCTTCATGGAAGGAAGTGATCAGTTCTGGAGGGCAGCCTATCTTCTGAGTAACCTGAAGAGCCCACTTCTGCTGACCAGGTCGAACACTTTTGACATGTCAATGAATGCAATAAAGGGTGGTTTATGCTGTTCTCAATATTTCTCCTGCAGCTAGCAAGTGAGAAGATCATCTCCACAGTGGAACTGCCTACTCTAAAACCACACTGCAACTCTGGGTCAACACCTTGAGCAAGGCACCTCTGCTGTGCCAAAATGACTTGGGCAAAGGCATTTCTCATCTTGCTGAGGAGGGAGATGCCGCAGCAGTTCTTACACTCACTGCAGTCGCTGTTGCTCTTGTACAAGGTGACGATGTTGGTGTCTTGCGTGTCTAATGGTACTCAAAATACTACAGCAATATTAGATACACAGCACTACTCCCTGCTTAGCTATAAACTCCAACTCAATATAGAATGCACCTCAATTATATGCACAGTGTACTATATCATACAATTGCTATACAGACTCCACAGCATGGTAAATTTTTAACTTGTCCCATTCAGGCTTAAATATTAAGCTGCTATGAAGGCTTTCTTACTCTTGCAGGATAGCATCTTTCCAGACAGGAGAGGTTACTCTGCTTGGCAGGTGAAACATGGGTGACTGTGAAAACAATCTTAGTTTCTGGGGCCTCATCTGTGGCGGTTGTAGGATTTGGCTCTGAGGTTGCAGTTCTGACAGCTCGGGACACCTTTCGTCTCCTTATCTTTCTTTTTCTCACCTTCCTTTTCCTTCATTTTGTTTCTTGTGAGTATCTCTGAACTTCCTAATTTCTCAAGGAATTAGGATTAGTTTATCCTCTTCCATTTCCATAGCACATGTCATCGTCCTCCTTTTTTTCCTTTTTCTTCTTTCTAGGATGTGCAGCTTGATCTTGGGAAGGGGCATTGAGTTCATTGGAGTATTCCCTCATTAATCTTTCTGTCGCTCCCTTTCCAATCCAATCTCTCCCCTTGGTTTCGTCAGCCTCATCATCTGATGAATCTACTGTACTTATAACTCCATTGACTCCTTTCTTTCAGCCTTCCATTCGTCCAGCTTGGCTTTGGTCTTTGCATCTACTTTTACAAGCAGCCACTTGAAGTTCATGCAATAACCTTAATGCACGCAGAGTAGATTCTGGTTCTTTGTATTCACAAAAGCTGAATGCTTGCTAATTTCCTTAAGCTCCTTGAACTCCCTTCTAGCTTAAAACTAAGCCACATTTCACAAGTAACTGCCTGATGAACAGTATCAGAAGCTTTCGCAGATATGTTGCCTATAAAAACTGTTGTAGTCAGACCACTGCTTCTGTCACTTCCATAATTCCTCTGAGCAGCATGGTCCTTCCTTGGACCAATGTGCTTTCCAAGCAGAGACACAGAGGTTGGCACCAACATCCGTTTGCCCTCTGTTGGGCAACAGTCCATGGTGCACAGCATGGACACAGTTGTGGCATCGTCCAGTACTTTTCTTAATTCACTTGTTTAGATTCTATTGCAAGGGATGTGACATCCAATAAAGTTGTCATTGTCTCAGCCACTCATGACCCCACAATGCTGGCCCTCCTGTTTTTTTTAACACATATAAGCCCTATGTGGCTTGATGGTTGTTGTACTTCACTATTATACATGGCATTCCCACAGGAGTTACCTTTTCTCCAGTATAAGCTCCAAATTGGATATCTGCAGGCTTCAGTTCTGTATCTTTGAAATGTTGTTCAAGCTCATTTTGTGGAATGACTGAAGCAGCTGAGCCAGTGTCCAATTCCATTTTAATTAATTTACTGTTCACTCTGGTGTAAGCCACATTGCTGGTATATTATTCATTTTCACATTGTAAATCTCAAGGCTAACCAGTCCTACGTCACTCTCATCATTATCAGATTTTTCATCAACAGTATGCAACTTGACTTTTTATCTTATTCTATTCTCTGCACAGTCTACTTACTTCTGTCTGCCCAACATGCTCTTAGTATGTGTCCTACTTTGTTGCATTTTCTGCAATTTCACCTTTAAACCTGCATTGGTCTGGTGTATGTGAGCCCCTTCCACATCAGTAACACAATTTATTTGGCCAAGCCCGTTTCTGTTTAGACATTCATTCCTAACCGTAATTCAATTGCATCTCCGTATGCTGTTACCATTGATACAGCAATTTCAACTGCTCTTTTAAATGTATGTTGTGCCCCAGTAAGGAGGTTTTTTAAATGCTTTCTTATAAGATTCCACAAACTAAACAACCTCTCATTACATTATTAAGCCATTACTGAACTGTCAATGCTCAGACAATCTCTTCAATTCAGCCACGTACACTGAAATGGATTCCCCTTCCTTTTTATTCCACTCCTGAAACCTAAAGTGTTGTGTAATCAACAAGGGTTTCAGTTCTAAATGTTCCTGCATTACGTTCATGATTCCAGTGAAGCTCATTTCAGCTGGCTTGGTTGGAGCAGTTAAACTTCAAAGTCAGCCATATGCCTTTAAATCCAATGCACTCAGCAAAACTGGAACTTGTTTCTCATTGGCAATTCCTTTTGCTTTAAAATACTGCTCAATTCATTCCATATACAATATCCAGTTATCCGTTGTATAACAGAACATGTCAAAATTTTCAATATAGCCCGTCATTTCTGCTCTTGTTTTGTGGTTATCATCACCTAGTACTCACTCTTTATGAACCTGTGAATTCTTCCATTTTCTTCCTCTTTTTTAATACTCGATCATGCCTTCCCTTCTGAAGAACATATGCTTCTCTGCTTTTCTTAAACTCAAATGTTTTGCTGCGCCTCTACAGTAGGTCATCGCCTTGGGATCATTTTAAAAATACCTCATTGCCACTGTTATGTTTTGTAACTCCAAAACATTAAACCAATTAAAATAAAGACACAGGAGTCCAAAATGTGTGTATAACTTTATGTTTACTTTAAGCAAGGTGTGCACATAACACTTGATAGCGTCATGACATATGCAATTCACTTATTTTTAAATATAACCCATAATGAATTATTCAAATGAACAAGAGTGCTTAAATAATATATTTACAATATTAATCAAATACTACTGAAATATTAAATACAGGAGGCTGCAGATCAATTGTATTTTGTAGATATAAAGGGGATGCTGTCTGAAGCACAGCAGCCATTTTGGAATGATCGTATTTGAGTTGTGAGTGCAAAGTTGAGTACAAACACTGAGGCTTTGGTTCAGGAGGTTTCAGTGTGCCGAGGCTGAGTAGATTGGTGCAGGTGAGGCTTTCCTTAGAATTACTCTCCCTTTCGGAGCAGTTGAGGTGGCATTTAGGGCTGTGGCATTAATGTGGGAGATCAGAGAGACTGTCGGTGTCACCGGACTACACCCATAGGACGTGCACCCAGTTGCACTTCCCAATAGGTGGTCCTGACTGACCATATTAAGGTATCTGGAGCTGGAGCTGGACATACTTAGGGTGGTCTGTGATACTGAAAATACCATAGTCAAACGTTTTAGTGAAGTAGTCATACCGGAGATGAACGTAGCAGGTAGTTGGGTGGCCACCAGGAGAGACAAGGGGAAAGAGACAAAATAATGCAAGATTATTCTGTGGTCATAACCCCTCAGCAAAATGTCTACCCCTTTGATTACTGCTGGAAGGCCGGTGCTGGGATGGCTAGTCGGGGCACAGCAACAGCAGCCAGGTCACTAGCTGCTGGGTCTGAGGCTCAGAAGGGAAAGGTAAAATCAGGGAGAGCTGTGATAGGAAATTCGATAGGGAATAATAGATTCCATAGTCAGAAGGGGAGGCCAGGATGGTGTGCTGTCTCCGGGTACCAGGATAGAGAATGTTTTGGAGTAGCTCTAGAGCTCTCTTCGGAAGCTGGGTGATCTTCCAGTTAAGATGGCACTACCGAACATGTGCAACAGCTTCTAGTAGTCAAAGAGATAAGAAATCCAACCAAAAACATCATTAAAAATACCTTTTCTGTGGTAAATTGCATGAAGTTGTTGCTGCATACAGTGAAGGGGCTAGCGATGGCGAGGTGAGCTGAGATGGTCTGTTGCAGAATCATTGCAGATGGAGTTCTGATGCCTGCACAGCTGGCCCAGGCGTGAGGTGGGATCACTCTGGGTGCCAAAGGGAGAGGTCGGGGCACAGGCAGAGAAGTTCCAATGCTCGTTCAGCTGGCCTGGGTGCCAGGTTGGATCGCTCTGGGTGCCGAAGGGAGAAGTCGGGGCACAGGCAGAGAAGTTCCAATGCTCGTTCAACTGGCCTGGGTGCCAGGTTGGATCGCTCTGGGTGCCAAAGGGCCTGTTTCACAGCAGTGGTGTCTGGGTCCTAGTATAAGGTACGATACACTGTTTAGACAATTTAAATACTGGTCCGGGCCAGAGGCGAGAGAACTGATTTCACTCGCTCTGCACGATCTTCTCTCCAGGGTACCGAACCCCTTCACTGTTCCATCGTTGGGTCAACTTAAACACCGGCCCAGGTAGACTGAAGAGACAGCATGACAGTTGGGATGACAGCTGATTGCACTCATTCTCCGCAATGGTCATCTCCATGGCGCTGAGGCTATGAAGACTGTCCTGACTGCTGAGCTCCGTGCCCACTAATATGACAAACTTTTTATGCTGTATATCAATGATTTAGATGATGAAATAGATGGCTTTGTTGCCAAGTTTGCAGATGGTACAAAGATTGGTGGAGGGGTAGGTAGTGTTGAGGAAACAGGAAGGCTACAGAAGGACTTAGATAGATTAGGAGAGTGAGCAAGAACATGGCAAATAAAATACAATCTTGGAAACTACATGATCATGCACTTTGGTAGAAAAATAAATGTGCAAACTATTTTCTAAACGGGGAGAAAATCTTAAAAATCTGAGATGCAAAGGGACTTGGGAGTCCTTGTGTAGAACACCCTAAAGGTTAACTTGCAGGTTGAGTTGGTGGTGGCAGGACAGTAACTGAAACACAGAGAAGGTGAATATACAGCTGAGGAACTGGTACAGTGGGCAGATTCTTACATCATTGGAATATCTTCTGGAGCAGGGGCAACATGTACGAGAGAGATGGGGTGCACCATAACTGTGGGAATTGGGAGAGCCAGGGAAGACCATGAAAATTCCTTGGCAAGTGAGATTGAAGAGAATGCCCAGGCATTCTACAACATATGTACAAACAGAGCAAGAGAATAACCAGGGAGAGGGTGGCAGAACCCAAGGATAAAGGTGGGAACATGTGTTTGGAGGCAGAGATGGGATACAACCCAGGTTACTGAGAGAGGCAAGAGTTGAGAATGCTGGAGCCTTGACCAATACCTTCATGTCCTATCTAGCTATAGGAAAGGTCCTAGAGAGAGGACTGGTGGGGAGTTAATGTTCAAAAGGGAAATATAGATGATGCTGAAAACTATACCAAGACATTTGATGAAGAGAAGGTTGTGGACATTATCTATATGGACTTTAGCAAGGCCTTTGACAAAGCCCCACATGGGATGGCTAGTCCAGATGGTCAAATTATTTGGCATTCAGGATGAAGTAATCAATTGGATTCAACACTGACTTAGTGGGAAAAGACAGAGAATGGTAGTAGATGGTTGTTTTTCTAAGTGGGGAACTGTGAATAGCAATGTGCCGCATAGATGGGTGCTGGATCCATTAACTACCATCTATATAAATTAGTTAGATGATAATGCATTAACCTGGATCAGTAGATTTACATTATGAGGACACACAGTCGTCTTTTATTGTCATTTAGTAATGCATGCATTAAGAAATGATACAATGTTTCTCCAGAATGATATCAGAGAAACACAAGACAAACCAACTGAAAAACTGACAAAAACCACATAATTATAACATATAGCAACAACAGTGCAAAGCAATACTGTAATTTGATAAAGAACAGACCATGGGCATGGTAAAAAGTCTCGAAGGCTCTCGAAAGTCCCATCATCTCATGCAGACGGTGAACCTCCAGTGCCGCAAACTTGCCGATGCAGCATCCTGGAAGCACCCGACCACAGTCCGACTCCGAGTCTGTCCGAAAACTCCGAGCCCTCGGCCAGCCCTCCGACACCGAGCACCGAGCTCCATCTCTGCCGAGCGCTTTGGCCCCGGCCCACGCAATAGGCAATTGGCAAAGCCAAGGATCTGGGCCTTCCCCTCCGGAGATTCTCGATCGCACAGTAGCAGTGGCAGCAGAGCGGGCATTCCAGAAGTTTCTCCAGGTGTTCCTCCGTGCTTCTCATGGCTGTCTCCATCAAATCAGGATTGTGCACACCCCTAGTTAACACATACGATATCATTCGGAACGGTCGCGCCACCATCTTCTCCTCCCTCCTCCTCCAGATTTGTGGAGGACACCAAGTTTGGGGGCATAGTGGACATTGAGGAAGGCTATCAAAGCTTGCAACGTGATCATGACCACGTGGGAAAATGGGCTGAAAAATGGCAGATGGAATTTAATACAGACATGTGTGAGATGTTGCACTTTGTGAGGACAGAACAAAGTAGGGTTTACACAGTGCATGGTAAGACACTAAGATGTGCAGTAGAACAGAGGGATTTAGGAACGCAGATCCATAATTCCTTGAAGTGGTACCACAGATAAATAAGGTCATAAAGAGAGCTCTTGGCACATTGGCCTTCATATATCAGAGCATTCTGTACAGAAGTTGGGACGTTATTTTAAAGTTGTATGAGATGTTGGTGAGGCCAAATTTTGAGAACTGTGTGCAGTTCTAGTCACCTACCTATAAGAACGATATCAATAAGCCTGAAAGAGTGTGGAGGAAATTCACAAGGATGTTGCAGGGATCTGAGTTATAGAGAAAGGTTCAATAGCTTGGACTTCATTCACTAAAACAAAGGAGAATGAGGAGAGATCATATAGAGGATTACAAAATTATGAGGGGTGTAGATAGGGAGAATACTTATAGGCTGTTTTCCCTCAGGTTGGGTGAGACTAGAAGTAGAGGACATATGTTTCAGATGAAAGGTGAAATATTTAAGTGGAATTTGAAGGAACTGGTAGATGTGAATTCAGTTGTAACATTTAAGAGAAGTTTGAATAGGTACATGGAAGGGAGGGGCTTGGAGGTATATGGTCCAGGACTAGACAGCAGCCAGGTCAGCATAGACTGGATGGGATGTCTCAGTGCTCTAGTGTTCTATGACCCTAAGGCAGGTGAGTCTCACATCAGTGGAAGGAAAGTTATTGGAGAGGATTCATAGGGATACGATTTATGAGCATTTGGAAAGCATTAGGGATAGTCTGTGTGGCTTTGTGCAGTGCAAATTGATAGGACTGTTAAGAAGGTGCAGAGTGTGTCGGCCTTCATTAGCTACGTAGTTGAGGTCAAGAGCCACAAGGTAATGTGACAGCTATGTAAACTCTGGTTAGACCACACTTGGAATATTATGTTCATTTTTGGTCGCCTCATTATAGGAAGGATATGGAACCATTAGAGGGAGTGCAGAGGAGATTTACCAGGATGAATCAGTCCTGACAAAGGGTCTCAGCCAGAAACATCGACTGTTTACTCTTTTCCATAGATGCTGCCTGGCCTGCTGAGTTCCTCCAGTATTTTATGGGTGTTGCTTGGCTCTCCAGAATCTGCAGATGTTCTCTTGTTTATGGTTTACTAGGATGCTGCCTGGATTGAAGAACATGTCTTATGAGGATAGATTGAGTGATTTAGGACTCTTCTCTTCGAGCAAAGGAGGATGAGAGGTGTACAAAATGATGAGGCATGGATGAAGAGGATAGACAGAGACTTCTTCCCAGGGTGGAAACGACTCATACCAGGGGGCATAACTTTAGAATGATTGGAGGAAAGTAAAGGAGGGATGTCTGAGGTAATATTTTAGACAGAAGGTGGTGGATGCATGGAACGCACTGCCAGGAGTGATGGTAGAGGTAGGTACGTTAGGGACATTTAAGAAACTGTTAGATAGGCACATGAATGATAGAAAAATGGACAACTGTGGGAGGAAAGGGTTAGATTGATCTTAGATTAGGTTAAAAGGTCAGCATGTCCTGTAATGTACTGTAATGTTCTATGTACTAAATGCTGTCTTGCTAACCTGATTGACTTTTTTAAGGAGCTGATGAAGGTGATTGTGAAGATCGAGCTGCGGATGTTGCTTACGTGGATTTTACAGAGGAGTTCGACAAGGTCCTATATGGGAGGCTCATCCAGAAGATTAAGTGATTTGGCCATTTGGATTCAGAATTGGCTTGCCCATAGAAGAAAGCTGGTAGTGGTCTGTGGCACTTATTATGGCTGGAGATGTTCCGCAGGGGTCTGTACTGGGACCTCTGCTGTTTGTGAATAAAACAGTATACAGTATAAAGGACCTGGATGAAAATGTAGATGGGTGAGTTAGTATGTTCATAGATGATACAAAGATTGATGGATAGTGTGGAAGACAGACAAAGGATTCAGTTGGATATAGAGCAATTACAGATAATGGCAGAGAAATGACATGGAATTTAGTCTGGCCAAATGTGATGTGTTGCACTGTGGGTGGGCAAAGGTAAAGGCAGTGCATAGTTAATAGTAGGACTACTAACAATGCCAAGGTATAGAGGGATCACGTGGTCCGAGTCCATAACACTGTGAAAGTGGCTAAGTTGATATGGTGGAAGGAAGGCATAAGCTTTATTTTGCCTTTATTAGTCAAGGAATTGAGTTCAAGAGCCAGGTAGTTATGTTGAAGGTTTGTGAAACTCTAGTTAGGATATCTGAAGTATTGAACTCATCTCTGGTTGAGCCATTAAAGGAAGGATGTGGGGGCGGTGGAAAGGGCGCAGAGATGTTTGCCAGAATGCTACCTGGATTAGAGGCCATGTGCTTACCATAAGGAAAGGTTGGACAGACTAGGATTGTTTTTTCTGGAGGCTGAGGGAAGAATTTGATAAAGGTTTATTTGATTATGAGAGGCATGGACAGAGTAAACAATTGTTATCTTTTTTCCAGGGTTTAATTCCAGGGGGCATGTGGAGGCATGTTGGGGGCTAATCTACTCAATGCAGCACTGAGCTATGGTTTCTGTCAAAGATACGGCTCAGACCTAGCTGCTTCTTAAGTTCATAGAGATCATTTCGGGGCAGAAAGGGGAGTTAGAGGCCCTGTTTGTATATAGGGACAAGGATGTGGGGGATTAGAGACCAGGTCAGAATCTAGACCTTCGCTCAGCTCTCTGCTTTCTGTGTACAACGGCAGCACAAGAGCTGGTGACCCCCTAGATCAGCAAGTCAGTGAGTCCAGATTTCAAGGACTGAGGCTTGGGGTCCCATCAGCAAGTCCAAATTTCAAAGCCTGGAGTTTGGTCCTGTCATAGGTAAACCCTGGACTCAATACTGAAGATTGCAGCCTGAAGATTGAAGACCGGAATCAGGAGTCTGAAAATCAAGGCCCGATGGTTGGACTCTAGTTCTCTGGTCTGTGAGTCTACTGGGGAAGGTCAGAGGCCCTAATGCCTATAAGTCCACTAGTCCACTGGAAGTTGGAGGCCTAGAGGCAGCCTGTCCTGGGGTTGGCTCAGCACAGTTCCAATGCCATAGTTAAGTTTGCTGACGACACCACTGTCATTGGTCGAATCAAAGTTGGTGATGAATCAGCATACAGGAGGGAGACTGAAAATCTGGCTGAGTGTTGCTACAACAACGACCTCTCCCTCAATGTCAGCAAGACCGAGGAGAAGGAAACTGGAGGTCCATGAGCTAGTCCTCATTGGGGAATCAGAGATGGAGAGGGTCAGCAACTTTAAATTCTTCAGTATTATCATTTCAGAGGATCTGGCCTGGGCCCTGTATGTAAATGCATTTACAAAGAAAGCACAGCAGTACCTCTACTTCCTTAGAAGTTTGTGAAGATTCAGCATGACAACTAAACCTTTGACAAACTTCTTTAGATGTGTAGTGGAGAGGATATTGACAGGCTGCATCATGGCCTGTACAAAATCCTACAAAAGCTAGTGGATACAGCCCAGTCCATCACGAGTAAAGCCCTCCCAACCATTGAGCATATCTACAAGGTGCACTGTTGCAGGAAAGCACATTTCATCATCAAGAATGCTGATCAACCAGATCAAGCTCTCTTCTCGCTGCTACCATCAGGATGGAGGTACTGGAGCATCAGGACACACACCACCAGGTTCAGGAACAGTTATTATCCCTCAACCATCAGGTTCTTGAACCAGTAGGGGTAAGTTCTCTCAAGTTCACTCGCCCCATCACTGAACTGTTCCCACAACATATAGATTCACATTCAAGGACTCTTCATCTCACGTTCTTGACATTTATTGCTTATTTATTTATTATTATTTCTTCTTTTTCTTTTGTATTTTCACAGTTTGTTGTCTATCATACATTAGTTGTTTGTCCATTCTTTTGGGTGTGGTCTTTCATTGATTCGATTGTGTTTCTTGGATTTATTGAGTATGCCTGCAAAAAAACAAATGTCAGGGTGGAATACATGATGTATATGTACTTTGATAATAAATTGAACTTTGGAGGACTATTTGTGTATAAGTGGGAGGGAGGAAAAGGGCTCGTTTTGCTGTTGTTAAGTTGTTTTTTTGCTGGTGTTGCTCTGCTGAGCATTGCGGGTACACTCTCCTGACTCCGGAATGTGCGGCAACACTTGCGGGCTGCTCCCAGCACATCCTCAGTTTGTGTTGGCTGTTAACACAAGCAACGCTTTTCACTGTATATTTCAATGTGCATGAGATAAATACATAAATAAATGAAAGTTAACATGAGAGCGAGTAAGTTCAAGGGAGAAACGCAGGACAAGTTCTTTACACAGGGAGTGGTGGGGGCCTGGAATACACCAGCTGGAGTGGCGGCAAATAGGACAGAGGCATTGAAGAGGCTCATAGATAGGCACATGAACGTGTAGAAATAGAAGAATATGGACATAAAGTAGGAAGATGGGATGGTTTAGTTGGGAATTTGATTGCTAATTTAATTAGTTCAGCATAACATTGGGGGCGGAAGGACCTGTTCCTGTTGTACTTTTCCCTGTTATATGTTCTGTGTTCCAGCTTTTCTTAGATGCTCGGCCCAAAATTGCCCACAATATCCCAAGCACAGTCTGACCCACTCCTTATAAAGACTCAGCTGTATACCCTTGTTTTTATGGAACATAGAACATAGAAAACCTACAGCACAATCAGGCCCTTCAGCCCACAAAGCTGTGCCAAACATGTCCTTACCTCAGAAATTACCTAAGGTTACCCATAGCCCTCTATTTTTCAGAGCTCCATGTACCTGTCCAGGAGTCTCTTAAAAGACCCTATCGTATCCGCCTTCACCACCGTCACTGGCAGCCCATTCTACGCACTCACCACTCTCTGAGTAAAGAACCTACGCATGACATCTCCTCTGTACCTACTTTCTAACACCTTAAAACTGTGCAATCTTATGGTAGCCATTTCAGCCCTGGGAAAAAGCCTCTGACTATCCACACGTTCAATGCCTCTCATCATCTTATACACCTCTATCAGGTCACCTCTCATCCTTCATCTCTCCAAAGAGAAAAGGCCAAGTTCACTCAACCTATTCTCATAAGGCATGTTTCCCAATCCAGGCAACATCCTTGTAAATCTTCTCTGCACCCTTTCTATGGTTTCCATATCCTTCCTGTAATGAGGCGACCAGAACTGAGCACAGTACTCCAAGTGGGGTCTGACCAGGGTCCTATATAGCTGCAACATTACCTCTCGGCTCCTAAACTCATTTCCATGATTGATGAAGGCCAATGTACCATATGCCTTCTTAACCACAGAGTCAACCTGCACAGCAGCTTTGAGTGTCCTATAGACTCGGACCCCAAGATCCTGCCGATCCTCCACACTGCCAAGAGTCTTATCATTAATACAATATTCTGCCATCATATTTGACCTACCAAAATGAACCACTTCACACTTATCTGGGTTGAACTCCATCTACCACTTCTCAGCCCAGCTTTGCATCCTATCAATGTTCCGCTGTAACCTCTGACAGCCCTCCACACTATCCACAACACCCTCAACCTTTGTGTCATCAGCAAATTTACTAACCCATCCCTCCACTTCCTCATCCAGGTCATTTATAAAAAGCACGAAGAGTAGGAGTCCTAGAATGGATTCCTGAGGCACACCACTGGTCACCGACCTCCATGCAGAATATGACCCGTCTACAACCACTCTTTGTCTTCTGTGGGCAAGCCAGTTCTGGATCCACAAAAAATTCAATCAGGTTCATAAGACATGACCTGCCTTTGACAAAGCCATGCTGACTATTCCTAATCATATTATGCCTCTCCAAACATATATAAATCCTGCCTCTCAGGATCTTCTCCATCAGCTTACCAACCACTGAAGTAAGAGTCACTGGTCTATAATTTCCTGGGCTATCTCTACTCCCTTTCTTGAATAAAGGAACAACATCCGCAACCCTCAAATCCTCCGGAACCTCTCCCATCCCCATTGATGATGCAAAGATCATCGCCAGAGGCTCAGCAATCTCCTCCCTTACCTCCCACAGTAGCCTGGGGTACATCTCGTCCGGTCCCAGTGACTTATCCAACTTGAAGCTTTCCAAAAGCTCCAGCATATCCTCTTTCTTAATAGCCACATGCTCAAGCTTTTCAATCCACAGTAAGTCATCCCTATAATCACCAAGATCCTTTTCCGTAGTGAATACTGAAGCAAAGTATTCATTAAGTTCCATACACACTTTTCCACACTTGATTGGTCCTATTCTCTCATGTCTTATCCTCTTGCTCTTCCATACTTGTAGAATGTCTTGGGTTTTTCTTTAATCCTGTCCACCAAGGCCTTCTCATGGCCCCTTCTGGCTTTCCTAATTTCATTGTTAAGTTCCTTCCTGCTAGCCTTATAATCTTCTAGATCTCTATCATTACCTAGTTTTTTGAACCTTTCATAAGCTTTTCTTTTCTTCTTGACTAGATTTATATCAGCCTTTGTACACCATGGTTCCTGTACCCTACCATCCTTTCCCTGTCTCACTGGAACATACCTATGCAGAACTCCATGCAAATATCCCCTGAATATTTGCCACATTTCTTTCGTACATCTCCCTGAGAACATCTGTTCCTAATTTATGCTTTCAAGTTCCAGCCTGATAGCTTCATATTTCCCCTTACTCCAATTAAACGTTTCCCTAACTTGTCTGTTCCTAGACCTCTCCAATGCTATGGTAAAGGAGATAGAATTGTGATCACTATCTCCAAAATGCTCTCCCACTGAGAGATCTGATTTCCCAATACCAGATCAAGTACAGTCTCTCCTCTTGTCGGCTTATCTACATATTTTGTCAAGGAACCTTCCTAAGCACACCCAACAAACTCCACCCCACCTAAACCCCTCGCTCTAGGGAAATGCCAATCAATATTTAGGAAATTAAAATCTCCCATCATGGCAACCCTGTTATTATTACACCATCCAGAATCTGTTCCTCGATGTCCCTGTTACTATATCCTAGTCTTCTTGACATAGCTGCTAACTTGCATTTGCCTTCCTTACTGCTGATTCAACCTGCAAGTTAATCTTAAGTTCCCTGAACTAGGAGCCCCCCCCCCGCCCCCAACCCCACACAACACTCCCTGACTGCTGCTGTACCTGCAATTGCTGAATTTTCTCCCCATTTAGAAAATAGTCTACAACCTTATTCTTCCTACCAAAGTGCATAACCTCACACATCCCTATGTTATACTCCACCCACCTCTTCTTTGCCCACTCCCCCAACCTGTCCAATGCCTTCTGCGGACCCCCTGCATTTGCAACACCACTCGGCCCTCTACCTGTCTTTGTATCATCTGCTAACTTGGCCACAATGCCATTAGATCGACTTCTAAATCATTAACATGTAAAATGAAAGGTTGTCTCAATAGCACTGGTCACCAGAAGCCATCTTGAAATGGAACCCTTTATACCCACTCTCTGCTTTCCGCCAGCCAGCCGATCTTCTGTCCATGCTGGTCTCTTGCCTCATGGTCTTTATCTTGCACAGCAGCACCTTGTCAAAGGCCTTCTGAAAATCCAAGTAAATAACATTCACTCTGTCTAACCTGCTCATAACTTCATCAAGGATTTCAATAGATTTGTCAGGCAAAATCTCCCCTTAATTAACCGTTTTGATTTTCCTTTATTTTATCACGTACCTCCAAGTACTCTGAAAATTCATGTTAACAGATTATAATTTCTTGCCTTTTGCAAGCTCCCACCCCCACATGCTTCTTAAACAGCAGTGTCACATTTTCTATTTTCCAGCTGTCTGGGATCCTCCCTGACTCCAGCGATTCTGCTAGGAATGCCTCCATAATCTCTCAGCTACCTTTTTCAGGGCTCTGGAATGTCGTTCATCCAGTACCCCTTAACTCATTTCAGACACCTACCACTCGGCTTCCCCAGCACCTTCGCCATAGTGATGTTCACCTCTATCCCCTGACTCTCCTGAATTTCTGGCATGTTACTGTGTCATGCATTGTGAAGACTAACACAATGTACGTATTCAGTTCTTCTGCCATTTATCTGCTCCTTATTACCAGTTCTTCAGTATCATTTTTCAGTGGTCCAATGTCTACCTACCCTTATCTATTAAGTACTTAAAAAACTTTTGCAATTCCTTTTGTATTATTGGCTAGTTTCCCCTCATATTTCAACCTCAACCCCTTATTGTATTTTTGTTTATTATCCTTTGTTTTTCTTCAAAGACTTCCTAATCCTCTGCCCTCGCACTGATCTTCACTATTTTGTATGCTTTCTCCTTTGTTTTAATGCTGTCCCTGAGTTCCCTTGTCAGTCATTGTTGCCTCATCCTTTTATTATGTGGGTCTCCTGGCATTACTGCTCCATCTTCTTCTTTATTTATTTACTGATACAGTGTGGGGTAGACCTTTTCAGTCCTTCGAGCCACAACACCCCAGCAGTCCCCGATAACCCCGATTAACCCCAACCTAATCACGGCACAACTAGCAATGACCATTAACCTACTAACTAGTGCGTCTCTGGACTGTGGGAAGAAACCGGAGGAAACCCACGGGGAGAGCAGACAGACTCCTTACAGAGGAAGTCGAGACTGAGCTCCAAACTCCGATGTCCCGAATTGTAATGACTGCTGCACCTCTTCCCTCTTAGGATCCCCAGCCAGTCATCTCAGGCCAGCAACCATGCTTCTGTGTTCCTTTTCAGTCAATGATAAAACTGTAAAATCTAATTCCAGCTTCTGTCTCAAACTGCAGGGTGATTTCTATCACACTATAATTCCTGCCTCCCAAGGGCTCCTTAACCTTAACTTCCCTGATCAAGACTGCCTCATTCCACAACACCAAACCCTGAATTGCATTTTCCCTAATGGGCTCGACCACACACTGGACTGAAAAGCCATCTCTTAGGCATTTCACATATTCCTTTCCTTGGGATCACCACCCATCTAGTCTACCTGCATATCGAAGCCTCCCATGATCACTGTAACGTGCCCTTCCCACTTGTCTTTTCTATCTCCTGCTGTACTTTCTACCCACATCCTGACTACCACCCATAGGCCTGAACACAAACCCCCCCAATCAGGGTCTTTTACCTTTGCAGTTCCTCAACTCCACCCACAAAGATTCTACATCTTCTGATCCCACATCGCTACTTGTTATCAATTTGATTTTTTTTTACCAACTGTGCCAGCCCTTGCCCTCTGTCCACCTGCCTGGCTTGTCAGTAGGACGAGCATCCTTGGACGTTTAGTCCCCAGTTGTGATCTTTTCACATCCACGTCTCCATGATGTCCAAGACATTGATCCGCCAATTTTGATCTGCACTGTAAACACATTTACCATGTTACATATACTGTGTGTGTTCACCACCCCTCCCCCCTCCCTCAAATACTCCCTGTGTTGCTGGATGTTTGATTACTAGCCCTTTTAAAACTCTCTGTCCTACTCTTCTACACCAGGGATCCATGGACCAGTTGCATAATGGTATTTGGTCTCTGCCATAAAAAGGGTTGGGAACCCCTGTCCTACACTCCAACTTTTTACTGCAATTCTCAATGCCTTTGAACTCACCGCACCACTGTTCAATATAGGAATTGAAGAGGCTCCAGGGAGAGGTGGACTCAGCTCATTCCACCATGGGTACAGCTCCAGTCATCAACCAAGGCATCTACAAGAGGCACTCTCAGGAAGGGTGTTTTCTTTGTGAGCCTGCCTCTTGTAGATGTTGGCCAACTCCTCTTCTCATTGCTGACATCAGGTAGGAAGTACAGGAGCCTGAAGACTCAACCTAAAGGTTCAGCAAGAGCTTCTTCTCCACTGCTAATAGGTTCTTGAATTGACCTGATAAAACCTAATGCGGCCGTTAACTATATTTCCCTCAGCTTGCACTTACATTATTGTCTATTGTGTTTTGTGAGCTGTGTATGATGTGTGTTACTTTAAGTTTATTTACAGCATGTTTGTTGTCTTTTGTAATGCACTGTGCTGTGTAAAAGTCTAATTTCCTTTTCTGCATTCCTTCCATTTTAATAATCTGTTTTCTTTAACAGGATGACTGAAAGTGAGCACAATACTCCAAATGCAGTCTCACCAGCATGTTGTATGTACTGCACAAACGCACCACGATTTTTCAAGTTTTATACTCAGTGCCCTAACTGATGAAGGCCAGCATGCCAAAAGTCTTCTTCTCCATCCTGTCCACCTGTAACTCCAGCTTCAGAGAACCAGGTACTTTTATTCCTAGGCTCATCTGCTCTAGAGCATTTCGCAGGGATGACCAGCCACCTGGATTTGATGCAACATCTTGCACTTAGTGAATAAACTCCATTTACCATTGCTTATTCAGCTGATCAAAATCCCCCTGTAATTTTTGATAGACTTCATTATCAAATATACCACCTATTTTAGTGCCATTCCTGCCCTGTACATTCTTATCCAAATCCTTGATATAGATAACAAATTAAAATGGCACTAGCACCAACCCCCTGAGGCACACTACTGGTGTCAAGCCTCCAGTCCCATAAACAACCTTCCACCATCATCTTCTGCTTTCCACCGTCAAACTAATTAGCCAGCTCTCCCTGGATTCCGATCTTCCTGAACAGTTTACCATGTGCTGCCTTACCAAAGACCTTACTGAAGTCCCTATTGACAACATCTTCCACCCTACCATGTGCTACCTTACCAAAGGCCTTACTGAAGTCCATATTGACAACATCTACCACCCTACTTCAACAATATTTTTGATCACATCACCAAATAACCCAAGCAAATCCAGAAGATAAGACTGTCCCACACACAAAATCATGGTGATTACTCCTAATAGCCCCTATATACTGTACATCTTTTCCAGATGTATGTATATCTTATCCCTCAGAATTCCCCACAACTTATAGTACCTACCACAGATTCTAGATGTGCTTGCCTATAGTTCTCAGATTTTTCTTTGCTGTCCATCTTAAATGAAGACACAGTATGAATGAATGCCTCACCCTGACATGAACCCTCATCTGTAATGCAAATATCTCAGCCAAGACTCCTGTAATTTCTTTTCTAGCTTCTCACAGTATTCTTCATTAAACCAGGCCAGGCCCTGGAAATTTGTCAACTTCATACCTTTTAAGACATCCTGCACGTCCTCTACAGTAGTGTAGACTATTTCCAAGACCATCTCATTTGCTTTTTCTAGTTTCTAAAACATCATATCTTGATTAACAATAAAAACAGGAGAAATTTTGATTTAGCATCTCACCCATCTCCTGTAGCTCCACACAAAGATGTCCACTTTGCTTTGAGAGGCCTTATTCTCTCTCTCTAGTTAATCTTCTTCCCTTAATATACAGGTACTTAAAAAAATCTCTTCAGATTCTCCTTAATCTTCTCTGTCAAAGCTATCTCATACCCTTTATCTCATTCCAGCATGTCAGTCTTTGGCCTCCTCTACCGCCACAATGAGGCCACACTCATTGGAGGAGCAACACCATATATTCCAGCCAGGTAGCCTCCAACCTGATGGCATGAACATTGATTTCTCAAATTTCCAGTAATTGCTCATCCTCCCTTCACCATTCCCCATTCCTGTTTCCCTCTCTCACTTTATCTCCTTACCTGCCCATCACCTCCCTGTGGTGCTCCCCCCCCTTTTCTTTCTTCCATGGTCTTCTGTCCTCTCCTATCAGATTCCCCCTTCTCTACCCTTTTATCTCTTTCACCAATCAACTTCCCAGCTTTTTATTTCACCCCGCCTTCCTGTTTTACCTATTTCTTCCTCTCACCCCCCTCCCCAACCTCTTAGTCTGACTCCTTCCCCCTTCCTTTCTAGTCCTGATGAAGGGTTTCGGCCTGCAACATCAATTTTAGATTAAGGAATGATACAATGTTCCTCCGGTATGATATCACAGAAGCACAGGACAGACCAAGACTAAAACTGACAAAAAACACATAATTATAATATAGTTACAACAGTGCAAAGCAATACTGTAATTTGATAAAGAGCAAACCATGGGCACGGTAAAAAAAAGTCTCAAAGTCCCAATAGCCTCAACATCTCACGCAGACGGTAGAAGGGAGAAACTCTCCCTGCCATGAACCTCCAGCGCCGCAAACTTGCCGATGCAGCATCCTGGAAGCACCCGACCACAGCCGACTCTGAGTCTGTCCAAAAGCTTCGAGCCCTCCGACCAAGCACCGAGCACCATCTCTGCCAGCACTTCGACCCCACCCCGGCCGCCGAGCAACAAGCAAAGCTGAGGACTCAGGGCCTTCCCCTCCGGAGATTCTGGATCACACAGTAGCAGCGGCAGCAAAAGAGGCATTTCAGAAGTTTCACCAGATGTTCCTCCGTGCTTCTCACGTCTGTCTCCATCAAATCAGGATTGTGCATGGCACCCTACTTGACAAATAACAGATATTCATCACTGGAGTGGCTGCTGTGCACTGTGTCACACCGCCATCTTCTCCTCTCCTCTCCTCTCCCCTTTGTTTACTCTTTTCCTTAGATGCTGCCTGGCCTGCTGAGTTCCCCAGCCTGGTTCCTGTACACAAGTGCTGCCTGGATCCTCACGGGTTCAGTGTGCATAGGATCCAAGAGGAAGACAGAGAGTGAGCAGCCAGAGGTCATAATACACTTTGGTAGAAACGACACAGGCAGGATGAGAGGTGAAGCCCTGAGAAGATGGCAGGGTATGGGTAGGGGAGATCTTTAATGATCAATGTTGCCTCGTGGGAACATGAGGATAGACATATAAAGGAACTGCTCATAATTGCAAGAATACAAGGGCTGTATTAGTGGGAGATTTTAATTTCCGGCATTGAATGGGCCACCAAGAGTATTAGGTGACTGGACGGGGTGGAATTTGTAAAATGTGCCCAGAAATGTTTCTTGAGACAATATATCAGGAGGGTGCAACGTTGGACTTCCTCTTAGGAAATGAGGCATGTGAAGTATCTGAAATATCTGAATTGGAAGTCAGGGACCACTTTGACTCTAGTGACCAGAATTCTATTATTTTTAAGATGATGATAGAAAATGATAGGAAAGGGCCTCAGGTTAGAGTCCTTAACTGGAGTAGGGCTAATTCTGGAGGAATTATGTAAGATCATAAGAGACAGTTTGCACCAGAACTGGAGGGGGACTAGTATCCTAGCAGGAAGGTTTGCTGATGCTGCATGGAGGGGTTTAAAATAGAGTTGCAGGGGGTGGGAACTGGAGTGCCGGGACAGTTAGTGGGGAGGTTCTGCAGACAGATGTTGTTAAGACCTTAGTGGGAGTTGCGAGTCAGGAATCAAAAGGTTGAGCAACTAATACCCAGAGCTGCATATATTTCAATGCAAGAAGTATCACAGGAAAGGCAGATAAGCTCAGGGCTCGGATCAAAACATGGGATTATGATATTGTAGCCATTAGGGAGCCTTGGTTGCAAGAGAGGCAGGAATGGCAGCTCAATATTCTGAAGTTCCGTTGCTTTAGAAATGACAGAGAAGGAGGAGGGGTGGTATTACTAGTAAGGAAAATGTCACAGCAGTACTCAGTCTGGACAGACTGAAGAACTCATCTAGTGAGGTATTATGGATTGAATTGAGGAATAAGAAAGGTATGACAATGTTAATTGGGCTATGTTAAAGATCACTTAACAGTCCTAGGGATTTAGAGGAACAAATTAGTAGAGATTTCAGACTGCTGCAAGAAAGATAAGATTGCTACGCTGGGGTGATCTTAACTTTCCGTATATTGACTGGGACTCCCGTACTGTTAAAGGACTAGATGGGATAAAGTTTGTCAAATGTGCTCAGGAAGGTTTTTTTTAATCACTACACAGAAGTCACAATGAGGGACTGTGCAATACTTGACCTCCTCTTCAGGAACGAAACAGGGCTGGTGACAGAAGTTTGCATAGGGGAACACTTTGCATCTATTGATCGCAATGCTACTAGTTTCAAAGCAAATATGGAAAAAATTAGGTCTGGTCTGCAGTTTGAGATTCTAAATTGGAGAAGGGCCAGTTTTGATGGTATCGGAAAAGATCTGGCAAGTGTAGATTGGGAAAGGCTGTTTTCTGGCAAAAGTGAACTTGGCAAGTAGGAGCCTTCAAAAGTGAAATTTTGAGAGTACAAACCTTCCATTGCCTTGATTTTCAAGGGATATTGAGACCCTGGTTAAGGAAAAAAAGGAGATGCATAGCAGGTATAGTCAGGTAGGATCAAATGAGATGCTTACGGAGTAACAAAATGAAGAGAACACTTCAGAAATAAATCAGGAGGGCTATAAGAAGGCATGAAGCTGCTCCAGCAGAGAAAGTGAAGGAGAACCCTAAGGAATTCTACAGATATATTAAAAGCTAAAGGATTGCAAAGGACTAAATTTTTCATCTGGAGGATCAGAATGGTAATCTATGCATGGAGCCAAAAGAGATGGAGGAGATTTTAAATGGATGTCTTGTGCCTGTATTTACTCAGGAGATGGACATTGAGCCTTTAGAAGTGAGGCAAAGCAGTATCCACTTCATGGACCCTACACAGGTTGCAGATGAGGAGTTGTTAGCTGGCTTGAGGCAAATTAGGGTGGATAGACAAGGAGACCAGGGCCTGACAAGGAGTTTCCTTGGATCCTGTGGGAGGTAAGAGCAGAAATTTCAGTGCCCTAGCAGACATATTTAAATCATCCTTAGTGACAGGTGAGGTACCAGAGGATTAGAGGATGGCCAATGTTGTTCCACTGTTCAAGAAAGACTCTAAAATAAACCAGAAAATTATAGGCCAGTGGGCCTGACATCAGTAGTGGGGAAGTTATTGGAAGGTATTCTAAGGGACCTGATATAGGGGTATTTGGATAGACAAGGACTAGTTAGATCTAGTCAGCATTGCTTTGCACATGGTAGGTCATGTCTAACCAATCTTATAGAGTTTTTCAAGGAAGTTACCAGGAAAGCTGATGAAGGCCAAGGCAGTGGATGTTGACTACATGGACTTTTGTAAAGTATATGACAAGGTCCTGCAAGGAGGTTGGTCAAGCAGGTTCAGTCACATGGCATTTAAGATGAGGTTGTAAATTGGATTAGACATTACCTTTGTGGGAGAAGGCAGAGAGTGGCAGTAGATGATTGCCTCTCTATCTGGAGGCCTGTGACTACTAGAGGGCTACAGGGATCAGTGCTGGGTCTGTTGTCGTTTATCATTTATATCAATGATCTGGACAATAACATAGTTAATTGGATCAGCAAATTTGCGGATGACACAAGGGTGGAGTGTAGTGGACAGCGAGGAAGACTATCATGGCTTGAAGTGGGATCTAGACCAGATGGAAAGATGTTCTGAAAAATGATAGGTGGAATTTAATGCAGACAAGTGAACAGAGAGTACAGAGGAGGTTTACTAGAATGTTACCTGGGTTTCATCACCTAAGTTACAGAGAAATGTTGAACAAGTTGGGTCTTTATTCTTTGAAACGTAGAAGGTTGAGAGGACTTGATAGAGGTATTTAAAATTATGAGGGGGATAGATAGAGTTGTCGTGGATAGGATTTTTCCATTGAGAGTGGGGGAGATTCAAACAAGAGGACATGAGTTGAGAGTTAAAGGGCAAAAGTTTAGGGGTAACATGAGGGGGAACTTCTTTACTCAGCGAGTGGTAGCTGTGTGGAACGAGCTTCCAGCAGAAGTGGTTGAGGCAGGTTCGATGTTGTTGTTTAAAGTTAAATTGGATAGCTATGTGGACAGGAAAGGAATGGAGGGTTATGGGCTGAGTGCGGGTCGGTGGGACTAGGTGAGAGTAAGAGTTCGACATGGACTAGAAGGGCTGAGATGGCCTGTTTCCGTGCTGTAATTGTTATATGGTTATATGGAAAGGCATTGAGGAGTGCTGTGGAGTGCTGTAGAACAAGGAGATGTGGTTTCGTGGAGCTTAGAGGCACATGATGAAATAGGCTGAAGTCAGCATGATTTCCTTTAGGGAAAATTTTGCCTGACAGATCTGTTGGAATTCCCTGAAGAAACCTCAGGAGAGAGAGGATAAAAGGAGCAAATTCAGGCAAGGCTGGTGTTTTTGGGCTGCCCAGGTGCAGGAAGTGTCTGTGTCAGAGGCATAACCTCAGCTGCAAGTAAAAGGAGGTAGGTTCAAGTGGAATGGCCATTGTTTGAGCGTGCCAGTGATAGAGTGCGAAGGCTTTGGTTTGACAGGCTTTAGCGAGATCAGGCAGAGGCACAGTTAAGACGAGGTAAGCCTTTCCCTTTTTTGGGAAAGAGCAGTCAGGATGGAATATTCCTCCTGTCAGATGTGGGAATTTGGGATACCTGGTGACTACATCTGTGGGAAGTGCACCCAAATTCACAGCCTGACTGACCGGGTCAAGGAGATGGAGCTGGAGTTGAATGTACTTGGGATAACTTGGGAGGCTGAAGATATTATAGATGAGACTTTTGAAGAGGTGGTCACACCCAGAGTACAGCCTTTAGACAGTAGATGGGTGACCACCAAGAGATATAAGGGAATTAACAAGTCAATGGTTGCCTCTCTGACTGGAAGCTTGTGACCAGTCATGCGCCACAGGGATCAGTGCTGGGTCCGTTGTTGTTTGTCATCTATATAAATAATCTGGATGATAATGTGGTTAACTGGATCAGCAAGTTTGCAGATGACACCAAGATTGGGGGTGCAGTGGACAGCAAGGAAGGCTATCATTGCTTGCAGAGGGATCTGTACCAGCTGGAAAAAATGGGCTGAAAATGGCAGACGGAATTTAATGCAGACAAGTGTGAGGTTTTGCACTTCAGTAGGACCAAACTAGAGTGAATGGTAGGGCATTGAGGAATGTGGTAGAACAAAGGGATCAGGGAATACAGGTTCACAATTTGTTGAAAGTGGTGTCACAGGTAGAAAGAGTCGTAAAGAAAGCTTTTGGCACATTGGCCTTCATAAATCAGAGTATTGAATACAGGAGATGGGATGTTATGTTGAAGTTGTATCAGACATTGGCAAGGCCTAATTTGGAGTATTGTGTGTAGTTTTGGTCACCTACCTATGGGAAAAATGTAAATAAGCTTGAAAGAGTACAGAGAAAATTTACAAGGATATTGCAGGGACTAGAGGACCTGAGTTATCAGAAAAGATTGATTAAGTTAGGACTTTATTCCTTGGAACATAGAAGATTGAGGGGAGATTTGACAGAGGTATACAAAATTAAGAAGGGTATAGATAAGTTAAATGCAAGCGGGTTTTTTCCACTGAGGTTGGGTGGGACTAGAGGTCATGGGCTAAAGGTAAGAGGTGAAAATGTTAGGGGGAACCTTTTCACTCAGAGGATCATGAGAGTGTGGACCAAGCTGCCAGCGCAAGTGGTGCATGTGAACTTGATTTCAACTTTTAAGAAAAGTTTTGATGGGTACATGGATGGCAGGGGTATGGAGGACAATGGTCCTGGAGAAGGTCAATGGGAGTAGGCAGTTTAAATGGTTCAGCACAGACTAGATGGGCTGAAGAGCCTGTTTCTGTGCTGTACTTTTCTATGACACCATTACTCTCCCTAGAAGAGGTCGATTGGATGAGTTTGATTGAAGGGAAAGGAAAAAAATGTCAAGTTGGGACATTTTTAAGACTGTGATATCAAGTGTCCAGGAGCTGTATGTTCCTGTTAGAGTGAAGGGCAAACCTGGCAAATTTAAGGAACCCTGGGTGATGAAAGATATTAAGGCCTGGTCAAGAAAAAGAAGGAAGTGTACTTTGGGTTTACGAGGTCAGAATATGCAAATCCTTTGATGAGTAGAATTATATTAAGAATACACCTATGAAACAAACCATGAGGACAAGTAGAAAACACAAGACAGATCCCAAGAGGTTCTATAGCTATATTAAGAGTAAAAGGGTAGCTAGGGATAGAGTAGGTCTCCTTGGAGATCAGCAGAATCTCCAATGTCTCAAGCCACAGGACATGGGTGGGATTTTTTTAACTATTATTTCTCCTAGGTGTTTACTGAGGAGAATGGTTACTCAAAAGATTGGTAAAACAAGTGGGCATCTATATTAATAGGGAGAAAGTATTTGCTGCCTTTAGTGCACTAAATGGATAAAATTCCCAGGGTCCAAACTAGTGAAGAAATTGAGGAGGCATTTCCAGGGGTGTTTGCTTAATCATTAATCACCTGTGAAGTTCCCAAAGACTGGAAGGTGGCTAATGTTGTTCTGTTGTTTAAAAAGGGAACAAAGACAAGCCAGGGATCTTCAGGCAGGCCAGCCTGACATCAGTGGTGGAGATGTTACTGGAAGGAATCTGTGAGCACTTGGATAGACAGGCTCCTGTTAGGAGTCAGCATGGCTTTGTGCACGAAAAGTCCTGCTTGGTGAACCCTACAGAATTTTTTGAAGTGCTAACCAAAAAGGTAGAGGAAAGTAGGGCAATGAATGTTGTCAATTTTGACCTTAGCAAGGTTTTTGACAATGTTCTGCATTGCAGGCTGGTCTGTAAGTTTGGCTCCTGTGGAATCCAGGTAAAGCTAGTTAGGTGGATTCAAAAATTGGCCCAGCGGTCAGAAGCAAAGGCTGGTGGTTGAAGGTTGTTGCTCAGAATGGAGGTTGGTGACTACTGGTGTGCCTCAGGGGACCTTGTGTTATATTATTTATATAAATCATTTGGATGTGAATGTACAAGGCTTGATTAGTAAGTTTGCAGATGGCATAAAATTAGGTGTTTCTGATAGTGAAGAAGGTTATTGTAGATTACAAGGTGATGTTGATCAGTTAGAGAAGTGCGCTGAGAAGTAGCAAATGGATTTCAATACAGCTAAGTGTGAGATGATGCATTTTGGAAAGTTAAACCAATGTGGGACAAAATGGAGAGTAATGGAACAGTGGGGCCTCAGAGTCCAACTGCACACCTCATTGAAAGTAGCATAAAGAGGTTGAGTATGCTGGTCCTCATTAGTCAGTAAGAAGATGGGTCATTATGTTGCAATTGTATAAATCATTGATGAGGCTGCATATGGAGTATTGTATAGTCTTGGTCACTTTGTTATAAACAATGTGATTAAAATGGCAAGAGTGCAGAAAAGATTTGCCAAGGTGTTGTCCTAACTAGAGGGCATGAGTATGGGGAGAGTTTGGCCAGGCCAGGACTTTGTTCCTTGGTGCATAGGACAATATGGGGCACCTTATAGAGTTGTTTTAAATTATCACAGGCATTGATAAGGTGGGTAGCGGAGGTCAAAACCAGAGCGCACTGATATAGGGTGAGAGGGAAAAGATTTAAAAGGGTCCTGGGCAACTTTTTCATGCTGGAGGTGATAATTATCTGGAACGAGCTACCAGGGAAGGTGATTGAGGTAGGTACAACAGTGTCATTTAAGAAGCTCATGCATAGGTATATTTGGGGCTAAGTTTAGTGGGATATGAGCTGAAAATGGCATGTTGGGTGGCCACCGTGGATGGCTGGACTGGTTGGGCTAATTCTGTGCTGTATAGTCAGACTAGAGGAAAGGGTTACTTGGATAGTTGGATAGGGCCTTTCCAGTACTGGCATGTCTCATGGTGTCCAGTAGACAATGAAATGTTGCTTCTGTTTGGGGACTGGAGACATGGTAGCCAACTTACGCCCAACTACTTCCCACCAATGAAAACATTTTTTAAAAACTAGTTGTTTAATCGTCGATCTTAGAAACAAATCCTGTTTGAGATCCAACCCTTGAACTATGGGATATATTACACCCACCTTACATAACAGACTTTAACTTTCTTCGAAAACGCGTCACCCGCTCCCGCAGCACTTATACGGAAACTATCTTAGATTTCGTGATTACCTCTCGAAAATAGAGACCGGTAACCTTTTGACTGCTGGCGACACATAACGTGGGTGTGAGCTTGATTTGTCCGTATCTACATGTGCATCTGTGTGTAGTTGTGCGTCAGTGTGTATGTGTATGCCTCTATGTCTGTGTGTATGCGGGTGTGCAAGAAACTGTTCGTGTGTGCGTGGTAGCGTGGTCAGTGTGTGTGTGTGTCTGTCTGTCTGTCTGTCTGTAGCGATGTGTGTATGTGTGCCGTCTCTATTAGTGTGTCAGGAGGGAGGGAGACAGACACCCGTGTGGCACTATCGGTGAACAATTCTAGCTCTGCCTGTGCGCTTTGCTGTGAAATGAGTTGAAAGTATGAAATGTTCACAAGTGAAGAGACCACTTCAGAGGGAGGGCTTGCTAAAGCAAATAACCCAGTCCAGTGAACAGAAATTGTTCCAGAACGGAAAGGGAAAGCGGTTCGTGATATAAATACAACAGCGTGGGCTCGCTGTGAGACACAGATTAGCAGCGGCAGGATGAGAGTTTGTTACAAGAACTCTTTATCAATCCCAGCAGGTAACGGAATTCCGGCTCGGATTGCCGGGCGGCCCCGATTTATAGACCAACCGGCACCGGATGAAGCCCAAAAAAATCAGGGGCTGCTTGCGGAGGGAGCGAATCTGTGAGGACGGTTCGTGGAACGACGGGACGAGAGCGCATCCACAGCGGGTACGTCCACACTTCTGAACTAACTGTTCCATCTAAAGCTTTATACTGTCCGCGATTCTGCACTAACTGTCCGCATCTTTGTACGATTCCACCTCCCGACTTACATTCCGTGGGATCCCTGAAGGTTGGAACTGGCCACAATGATCTGAACGTGTCCACCTTCTCCATCAAACCCACTGATAGTAAGATGATAAGACATAGGAGCCGAATGGGCCAATCGAGCCATCGAGTACGCTCCGTCAAGGCCGATTTACTATCCCTCCCACCGCATTCTTCTGCCTTCTCCCCGTAACCTTTGACTAATCAACAGCCTATCAACTCTGCTTTAAAAATACCCAATGTCTTGGCCTTCAGAGCCGCCTGTGGCAATGAATTCCACAAATTCACTACCCTTTGGCTGAATAAGTTCCTCCTCAACTCCGTTCTAAATGGATTTCCTCTATTCTGAGGCTGTGCCCTCTAGTCCTAGACTCCCCCACTATAGGAGACATCCTCTCCACATCCTCTCTATCTGTGCCCTCTAGTCCTAGACTCCCCCACTATAGGAGACATCCTCTCCACATCCACTCGATCTTGGCTTTTCAATATTTGATAGATTTCAATGAAATCCCCCTTCATTCTTCTAAACTCCAGAGAGTACAGGTCCAGAGCCATCAAATGCGCCTCATACATTAACCCTTTCATTTTCAGAATAGTTTCCTGAACCTCCTCTGGACCGTCTGCGATGTCAGTACGTCTTTTCTTAGATAAGGGGCCCAAAACTGCTCACAACGCTCCAACTACGATCTGACCAGTGCTTTATAAAGCCTCAACATTTCATTCCTTGCTCTTGTATTCTAGTCCTCTTGAAATGAAGGCTAACATTAAGTAAATGTTGCTTGCTGTCCAAGAGCAGATTCTGAGAACCAAACTAAGGAAGCTCACTGACAGTCAAAGACTTCCCTGCCTGCAAGGTATTTGATGTTCTTTCAAGGTTGTTCACCCATCATGCTGGGTGGTATTAAGTATTTTGGCCCGATAGATGGGCTTTCCCTGAACCAGGGGCAGTTCTGGGATTAGTAATGTTTTAGACATTTTGACTCTGTCTTAAACACGTTGAGTAGGATGAATGAAGCAGAAAGGTACAGGTGTTTTTGCGAAACTGGCACCTACTTGCTCAAGAGTTAACAACGTAAATCACCTCATTGTACGATACAGCACAGAAAGTGACCTTTTGACCTAACTGGTCTATGTTGACCAAGATTCCCAACAAAACTATTCCCATTTACCTACATTTGGCCATATGCCTCTAAACCTTCCCTATGCAGTTACTCCTTGAAGTATGTTTTAAATGTTGTTAATGTACCTCTCTCGCCACTTCCTTTGGCAGCTCATTCAGTATACTGACCACCCTTTGAGTGAAAAGGTTGCCCCTCAGATCTCTATTATTTTTTTTCCTTCTTGCCTTAAACGTGTGCCTTCTAATTCTCGATTCACCAACTCTGAGTAAAAGACAGTGCCTATTCACCACCTATACCCTTCATGATTTTATACAGCTCTGTAAAATCACCCATCATTGTCCTGCCAATGTAAAAAGTACCAAATTGTTCAACCTCTCTCCATTATTTAATCCATCAATCTATGTTGAAAAGTTGTTAGTTTGTCCTGCCCAAAATAGGAACTAAGTTCACCAGTTAAGAGTGAGCCCAGAGCAAGGAGCTTCATGGGCCTGACCCTGCACTTGTTCCGACTCAAAGAGGAACATCTGCCTCACTGTCCTGACCACCTTTAAATGTGTGCACGTGAATATAGAGCCAGGCCAGGATTTGAATGAGATTTCCCTGCCACAAGAACGGTCACTGGAAGGAGTCTGCAAACCATGTGGAAGCAGGAGTCTGTATCCTGGGAGCTATGCCCTCGTCCCAGACAGCAGGGAGGGAGGCAGTGAGGCTGTTTATTGTTCTGTCTTAGAACCTTCCTACCTCCAGAGCGCTCAGGGATAGATTTAGTGCGCACTAGCTGCCTGCCCCATCTAGTTAAATCACAAGGAAAACATGTTATTGTGTTGCAATTGTGTACAGATCACGCGCAGGCTGAAAAGATTTAGTTTATCGTGTCCAGCACAGCATCGCGGTCCGACGGCCCGGTTCCTATGCTCTTCTGTTCCGTGTTCTATGATAATTTTAAAGAATGGTTATTTAGTATTTAACTACCATTTTAATTCCAGGCGTAAGTTTTCTGCAGTTAATGAACCGTGGGACTATAGGTGCAGAAAATTCAATGGACATAATGGGCTGTTGTCAGGAGAGATGCTGAGTGTGAGGGGAGAGAAGTCAACACGGGAGGTTCCATAAATTTGGAAGGTTTGGTGTACTTATGGCAATTTGGCTTATAGGTTGTGACAATTCCAAGAAAACACGTAAACTTGTACCTGTGAAGCAATCCATGAAATCAGGTGACTTTGGCGCACTGGGAACAGTTCGAGTTACAGGACGGGACGAAAGAACACATCTGCCACCTACTGGAGCTAGAAGTACCTGCACCTTTCCTGCAAATTGCACTTATTCATGGAGAACAACTCATGTTCGAGATTTTCATCCCTCCTTTCACAAATCATTATTTTTTAATGAAGGATTTTTTTATGCATAATGGAGCTCGTTCTATTTTAATTACCTGAAACAGACAGCCCTCTGCACTTTTTCAACACTTGTTCTGATCGGGACAGGATTCAGCTGTGTGACTTGCTCTTCTGCTTTTGAGTGAAGTTTTCAAGTGAAGTTAGTTTTACACACTAGGGGATAAGATCAGTCAGGATGCTGCTCATCATTACTGTGCTAGTCAACAGAGATGATGAGAATACAGTTCCCTCCCAGCTGTGAGCAAATACTGATTGACACTGCTTTAGTTAAAAGCAATACTGTCCAGTTTTATTTACAGTGGTATGTCACACAATTAATAATCTATAATGCCATATAGGTAGCAAAAAGCCTGGTTAATAATTGCTAAAGCCTTTACTTAGAGGTAGCAACAATTCTACAAATTATGCATATGGTATCATGTAACAATGCAAAATCTTCATAGAACATAGAACAACACAGCACAGGAACAGGATATTCGGCCAATAATGTTGTATTAAATGAAATACAAAATTCAGCTCATGACATCTAAACCCCTCTGCCTACACAATTCCCCTTTCCCTCCATTCTCAGCAAACTCATGTTGTTGTTGGAGTGCCATCGAGTCACTGTCGATTCATGGCGACCTTATGGATGGGGTAATTGTCCATAGGGTTCTCATGGAAGTAAATTGCCAGGCCTTTCTTCCGCTGCTGGGACCCAGCCGGATTTGAACTCAGGACCAACCGCCTCACTACACCACTGGCCAGCCCATAGGATATGCTCATGTGCCTCTCCAAAAAAACTTCTATTTTATCTGCTTCCACCACACCTGGCAGCACATTTCGGGCACCCACCAACCTCTGTGTAAAAAAAAAACTTGTCCCGCACATCTCCTTTGAACTCACTGTCGTCGTCCCCCTCCACCCCTCACTTTAAATGTGTGCCCTCTGGTATTAGACATTTCAACCCCGGGAAAAAAAGATACTCTATGTCCCTCATGGGCTTATAAATGTGTATTAGGTCTCTCCCAATGTGTTGGCGCGTGGCCAAGTGGTTAAGGCATCAGTCTAGTGATCTGAAGGTTGCTAGTTCGAGCCTCAGCTGAGGCAGTGTGTTGTGTCCTTGAGCAAGGCACTTAACCACACATTGCTCTGCGATGACACCAGTGCCAAGCTGTATCAGCCCTAGTTGGACAACATCTGTGGCATGGAGCATGGGCAACTGCCAGTCTTCCATACAACCTTGCCCAGGCCTGCACCCTGGAAACCTTCCAAGGCGCAAATCCATGGTCTAACAAGACTAAGGGATGCCTAATTAATAAAATTAAGGTCTCCCCTCAGCCTCCGCTGCACCAGAGAAGACAACCTAAGTCTGTCCAACTTCTCCTCATTTCTCATGTCCTCTAATCCAGGCAGTGTCCTCTTCCACATACTCTCCAAAGCCACCACGTCCTTCCTGGAATGGAGCAACCACAATTGAATGCAGCACTCCAGATCCAAACTGACTAAAAATATACTAATAAAATATGTCTAATTAAAAACTCCAGTATTTTCTTCATATATTTTATCCTCCTATCAAACGTCCCTCTGTGTCTCGTAATTTAAAAAAAAACAGAAAATGCTAGAAGCATTTAACAGGTCAGGCAGCATCTGTGGAGAGAGGCATTTCACCGGAACTGAGCAAGAGAGAAAAAGCAAGCTGGTTTTCAGTAGCAAAAAAGGTGAGGAGGGATAGGTAGAGCAAAGGGGATATCTCTGAAGGATGCTGTCTTTTCCAAAACATGATTTTATTAATTATTTTGAGGATACCAAATGATTTAAAGTGCCAGTCAGAAGCTCGTCATGCTTCTGTGTTAGGTGTTCCTAATATCAGGGCAGTAGATCATGCCCAGCAGGTGAAGCTGTGAATTCAGACAACCCCAGTGTAACAACTGGATAATTTTGTTTCATTTCATAGGGAGCAGGCTTTGCAAAGGGCAGGAGCACAGAATTCTCATTGCTGGAAGTTAAAGAAGCAGTGGCCCAATAAAATAATACCCTCTCTATTCATTTCTAGAAGTCAGAGCATAGCTGTGGAGGGTAGTTGTTAGGAGAATAATGAGGTCAAGACTGCTTCATATTACTTCAAGGATGGAAGAGAGCAGTTCCATAACGCACATCCACAGTAGGTGTGGGCAAGTGTATTGGAGTTTGGATAGAAAGAGTGTAAGAGCCTTTTCTTGTGTGTATTTTCTGATATTTAAACATTGGTCACAGGGGCCAGATGTTTGGAGGGATGGAGATGCTGCAAGAGATAGACGGAAAACGCTGAGGATGGGACCTGCATTGTGCTGGTGCAAATTCTAGACATTCACAGCTGGATTCATGTTTGCATGCAGATGTGGATAAAGTGCCATCTTTTAGCTAACAGCTGGGTAAATATGGGGTTTTACTTCCTTAAGTGTTTTTCCCCCAGGTCGATATCGCAAAGTTATTTTGTGGATAGCAATAATCGCTCAGCTGATCTAGTGCCACTTGCCTTTCTTGAAACTGTTAATCACTTGTGCAAAACATAATTAGCACCTAACAATGTGATTCAAGTGCAACTTGCCAGAAGGTAGGAGGCATACAGCAAGTAGGAAGGCAGAAATGTGGTTGATTGCCATATTCCGTGGAGGAATCAGAGGTCACACATAGCAGCTAAGCAGGAAAATCAAAATTAACCCTAAAAATGTTAACAGACTTTTGGACTATCTGTTGTCATGTTTGGATTTGTCACGTCCCTATGGACACATATGTTAATATATTAATCTATTTGGCAAAATTGGCAAGATCAATATTGTCTGATCACAGGTAGATTCTCATTGCTCCATGGGCACATGCTCAGTGAAAACAATTACTCACCTGTTAGTTACTGATCAAACACGGAACAAGACAGAGAGACCAACCCCTGTCCCACTTAACCACCTTCATTAATAATACATGTTTTAACTCATCATTTCCATTCCAGACTGACAGAGCTGTGTGGGGTTCCTGAGAAATGGTTCCACTCAAAACCAGAGCTTCCTTTTGAATGCAAGCCCTTGCTTCCCTTTCCCCCTTTGCTCCTGTTTACACGCATGAAATGACCTGCGAGATCCAATTTCCAGCAAACCATCAGAGCCAAAGACGATCTCAGTCACACGGGTTATCAGTGATTAATCCAATGTGCTGTAACACTTGCTAAAGATATTAATGTTCTTGGTACTGTCTCTGTGAAGGTGCATTTCCCATCCTCAAGGCTTTGAACTGGGCAAGGCAAAACACTAAAAGCAATAACTCAGGTAAAATGGTTTGTGGCAGCTGATTCTGCGTTAAGCAATATTCATGATGAGATTCCTGACTCTCTTGTGCAATGAGGCTCAGTTCCATTTTGTATTAAATGCACAGTATTCAGAGCACTAAGACAGGTCAATCGGTCAATACTGGGGCTTTTATTCTTTACGCCCTCCATAAACTTCCGTCCTTCTTCCCTTGATCAGCCCTATCAATATATCCTCCTCATCCTTTTTCCCTGAAGTATTTAGCTAATTTTCCTTGACCATTTTGTCTTTTCCAAATCCTACACTCCCAGCCCTCCCTGAGGTAATACCTTTCACTTGTATCTCCTGGATGAATTGGTCTTAATTTTTGAATTCCTTCACTAGCTCCCACACACCTGCTGCCCCCCTTTCCCCCATCAATTATTCCCACTGTTTCTTCAGGGATCCTCTCTGTCTCCAGCCTCCAGATTAAACTGATCCCTCTACGATCAGTGACAATGTAGCTTCAATCCTTGTCAATCCAAGATGGAGTCATAGAGAAGTGCAGCGCAGAAACAGGCCCTTTGGCCCATCTAGTCCATGCCAAAAAGCATTTAAACTGCCTACGTCCAATGACCTGCTCCGGGACCATAGCCCTCCATATTCCTACTATCCATGCGCTTACCCAAACTTCTCTTAAACGCTGAAATCAAGTTTGCATGGACCAGTTGTGCGGGTAACTCATTCCATGCTCTGACTGAAGAAGTTTCCCCTCGTGTTCCCTTAAACTTCTCACCTTTGAACCTTAAGCCATGACCCCCCCCCCCACCAACCTTGGTGGAAAAAGCCTGCTTGCATTTACCCTCTCTCTATCCTTCATAATTTTGTATACCTCCATCAAAATTTCTCTTAATCTTCTATATTCTAAAAACATAGTCTTAACCGATTCAATCTTTCCTTATAACTCAGGTCCTCCAGACCCGGCAGCATCCTTGTAAACTTTCTCTGCACTCCTTCAACCTTGTCTACATCTACAATACTCCAGATTAGGCCTCACCAGCGTCTTATATAACTTCAACATAACATCTCATTTCCTGTCCTCAATACATTATGAAGACCAATGTGCCAAAAGCTTTCTTTATGACCCTATCTATCTGTGACACCACTTTCAACAAATTACGTACCTGTATTCCCAGATCCCTTTGTTCTACCACACTCCTCAGTGCCCTACCATTCACTGTGTAAGACCTACACTGGATGGTCCCACCGAAGTGCAAAACCTTGCACTTGTCTGCAATAAACACCATCTGCCATTTTCAGCCCATTTTTCCAGCTGATGCAGGTCCCTCTGCAAGCCACGATAGCCTTCCTCACTGTCCACTACACCCAAATCTTCGGTGTCATCCACAAATGTGCTGATCCAGTTAACCACATTACCATCTAGACCATTTGTATAGATGACAAACAACAGAGGACCCAGCACCTATCTCTGCGGCACACCGCTAGTCACAGACCTCCAGTAGGAGAGGCCACCATGTACAACCACTCTGGCTTCTCCTACGAAGCCGAGGTCTAATCCAATTTACTACCTCACCCCGAATGCTGAGCGACTGAACCTTCTCGACCAGCCTCCCATGTGGGACTTTGTCAAATGTCTTACTAAAGTCCTCAGAGACGACATCCACTGCCTTGCCTTCATCCACTTTCCTGGTAACTTCCTTGAAAAACTCTCGAAGATTGGTTAGCCATGACCTACCACACACAAAGCCAGGCTGACGTCCTTAATCAGTCCATGTCTATCCAAATGCTTATATATACCTTGATATTTTTAAATGATTTCTTTCTGAACTTGACTCTTCTGAAAATGATGCTTTTAGTGTTTTTTGTTGATTTCGATAACAAGTGCCAACATTTCTGAGGAAAAGTTATTAACCTGAGACAATAATTTTGTTTTCTCTCCAACAGATGCTGCCTGACCCGCTCGGCACTTCCTGCATTTTCTCTTTTATTTCTGATTCACGTCATCTGCATTTTTTATATTCAAACTCTACTTTTAATGGTTTGTGGATTCCAAGTCCCTACTTCACTGCTCTGTTCAGATACCACAAAACACAAACTATAGGAAATACCTTTATTAACTCTTCCAACCAAAACGCACAGATGCCTTGTGAATTACATGCCAGTTTTGCAGATTCATTGATGTTGTTTTGAATGTTGCAGCAATCTTCAGTATTATCCTCAAGCACTAAGCATCATTTGTAGGAAGTGGTATCAATGCCCCAAACCTAAAGCTTTTAAATACTTGGTCAAACACCATTTTGCCACTGCCAGTAGTAGATTAGTCCTTCATCCAGATTTCCTGTCTTGGGAATTCATATGCATTGATTTTTAGTTGCTGTGGGATAAAAACTACACATAAGAGGCTATGAGAATGCTATTGCTTCCATCTAATGGATTGGAATACAACAAGCACTGATTAGGTCACACTGAAGTCCTGGGAGCAGTTCTAGCCGCCACTTCTAGAATGTATGGTCCTCGGAAAGAATGCAAGAGTACATTTATCAGAATAAGATCTGTGCTCCAAACTTCAGCGACATTACCAGCAGAGACTGAACAAACAAAATCCGTGTTCTGTTGAGGGACTATAGGAGTGTCCTGCTGAAGTGACTGGAGCAGGATCCAGCAACGTGGAATACTTACCTGAAGACGTGACTCATGGTGACTGAAGAATCTGTATTCAGATCATAAAGTGGATATTGAATAAAGGCCAGCATTAGGAATGACCCCATTGTTGTTAGATCATCGTAAGAAAAAATTCCTTCACTGGAGTTCATTTGGAAAGGATTTCTGAACACAGCTCATCTGGTACCTGACTGACTAATTGCAACTTGGAATATCTCAGGTCAGAGGTTTGAAGGGAACAGCAGAAATCAACATCCCATGAACAAACAATTAAAACCAGAAGCTCCCTTTCTCTTCATACCATCTAATGCAGGTCTCATTACCTCTTCATCGTTGTTATGGAGGTCCAGACTTCCCTAATTCAAAGCTAACCACTATCAGAATATGAGGGTAGAAGAGCAAAACAAGAAGAAGGAGCTTCAAAGTGGATTTAAGGAGAGAGAATTTTGCACAGAGTGGCCTTTGCTTGGAACACACTGCCGGAGGAGGTGGTGGAATCATATACAACCACCGCAGCTAAGAGAAATTTAGATAGACACTCAAGTAGGCAAGGTATAATTATGGTTCCAAGGTGGGAAATGAGATTAGTGTAGGTGGGAAAAAAGTTTGACATGGATGTGATGGGGTGATGGGCCTGTTTCTTGCTGAGCAAACTCTATATGACCATCGGTATCAAAGTTCAAGGAGGAAAACCAAGCTGCTCACGGCAATTAGACTTCTTGAACCATCTTACGAATCCTCAGAATCCATGGCAGCCAACACTGGCTGAGTCCAGAGAAATCAGCAAACATCTTCAGTATGAGAGCAGGATGAAGTGAAGAGGCTTTGCACAGCCACACCAGGCATTGGTCCAATGGAATTCTACCGGTCCACAAGAAGCGGACTTACTGGTACCTGAGTCATTTTACTGACAAATGTGGTTCTGTGCTCAGATACAGTGAATGAAGAAACCAAAGTAAATATTCCTCAGCAGATTTTTGAAAACTCATCGAGAATATTTTAAAACCCCAGACCAGTTTTGCCTGAGAGGAAGGATAACATGTCAGTGACGGTCCATTATTACTTTTGGTACGCGCTGTGACACTTCAAACTCGTACCGTGAGTAATAATGCACAGTGGCTGACACTTCCACCGTAGAACCTTCATCTCTAGGAAAAGCTAGACAGACCTTTGGGACTGTGACTGACAAAGAGTGCCTGCAGACTTTAACTGGTCAACAAACCCTGAACTCTTTGCTGATTTGAGCTAACTCACCTAACAGAACAAATGGAAGGTCAAGGATAAATTTGATTTCAAGTTCACGCCTTCTTTGATAAAGGAAAACATCTTCATGAAATACAACAGAACAATGTGACAAAAGTTGAGGATTGAATAAATACATTTCCTCTTTGTTCTTAACCATTCATACAATGAATGTTGCACATTATCAAGCTGTGTTTTCTGCTTGGAGAACTATACAAATTATTATTGGACTAATTTATTACAAAGTAATCAGTGTTAATTCCTCACTTTAATACATTTTGTGATTTATTTGTAGAGTTTGTCTAAAATTTTGCAAGCAGATGATTGTTATTATGTTTATTTAATCTGCAAAACATTCTTCACTTTTTACCTCTCCTCAGAGTGCCATCTGAGAACATGCTGAAGGGAGATGTTTTAATTAAGTAATGCGGGAAAATCCGAAACAAAACATGGAGTTGTATCAAGACTTGAAGCTGGTGAAGTCGAAAGAAGATTCTGTAAACACCAAATTCATATGTACAGTGGATTCATAGGAGTCTGCACATTGTGCTTCCTACTGCTAAGTTTTTCTCCATAGAAATCTCTTTCAAGTTATAAGATAGTTTTTGCTTTGAGATTCATACCTCTGATATTTCAGGTAACTTTGGAAATCACTGCCTAATCATAAATCCCTGCATCAGTTCCTCCTCAAAATCTCCCGTTCTCACATCCACAGTGATTCAGTTCACTGCTGTTTTAACTGTATCGCAAAAGGACTGCAACCACTCCACCTTCACATCACCAACTATGTACTGCTTTACACAGAGTGGATCTGTATCCAAACATTGCCATTTACATTGACAATGAGGAGAAATTGTTCAGGGTTGTAACAGCAAGATCTAAATTTCATAGATTTTTTACAAATACAGAAAGAGTTTGCAACGTTAGGTGTGGAGATCACAAGGATTCAAGAGCAGCGTGGAGAAAGCTGAAAGGCCATGCAAGGATAGGAACTGGAATCTGTGGAGGAGACAGATGTGTGTGGGTGTAGGGTCAACAGAGGGACAGATGTGTGTGGGCATAAGATCAGCAGAGAGGACAGATGTGTGTGGATGTAGGGTCAGTAGAGGGGACTGATGTGTGTGAGTGTAGGGTCAGTAGAGGGGACAGATGTGTGTGGTTGTAGGGTCAGTAGAGGGACAGATGTGTATGGGTATAAGATCAGGCAGAGGGGACAGATGTGTGTGGGTGTAGGGTCAGTAAAGGGGAGAGATCAGTATGGCATAAGATCAGCAGAGAGGACAGATGTGTGTGGGTGTAGGGTCAGACAGTGGGGACAGATGTGTAAGGGTGTAGGGTCAGTAGAGGGACAAATGTGTGTGAGTGTAGGGTCAGTACTGGGGAGAGATGTGTGTGGGTGTAGGGTCAGACAGAGGGGACAGATGTGTGTGGGTGAAGGGTCAGTAGAGGGACAAATGTGTGTGAGTGTAGGGTCAGTAGTGGGGACAGATGTGTGTGGGTGTAGGGTCAGGCAGAGGAGACAGATGTGTGTGGGTGTAGGGTCAGTAGAGGGGACAGATGTGTGTGGGTGTAGGGTCAGCAGAGGGGATTGTCTGAGTGAAGGGTCAGGCAGAGGGGACAGATGTGTGTGGGTGTAGGGTCAGTAGAGGGGACAGATGTGTTTGGGTGTAGGGTCAGTAGAGGGGACAGATGTGTGTGTGTGTAGGGGCAGACAGAGGGACAGACGTGTGTGGGTGTGGGGTCAGACAGAGGGGACAGATGTGTGTGGGTGTAGGGTCAGTAGAGGGGACAGATGTGTGTGTGTGTAGGGTCAGTAGAGGGACAGATGTGTGTGGGTGTAGGGTCAGACAGAGGGACAGATGTGTGTGGGCATAAGATCAGCAGAGAGGACAGATGTGTGTGGATGTAGGGTCAGTAGAGGGGACTGATGTGTGTGAGTGTAGGGTCAGTAGAGGGGACAGATGTGTGTGGTTGTAGGGTCAGTAGAGGGACAGATGTGTATGGGTATAAGATCAGGCAGAGGGGACAGATGTGTGTGGGTGTAGGGTCAGTAAAGGGGAGAGATCAGTATGGCATAAGATCAGCAGAGAGGACAGATGTGTGTGGGTGTAGGGTCAGACAGTGGGGACAGATGTGTAAGGGTGTAGGGTCAGTAGAGGGACAAATGTGTGTGAGTGTAGGGTCAGTACTGGGGAGAGATGTGTGTGGGTGTAGGGTCAGACAGAGGGGACAGATGTGTGTGGGTGAAGGGTCAGTAGAGGGACAAATGTGTGTGAGTGTAGGGTCAGTAGTGGGGACAGATGTGTGTGGGTGTAGGGTCAGGCAGAGGAGACAGATGTGTGTGGGTGTAGGGTCAGTAGAGGGGACAGATGTGTGTGGGTGTAGGGTCAGCAGAGGGGATTGTCTGAGTGAAGGGTCAGGCAGAGGGGACAGATGTGTATGGGTGTAGGGTCAGTAGAGGGGACAGATGTGTTTGGGTGTAGGGTCAGTAGAGGGGACAGATGTGTGTGTGTGTAGGGGCAGACAGAGGGACAGACGTGTGTGGGTGTGGGGTCAGACAGAGGGGACAGATGTGTGTGGGTGTAGGGTCAGTAGAGGGGACAGATGTGTGTGTGTGTAGGGTCAGTAGAGGGGACAGATGTGTGTGGGTGTAGGGTCAGCAGAGGGGATTGTCTGAGTGAAGGGTCAGGCAGAGGGGACAGATGTGTATGGGTGTAGGGTCAGTAGAGGGGACAGATGTGTTTGGGTGTAGGGTCAGTAGAGGGGACAGATGTGTGTGTGTGTAGGGGCAGACAGAGGGACAGACGTGTGTGGGTGTGGGGTCAGACAGAGGGGACAGATGTGTGTGGGTGTAGGGTCAGTAGAGGGGACAGATGTGTGTGTGTGTAGGGTCAGTAGAGGGACGGATGTGTGTGGGTGTAGGGTCAGATGGGGGGACAGATGTGCGTGCATGTAGGGTCAGCAGAGGGACAGATGTGTGTGGGTGTAGGGTCAGTAGAGGGCACAGATGTGTGTGGGTGTAGGGTCAGGCCGAGGGGACAGATGTGTGTGTGTGTAGGGTCAGACAGAGGGACAGATGTGTGTGGGTGTAGGGTCAGTAGAGAGACAGATGTGTGTGGGTGTAGGGTCAGGCCGAGGGGACAGATGTGTGTGGGTGTAGGGTCAGTAGAGGGGACTGATGTGTGTGGGTGTAGGGTCAGGCCGAGGGGACAAATGTGTGTGTGTGTAGGGTCAGCAGAGGGACAGATGTGTGTGGGTGTAGGGTCAGTAGTGGGGACAGGTGTGTGTGGGTGTAGGGTCAGTAGAGGGGACAGATGTGTGTGGGTGTCGGGTCAGACAGAGGAGACAGATGTGTGTGGGTGTAGGGTCAGTAGAGGGACGGATGTGTGTGGGTGTAGGGTCAGTAGAGGGGACAGATGTGTGTGGGTGTAGGGTCAGTAGAGGGACGGATGTGTGTGGGTGTAGGGTCAGTAGCGGGGACAGATGTGTGTGGGTGTAGGGTCAGGCCGTGGGGACAGATGTGTGTGGGTGTAGGGTCAGTAGTGGGGACAGATGTGTGTGGGTGTAGGGTCAGGCTGAGGGGACAGATGTGTGTGGGTGTAGGGTCAGTAGAGGAACAGATGTGTGTGGGTGTAGGGTCAGGCTGAGGGGACAGATGTGTGTGGGTGTAGGGTCAGTAGAGTGGACAGATGTGTGTGGGTGTGAGGTCAGACAGAGGGGACAGATGTGTGTGGGTGTAGGGTCAGACAGAGGGGACAGATGTGTGTGGGTGTAGGGTCAGTAGAGGGACAGATGTGTGTGGGTGTAGGGTCAGTAGAAGGGACAGATGCGTTTGGGTGTAGGGTTAGTAGAGTGGACAGATGTGTGTGGGTGTAGGGTCAGTAATGGGGACAGATGTGTGTGGGTGTAGGGTCAGTAGAGGGACAGACATGTGTGTGGGTGTAGGGTCAGTAGAGGGGACAGATGTGTTTGGGTGTAGGGTCAGTAGAGTGGACAGATGTGTGTGTGTAGGATCAGTAGAGGGGACAGATGTGTGTGGGTGTAGGGTCAGTACACGGGACAGATGTGTGTGGTGTAGGGTCTGGCCGCGGGGACAGATGTGTGTGGATGTAGGGTCAGGCCAAGGGGACAGATGTGTGTGGGTGTAGGGTCAGTAGTGGGGACAGATGTGTGTGGGTGTAGGGTCAGGCAGAGGGGACAGACGTGTGTGGGTGTAGGGTCAGTAGTGTGGACAGATGTGTGTGGGTGTAGGGTCAGGCTGAGGGGACAGATGTGTGTGGGTGTAGGGTCAGATGTGTGTGGGTGTAGGGTCAGGCAGAGGGGACAGACGTGTGTGGGTGTAGGGTCAGGCCGAGGAGACAGATGTGTGTGGGTGTAGGGTCAGTAATGGGGACAGATGTGTGTGGGTGTAGGGTCAGGCAGAGGGGACAGACGTGTGTGGGTGTAGGGTCAGGCAGAGGGGATGATGGAGGGGTGTGTGGTGGAGTAGTGTGTCATTGAGACAGTGGAAGGATGGAGAGGCCTACACGCTGGTGCTCAGGAGAATGATGTTATTGTATTGCTGGTGTTCTAGAGTCAGTAGAAATTAGGGTAGCTGACTTGGAAACAAGTTGCAGCAAGTGGTAAACAGCAAATTGCAAAGGAAATTAACAATTTGAAAATTAACTGAGATTGCTGTAGTGTGAGGGGTTGAACTTCATTGTGTTCAGGAAAGTTTTCTAGCACAACATGCCGATTATCTGATGAGAGACATGCAGGCTGAACCTTGCAGTTGTACAGTACAGTCTTGGGCTCTTCAGCACCACTACGGCCGTAGTAGGGAAATACTTTGAGACTGTGAACACAACTCAGGATAATTATGGGAATGGTTAAGTTAGGTGCTGACACTGATTTTCATGATGTAAGAAGGGACCTGGTGAAATTAGGTTGGGAGCAGATGCTTGCGGGTAAATGACCGAACAAGTGGGATTTTTTTACAGGAATGTTAGTGAGATTTCAGGGCCGGCATATTCCAGTAACCATGAAAAGGGAGAGATGGTTGGCTAAGGGTTGAGGAACTAAAATGAATCCTTGTCACTAAGAAGGACTTGGAGGACAGTGAGTTCATGGTTGAGTGTGTTAATTTCCTGGAACATATCAGAATGAAGAAGGAGGGAGTGTTAGATGTCCTGGAAACCATGGGGCTGGTTAGATCCGCAGGCCCAGTGAAACCTTTACTATGTTGCTGTGGGAATCGGAGGAAAATATTGCAGGGTTGGAGAGCAAGGTATTTGTGCCTTCAGTCACCACAGATGAGGGGCTAGAAGGCTGGCCAGGGTTATTCTCTATTTATGGGGGGTTGGGACAGCAGGAATAAGCCCATGATTTGGTAGTAGGGAAATTACTGGAGAAAATCCTGTGGAATAAGACTTGGAGGCATAGAGTTCCAGCACAGAAACAGACCCAGCTCATCCATATCAGTGTTTGGCCATATCCCTCTAAACCCTTCTGTCCGTGTACCTGTCCAACTATCTTTTAAACAAACAGTTGTCCCCACCGCTACCACTTCCTCAGCTTCACCGAACATTGCCTGAATTCCCATGTAGAGGTGATGTGTGCTGTATGTCTGATCAGCAGCCAACCCCTGAGGCCCCAGGGGACACGCTGAGGTAATTTATCCTCTCCTACCACTCTCCTGGCACCTTGGTTCTTGTAACCACCACAAACCTTGCCCCTCAAATTTAATTTCTGCTTTTTCCCTCTCACCTTAAACCTACATCCTCTAGTTTTAGACTCTCCTGGAAGAAAACTGGGGAGTGGACTCTGACAACCTTCCTTATCTACACCTCTATGGTTTTATAAACCACTGTAAGGACACTACTCAGCCTCTCCAGCCAAAAACAGCCCCAGCCTGTTCAACATCCCCTTATTACTCGAGACCTCCGGGCCTAGTAAACAACCACATGAATCTTTTCTGCATCCTTCCCAGCCATGGCTAACGTCTGCTGCCCTTTTTAAGAAAAAGAACAGTATTAGCTTCATATATTTGAAATGGCAGGGGCTGATCAGGGATAAACAGCATTGAAATTCTGCCTCAGTACAGTATACAGGAACAGGCCCTTCGGCCCACTATGTCTGTGCAGACCATGATGTCAATCTAAACAGTTCCCAATTGTCTGTATTTGGTTGCTATCACAATCATAGAGTTATACAGCACAGAAGTAAGCCCTTTGGCATAACTCATGTATACTGACTATGTTGCCTTCCTGAGTTAGTCCTATCTGCCTGCGTTTGATCCATAACACTTGAAAACATTTTTATCTACTGTTATGTACCTGTCTATTTGCCTTTTAAACCTTGCAATTGTAAGCACCACTACCACTTCCTCTCGCAATCATTCCACATAACCACAACCCTCTGTGTGAAAACCTGGTCCCTCAGGCCCCCCTGAAATCGTTCGCCTCTCCTGGGTTCAGCCGTTCAGCCCATTGGGTCTACTAGACCATTCGACCATGGCTGATGTTGTTGCTCCCTCTCCTGCACTCTCCCCATAGCCTTTGACACCCTTGCTAATCAAGAATCTATCAACCTCTGCTTTAAATGTATCCAATGACTTGGCCTCCACAGCTGCCTGTGTCAGTGAATTCCACAGCTTCACCACACTCTGTCTAAAGAAATTCCTCTTCATCTCCTTTCTAAAGGGATATCCTTTTGTTGAGTGGCTGTGCCTGCTGGTCCCAGATTCTCCCTCTAATAAATCAGAGGTTGGACAAAATTGGGCAGTATTCTCTGGAGCATCAGGGCTGAGGGAAGTTTCTGTAGAAATCTATAAAACTATGATAAGGAAGGCAGTCAGAATTTTCTCCCCCAGGGTAAGAATGTCAAGTGCCAGAGGACGTGCATTTAAGTCGGGAGTGTGAAAGTTTAAGGGAGATGTGCTGGGCAAGTTTTTTACACGGAGAGAGGTGGGTGCCTGAAACAGGATGCTAGGAGGGGCAGTGTGGAAGCAGATATGACAAGGGTGTTTAGGAGATTTTTAGACTGGCATACAGTATGCAGGACGTGGAGGGGTATGCATCGTATTTCCTTTAATTGGCCATTATGTTCAGCACAGGTATTGTGGGCACAAGGACCTATTCCTGTGCCCTACTGTTCTATGTTCGATATGTATACATGAGTACTTAGGATATGTATCTATCTGGTTTTACCACTGACCTTAGTCTCTTGACACACGTGATGAATGAAGTGAGCCACACAGTCCCTCAAACCTGCTCCACTGTGCGACTTGATTTCCTCTTTCAGTTTGCATTTTTCCATCACTTCCTTAATCCCATTGGCAGAAAAACAAAATAAGACAGACGCTGGAAATAGGAAATAATAACAGATTGTGTTTAGCAGTTCAGTGGAGGGGGAACTCAGGGAAACATTTGAACTCAGTGACCTTTCACTAGACCTGCCACAGTTGAGGTCAAAGGTCATTGCTCTGAAATAATAGCTCTAATTCTCGCTTCGTAGCCATTGCCTAGTTAGCTTATCCCATGTCTGATGATTGCCTTGGCGTACCAAAATCTGCCCATCTCAGCCTTGGATGCACTCGGGAGTCCGAACACTGGATTCTCTAAAGGTTAACTTGCAGGCTGACTCAATAGTGAGGAAGGCAAATGAAAAGGTAGAATTCATTTCAGAGGACTAGAATATAAAAGCAAGGATGCAATGTTGAGGCTTCATAAAGCACTGGTCAGAATGCACTTGGAGTATCGGGAGCATTTGAGCCTCATATCCAAGAAAGGATGTGCTGGCATTGGAGAAGGTCCAGAGGATGTTCATGAGAATGATCCCGGGAATGAAACGTTAACATGTGAGGCATGTTTCCAGTACTGGAAGAGTCTAGGACATCCCTTTTGAACAGAACGGAAAGGAAAAGTTGGTCCTCAGGTTAAGTTTCTGAACTGAGAGAAGGAGGTTTTCAGCAGCGCAAGAGAGGATTTGATGAAGGTCAATTGGAGCAGACGCTTGTGGGGAAACTACATCTGACAAGCAGGAATCTTTTTGAAGAGTAAGAGTTCAGAGACAGCATGGTCCAGTGAGGGTAAAGAGAAAAGATGTCAAGTTTAGAGAATCTTGGGTGACAAGGATTATGGAAGGCTTGATAAGAAAATTTTTGACAGATAGGAACAATTACAATCAACCAAGTTCCTTAATGAATTCAGAGTGTGTAAGAGAGTACTGAGGAAGGAAATTATGAAAGTATTGGGAAGGAACTAGGAGGAGTTAATTGGAAACAGTGTCCATATCTGACATGTGGAAAGTGTTCAAGGACCAACCGCACAGGGTATGAAATAATGAGGAGGAAGGTCAGGGACACCAGGATAAGGGAACACTGGATGTTGAGAGAGCTGGTGAATTTAGTCAAGAAGAAAAGTCTTCTGAAGCTAAAATCAAATGGCCATTGAAGATGATGAAAGAGGCTCATATCCTTCCTTTGCCCAAAAACAGCATCTGGCAATCAGCCTTTCCATGTTCCTATTTAATATCATCAAAATTTAATCTGCCCCACTTTAGAGCTTTAATTTGTAACTGGAGTTGGAATTGGTTTATTATTGTCACATGTACTGAGACACAGTGAAATGTTTGTCTTGCATACTGTTCATAAAGATCAAATCATTAAACAGTGCATTGAGTTAGCACCAGATAAAACAACAGCAGAATGCAGAATAACGTGCGACAGCTACAGAGAAGGTGCGGAGCTGGTAGAAAATCCTGTGCAAAATTGCAATAAGGTGGATTATGAGGTCAAGAGTCAATGTACTGGGGAACCATTCAATGTCTTATAACAGTGGGGTGGAAGCTATCCTTGATCCTGGGGGTACGAGCTTTCAGATTTTTATATCTTGATGTCTGATGAAAGAAAGGAGAAGCAAGAATGTTTGGAGTGGCTGGGTTTGTTGATTATGTTGGCTGCTTTACTGAAGCAGCGAGAAGTTTAGACATAGAGGGAGAGGCTGGTTTCTGTGAAGTGCTGAGCTCAGAAGGTGGTGAAAGAGTAGAATGAGCTGCCAGTGCAAGTGGTGGATGCAATTTCAATTTCAACATTTAAGAGAAGTTTGGATAGGTATATGGAAGTGAGGAGTACAGAGGGCTATAGTTTGGGTGTAGGTCGATGGGACTAGGCAGTCTAAATGATTTGGCACAGACTAGATGGGCCAAAAGGCCTGTTTTCTATAACTCTATGTTGACAACCCTCTGCAGTTTCTTGTGGATATGTATGGAGCAGTTGCCATACCTAGATAGGATGCTTTATATGGTGTGTTGATAAATATTGGTATAAGTATTCTTCATTTTATTTAGAGATACAACACTGTAACAGACACCTCTGGCCCAACAAGCCAATTACACTTGTGTGACTGATTAACTTATAACCCCATATGTATTTGAAATGTGGGAGGAAATCGCAGCACCAGAGGAAACCCACACAGTCACAGGGAGAACGTACAAACTCCTCATTGGCAAGAGCAGGAATCGAACCGTGATTGCCACTGCTGTAATAGCATAATGCAAACCACTACACTTCTGCCGAAGACATTGTGCCAAATTTCTTTAGCCCTCTGAGAGAGTAGATGTGATGGTGAGCTTTCTTGGTCACAATGTCTACAGGTAAATCGCTTTGGAAAGGTGTTGGTGGGAGAAACTATCTACCAGGGTAAGTCACAGAGATCAGGTTCCTGGCTCTGTGGCTTAGACATGAGGGGTGGGGGGAGGAGAGGAGGACTGCAGTGCTGAAGTGCTATTTAATAATTAGAGGAGCAGACAGGAGATTCTGCAGATGTGGAAGAGACATCAGGGTGGTATGTTGCCTCCAGGTGCCAAGGTGTGAGATGTCTCAGATTGGATCAACAGCATTCTAAGAGGGGAGTATGAGCAGCCAGAGCTCATGGTATCTATTGGTAGTAATGACATGGGTAGGAAAAGGTTGATGTCCTGAAGAGAGAATATAGGGAGCTATGTAGAAAGCAGAAAAGCAGGACCTCAAGGGCAGTAATCTCCAGACTGCTGCTGGTGTCATGCACCAGTGGGTTTAAGACTAGGATGATCTGGCAGATAAATGTGTGGCTGAGGAATTGGTGCATGGAGCAAGGTTCCAGATTTGTGGATCATTGGGATCTCTTCTGGAGAAGGCAACACCTGTACAAAAAGGGCCAGTTACAACTGAACTTCGGGGGGAGGGGTCAATATCCTTTCAGGTAGATTTGCTAGAGCTGCCGGGGAGGGTTTAAACTGACTTGGCAGGGGTTGGGAACTAGAGTGATCGGTCAGAGGATGGGGCAGGTGACATACAGGTAGATGCAGCATGTAGAAACCGTGAGGAAGGGTAGGCAGTCGATAGGGAAAAGTAGCAGTCAGTGGGATGGGTTGAAGTATATCTGTTTTAATGCCGAAGTATCAGGAATGAGGCTGATGAATTTACAGCGTGGGTCACCGCACAGAAGTTCAACCTTTATAGAGACTTGGCTGTCACAAAGACAAGAATGACTGCTGGATGTTCTGGGGTTTAGACGTTTCAAGAGGGTCAGGGACTGGTTGGGACAGTAGGACTGGTCAGGGATGGAAGGGTAAATGTGCCTGGAGTTGGAGGAGGTAGGGAGATCCTTAATGAATACTTTGGTTCAATATTCACCAGTGAGAGGGCCCTTGAGGTATGTGGAGACAGCATAAAACAGGCTGATATGCTAGACCATGTTGATGGTAGGTAAAAGGATGTGCTGGAACTTTTGAAATATCAAGATAGACCTTAAGACCATAAAACATTGGAGCAAAATTAGGCCATTTGGCCCATTGAGTCTGCTCTGCCATTTCATCATGGCTGATCCATTTTTCCTCTCAACCTGAGTCTCCTGCCTTCTCCCTGTAACTCTTCATGCCCTAACCAATCAAGAAACCATTAGTCTTTGCCTTAAATGTACTTGGCCTATCTGTGACAACAAATTCTACAGATTCACCACTCTCTAGCTCACCAATCAGACATTGCCTTATCCATGCTAGAATCTTTCCTATCATATCATGGACTTGTAACTGTTAAGCAGGCTCATGTGTGGCACCTTGTCAAAGGCCTAATGAGGATCCAAGGACACAACATCAACCAATTCCCCTTTGTCTATCCTGCTTGTTACTTCTTCAAAGAATTCCAACAGATTTGTCACGCAAGATTTTCCCTTGAGGAAACCATGCTGACATCTCATCCTTAACAATTGACTCCAACATCTTTCCAACCACTGAGGTCAAACTAACTAGCATATAATTTCCTTTCTTCTGCCTCTCTCCCTTCTTGAAGATTGGAATGACATTTGCAATTTTCCAACCTTCCAGAACCTTTCCAGAATCTAGTGATTCTTGAAAGATCATTACTAATATCGCCACAATCTCCTGAGCCACCTCTTTCAGAACCTGGGATGTACACCATCTGGTCCAGGTGGCTTATCTACCTTCAGACCTTTCAGTTTCCCAAGAACCTTCTCCCTAGTAATGGCAACTTCACACATGTCTGTCCGCTGACACTCTCAAACTTCCACCATACTGCTAGTATTTTCCATGGTGAAGACGGATGAAAAATACTTATTCAGTTTGTCCACCATGTCCTTGTCCCCCATTACTATATCTTCAGCATCGTTTTCTAGCGATAATTTTTTTGGGCTAAATGGGATAAACCCAGATTACTACAGGAAGCAAGGGAAGAGATTGCTGTGTCTTTGGTGATGATCTTGGTATCCTCACTGGCCACAGGAATGGTACCAGATGATTGGAGGATGGGAAATGTTACTCCTTTTTTCAAGAAAGGGAGTATTGGGAATTATAGACTAATGAGTCTTTCTTCAATGGTGGGCAAATTATTGGAGAAGATTCTTAGAGACAATATCTATGGGTATTTGAAGCATAATCTAATTAAGGAAAGTCAGCATGGCTTTATGAGGTGCAGATCATGCCTTGCAAGCCTGATTGAATTCTTTGAGGTTGTGACAAAGCACATTAAAGAACTTAGAGCAGTGGGTGCAGTGTATATGGATTTTAGTAAGGTGTTTGATATGGGAGGCTTATTCAGAATGTCAGGAGGCTTGGGATCCGGGGAATCTTGGCTGTGTGGATTCAGAATTGGCCTGCTCATAGAAGGCAAGGGTGGTTGAAGATGGAGCATATTCTGCCTGGAGGTTGGTGCCAGTGGTGTTTTGTAGGGATCTGCTCTGGGACCCCTGCTTTTTGTGAGGAAGTAGATGGATGGGTGGGTTAGTAAGTTTGCAGATGACACAAAGGTCGATGGAGTTGTGGATAGTTCAATAGTTCAATTTAATATCAGAGAATATATACAATATACAACCTGAAATTCTTGCTCTCCGCAGACATCCGCGAAACAGAAGGAAAAAAAACAAAGAATGAACGACAGAAAAAAGACTGTAAGAACCCCTAAGCCCCTGCCCTCCTCCCACACATAAGCAGCATCAACCCCCCTCCACTTATTCTGACATAAAGCATCAGCATTCCCACCACCCACCGTGCCAGCAACAAAGCCCTCAAAGAGAGACCATGGTCTACAGGCCATCAAAAACTAACTGTTCACTCCAACGTTCTCCACTTCCCACAGGCTCTCTCTCTCTCACACTAACAAGGTAGAGACAGATATTGCTTCTTCCACAGTGACAACAGAGACAACAGTCACTATTTCAATATTACAGTCAGTCTGAAACATTGCTTTTTATTTTGAGTTCTCCAACTCAAGAATCGGCAAATCAATTATCAAGTGCAGAGCCCTCCGACAGCCACTCTTGCTGACTTCGATGTTCCGGCTCCTGCTACTACGCTTCAGTATGTGACACCGGCAAGAATTCATGTCCACAGGGCCACGCACACCCCGAATTCACCCCCAGCTTCAGGCCAAACCTAGACGTACCAAATCACTGCCGATATGCAAGCTCCAAGAAAAGGAACACACCGTCATGCAGAACCGCAGTTTTTTGAGTGTCACTGTAAATCAATAATCCCAATAATAAGACCATAAGATACAGGAGCAGAATGATTCTGCTCCGCCATTTCATCATGGTTGATCCAATTTTCCTCTCAGCCCCAATCTCCTCCCTTGTCCCTGTATCCCTTCATGCCCCGACCAATCAAGAATCTATCAATGCAAACACGAGAAAATCTGCAGATGCTGGAAACCCAAGCAACACACACAAAACAGCAATTTTTGTGCCAGCATTTTGTGTGTGTTGCAAGAATCTATCAATCTCTGCCTTAAATATAAAGATCTTCCCTCCACAGCTGTTTGTGGCAAAGAATTCCACAGATGCTCCACTCTCATCTCAAATTCCTCTTCATCTCTGTTCTAAAAGGACGTCCCTCTATTCTAAGGATATGTCCTCTGGTCTTAGACTCTCCCATGATAGGAAACGTCCTCTCCACATCCAGTCTATCAAGGCCTTTGAGCATTTGATAGGTTTCAATGAGGTCACCTCTCATTCTTCTGAATTCATGAATACAGGCCCAGAGCCATCAAATGCTCTTCATATGACAAGCCGTTCAATCCTGGAATCATTTTTGTAAACCTTTGTTAAACCCTCTCCAGTTTCAGCACATTCTTTCTAAGATAAGAGGCCCAAACCTGCAAACAATACTTCAAGTGAGGTCTTGCCAGTGCTTTATAAAGTTTCAACATTACATCCTTGCTTTTATATTCTTGTCCTCTTGAAATGAATGCTAACATTGCATTTGCCTTCCTCACCACAGACTCAACCTGCAAATTAACCTTTAAGGAATCCTGCACAAGAACTCCCAAGTCCCCTTGCACCTCAGTTTTTTGTATTTTCTCTCCATTTAGAAAATATTCAACCTTTCATTTCTTCTACCAAAGTGCATAACCATACATTTCCCATCATTGTATTCCATTTGCCATTTCTTTGTCCATTCTCCTAATCTGTCTAAGTCCTTCTGTAGCCTCTCTACTTCCTCAAAATTACCTGCCTCTTCACCTATCTTCATATCGTCTGCAAACTTTGCAACAAAGCCAACAATTTCATCATCCAAATCATTGACATATAACGTAAAAAGAATCAGTCCCAACACAGATTCCTGTGGAACACCACTAGCTACTGGCAGCCAGCCAGAAAAGGTTCCTTTTATTCCCACTTTCTGCCTCCTGCCAATCTGCCACTGTTTTATCCATGCTAGAGTTTTTCCTGTTTAACCATGGGCTTGTAGCTTGTTAAGCGGCCTCATGTGTGGCACCTTGTCAAAGTCCTTCTGAAAATCCAAGTACACAACATCAACCCATTCTCCTGGTCTATCCTGCTTGTTATTTCTACAAAGAATTCCAACAGTTTGTCATACAAGATTTTCCCTTGAGGAAACAATGCTGACTACAGCCAACTTTATTCAGTGCCTCCAAGTACCCTGAGATCTCATCCTTAATAATCAACTCCAACATCTTCCCAACCACTGAGGTCAGGCTAACTAGCCTATAATTTCCTTTCTTCTGCCTCACTCTTTTCTTGAAGAGTGGAGTGACATTTGCAGATAGGACCCCAGCCACCCTGAAATAGAGGCAACAGAATAGGAATAATTTTGCTGATGAGTAGGGGGGAGTTACCCCCTGGCACCGTCTTTAGCTCCTATTCACCACCACCAATTTGGTATCATTGGTCCTGAATGCCACAGATCTCGCCCTCAACAGACTGCGAATCTCCTGGCTTATCCACAGCTTATGGTTTGGTATGTCCTCAAAGGCATACACTAATCCACACACGTCCCGATGAAGTCAGAGACAACTGTGTCACATTCATTCAGGCTCAAAGATGAATCCCTGAATATCGTCCAGTATACTGACTGACTCAAAAGTAGTCTTGTAAGCACTTCTATGCCTCTCTAGACCATGCCTTCTTTGTCCTCACCATTAATGCTGTGGCCTTTAGTCTCTGCCTATATGCTGAAATCAAAATCAAATGAAGTTTAATTATCATTCAAACCATACATGGATACAATTGAATGAGACAGTCTCTGGGACCAAGGTTCATAACATGCATTCAAGATATTGAGAGAGAAAAAGAACACACATTGTTACGCAAAAAACACATGTATAGTCCGAGTCCCTTTGTGACATGCAAATTGATGGTACAGCTCCCAACAAACCAGCCTGACTTTCCACCAGCGGAGGGCAGCACCAATAGATGAAGCTAGTCTCGAACAGAGCTTGTCGCCGTGCTACACTTCCCCTGAATCTCCTCACCTGGACTGCAGTAGCAGGCAGGCCCACGCCGTGAGGCTTGGTCCTTGCTACAACCGAGGCCACGCTGCTACCTTGTTGCCTGTCTCACCACCAAACAAGGGAAACAGGCCTGAGGCATCTCTCATTATCAATGTCCAACAGGGTCCTGCAATCGCAAGAGAATCGTCCAAGTCAGTCACTCACGGTTACACCTCACACTGCTTTCACGCACCAACTCTGATGTCCGAGTAGCAAACAGCAGCACGATCTGCACCCAGGTCAGCTCTTCCGAACCTTCCCCAGCTGAGCACCAGCTTCTCTTTCTCCTGGTCGACTACCGGTTTCTCCACCTCCGGCCCAACCGCCGGCTTCTCCTTCTCCAATTCGTCCACCGGCTGCTCCAAACAACGAGCAGGTCACTGATGCAAAATACCTGCTCTATCTGCAATTCTTGAGGTCCAGAATAGTCTTGTGATCATAAAAAACAGACTTTAAAAAGAAAAGTGCCCCCGAGAGGTCTCAGCATTCAGACGCACCGCCATCTTACTGGAAGTAGAAGTACAGCCAGGTGATCAGACTTTGTAAAATGTGGGCATGGAATGGCACAGTGAGCATTCTTGATGGTGGTGTAATAGCCATCAAGTGTGTTGGCTCCTCTGGTCTCACTCAATGATAGGGATAAAATGGACAACGTTTGACCGCTAAATGTTCCAGGTCAGGTGAGCAGGACTGAAACAGAACCGCCACATTTGTGCACCACGATGAGTTAATCATAAAGCATATTTCATCACCTCTACCTTTAAAAGACTCAGCTGTCCTGTTTTTACAGAGAAAGGTGAAACCATCGAGCTGCAGCGATGCATCCAAAATGTCAGAGGATAGCCATGTTTCCATGAAGCAAAATACACAGCCATCCCTGATGTCCCTCTGGTACAGTAATCTTGCTCTGAGGTCTTCAATTTTACTTTCCAGAGACTGTACATTTGCCCGAAGGATAGTCGGGAGTGGAGATCTAAAGTCTCTATGTTTCAATTGTACTTTCAGACTGGCACACCATCCCCACTTCCGTTTTCTTAAAAGGGAATTACACTCAGGGTGGTTATTTCTGGACGACTCCCTGTGCCATGTGCTATTGATGACAGCAATTGGAGGATAAGGCAGATGAATTTGTGGCTGAGGAGTTGAGGGAGGGAGGGGATTCAGGTTCTTGGACTGTTAAGTCTCTTCTAGAGGGTAATTGTACAAGAGGGATAAGTTACTGTATACTCGATCTGGAGCCAGTGCTGCTTGGGAGAGTCTGGATGGTGTAGCAGAACTGAAGCAGTAGTGCAGCAGGTGAGACAGTGGAGGCAAATATAAACGTACATTAGGTAGGACAGGGAGCTAGGAAGGTCTGAGAGACTAAACTGCATTTATTTTAATGCAAGAACCCTGACTGGTAAGGCGGAGGATCTTGGGGACACAGATTGGGAGACTAGAGCCATTATAGTAACAACTTTGAGGGATGGACAGGACCGGTAACTCAGTATTCCAAAGTAAAGATACCACAAGTGTGATAGAGGTGGGGTAAAAGAGGAGAGGGAATTGAGCTTTTGATTGGGCTAATACCACTGTAGTGTTCTGAGAGAATATTCCTCTGAGAGCATCTAGTAAGGCTATCTGGGTAGCATGCAGAAATGCAATCATCTTGATGAGATGCACTGTAGGCCCCCCAAAAAGTGTTTGGGAATTAGAGGAGCAAATATCTAAAGAGTTGATAGATGACTCTAGGAATAAGAGTTATAATAGTAAATGATTTAAACTTTCTCACTTTGACTCAGATTGCCACAGTGCTAAAATCTTAGATGAGACAAAATTTGTTTAGTGCATCAGGGAAAGTTTCCTCAAACAATATGTAGATAGGTTAGAAAGGGAAAAGCACTGGATCCCCTACTGGGCAAGAGATTGGTCAAGTGACTGAAGCATCAGTGGGGAGCACTTGACAAAAGTGACCATAACTCTATTAGTTTTAACATAATTATGGAAAAGGATAGGACTGATTGTCCAATTAAAGTCCTAAATTGGGAAAAGGCTAATATGAGGGGATTGCAAATGTTAATCACTGTTTCCAGGTAATGAGCGTCTTTTAAAGTGAGATTAGGAGAGTTCAGGACCAACATCTCCTTTAGAATGAAGGACAATGGTGGTAGAGGGATCTTGGTTGATGAGGGATATTTAATTTCTGATTAGAGACACTTGGAATATTTTGTGGATTTCTCTCCCTATTTATTCATTACCCTAATGAGCCCATGCTGTCTAATTACACATTCAAAATTTATTATCAAGATACATATATGTCACCATATACAACCCTAAGATTCATTTTCTTGTGGGCATACTCAATAAATCCAAGACCCATAATAGAATCAGTGAAAGACTGCATCCAACAGGGTGGACAAACCACCAGTGTGCGAAAGACATTACATTGTGCAAATACAAAAGAGAAAAAATAATAATAAATAAGTAAGCAATAAATATCGAGAACATGAGATGAAGAGTCTTTGAAAGTGAGTCCGTAGGTTGGGGGAACAGTTCAGTGATGCGGCAAGTGAAGTTGACTGAAGTTATCCCCACTGGTTCCAGAGACTGATGGTTGAGGGGCAACAACTGTTCCTGTGGTGAGAGTCCTGAGGCTCCTGTACCATCTTGTTGATGGCAGCAGCAAGAAGACAACATGACCTGTATGGTGGGCGTGATGATAGATGCTGATTTGCAGCGACAGCACTTCATGTAGATGTGCTCAATGGAGGGGAGGGCTTTATCCAAAATGGACTGGGCCATATCCGTTACTTTTTGTAGGATTTCCTGTTCAAGGGCATTGATGTTTCCATACTAGGCGGTGATCCAACCAGTCAATATACTCTCCACCACACATCTATAGAAGTTTGTCAAAGTATTACATGTCATCATGGCTCTTCGCAAACTTCTAAGGAAGTAGAGGTGCTGTCATGCTTTCTTCATAATTGCATTTACATGCTGGGCCCAGGACAGGTCATCTGAAATGATAATACCTAAGAATTTAAAGTAGCTGTCTCCAACTTTGATCCCCCAACGAGGACTGGCTCATGCGCCTCCGGTTTCCTCCTCCTGAAGTCAATGATCGGTTCCTTGGTCTTGTTGACATTGAGTGAGAGGTTGTTGTTATGGCACCACTCAGCCAGACTTTCTATCTTCCTCACCACCAGCATTGATTCACCTTTGACAACAATGGTGTCATCAGCAAACTTAGATATCCATTGGAGCTGTGCATAGCTACACAGTGTAAAGTGTAAAGTGAGCAGAGCAGGGGCTAAGCACACAGCCTAGTGGTGCACCTGTGCTGATGGGTATTGTGGAGGAGATGTTGTTGCCAATCCGAACTGACTAGAGTCTGCAAGTGAGGAAATCGAAGATCCAATTGCACATGGAGGTATTGAGGCCAAGGTCTTAAAGCTTATTGATTAGTTTTGAGGGGATGATGGCATTGAATGCTGAGCTGTAGTCGATAAAGAGCATCCTGATATTTGCACCTTTGCTGTCCAGATGTTCCAGGGCTGAGTGAAAAGCCAATGAAATGGCATCTGCTGTGCCGGTAGGCAAACTGGAGTGGATCCAAGTCGCTTCTCAGGCAGGAGTTGACATGTTTCATCACGAACATCTCAAAACACTTCACCACTGTGAATGTGAGTGCAACTGGATGAGAGTGATTGAGGTAGGTTACCACATTCTTCTTAGGCACCGATATCATTGAGACCCGCTTGAAGCAAGTGGGTACCTCAGACTGCCTAAGCAAGGGCTTAAAGATATCGATGACCAGCACAGGTCTTTAGTACTCGGCCAGGTTCCCCATTTGAGCTGGATGCTTTCTGCGGTTTCACCCTCCTGAGGGATGGTCTCATGTTGACCTCAGAGACTGAAATTAGATTATGAGAACACTCAGTCCTCTTTTATTGTCATTAAGAAATGCATACATGCACGAAGAAATGACAAAATATTCCTCCAGAAAGATATCACAGAAAACAGGACAAACCAAAGACTAACACTGACAGAACCACATAATTATAACATATAGCTACAGCAGTGCAAAACAATACCATAATTTGATAAAGAACAGACCATGGGCACGGTAAAAAAAGAGTCTCAAGTCCCAATCGACTCCCGAGTACCAGATAGCAGGCGGCAAAAGGGAGAAACTCCCTGTCATAAACCTCCAGGCACCGACAACTGCCGATGCATTGGAAGCACCCGACCACAGCCGACACTGAGTCCGTCCGTCCAAAAACTTCGAGCCTCCGACCAGCCCCTCCGATGCAGCCTCCCGAGCGCCATCCTCTGCCGAGCGCCTTCGACCTTGCCCCGGCCGCTGAAACAAGCAAAGCCGAGGATTCGGGGCCTTCTGCTCTGGAGACTCCGGTTACCACACTGTAGCAGCGGCAGCGAAGCCGGCATTTCAGAAGTTTCTCCAGATGTTCCTCCGTACTCTCACGTCTGTCTCCATCAAATCAGAATTGTGCACGGTCCCCTACTTGACAGATTACAGATATCATTCACCGGAGAGGCCGCGCGCGGGTCACAGGGTCATTGGGGCTGAAGGAGTTCATAAAGGTCCTTCCATGTTTTGACAGTCAAACTGAGCATAGGAGGCATTGTGCTCATCTGGGAGCAAAGCCCTGTTATCACCGATGTCACTTGACCTCACTTGGTAAGAGGTAAAACCATTCAAACCCTGCCACATCTGTCGAGCATCCTTAGTCCAGAATTGCCACCACCCATGAGATGGTTTTCCAGAGATCGTGTCTGGACTTCTCACACCTTACTTGCATGTCTCTGATTTGGCCCTTGGCAGATTTTAGATATCTTGGTTCATCCAGGGCTTCTAGTTGAGAAAGACTCTGAATTGTGTTGTGGGAACACACCAAGTGATCAGATTTCCTCCAATGCAGTCTGGGCATGAAATCGTAGACATTCAAGATTCAAGATCAAAGTATATTTATTATCGACGAATGTATACGTTGTACAACCTTGAGATGTGATTGTTTATAGGTAGCCACAAAGCAAGAAACCCAAAAGAATCCAATTAAAGAAAAATAAATAAAAGACCAACACCCAATGTACAAATACAAATGAAGCAAACAATTGAAGTGAACAACAGTACTCCGAACCAAAACTGAGTCATCAGATTCGAACCCTGGAGCAGACCTGGAGTCGGCCCAAAGCCTCACTTATCAGTTCATCATATTAGCCGACATGGAGCACAGCAGCTGGGGCAGTCTTCTGGTGCCATGGAGAGAGGAGTGAACGTCATGGATAGCGAGTGAAATCAGCTCTCGCCTCTTATCTGGGCGGTGTTTAAATGGTCTGAACAGTGGCTGGTACCTCACATAAGGACACAGCTACTGCAAAATACTCGGGGCCTAGACAGCGGTGCCAGTGACTCACTCTGGGTCCAGATTTCACTGCCCAGCCCTTAAGCTCTTCAAATCAGCTCAACGCCCAGAGCGATCCAACCTCGCACCCAGGCCAGCTGTATGGGCATCGGAACTCCTCTGCTCTGATTTCTCCTCTCCAAATGGCTCACTATCTGTATCGATTCTGCAACACACCATCTTGGCTCATCCCCAATCTCACCCCGCCATCACTCGCCCTCTCACTGCTTATGATATTTTGACACAATTTACCTCAAAAAGCTGTTTTTAGTGATGTTTTTAGTTGAATTTAACTGTTCGACCACCAGTGAGCTGTTGCACATATTTGGTAGTGTCATCTTAACCAGAAGTTGTAGTAGTGGTCTAGTGTGTTAGGACCTCTGCTGCTATAGGTTTAATGCTGATGGTAATTGTAGAGATTTCTTCAAGCAAGCCTGGTTGAAGTCCCTAATTATGATTTGAAATGCGTCAGAGTCTTGTTTGGTGACGGCAGTGTGCAGTATCTCAAGTGTCAGATGACAGTCAGCCAATAGTGGAATTTCTTTCTTACTTATTTAGAGATTCTGCACAGTAAAGGCCTTCTGAAATGCCTTTTTCACTGCCACTGTTACTGTGTGATCCAGAATCTCCAGAGGGGAAGGCCCCAAGTCCTCGGCTTTGCTTGTTGCTCGGCAGCCAGGACGGAGTCAAAGCGCTTGGCAGAAATGGTGCTCGGTGTCAGAGGCTCAAAGTTTTCAGACGGACTCAGTGTCGGCTGTGGTCGGGTGCTTCCAATGCATCGACAGTTGTCGGTGCCTAGAGGTTTATGGCAGAGAGAGTTTCTCCCTTCTGCCGCCTGCTATCGGGAGTCGATTGGAACTTTGAGACTTCTTTTTACTCTTCCCATGGTCTGCTCTTTATCAAATTATGGTACTGTTTTGCACTGCTGTAACTTTATGTTATAATTATGTGGTTCTGTCAGTGTTAGTCTTTGGTTTGTCCTGTTTTTTTGTGATATCACTCCGGAGGAACATTGTATCATTTCTTAATGCATGCATGCATTTCTAAGTGACAATAAACGAGGACTGAGTGTCCTCATAATCTAATCTAACAGGCCCTACTACCCTAATGAGCCTATGCTACCTAATTACACACAACCAATTAATCTAATAACCCATGCCTGTTTGGAATGTGGGAGGACACCCATGTGGTGACATGGAGAACGTACAAACTCCTTACAGATAGCGGTGGAATTGAACACGAGTTTGTGGCGCTCTAATAGCATTATGCTAACCGCTACACAACTGCGCCACCATATACATCGTCATTAAACTGAAATGGGTGAAAAGCTCTTCCAAAGGCATTGCCAGGACTGAATGGCTCAACTTAGGAGACTGGGACTGTTTTTGCCCAACGCCGGCCACCTAGGCCTGAGTCGATGTAGTAGTATTTTCCCTGGAATGCAAGAGGCGTATATAATCACGAGGGGCATAAAATACGAGGGAGAAGACTTAAAGATGACCTGAGGGGCTCAAACTGAAGAGTAGAGTATATACAAGGAGCTACCAGTGGCAGTGGTACAGTCACAACATTTAAAAGACAGAATAGGAAAGGTTTAGAAGTATATGAGCAAATGGGACTAGCTTAGGAAGGTACTTTGGTCAACATGAACAGGTTAATCCGAAGGGCCTGTGTCAATATATCTGTAGGGCTTTGGAAATTCAGAGGAGTGAGTTTCCCTCCAGAGAAACTGCAGGGGCCCTAGCAGAGATTTTAAAGTGTCCGTTGGCCATAGGTGAAGTGCCAGAGGACAGAGGACAGCTGTTACTCCATTGTTTAAGAAAGGCTCTAAGGATAAGCCAGAAAATTATGGGTAGTTGTACCTGACATCAGTAGCAGGCAAGTTATTTGGAAGGTATTCTAAGGGACTGGATATTTAAGTATTTGGATAGACAGGGACTGATTAGGATAGTCAACGTGACTTTATGCATGAGAGGTCATGTCTAAACAATCGAGAGTTTTTCCAGAAAGTTGCCGGAAAAGTTTATGAAGCCAAGGCAGTGGATGTTATCTACATGGATTTTAGCAAGGTATTTGACAAGGTCCCACATGGGAGGTTGGTCAAGAAGGTTGTTGCTCGGTATTCAAGGTGAGGTAGTAAATTGGATTAGACATTGGTTTTGTGAAAGAACCCAGAGAGATAGTAAAGAGTTGCCTCTCTCATTGGAGGGCTATGACAAGTGCTGTGTCACAGGGATTTGTCCTGGGTCTGTGGTTGTTTATCATCTATATCAACAATCTAGATGATAATGTGGTGAACTAGATCAACAAATTTGCTGAAGTTACCAAGATTGGGGGTGTAGTGGGCAGTGAGGAGACTATCAAAGCTTGCAGCGGGATCTGGGCTTGCTGGATAAATGGCAAATGGAACTTAATGCAGACAAGTGTGAGGTGTTACACTTTGGAAGGACAAACAAGGATAGGACTAACAAGGTGAGTGGTAGGGCACTGAGGGGTGCAGTAGAACAGAAGAATCTAGGAATATAGTTCCATAATTCTTTGAAAGTGGCATCACAGGGTAGATAGGGTTGTAAAGAAAGCTCTTGGCACATTCATAACTCAAAGTATTGAGTATATGAGTCGGGATGTTAATGTTGAAATTGTGCAAGATGTTGGTGAGGCTTAATTTGAAGTACTGTGTGCAGTTTTGGTCACCTACTTACAGGAAAGATGTCAATAAGATTGAAAGGATGCAGAGAAAATTTACAAGGATGTTGCCAGGCCTTGAGGACCTCAGTTTATAGGGAAAGGTTGAATAAATTAGGACTTTATTTCCTGGAGCTTAGGGAATTCTTTATTCCCCAAGATGAGGGGAGATTTGATAGAGGTATATAAAATTATGAGTGGGATAGATAGGATAATTGCAAACAGGTTTTTTCCACTGAGGTTGCGATTTACTAGAACTAGAGTTCATGGGTTAAGGCTGAAAGGTGAAAAGTCCCCCCCTCATGTTCCCATTAAACTTCTTCACCTAGGTGGTGAAAGTGTGGAACAAACTGCCAATGAAATGGCGGATGAGGGTTCAATTTCAACGTTTAAGAGAAGTTCAGATAGGTACATGGATGGAAGGGGTACGGAGGGCTATGGGCCTAGCATAGGTCGAAGGGACTAGGTAAATAAATAGCGTGGCATGGATTAGATGGGCCAAAGGGCCTGTTTCTGTACTGTGGTGCTATATCCCTGAACTGTTCCTGTAGCCATAATATTAGTCACGAGTGTTGCTGGCACAGAAGCGCAAAGAGAAGCCAATTTGTCATTTTGAAACACTGCTGGTATTTTATTTCGCAACATGTATGACAACATTTCAAGCAACCTCTGCTAATATCCTTTAACTAGTTCGTAATTACTCCCAACTCCTGAAACATCATAGCCCAAATGATTTTATTGTTCATGAAATTTTGTCACAAATAATTAAGACAGAAACAATTATCAACAGTGAAAGGAATGGGTAGGAGGGAAAGGTCCAAGACAGACTTGCAGTGAAATATTTATTCAAAAGTTGATTGAAAATAACAACTTTAAAAAGGATTGAATATCTTCATATAAGCCTAAAACAATCAAATTATGTTTGCATGCAACATTATTTAATATTTCACTAAGACAACTGCAAATGGTACAGAAATGGACATCCAAAAGCAAGAGCAAAATAATATCTGCAGAACCTATATCTCTAAGACAGTAAACACTGATACTTGGGAGTGGCCATAGGAAGCTTGGAACCTTCCAAATTATCTGGCCGTATCAATAATGCTAGTCTAAGTTCTGGGGATGGACACATTTTGGTGTCATAAATATTGTACAGTCACATTTGCACATACATACTGCAGGTTAATTTCTGTACAACGTAGTATGCTGTGAATACTGAGACCTGTAATTTACCCCAGCTCCCTCACTCCAGCACTGAAACTCACTGCCAAGTCTAGTTCATCTGCAATGCAGAAAGCCACTGACTCGTGGGAATTACCTCCCTTGAAGCTTAAGATAACTTTGCCTCAATAAATACATAGTAGCTAACTCAACGATTGAAATGCATTTGGATGAAAGCATTTGGACAGGTCAACTGTGCATACTAGAACACTATCTCTGACTCACTCACAGTAGGATTGGCACCAAGAGTCACCCTGGGAAGCCAGGCCTGATTAAGAAAGGGTGTGGAATGTGTAATGGGCCCCGTGACCACACAAAGTTCATCTAATTCTCTATATTAAAACACAGAATTCTTATCTTCTGAATTCTTATTGACAGCTTGCTGCTCAGTGATCTGATGATAATTTGATGTATGTAAATAGAGCTTAATTTTGGTGATGTTGTGAATGGCAACCATAGATTTCAGCTGAGTACCGTCCTTTGCGCAGTGGCTTGTGTCTAACATTTACTGTTGGGACTTGGGTACACAACAGGAAGACAATGGTGCTTACGAGAAGTTCAACGGCCTGAGTGAGACAAGGAGGGAGGGAGCACGTACCTGGGTAGTAGAAATGACAGCAGTTTGAACAGCTCACAGAGCATCTGCCCCCTTCCTATACATTACAAGCAAGAGATCTCACCTACCAGATCCATTGGTTGGGATCTCCTGCCTATACAGTCCAGCAAGAGACTACCTCATGGCCAAAGTGACTACATCTTGCTGATCAATGAAGAATTTCTAATGTCCCATGAAAATTTGTTTAGTGTAAAACTCCCTTGTACAATCTGAACCACCAATGGACCAGGCCTCAGCATAAACATCACTGACGCAAACGCTCCATGAAGTGATCAGTAGAAGGCAAACTTCAGTGTGTCCCACTCATTTTGAGGATAGGAGCGGAGATATCATTCCATGTTGCTATTAGCAGATCCCGTGCTCTTTCTGTTAGATCTGGCACATCGTCTGTTGTCAGCCCACGGGTCTTCATTGAAGGAAGGATCTGAACTATACATTTGCCTGGAAATGAAACAAAGTGTTGTCACTTTGATGACTTAAGGATATCCAAGAGGAGAGCTCACCTCCCCATTCACAAGTCAAAACTATTCCACTCCTTAGAAATCTACAAAGCCATTATGGAATCTTTTACAAACTCAGTCAAGGCTGCTCAGATCCTGTGATGTGCTTAATGCTCTGAAATACCCTTTCCTTTTAAAGAATTTGTGCCATTTTCTTGTTGAAAAGTCTTCTAATTTCAGGAAGTGCATTAATGATTAAGCATTATCTCAAGTTAATTGCAAATTTTCATATTGAGTGTCAATGATGTACAAGAGCCTACAAGGTGGGCAGAACAGCACAACCCCAAGAACACCAGAAAACGGGTACCAGGAAATTAATCCATTATTTGGGAGGAGGTTGGGGCAGAGTTCATTGTACAGGTAAAGGCTCTTCAGCCCACCATGTTGTGCTGAACTAATTGAACAGGTAACTAAACATCTAGCTAATCCCTCCCGCCTAGACAATGTCATATCCCTCCACCCTCTGAACATTCATGCTTGAGCCTCTTGAATGGGCTCATTAAAGCCATAAAGCAATGGAGGAATGAAGATTCTGCTGAATGAAGAGCTTGAGGAGGATTTTCAGGCAAGGGGAAGGTCTAAACACTCAGCGCCCTAAAACAGCATGGCTTGCAAGGTTATGGTCAATAGATCGGGTAAATAAATGCAAGGGTATAATTGAAACAAACTTTTTCTCATGCAAGTTAACACAGTTGTGTGCAGAAAACATACCAGAGGTAAATCTTTTCTCTGCTCTGTTGTAGAAATCATTGTAAGAAGAGAAGACCACTGGAATAATTGGAACCTGAAACACAAAGATACAAAGTCAAATACAAAGATCAACAATCACTGGGGATTTGATTATTGGTTCTATTTTCCTAGAAGTATCAATTCCTGCTGTGGAAAATCAGGCTCAACTTCTCCTGACATGATACTCAAAAAATTGATAAAACAAGTACATTTATTTATTTAACCACTCAGAGGCGTGGGGCTCCAAAGCGTTAGCCAGCATTTAATTGCCCAAGCCTAGCTGCCCTAAAGAAGATTTGCGGTGAGCTGCCTTCTGGAACTATTGAGGTATTCAGTAGACCCACAATGGTGTTAGGGAAGGAGTTCCAGGATTTTCTCTTGGATGGTAAAGGAATGGTGACACTTTTCAAAGTCAGGATAGACTGCTGCTCATCCTTCTAAATGGTACAGGTTTGGTTGGTGCTGTCTTGGTGAGCCACTGCAGTGCATCCTGTAGATAACACAAACTGCTGCTACTGTGGATTGGAATGAGCCAGGGATACCCATGGATAAGTTTAAATTTACTTTTCCTCCTCAAAACAACAAGAACATCCTCAAGGCATTGTCTCTAACCTTCTGAAAATTTATAGCTACAAAGGCACTCAGAGGGGAGTTTGGTGTTTGGCTGGCAGACAATGTAGCCCCTCTGATGAGATGATCAGAACTGCCAATAGTTATGCCAGCCCAGGGCAAGAATACCAATGCCATCTGGCTCAGGAAGCTTTGCAGAGCGCTGGGAGAACCTCAGTGCTTTCAGGTGCCTGTGTAGGATCGTCACGGCTCTGGTGCCTTCCACAGTGTGAGGAAGAATCAGTGGTGAAGACGACCCCTGCTGGCAGCTTTATGGCCAGTCTCTGAGCATTCAGGGTCAGCTGGTATCTGTGCTGCACTAAAAGCAATGAAGGATTCACTGATGCTGCCTTCAGAAAAAAACTGGCTTAAGAATGCAATCTAAGTTTTCCGGTGTCTCAGTTCGATAGGTGGCGATGAAGAATCTTGAAAGTAAACCTTGAAGAAAAGACGCATCCTCCTGAAGGTTTCAGTAACAACGTGGAGTTCTGCCTCTGAATACGTCCATACACGATCACATACCTACTCCAATAATTTAGCAATTGAGAACAAAGTGTGCTATTACAACAAGATCGAGAAGAGCGTGACATGATGACTGAAGCACCATCACCATTGGGAATCAGTGTGCGGTTTTGTTGACTAGCATCACAACCTGTGAATTGGTAATTCATTTATCCAGCATCCCACAGTCAAGAAATCACCAGCACCTTTCATCCATATAACACCAAGACTGGCTTGATCCAGAAACTAATTAATCATAAATTCAGAGCTGCCTGAGACAATGCTTCCAAAGGGAAAGAAAAATAAATCAACCGGACCTGAAAATCAAGGCCCGCCAAAGTATTCCACCTTACGAATAAAGAATAGTTGGAAAGAGCACATGACAAGGAAGTGCCAATAACTACAACTGTGGATTCTTCAGCATTGCCAAAATCACCAAGAACTAAATAGATCTTAACAAGGATCAAGTCAATCTGTACCCACATGAAAGAACCATGAGAAGACCTCAGCCAAAGAACTCCTTTAAAGCAAGAATCCTTGACTCCATCCCACCAGACGTTTGCCAAACAGAGCTTAAAAATACCATATGACAACTGAAGAGAAAGGCTTCCACAGCAGAAAAAATTCCTTGTACAAAGGCACGATGAAGTAGCCTCTGCTGATACAATGTTTGACCTCGCCTGGATAACGGAGACATCAGCAGCCAATCTCAGGTGCCATAATAATGATCACCACCAAGAAAGACCAAGTCCAATCATAATAACTGTACTAAATGCACGCAGCTCTCCGGTGAAATGATATCATATTTGTAAGTAGGATGCCATGCACAATTCTGATTTGATGGAGACAGACGTAAGAAGGCACAGAGGAACATCTGGAGGAATTTCTGAAATGCCCGGATCGCTGCCACTGCTACTGTGCGATCGAGAATCTCCAGAGGGAAGGCCCCAAAATCCCCAGCTTTGCCTTCTGCTGACGACCGAGGCTGAGGTCGAAGCGTTCAGCAGAGATGGTGCTCGGTACTCGGTGTCGGAGGGCTGATCGGAGCTCGAAGTTTTCGGACGACTCAGAGTCGGACTGTGGTCGGGCATCGCAGGGAGAGTTTTCTTCCTTTTCTGGTCTGCGTGAGATGTGGGACTTTCGAGAGACTTTGAACTTTTTTTTACTGTGCCATGGCCTGATCTTCATCAAGTTATGGTATTGTTGCACTGTTGTAACTATATGCTATAATTCTGTGGTTTTTGTTAGTTTTTCAGTCTTGGTCTGTCCTGTGTTTCTGTGGTATCACACTGGAGGAATATTGTATCATTTCTTAATGCATGCATTACTAAATGACAATAAAAGAGGACTGCGTGTCCTCATAATCTAATCTAATCTAATCTAAATGTTGTAATTCCCTGCTCTGGGACAGTCATCCCAAAGATCCCCCTGACTGGCCAACAAGTTACTCATAGGGAGTTACTCATCCATCCAAAGACACAATGAAAATAATCTCCACCATGCAATGAACCAAGGAAAATACAAAAGGCAGCCAAAACACATAACCTTTTTTGTCCTCATAATAGTATTAGCTGACATAATACAGATATTACAAGTAATCCTTAAAATTACAACAGCTGATCTTCAGCTCCTGATTCACATCAACCCACTGTACCTATGAACTGCATTTCTTTGCTTTCATAAAGTGGTTAGCTGTGAATCAGGGAACAGTATTCTCATCCAGGTTACAGGGCTATCACAGTTACATGCCAAGAACAAAACACCAAGCAATCCTATCAGGAAGTCCAGTAATGTGAGACTTGATGGCTTCTGGATGGGTATCAAAACCATTCCTGATTTACCCAACAAAAGCAATAAACCTCACGGCAGCACCTGAACCTCTATCAACCCCAATATTCTTCATAAAACACAATCTGGTCATTGGCTGCAGTACACAATATTGTACTTGGATGAACGGCAGAAATTGTGAAATTTTAAGTAAATTTCCGAGATTGATTGTACTGATTTCTCCAAGAATTTTTATTTAAGCTCTGTATACATACAAAAGCAGAAATTTTAAACTCTTAAATTACTTCTAAATGTTTCAAAAATGCAGCAACAACTGCAGGGAAGAGTGGATATTTCATCAGTTCTACAATTCACATCAGCTGCAGACTTCATTCTACCTTCAATCAATAATACCTAGCAACACGATCTCCAACTTTACCTGCGCCTGCACCGCCAAGTGGAAAGCTCCTCTCTTAAACGGCAGCATATTCCCATCATGGTTCCTGGTCCCTTCGGGAAACACCCACAACCTGATCTGGAGGAGTACAAAACACTCAGTGTCAATAATGCAACTCCGAATTTCCACTACTGGCCAAATGGCACCCCAAGAAAAACCTCCTGTAATGACTGAGGATGTTAAAGTCATTGTATTAAGCCAGGAATTGATTTATTACTGTCACATGTGCAGAGATACATGAAAAAAATGGTCTTACATACTGTTCAATCCGATCAAATTATTACATAGTTCATTGAGGTAGAACAAGGTAAAACATTACCAATGCAAAATAGAGAACATAGAAAACAGCTGAGAGCACATGCAGTGCAGGTAAACAAGATGCAAGATAATAACAGGGTAGATTGTGAGGTCAAGAGTCCATCTCATTGTATCTTAATCGTCTCATCACCAGGGTAGAAGCTGTCCTTGAGCCTGGTAGTTTGTGCTTTCAGGCTTTTGCACCTTCTGACCAATTGAAAAGGGGGGGAGGGGGGAAGAGAAGAGAAAATCTCCAGGGTAGGTGGGGTCTTTGATTACGTAGACTGCTTTACTAAGGCAACAAGGAATAAAGTTTATAAAGGGGAGGCTGTTGTCCATCATATGCCGAGCAGTGTCCACCATTCATCTTCAACACGGGTGCTCCATCACAGGGCTCTTTGCTGAGCCCATTGCTATACACTCTGCTCACACATGACTGCACGGCCAAACACTCAAGTAATCACATTGTCAATGACAGCAGTGGAGAACTCGTACCACTCACACCCCTCTTTACATCAGCAGCACAGCAGTAGAAACTGCAAGCAGTTTCAAACTCTGGGAGCGCATCAACAATTCCACCCACCAACCCACCCCTCCACATTCCCAACCGTCACTATTTTATCCATTTCTGTCAGTCACCTTATGTACAAACACTCAAACACTCCTGTGGCTAGAGTCAATTTATGGACAAAAGCTAGCATATGTAATTATTGTGTTTTATGACTGCAATCTTTACCTTACTGTTCAGTTTTGTGCTGCATCAGATCTGGAGTAACAATGATTTCATTTTCCTTTACATTTGTGTACTGGAAATGACATTAAACAATCTTGAATTCTCTGCAGTCATATTGAAGAGAATTTGCCAAACCAAGACCTGAAGCATCCGGACAGAATGATTTAATTGATAAAACAAAATACTTCACAAGTGCTTGTAGCAGGTTTTATGCAACTTTCTCTTCAGAAAGAGGAAAAAGGCCCCTATACAATGTATGAGGGAAAATTAGCCTCAGAACAGATAAGAAAGAGGCAAACAGACAAAATTAAGTCAGAAGAGCTTTAAGGAGACAGATGCTTTTTTTTTCCAAAGCAGCAAGTTTCAGTTTATATTTGAGTAAGTAGGGAGCAGAGTAACTGACAGACACTTTAGCTGAGCAGGATAACTCAGAAGGTAGTTGTTTAGCTGATTCCTTTCCCTCTTGGGCATTTAGATATAGAAAACTGCACAGGAACGGGACAGTTAAGTAAATTCAAATTTAGCTGAACTAAACCAATCCTTTCTGCCTACAGAATGCTTATATCCTTCCAATCTCTGCACATTCACGTGCTTATCCAAGAACTTCTTGAACATCCTTTATTGTATTTGCATCCACCATCCGACAGTGCATTCCAGGCACCCACCCAGTGTAAAAAAAAACACTTGACCGCATATCCCTTTTGATGTTCCCTCCTCACCTCATAGATTAGTTTTATTCGTTACATGTACATTGAAGCATACGGTGAAATGCATCATTTACATCAAATCAAATTAGTGGGGATTGTGGTGGGGCAGTCAGCAAGTGTCACCATGCTTTCAGTATCAACACAACATGTTGGTACCTTACTAAACATACTAATGCTACCCTGTATGTCTTTGGAACGTGGAAGGAAACCCAACCAGTCACGGGGAGAATGTGCATACTCTTTACAGAGGCAAGAATTGAAGCCCATTCGGTGATCGCTAACAATGTAAAACGACTGTGCTAACTACAACGTTACTGTGCCACACTCTAGAATTATACATTTTGACTCTGGGGGGAAAAAAGTATCAACTCTCTACTCTATCTATACCTCTCAGTCTTATGAACTTCTCCCAGATCTTCTCTCCTCCACAGGAAACAACTCAAGTTTGCCCAACCTCTCCTCAGAGCAAACGGCCAATATTCCAGGCAGCATCTTAACATCACCCAGGATGTTGAAGAGGAAGATAATCAAGCAGAAGTTCAGGCCTGATCCTCAGCAACACTGACTAAATGGGAGTGGTGTTTGGAACACAAGGATGGTATGCAACAAACCGCCAGCAATGGAATACTGGGAAAAACAATAGCTTGTTGTTGTATGCAGCTTTTATCTTTTTTTATGTTTCATACATCCTTACCTGGTACCTAAGTCACTGCCAGCTCTCCGTATACAATCAGTCCTATTCTGCCACATTATTTCCCTATAACCTACTCCCTTTCACATGGACACCAATTTCCTGATCCAGCTGCCACACACTGAAACCGGAGGTAATTTACGGTGGCCAGTTAACGTGATAACCAGCACATCTTTAAGATGAGGGGGGAAAAAATCAGAGCTCCTAAGTAATCCATACCATGAGAGAAAAAATGTCAGACAGCACTGCAAATCAGCATTGAATCCAGGTGGCTGCTGAATAAACTCTTATCAAACTCCCCGATATCCAATGTTTCAAACTTATCATCAGCAGTCCTCAAAATTCAACAGCTGAGATCCAGGTCCATTGTGTAGAATAAAAACAACGATTAAAACATTAACATTTGCACAGTTCCTTCCAATCTGGGGGAAAAAAAACTTTCATCTAATTTAATGTCTTTAGCCAATTTTACATTAATTACTTGTGCTTTTAATCAGAAAATATATAGTGCCTATAAAAAGTATTCCCCCACCCAGAAGTTTTCATGTTTTATTGTTTTACAACATTGAATCACAGTGGATTTAATTTGGCTTTTTTGACACTGATCAACAGATAAAGACTTATTCTTGTCAAAGTAAAAGCAGATCTCTACAAAATGATCTAAATGAATTACAAATACAAAATCCAAATAATTGCATGAGTATTCACCATCCCCCCTCTTTAATATGACACACCAAATCATCACTGGTGCAGCCAATTGGTTTTAGAAGTCACATAATTAGTTAAATGGAGATCTGTGTGCAGTCAAGGTGTTTCAATTCATTGTAGTAAAAATACATCTGAATCTGGAAGACCCAACTGCCAGTGAGTCAGTATCCTGGCAAAAACTAACCATGAAGACAAAAGAACACTCCAAGCAACTCCATGAAAAGTTTATTGAAAAGCACAAGTCAGGAGATGAAGACAAGAAAATTTTCAAGGCTTTGAATATCCCTTGGAGTAAAGTCAATCATCAAGTGGAAAGAATATGGCACAAATGTAAATCTGTCCTCAAAAACTGCATGGCCGCGCAAGAAGGGGACAAGTAAGGGAGGCCACCAAAAGACCCATGACAACTCTGGAGGAGTTACAAGCTTCAGTAGCTGAGATGGGAGAGACTGCACATACAACTGTTGCCCAGGTGCTTCACCAGTCGCAGCTTTATGGGAGAGTGGCAAAGAGAAAGCCACTGTTGAAAAAAACTCACATGAAATCTCGACTAGATTCCAGGAGGCCTGTGGGAAGTCAGCTGGAAGAAAGCTTTGTGGTCTGATGAACATAAGAACTTAAGAAATAGGAGCAGGAGGCCATCATCTGGCCCATCAAGCCTGCTCCGCCATTCAACAAAATTGAGCTCTTTTGCTATCAAACTAAGTGTAATATTTGGCGTAAGCCAAACACTGCACATCATCAGAAACACACCATCCCTACCGTGAACCATGGTGGTGGCTGCATCATGCTGTGGGGATGCTTCACTGCTGCAGGCCCTGGAAGGCTTATGAAGGTACAGGTTAAAATGAATGCAGCAATATACAAGGAAATTCTGGACGAAAACCTGATGCAGTCTGCAAAAGAACTGCAATTTGAGAGAAGATGTGTTCTCCAGCAAGACAATGACCCCAAGCATAAAGCCAAAGCTACACCAGAATGGCTTACAAACAACAAAGTTAATGTCCTGGAGTGGCCAAGTCAGAATCCAGACCTCAATCTAATTGAGAATTTGTGGCAGGACTTGAAAAGGGCCGCTTACTCACAATCCCCGTGAAATCTAACAGAGCTTAAGCAGTTTTCTAAAGAAGAATAAGGAAAAATTGTAGAGTCCAGATGTGCAAAGCTGCTAGAGACCTATCCACACAGACTCGCGGCTGTAATTGCTGCTAAAGGTACATCCACCAAATACTGACTTGAAGGGGGTGAGTAATTATGCAATCAATTATTTTGTATTTACTAATTATAATAAATTTAGACCAATTTGTTGAAATTTGCTTTCACTTTGATACAAAAGTCTTTTTTGATGATCAATATCAAAAAAGCCAAATTAAATCCACTCTGATTCAATGTTGTAAAACAATAAAAGATAAAATCTTCGGGGGGGGGGCAAATACTTTTTATAGGCACTGTACTTGGTGCTTTCATCTAATACTAATTAAATTCCTTCTAATCCTAAACTATCTTTTAAGTTTTCTGACAGATCTAACAAACTGCCCTTTATTAACCTACGCATATCCTGCAAGCAAGAATAGGTGTCTCCATGGAATGTCCCCCAGTGGTTTTCTGCCACAGAGATTAAAATTACTGAGCTGTGATTACTAGAATTATCTCCTTGTCTTTCTTTGATCCAGCACACAACTTTCCATGACTCTGGTCTTCCATCATTCCTATATTGGAATGCAAAGAGCTTCTGCCATCTCCATTCTAGCCCTCACCAAGTAACGTGCAGACCGCAAGTCTCATTTATTTTGAAGTCAATCTATTGGAGCATGAAGTTGTACAATACAGAAACAGGCCCTTTGGTTCATCTAGTCCATGCTGAACTGTTATTCTGCCCTCTTCCATTGGACCCTGGATCTTCCTTACTCCTCCCATACATGTAGACAATACTTTAAATTTGACCTTTACCTCTTATGCAATTTCAACATAACATCCCATACCAACTCCTGTACTCAATACTCTAATTTATCCCTTTTTTCTACTGCACTCCTCAGTGCTCTACCATTCAATCCTATCTTGGTTGGTCCTCCCAAAGTACCTCACACTTTCCTGAATTAAATACCATCTGCTATTTTTCAGCTGATCCAGATTTGAGTACAAGCTTCGATCACCTTCCTCGCTGGGCACTGTGTCCCAAATCTTGGTGTCATCTGCAAAATTGTTGAACCAGTTTACTATATTACCACCCAGATCACTGATATAGATGAAAAACAATGGACCCAATGCTGATAACTGCGCACACCACTAGTCACAGGCCTCCAGTCAGAGAGACAACCATCTGCTACCACACCTTGGCTTCACCCGCTAAGCCAATGTTGAATCCAATTTACTACATCATCCTGCATGTGATACCACTGAACCTTCTGGACCAACCTCCCACACGGGACTTTGGCAAAGGCCTTGCTAAAGTCAATGTAGACAACATCCACTGCATTTCATTCATCCAACATTCCTGGCAACCTCCTCGAAAAACTGTATAAATTGGGTTAGACATGACTGACTACACACAAAGCCACAATGACTACCCTTAATCAGGCCCTGTCTATCCAAATGTGTATACAGTATATCCTGTTCCTTAGAATATCTTCCAATAATTTACCCACTACTGATGTCAGGATCGCCGATCTATAACTTGCAGCTTATACTTAAGAGTATTTCTTGAACACCGGAACATTAGCTATGCTCCAGTTCCTCACCCATGACAAAGGGCTTTTTAATTAAACCCCAGCGACCCTGCAATTTCTACACTAGCCTCCACAAGGTCCAACCCTGGGACCTATCCATCCTAATTTGCCTCAAGACAGCACTCACCTCCTCTTTTGTAATCTGTACACAATCCATACTTTATACTTTATTGTCGCCAAACAATTGATACTAGAACGTACAATCATCACAGCGATATTTGATTCTGCACTTCCCACTCCCTGGAGTACAAATCAATAGTAAATATTAAAAATTTAAATTATAAATCATAAATAGAAAATGGAAAGTAAGGTAGTGCAAAAAAACCAAGAGGCAGGTCCAGATATTTGGAGTGTACGGCCCAGATCCGGGTCAGGACCCGTTCAGCAGTCTTATCACAGTTGGAAAGAAGCTATTCCCAAATCTGTATGTACAAGTCTTCAAGCTCCTGAGCCTTCTCCCGGAGGGAAGAGGGACGAAAAGTATGTTGGCTGGGTGGGTCGTGTCCTTGATTATCCTGGCAGCACTGCTCCGACAGCATGCGGTGTAAAGAGAGTCCAAGGATGAAAGATTTGTCCATACCAATTCGTTATTCAGTCAGAGAAAACACTCAGAGGCCACGTTTTTGCTCGATCAAATCTTTATTTAATTTGATCCGAGGAGAGGTAATCACCATACGCAGCTGCAGCGTCTGGCAATCAACTCTGCCTAGCACGAGTACAAGGTTACATTTATATCCAAAAAAAAGGTTTCAGTTAGCACCCGTTTCCCCTGTCCACACTTATGACGGTTTTGTGGTTAGCAATTTCATCATGGTCACAATAGCTTCACGTGCAGAGGTACAGGTCAGTAAGCGCTTCTATTCTAAGAAATGAGCGTGCAGTTGCAACATCCTAACTGTGCCCGGTTCTGTTGTCTAGTTCCCGCCCCTGCTATATTTTCCAGGTCACATACACCATTTAACCCTTCCTATTCTGTACTCTAACCCCCTTTTCACTTACACAGATTGGTTTGTGTGATGTGCTGCGCCGTGTTCACGATCTTCTGCAGCTTCTTCCGGTCTTGGACAGGACAACTTCCATACCGATATATGGATGCATAAGAATATAAGATACAGGAGTAGTATTTGGCCCATCAAGTCTGCTCCATCATTTCATCATGGCTGATCCATTTCCCTCTCAGCCCCAGTCTCCTATCTTCTCCCCGTAATTTCAAGCCCTGACCGATCTGGAACCTAGCAACCTCTGCCTTAAATGTACCCAATGACGTAGCTTCCACAGCTGCCTGTGGCAATGAATTCTACAATTCGCTAATTCACCCCTACAATTTGCCTACTGCCACAACCGATTCACAGATGACGCAATGGCCACTGCTCTACATACCGTCCTTACACATCTGGAGAAGGATGCTTATGTGAGAATGTTGTTCTTGGACTACAGTTCAGCATTCAACACCATAGCTCCATCCAGGCTCGACAAGAAGCTCAGAGACCGCAGCCTTGACCCTGCATTGTGCAGCTGGACCCTGGACTTCCTGTCAGATCACCAGCAAATTGTAAGAGTGGGCTCCCTCACCTCCAACCCTCTGACTCTCAATACAGGGCTGCGTACTGCATCCCCTCCTTTACTCCTTGTATACCCATGACTGTATCACCACCCACAGCTTTAATCTGCTAATTAAACTTGCCAATGGGACTACATTGATTGGCCTTATCTCAAACTATAACAAGGTGGCCTATAGGGAAGAAGTTACCTCTCTGACACAGTGGTGTCAAGAAAACAACCTCTCCCTCAATGTCGCAAAAATAAAGGAGCTGGTTGTGGATTACAGGAGGAATGGAGACAGGCTAACCCCTATTGACATCAATGGATCTGGGGTAGAGAGGGTAAACAGCTTCAAGTTCCTCGGCATCTACATCACCGAGGACCTCAGGTGGTCTGTACACACCAGCTGTGTGGTGAAACAGGCACAACAGTGTCTCTTTCACCTCAGACGATTGAGGAAGTTTGGCATGGGCCCCCAATTCTCAAGAACTTCCTACAGTGGCACAATTGAGAGCATCCTGACTGGCTGCATCACTGCCTGGTATGGGAACTGTACCTCCCTTAATCTCAGGACTCCGCAGAGAGTGGCGCAGACAGCCCAGCACATTTGTAGTTGTGAACTTCCCATGATTCAGGACATTTACAAGGACAGCTGTATAAAAAGGGCCCATAGGGTCATTGGGGACCCAAGCCATCCCAAACATAATCTATTCCAGCTGCTACCATGCAGGAAGCAGTACCGCAGCATAAAAGCCAGGACAACAGACTCCGGGACAGCTTCTTCCCCAGGCCATCAGACTGATGAACTCATGCTGATTTGAGTGTACTCTATATTACACTGACTGTTTTATTTAAATTATTATAAATTACTATGATTGCACATTCAGATGGAGACATAATGTAAAGACTTTTACTCCTCATGCATGTGAAGGATGTAAGAAATAAAGTCAATTCAGTTCAATTCAATTCCAAATTCACCACTCTGGCTAAAGAAACTCCCCCTCATCTCCATTCTAAATGGATGTCCCTCTATTCTGAGGCTGTGCCCTATGGTCCTAGACTCCCCCATCACATCCACTCAATTGAAGTCTTTCAACATTCAGTAGTCTTCAATGAGATCCTCTCTCATTCTTCTGAATTCCAGTGAAGACAGCCCAGAGCCATCAATTGGCTCTCACACTTTAACCCTTTCATTCATGGAATCATACTCATGAACCTCCTCTAAACCTTCTCCAATGTCAGCACATCCTTTCTAAGATAAGGGGCCCACAATACTCCAGTGAGGCCTCCCCAGTGCTTTATAAAGCCTCAATATTATTTGCTTGCTTTTATATTCTAGTCCTCTTGAAATGAATGCTAACATTGCATTTGCCTTCCTCACCACTGACTCAACCTGCAAATTAACCTTTAGGGAATCCTGCACAAAGACTCCCAACTCCCTTTGTACCTCAGATTTTTGAATTTTCTCTCCATTTAGAAAATAGTCAACACTTCTATTCCTTCTACCGAAGTGCATGATCTTACACTTTTCAATATTGTATTCCTTCTACCACTTTGTCCATTCGCCTAATATGTCCAAGTCCTTCTGCAGCCTCCCTGCTTCCTCAACACTACCTGCCCCTCCACCTATCTTCATGTTGTCCACAAACTTGGCAACACAGCCATTAATTCCATGATCCATGATCTCCCTACTGTTCTGCCTCATTTCTATAGACATTGTCCGTCTCCTGAGTAAACACATATGAAAATAATATCCATTTAAGAACTCATCTATCTCTTTCAGATCCATGCATACACAGACAACCACACTGATCTTCAAGTGGGACAATTTGGTATTCTTTTGGTCTAACATGTCTGCTGAAGCCCTTTGGTTGCACATTTACCTCGTCTTCCAGAGCAACTTCATGTTTTATTTTAGTCCTAATTTTCTTCTCTTGCACTTCTTAAACTCATTAAGTACCTTATTTGTTCCTTGCTGCCTATACCTGGTATGCACCACCTTCTTAAACAGGGCCTCAACATGCCTTGTAAACCAAGGCTCCCTGTACCCATTAGTCCCATATTTTATTCTGACAAGAACAAACAAACTCTGTACTTTTAACATTTCACTTGAAGGCCTTCCATGGATGCCTTTGCCAGGAAAAACTATCCCAATTCACACCTAACTTTCTCCAATTTAGAATCCCATCCCAAGAACCAATCCTATCTGTCTCCATACTTACCTTGTAACTAATGGAATTATGATCACTAGATCCAAAGCGTTTCCCTACACACACTTCTGTCACCTGCCCTTTCTCATTCTCTGATAGGAGATCCAATATCACTTCCTCTCTATTTGGGACATCTACATATAGATTAAGGAAACTTTCCTGAACAAATTTGACAAATTATCCCATCCAGTCCTTTTACAGTATAGGAGTTCCAGTCAATATGCCAAAAACAAAGTCACCTATCACAATCGTATTTTCCTTGCAACTGTCTGCGATCCCTCGATAAATTCATTCCTCTAAATCCTGACTTGAGTGGTGTATAATATAATCCTACTAACGTGATCATCCCTTTCTTATTCGTCAGCTCCACCCATAAAATTTCAGTAGACAACCAACTGTCATAGAAAAGCACAGCACAGGAACGGGCACTTCAACCCATCTAGTTCATGCCAAACCACTTAAACTGCCTGGTCGCATCAATCTGCACCCGCATCATAGCCATCCATGTACCTATCCAAACTTCCCTTAAACATCGAAATTGAGCTTACATGTACCACTTGCAATGGCAGCTCATTCCACACTCTCACAACCCTCTGAGTGAAGAGGTTTCCCCTTATGGTCCCCTTTAAACTTTTTACCTTTCACCCTTAACCCATGACCTCTGGTTGTAGTCCCACCAAACACAAGAGGAAAAAGTCCTGCTTGCATTTACCCTATGTACACCCTTCATAATTTTATATACCTCTATCAAATCTCACCTCAATCTTCCGTGTTCCAAGGAATAAAGTTCTGACTTATTCAATCTTTCTTAATAACTCAGGTCCTCCTGTCCCAGCAACATCTTTGTAAAATTTCTTTGAACTCTTTCAACCTTATTTACACCCCTCCTGTAGGTAGGTGACCAAACCTGCACACAATACACCAAGTTAGGCCTCACCAACGCCTTGTACAACTTCAAAGTAACATCTCGTCCTGTTACTCAGAACTTTGATTTTTGATGGCCTATGTTGTAAAAGCTTTCTTTACAATCTCATCTACCTGTGATGTCACTTTCAATGAATTATGGACCTGCATTTCCAGATCCCCTTATTCTACCATGCCTCAGCACCTTACTGTTCACTGTGTAAGACCTACCCTGGTTGGTCCTACTGAAGTGCAACACCTCGCACTTGTCTGCTTTAAATTCCTCCTGCCATTTTCAGCCCATTTTTCCAGCTGGTCCCGATCCACTACAAGCTGTCCACTAAACTCCCAATCTTGGTGTCATCCGCAAATTTGCTGATCCAGTTAACCATATCATCATCCAGATCACTGATATAGGTGACAATAACCCAGCATCAATCCCTGCGGCACTCCACTAGTCACGGGCCTCCAGTCAGAGAGGCAAACATCTATTGCACTACCACTCTGCCTTCTCCCACAAAGCCAACGTCCAATCCAATTTACTATCTCATCTTGAATATCAAGCTTCCTGACCAACCTCCCGTCAGGACCTTGTCAAATGCCTTATTAAAGTTGATATAGACAACATCCACTGGAGCCCTCATCACCTCCAGTCTATTCTGTCTGTGGACTGCCATGAAGCTTTCTTTGAAAAGTGAAACCAGCCTTTAATATGTCCCGCTCTACCATAACATTGAGCTGCCCATCCTGCAACCAAATTTCACTAATGGCTACAAGATCATAATTCCATGTGCCGATACATGCTCTAAGCTCTATCATGTCTAAAACAACAGAACCCCATAACATTGAGCTGCCCATCCTGCAACCAAATTTCACTAATGGCTACAAGATCATAATTCCATGTGCCGATACATGCTCTAAGCCCATCCATCTTACCTACTATATTCACTGCATTGAAATAAATGCAACTCAGAACATTATTCCCATCAGTTCCTGTCCTTGTACGTAGGGCTAACAGGTTTCACAACAACATCTCCACTGGCTGCCCTGCCACTCTGGTTCCCATCTCCCTGCAACTCCAGGTTTAAACCTCCCACAGCAGCACTCGCTAGCCTTCCTGCAAGGATACTAGTCCCCCTCCAGTTTAGTTGCAAACTGTCCTGTTTGTACACATCCCACTTCTCCTGGAAGAGAGCCGAATGATCCAAAAATTTGAAGCCCTCCTTCCTGCACCATCTCCTTAGCCACATGTTAAACTGTATTATCTTCCAGCCTCACTAGCACATAGCACATAGCAATCCAGGAATCACAACCCTAGAGGCCCTGTCCTTTAACTTAGCGCCGAACTCCCTGAACTCACTTTGCAGGACCTCGTCATCCTTCCCACCCATCTCACCGATGTGATACTGACCTGGACCACAACACTTGGCTGCTCACACTCCTCCCTTAAGAACACTATGGACTCGATCTGAGATATTCCTGACTCTAGTACGTTGGGAGACAACACACAATGCATGAATCTTGTTCCCGTCCACAGAACCTCCCGTCTATCCCCCTAACCAATGAATCCCCAATCACTACAGTTCACCTCCTTCTTCCCCCTCCCACTTCCCTTACAGAGACAGACTCGGTGTAGAGACCTAACTGCTAGGTCATTTCATACACCTCCACGCGCCCCCCACCCCCCCGCCAAAAGTATCCAAAGCAATATACTTGTTATTGAGAGGACAGCCACAGATTCCCAGCACCGGCAACATATCCCCTTTCAATCCGCTAATGATCACGCAGTTACCTGTGTCCTGACAGCCACAGATTCCCAGCATCGGCAACGTATCCCCTTTCAATCCCCTAATGATCACGCAGTTACCTGTGTCCTGCACCCTTGGTGTAACTATCTCATGTAACTCCTGTCATTCAACCTCTCAGTCTCCTGAATGATCCGGAGTCAACTTAGCCCCCGTTCCCTAACGTGATCTGCAGGCTGCAGCTGGATGCAATTCTTGGAGGTGCAGTGGTCAGAGACACTGGAGATCTCCTTGTCTTCCCACATCCCACAAGAGCAGCATTACATGATCCCGACTGTCACTCTGTGGTGTTTGGGGGTGGGGGGGGGCATAGGAAGGATCATGTGCAGACTACCAGGTGTAGTTTAATTTGGTATTGTGGTCAGCACAGAAATGCTGGGACGAAGGACCTGTCAGTGTGCTGTACTGTTCGATGACAACAAATTAATGAAAATCATTTTAAAAAGAAGTGCTTGAAGATTAAAAACCAAATGCAAACAACAGCATTAATAATAATGGTATTTTACAGATGATTATCAACCCAACTCATAGTAGATGTTTCACTAGGCATAAACTATGCTTCAAACATTATAAGATGCAGAAATCTTACATTCAGTGCAAACTGAAACGGAAGTTAAAAACAAAACCAACCCAAATTAACTTAGTAGAAATCCCAAAGTAGTCTCAAGGGTACAAGGCACTGTTGAATAATTCAGCCCCAAGAAGTGGGCATTGTTGGAATGGTGAAAAAGAACAACTTTGCTCTGAAGCAATTTTAGAAAGAATTGTCCAGGATGTCTCAAAGTGTAAAATAATTACAGGCAAAAGATGCAAAAATGTCGGCAGCACATGGAACAAGTTGGTCAGGTTGCTCAAAGTGGAATCAGTTCAAATGTAAAAAGGGTTAGGGATGGATTCATTTTTGTTTTCCATGAATAACCTTTCATTAAGGAGAGGACATTGAAAACTTAATAAGCTGGAACTATTGTTATTTTAACAGAGTAGGAAAAGATCGCAATTATGAAGGAAAACCTTTGTTTGAATTAAGGGACCAGAAAATCAAAATTACCAAGAATAACCTTACAGTGAAACAAAATGTTATTCTGAATATAGAAAACTTTTAAAGGATAATGTAACAATTTTTAGACTGATGGATGGATTTACTGGTTTGTGTACTAGACTGGTTAACCAGAATTGTAAACCACTGACTCAGACAGCCAAGTTCAAATGTCACCATGGCAACAATGGAGATTAGTGTCAGAGTTACACAGCAAGGGAAAAGGGGCCTTGTCATCCATGCCAAATGATGAGGGTGACTTCCTGAGATCATCCCACTTGCCTGAATTTGGCCCATATCCTTCTAAAGATTTCCTAACCACAATGTATCCAAACATCTTTTAAATGCTGTAATTTACTTTTCTCTACCATTTCATCTGGCAGCTCATGTCACATACCCATTATACACAGTGGAAAAAGATGCCCTTAACATTCCTTTAAATCGTTTCCCTCCACCACCTTAAACCTACGCCTTTTAGCTTTACATTCCTCTACAGTGGGGGAAAAGAACACTCTCTATGCTCCTCATAATTTCAAGCACCTCTATCAACATACTGAGTTAAGAAACCTCTGGGTACACTAAACAAATTCTGCCCCATCTGAATCTCCTTCACTAAGAAGACTGCAATCTATATAGGGGATGTTGGAGTCACCCACGACAACAACCTGTTGTTTCTGCACTTTTCCCTTATCTGCAGATCATAATGACTCAGTGTCCGTTGGTGGGTTGGGGGAGGGATCCAATCTCTGTTGTCTTCTCTGAATTCTCCACACTCCCTGGCCTTCTCCATGGTAAACAGGAACAAGAAATATTTAAGCCCATCTCCTGTGACTTCACACACAGATGACCACACTGATCCTCGACTCCTTTTGCTCTGATATACACCCTATCCTCGTTATATGCGGGGGGTACGTTCCTCGCAGTCGATGTGTAATGTGAATAATGATTTAAATGGAGAAGATAGGGACGCGTTCCAGAGGGCTTCCTAAATATGTTTTATCTGTAACTTATTCACATTTTCATACCAATACGACACAAAAGCAGTACCACAAGACAAGATTTTGTATTATATTTCATCAATTTAAGGTAATATTCAATGCAATAAATCATAGAAAGTTAACATCCTCTGGTGTACAGTACTCACCAACAGTGGCAGGTGTCTTCGCTCCGGGAGATGAGTGGTTGTTGTGGTGTCGGGCAGCTTTACATAGATAAGGTGGATGGTTGTGGTCGTCAGGATCACATCAAGTACAGCAAGGGGTGAAGGAAGATTCACAGAACTCTTAGAACTGCCAGTAGCAGGAGATGACACTGGTTTGAAGAAAGTGGTGAGGGTTGTTTGCTTGGCAACATTTTGTTTTTCAGCATAAATTTGCTTGTAGGGAAGAAGGGTTGACGGCAGGGAACGACTGAAATGCTGACTCCGTTCTAAACCTGGGTCCATGTCCATTGCCATTTGTGCCAAGTGTTCCCGCTTCCGCCATTCCCTCACCGTTGGTAAACTCCCAGGATTTTCAAAATCATCTGTTGCTTACAGCATCTGATAGTTCGCCGTAAAAAAAAAAGTACGCCTTGAATGTGGATCACACCGGTCGAGTGGTTGAATCAGCGATGTTGTGTTAGGCGGCAGGAAACGCACTGTTATGTTAGGATGAATGTTGTCCAAATGTTTAGGATGGGCTAGCGCATTGTCAAGCAACAAAAGAACTTTAAAGGCAAGATTCTGTTCCTGGCAGTAGCATCCCAGAGCTGTGTTACCGTCAGCTGATGCCGCGTTGTTTATAATTTCCAACTTTTTTTTCAAGTGTTAAAGCGGTTCTCTGCCACTCAGCTGATGGCCCAGGACATGACATCGGATGCTTAGGAGGCATAGTTAAGTATTTCAAGCACAGAATCACTGCACCGTAGGTAAAACCAACAAAAGTTTAAGAGCGCAAGATCACGCATCCATACCTTACCAAAACCAATGCGAGACAGGCAGGAATGAGATTGTGAGGCGCGCGCACCTGACTTGTATTGGCGGGAAAGCGGTGCTTCTCATGCCAACAGTGAGACTGTGAGTCACGCACACGTGACTTGTATTGGCGGGAAGGCAGTGCTCCTCGCATAACTGTGAGCTTTGGATGCATATAAGGAGATGTTGGTAGAAATAGGTTCCTCGCATAACTGTGATTCCGCATTGTCTGAAGACGCATATAACGAGGATAGGGTGCACATAGAATCTATTATCTGTCAAGGGCATGCCCCCATTTTACCCTCCTGATTTCCTTCTAAAGCACACTCCTACATCTCCAATACTTTTCAAAGGACCAGCAGCCTACACCTGACATATGCTTCCTTCTTCCTGTCCCGAAGCTCAATGTCCCTCCTCAGCATCGGAGGTTCCATTCTGACTGATTGCTTCACAGCCTGGTATGAAGCATCCACTGGACAGGATCACAAGAGATGTAGACTTCACCAGCTCCATCACCAGCACAACCCACCTCACCATTGAACATGTCTTCAAGAGGTGGGTGCCTCATGGTGGACCCTTAAAGTCATTAAAGACCCTTGTAGAAGCTCTAGCTAGACAGAGGGAAACTTCAGGTAAGAAAAGATTGTAGATACAGTTTACCAAATGGTCAAAATCCATAACTACAAGTCAGTCCTGTATAAAAATGGGATTTCTCTATTTAGATTTCAGAACAGTGTGATGAGAAGGGCCGTGCTATTCTCCTTGTGCACAAGTAAAGAAAGTACGATTGAGGAATGATTGTGAGCTTTAAGAATCCAGTTAATCAGTGACAACACCCTCATCATCAGGGCGACGTACTCTTTCCATTACTAACATCAGGGAGGAAGTACAAGAGCCTGAAGACCCACAGTCAATGTTTTAAGAACAGCTTCTTCTTCTCCACCGTCAGATTTCTGAATGGTCCATGAACACTATCTCAATATTGTCTTTTGCACAACTTATTTTCTGGAACTTGTAGTAATTTTTATGCCCTGGTACAGTATTGCTGCCACAAAACAAACTTCATGTCACAGGTCAATGATATTAAAAAATTCTGAAGCAAAGGTTTCCTAATCCTGCCCCCTTGCCCTTCACTCTGAACACTTTTCATCTCACTTTTTATAAGATTATGAGAGATATAGATAAGGTAGACAGTCAGAATCTCTTTCCCAGGAAAAGAACGGTAAATACCAGAAAGCACAGCTTTAAGATGCAAGAGAATCAATTTAAGGGAAACATTCAGAGTAAGTTCCATTGAAATGCAAAGTGGTGGGTGTCTGGAATGCACTGCTGGAGTAGTGATAACAGGTACAACAGTAACATTTAAAGGCATTTAGAAAGACACATACACATGTCGGGAATAATCATGTGCAGGCAGATGAAGCATTTCTTTAACATCATGCTCAGCACAAAAATCATGGCTGTTCCGGTGCTGTTCTATGTAAACTCTACCATGTGGAATTAGCATTAAAGATTTATTTATTTCAAGATACAGCACAGAATAGGCCCTTCTACCCTTTGAGCCATACGGTCCAGCACCCTCCAATCTAACCCTAGCCCAGCCTAATCGCAGGGAAAATTTATAATGATCTGCTAACTGGCAGATTAGGTCTTTAAACCGTGGGAGGAAATCGAAGCCCCAAGCTGTAACAGTATTGCACTAACCACCATGCTACTGTGGTATCCTACTGAAGGAAGAACAAAAACAACATACAAGGGAAGAAATCACAAACAAGAGAAAATCTGCAGATGCTGGAAATTTGAGCAACACACACAAAACGCTGCCTGGCCTGCTGAGTTCCTCCAGCATTTTGTGAGTGATACAAGGGAAGACACAATGAATATATAAAAAGAAGGTTGTGAGGAGACTAGAAAGGAACACCTGTTGTTGCTATAATAGCTTTTTACGTTATACCCACACTACTAGAAACATTTCTTTCTAGAGGGTTATCATTGAAGGGCAGGAAGGGGAGGGAAGGGTACGGCCGAGAGGATTGGGCACATACTGTGAGGAATGCATTGTCATTATACAGCATCACTCTGAATAATTCAAATCTTTATGCAATGATCTCTATCCTCTTCAATAGTTGTATTTTCCGTGATAATTAAGATCTTCATTTGCCCACTCAATCACTGAAACAAGTCATCAACACCAAGGTTTTGCTTTGCATCTACAAATTGTTTTACATCTACCAATTGATCATTGATTATCACTGTGCAGGTCTACTTTTAAAACACGAGAAATTTTAATGCACTGTCACAGATTCTTAATGTCGCATCAAACAAATGGAGACGAGGACAACATGCTACATTAACACATACTCACATTCTCTTTCAGCATGGTCTGAGCAGCCTCTGTCATCACACTTTTTGCATCGGTTTTTTTCTGCCGGTCGATGAAGATGATGCCGGCCAGCCAGCACACCAACCCCACAGTGCCAGCGTACATCAGTTCCTTCTTTGCAATGGCAACACAGCGATCGGGAAGGATTTCCATCATTCCTTGTAAACAAAATAGTTACACAATCCTTTCATTAGGAAACCAAATAGTAGGTGATGTTTTACAGCAAAGCAAGAAATAAACAAGTCTCAAAAACAGAAACTGCAGCACATGAGATCACTCTGTTACCCTACACATTATATTTGGGCTGACACTGCTATTCCAAACCACAATCTTTTTCATATACAACAGACATCCCACCTCTCCCTGAAGTTCCGGGAGTCTCCCGCATATTGATAGTGGCTCCCCGATGCCCGCAAATTACATACAATATCCCGGAAATTGATTATTTTGAGAGAGAGCGAGAGAGCGCGCGAGAGACTGAGACTGTGTGTGTGTGTGTGTGTGTGTGTGTGTGTGAGAGAGAGAGAGAGAGAACGAGCAAGAGAGCACCATGGCAGAGCGTTCCAAGAAAAAAAGAAAATATTAAACAACTAAAATGTACCCCTGCCTAATAGGGGTCAAAAATAATGACAGTGTTGCTCGCTGCACTGTTTGCAACAGTGACTTTTCTATTGCCCATGGTGGGTTAAGGCTGTAAAAGACATGTTGAGGTGAGTCTAACAGCTGTCATTTGTTCATTAGCATAGTTCACGTTATTTAAAGTAGCTGGCTAGCTGCTGAGGAGCTACTCTATTGCAGACATCCCACCTCTCCCGGAAGTTCCGGGAGTCTCCCACAAATTGATGATGCTACCTCCCTGAAATGAGTTTTTGCAGGGTGGGATGTCTGATATAACATCCCTCAATTACACCATGGTAATTGAAGGGTGTTGCATATGCAAAAGTACTGTCTCAGCCATCAGTAATCAAACACCTCATGCAGTTTGTCTGTGGTGGCAATATTTCTTAATTCACCCCTTTGTCAAAGGACCTTCAGTTTTGGTATCATGTTTCCCAATTTACCAGTTGCAGCAATCTGTCATTTCATGCTCTTCAAATGAATGTGAAATGCTTCCATTTTATGATACAACCTAGTAAGCTACTCAGGCCATCAAGTGTACGACAGCTCACAAAACAATCCCATCCTCCACTAATTCATCCTGTAACCTATTCTCCCAACATTTGCAACCACTCAGTTGCACACTGCAGGCAACTCACAGTCACAATACACCTACCGACTCATGACTTTAGAAAGCAAAAGGCACCGGGCTCTGGGATGGAAGAGGGTGAGGTGGGCGGACCCACAGGAAAACATGCAAATAGATCAAGAATATTTTACAGAGCTCATAAGTTATTTTAGTCTCATCACTATCAACATCTAGACAATGAACAGAAGTGATTAGGAAGGCTAACAGAATATTGGGCTATATAATACGCTCAGAGGAGTTAAAGTCCAGAGGTGTTGTCCTCAAGCTGTATAATGTCTTCTGAGGCCACACTCTGAGTTCTGTGTACAATTTTGGTCTCCATATTGTGCGAGGGATGTGAAGACATCACAGAGTTCAGAGAAGGGTGACTAAACTCATTCCGGGTCTGCAGAGTATGAGCTGTAAAGAAAGATTAAATGAATTAAATCTTTTTAGCGTAAGTAGACGTAGAATGAGAGGGGATGTGATAGAAGTGTTCAAAATCGTTAAGGGCATAAGTAAGGTGGATGCCAGCTGTTACTTCAAAATTAATCCATCAACAAGGACTGGTTAAAGGGAGATTTCAGACTAAATCAGGAAGCATTTTTTTACACAGTGAGTGTGGACACATGGAACAAACTAACTAGTTGTGTAGTTGACAGTTGTACCCTACAGACTTTCAAATCTAAACTTGATAGTTATTTCAACACATAATTGGCAGGATTACTGCGCAGGGTTCTTCAGGATAGGACTTACACACATATTGAAGAGAATAGCCTAATAATTCAGCATGACATTGTTGTGGGGCACGTCATAACTTGTTATCTAGATTGAATTCAGTTAAAAAGGTGATCAAGAGAACTTTCACAGGCAGGGCAGTATATATTGCCTACCTGTACTTCTAGAAAGGCCTTTGACAAAGTCTGCCACAGCAGGCTGGTCTGGAAGGTGAGATCAGATGGGATCCTGGGTGAACTCTCCAACTGTGCAAAAGATTGGCTGGTGGAAGGGGACAGAAGTGGCAGCGGAAGGGTGTTTTGCTATAGACTGGCAGCCTGTCATCAGTGGTGTGCCCCAGGAATCAGTACTGGGCCCTCTATTGTTTGTCATTAGTATTAATGATTTGTATGAGAATATAGGTGGCATGATTAGTGGGTTTCCTGATGGTACCAAAATTGGTAGGACATTCAAGAATGTTGTCTAAGATTGCAACGAGATCAAGATTAACTGGAAATGTGGAGAAAGGAAGGGCAGATGGAATGGAACTCAACATGCAAAATTATTTTTTGGCAAGTTAAACCAGAACAGGACATGCACAGTGAATAGCAGGACCCTGGAGAGTGTTGCAGAATAGACATCAAGGAGTAAGGTACTAGATCCCTGAGAGGGCGGTGACGGCACCAAATAGCATGACTGCCTTTACCAGTCAGGCCAGAGTACAGGAGTTGAGACATCAAGATACAACTGTACCAGATGTTGGTGGGCCCACACTTGAAATAGTGTGTGCTGTTTGATCACAACACACTACAGGAAAGATGCGATTAAGCTAGATTCACAAGGGTAAGGGTCTTGAACCCAAATCACCAACAGCTCATTCCCATCCATAGATGCTATCTGATGTACTAAAATCCTCCATCTTATGTGTTGCTCAGATTCCAGCATCTGCAGTCTCGCTTCTTCACAAGGATGTTGTTGAATTTGGCACGTTGACCATAATGAATGGGCTGATTACAGAAAATTACAGGAAGCTGGAGAAACCGACCTTCATGCCACACACATCAAAGTTGCTGGTGAACGCAGCAGGCCAGGAAGCATCTCTAGGAAGAGGTACAGTCGACGTTTCGGGCCCAGACCCTTCGTCAGGACTCTAGGAAGAGGTACAGTCGACGTTTCCAGCATCTGCAGATTTCCTCGTGTTTCCCATCTTCATGCCGTCTGGTTGAAGACCACCCAAATGGAATACTGGGAGTTGCTCCTCCAGCCTGAGTGACCTCATCATTGCAGTCGAGGAGGCCACGGCTTGACATCTTGGAATGGGGAGTGGTACTAAAGCAGATGGCCACCAGAAAATCCTCCCCGCTGCAGACACAGCAAAGATGCTTAACAAAGTGGTCCCCCACTATAAATCGGATGTAACTGATGTAGAGGAGACTGCACTGGGAATACTGAACAGAGTTGGAGGTAAAGTGTTGCCTTAACTAGAAGGACTGTCATTCAAAATCTTCACTTACAAAAATCACATTTGGCTTAGACTCTGAAATTGCCGTCCTCCTGAAATTTCAGACTACAAGCAGTGAAGCCTGGGTAGGTCACCAACTAATTAGGACTGCTGGTTTCCTCTCTATGCTTTAATAGTCTCCAGCAGGTTGCACTAGGCTAACTCAACCTAGTCATCTATACAAGGATATTTGGCCCAATTAATCTTTTTTTTGGAGTAAAGTAACGAGCTCAGACCCCTTAAAGGACATTAAAATTTCAATTAAAGATAATTTCTGAAACATCCTGAATGCCTCATAGCATTTATTAACTGAGTTAGAGCGATGGATTTGCCAGAGGATTAATCTTTTTGCTCTTTCCAAGCTTATAGAAACGGCAGCAGGACCATACAATTTGCTGCAATCAACTGGGCTTGGAACTCAGCCAAGGATGTCTCAATGCTAGGGGGTTCAGAGGTGCGGTCTCCAAACAGCATGCCTGTTTTCATATGCATGAGGAAACACCAGTTGGCTAAGACACCAAAGGCAGTGGTGAAAGCAAGTTCTGCATTAACCAACTGACTTCCCCACCCCTTCACCCCATTTTTTTTTGGGAAAGGCAGATTTAGTTTTTTTAAAACCACAAATGAGTCTTCTTTATCAATATCACAAAATCCATAGTCAAAACCACTGATAGTACATAGCAAGACTCTCTGATGGAGACTGGCTACACGAGACTAGCCATCCTTACCCATCAGATCCAAAGAACTCTGGTGATTGGAGATGATGACATATGGACCCTTGACATTCAGATTCTCCAACCCCTTCACTTCAAGTTTAATTCCATACAAATTCTTGACATGTTGCAATGCACTTCGGACTAACCTAGAGAAGAAAGAACAAAACCACAAGTATAATCAAGAACTATAACTCAGTATGAGGCAATAAAATTCATAATGCAGATTAATCAGACTGGAAGGTTTGGGTGGGGCGGTAGGGCGTAACCAAGCAATCAAATCATAAACCCTCTCAATAGAAAATTCCATACCCTTTCATAACCAGCAAGATCTTATCAATGAAAAATGGAAATAATAATTTGTAAACAAACTATGCAATTTACTGTACATTTTTCTTGACTAGACACAATCTGGGATGTTAGATGATTAACTAGAAAAGGTAGGAGAGAATTTAAAAGAATTTCTTTTTTTGGATTCCTATAAGCAACAGTCTCATTGATACTCAATGCACAAAAAGTGCCGAATTATACTGCAGATCATCTATTCAATCCATACTGTTGAGCATCCCAATTGCAGACAAGAAATCTCTCTTCCCAAAAGCACCTCCAAAAGTACTTAAAGGAACAACTCCCAATCTCTTCTGCAATTAACACCTTAACTAGAGAGCGACATACAACAGAACCTTACAATGAGTGACAAAACAGGTCCTTAAATGCCCTCGCTTCAAATACTGTCATCAGACACAGTTCAACCTTGAACATTTATATTTCTATCACCATTTCACGACAAGACCCGAGTTAGCATTAAGCATCAAGTTAAGATGCTCAGGAATACACTCCCTACAGTGGGCAGTTATGATTACTGTCAGGATGCAATCTTCACAATAATTAGCCCCCTTAATTTCTGAAAGATGGAAAACAACATAAAAATTGCCAGAAGAGACCTCAATTTCCAAACCTGCAGTGAGCTGATTTACAGCAGCTTAGAACATAGTACTCTACAGCACAGTACTGGGCCTTCAGTCCACGACATTACCTTGACCTCTAACATACCTTTCCCTCCTACACAGCCTTCCATTTTTTCTATCTTTCATGTACCTAAGTATTTCTTATATGTCCTTAAATGTCAGCCATCAAATGACATGATCAGATTCCAACCAAGTGCACCTCCAACTCAGAAACAGACACTCACCGAAGGCAACTTCATATCCAGCTGTTCCTGTGCGGTCAATTTACGGAACTGCTCAAGTTATCAAGCATGAACAGCAATTTAACCTGCTTGGGCATCAAGCTAGTGTCACTTTCCTACAACCAAACCACTCATCATCGTTTGCGGTCAATTTAAAATCAAATCCAATAATTTACAAAGTGATTTGACTTCACCAACTCCACATAAATGTATTTAATGTTTTGATAAAAAAATTAAGCAGAACATATGAATGTGTGGGAAACATACTAATATGGATGTACTGGTCTCATATGCATGGATTGCCCAGTGTGTCGCTGTACAGACCAGTAATCAGGCTGGCCATCAAGTTCCATTATAAGTACCACTGTAGGAGATGCATTGTGTGTGGTGCTGCACTTAATGACTGACGGTATATCAGCTTGACATTCCATTATGAAGGAAGCAGAACATATAAACACATTACATTGGATTTTGGCAGGAAACAAATAACATGATTCTTTTCCAGAACATTGCTTAGGGCAAGAGCAGGGAGGTCATGTTACAAGTTTATATTAAAAAATCTCAACTATCGAGTGTAGTCCTGACCATCACATCTGAAACAGCGGCGAGGAGGATCTCTAGCATGTGCCTGATTCAGAGGACTCACTGAGTACTGACTCCATGGGCAGAAGAAGGATGCATCAAAGTTGTGAAGGGAGGCATCACTGGAACAGTCGACGCTGTTTTTTCCTTACAGAGTTAGTAATGCCAGGGATTATAATCAGACAAGTGATCCTGAACTTTACGTACACAAGCAGCCTCTGCCCCCTTGATGCCTAGAGTGAGGTTTCTACTGGTTGTTCTGTCTCCAGACTTGAAGGCAGCATGCTGGGGTTTTAGAAGGGATCACACCTCTGCTTCAGCCAGGGTTGGGTTGTGACATGACTACATTTCAGGCACAAACGTCATCTACAAACTTACAGATGTAGCCTGTAGCTGTATACCGTAGCTGCCGTATGCCTTGCTTACTCTTGTACTCAACAGCCCTACCAAACACTTTCTTCACCAACTTACCCACACACAGTCCCAAGATCCCTCTGTATCTAAAATGCTATTAAAGAGTCCATCATTAACAGCATTTTTCTTCTTTCATTTAACACCCCCCAAACTCTAAAGTGCTATAACTCAGATTAACCACCTTCCATCTGAATTGTTTTTATTTCAGCTAAATCACAGTTTCTTCTTGTACATTCCACGGAATATAAAGGCAGGGGTGGCAAACCTTTGCCCAAATTGGTGATAAACTACTGAAATTTCTTTTACATGCCATGGTAATTCTGAGCAGAGATTGACATTGATTTATGAACAACAATAAGAATGGACTTTTTTTTAAAAAGAAAAAGGGTGAGCCTTATTTCTTATTTACATGCATTCATTGTTTTACTGTCAATAAAGGCATAACAGAATCAGATTGAAATAAAACTGTTCAAAATTATTAATATTAATCTTATGATGATGAATAACATTTCTAAACAGCATTGTTATTGCAACCGGTTACTACCCCAATACTGATGTGCACACTTAGGTCCATAAGGATTTCAAAAAAGTATCATCCAACATCACGCGCTCTCGCAACCGTCTAGATGGCACCAAGTTACCATGAGATGTTGATTGTGAAAACATCTCACTGCTCTCAGGTTGTTAAAAAAAAAATTCATTCAAAGATAAGCCGTGAGAAGTCCTGGTACATACTGGCGTGAACAACACAGGAAAAGGCATGAAGTTCTGAAGAGAGAATATAGGGAACTAGGGAGAAAGCTGAAAAGCAGGTTTTCAATTGCAGGTGGGTGTCAGAATAGGATGATTTAGCCAATGAATATGTGGCTAAAGAACTGGTGCAGGGGACAGGATTTCAGAATTGTGGATCATTGGGATCCTATCTGGGGAAGGACCTGTACAAAAAGAACAGAATACACTTGAACTTATGGCAAAACAATATCCCCAAGTTCATTAGCGCTTTTGGGGAGGTTTAAACTAATTTGGCAGAGGGGATAGAAACCAGAATGATAGGGCAACTGGCATTCAGGTAGATGCAACTACAGAGACTGTGAGGAAGGATAGGCAGTAACTGGGGGAAAATTGCAGTCACTGGGATGGATTGAGGGGTCTCCATTTTAAAGCAAAAAGGAATGAGAGAGAATGGTCAGTACTTTCAATATCCACTTGTGAAAGAGACTTGACATTTCTGACGACAGGCTGATATCGATATTAAGAGGATGACGTGGAAAAATATGAAGATAGATAAGTCCCCAGGGCCAGGCATAATATATCACAGGTTACTTCCACAAGTCAGGAAAGAGACTGCCGCACCTTTGGCAATGAACTTTGCGACTTCACAAGCCCCATTACAATCATATGATTGGAGGATGGCAAACATTATTCATCTGTTCAAAAAAGGGAGTAGGGATAATCATGGGAATTATAGATCAGTAAGCCTTACTTCAGTGCTGGGCAAATTATCGAATATTATTAGAGAAAAGATTTCCAAGCATTTGGAGAAGCATAATCTGATATCAGACAGTCAGCATGGCTCAGTGAGAGGCAATTCATACCTTAGGGGCCTGACTAAATTATCTGAATACGTGACAAAGCATTTTGATGAAGCAAGAGCAGTGGGTGTGGTGCATACAGATTTTAGTAAGGCATTTGATAAGTTTTCCCATGTTAGGCTCCTCCAGGAAAAATTGGCTGTGTGGATTCAGAATTAGTTTGCCCTTGGAAGGCAGAGAATGGTTGAAAGATGGAGGTTGTTGACAAGTAGTGTACTGCAGGAATCTACTCTGGGACCCCTGCTCTTTGTGATTTTTATAAATGACTTGGATAAAGAAGTGGAAGTTGCTAGAGCTGTTAGAGAAGGTTTAATCTAATTTGGCATGGGGATGGGATCCAGAGTGATAAGGGCAGAGGATGGATACAGTGTGCAGTGAGACTGTGAGGAGGGATGGATACAGTGTGCAGTGAGACTGTGAGGAAGGATGGATACAGTGTGCAGTGAGACTGTGAGGAGGGATGGACACAGTGTGCAGTGAGACTGAGGAGGGATGGATACAGTGTGCAGTGAGACTGAGGAGGGATGGACACAGTGTGCAGTGAGACTGTGAGGAGGGATAGATACAGTGTGCAGTGAGACTGTGAGGAGGAATGGATACAGTGTGCAGTGAGACTGTGAGGAGGGATGGATACAGTGTGCAGTGAGACTGTGAGGAGGGATGGATACAGTGTGCAGTGAGACTGAGGAAGGATGGATACAGTGTGCAGTGAGACTGAGGAGGGACGGATACCGTGTGCAGTGAGACTGTGGCGGGATGGATACAGTGTGCAGTGAGACTGTGAGGAGGGATGGATACAGTGTGCAGTGAGACTGTGAGGAGGGATGGACACAGTGTGCAGTGAGACTGTGAGGAGGGATGGACACAGTGTGCAGTGAGACTGAGGAGGGATGGATACAGTGTGCAGTGAGACTGTGAGGAGGGATGGACACAGTGTGCAGTGAGACTGAGGAGGGATGGATACAGTGTGCAGTGAGACTGTGAGGAGGGATGGATACAGTGTGCAGTGAGACTGTGAGGAGGGATGGACACAGTGTGCAGTGAGACTGAGGAGGGATGGATACAGTGTGCAGTGAGACTGTGAGGAGGGATGGACACAGTGTGCAGTGAGACTGAGGAGGGATGGACACAGTGTGCAGTGAGACTGTGAGGAGGGATGGATACAGTGTGCAGTGAGACTGTGAGGCGGGATGGATACAGTGTGCAGTGAGACTGTGAGGAGGGATGGATACAGTGTGCAGTGAGACTGTGAGGAGGGACGGATACAGTGTGCAGTGAGACTGTGGGGAGGGATGGATACAGTGTGCAGTGAGACTGTGAGGAGAGATGGATACAGTGTGCAGTGAGACTGAGGGATGGACACAGTGTGCAGTGAGACTGTGAGGAGGGACGGATACTGTGTGCAGTGAGACTGTGAGGAGGGACGGATACAGTGTGCAGTGAGACTGTGAGGAGGGACAGATACAGTGTGCAGTGAGACTGAGGAGGGATGGATGCAGTGTGCAGTGAGACTGAGGAAGGATGGATACAGTGTGCAGTGAGACTGAGGGGGGATGGACACAGTGTGCAGTGAGACTGAGGAGGGATGGATACAGTGTGCAGTGAGACTGAGGAGGGATGGATACAGTGTGCAGTGAGACTGAGGAGGGATGGACACAGTGTGCAGTGAGACTGTGAGGAGGGATGGATACAGTGTGCAGTGAGACTGTGAGGAGGGATGGATACAGTGTGCAGTGAGACTGTGAGGAGGGATGAATACAGTGTGCAGTGAGACTGAGGGATGGACACAGTGTGCAGTGAGACTGTGAGGAGGGATGGATACAGTGTGCAGTGAGACTGTGAGGAGAGATGGATACAGTGTGCAGTGAGACTGAGGGATGGACACAGTGTGCAGTGAGACTGTGAGGAGGGATGGACACAGTGTGCAGTGAGACTGTGAGGAGGGATGGACACAGTGTGCAGTGAGACTGTGAGGCGGGATGGATACAGTGTGCAGTGAGACTGAGGGATGGACACAGTGTGCAGTGAGACTGTGAGGAGGGATGGACACAGTGTGCAGTGAGACTGTGAGGATGGATGGACACCGTGTGCAGTGAGACTGTGAGGAGGGATGGACACAGTGTGCAGTGAGACTGAGGGATGGACACAGTGTGCAGTGAGACTGTGAGGAGGGATGGACACAGTGTGCAGTGAGACTGTGAGGAGGGATGGACACAGTGTGCAGTGAGACTGTGAGGCGGGATGGATACAGTGTGCAGTGAGACTGAGGAAGGATGGATACAGTGTGCAGTGAGACTGTGAGGAGGGATGGACACAGTGTGCAGTGAGACTGTGAGGCGGGACGGATACAGTGTGCAGTGAGACTGTGAGGAGGGACGGATACAGTGTGCAGTGAGACTGTGAGGCGGGATGGATACAGTGTGCAGTGAGACTGAGGAAGGATGGATACAGTGTGCAGTGAGACTGTGAGGAGGGATGGATACAGTGTGCAGTGAGACTGTGAGGAGGGATGGATACAGTGTGCAGTGAGACTGTGAGGAGGGATGGATACAGTGTGCAGTGAGACTGTGAGGAGGGATGGATACAGTGTGCAGTGAGACTGTGAGGAGGGATGGATACAGTGTGCAGTGAGACTGAGGAGGGATGGATACAGTGTGCAGTGAGATTGAGGGATGGATACAGTGTGCAGTGAGACTGTGAGGAGGGATGGATACAGTGTGCAGTGAGACTGTGAGGAGGGATGGATACAGTGTGCAGTGAGACTGTGAGGAGGGATGGATACAGTGTGCAGTGAGACTGTGAGGAGGGATGGACACAGTGTGCAGTGAGACTGTGAGGAGGGATGGACACAGTGTGCAGTGAGACTGAGGAGGGATGGACACAGTGTGCAGTGAGACTGTGAGGAGGGATGGACACAGTGTGCAGTGAGACTGTGAGGAGGGATGGATACAGTGTGCAGTGAGACTGAGGGATGGACACAGTGTGCAGTGAGACTGTGAGGAGGGATGGACACAGTGTGCAGTGAGACTGTGAGGAGGGATGGACACAGTGTGCAGTGAGACTGTGAGGAGGGATGGACACAGTGTGCAGTGAGACTGTGAGGAGGGATAGATACAGTGTGCAGTGAGACTGAGGAAGGATGGATACAGTGTGCAGTGAGACTGTGAGGAGGAATGGATACAGTGTGCAGTGAGACTGTGAGGAGGGATGGATACAGTGTGCAGTGAGACTGAGGAGGGATGGATACAGTGTGCAGTGAGACTGTGAGGAGGAATGGATACAGTGTGCAGTGAGACTGTGAGGAGGGATGGATACAGTGTGCAGTGAGACTGTGAGGAGGGATGGATACAGTGTGCAGTGAGACTGAGGAAGGATGGATACAGTGTGCAGTGAGACTGAGGAGGGACGGATACCGTGTGCAGTGAGACTGTGGCGGGATGGATACAGTGTGCAGTGAGACTGTGAGGAGGGATGGATACAGTGTGCAGTGAGACTGAGGAGGGATGGATACAGTGTGCAGTGAGACTGTGAGGAGGGATGGACACAGTGTGCAGTGAGACTGAGGAGGGATGGATACAGTGTGCAGTGAGACTGTGAGGAGGGATGGATACAGTGTGCAGTGAGACTGTGAGGAGGGATGGACACAGTGTGCAGTGAGACTGAGGAGGGATGGATACAGTGTGCAGTGAGACTGTGAGGAGGGATGGACACAGTGTGCAGTGAGACTGAGGCGGGATGGACACAGTGTGCAGTGAGACTGTGAGGAGGGATGGATACAGTGTGCAGTGAGACTGTGAGGCGGGATGGATACAGTGTGCAGTGAGACTGTGAGGAGGGATGGATACAGTGTGCAGTGAGACTGTGAGGAGGGACGGATACAGTGTGCAGTGAGACTGTGGGGAGGGATGGATACAGTGTGCAGTGAGACTGTGAGGAGAGATGGATACAGTGTGCAGTGAGACTGAGGGATGGACACAGTGTGCAGTGAGACTGTGAGGAGGGACGGATACTGTGTGCAGTGAGACTGTGAGGAGGGACGGATACAGTGTGCAGTGAGACTGTGAGGAGGGACGGATACAGTGTGCAGTGAGACTGAGGAGGGATGGATGCAGTGTGCAGTGAGACTGAGGAAGGATGGATACAGTGTGCAGTGAGACTGAGGGGGGATGGACACAGTGTGCAGTGAGACTGAGGAGGGATGGATACAGTGTGCAGTGAGACTGAGGAGGGATGGATACAGTGTGCAGTGAGACTGAGGAGGGATGGACACAGTGTGCAGTGAGACTGTGAGGAGGGATGGATACAGTGTGCAGTGAGACTGTGAGGAGGGATGGATACAGTGTGCAGTGAGACTGTGAGGAGGGATGGATACAGTGTGCAGTGAGACTGAGGGATGGACACAGTGTGCAGTGAGACTGTGAGGAGGGATGGATACAGTGTGCAGTGAGACTGTGAGGAGAGATGGATACAGTGTGCAGTGAGACTGAGGGATGGACACAGTGTGCAGTGAGACTGTGAGGAGGGATGGACACAGTGTGCAGTGAGACTGTGAGGAGGGATGGACACAGTGTGCAGTGAGACTGTGAGGAGGGATGGACACAGTGTGCAGTGAGACTGTGAGGAGGGATGGACACAGTGTGCAGTGAGACTGTGAGGAGGGATGGATACAGTGTGCAGTGAGACTGAGGGATGGACACAGTGTGCAGTGAGACTGTGAGGAGGGATGGACACAGTGTGCAGTGAGACTGTGAGGAGGGATGGACACAGTGTGCAGTGAGACTGTGAGGCGGGATGGATACAGTGTGCAGTGAGACTGAGGAAGGATGGATACAGTGTGCAGTGAGACTGTGAGGAGGGATGGACACAGTGTGCAGTGAGACTGTGAGGAGAGATGGATACAGTGTGCAGTGAGACTGAGGGATGGACACAGTGTGCAGTGAGACTGTGAGGAGGGATGGACACAGTGTGCAGTGAGACTGTGAGGATGGATGGACACCGTGTGCAGTGAGACTGTGAGGAGGGATGGACACAGTGTGCAGTGAGACTGAGGGATGGACACAGTGTGCAGTGAGACTGTGAGGAGGGATGGACACAGTGTGCAGTGAGACTGTGAGGAGGGATGGACACAGTGTGCAGTGAGACTGTGAGGCGGGATGGATACAGTGTGCAGTGAGACTGAGGAAGGATGGATACAGTGTGCAGTGAGACTGTGAGGAGGGATGGACACAGTGTGCAGTGAGACTGTGAGGCGGGACGGATACAGTGTGCAGTGAGACTGTGAGGAGGGACGGATACAGTGTGCAGTGAGACTGTGAGGCGGGATGGATACAGTGTGCAGTGAGACTGAGGAAGGATGGATACAGTGTGCAGTGAGACTGTGAGGAGGGATGGATACAGTGTGCAGTGAGACTGTGAGGAGGGATGGATACAGTGTGCAGTGAGACTGTGAGGAGGGATGGATACAGTGTGCAGTGAGACTGTGAGGAGGGATGGATACAGTGTGCAGTGAGACTGTGAGGAGGGATGGATACAGTGTGCAGTGAGACTGAGGAGGGATGGATACAGTGTGCAGTGAGATTGAGGGATGGATACAGTGTGCAGTGAGACTGTGAGGAGGGATGGATACAGTGTGCAGTGAGACTGTGAGGAGGGATGGATACAGTGTGCAGTGAGACTGTGAGGAGGGATGGATACAGTGTGCAGTGAGACTGTGAGGAGGGATGGACACAGTGTGCAGTGAGACTGTGAGGAGGGATGGACACAGTGTGCAGTGAGACTGTGAGGAGGGATGGACACAGTGTGCAGTGAGACTGTGAGGAGGGATGGACACAGTGTGCAGTGAGACTGTGAGGAGGGATGGATACAGTGTGCAGTGAGACTGAGGGATGGACACAGTGTGCAGTGAGACTGTGAGGAGGGATGGACACAGTGTGCAGTGAGACTGTGAGGAGGGATGGACACAGTGTGCAGTGAGACTGTGAGGAGGGATGGACACAGTGTGCAGTGAGACTGTGAGGAGGGATAGATACAGTGTGCAGTGAGACTGAGGAAGGATGGATACAGTGTGCAGTGAGACTGTGAGGAGGAATGGATACAGTGTGCAGTGAGACTGTGAGGAGGGATGGATACAGTGTGCAGTGAGACTGAGGAGGGATGGATACAGTGTGCAGTGAGACTGTGAGGAGGAATGGATACAGTGTGCAGTGAGACTGTGAGGAGGGATGGATACAGTGTGCAGTGAGACTGTGAGGAGGGATGGATACAGTGTGCAGTGAGACTGAGGAAGGATGGATACAGTGTGCAGTGAGACTGAGGAGGGACGGATACCGTGTGCAGTGAGACTGTGGCGGGATGGATACAGTGTGCAGTGAGACTGTGAGGAGGGATGGATACAGTGTGCAGTGAGACTGAGGAGGGATGGATACAGTGTGCAGTGAGACTGTGAGGAGGGATGGACACAGTGTGCAGTGAGACTGAGGAGGGATGGATACAGTGTGCAGTGAGACTGTGAGGAGGGATGGATACAGTCTGCAGTGAGACTGTGAGGAGGGATGGACACAGTGTGCAGTGAGACTGAGGAGGGATGGATACAGTGTGCAGTGAGACTGTGAGGAGGGATGGACACAGTGTGCAGTGAGACTGAGGAGGGATGGACACAGTGTGCAGTGAGACTGTGAGGAGGGATGGATACAGTGTGCAGTGAGACTGTGAGGCGGGATGGATACAGTGTGCAGTGAGACTGTGAGGAGGGATGGATACAGTGTGCAGTGAGACTGTGAGGAGGGACGGATACAGTGTGCAGTGAGACTGTGGGGAGGGATGGATACAGTGTGCAGTGAGACTGTGAGGAGAGATGGATACAGTGTGCAGTGAGACTGAGGGATGGACACAGTGTGCAGTGAGACTGTGAGGAGGGACGGATACTGTGTGCAGTGAGACTGTGAGGAGGGACGGATACAGTGTGCAGTGAGACTGTGAGGAGGGACGGATACAGTGTGCAGTGAGACTGAGGAGGGATGGATGCAGTGTGCAGTGAGACTGAGGAAGGATGGATACAGTGTGCAGTGAGACTGAGGGGGGATGGACACAGTGTGCAGTGAGACTGAGGAGGGATGGATACAGTGTGCAGTGAGACTGAGGAGGGATGGATACAGTGTGCAGTGAGACTGAGGAGGGATGGACACAGTGTGCAGTGAGACTGTGAGGAGGGATGGATACAGTGTGCAGTGAGACTGTGAGGAGGGATGGATACAGTGTGCAGTGAGACTGTGAGTAGGGATGGATACAGTGTGCAGTGAGACTGAGGGATGGACACAGTGTGCAGTGAGACTGTGAGGAGGGATGGATACAGTGTGCAGTGAGACTGTGAGGAGAGATGGATACAGTGTGCAGTGAGACTGAGGGATGGACACAGTGTGCAGTGAGACTGTGAGGAGGGATGGACACAGTGTGCAGTGAGACTGTGAGGAGGGATGGACACAGTGTGCAGTGAGACTGTGAGGAGGGATGGACACAGTGTGCAGTGAGACTGTGAGGAGGGATGGACACAGTGTGCAGTGAGACTGTGAGGAGGGATAGATACAGTGTGCAGTGAGACTGAGGAAGGATGGATACAGTGTGCAGTGAGACTGTGAGGAGGGATGGACACAGTGTGCAGTGAGACTGTGAGGAGAGATGGATACAGTGTGCAGTGAGACTGAGGGATGGACACAGTGTGCAGTGAGACTGTGAGGAGGGATGGACACAGTGTGCAGTGAGACTGTGAGGAGGGATGGACACAGTGTGCAGTGAGACTGTGAGGAGGGATGGACACAGTGTGCAGTGAGACTGAGGGATGGACACAGTGTGCAGTGAGACTGTGAGGAGGGATGGACACAGTGTGCAGTGAGACTGTGAGGAGGGATGGACACAGTGTGCAGTGAGACTGTGAGGCGGGATGGATACAGTGTGCAGTGAGACTGAGGAAGGATGGATACAGTGTGCAGTGAGACTGTGAGGAGGGATGGACACAGTGTGCAGTGAGACTGTGAGGCGGGACGGATACAGTGTGCAGTGAGACTGTGAGGAGGGACGGATACAGTGTGCAGTGAGACTGTGAGGCGGGATGGATACAGTGTGCAGTGAGACTGAGGAAGGATGGATACAGTGTGCAGTGAGACTGTGAGGAGGGATGGATACAGTGTGCAGTGAGACTGTGAGGAGGGATGGATACAGTGTGCAGTGAGACTGTGAGGAGGGATGGATACAGTGTGCAGTGAGACTGTGAGGAGGGATGGATACAGTGTGCAGTGAGACTGTGAGGAGGGATGGATACAGTGTGCAGTGAGACTGAGGAGGGATGGATACAGTGTGCAGTGAGACTGAGGAGGGATGGATACAGTGTGCAGTGAGACTGTGGGGAAGGATGGATACAGTGTGCAGTGAGACTGTGAGGAGGGATGGATACAGTGTGCAGTGAGACTGAGGAGGGATGGATACAGTGTGCAGTGAGATTGAGGGATGGATACAGTGTGCAGTGAGACTGTGAGGAGGGATGGATACAGTGTGCAGTGAGACTGTGAGGAGGGATGGATACAGTGTGCAGTGAGACTGTGAGGAGGGATGGATACAGTGTGCAGTGAGACTGTGAGGAGGGATGGACACAGTGTGCAGTGAGACTGTGAGGAGGGATGGACACAGTGTGCAGTGAGACTGTGAGGAGGGATGGACACAGTGTGCAGTGAGACTGTGAGGAGGGATGGACACAGTGTGCAGTGAGACTGTGAGGAGGGATGGATACAGTGTGCAGTGAGACTGAGGGATGGACACAGTGTGCAGTGAGACTGTGAGGAGGGATGGACACAGTGTGCAGTGAGACTGTGAGGAGGGATGGACACAGTGTGCAGTGAGACTGTGAGGAGGGATGGACACAGTGTGCAGTGAGACTGTGAGGAGGGATAGATACAGTGTGCAGTGAGACTGAGGAAGGATGGATACAGTGTGCAGTGAGACTGTGAGGAGGGATGGACACAGTGTGCAGTGAGACTGTGAGGAGAGATGGATACAGTGTGCAGTGAGACTGAGGGATGGACACAGTGTGCAGTGAGACTGTGAGGAGGGATGGACACAGTGTGCAGTGAGACTGTGAGGAGGGATGGACACAGTGTGCAGTGAGACTGTGAGGAGGGATGGACACAGTGTGCAGTGAGACTGTGAGGAGGGATGGACACAGTGTGCAGTGAGACTGAGGGATGGACACAGTGTGCAGTGAGACTGTGAGGAGGGATGGACACAGTGTGCAGTGAGACTGTGAGGAGGGATGGACACAGTGTGCAGTGAGACTGTGAGGAGGGATGGATACAGTGTGCAGTGAGACTGTGAGGAGGGATGGACACAGTGTGCAGTGAGACTGTGAGGAGGGATGGACACAGTGTGCAGTGAGACTGTGAGGAGAGATGGATACAGTGTGCAGTGAGACTGAGGGATGGACACAGTGTGCAGTGAGACTGTGAGGAGGGATGGATACAGTGTGCAGTGAGACTGAGGGATGGACACAGTGTGCAGTGAGACTGTGAGGAGGGATGGACACAGTGTGCAGTGAGACTGTGAGGAGAGATGGATACAGTGTGCAGTGAGACTGAGGGATGGATACAGTGTGCAGTGAGACTGTGAGGAGGGATGGACACAGTGTGCAGTGAGACTGTGAGGAGAGATGGATACAGTGTGCAGTGAGACTGAGGGATGGATACAGTGTGCAGTGAGACTGTGAGGAGGGATGGATACTGTGTGCAGTGAGACTGTGAGGAGGGATGGATACAGTGTGCAGTGAGACTGTGAGGAGGGATGGATACAGTGTGCAGTGAGACTGAGGGATGGACACAGTGTGCAGTGAGACTGTGAGGAGGGATGGACACAGTGTGCAGTGAGACTGTGAGGAGGGATGGACAATGGATAAGGCAGAACAGCAGTCAGTGGCATGGATTGAAGTATTTACCAAAACTAAACAGAGGTTCAACAGTTTGGAAAAGTGAAGATAAGGTAAAATGGAAGGAGAGTGTAGTAGAGAGTCTCCAGAATAGTCATAATCATACTTTACTGATCCCGGGGGAAATTGGTTTTCGTTACAGTCGCACCATAAATAATTAAACAGTAATAAAACCATAAATAACTAAATAGTAATATGTAAATTATGCCAGTAAATAAATAAAAAGATAGAAGTTTAAAAAGGGATAAGAACTTCCAATAACGTGGGGACAAAATTGAAAAAGGTGTTGAATACAGCAGTTAAGGCATGTTTAATTGAATACACACAGTATATGGAATAAGGTAGAAGATCTTGTAGCACAGTTATGTGGGCATCACTGAGTCATGGCTGAAAGAAGATCATAGTTGGGAGCTTAACATCCAAGGATGTACACTGTATCAAAAGGACAGGCAGGTAGGCAGAGGGGCTGGGTGGCTGGCTTTGTTCATAAAAGAAATTAGATCAAATCCTTAGAAAGAAGTGGTATAATATTGGAAGAAATAGAATCCTTGTGAGTAGAGTTAAGAAACTGCAAGGGTAAAAAGACCTTACTGGGAGTTATATACAGGCCTCTGAACAGTAGTCAGAATGTGGGCTACAAATTATAATGGGTGATATAAAAAGCACGTACACCCTGGTTCGAAGGAATGATTCTATATATTTTGTTTATATATGGTTATATACTTTATATAGTTAAATGACAATAAATTTCACTTGACTAAAAAGAGAAGTGTCACGATAGTCACGGGGGATTTCAATATGCAGGTAGATTGGGAAAATCAGGTAGGTGTTGGATCCCAGGAAGAAATTTGTAGAGCGCCTATGAGATGGCTTTTTAAGAGCAGCTTGTGGTTGAACCTACCAGGGTAAAGTCAAATCTGGATTAGATGTTGTGCAATGAAACAGATTTCATTAGGGAGTTTAAGGTAAACGTACCCTTATGAGACAGTGATCATAATATGACGGCACTCACCCAGCAGTTTGAGAGGGAGAAGCTAAAATCAGATGTATCAGGATTACAGCGGAGTAAGGTGAACTACAGAAGCATGAGAGAGAAGCTGGTCAAAGTTGGTTGGAAGGGAACACTAGCAGGGAAGACAGCAGAACAGCAATGCCCAGAGTTTCTGGGAGCAATTTGGAAGATGCATGATAGATTCATCCTAAAGTAGTAGTATTGTAAAGGGAGAATGAAGCAACAGTGGCTTAAAAAGAAAGTCAAAGACAACATAAAAGCAAAAGAGAGGGCATATAATATAGCAAAAATTAGTGCGAAGATGAGGATTGGGAAGCCTTTACAAACCTGCAGAAGGCAACGGAAAAAGCAATAACAAAAGACAAGATCAGATATGCAGGTAAGCTAGCTATTAATGTAAGATACAATACAATAAATTTTCTCAGGTATATAAAGAGTACGAGATGTGAGAGTGGATATCGGACCACTGGAAAGTGACAGTGGAGAGATAATAGTGAAGTCAATGAAATAGCAGACGAATTTAATAAGTATTTTACATCAGTCTTCACTGTGGAAGTCAACAGCAGTATGTCAGAAATTTGAGAGTGTCAGGGGGCAGAGGTGGGTGTAGGAGCTATTACTTAGTAGAATGTGATTGGGAAACAAAGTTCTGAAGGTTAATAAGTCACTGAACCATTGGACTACACACCAGGGTTCTGAAAGAGGTAGCTGAAGAGGTTGTGCAGGAATTAGTAATGATCTTTCAAGAATCACCAGATTCTGGAATGGTTCTAGAGGCCTGAAGAATTGCAAATCACTCCACTCTTTAAGGAGGGATGGAGAAAACAAAGGAAATTACAGGCATACAAGACTGACTTCTGGGGTTGGAAAGATCTTGGGAGCTCTTTAATAAGGAAGAGGTTTTGGGGTACTTGATAAAATAGGCCAAAATCAGCATGGCTTCCTTAAAGGGAAATTTTGCCTGACACATCTGTTGGAATTCTTTGAGGAAATTAACACGCAGGAGAGAGGCAGTGGATGTTCTTTGCTTGGATTTTCAGAAGGCCTTTGAAGACTTTCAGAAGGCAGGTGAGAGTTCAGCGCCAACTATCTGACTTTTGACCGCTGCCAGAGAAGGAGCCTGTGAACGGCCTATCGCTGTGTGGCTCGCTGTGGCAAGCAGGTCGGCCCTGGCGGTCATGTGGCATCCCTCTTTTTCGGGGATGTCGAAGGACGTTACTCTGGGTCTGCGTTTATGAAATGGACTATTGCTTTCCAGCCTCATGGCTTTTATATTCTGAGCTTTTCATCCATTCCTTTCCTGTTTTGTTGTGCGAGGGGAAATGAGTTGGGGGTTGATGTTCTTGGTGCATTTTGTTAGCTTTTTATATGGGTGGGAGGGGTTGTTTGCGGCTTGATGTTCATGTTGCGTTTTGTGTGGGGGGGAGGGGGGTTTGGGATCAAGTTTTATTCCGTATTGTGCGCAGCTGGGGGGGGGGGGGTCGATGTTCTTGTTGTGTTTTGTATGGGAGAGGATTGACATTTCGTGCAGGGGGAGGGGGGGTTTGGGATCAAATTTTATTCCGTATTGTGCAGGGGGTGGTCGACATTCTTGTTGTGTTTTGTACGGGAGAGGGTTGACATTTCGTGCAGGGGGAGGGGGGGTTTAAGGGGTTGATGATCGGGATGGGGGGGGGGGGGAGTTTGATGTTCTCTGACTTACTTCCATGTTCTTTCTTTGTTTCATGGCTATCTCCAGAAGAGAAATCTGAATTGCGTATGGATACATACTGTGATAATAAGTCAACTTTGTTTTTGAACAAAGTACCACACTTGGCTGCTAAACATGGTAAGAGTCCATGGTAATACAGGAAAGATGCATTAAGCCCCTTATTTACAAAATGATGTGCTGAAATTGGAGAGAGTCCAGAGGAGGTTCATGAGAACGGTCCCAGGGATGAAAGGGATAATGCATGAGAACGTTTTGTAGCTTGGGCCTGTACTTGTGGCAGCTTAGTAGAATGGGGTGGGGGAATTTTATTGAAACCTTTCAACTATCAAAAGGACTAGATAGAGCGAATGTGGAGAGGACGTTTCCTGTAGGGGTGTAGCTCAGCCTCAGAATACAAGGAAGACCCTTCAGAACAGAGGTGAGGAAGCATTTCTTTAGCCAGAGGGTGGTGAATTTGTGGAAGTCATTGATACAGATGGCTGTGCATGCCAAGTCACTGAGTATATTTAAAGCAGAGTTCAGTACGTTCTTAATTACTGAGGGTACCAAAAGTTACAGGGAGACAGCAGAAGGATGGGAGTGGAGCAGCGCAATGGGCCGAATGGCCTAATTCTGCTCCTATGTCTTATGGAGATACGGAGGGGTGAGTTCATAAGATGTGAAAGAGGGTGGAGTTGTGGATAGTGTAAATATTGTCATAGGTTACAACAGGACGTTGAACGCAGAGCTGGGCTAAGAAGTGACAGAAGTTGCTCAACCCAGAGTGGTGTGAAGTGATTCACTTAGGAAGGACAAAGTTGAAGGCAAAATACAGGGAGATAGCCTGATCCTTAGCAGTATGGAGGAACAAGGGTCCTGGGGTCCATGTCCATAAAACCCTCAAAGTTGCCACGAAATGATAAAGTGGCCAAGAAGGCACAAGGTGTACTGACCTTCATTAGTTAGGGCATTGAGTTCAAGGGCCTGGTTAGACCACACTTGGAATATGGCGCTCATGAAAGAAAGGGTGTAGAAGTGTTTGAGGTGCAGAGGAGGTTCACCAGGATTAGAGAGCATGTCATGTCAGGATAGGCTGAGCAAGCTGGGGCTTTTCTCTTTGGAGCAAAGGAGACTTGACAGAGGTGTACAAGATGATAAGAGGCATAGATGGAGTTAGAGCCAGAGACTGTGGGCTAAGGCCTGTTTCTATGCTGTTTACCTCTCTGATGTGACAAACATGACGTTAGTATTTCAATCACTAAACCTGACATTTTTCCTTTTGAATTACATACAGCAGTGATAACCTATGCCTACATACTCCAAAGACACTAATAGTCAAGTGAGTACTGGAACCCATGCAGAGTCTTGGGAAGCCGATACTGTCAGTGAAACAGGTGCTGATTTATAATCTATCAGCTCTTGAATAAATATTCCAAGAATGATTCGATCAATTCCGTACCTCCTTGCAGATATGGAAACCCAAGCCACCTCCTCCCCAGACGGGACCCCTCATCCCACCCTCTGCACAATGTCCCCTAGGGCTGCGATGTTCCCAGCTCATCACCCCACTCCACTCCCTCTCAATGACTGTGATGCTCCTCTTCCCCACCCCATCCCATACTCTCCTTCAGGCTATGTTATATTCCCTTACTTCCCATTTATCTCAGGCCTCATCCCACCCCACACCGGGACCATGACCCCCTCATCCCACCCCGCCCCCCCAGACCACGATCCCCTCATCTCATCCCACCCCACCCCATCCTGGGACCACGATCCCCTCATCCCATCCCACCCAGGGACCAAGACCCCTTCATCCCACCCCACCCCGGGACCAAGACCCCTTCATCCCACCCCACCCCGGGACCAGGCCCCCTCATCCCACCCCACCCCGGGACCACGATCCCCTCATCCCACCCCACCCCGGGACCACGATCCCCTCATCCCACCCCACCCTACCCCGGGACCACGATCCCCTCATCCCACCCCACCCCGGGACCATGACACCCTCATCCCACCCCACCCCACCCCGGGACCAAGACCCCTTCATCTCATCCCACCCCACCCCGGGACCATGACACCCTCATCCCACCCCACCCCCCAGACCACGATCCCCTCATCTCATCCCACCCCACCCCATCCTGGGACCACGATCCCCTCATCCCACCCCACCCCGGGACCATGACACCCTCATCCCACCCCACCCTACCCCGGGACCAAGACCCCTTCATCTCATCCCACCCCACCCCGGGACCACGATCCCCTCATCCCACCCCACCCTACCCCGGGACCAAGACCCCTTCATCTCATCCCACCCCCCCCCCCCACACCACATCCCGCCCAAATCCTCTCCCCACCCTGCAGTACCTCATGTTCTGCACGTCGCGGCCCCTCCACAGGCACAGCGGGATGACGGGCACGGCGAGGGCCATGATCCACGAGTAGTAGAAGCCCATTTTGCAGTAGTAGCGGACGGTGCCGCTCAGCAGCCAAAGCGGGAGCAGCAGCGCCGGCAGGGCCAACAGCAGCCACAGCAGGGCCATTCTCCGGGCCTCGGCCTGCTCTACCTAACCTCCTTTCGCTTCCCTTACTGCCGATTTGTCGCCCACTCTGCCCCGCTTGCTTCCCAGCCGCCGCCGCCGCCGCCGCCCCGGCCACCAACGCCCCGGTCCCGTCGTTCGGGTCACCGTCGGCCAGCCGTCACTGCTTCCGGGAGCCGCCGACACGCAATTCGCCTGTCAATCAAAGCCGGGGACGGCGGGTTGGGGGAGGGGTTACGTGATGACGTCACCGCCCTTCGCTCCGCCTTCTGGTCGCAGCACGCAGCCGGGGTCCCGCACAGTCTCGATCCCAATGACCTGTTTGCATTCATGCAAAACCCCTCACAATACCTTCAACCTACGACCACTAGTTCTTTGACCTCACCCATCCTCAGAGAAAAAACTACTTCCACTTCTGCTATCCATACCCCTCAAAATGTTGTGTCCCTATATCAAATCTCCCCTAATTCTCCTATGCTCCAAGGAAATGAAGTCCTAACTTACTCAACCTTTCCCTGTAACGATAGGTTCTGAAGCCCAGGCAACATCCTTAAAATTTTATCTGTGCTCTTTGAATATTTTTGATATCTTCCCTGTAGGTAGGTGACAAGAACTGACACAATACTCCAAATTGGACATCAAAGTCTTATACAACTTCAACATAACATCCCATCTACTGTCCTCAATACTTTGATTGATAAATGTCAAAGTGCCAAACGCTCTCTTTATGACTATCTCCATGTGACACCACTTTCAAGGAATTATGGATCTGTTATCTGTTGTGCATTTAATATTTCAATAATATTTGAGTAATCCTGTTGGTTGGTTAAGTATTATTGTTCATTTAGGTAATTCATTATGGGTTATATGTAAAAATATGTTAATTGCAAACATTACTATGCAGCCCTCACTTAAATTAAAGACAAAGTTACACCCGTATTGCGGGCTCCCGGCATTTTCCTTCGAATTAGTTTAATGTTTTGACATATTATTGGCAACAAGGTTTTTTTCAAAACAAACCTAACACAGCTACCAGTCCGTTGAAATGGAGCAAGAAGTTCGAGCTAAAAAAAATGCTATGAGGAATGTCAATTAAAAAAAATACAACCAGCACATGTTCTTTAGAAGGGTAGACATGATTGAGTTTTGAAAAAAGACCATAAACGGAAGAATTCAGGGTTCATGAAGAGTGAGTACCGGGTGATAATAATCAATAAACAAAAAGAGCAGAAATGGCTGGCTACAATGGAAAGATTGACAAGTTTGATTACATGGCTAGGTGTATACTAAACTATTGGAACAGTATTTTTAGGCAAATGAAATAGCCAATGAGAAGTGAGTACCAATTTTGCTGAGCTCATTAAGTTTTAAAGCATACAGTTTGCTTTGCAAACACGAGGAAATCTGCAGATGCTGGAATTTCAAGCAACACACATAAAAATTGCTGGTGAACGCAGCAGGCCAGGCAGCATCTATAGGAAGAGGTACAGTCAATGTTTTGGGCCGAGACCCTTCGTCAGGACTTCTGGTCTCAACCCGAAACGTCGACTGTATCGCTTCCTATAGATGCTGCCTGGCCTGCTGCGTTCACCAGCAACTTTGATGTGTGCCGTTTGCTTCGCAGTTTGACTCCTCCAACAAAACCTGCAAAACGAGCTTTGCTGCTATGTCGAAGTGATGCAGGAACACCTAAAACCGAAGCCATTGTTGATTGCGGAATACTCTAGGTTTCATAAGCAGAATCAAACAGAAGGGGATTCCTTTTCAGCATATGTGGCTGAATTGAAGGGATTGTCTGAGCATTATCAGTTCGGTGTGGGCACGTGGCCAAGTGGTTAAGGCATTGGACTAGCTACCTGAAGGTCGTGAGTTCGAGCCCCAGCCAAGGGAATGTGTTGTGTCCTTGAGCAAGGTACTTAATCTGCTCTGCTCTGCGATGACACTGGTGCCAAGCTGTATGGATCCTAATGCCCTTCCCTTGGACAACATTGGTGTTGTGGAAAGGGGAGACTTGCAGCATGGGCAGCTGCTGGTCTTCTATACAACCTTGCCCAGGCCTGCGCCCTGGAGAGTGAAGGCTTTCCAGGCGCAGATTCATGGTCTTGCAAGACTAACGGATGCCTTTATTTTATCGGTTCAGTAATGGGCTTAATGATGCACTGAGAGATCATTTCATTTATGACTCCCAATGACTCCCAAATGAAGCACAGCTTACATTCAAATGAGCAGTGGAAATTGCAATGGAATCTGCAGACAGAGACTCAAGTGAGTTGCAGTCAGGAATAAAGTGAATGTGAACAGAACAGAAACCAGTTGGGCCAAACAAACTGTGTTACCGTTGTGGAACAGGCACAAACAAATGGAGATTTTAAGGTGAAACCTCCAGTTTGTACACCAGTCAAGTTTCGTGCCGAGACCCTTCAGCAGGACTGCAGGACTGCTGAAGGGTCCCGGCACAAAACGTCAACTGCACTTTTTTCCCCAGATGCTGCCTGGCCTGCTGAGTTCCTCCAGCATTTTGTGTGTATTGCTTGAATTTCCAGCATCTGCAGATTTTCTCTTGTTTGATACCTAAAAAAAGCTTCTGATATGTTAATCAGCCAGTTACTTGCAAAATGTGGCTTCGTTTAGTAGGAATCCACTTTTTAAAAGATATTTGATGAATTAATGTAAGACTACAGTCATAGTTTAATCATAATTTATACTTTTTTAACAAAATCGTGTACTTTTTACAGTATGTGGTGGTTCATCCCCACCTACTGGCAGAAAGCGGAATAACAGTTGCATAACAATTATCTCCTTTCTCATTTTTCATTGGCTAATATTAGCACATTATCCTCATAATATAATTGTGCAACCATTGAATGATTTATTCTTATTAAATGATTTATTCTTACCTAAGGAATTTCTGTTACCTGGATTATAAAGGTGATGGATTTTTCAGAGGCGCCTTCTTCTTTTCATTGAAACCATTGAATGTCTTTCGCTTCTCAGCTCTTCACTTAGTTTCAAATGTCCGTATCTTTGTTTAAACCTTAAAATAAATGATCATTGAGAATTAAAACTCCTCGCCATTCTTGACCCCCGGAAGAATCCGAACGGTCAGAAAAACAACAGAGACCCAACAATTTGGCGCCTAAACATGGACAATTATTTGAAGAAAAACGGACACGGGAAGTTTTAAGCGTGCATCTAGGAGGTAAGACAACTTCCTCCGTTCCTTCATTGTCGTAGAATAAATATCTAAGTACATCGTTTAAAGCAAGCTTAAGAGTCAGCGAAGGGTGTATTTTATTTTATCTGTGGCGGATCCTATTAAAATTTTTGGGGTTGTGTAACCGAGGGGCCGGTGTAAGTTATCGAACAAACCCAGAGGCCGATATAAGTTGCTGAACATAAGTTCTAAATTAACGGACAAATAAGTTTGCTTCATGGTTGTAATGTAAGATTTTTGATAACTGGGAGTACTCTTTAGGATTGAATCTAATGCAAAGGCTAAGCCGGTGACTCTCCCGAATTCTCAGCTGGGAGGGAACAGTTAAGCGCTTACTTAAATGATGTATATAAACCTGATATCGTTGGAAAGTAAGTACGGAAGAAATGTGCCATCGATCCTAAATCTAGTGAGGATTGGCTTATAAGTGATTGAAATGATATATAATAAGATCAGAAAGGTGTGGACGGGAACTAAGAAGACAGCTTGGATGCTAGCGACCTCAACAGAGCTAAGGAAACGTGTTGAGCTTCAAGACCAGATAAATGCTTTAAAACGCGAATGCGCTGATTTAGAAAATCAAAATAGTGAACTATGCCAGTACGATTTAACTAAATAATTGTGAGAAAACAAAAAAAGGCAATTAAAAAATCTAAAGAGCAGATCTGTGCGTTAGTGGAGCGAACCAAAGCGCGACAAGCGAAGTAGTTCCGTAGTTGAGAGCTCTACCCTAAATTGCAATTAGATGCATGCGAGAGTTTTGCTGGGCGGTGTTAAGTGCAACGTCAATCATCGTGATGGACAGCTAACGCCGACCAGTTCTCAAAACCAACGCCACCCTTGGAATTCCAAGAAAGTGCAAGAAGTACATGACACTGACTCGACAGAGAGCCCTAGTGGTTTAAGTGATGACGACAGTAATGAGGTAATTGGTCTGGCGGTCATGGCAAGGCTTCCCCCTGTAAAATCCGAGGGAAGACCACGCGGGAATGAAGATGGAGGGCATGAAGGGATACAAGAGGTTAATCAACAACTATCAGATCCATAAAAAAATGACACATAGTCCAGGGAAGTTCCACATCCTGAAAAAGGAAGCTTGAAGACTTGGGCTGAACCTCAACGTGTTGAAGGAAATATCGAATACAGGAGTACAACTAGCATGCATAACTGAAGCTATTGCCCAAAAATGCAATATGCCATTGACTAGCATCTGAAGGTGTGCAAATGGTGCTGGAGGACAGAGAATTGTGCTAATCAAAAGCAGATCAGTTGAAGTACAATTTGGTGCTCACCTGCGAGAAATGCAGTGCTGGGCGGAGGACATCTCAGAACCTCTTCTTTGAATGGATGTCCTATAGACTTAAAACTCGGCTCTTGAATTCATGGAGGGTAAAATTATCTGGAATCTCGTGCGGTTGGAAAAATCTAAATTAAAAAGTCACCCTGCATGGTTACAAGACCAAAGTGACTGTGGCCTTCTAGAAATGGATCCTGCTAAGTTTACTGGGAAGCAATACCCTCTCAAAAGAACATCTATAAAAGGTATCATACCTATTTTCAGTCTGTTGGAAGATTGAGGAATTCTTGTCAAGACTCATAGTCCATCAAACAATCCAATCTGGCCTGTCAAGGAGTTAAATGGCACTTAGAGACTGCCAGATTACGGAATCACCAGTCAATATAGTGATAAGTTAACCCCTCTGGAGGCAGATCCATCAACTGTCCTCAATGCCCTGAATCCATCACATAAGTGGTTTACAGTTATCAATATGGCCAATGGTTTCTGGTCGGTACCACTGGTATCTGAATGTCGAACATGGATGGCTTTTACAGTTGATGGGCAACAATATCAGCGGACGAGGTTACCACGGGGACTTCACAATAGTTCTACTGTCTATCTCATGGCCTTGAGGCAACAGCTAAGGGGCTTTCCAAGCACTGACTAAACTATCATACAATAGGTGGGTAGCATCCTAATTGCCTCTGAGACTGCAGATCAGCATGAACTCCATCTACTCGATTATATCGCCCTCAAGGGAACTTTGGACAAAGCAGAATTGCAACAAGAGGAAGTGATTTACTTGGGACAGGAAATTTCCCAAGGTAAATGGGAGATGACTGAAGATTGTGCAAAGGCTGTTCAATCAGCAAAAACACATACAACCGTCCAGCAACTTCAATCATTTCTGAGTTTGTGTAACTACAACAGAGCATAGGGCAGTACATATGTTGAAATTGCTCAACCCCTCACTAAACTGATGAAACTCAGTAAGAACTTGGATGACCCTGTAACTCTTAACGAATAACCAGGTGAAAGCTTTCAAACGTTAAAGGCGATATTGAGTACTGAACCTGCATTATGAATCCCTGATACGGAAAGGCCACTTACCCTGTACGTCAATGAGAAGCATGGCTGCATGGCAGCAGTTTAACTCAAGAACAGGGAGACCAACAGCACATTGTTGGTTATTACTCTGCCAAATTGGACAGTGTAGCCTTAGAATGTGCAAGCCACTTACCAAGCAGACATGACTGTTTCTAACATCGTGCTGGACCAGATTAGGTGTTCAATGTCCACGCTCAGTGCACACTTCATTGACTATGAACACGACCTCTCAAATGACAGCTGGTCTTCCAAGTGGTCCACTGTTCTTGAGGCACCTAATATCATCATCCAACAAGCAAGTCCAGCGAATCCAGCTACACTGTTGTCAGTGGACATGGAAGACTACGATGATCAGCACTGTGCAAGAACAATAACATGCCAAGAAGATTCAAATTACCATGAAGAAGTCCATTTTGTTGAATCCAGATCTGATTCTGTACTCTGATGGCTCCTCAACCATTGAGGAAGGAATTCAAATGGCTGGTTGGGCTGTTGTCACAGAAAATGAAGGGATGGCCTGAGGAAATATGGCTCCTGGTACTTCTCCACAGTAGGCGGAGCTAAAAGCATTGATTCAAGTCTGTAAGCTAACAGAAGGAAGATCAGCTAATATCTACACCACGGTTTCTCTGGGGTTCCATGAGAGATCAGGATTAAAAAATAAACATCATTTTTTGGACTTCGCACAATGTCTGATGCTAGCGCTCGCAGTGGTGGGCAGTCACCGTGCAGCCTCGTTAGCAATCTCAGCCCAGAATGGCAGTGTGCAGTTAGACCATGTTTATTTGGTTGGGTCCATTCTCAGTTTTGGATGCAAGATAGGGGAGGCCATTGATAATTGGTGAGCGCTATATTGCATGGAGGGGAGGGCAGTAGTGCGTTTTCCGAGCATTGAATGGACTCGCCCAACTTGGGCTGTGACTTCAGCCTCTCCCTCCCGAGTTGCCTCCCCCAACTTCCTATTAGACACCGCCAATTGACTTGTGGGAGCAAACAAGCTTCCAGTGTAGTAGAAAATTGGAGGGAAATTTTCATTCTAAAGACGGTCCAGTGTGGCAAGTTTTAAAGAGGAGGATTCTTGGCATAGGCCTACGGGCAATTCTCATAAGGTTAATGATGAAGAATTACAATCTGAATCATTTCACTGCACTAGTGCAACAACAGACACAAACAAGTCCGTCTTTACAATGAAACCTATTTATCAATGGATTTTACATGGACTGGTGATCCAAGTTGTCCCATTCGATTGTGCCTAGTCTGGCAAATAACTTACAAATATAGCAATGGTTCCAGCAAAATTAAAAAGACACTGAACTACAAATCACAGCCATACAACACATAAAAGTGCTGATTCTTGTAAAAAACTATTGGAATCTCAAAACAAACAGATTAAAGCTTTTGAAAATAAAGTCAGTGTCAGTTAAAAGACCCAGGAAGCTTTAAGACCATTTCACTCAAGAATGTTTAAAAACTGTGTGAAAACCTGGACAAAGAGCGTACCAGTCTCCTGCTACATACAAAAATCCAGCGGCTTAGCAGAGGAAGAGTTCTTAACAGGGTATTTGAGCTGAAAGGTGAATTTCAGGAGTACTTTCAAGGAAATAGTTGGCTAGATTTTGCTAAGTGCTTTGAAGATGAAGAATGGCTGCAGAAACTAGCCTACTTAGCAGGCATTTTTTTTCATATGAACCAGTTGATCAAGTCTCTGCAAGATCCTGGGGAAAATGCTTTGACTTCAAGTGACAAGGGTCTTGGATTTAAAAAGAAACGTTGGAAATATCATGCTGCAATAGGAAATCTTGAAATGTTTCTACTGCTGCTTGGGCTTGAGAGTGAGGAAGAATATCAGGAAGTCTGGAATTTTATTGAAAACCACCCAGAAGAACTACAGAACAAAATTGAACATAATTTTTTCTCCCTTTCAACACAAGTGTATGATTAGGTGAGGGACCCTTTCTCTGAAACTTCTCCTCAGCCAGAGAACTTGACTGGGAGAGACGAGGAAGAACTTTGTGAGCTGCACTGTGATTGTGCACTCAAGATGAGATTTACTGACCTGCACCTGGACAAGTTCTGGACTTCTGTGAAAGAAAAGTATCCTGCTATTCATAGGAAAACATTAGGAACACTTTGCTACAGTTTTCTACTTCTTACATTGTGAGCAAGCTTTTTCTTGTTTAACAAGCATCAAGAGCAAGGATAGAAATCATCGCATTTCAGCTGAAAGTGAAATCTGTGTGTGCTTTTCTCAAGTTTGACCCAGAATTGAGAAATTTATTATGTTTGTCTTACGAGTTTTTTTTAATTTATGAAAGGGAAATGAAGAGATTAATTTCAAGAAAGGTAAACTAAGCTTAACTATATGTTTTTTCAAGAAAGGTGGGCTAAACATTTATTCTCTACTCAAAAGAGCATTGACAATTATTTTTAGATTATTATATCTACAACTTACTGATCAAGCTAACATACCATAAGCTCTAGATATAATAATTTTTATGCAGGGGTTCCCTGAGACCTGAAAATTATTTCATGGGTTCCTCCAAGGCAAAAAGGTTGAGAAAAGCTGATTTACACTGATTCTCAATATGCTTTTGGAGTCGGTCATGACTTTGGAAACTTATGGAGGCAAAGGGATTTCTTACTGCTGTGGGAACTCCAATTAAGAAAGGCCAACTAGTACAAGAACATATGGATGTCATACAACTACCATTAGAAATTGTTGTATTAAAATGCAAAGGTCACACTAAAATGACCACCATGGAAAGGCATGGAAATTCACTTGTAGATGAAGCTGCAAAAAAGGACAGTAAAAGAAGGAGTAAACAAAATCAAAGAAATGGAAAGTATGTTGAACTCTGTATCACAAACAAACATACAGATAATCAAGCAATGCAAGATCAATGCTCAAATAAAGAGACATGGTACTGGATGGAAAATGGTGGGTTGTTAAACGATGATGGATTATGAAGATATGTCACTAGTCACAGACTAGTAGCCCCAGCTGAGCTGCTTCCTTATCCGACAGAGCAGATGCACTCCTTGGGACACATTAGAGTGCAAAAGGTTGTCGACAGATTCTCCTAACGGTGCTGAAATCCAAAGTTTAAAATGCAAGCTTGACATACATTTGGAAAATTAATGATGTCAGGAAACAAACTGTTTCAACAAAGAAGCTGCCGCAACTAAGTATTCCTCCCCACATTTTTACAGCTACAAGTGGACTACATTACTTTACCAAAGTGCCAAGGATACTCAGATGTCTTAATAATAATGGACAAAATTTCAAGATGGGTGAAAGCCATTCCAACAAGAAAGGCTACTGCCACACATACACAGCCAAAACTCTGGTAAGGACTACATTCTTAGATGGAGATTGCCACACATATTGACCCTGACCAAGGAACACATTTCACTGGAAATACTTGTGAGGAATCATCCTTTGGTTTTATGTAGCATCAGAGCAACCCCAAATAAGAAAACAAAACTGAGTCCATTTGAGGTGGTAACAGGGTAATCTATGTCACTACCAGGAGGTCTCGATCTCAGAGAAGCAGATATACATGTTATGACTGACAGTTTAATTGATTATTGTGTGAAACTAACCCCAGTTGTTTAGTCCATCTTTCAACAGGTTACTGCTGAGTGGAGTGGTCCATGAAAAGGAGGACACACTTTGATTCTGGGCAAGTGAGTCCTGGTCAAGAAACTGCAGAAGGAACCCCTAGGGAGGCCCTGACCAAGTACTGTTAATGGCCAACTCAGCAGACAAGGTGGAAGGTAAGTGGATACATACCAGCAACTGCAAGTGACCTAAGGTGACTCCAGATTAAGAAAGTGCTGTGGGAAGACCTTATGCACGGAAATAATTATTGGCTATTTTAGCCAATATAGACTATAGACATTATAGACTATTTTGATGTTTTTTATATGTTTATCATGTATTTACCATTAGATCTTCTCTTAGTAGTTAAGGGGGGAACATGTACAGTTATAAGTAAAGAATGTCGCACCTATATACTTGACAACTCCCAAGACATGATTATACTATATTAAAAGTAGTCATATTCATATGCATGATCATAAACTACACTTTTTTGTTTGCTTAAAGGCAATTATCACTAGAATGTTCAAACACATATAGGTATTCCTAATGTATCCACTCATGATGTAATACTATAAATGCTTTTAAGAACATGTATACTCTTTAATATTATACAATTGAAGTAGTTTTTAATTACTCTGTAATGTAGATACTTTAAGTTTTTCGGCCTCTGAATTTTCAGAGGTGATTCTGCCACGGTCCCTTACAGATCAAAAGTGGGGGGGGGGGGACTGGTGGAATCCACTGTTTTTTAATACTTTTTATTAGATATTAGATGAATTAATGTAAGACTGATTGAAGAGCTAATGAAACGACATTTGCTATGGACCTGTTGCTCCAGTAGGCAAAGTAGAACGATCCAAGCTGCTTCTCAGGCAGGAGTTGATATGTTTCATCACCAACCTCTCAAAGCACTTCATCACAGTGGATGTAAGTGCTACTGGATGATAGTATAGAGGCAGGTAACCACGCTCTTCTTCGGCAGTGGTATAATTATAGTCTGCTTTAAACAGGTGTATAACTCAGACAGCCAAAGTGAGAGGTTAAAGATCTCAGTGAACACTCAAGCCAGTTGATGAGCACAGGTCACAGTACCTGGCCAGGTACCCCGTCTGGGCCAGGTGATTTCCGTGGGCTCAATGTCCTGAAGAATGCTGTCACATTGACCTCAGAGAGTGAAATCACAGAGTCATCAGGGGTTGTGAGGGTACACCATGTTTTGACAGTCAAAGAAAGCACGGAAGTCATTGGGCTCATCTGGGAATGAAGTCTTGTTGTAATATAGTTGCTTGGTTTCATGTTTTAAGAGGTGATAGCCTTCAAGCCCTGTCACAGCTGTCCAGCATCCTTCAGTGATACAAGTTGGGTCCAAAATTGCCACAACACATATGAGATGGCTATCTGGAGATTGTAGCTGGAGCTCTTGTATCTTACTTGTTTGTCATAACTGAATGCCTCCGCATATTTAGGATCTCATAGTTAATTCAGAGCTTCTGGTTGGGGAAGACTTGGAATGATTTTGTGGGGACACATTATCCTATGACTGTTTTTATCAAATCATGACAACCGTGGTGTATTCATTCAGATCCTCTGAGTCCTTGAATATGGCCCAGTCCACCAACCCGAAGCAACCCCGTAGTCACTCATTGGTCTCCCACGACCACCTCTTTGTTGTCTTTATCTCTGGAGCCTTGCTCTTTAGCCCTTGCCTGTATGCAGGTAGGAGGAGGAAAGTAAAGTGATCAGACTTCCCAAAGTATGGTCTAGGCATGGAATGTGGAATGGTGGGCATTCCTAATCCTAGTATTGCAGGGGTCGAGTGTGTTGGGATCCCTGATGCTGCATATTATATGCTGATGATAATTGGGCAAGGATTTATTCAAACAAGTCTGAATGAAGCCCCTGACTATGATCTGAAATGTGTCAGGATAGGCTGTTGTTTGCTGTTGGTAATAGACGACAATAGACAATAGGTGCAGGAGTAGGCCATTCAGCCCTTCGAGCCAGTACCACCATTCACTGTGATCATGGCTGATTATCCACAATCAGTACCCTGTTCCTGCCTTCTCCCCATGTCCCTTCACTCCACTATCTTTAAGAGCTCTATCTAACTCTTTCTTGAAAGAATCCAGAGAATTGGCCTCCACTGCCTTCTGAGGCAGAGCATTCCACAGAACCACAACCCTCTGTGTGAAAAAGTTTTTCCTCAACTCCGTTCTAAATTGTCTACCCCTTATTCTTAAACTGTGGCCTCTGGTTCTGGACTCCCCCAACATCGGGAACATGTTTCCTGCCTCTAGCTTGTCCAATCCCCTAATAATCTTATATGTTTCAATCAGATCCCCTCTCATACTTCTAAATTCCAGTGTATACAACCCCAGTCGCTCCAATCTTTCAACATATGACAGTCCCGCCACCCCGGGAATTAACCTCGTGAACCTACGCTGCACTCCGTCAATAGCTAGAATGTGCTTCCTCAAATTTGGAGACCAAAACTGTACACAGTACTCCACTATATATTGAGTGCCACACTATCGGCCATTTTTCAGCCCATTTTTCCAGCTCATTCAGATTCCACTCTGAGCTTTGATAGCATTCCTCACTATACACTATGCCCCCAATCTTGTTATCCACAAAACTGATGCTCTAATTTACCACAACTATGACCCAAGTCATTAATAATGACAGTCATCATCATTACGTGCCATGTCATACAACGTAAGAAAGCATGGTCTTTGACTATGACTGTTCCTCGCAAATTTTCACAGAAGTAGTTTGCCATTGCCTTCTCCCGGGCAGTGTCTTTACAAGATGGGTAACCCCAGCCATTATCAATACTCTTTGGAGATTGTCTGCCTGCCATCAGTGATTGCATAACCAAGACTTGTGATATACACCAGCTGCTGAATCAACCATCCACCACTTGCTCCCATGACTTCATGTGACCCTGATTGGGGGGGGGGGGCGGTGGGCGAGGATGGTAAGCAAGTGCTACACTTTGCCCCAGGGTGACCTGCAGGCTAGCAAAGAGAAGGAGTGTCCTATTGGTAGAGATGTATCTCCACCCTGCCACCAGCATTATGATAGTAAGCAGGCTAAATGGCCATGTCTATGTTTCAAGTGGGGATCCTGCATCATAACTCGCGGTGAGAATGAAAGATGGCCAGTAAATCGGTGTGGAGAGAGGTGGCACTGGTAAGTAGTAGATGGCACCAGATGGGGTCACACCTCAGCCTTGATGCTCCTGGAAAAACAATCCAAGTTTGCCAAATATCTCATAGCTAATACTATCAAATACAAGCAATATTCTGGTGAATCTCTTCTGCACCCACTCCAAAGCCTCCACAAATCTTCGCAGAATTCTCCAAATGCGGTTGATCTAAGGTTTCATACAGCTGCACCATGACTTTCCAACTTCTATACTCAGTGCTCCAAGAGCAATATGCCATTTTTTTTGCCACCTTATCCACTTGTGTTTCTGTGGTCATGCACCATCCTGCAATCCCTCTGTAACAGTGGTATAATAGAAATTATACTGTATGTAAGTATTAGCTCCAGGGCAAAAAAGATATACATTTTTCATTTCCTCAATAATACTGAGTGGCAACTAGTTTTATACATTTTTTTTATTTTCAATATGATATGCTATACAGCATCTTGGAATCAGTTATGAGAATGTGCAGTCTAAGCCATTTCAATTACATTGATTTCTGTAATAAATTACACATAAGCTACACTGGCGTTGCTGGAGCAAAAGGCATACTTTGCCAATTTTCTAAACAATGTTATGCAGTAAGTTATTGTAAACAACTTTATTTTATGCATTCTATGGTCCTGATTTCTATACAGCATTGGCACTTAAGGCTGAAAAGATTGATGCAGTTAGATGTTATAAAAGTTAGGTGTATAACAGAAATTGGATAGAATTTCACCAGAGCAAAAAACACATACATTTTTACTTTGCTCAAAGATACTAAGTAGTAACTGGTTTTAAACATTTTTATTTTTTAGTATCCCGTGCTGCAAGGTGTTTTCAAATGAGTTATTTGAATATGCTGTCTAAGGTATAGAAATTACATACAATTGTGCAACCAATTGCATATAAGCTACGCTACCAATTTCCAGAGCAAAAGGCATATATTGCCACTTTCTTAAAAATACCATATGATAAGTTCTTGTAAGCACTTTATTTTATATATCTACAATGTGGGAGAGCAAGTTCAAAGATCCAATGGGTGAAACAGGAGAGACAGATTTAAAAATGGGTTTGTGAGATCTTTTTTAAACACAGAGTGAACCACTAAATTGGGCAACTAGCTAAGCAGGTATTCGTCTTAAGCTACCCAAGACCACTACACTGTACATTCAGTTATCCTTTAAATGAAAAGATACTCTGCTAAACATCCCCGATTTATAAAACCCAAAAAGTAATCATGTTACAAACAGATCGTTAACTAAACAAACCACAGGGAGGGGGAGGGGGTGTGTCTGTGTCTGCAATGCTCTTTCTCTGTGACCCTTCAGAACAGGTCACCAGTTCAGCCTGAAGTCGGGCCCCGTGGGTGCCAGGAAAAAAAGAGAGTGAACTCTCTGCACATGTAATTTTTATACCCCCAGGGTGCCCAGAATTGGAGATGGGCTTCATTGCCCCCTTAAGCCAACCAATGGGAAAAGGACACCACAAACCAGCTTTCAAACAGATTGAACTACACCCCCACCCCCGCCCCGAGAGGACGGTATCCTTTGGTGCTGATTACTATGCAAGCATTTATGTGACAGTAGCACTTTGGGATGAAAAGTTACATGCAGTTGTCTAACAGGAATTGCACAGAATGTAAAGTAATGATCTCTGATCAGAATCAGATTTAATATCGCCAGCATATACAGTGGCATGCAAAACTTTGGGCACCCTGGTCAAAATTTCTGTTACTGTGAATAGCTAAGTGAGTAAAAGATGAACTGATTTCTAAAAGGCATAAAGTTAAACATGACACATTTCTTTAATATTTTAAGCAAGAAAACTTTTATTTCCATCTTTACAGTTTCAAGATATCAAAAAAGGAAAAGGGCCCGAAGCAAAAGTTTGGGCACCCTGCATGGTCAGTACTTAGTAACACCCCCTTTGGCAAGTATCACAGCTTGTAAATGCTTTTTGTAGCCAGCTAAGAGTCTTTCAATTCTTGTTTGGGGGATTTTCGCCCATCCTTCCTTGCAAAAGGCTTTGAGTTCTGTGAGATTCTTGGGCCATCTTGCATGCACTGCTCTTTTGAGGTCTATCCACAGATTCTTGATGGTGTTTAGGTCAGGAGACTGTGAGGGCCATGGCAAGACCTTCAGCTTGCACCTCTTGAGGTAGTCCATTGTGGATTTTGAGGTGTGTTTAGGATCATTATCCTGTTGTAGAAGCCATCCTTTTCTCATCTTCGGCTTTTTTACAGATGGTGTGATATTTGCTTCCAGAATTTGCTGGTATTTAATTGAATTCATTCTTCCTTCTACCAGTAAATGTTCCCCGTGCCACTGGCTGCAACACAAGCCCAAAGCATGATTGATCCATCCCCGTGCTTAACAATTGGAGAGGGGTTCTTTTCATGAAATTCTGCACCCTTTCTTCTCCAAACATACCTTTGCTCATTGCGGCCAGAAAGTTCTATTTTAACTTCATCAGTCCACAGGACTTGTTTACGAAATGCATCAGACTTGTTTAGATGTTCCTTTGAACCTTTTGAAGGAGATGACTTATTAACTTCAAACTTTCTGCATAATCACCCAAAGAGTTGAACTGCACATGCATGTAACGAGAGCTGTATAACTCATCTCCTTCTACCTTAGTCCATGAACTTATCAATCACCCCTGCTGTGGACCACTTTCTGGAGGTCCAAGACGCCGACTTCTACAAAGAAGGGATCTGTATGCTCCGTGACCACTGGACTAAGTGTGTAAATGTAGGAAGGGACTATGTTGAAAAATAAACGTGTTAGGTTTTCTAAAATTGAGTCCTTCTACCTTAGGCCATGAACTTATCTATCACCCCTCATACTTTAGGAATTTGAGGAGATTTAGTATGTCATAAAAGACTCTAACAAATTTCTACAGGTATACTATGGAGAGCATTCTTACTGGTTGTATCAGTGTCTAGTATGGAGGAGTCACTGCACACTATCGTAAAAAGCTGCAGAAAGTTGCAAACCCAGCCATCTCTATTATGGGCACTAGCCTCCCCAGTATCGAGGACGTCTTCAAAAGGCAATGCCTCAAAAAGTTGACATCTATCATTAAGGATCCCATCACCCAGGACATCAAGAAGGAGTTATAGGAGCCTGAAGACACACATTCAATGTTTAAGGACAGCTTCTTCCCCTCCATCATCAGAATCCTGAATAGGCAATGAACCCATGTACAGAGCCTCACTAATTTTTCTGTCTTTTTGCATTAATTTATTTGAATTATATATGGAAATATTTGAAGTCATTTATAATTGTTTTCTCTATTATGTATTGCCCAGTAACCGCTGCCACAAAACAACAAATTTCATGACAGACTGACACTCCTTACATCAATAGCTCCTCTGTGGATAGAGTCAGGAGCACCAAATTTCTTGGAGTGCACATCATGGATGACCTCATCTGGTCCGTCAACACCAACTCTTTAGCCAAGAAAGCACAGCAGTGTTCCACCGCCCCAGGAAATTGAGGTTCCCCAACCCACTCTGACTACATTCTACAGAAGCAACATCAAGCGTGTCCTGACGAACTGTATCTGATCAGGTTTGATATGGGAATTGCAAGACATCTGATCACAAGACCTTGCAATGGATGGTGAGGACTGCTGAGAGAATCACTGGGGCCTTTCTCCCCCATCATCCTGGACGTATACCAGAAGGGATGTTTTTGCAGGGACCTCAGCATTGTCAAGGACCACCCCAACCCATTCCACAATCTCTTGGACCTCCTACCGTCGGGCAGAAAGTACCACAGTATAAAAACAAGGATGGTTGAGCTGGGTAACAGCTTCTTCCCGCAGGCTGTGAGATTTCTGAACACCCTGTTACCAGCCAGTAGCATTATACAGTATATGCATTTAATGGCTTGTACATCTACAGAATATTTTTATTGTCTGTTAATATTATTTTATGTGCTGTATGTGATATTTGTACTGCGTTTTGCCCCTTGGTCCCAGAGGGACGTTATTTTGTTTAGCTGTACACATCTGTACAGTTGAATGAAAATAAACTTGAACTTCCCAATCCTACCCAGTGCCCTGAATTATGAAGGCCAAGGTGGCACCAGAACCAGAACATTGAAATCAAAAGCTTCACAAAGAAGGCATGCCAGTGGCTATATACTTCATGAGAGTTTGAGGAAATTTGGTGTGTCATCAAAAACTCCAGTAAGTTTCTACAGATGTACCGTGGACAGCATTCTGACTTGTTGTATCACCATCTGGTATGAAGATAAAAATGGAGTAGAGCTGTGTCGACCCAGCCAGCTCCATCATGAGCACTAGCAATAAATATCAAGAACATGAGATGAAGAGTGCTTGAAAGTGAGTGCATAGGTTGTGATAGGGCAAGGTGAGTTGAGTGAAATTATCTCCTTAGGTTCAAGAGCCTGATAGTTGAGGGGTAATTCAGTTCCTGAATCTGGTGGTGTGAGTCCTGAGGCTCCTGTACCATCTTCCTGATGGCTGCAGGGAGAAGAGAGCACGACCTGGGTGCTGGGGGTTCCTGATGATGGATGCTGCTTTCCTACAACAGCGTTTCATGTAGATGTGCTCTATGGTGGGGAGGACTTTGCCTGTGATGCACTGGGCCATATCACTACTTTTTGTAGGATCTTCCACTCAAAGGCATTGATATTCCCATACAAGGCTGTGATGCAGCCAGTCAATATACTCTCCACTACATGTCTATAGGCGTTTGTCAGAGTTTTAGATGTCATGCCAAACCTTCGCAAACTCCTAAGGAAGTAGAGGTGCTGTCGTACTTTCTTTGTAGTTGCACGGATGGGCCAAGCACAGGTCTTCTGAAATCGTTACACTGAGGATCTTATAATTGCTGACCCTCTCCACCTCTGATCCTCCGATGAGGACTGGCTCATGGACCTCGGTTTCCTGCTCTGAAGTCAATCATTAGTTCCTTGGTCTTGCTGACATTGAGTGAGAGGTTGTTGTTGTGGCACCACTCTGCCAGATTTTCAATCTCCCTCCCATACGCTGATTTGTCACCACATTTGATTTGGCCAACAACAATGGTGTCTTCAGCGAACTTGACTATGGCAATGGAGCTGTGGTGAGCCTCACTGTCATGAGTATGAAGTGAGTAGAGCAGAGGGCTAAGGACACAGCCTTGTGGTATGCCTGTGCTGATGGAAATCATGGAGAAGATGATATTGGTAATCCAAACTGAATGGGGTCTGCAAGTGAGGAAATCAACGATCCAATGGAGGTTTTGGAGCCAAGGTCTTGAAGCATTGATTTGTTTTGAGGGGATGATATTATTGAGTGTCGATCTGTAGTTGATAAAGAGCATCCTGATTTACAGTATGCAGATGTTCCTGGGTTGGGCAAAGAGCCATTGAGATGGCATCTGCTGAGGACCTGTTGTGCCAGTCGACAAGTTGGAGCAGATCAAAGCAGAAGTTGATATGTTTTATCACCAACCTCTCAAAACACTTCATTGCTGTAGATGTAGGTGCTATTGGGTGATAGTCATTGAGACAGGTCACCATATTTTTCTTAGGCACTGGTATATTTGAAGCCTGCTTCAGACTGCGGAAGCGAGAAGTTAAAGATCTCAGTGGACACTCCAGATACTTGATCAGCTCAGGTCTTCATACTTGACCCATGTGCCCTGTCTGGGCCAGATGCTTCCCCATGTTCGCCCTCTTGAAAAACGCTTGCACGTTGGCCTCAGAGACTGAAATCACAGTATCACTGGGGCTGTGGGAACTCGTATTGGTTCCTCCCCGTTTTGACAGTCAAAGTGAGTGTATTGAGCTCATCTGGAAGCGAAGCCTTGTTGTTGACTATGTCGCCCCAACTGTCGAGCATCCTTCATTGATCCAAGTTTAGTCCAGAATTGTTTGATGGCTCTGGACCTGTATTAACTAGAGTTCAGCAGGATGAGGGTAACCTCACTGAAACCTATCGAATGGTGAAAGGCTTTGATAGAGTGGATGTGGAGAGGATGCTTCCTATCGTAACAGAGTCTAAGACCAGGGGACACAGCCTTAGAATAGAGGGGCTTCCTTTTAGAATGGAGATGAGAAGGAATTTCTTTAGCCAGAGAGTTGTGAAGCTGTGGAATTCATTGCCACAGACAGCAGTGGAGGCCAATCTTTATGTATATTGAAGGCAGAGGTTGATAGATTCTTGATTGGTCAAGGCACGAAAGGATATGGAGAGAAGGCAGGAGATGAGGGCTGAGAGGAAAATTGGATCAGCCATGATGAAATGGTGTAGCAGACTCGATGGGCTAAATGGCTTCTATATCTCATGGTCTTGTGGAATTGCCACTCTGCCTGTGTCTTTCTGGAGATCATAACTGGATCTCTTTTAACTTTTTGGTCGCCAGACTTGAATGCCTCTGATCTGACCCTCAGCAGGTTTCAGATCTCACGGTTCACCCAGGGCTTCTGGTTGGGGACAACTCTGAATGATTTTGTGGGGACACACTTGTCTACAACGGTTTTTCTGAAATACGTGACAACGGTGGTGGATCCATTCGACCTACAGATGAGTGCTTAAACATAACCCAGTCCACAGTAGCAATCCATAGCTGCTCGTCTGTCTCCCATGACCACCTCCTTGTTGTCCTAATCTCTGGAGCCTTGCTCTTGAGCCTCTGCCTGTACGCAGGTAGGAGAACAGCCGCGTGATCAAATTTCCTGAGATGCGGTCTGGGCATGCAACGTTTCATTTTCCTTATCTTACCATAAAAGTGATCTATGTGTTGGCACCTCTGGTGCTACGGGTTATAAGATGATGGAATTGGGCATGGATTTCTTCAAACAAGCCTGATTGAAATCTCTGACTTTGATATGAATAACTAGTCAAAGTATAATTCATTGGATTCAAAGGTGACATTGAATAGGAGGACCATGGGCACTGTTGTAAAACAAAAGAATCTTGGCATACAGATGCACAGTCACATGTAGATAAGGCAGTGAACATAGAAGTTGTGAAGTTATGGTGCGGTGGTAGAAGAAGTTAGTGAGGCCACACTTAGAGTATTGTGTTTAGTCTTTGATCACCCTATTATTAGGAAGGCTGTGATTAAACTGGAAAGTGTGCAAAAAGAACTTACAAAGATGTTGCCAAGATTCTACGGACTGAATTATAGAAAATGGTTAAATAGGCTTCGCTTTTACTCCTTGGAGCATAGAAAACTGAAAAGGGTGATCTTATATAAAAATCATATGTGGCATAGGGTGAGTGGCCTTTTTTCTGGTATTGGGGAGTGGAAAACTAGAGGACATGGTTTTAAGGGTTTTAAGGTTAGAAGTGAAAAGTTTAATAAGAAGCTGAGGGACTCTTTTTTTCTCACTTTTCTGCTTAGTAGGTTTTTTTTGTTATCACAATTTTTTTTCAATCTTTAAGATAATGTCTTTTTTGAGACATTGTAAGTGTTGTTACTTCAATCTACTCATGTTATTTTTTCTGTATAATATAACAATAAAAAGATTTTTTTAAAAAGCTGAGGGACAACCATTTTATACAGACAGTGGTAGATATATGGAACCAACTGTCAAAGGAAGTGGCTGTGGCAGATATACTTAAGAAATATGTGGACCAGTATTTCAATGACAAGAGTTTAGGTGGATCAAGTGCTTGGAAATGGGATTAGGTTGAATATACATCTTTGTCAGCATGGACATGTATGGGCCAAAGGGCTTTTCTCCATGCTTCACAATTCTGTGACTCCGTCTCAGCTTTCTTGTTATTCCATTTGAACAATGTAGCTTTCCATAATATGATTTGAATGTACGTGTCCATATTGTTTGGATTATTAGTTGAATAATTTAATGTGTACTTATTTAATGTGTACGGAGACAGAGAAGCTTGAAAAACACACTTGGAAGGGAATTTTAGATGCAGAGAACGTAGTTATACAACACATAAACAGGCCCTTCTGCCCAACTCATCCATGTGAGTTTATCCAGTTTGCCCATGTTTGGTCTGTATCCTCTAAACTTTGCCTATCAGTGTACCTATCCATGTGTCCTTTAAACATTGTTATTGTACCTGCCTCCACAGCCTCCTATAGCAGTTCATTCCATATACCCACCACACTCTGTCAGAAAATATTGCCCCATCAGGTACCCTTTCCCCTTAGACTTAACTCTCCGCCCTCTAGATTGAGACTCCCTTTTACTCTAGGTACAAGGCTCTGACCATCCACCATATCTATGCCTTCCTGATATTATAAACCTCTTTAAAGTCACCCTTCATGTCATGGTCCAGTCCATGAAGTCCGTATTTCGGTTCACGGTCCGGTCCATCGACCCTTTCTCCAGGTTTTCCAGACTACCCTGTTTCTGTTCTTGTTGAGCTCTAATTGAGGCAGCTGATGCTCGTTGGGGCTGGCTGCATAAACACCTTCAGAGACCAGGGCGTGGCTGCTGGATTGTTCTTGTCCTTACTCCTTGTATCCCTTCCTCTGCCTTCTGTTTCCTCGCCTGAAGCCCTGCCTTGTCTTGCCAGTAACTCTCGCTTTGCCTGAAGTTCTCGTCTCGCCTTGCTTTGCCAGAAGCCTTGCCTTGTCTTGTCAATAAATCTCACCTCACCTGAAGTTCTCGTCTTGCCTTGCATTGCCTGAAGCCTTGCCTTGTCTTGCTGGTAACTCTCACCTCGTCTCGCCTGCAGTCTTGTCCTGGAGCCACCCTGTACCTAGCTCCCTTCCTGTCCTTGCCTCTGCCCAGGTAAGCCAGGCCGTCTTGCCGTTACCTGCAGTTGGTTCTGTCCCTTCCTGTCCCTTGCCTCCGTCGGGTAAGCCAGGCCGTCTTGCTGTTACCTGCAGTTGGTTCTGTCCCTTCCTGTCCCATGCCTCCATCGGGTGGTGATCTGTGCCCTGCCCAGGAGTACCACGCCCTGCCCAGGAGGAGCCTGCCTAGCCTCAAGCCTGAAGACTCCAGCCTCCTGCCTAGCCTCAAGCCTGAAGTCTCTAGCCTCCTGCCTCCTGCCGAGCCTCACCTCAAGTCTCTAGCCTCCTGCCTCCTGCCTCGCCTCGCCTCAAGTCTCTAGCCTCTAGCCTCAAGCCTGAAGATTCCAGCCTCCTGCCTCCTGCCAAGCCTCGCCTCTAGCCTCTAGCCTCAAGCCTGAAGACTCCAGCCTCCTGCTTCCTGCCAAGCCTCACCTCTAGCCTCAAGCCTGAAGACTCCAGCCTCCTGCCAAGCCTTGTCCCTAGCCTCAAGCCTGAAGACTCCAGCCTCCTGCCTCCTGCCAAGCCTCGCCTCTAGCCTCAAGCCTAAAGACACCAGCCTCGTCCTGCCTGCCTGCCAAGCCTTGTCCTTGCCTAGTTCTGGGGTCCGAGCCAGAGGCAAGACCCAGGTACTGGGTCCTTGTCCAGTCTCTGGCTCGGAGTCCAAGCCCGGGCTCCTAGATCTCTTGTCCAGTCCTGTCCCTAGTACTTCAGTGTCTGTGTCTTGCACTTGGGTCTGTTCCTAGCCACCTCCTTATGACACTTCAACCTCCTATGCTTCAGGGAAAAAATGTCACAGTCTATCCAGTTTCTCTTTGTAACTTTATGGTCCTGTAACATCACTTTCTGATTCCCTTCCATCTTAATGACGTCCTTCCTATAAGATATTGGCAGCTGAAAGGCTGCAATTAAATGTTGGTACAGTCTTACTATGTCAAAGGTCTGGACCAGATGACAGCACCAGGGAGGATCAAAAACATGGAGAGATTTGAAAACAAGTCTGAGAGTTTTATCAAGGATATAGATTTGCATAGATCACCAGGGGATAGTTGGTGATTGGAGCCTTCTGGGGGTCAGCCGAGGGTTTTGTTTGATCTCAAAATGATGGACTTTCAAAGATATTGGAGTGCAAAGCGATAGCAGGGTACAGGGATCACATTGTAATGGGTGAGGACTATGAGGCAGAAGATCAAAGGAGGCAGAGTCATTGGGTGATCTTGCCAAGGTGGGACCAAGCAGGGTTCATTTGTGCAAGGGATGGAAATCAAATGGTGAAGGAAGCATTGATGACCAATAGGCTTATTCACCCCAAACGTTGCTTGGTGAGATATCTACTCATCCTATCCAGAATTAGGGAATAACATCTGACAACTTAGAGAGCTGGAGTCCAAAGTATACTTGTTCTCATGGATGATGACATCAGGATAAAAGGAGCCAGGTGAGTGACCACAGCACAAAGTCTCATTGTTTTCAGGGAGGCAGCTTAACCACAGCACTTCTGCCGTCACAAACTGAGCCGCTCATAAATAAAGTGTAGCTGCCAGGAATGCACTGTGCAGGGGCACGGACCTTATCAACCAGGCTGGTTATCTGAAGACAACACAAAATGCTCTTCAAAAATGTTCCATTGAGTCTGTTTCCCAGCTAGGTGTTCTTGTACTCTGCACTCAGCTCAATAAAAATTGATTCGGGAAAATTAATAAATATATAATCAACAGCTATACAGGGCCATAAACTACAAAGGACTATTCCGATGATGTAAGAAAAGCTTTAAAAGAATGAAAAATTAAGAGTGGAGGGTGATGTGCTGTGTAGGAGGGAAGGGTGAGATTGATCATGGAGTAGGTTTCTACAGGTTGACAGAACATCATGGGCCAAAGGGTCTGTAATCTTCTATGTACTGTTACTACATTGCTACATAAGCACAGTAAATTACCATGTAATGTGCTGGTCTATGTTCCATGTTAACCAATGAACTCTCTACCAAGAGTACTTTAAGGGATGTTTTTGGGTCCCTGGGATCAGTGGAAGAGCACACTGTGGTAAGTCCAGTGAAGAACTGGCTCAAGGAGCACTTTTTGGTGCAGTGGTGAACACGCTGGGTTTTGAATCATGGAGCCATACAGCACTGTACAGGCCCGTCAGCCCACAATGTAATGCCAACGTAAACTATATTCACCTACTCCACAATCTATCTAATCCTTCCCTCCTACATAGCCCATAGCTCTCCAGTTTTCTTTCATCCATGGGCTTATCCAAGAGCTTATAGAAACATAGAAAAAAGGTGCAGGAGTAGGCCATTCGGCCCTTCGAGCCTGCACTGCCATTCAGTATGATCATGGCTGATCATCCAACTCAGAACCCTGTACCAGCCTTCCCTCCATACCCCCTGATCCCTTTAGCCACAAGGGCCATATCTAACTTCCTCTTGAATATAGCCAATGAACTGGCCTCAACTGTTCCCTGTGGCAGAGAATTCCACAGATTCACCACTCTCTGTGTGAAGAAGTTTTTCCTAATCTCGGTCCTAAAAGGCTTCCCTTTTATCCTCAAACTGACCCCTCATTCTGGACTTCCCCAACATCGGGAACAATCTTCCTGCATCTAGCCTGTCCAATCCCTTTAGAATTTTTTACAAGTCTCCACCACCACCTCCAGAAAATCATTCCAGATACCCGGCACTCTCTCTGTGAAATCCGAAATTCTGACACCACCCCTCTCCCCCAAACTTTCCGCTACTCACCTTAAACAGATGGCTTCTGGTATTGGGCATTGCTGCGTTGAGTAAGAAGACACTGGCTGTCCTTTCTATCTATGCATCTCATAATCCACCAATTTGAATACAAATCATGGTCAAACTTTAGTTCCATTTAGCTGTGTTGATGACATTTTGGGGCTATCACTCTTGTACAACCTACTTGTTAAAAAGTGATAATGAAGGCCCTTTGCTGATGTTCTGCTGCCATGCATGGACCTAGCTGTGTATCCTGTGAGCCCCAGCTTCCACATCCCTCTCACCTCCTTGACTGGATGAAAGATCATGTCCTGTAACGTTACCTTTGATTCTGTCATCACCAACGCTGTCTGATACATCTCAGGAACATTGCCTGCTAATCCCAGTGAACACCGTTCAGCAGTGAAACAGATAATCAAACTTGCAGCTACTGCTGACGTCAAACTGGAAAGGACAGGCTAAGCTTATCAACAAGCATTGGAAAGGACTCATTTATCATTGATTGAGATTGCAATCACCTTCCAGAACTCAAAGATACGATACTGCTTACTATGAATGTTCCAGACTTTGGGAATACGTATTTTGTCCCATTGGCTTTAGACTATGCATATAGTGGCTAGCTTCCCTCTCCACTCTCAGTCCCAGTAGATCAACCATTCCTTTCTCCTACAAGGTGATGTTTGTGTGGCTCAGTTCCTGTACCACCTTCTGTATGAAAACGCTATCCATAGGATACATTGTCCCCTTAACCCTAACTGGATCATTTAACGCAGAGAACTCCACATCGGAACACAGACTTGCAATGATAACCCCAGAACCAAACAAGAACCAGCACATCAGTGACCAGCCCCTCGGAGGCCAAGTCCAATATACCATTATCAAAGTGAACTTTAACAGAGAGATTTATGGCCCTGGGTGCAGTTATTAATTTGATTGCAGGTTTATTGATTTGCTTTAAATGATTACCACCGTGCAGAGTACAAGGTCAGCAACCTGAGAAATAAGTATAATAAATAACTTATGGAACATGTTGGAAGGACTCTTTGTAGATATCTTCACAGTAAAAGCCTACAGCTGACTTGCTCAGTCCACAGGGAATATATGAGAACTCTTGCCATGATTTTATTGGAGCTTTGCATGAAGTCTACTACTTAAAAAATGAGTAACAATCAATTAAACAGCATTAATTTATGAACTGTACAGATTCCAAGAGTGAAGTACAGTGCAGCATTTATATCAGCTTCATTAATGATGATTATTTATTATTATCACTGCGTAAGACAGTCAGCCAATAGCTCAGAGTACAATAACACCTGTTGTCTCCGACAGCCTGAGATAACCAGAACACATTAATACCTCAACTCGTGTTCGCAAACCACACAAGCTCATTGCATTGGAGCAATTAAAAGAGGCTGCATCCAGAGAACTCTGCACAGTTTTTGTCTCCATTCCCAAGAAGGAGTGTAGCAGGAATTACAGTGCCTAGAAAAAGTATTCACCCCCTTGGAAGTTTTCTTGTTTTATTGTTTTACAACATTGAATCACAGTGGATTTAATCTGGTTTTTCTGACACTGATCAACAAAAAAGACTCTTTCTTGTCAAAGTGATATAAATTAATTACAAATATAAAGCACAAAATAATTGATTGTATAAGTATTCAGCCCTTCAAGCCAGTATTTAGTAGAGGCACCTTTGGCAGCAATTACATCCTTGAGTCTGTGTGGAAAGGTCTGTATCGGCTTTGCACATCTGGACACTGCAATTTTCCCCCATTCTTTACAAAATTGCTCAAGCTTTGTCAGATCGCATCGGGTTTGTGAGTCCACCCACAAATTCTCAATTGGATTGAGATCTGGACTCTGACTTGGCCACTCCAAGACATTAACTTTGTTATTTTTAAGCCAGTCCTGTGTAGCTTTGGCTTTATGCTGGAAAACAAATCTTCTCCCAAGTCTCAATTCTCTTGCAGACTTGCATCAGGATTTCCCTATATTTTGCTGCATTCATTTTATCCTCTACCTTCACAAGCCTTCCAGGGCCTGCTGCAGTGAAGCATCCCCACAGCATGATGCAGCCACCACCAGGCTTCACAGTAGGGATGGTGTGGTTTTGGTGATGTGTGGTGTTTGACTTACGCCAAACATAGCATTTAGTCTGATAGCAAAAAAAAGCTCAATTTTGGTTTCATCAGACTATAGAAGCTTCTTCCAGTTGACTTCAGATTCTCCACATGCCTTCTGGCAAACTCTAGCGAGATTTCATGTGAGTTTTTTTTTTCAACAGTGGCTTTCTCTTTGCCACTCTACCATAAAGCTGTGACTGGTGAAGCACCCGAGCAACAGTTGTTGTATGTGCAGTATCTCCCTTTGTCTTATTCTCTTGATCCATATCAAAAAAAAGCAAATTAGATCCACTGTAATTCAATGCTGTAAAGCAATAAAACATGAAAACTTCATGGGGGGGGGGTGAATACTTTTTATAGGCACTGTAACCTGACTGCTTGGTGGGGTGGGGGAGAGGGGTGGCCAATTTTCCACAGGAATTATATTCTTCAGAGTCTAGGGAAGTGAGAGATCTCATTGAAATTACAAAATTGTTCAAGGGCGTCAGTGGACCAGGGTTCACTTTAACAGACATCCCACCTCTCCCGGAACTTCCGGGAGTCTCCCGCATATTAATAGTGGCTCCCTGATGCCCGCAAATTATATACAATATCATGGAAATCAATTTTTTTGAGAGCAAGCGAGAGAAAAGCAAGAGAGAGTGTGTGCGCAAGCGAAGGCAAGCCAGCACGAGAGAGAGAGAGAGACCACGAGAGAGAGAGCGCGCCATGGCAGAGTGTTCCAAAAAAATATAAAACATACATCACCCCAGACTACACTAAAGTGTACCCCTGCCTAATAGGGGTCAAAATAATGACAGTGTTACTCGCTGCACTGTTTGCAACAGTGACTTTTCTGTTGCCCACGGTGGGTTAAGACCGTAAAAGACATGTTGAGGTGAGTTTAACAGGTGTCATTCGTTCATTAGCATTGCTAACGTTATTTAAACTAGCTGGCCAGCTGCTAAGGAGCTACTCTATTGCAGACATCCCACCTCTCCGGATGGTGCTACCTCCCTGAAATGAGTTTTTGCAGGGTGGGATGTCTGCTTTAAGAACTGATACTTCATTTGTTGATTGGGAGGGGCTGATAACAACCAAGATGAGGAGGTATGTCTGTACTCAGTTGATAATGAAACTTTGGAATGCTTTACCTCAGAGGCCGTGAGATCTCAGTCCTTGTCAGTTGTCTATCTTCTTGCAGACTGCTTCTTCCACTCAATTATTGAGTTTCTCTCCGACATCATCAAAATCTCCGCCCTCCCAGTTCCATCTTCTTCCATGGCTAGTTTCAAATGAGTCCCAAAGTGCTTCTCCACTGACACATCAAACATTAGGGGCTTCTACATATTCATTTAGAAAACTTCCTTGGGCACACTGAACAAATTTTGCGCCATTCAATACTTTTAACTGTGGCAGTCTCGGTCAATAGCAAGGAAGTTACAATCTCCGGCTAGTGTAGCTCTATCAGTCCTATACCTATATACAATTTCCCTACATATTTGCTCCTCTAATTTCCATTGTGTATTCAGGGATCTATAAGCGGTCTCCCAATCTAGTCAGGAGATATCACCTACCATCCCACCAGCCTCCATGTCCAGCACATAATTCTCCATAACTTCCACCATCTCCAATGAGATCCCACCACCAAGCACATCTTTCCCTCCCCGCCCCCAATTTCTGCTTTCCACAGGAATCGCTCCCTATGAGACTCCTTGTCTATTGTCCTTCCTCACTGATCTCCCTCCTTGCAAGTGGAACAAGTGCTACACCTGGCCCTACACCTCCTCCCTCACTACCATTCAGGGCCCCAAACATTCCTTCCAGGTGAGGCGACACATCACCTGTGAGTCTGTTGGAGTCATCTACTGTATCCGGCAGTCCCGGTGTGGCCTCCTGTATATTGGTGAGACCCGACATAGATTGGGAGACCACTTTGCCAAGCACCTATGCCCTATCTGCCAGAAAAAGCAGGATCTCCCAGTGGCCACCCATTTTAATTCCACTTCCCATTCCCATTCCAACATGTCAGACCATGGTCTCCACTACTGTTGTGATGAGGCCACACTCAGGTCTGGGTAGCCTCCCACCAGATGGCATGAACATCAATTTCTCAAACTTCCAGTAATGCCCCCCCTTCGCCATTCCCCATTCCCATTTCCCTCTCTCACCTTATCTCCTTACCTGCTCCTCCCCCTTTTCTTTGTCCCATGGCCTTCCATCCTCTCCTATCAGATTCCCCTTTCTCCAGCCCTGAATCTCCTTCACTAATCAACTTCCCAGTTCTTTACTTCACCCCTCCCACTCCCCCCCCCCAGTTTCACCTATCACCTTGTGTTTCTTCTCACCTCCCCCCCCCCACCTTCTAACTCTGACTCCTCATCTTGTTTGCTCAGTCCTGAAGAAGGGTCTCGGCCTGAGATGTCGACTGTTGACTCTTTTCCACAGATGCTGCCTGGCCTGCTAAGTTCCTCCAGCACTTTGTGTGTGTTGCTTGGATTTCCAGCATCTGCAGATTTTCTCTTGATTGGAATTGACCGTGCCTCCCATATCTGGCATAGAACTATGGCTTTCTCATTGAAATATTGCCTCCTGAATCTGTTACCACTGGTTTCTTTGTAAATTCTGTCCCACATCAATCTATTTCTCATGTTTTTACCCCAATCTAAACATCCCAAGTTAATCCACTGTCACTCAAATTCCTCAACATAAAGTTAGTCACTTTCCCTTCATTTCCTAGTCATAATATTCCTTCCTCGCAAGCTGTAACCACTCAGTGACCTTCCCTCAATCCCTCCCCATGTTCTAGTACATGTCAATTCCTACTCTAGTCTTGACCCACTGTGTCAATATGTACTGTCCAAATGCTGCACCAAATCTAACAGCACACTGAGCCTCTTAAGCCAAAATCTAAAGCTCCCCCACTTTAACTCTGTCCCACTCCAGCAATGGTCACTCCACTTAAACCTAACTTCTTTTTATTGACCCTCGTCAAGCAATCTCAATCTCCACATAAAGTCCTGACAGACTATGCTCGCTTTTTTAACCTGGCACTCAAAATTCACAAGTATCTGTCTCTACAAACTCAATCCCATTAGAAGTTCTGTAAAATAATCATTGAAAGAGATTATGTCCATAACTGGAGAAGGCAAATTTTGATATCATTAGACAGGAACTTACAAGGGTTGATTGAGTGAGGACGTTCTAGGCAATTGGGAAGCTTTGGAATGTGTTGTAGATAAAATACAGGGTCAACATATTCATGTTAGGGTGGAGGGCGAAGCTGGCGAGATTATGGAACTTGGTTGATGAGGGATATTGAAGTTGTGAATAGGAAAAAGGAGGCGTATTTCCAGTATAGGTAGCTGCGATTAATAAAATTCTTTGAGGAATGGAAGGATGTAGGAGAACAACTTAAGGAAATCCAGAGGCAAAACAAGGACATGGGATACCCTTGGCAGACAAGATCAAGAAGAATCCTGAGAACTCTTATCTCTTACCTCCCTATTAAGAACTAGAGAGAGAATAGGTCCCATTGAAGACCAGTGAGGTCACCTATAACTGAAGCCACAGTAGACGGGCAAAGACTTAAACAAATACTCCATGTCCGTATTTATCATAGAGAAAGTAATGGAAGCTACAAAATTCAGGGAAGCAGTCAGTTATATTTTAAAAGAAGAGAGGTGTTGGCAATGTTGGGGCACATAAAGATGGATAAATCCTGAGGGTCTGATTAAATGTAACTAAAGATAGTGTGGAAAGCAGGGAAAGAAAATGCTAGGACACTGGTGGAAATATTGATATCATCTTAGCCACACTGACCAATGTGCCTTTTTTATGATTATTATTATCATTATTATGATTATGAGGACACGCAGTCCCCTTTTATTGTCATTTAGTAATGCATGCATCGAGAAATGATAAAATGTTTTTCCAGAATGATATCACAAAAACACATGACAAACCGATTTACAAGCTAATAAAAACCACATAATTATAACATATAGTTACAACAGTGCAAAGCAATACCGTAATTTGATAAGAACAGACCATGGCACAGTAAAAGTCTCAGAGTCTCTTGAAAGTCCCATCATCTCACACAGACGGTAAACCTCCAGCGCTGCCAACTGGCCGATGCAGCATCCTGGAAGAATCCGACCACAGTCCGACTCCGAGTCCGTCCGAAAACTCCGAGCCTCCAACCAGCTCTTCGACACTGAGCACCGAGCACCATCTCTGCCGAGTGCTTCGACCCCAGCCCCGGCAACAGGCGATATGCAAAGCCGAGGATTTGGGGCCTTCGTCTCCGGAGATTCTCGATCGCACAGTAACAGCGGCAGCGAAGCAGGCATTTCAGAAGTTACTCCAGATGTTCCTCTGCGCTTCTCACGGCTGTCTCCATCAAATCCAGATTGTGCATGGCCCCACTAGTTACACATAATCAATATTCATTCGGAACGGCCGCGCGATCTGCGTCATGCCGCCATCTTCTCCTCCCTCCCTCGGGGCATTTATTTAAGAAAAGTTCTGATCTCCAGACAGGGAACTATGGCTAGTGAGCTTAACATCCTGGTGGGTAAGTTACTGGCGGATCTACAGGCATTGAGAAAGGCAAAGACTGTTTAGAGATAGTCAGCATGGCTTTGAGCAAGTGTCTGCAAATTTGATTGAGGTTTTTGAAGGGGTGACTAACAGGACTGATGAGCACAAGACAGTAGACATTGTTGACCTGGATTTTAGCAAACCTTTGACAAAGTAGCCTGGTCCAGAAAGTGAGATCACATGTGATCCAAGGTGAGCCAGGCAATTCAGTACAAAATTGGTTTGGTGGAGGGGGCCATGGGGTGGTAGTGACAGGTTGTTTTCTCAGTCTGGAGGCCTGAAGCCAGTGGTGTGCTGCGTGGATTGGCACTGGTATTCATCATACATATAAATGATTTCGATAAGAATGTAGATGTCATGATTTTGTAGATGACACAGAAATTGGTGGTGTACAGTAAAGAATGTTACAACAGAACCGGAACCAAAATGGGCAGAGGAATGGCAAATTGAACTCAATTCAGCCAAGTGTGAAGTGTTGCATCTTGTGAAGTTAAACCAGAGCAGGACATAGGGAGGAAATGGCAGGGTCCCGGGGAGTGTTGCAGTACATAGTTAGCTGAAAATGACAACACAGGTAGACAAGGTAGTGAAGGTGATGCCTTCATTGGCTGGGGTATTGAGTAAAAGAGTTGGGATGTCATGTTGCAGCTGTACAACACATTAAGGGAACCATGCTTGGAGGATTGCTTGCAGTTCTAATTGTCATGCTGTGGAAAAGACGTGATTAATTGGAGAGGATTCACATGGGTGTCTATCATGGGTAAAACCCTCTGCACCATTGAGCACATATACTGTGCTATGACAGGAAAACCATCACCCAGGACAATCTCTCTTTTCCCTGCTGCCATCAGGAAGGAGGTTCAGAAGCCTCAGGACCCCCACCAGGTTCAGGAACAGTTATTACCCCTCAACCATCAGGCTCTTGAACCAGAGGGGATAACCTCACTCAATTTTACTCACACCATCACTGAACTGTTCCTACAACCTATTGACTCACTTTCAAGGACTCTTCCTGTCGTGTTCTCGGTATGTATTGCTTATTTATTAATTATTTTGTAATATTATTATTCTTTTCTATTTCAGAATCAAGTTTAATATCACCAGCATATGTCATGAAATTGTTGTCTTTGTGGCAGCAGTGCATTGCAATACATAATAGTAGAAAGAAAAAATGTGAATTACAGTAAGTATGTGTTTGTGTGTGTGTATATATATATATAAAATAGATGAAATATGTAGTGCAGAAATAGAACTAAAAAAGTAGTGAGGTAGTGTTCATGGGTTCAAAGACCATCCTGAAATCTGAATGCAGAGGGGAAGAAGTTGTTCCTGAATCGCTGAGTGTGTGCCTTCATGTTCCTGTACCTCCTTCCTACTGGTAGCAATGAGAAGAGGGCATGTCCTGGGTGATGGGGGTTCTTAATGATGGATGCTGCCTTTTTGTGGCATCGCTCCTTGAAGTTGTCCTGGAATTACAGAGGCTCGTGCCCATGATGGAGCTGACTAAGCTTACAAGTCTCTGCAACTTATTTCGATCCTGTGCAGTGACACCCCCCACGTACCAGAGAGTGATGCAGCCAGTTGGAATGCTCTCCTGGGTACATCCGTAGAAATATCCTCAAACTGCTAATGAAATATTGTGCCTTCTTTGTAGCTGCATCGATATGTTGGGGTCAGGATTGATCCTCAGAGGTATTGACACCCAGGAACTGGAAATTGCTCACCCTTTCCACTTCTAATCTGCATGAGGACTGGTGTGTGATCCCTTGTCCCACCCTTCCTGAAGTCCGCAATCGGCTCTTGGTCTGACATTGAGTGGAAGGTTATTGCTGCGACACCACTCAACCAGCTGATGTATCTCACTCGTGCACGCCCTCTCATCACCGTCTGAGATTCTGCCATCAGCATTTGCACAGTTTGCTGTTTTCTGTGCCTTGGCTGTGTCTCTGTCCTGCTGGGTGCAGCCTTTCAATGATTCTGTCACGTTTCTTGGATTTACTGTGTGTGCCCACGTGAATGGTCACAATCATTTCCAGATCACGAGAGAGTCTAAAACTAAATGGCATTGGTTTGAGGTGAGAGGAGAAAGATTTGAAAGGAATCTGGAGGCAAGTTTTCTATACAAAGGATGGCGGGTATACGGAATGAGGAAATGATAAAGATGGGTATATAGTGTTTAAAAGATATTTGGACAGGTACATGGGTACGAAAGATTTAGAGGGATGTGGTAGTCAAATGGGACTAGCTCAGGAAGGCACCTTTGTTGGCTTTGAGATGTTGAGCTGAAGGCTCTATAACTCCATGAACATAGAGCACAGAACAGTTCAGCACAGTACAGGCCCTTCGGCCCATAAAGTTGTGCAAACCTTGTAAACTACTCTGATATCAAACCAACCCTTCCCTCCCACATAGCTTTCCATTTTCCTTTCATCCATGTACCTCTCTAAGACAGTCTAATCAATATGTCTCTAGCACCGCACTCAGTAGTGTGTTCCATGCACTAAAACTCTAAAGAAAACCTACCTCTAACATCTCCCCCCCCCCATACTTTCCTCCAATATCCTTAAAAGTAGGCAAAAAGTCTTCTTGTATTCGCCACTGCTGCCCTGGGAAATAGGCGCCTGTCGTCCACTCTGTCTGTGCCTCTTATCATCTTATACACCTCTATCAAGTTACCTCTCATCCTCCTTCACTTCAACGAGAAAAGCTTCAGCTTACTCCACCTTTCCTTATACGACGTGCTCTCTAATCCAGGCAACATCCTGTTAAGTCTCCTCAGCACTCTCTCTAAAGCCTCCACATCCTTCCCATTATGAGGCAACTAGAACCAAATTCAATGATACTAATGTAATGCCCTGGTTCATATTTTTTACTGTTATGCTGTTCTGTATTTCATTTTGTGCTGTTCTGTGTGAGCTGCTTGTTCTCAGCCTAAGTTCGGGTTACTGTTGAAGATAAGAGATAGGAGAATTGCGTTCCATCCAGTTGGGATGGTCAGATTAATGGGAGGTTTCTCTGGGGAGGGAGACTAAGGTTGGGCTTGGGGCTTTTATTAGAGAGAGGTGAGAAGAGAGGACGCTGGAGAGAAGAGGTCATAGGATTCGACTGGAAGCTGGGCCATGATTTGACGAAACCCAGGGTGAGATCGAAGGAGGATCGGCGACGGGGAAACCATGAGCTCCAACTTGTGCACATTAGGCTGCTTCATTAAAATGGGCCCTTTTCTTTTTTTGTTCTTTCTTTGCTAACCCCTTAGTCAAATTAAGAATTATAAAGCTAAATCTTTAATTGTAAGCAATGTACTGTCTGTTATTCCGTGGCCCTCATTTGTAACAGGATAACGAATTACAAAGCGCCCACACAAACGGGGGCTTTGGGGTGGGCTCATGCCTCGATCTCACACATTTGGCAGGGCCGAAGGTTGTCTTCACTAGACTTACACAGCCGAGGAAACCAGAGCATTTCACTAATGTATTCAGTCAGGAGGCCGAGCTTCAGGCAAGTGCCTAACCTGAGTTGTAATTTAACTCTCTGGCCTTGAAATGGGAAATACTCCAGCTTGTTGGAGTGAAAAAGAATCCCATGAGACAACTAATTTTAGCTGCTGCTGTTGATGGAGACCCATCTCTGGTAAGTCTCCATATCATATCTGGAACCACATCCAGGATCCTACCGTATCATCTCCTTTTTCTTTGAGATGAGCCAGTGTTGTCCACAGGATGGATCCCCAGAGATATTGACACCCAGGAACTGGAAATTGCTCACTCTTCCCACTTCTGATCTCTATGAGGACTGGTGTGAGTTCCCTTGTCTCACCCTTTCTGAAGTCCACATTCGGCTCTTTGGTCTGACTGACATTTAGTGCAAGGTTGTTGCTGTGGCACCACTCGACCAGCTGTTATATATCTCACTCCTGCCTGCCCTCTCGTCGCCATCTGAAATTCTGCCAACAATCTTTGCACAGTTGGGTTGTTTTCTATACATCAACAGTTTGTCTGTCCCGTTGGTGCAGTCTTTCATTGATCCTATTATGTTTCTTGAATCACACTCTATCCTCTTGCCCAACCAGTAGTTATATAGTTCCACCAGCTGCCTTTGAATACTCCCAGTTACAACTTCCCATATGGGTACATCTCCATTAACCCACTTTACACTTCCCCATCCAGTCTCTTCTGACGTCAGCTTCCAGTTAAGCACACTTCTGTAACTGGTATATTAATAAGCTGTTGATGGTTGTAAGGACACAAGTGCTGGGAGGGGTGTGAGTGGTCCCAAGGCATAGTGGCTGGGATACTGCACAGGATGTCCCACAGCCACTGGTCCTCACACTGATGGGAGATGAACATTCACAGCAGCACACCTGTTGTTCATAACGGTTTTATTCTCCCTTCAACCGTGACCCATCTTCCCACCCACACCTTCCCATTCACTCCAAGGGGAGTGTTCACCGGCATCTCTACAGTATGGGTACAATCAGATTTAACACAAGGCAGTGCAACAACAGAGCAATTGCAGTGTGTAGAAAGCGCATTTCCCCAATGTGATCCCCACAAACAGGATTTCACGCACTGCCCGACTAACAGTCCAAAGCGCAGGCCGAGAAGGATCCAGACGCAGCCCCAGCTCTCAGACATAAGCGTTCTTCCCGTAGTTACTGGAGTTGTCCACTTCTGACACGTAGTTCCTTGACACCCTTCCCACCGTCGGGCGGGGCGCTTGGTAATTGTATGAGTACTCCCTGCAGCAGGAGAAGAGAGTAAGCAACAGGCGGCCATCGGGAGGGGAGGCTTGGAAGAGGAGGGTGGGGGTGGAGAGTCTGTGGGAGGAGAGTGTGGGTGGGGCTGTGTCTGTGGGAGAGAAGTCTGTGTGGAATGTCTGTAGAGGGAGTGAGAGTGGGAGAGAGCACGGTGGTGGAGAAGTGGTGAGTGTGTGGAATGGGCTGCCAGCAATGGTGGTGGAGGCGGATATGAGGGTCTTTTAACAGACTCCTGGATAGGTAGATGGAGCTTAGAAAAATAGAGGGCTATGGGTAACACTAGGTAATCTCTAAAGTAAGTACATGTTCGGCACAGCATTGTGGGCCGAAGGGCCTGTATTGTGCTGTAGTTCTTCTGTGTTTCTCAGCATGGGTTGAGGAGAGTTGCAAGTGTGCAGAAGGGGGAGTCTGTGGGGTTGAAAATGTGTTCAGAGGGGAAAGGGGAATGTGGGAGGAAGGGAGTGTCCATGGGAGGGGCAGTGCCCATTGGGGGGAGGTCCCATGAAGCAGTGTCATTGGTGATGGAGGAGGCAGGCCCCGAAGAGAGTCAGTGCTCCACTGGGGGCGGGGGGGTGGTGAAGAGTGATGGAGGTGGTGGTTATGATTGCCCAGGGAGCCAGTGCCCATGGAGGGGCTTTTGCCCACAGTAAGGGATATCAGTGCCCAGTGTGGGGGCCCTGGCAGGGTCAGATCCGATGGCCCCGTACCCAGCAGTGCCAGGAACAGCACACATTGACACCGGTAGCAGCTCCCAGGCCTGGACAGTGGCAGCCTTGGGCTGAGGATTAAAGTGTAGTGCCAGGGTGGGAGTGGGTGTTCAGCGCTGGGGGAGGTGGGGTAATGGGAACAGAAAAGTGGGTAAATGGGGAGTTCAGGGCTCAGAACTGGGCGGGTGGGTCTGGGGAAGGAGCCAGCTACATTGTGTTGAATGACAGGCGCTCTGTGTGCTGTGGGGGGAGTGAGCATGGCGAAGCAGTACCAGAGGGAGGGGATGGTTGGTACCACTGTTCACTGTTACCGGCTAGTGTGAGAAGGGTCAGGCCAGCTTTGGGAGTTGCTGTGAGGGGTGGACTGTTTGTATTGGTGCCTGGGATTGAGCTTCCCATTCAGATTAGATGAGCTGTTTGTCACTTACAACAGGGTGGAATGAAATTCCTTGTTGGCATGGAGCTCACATGGCAAAAATAAACACAACGAGCAATGGCAAATCGGAGATGGGAAGCCTGAGGAGACGTAGCTCACTCTGGTTCACGGATTGAGTAGAAAAGGCAGCAACTCGAGGCAGTTTGATGCTTTGAGCAGCGGCCAATCAGCAATTGGGATTGATTGGCAGAACAAGTTAAAGTAAGGCAGCAGCAAGCGGAGAAGCCATCCTTGGAGTGGAGCGAGTTAGAGGCTTTCTGAGGCTTTAGCTCTCCAAGGCTTCAGTGCGGAGAGGCTTGAGATGAGAGAAGGCAAAAAAGCTGTCGGTAGAGATTTCCTTCTTCCCCACAGTTTTTCCTACTTTATATTTTCTCAGTTAGAGCAGTAGAGATGCCAGGCTCCTGAGTCCAGCTCTGACTCAGAAGGGAAGGGTGGGGGGGAGAAGAGGCGAGCTGTGGTGATAGGAGATTCATTAGTTAGGGAAACAGGAAGGAGATTCTGTGGGTGAGAATGAGATTCCTAGGTAGTTTGTTGTCTTCCAGGTGCTAGGAACTGGAACATCTCAGATCGAGTCCTCAGCATTCTTAAGTGGGAGGGGACTAGCCGGAGATCGTGGTCCACGTAGGCACCAATGACATAGATAGGAGGAATGACAAAATTCTGCAAAGTGAGTTCAGGGAGTTAGGTGCTAAGTTAAAAGGCAGAACTTCCAGGGTTGTGATCTCAAGATTGTGCTACCTGTGCCACGTGCTAATCAGGTCAGAACTAGGAAGATCATACAGTTTAACAAGAGGCTAAGCAGTTGGTGTAGGAGGGAGGGCCATCAGATTTTTGGATCATTGGGCTCTCTACCAGGGAAGGTGGGACCTGTACAGAAGAGACGGTTTTCACCTGAACTGGAAGAGGACTAATATCCCAGCAGGAAGGTTTGCTAGTGCTGCATGGGGAGGGGGGTTTAAACTAGAGTTGTAAGGGGATGGGAACCAGAGAGCCAGAACAGATAGTGGAGAGGTTGTAGAGACAGATGTTCTTAAGATCTCAGATAAAGTCAGGAATCAAAAGGTTGAGCATGGTGTGACTAGTGTCCTGAACTGCATATATTTCAATGCAAGAAGTATCATAGGAAAGGCAGGTGAGTTCAGGGCATGGATCAACACCTGGAATTATGATATTGTAGCCGTTAGTGAGACTTGATTGCAGGAGGGGCAGGACTGGCAGATCAATATTCCGGGGTTCCACTGCTTTAGATGTGACAGAGCGAGAGGATTGAAGGCGGAGGGGCGGTGTTACTAGTCAGGGAAAATGTCACGGCAATGCACAGTCAGGTCAGACTAGAGAACTCGTCTAGTGAGGCGATATGGGTGGAACTCAGTAATATGAAAGGTATGGCCACGTTAATGGGCTGTATTACAGACCACCCAACAGTCTGAGGGACTTAGAGGAACAAATTTACAGATCGCAGACTGTTGCAAGAAAATTAAGGTTGTTATAGTAGGTGAGCTTAACTTTCCACATATTGACTGGAACCCTCATACTGTAAAAGGACTAGATGGGATAAAGTTTGTTAGGGAATGAGACAAGGCAAGTGACAGAAGTTTGTGTCGGGAAACACTTTGCATCTACTGATCACAAAGCCATTAATTTGAAAGTAAATATGCAAAATGATAGGTCTGGTCTGTGGGTTGAGATTCTAAATTGGAAAAAGGCCAATTGTGGTGGTAACAGATAAGATCTGGCAAGTGTAGATTAGGATAGACTGTTTCCGGCAAAGGTATACTTGGCAAGTGGGAGGCCCACAAAGGTGAAATTTTGAGAGTACAAAGCTTGTATGTGCTTGTCAGAATAAAAGGTAAAGATAACAGGTTTAAGGAACCTTGGTTTTCAAGAGATATTGAGGCCCTGGTTAAGAATTAAAAGGAGATGTATACCAGGTATAAGCAGGTAGGAACAAATGAGGTACTTATCAGCAACACACATCAAAGTTGCTGGTGAACGCAGCAGGCCAGGCAGCATCTCTAGGAAGTGGTACAATCGACGTTTCAGGCCAAGACCCTTCATCAGGACTAACTGAAAGAAGAGCTAGTAAGAGATTTGAAAGGGGAAGGGGGAGGGATGGAGCCAAGAGCTGGACAGGTGATTGGCAAAAGGGATATGAGAGGATCATGGGACAGGAGGGCCTAGGGAGAAAGAAAAGGGGGAGGGGGGGGAAAACCCAGAGGATGGGCAAGGGGAATAGTGAGAGGGACAGAGGGAGAAAAAGGAGAGAGAGAAAAAGAATGTATGTATATAAATAAATAACGGATAGGGTACGTACGAGGGGGAGGTGGGGCATTAGCGGAAGTTAGAGAAGTCAATGTTCATGCCATCAGGTTAGAGGCTACCCAAACGGAATATGACGAAGGGTCTCGGCCCGAAACGTCGACTGTACCTCTCCCTAGAGATGCTGCCTGGCCTGCTGCATTCAGCAGCAACTTTGATGTATGTTGCTTGAATTTCCAGCATCTGCAGATTTCCCCGAGGTACTTATGAAGTATGTATAAGAAATGTAAGAGAACACTTAAAGAAATCAGGAGGTCTAAAAAAAAAGACATGAGGTTCCCTTGTCAGAAAAGGTGAAGCAAAATCCTAAGGGATTCTACTGATACATTAAGAGCAAAAGAATTGCAAGAGACAAAATTGGTCCTCTGGAAGATCAGAATGGTATTCCATGAGTGGAGAAAAAAGAGATGGGGGAGATCTGAAATGCACTTTTTGCATCTATATTTACTCAGGAGACGGACACAGAGTCCATAGAAATGAGGCAAGATGGCATCAACTTCATGGACCCTATATAGATTACAGAGGAGGAAGTGTTTACTGTCTTAAGGCAAATTAGGGTGGATTAATCCCCAGGGCCTGAAAAGGTGTTCCCTCGGACCCTGCAGGAGACAAGTGCAGAAATTGCCTGGGCCATACCAGAGATATTTAAATCATTCTTAACAACAGGTAAGGTACCAGAGGATTGGAGGATAGCCGATGTTGTTTAAGAAAGGCTATAAAAGTAAATAAAAAAAGCATAGGCTGGTGAGCCTGACATCAGTAGTGGAAAAGTTATTGGAAGGGACCAGATATATGAGTATTTTGATAGACATGGACTAAGTAAGGATAGTCATCATGGCTGTGCATAGTAGATCATGTCTAACCAATCTCATACAGTTTTTGAGGAAGTTATCAAAGAAGTTGATGAAGGCCAAGCAGTGGATGTTGTCTACATGGACTTTAGCAAGGCATTTGACAGGTTGGACGAGAAGGTTCAGTCACTTGGCATTCAAGATGAGGTAGTAAATTGGATTAGACATTGGCTTTGTGGGAGAAGCCAGAGAGAGGTGGTAGATGTTTGCCTCTCTGACTGGAGGCCTGTGACTAGTGATGTGCCGCAGGGATCGGTACTAGGTCCATTGTTGTTTGCCATCTATATCAACGATCTGGATGATAATATGATTAACAGGATCAGCAAATCTGCATATGACACCAAGTTTGGGGATTTAGTGGTCAGCAAGGAAGACTATCATGGCTTGCAGCAAGATCTGGACCAGCTGGAAAAATGGGTTGAAAAATAGCAGATGGAATTTAATGCGGACAAGTGTGAGGTGTTGCACTTCAGTATGACCAACCAGGGTAGCTCTTACACTGTGAACAGTAGGACACAGAGGAATGCAGTAGAACGAAGGGATCTGGGGATACAGGTCCATAATTCATTGAAAAGTTGTGTCACAGGTATATAGGTCATAAAGAAAACTTTTGGCACGTTGGCCTTCATAAATCAAAGTATTGAGTACAGGAGATGGGGTGTTATGTTGATGTTGTATAAGATATTGGTGAGGCCTAATTTGGAGTACTGTGTGCAGTTTTGGTCACCTACCTACAGGAAAGATGTAAATAAGGTTGAAAGAGTACAGAGAAAATTTACGGGGATCTTGCTGATCTGCAGGACCTGAGTTATAAGGAAAGATTGAATCGGTTAGGACTGTTTTCCTTGGAATGTTGAAGATAGGGAGGAGATTTAATACAGCTGTACAAAATTATGAGGGACATAGATAGGGTAAATGCAAGCAGACTTTTTCCTCTGAGATTGGGTGAGACTACAACTGGAGGTCATGGATTAAGGGTGAAAGGTGAAAAGTTTAAGGGGAACATGAGGGGAAACTCCTTCACTCAGAGGGTGGACAAGCTGACAGCATTAGTGGTGTTTGCAAGCTCAAGTTCAACATTTAAGAGAAATTTGAATGGGTACATGGATGAATGGGATATGGAGGGCGATGGTCCTCGTGCAGGCTGATGGGAGTAGGCAGCTTAAATGGTTTGACATGGACTAGATGGGCTAAATGGCCTGTTTATGTACTGTACTTTTCCATTACTGTAATAAATGCAGCACTGAGCTCAGAATGGTATAAGGTGGGGACTTTGCAAGGATGCAACTTACTCAGTTTTACCAGTGGCTCTCTGACAAGCAAGACAGAGGATGATCCCTCCAATCAGCTGCAACGATGCCCGGCCCAACCAATATAAAGTCCAGGTCCAAGTTCAAACCTTCATCAGAGACCAAGAGTTACTATGGTTACCAACATCAATCTCCCAAAGGCTTCTCTCTCTACCCTTACTTCTGTACTTCACACAGAACAGAGGACAACTTCCTGGTGCTGTCGGTGGGGGATGATCTGTGGGGACCCCAGCTCCACTCTGTCTCATTCCTCTGTATACGGCCTGATATATAGTAATGGTGACAGGCGTGGGAGTAGTGGAGACCCCATGGAATCAAACACCTTGCAGTTAGGTTGTTTGACCAATAGGAGAAATCCATGTTTCCTCGCACCTATATAGTCTGAGAGAAAGAGTATGCAGTCACCAAGTCAGGACCCTGACTACCTGGGCCTGGGGATGACCAGCAGGCCAACCTCACAGAGGCTCAGAGACCAAGACCATTGGGCAGACGTTCAGCCAACACACACACACACAAAACGCTGGAGGAAAGGACCACAACCTCCCATGTTAAGTCCAGGCCTGGCTTGCTGGCCCACCCAGTCTGTACGAGTTACAGGCAGCCTGGGTGTCTACCAACAGTCGGATGGGGATAACGCTGAACAACACCCTCTCCTTTGGTCTCCTGATTACAAGGAGCAGGGACCCATGAGGGCAGATGCCCAGTAGTGGCACCTCTCACTGACAATGCTGAGTGAGTTGAGAGAGCATAGATAGGAAACCCTCACGACAAGGGTTTCTAAGAGATGTCTACGAACAGCTTCTGGGGGTGGTGGGGGGGTAGTTCTACAGACTGGCTCCAGTCAGTAATTCTGGCTCTGTGGAGCTTCCATTGTTCAGAGCTGCTTCACACCCAAATGCTGGGACATCACGAGACTTTGGTTAGGAGCTATTCTTGGTGTCACCCAAGTCCCCGTGTCCAATTTCCCCGTCCACCTCGGACCTACATCCAAAATTAGGGGAGCACTCTGACTAAAAGGGAACATAACCTAGACTCCGATTAAATCCCTGAAAGACAAACAGTCCCGCAAAGAGGCACTACAAAGGCCTCTGCTACAGTCCACTGTCCTCTCCAATCAGAGCCCATCTTCTTCAGCCCTTTGCTTTATCCACCTATCATCTCCCAGCTTCTCACATCATTCCCACTTTCTACCGCCCCCCCCCCACGAGACACCAGCCACTAGCTCTGTTGTTCAAAGAGCACAGGGTGCCCCCTTGGGCAACAGGATATCGACCCTCTGCACCATGAGAGGGCTCCGAGCTGACAACAGGGCTCCTCCCAGGACTATGGGAGTCACTCTGGGATGAGGCAGGAGAGGAGGGAGAAATGTTACCACCAGCTTCCCTCAATGCTGGATGGTGGAGGACAGTGAAGGAAAGTGTCCATTTATGCAAAACCTGAAGGTGTCTCTCCAGGTGTTTGACACCTCCAAGGTGATCCCCATGAAACAACAGACATGAACCACTCGAGTTGAGCCCCGTGGCCAGTATGTCTCCAGCTCCTTTCTCTCTTCGTAGGGAACTGAAGGAGCTGCATCCTCAGCAACTGGGCCTGGACTGGACTGATCTGATCACCTCCCTCACAAAATTGATTCCTCTGCCCACCCTGCACGGGAGGGTCAGCCGTGAGCTGTGACGACATCCCGGCTTTATTCAAAGTGAAAATGCTCATGGATGTCCACTGGAACATTGCAGGCGCTCCTGCATTTTGCAGTGAAGTTCCCAGGTTTCCCCAGTGGGCAGGAAACTAGAGACTGCAGAGGGGGAATGGGAATGATGGGCAGTCCACGCCATTCAACTTCACTCCACCTACGACATGATTCCAGCCTCACATCAATGGCAGGCGATCACTCCGGGATTGTCCGGAGATCTGGGTCAGTAGGTGCCAGCACTTGGGTTTGGAGGGAGGGTACTATGCAGGACCAGGGAAACCTGGATTCTGGGCACTTGGAATCCAACCAGAGACAGGGACTGAGGTGGAGATACACATTCAGTGGCCACTTTATTAGGTACACCTACTCGTTAATGCAAATATCTAATTGGCCAATCACATGGCAGCAACTTGATGCATTAGCGCATGCAGACACGGTCAAGAGGTTCAGTTGTCATTCAGACCTGACATCAGAATGGAGAAGAAATGTGAAGTCTCCTGGGATTTTCACACACAAACAGTCTCTAGAGTTTGCAGAGAATGGTGCGAGAAACAAAAAACATCCAGTGAGCTGGCAGTTCTAAGGTCAATGAGAGAGGTCAGAGGAAAGTGAGTGTACCTCAAATAACCATGTGTTACAACAATAGTCCACAGGAGAGCACCTCAACACACTAAACATTGAAATAAATGGGTTACAGCAGCAGAAGGCCACATCAGGTTCCACAGTGGCCATAGAACTTGATTTCACAGTGGGCAAACCATGGGGATGGAGGAATATCTGTATCAGCTGCTGGGCTCAGTCTACGGGCCTGACCTCCCTGGGGTACCCGACCTAGCTCCCGAACCCGACTGCGTTCCTGTGGAGAATTTTCCGAGCTCCGTACTCTGCACTGGCAGAGTTCGCAAACCGCTCACTGGCCAGCTCCAGCTTGTGGGAAACTTACTTTGTTCCTGGGTAGATTGGGTCATAGAACTGCTGCGTGATGTTAAAGGCGTACCAGGAGACGGGGACCATGGCGCACAGGGCTGTGGAGAACGACAGATCCCGGTGAGAGAACGGTCTCGGCACACGCACAGAGCTCAGCCTGCCTCTATGAGCAACCTGGCCCACCACTGCACTCATAACATTTCACACCTCCCAGCCCTTTCTCACCACATCCCCACCCCTCGTCCCAAACAGCCTACCCTCCTGCCCCCTGCTTTACTGTGGGGAAGATGTGATTACACTGCTTGGGGTGTCGAGGAGATTCACCAGGATGGAGCACTTCAGTGGTGGATTTCCCCATACAGCGGAGAAAGCAAAAGGGGACACTGCTGAGGAACATAAAGTAATGAACGGTAAGCTGCATGAACTTTTCCCCCTCATCCAAAGAGGACACAGACGCAGGGGAAAGGGAAGGAGTTTCAAAGGGATCAGGGTGACATATTTTACCCAGGGAGAAGTGGTGAGAGCTGGGTTACTGAACAATAGACAGCCTTCTGGGGGAGATCAGCAGGTTGAAAGGAAAGGTTGATGCTCCAAACACCAGATCCTTTTCACCCACAGGTGCTGATCCACCCTCTGAATCCTTCCAGAAGACTTGTGTCGCTCCTGATTCCAGCATCTGTGATCCTGTGTTGAGGGCATTTAAGAAATGTCGAGAAACACACTGAATCTCCCGAGCCTGGACGGGATGGGCAGGGAAGGATTCCAATTGATTGCTATGATCTGTGATGGGCTGAATGGCCTGTTTCTGTCCTGTATCACCCGCCACTCGCACATCCAACTCCCGGCTACCACCCTTTTGCTACACCGCCCAGACTCTCCAAGGACAGCTGTCCACCGCCATTTGCCCCACAACACACACCGGCCAGGATGTATAGAGCTCCTCCCGCCGTCGCCAGCCTTGCTTTCGCCACTGGATCTGTTGTTCCAAACTGGGTACATTGCAGACCAAATAAACTGACGATGGTTGCAAAAAATCCCAGGAGGATAGAGATGATCATCAGGGCCTGGGAGGCTCGGACATAATCTAAGGGACAGGCAAGCAGACACATCACAGAAGGTCATAGGACATTCAGCATAGAAGAGAACAGCACAGGGTCGAGCCCTTCAGACTACCATAACCATGCCCAACCACGCTTCCAAATGAAATGAATCCCCACTGCTTGCCCATGATCTGCATCCCTCCGCTCCCTGCCTCTTTGTGTGCTTACAGGAAATGAGAACATCAGCCTGTCCGTTGTATCAGTGGATCAAGTCCGTGCTTTGCCACAGACACCCATCGCCCTGGTAGATTACTGATACACAAGACCAAATCAAAGAAGATGAATAGCTTCCAATCGAATCATTGTTAACCACACCCAATCAATCTTCACCGAGATAACCTGTATCCAATCAAATGCGTGCTGTTCAATGGGGCACTGTGCATTAAACGAAACATTGAAAATGATCGGGAAACACCAGACAGGATTGTGTGAGGAATGTCAGGAAGAGGAGTCAGTAGAACATGTAGTTTTGTGTTGCAGGAAGTATGGGAGACAGAGAGAGATGATGAGAATTAAACTAAGGGAGTTGGGGGTGCAGGAATTCACATTAAAAGGGTTGCTGGGCATGGGTAAGAGAGCACAAGTCCGGGTATTTTTAGCATTTTTAAGGGGTACAGGGGTTTTTTATAGGATATGATGGATAAACAGGAATAGGGTACTAGGATGGTCAAAGATGGGAAGGTACAGTGTAGGTTTGTGTGTGTGTGTGTGTGTGTGCGCGCACGCGATTGGGTGAAGGGATTTAGAATATATGTCTAGTGCACATTCCGGAGCAGAGGGTGGCGGTAATGCACCAGTAAGCTGGATGCCGACCGCCGTAAAACAAGATACAGACAGACAGACATGCTATTCAAGCAAATCAATTCAAATATCACTTCAGAAGCTGCCACAGTCTCTCATCAGGCCAGATTAGTCAATGTCCTTTGATACCCAATATTCAATAAAACCCTCAGTCAGAGTAGTATAATGTTAATGGTTTAGACTTACTTTATGGACTCAAGGGAATAGAAAACTTGAGGAAGAGGGCTTTCACTGCAACAAGCAGGCACAGCTTGGACAGCTATGGAGTAGAGTGACTAATGCAAGTGGACCCCTACAGAGGAGTGCACAGAGTAAGAGAGGAATAAACAGGAGGCTATTGAGTGGTGTACAGGAATATAGAGACCTTGGAGAATACATCCACAGATCACTGAAGAAAGCAGGAGAGTAAGTTGGTTAAACACACACAGAATGCTGTTTCTTTAGCATGTGGTGGGGGGGGAAGTATAGGTTAAGTAAGTGTGAGAGGAGGGGCAAATGTCTGTGGGAGGAAATCTGTGAGGGGGTTGCAAATATGTTGAGAGGGAGAGGGCAATGTGGGAGCAGGGTGAATGTCCATGAGGAGGGACAATGCCCATCAAGGGAGGGGTCCCATGGTCCAGTGTCTTTGCCGATTGGGGGGGGGTAGGCCTTGGGGAGAGTCAGGGCTCGGGGGGTGGGGAAAGGAGTGGAGAGAGAAGAGTGGTGGGTCGTAATTGCCCAGAGAAATTGGGTGTGAGTACCCAGGGGAGCCAGTACGCATGGGGGCACTGTTGCCGACAGTAAGGGACATCAATCCCGGTGTCAGGGTCAGATCCGGTGGGCTTGTACCCAGTTGTGCCAGGAGCAGCACACGTAGACAGCAGTGGCAGCTCCCACGCTCGGACCCTGGGGAGGTCTCAGGCTGAGGATTAAAGGGTGGTGCCAGGATGCAGGTGGGTGGGCAGTGCTGGGGTTGGAGACTAAGTTGGGTAAACACACACAGATTGCTGATGTTTTTTTTTATTGGCCAAAATACAAACTCTAAAGGCAGAAATGTTACCTCAGAACTGCACATTGGTTAGGCCACAGAATGAGTTATGATGCTGATGAAACCGGTGCAGTCTTGATATACCTAAAGGCCTCATGTTCCTGTTGGATACAACAGGAATATCATTGCCACTTCAGCTCTGTGCTTCCAGGCTGTCAGCTTTGCCCCCTGTAGGAGCAAGTATCAGTGCCCCCTATCCTTTCAGAATCAGGTTTAATATCACTGACCTATGTTGTGAAATTTGTTAACTTATCAGCAGCAGTACATGATAATACAGAAAGAAAATAAATTACAGTAAATATACATATATATAAAATAGCTAAATTAAAAATAGTGCAAAAACAGAAATAATAAAAGTGAGGTAGTGTTCAAGGGTTAAATGTCCATTTAGGAATCGGATGGCAGAGGGGAAGAAGCTGTTCCTGAATCACTGAGTGTGTGCCTTCAGGCTCCCGTACCTCCTCCCTGACGGTAACAATGAGAAGAGGGTATGACCTGGTCGGTGGGGATGGGATCCTTAACAATGGAAGCCGCCTTTCGTTGGCACAACTCCTTATATTTTGGATACTACAGAGGCTAGTACCCAAGATGGAGCTGACTAATTTAAGGACTTCCTGTAGCTTCTTTCAATCCTGTGCAGTAGCCCCCCCGCCTGACTCCCCGATGCCAGACAGTGATGCAGTCAGTCAGAATGCTCTCTATGGTACACCTGTAGAGGTTTTCAAGTGTCATAGGTGACAATCCAAACCTCCTAAAGAAATATCCTTTATAGCCGCATTGATATGTTAGGGATCAGATTAGATCTTCTGAGATCTTGACATCCAAGAACTAGAAATTGCTCACTCTCTCCACTTCAGATCCACCCATCCACCATTCTGACCATTGAGAATTTCAACTTCAGTCACCAGCTCCACAATCTCGCAGCTCCCGCTATTTCCCAGAAACAAAAATCTCAAAGGTTAACACCAGTATGTCCAGGTGGGAGAGAAGTGTTAACATCAGTATCTCCTGGTCCTCCACACCAACATAATGACAAAGATTCAGGTGGTTCACATTCAATGTATAATCATTAGATCAGGGAAAAATAACCAATGGCAAGAAAGACACCACAACAAAGCTGCTCGCAATGATTAATGGAAAATTACAGGAGTGGAAAACCATAAACACAATCGTCAGAACTTTATTGCATGATATATTACTTTATTACAGTGGATTACTATTTCCTTAGATTATTAGGGGGTGATCATTTTACAGTCCTCAGGTGACATTAGATGACGGTCAAAGAGGTTCAGGGCTGGTACTTGCAGAAGGTGCATGTCCGGAGATGGCTGAGCGATTTACAGTGGACAAATCACACACTTTCACATTACCTGGGCAACCTTATCCTCAAGAGGGATTTCAAGTAACCAAGTCACCAGAGCAGAGGGAACATGTCTTCCTGGAGGAGACATGAAGATGATTGTCATTGCTGCACTATTTATTTTGGCCTTCCCTAGGACTCTTATTAGGACTGATACAACGTCGTGAGCCAAATAGCTTGTCCAATGCTGGACTGTTCTGTCTACGACCCCATTTCTTGCATGTAGTTCTTTTGTTTCTTTATCTAAAACAATGCAACTAAAAGACATTTTAAACTGTTTCACTTCGTGTCCGGCACGCACGCCAATCTCTACGATGTTCACCTATCGCAAAAGACAGGAAGAAGCCCGCAGATTCTACCCAACTCCTTCTCCAGAGCTACCCAGGCACAGACGAGGGGCAGACAGTCTCAACCTCTGGGAAGCGGAGAACTGAGTGGCCATGATGATCAGCTCAATAATCAATTCCAGGCACAGACTGACAAGGTGCTCCCCAAATATACCTTCCCTACCCTGGGGGCCAGGGGCTATGCTGCAGCCAGTACCGGCAGAGCGGCCCTTGTACCATTCCAGCGAGCTCCACCGGCTCCTGTGTCCCACATACACGTGGAACAAGAACATCTCAGCTGCAGGAATTGCAGGCAGCCTCAGAGTCGGTGAATTGTGTGCACTACGGGTCCCAGTGCAGAGGGCAAGAGCACTGACACAGGGAGCTCCCCTCCCCTCACAGCCGGTGTCTTTGCAGTGGGAGAGAAGGAGGTGGAGAGGTCACAGTGAACAGCAAGTGCAGCTAGGGCACAGAGTGGAGGAGACACAGCGCCGTCCGAGGCAATGAGAACAGGAAGAAGACAGGTCACAGCACACTCTGGGAGCATGGAGTCACTCCCAGCAGCCTCTGATGCCCAAAAAAAGTGCGGGTCTCGCTCCCTGAGGAGTTCTTTTGGGTCCCAGTTCTGACAAGGAATGCTACCTGACACCCCCCCACCCCCAAGTCTGGCCAATAGTGATCGGTCCACTTCTCTGAACTGTCCCACTCCCCAGCACGTCCTCACCATCCCCGACCACCCAGGGGATAACCAGACCTAACAAGAGTGAGTATGACCCAGCCTCTGTATTGGTGCGAATGGAGACATTTACTGATGGGAGTTGTATATTAGCATTAGCCTGAAGCCACTGACCTACACACACCAGCTACCTCTGTGTGGGAATCTCTGTCAGATCTAGGGGAGGGGTCTGCCCACACACCACTAACCAATGATCCTTCCCACCCAGAGACCTAGGGCTCCCTCCCGTCCCAGGAGCAATCAATGTGCTTCTGCATCCTGGTGGCAAAGCAGGGCTGGGACCAGGGTCACCAATCCATAGAACAAACAGCATTGTGGCGACCCCAACTAGGATTCAATCCCACGGAGGTGCTCATAACGGTCCCGTCCAGTGCCGAGCTGGGTACTGCCGCTTCTGTCAGTTTGCCCAGCCCCCTTAACAAGACTGGTACAGATGTTCATGCACACCAGTGCTCTGTGCAGTGATCTGATCTGCAGGAACGGTATGCAAGACAAGCTTTTCACTGCACCTCGGTGCATGTAATAAACTATTCTAGGAGTTTGCAGGTTCTTCCTGCAGAGTGTCACCCCTCCTGCCTCTGCCAGGGCTTCCAACCACTGATCCCCAAGGATCTGGAACATTCCACGCGGGCGCTTGGTGCAGACACTGCAGCAGAGAGAATGCTGACACTCATTTCAACAAAGCTGTCGGAAAAGAAGCAGAAGACCGCTGTGCCCTGTGGGTTCTGTTGTCACTGCTTCTGGAGACAAAGAACAAGTTCACACAAGGGTACATAAGGGAGGCGTAACCAGGGGTTCACTGGCAACACCTTCACTAAGTTTACGGTCATAGAGTCATACAACACAGAAAGACTCCCTTCAGCCCAGCTGTCCCAAACTGATCAAAATGCCCATCTAAACTCGTTCAATTTGCAAGTGTTTGATCCATATCCCTCTAAATCTTTCCTATCCATGCACCTGTCTAAGTGTCTTTTACCTGCCAAATGAACCTGCCTTAGCCACTTCTTCTGACTTTTAATGGCAGTTGGCAGTCCAACTTAAAGGTGCATTACCACCACCAACTGGACTGGAGTCTGGTGTAGAATTGGAAAATAAAACCCATACGAGTTCTTTATCAAATGAAAACTAAATATCCCCGAAAAGCCCTATACATTGCAAATAATAAGAACATAACAAATAGGAGCAGGAGTAGGCCATTCGGCCCATCAAGCCTGCCCCGCCATTCAATACGATCATGGCTGATCTGTACATAAACTCAGCTCCATCTACCTGCCTTTTCCCCCATGACCCTTAATTCCCTTACCATGTAAAAACCTATCTAACTGTTTCTTAAATATATTTAGTGAAGAAGCCTCAACTGCTTCCCTGGGCAGAGAATTCCACAGATTCGCCACTCTCTGGGAAAAACAGTTTCTCCTCATCTCCGTCCTAAATCTTCTCCCCTGAATCTTGAGGCAATGTCCCCTAGTTCTAGTCTCACCTACCAATGGAAACAACTTTCCTACTTCTATCTTATCAATTCTTTCAAAATTGTGTATGTTTCTATAAGATCCCCTCTCATTCTTCTGAACTCCAGAGAGTATAGTCCCAGGTGACTCAATCTCTCCTCATAAGTTAACCCCTTCATCCCTGGAATAACCTGGTGAACTGCCTCCAAAGCCGGTATATCCTTCCTCAAGTATGGAGACCAGAACTGCAATATTGTGAATTAAATTAAAGTCACTTCCATAACCTGGTAAAGTTTTTAAATGAAAACTATCAACCCCAAATGTAGTAGAGAAGCCTGCATTTGATTTCTTTCAAACTTGTATGCTTCACATTGTAATAGAATGCGTTCAACTGTTTCATAACAATGACAAAACCTACACACCCCAGAGTGATGTTTTCCAACAAGATACAAGGAATAATTAAGCTTACTATGCCTATTTCTAAATCGAGTCTATATAGTTCCTTCCCTTCTTGTTTTACCACCTTCTCCCATCAATCCAACAGTTTGATGTATTCTGTAAAGGTGTCTCCCCTTATGCTCATTATCCCACAGGTCCTGCCACAATCCCCTAATTATTAACCCCTCCACCCCCTTTGCTTCTGATTTGCTAAGTGGAAGGTCTATGTCCACAGTTGAACTATATTCTCAACCATTTCCTCGGACAGCCCATTCCATATACTGATCATCCTCTGCTTGAAGAAGTTGCTTCTCGGGTCCCTTTTAAATCTTTCTCCTTCAACTGATACCCTCTAGCTTTTAATTCTCTTTCTCTAGGAAATTCATTCTGTAATGTTGCCCCTCAGTCATCTGTGCTCCAAAGAATGAAATTCTGTACTGCCCAACCTCAGGGACTTGAGGCTCATTGCACTCTTTCCAGTTTGTAGTGAGATGACGGAAACAGTGCACAATAGTCCAAGTCTGGCCTCACCAGCATTGTGCAGCTGTAAAATAATATTCCACTTATTGCCGTGATTGATGAAGGACAGCGTGCTTCTGTCTACCTGTGACATTATTTTCTCCACACTTCCCTCCCACATACATCCCCCAAGCACCTCCCCCCCCCCCCCCCCACCACCACCACCAACACTTGCAATTACCAGGCTCAGGGGCGACAAGTTCACAGAGTGCAAAGACACAGGACCCAGGTAGGAACGTATGCTCAGCAAAAGGCCATGGCTCCCAAAATTTCTAGCTGAAGGGATGGACCACCGAGAAACCTAGCTGTGTCAGGTCCATCCAGGACACAGGTGACCTTACCCCAGACTCCTTCACTGAGAGCCTGGCTCACTTCTCTCCCGCATCAATGGTGAGTTTGCTAACTCTGTGCAGAGAGCACCCGTAGCCGTAGATGTTGAGATGGGCTGAGGTCATTTGATTCCTTCACCAACACCCAGCTGTTGGAAGAGCCCAGCTTCCACCCCTGCAGTAGCCCAGCAGGGAACACCGCAAACCATGGCACCCCCCCTTCTCCTTTCTCCAGGCAGCAACTGTCAGCTATGGAAATTTCTGGGCTCTGGGGATAAGAGAAGACTCGGGGGGGGGGGTCTTCTGGGATGACCCCACAGTCCTACAGGGGAAAGTGGAGGCAGAGAATCTCCAGAGATGCCCACGACTGCTGGCCAGACACCAAATGGACAACCACTCTGAATGGTCATCCCCACGTAGACACAGAGCCAGCCACCTTCCTCATGCATTGGGTAAGACAGGTCGACTTCACTGGACTTGTTGGCAGCTTCCCTCGCGTCGTCCTCCCATTCAGGTCCATGAACTCCCGCCACCTGCTTTGGACCAGCAGAGAGTGGTGCTTTTCCATATCTGCCCAGCACACAGGAGGTGGGAGTCACACACTCACAGAGACATAGACACAGAAACAAGCCCTTTGGCTTATCTAGTCCATGCTGTGTACTTACAAAATCTCTTTGGATTCTCCTTAATCTTCTCTGCCAAAGGTACCTCATGCCCCCTTTTTGACTTCCTTCTTGAGATCTTCTGAGCTTCACTTGATTTCCAAAGCAAGTCACCTTTTTTCTTGCAACTTTTTGCAATCTCTCTCTCTCTTCCATCAAATGTTTCAATGTGTGGGTACGGTACAACAGGAACCAGGAGAACAGTCCTGGCAAAGGTTCTCTGCCCGAAATGTCGACCGTACTTTTCCCCAGAGATGCTGCCTAGCCTGCTGCATTCACCAGCAACTTTTGTGTGTGTTGCTTGAAATTCCAGCATCTGCAGATTTCCTGGTGTTTGTGGTTTCCTACAATGTCGCTCTGATTGGTATACGCTCTTTTTTTCTGCTTGAATGCATATTTCTTAGTCACAGGGTCATTTTCACTTGTTCTAACTCCCCAGCAAACTTCAAAGCAAAATAATCCTTCACTATCCCTGTCTGCTGTTGTGTGCTCTTAGCCCTTTATGCCCTTCTCCGAGGGCATGCTTTTAAAAAAACACATCGACGCCTGTGGAAAACATTGTTTTCTGGTCCTGACAGGGGCTGGGTGTCTTGCATTGTTCCAGATCGTGTGTGCACGGGTGTTCTGTGTTTCTTCGACACCGCCAGGTAACAGATGTTCCTTCCAACACACGCAGCCCAGAACACACCGGGTACCAACCAATGAGCCCATCGGCTTCAACACCAGAAGCTGAGCGACGCCGCTGTCACCCGCTCTAAAACTATCCGAGACATGACACTGGGTACAACGCTGCGGATCTGAATCTGACCCCTTCAGTAACCACCGAAACTTACCGGCCAACATTGAATCGGGGAAAGTCAACTATATCAACAGAACAACGAACCCAGACCGGAACATTCTCATCCCCGATCGCCGTCAACGACTGCATCTCCAACGTGTCCGTCCAAGAAATCGCAAATGTGGCTCGGGAACTGAGAAAGTGCAAAGGTTTCTGACGAAGGGTCTCGGCCCGAAACGTCGACTGTACCTCTTCCTAGAGACGCAAACACGAGGAATTCTGCAGATGCTGGAAATTCAAGCAATACGCATCAAAGTTGCTGGTGAACGCAGCAGGTGCTTCCTAGAGATGCTGCCTGGCCTGCTGCGTTCACCAGCAACTTTGATGCGTATTGCTTGAATTTCCAGCATCTGCAGAATTCCTCGTGTAAGTGCAAAGGTTCCCGTTCAGAAAGAGGTGGAGGAGCAAGACCGGACACAGCATCCCAGACCAAACACACGCGACCGATTCCGGTGGGGATTTGACTTCTGTGCTGCCCTGGAGCTTTTCCACATTTAGGAGGGGCACCAATTTAATCAGATGTCCAAATGATGTCCATGAAGTAGGTTCAGAGACAGGAAGGGTCCAGAAATTCAGGCTTGGTGAAGTGTTCGGTGAACAGGGCGGTGCAGTGACACGTCCTATACAAACACACGTGTCCAGCACTGTGACCGTGAACCTCAGAGACCCAACAATGTTTGGGCCCACAGACCCGGCGTCAGGTCCGAACGGTCGTCTCCAATCTCGGAAAACTATCTTTACCCTTGATCACTGCGGTTGCCAGCAGTCAGTCAGTCTGTCTGCCTGTCTGACACACACACACACACACACACACACACACACAGGCCCTGAGTGAGACTCTTGGTCTCCTTCACCAACACCCCCCCCCCCCGCCTATCACATACCGTCTGTGCCGATTCTGCTACCCTGGGGTCTGGCCTCCACGTCATCTGCCCTAGTCTGTGGGGGTGCCCTTGCATTATGATTTTCACTCAAGCTGAGCTTCCACTCTCCATCTCCTCCACACACAGCTGTGCCCTTCTCCCTCCCTCTCCCCACCTTGCGCACCCTCCCTCTGTGCTAGCTTGGTCTTTCGCGCTCTCCCTCTGTGCACCTGTTGTTCCCTCGCCGGGTGCCCCTTGCGCTCCTACTCCAGGTCCCCTTTGCTCTCCCTCCCTGTTATATTCCTGCTCAGCCGCCCCTCCCCTCCCCTTCGCCCCGCCGCCCCGGTGCGGGAGATTTCTCGCTGCCTGCTACGTCTCAGTTCTCCGCTTTCTACCCCCCGCCCCGTACCTGACAGCCCGAACAACGAGAGGAAATCCCTGCAGTTGTACAAGCCGGTGGCGTCGCTGGCGCAGCTCTTCCACAGGTTCTCGTAGATGGTGGACGTGGTGATAACGCTGCCATCCAAGGTGGACACCTTCCACTGCTCGTTGCTCAAGCACACGGCGATGAGCACGCAGCCCGCCAAGCCCAACACGAAGCTCACCGTGTCCCCGGCGGACATCGAGCAAACCTGGTCCCAGACGGCGCACTGGCTTCACGAATCGCCGACGCGGTGTCAGCTTGGCAAGTCCGGGTCTTGCCTTTGAGCAAAGTGGAGGGAGAAATGCCGATTTTTTTCACGTCAATGACCTTTCGTCGGCTCTGCTAAAAATTAGACATTCATCAAGTTGTAAATGGCAGAGCGAGGAGGCGGGGAGAAAGCAGTGCAGGGAGGGGTTGTGTCAGAAGAATCATGGCAGAGAGCGGAGAGAGGGTAACAGGAGGATGGGGGAGGGGGGGGGAATTGAAGACAACGACCGGGGAAGATCAAATGGTGGAAATGAAGGTAAAGGAGGCGAACCTCTGTCCAATTTTGTGAGTTGATTGAGAAATAAAATGAACTTTGGAAATACCCAGTGGGACAGGGAGCACCTGTAGTGAACGTCTCTCACGCCAGCTTGTGGTTACTCCGCGTTCTCTCTGCTCAGTCACTGCTTGATGGAGGACTTGGCACCGTTCCGCTCTAGGTGCTCGGTCAGCATTCTGCGTGTGTTACACTGGGATTCCCAGCAACCATGGGATCTCGTCTGTTTATCCCGGCACTTTCTGTTTTAACTCTCCGATGGAAGACTGAAGCGGGTCATGGCCCTGATCGGAAGGTGAAGTCCTGCCCCGCAGGGCTGCATTACAGACCCGGGTTCGCTTCCTGGCGCTGGCTGGAAGCCAGCACTCTCCCCGCGACCGCGCACGTTTCCTCCGGGTGCTCCGGTTTCCTCCCACAGTCCACAGACCTACTGGGGTTGGCTGGTTAATCTGTCATTGTAAATTGTCCTGCCATAAGCCTAGAATTAAATCGGGCGATTGCTGGGCAGTTTAGATCGACTGGGTTTGTTCAACACCATATATCAATAAATAAAACATAAATAAGCAAACGCGATAAACAGGAAAGGGGCAAATGAACTGGGGCTTCAACCAGGATTGGGTGGCGAGCAGGGAGGCAAGGGGGCCGTGTAACGCTCACAACCCGCTGGAGGAACTCAGCAGGGTCGGTCTCCGGCCCGAAACGTTGACCGATCGTTTCCACGGATGCTGCCCGACCTGCTGAGTTCCTCCAGCGTGTTGAGAGTGTTGCTTCGACACCAGCATCTGCAGAGTATTTTGTGTTTGAGGGGGCAGGTGTGGCAGCTCTTTCAGATGCTTTGAGAGTGCCGAGGGAGGGGCGTGCTTGTGGCAGTGAAGCTGGTTGCTGTGAATTGCTGCATTACTGTATGCCTGAGGGTGGGGGAGAAGGGCTGCTGTTATTTGTCATCCGTTTCTGTTCTCTGTCCACCTGCGCGCCCCTCCACCCCGTGGAGAAAATTACAGTGTTTAAGAGTGAATGGATGGGGAAAGTTCAGAGAGACATGGGCCAAATGCTGGCCAATGGGACCAGCTAAGGCGGGCATCTTGGTTAGCATGGACAAGTTGGGCTGAAGGGCCTGTATGACTGGCACAGACTGTCTCTGTTGCTCGATCTGCCTCCCTACTTTATTGGTTAAAACCTGATTTATTTTACTTCTCAGGTCAGATCATCGGATGTGGTGAACCTGACACCATCTGAGCTGCTGCATCTTTCATCTTCTCCATTTCATTCACATCTGGCAACGTGGAGCAACACACAACCTGCAGGAGCATGGCGGGTTGTCGAAGTTTTTTTAATATTCTTTCTATTTTTTTGTTACAAAAAACAAAAAAAAGACAGCACATCCACAAAAACCACGACCTTAACAAAATCAAATTAAATATTGAGCGGCAAAAGAGAGAAAAATATGAAGGCAAAAGTAAACATACACCGCACCAAAAAACCTCAGTCCTCATCCCGTAAGAAAGTCCAATACAGGGCCCCATTCCTTTCAAAGATGTCCCTTCTGTCCTCATTACATAGTCTCAGTCTCTCCAAATGTAAAGTATTTGCCAGTTGGAATTGTCGAAGTCTCGGGGTGAAACCCTGCATCAGGACTGAGGGCGGAGAGGGGAGATAGCCGGCATAAAGAAGGAATGGTGACACAGGAGCTGGAGTTGATTGGCGGACAGAGGAGGGGTGACAGATGACAGGCAGGTGGTGCCAGGTAGGGGTGGAGTTGGGAGAATGATAGATGGAGGCAAAGAGAGAGGAAAATATATTTGGATCCACAAATGGAATGAGATGGGGAAGATATCTCCAGTCCTCACACTTGTTTGCTGCCTTGCTCCATCTGCCTCTCCACATACCTTAAATGTTTAACCCAGCCAAGTGTGAGGTATTGTACTTTGAAAGAGCAAATATAAAGGGGAAGTACACAGTTAATGGTTGGACTCTTTAACAGTGCTGCTGTACAGAGGGATCTTGGAGTCCAAGTCCAAAACTTCCCGAAATTGGCTGCATAAGTTGATAAGATGTTTTTTTTTAAAAAAGGCATATGACATGCTTGCCTTTGTAGTTAAAGCTCCAAGTTCAAGAGCCAGGAAGTGATGTTACAATTTGATAAAGCTCTCACCAGGCAGCATCTGGACTGCGTTCAGTTCAGGTTGCTCTGTTGCGGGAAGGGTGTTGAGCCTTTGTAAATGCTGCAAAAGAGGTTTACAAGAATGCCATGCCATTTGGATTAGAGGGCATGTGCTATGGGGGGGCGGTTTAGACAAAATTGGGTTGTTTACTCTGGAATGGCGGAGGCTGACGGGAGATCTGATAAAGGTTTATTAAATAATGAGAGGTGTAGGTAGCAGTAGATGGCCAGCATCCTTCACAGAGTTGAAATATCTAATGGTAGAGAACATGTATTTAAGCTAAGTGCTGGGTTAAGTGTAAATTCAAAGGAGATATGCAGGGCATGGTTTTTACACAGAGAGTGGTGGGTGCAGAATGTGCTGCTGGGGGTGGTAGTGGGGGCAAATACATACAAGAGGCTCCTAGATAAGCACATGAATGGAAGGATTTAGATATTTATGAGGGCAGAAGAGATAAGTTCAATTGGGCATTTGATTACTATTTTAATTATCGCAGCACAACATTGTGAGATGAATGGCCTGTTCTTATTCCATTATATTCTATGCTCTGCTGACCTGCGAGCCTCACTTCAGTGATGGGGAAATTACTGGGAAAAATTCTGAGGAACAGGGTTATCAAACACTTGGGAAGGCAGTGTCTAATCAAAGCTAGCCAGCGTGGATTTGTCAGGGGCAAATTTTGTCTGACCAATCCGAACAAATTTTTTGAAGATATTAAGAAGTGCAGTAGATATGCTTGGACAGTGCATGGACTTCAGCATGGTCTTCAACAAGATTCCGCATGGCAGATCTCCAAAGAGGCCTAAGGGATCCAGGGTAAGTAGGTAATTTGGATACATTATTGGTTTCTCAGTAGGAGAAAGAGCATGATGGTAGCGAGTTAGCGTTGCGATTGGATGCCGATGACTAGTGGTGTTCCACAGGGATCATTGCTATTTGTAAAACACTGAATGATTTGAATAAGGATGTGGGAGACATGGCAGTAAGTTTGCTGGTGACACAAAGATGGTGAAGTTGTTCATAGTGGAGAGAATGGTCTTAAAGTCACAAGATGATAATGATGTATTGGTGAAATGGGCTGAGAAAAGGCAGATGCAGTTTAATGCTGGTGTTGCTGAAACCAAAGGGATAAGCTTGGAAACACCACAAACGGGAAAGGAATAAATGGGTCGGCATTACAGGTGGATAGTCCACAGCAGAATATATCAATCTAACACAAACAGAAAACAGGTGGCTTGAAATTTGACACTGAGACCAAGGGGCCACAAAGGGCCCAGAGATGATGAGGAGCTGATTCTCTAGCTTATGTTGGTTGTTACTGTTCTCAGACAAAGTGTATAAAACAACCCAAGATGAATAGATCAGAATGGAAATGGGCCAGAGAATTAACGTAGCAAGGAACCAGTGGCCAAATTTATGTTGGTCACTAATGCATTAATTCAAAATTCAGATCGTTAAGCAGTCTCTTTTATAGTAGTCTTACAGTTCATCATAAAAGATTGTAAGGCTATAAAACACAGATAGAGGAAGGAAGATACAGGATAGGTGGGGACAGAGTGAAGAGTTGCAAGAAGGCTGGCAGATAAGGTAGATGAACTTGAGACAAGGATTGGCGCATGGGACTGAGATATTGAGGCTGTGATAGAAACGTGATTAAGGGTTGGGCTCAGTGTGCTCGGTTACATATGCTTCTGATCATAAAGTCAGAGAATCATACAGCATGGAAACAACTTCAGCCCAACTCATCACACTGCCTGTGGTTGCTCAATGAGCTGCTCTCATCTGCCTGCATCTGGCCCATAGCCCTCTAAATTTCTCCTCCATATGCAGTTCTCTAGACAGCTTTTAAATGTTACTAATCTGCCCAGCTCAACTATTATTTCTGCCAGCCCATTCCAAATATGCAGGACCATTTGTGTGAAGAAACTGGTCTGATGTCCCTTTTAACTCTCTCACTTCTGATCTCCAACCCCCTCAATCTCCTATCTTTCACCTAATGAAGTCCTAGTCTATGAAATCTCTCCTTGTAATTCAGACACCCAATTCCAAACAGCATTCTGGTAACACACATAAAAATTGCTGGTGAATGCAGCAGGACAGGCAGCATCTCTAGGAAGAAGTACAGTCGACGTTTCGGGCCGAGACCCTTCGTCAGGACTAACTGAAAGAAGAGCTAGTAAGAGATTTGAAAGTGGGAGGGGGAGGGGGAGGGGGAGGGGGAGGGGGAAGATCCAAAATGACAGGAGGGGGAGGGATGGAGCCAAGAGCTGGACAGGTGATTGGCAAAAGGGATATGAGAGGATCATGGGACAGGAGGCCTAGGGAGAAAGAAAGGGGGAGGGGGAAGCCCAGAGGATGGGCAAGGAGTATAGTGAGAGGGACAGAGGGAGAAAAAGGAGAGAGAAAAAAATTAATAATAATTTTAAAAAATAAATAAGGATAGGGTATGAAGGGGAGGTGGGGCATTAACGGAAGTTAGCATTCTGGTAAATTTTTTCTGTACTCTTCCTTGTACATTAACGTTTTTCCTATAAAAGCGTGACAAAAACTGTACACTAGATCCAAAGTGCAGCTTAACAATGTCTTATATAACTGCAATGTAACTTCCCAGTGCCTTGATTGATGAAGGCCAGCATGCCCAAATGCCTTCTTTTACTATCTTATCTATCTGTGATGCTGCTTTCAACGAACTATGCACTTGCACACCTAGCTCCCACTGTACCATAACATTCCCAGGGCCCTACCATTTACTGCATGTCCTACCCTGGTTCAATATTCCAACATGCAATACTTCACGGTTATCTGGATCGAAAGCTATTTGCCAATCCTCAGCCCGCATTCCATGCTGATCAAAATTCTCCTGTAATTTTTCATAATCTTCTACAGTGTCCACAACACTGCCTTTTTTTAGTATCATCTTTAAATTTATTAACCATGCTTGTACGTTAACATCCAAATCATTTATTGGGTTTGACCGAGGTGAAGGTAACAGAGGAGAGGAAGTTGTGGCCACCTCAGCAGTTCTTAGAGACGATAGTTCTGGGGGGAAATATCCAGTGATATCGTATAACATAGAAATAAAAAAAGATGGTGATCATTTTGATGGGATTCTACTGTGGCCCCTCCAGTAGCCAGAGGGAATATAGAGCAAATATGTTGAGAAATCAGAGGTAGGCATTGGAGTAGTAGGTTTACAGTAGTTGGTGATTTTAACTTCCTTAATATTGACTGAAACTGCCATAGAGGAAAGAGTTTGGGTGAAGCAGAATATGTTAAATATGATCAGAAAAGTTTTCTCAAACAGTATGTAGACAGACCAACTGGAGAGAAGGTAACAGCCCACCTCCTCGCAGGAAATGAGGCTGGCCAAGGCATTGATCCAGCAGTGGAAGAGCATTTGGGAGCAGTAACTATTACTCACTTTCAAGGTAGTTGTGGAGAAAGATAAGTGGTCCACAGGTTAAAGTCCTAACCTGGGGAAAGGCTAATTTTGACTGCCCTGGTGGTGGGGGGGGTGGTGTTGTAGAACAAAGCGATCCAGAGATATATACATAGCTACCTAAAAGTGATGTCACAGGTAGACAGGGTGATGAAGAAGGTGTTTGCCACCTGCCTTCATTGGCTGGGTGGCAGTCATTCCCATTCTTTGCATTAAATCTGTTAACCAATCCATTGAGGTACATTACAATCAGGTACATTAGATTCAGACAATCTTACCTGTGGAACTTCTTGCATCTGAAAACCTAACAGATCATGTTCACTACTCCCTCTTTCTAGTCTGCGGGGTCACAATCTCTCAGAACTCCAAAAGAACAGTCAAACATGAATTCCCTTTGTAAGACAACATTGCTCAATTAAATTGTTATTTTCAGTTACTTTGTTCTTATAGATTTTGGCATTTTTCCCAACGAGATTCTGATTCAGATTTAAATTACTTTATCATCATAGACACCAGGCCGCAATCACATGCTTTGTTCGCGTGAAGCTCACAGCGTAAACATGGCAATACAACAATAAACTAAGCATTGGTCACAAATAAACAGAATGGGGCAAAGATTGTAGTGCACTCTGAGGCAGTGCAAAGAGAAATGCTAAAGTGAAAATAACGAGAGAGGTAGAGTTAAGAGTCTGAGAATTTGCAGCCACACCAGGAAGGGAATGTGAAAGAGGTGATTTTTTTCAGGAGTCTGACAGCACTGCAAAGAAGTTATTCTTGATTCTGGACATTTGGGCTTTCAGGTTCCCTGAATATACTATCCACACTCTGCAGCTTCCGTCTCTCTAGAACAGAGCAGTTGCCCATCAGAACATTTTCTATAGCACATTTGTAGAAGTTTCAGAGAGTCCTCGTGGGCAAGCTGAATCTTCTCAGACACCTAAAGCAATAGATATGCTGATGTGCTCTTTTGATCTTTCCGTCAGTGTGAAGGGCTCTTTTGATCACTACCCAGGTGAGGTTGCTAGAGAGATGGATGCCTAGGGACTTGAAGCTGTTGGTCATCTATACAGCAGCTTCATTGATGAGGGCAGAATTATGTTTACTCTCTTGCTTCCTCTTCTAAAGGAGGATTATGCAGTGTTCACAACATCGCATTATTACACTAGTCCAAGATTCAAACTATTGAGAATTTCAAAACCTAACGTGCTCATCGCAATCCTGAGTGCAGTCAAGCCCTATAGCACCCAACAGTCCCAGAAATACGCCACTGACCTGAGGACATCCATGTGCCATGGTGGGGTTTAAACCAGAGTTGCAGAGGAATGGGAATCAGAGTCCCAGAACAGTTAGAGATTGCAGGGACAGATGTTGGCAAGAGCTCAGATAAAGTTAGGAATCAAAAGGTTGAACATGGTGCAACTAGTGTCCTGGGCTGCGGATATTTCAATGCAAGAAGTATCATTAGGAAAGGCAGATAATAGTGCTGAAGATGAGGTAGCTGGTTTACAAACCAATAGGTAGTGAGGAGAGGCTGTTGATCGGGAAAAATTACAGTCAACTAGAAGAGTTGCAACATAAAAGGTGGACAAAGTCAAAAAGCATGATTACAGGATTGAAGGTGTTATATTTGAATGCACGCAATATACAGAATAAGATTAATGAACTTGTAGCACAGTTGCAGATTGGCATGTATGATGTTGCAGGCATCACTGAATCATGGCGGAAAGAAGATTATAGCTGAGAGCTTAGCATCCAAGGATACACATTGTATTGAAAGGACAAGCAGGAAGGCAGAGAGGACAGCATTTCTCTGTTAGTAAAAAAAGAAAATCATATCATTAGAAAGAGGTGCCATAGGGTCAGAAGGTGGTGAATCATTGTGGATAGAGCTAAGGAACAGCAAAGGTAAAAAGACCCAGATGGGAGTTGTATACAGACACACAAACAGTAGTAAGGATGTGGTCTACGAATTACATAGAAACATAGAAACATAGAAAATAGGTGCAGGAGTAGGCCATTCAGCCCTTCGAGCCTGCACTGCCATTCAGTATGATCATGGCTGATCATCCAACTCAGAGCCCTGCACCAGCCTTCCCTTCATACCCCCTGATCCCTTTAGCCACAAGGGCCATATCTAACTCCCTCATAAATATAGCCAATGAACTGGCCTCAACTGTTTCCTGTGGCAGAGAATTCCACAGATTCACCACTCTCCGTGTGAAGAAGTTTTTCCTAATCTCGGTCCTAAAAGGCTTCCCCTTTATCCTCAAACTGTGACCCCTCGTTCTGGACTTCCCCAACATTGGGAACAATCTTTCTGCATCTAGCCTGTCCAATCCCTTTAGGATTTTATACATTTCAATCAGATCCCCCCTCAATCTTCTAAATTCCAACGAGTATAAGCCTAGTTCATCCAGTCTTTCATCATATGAAAATCCTGCCATCCCAGGAATCAATCTGGTGAACCTTCTTTGTACTCCCTCTATGGCAAGGATGTCTTTCCTCAGATTAGGGGACCAAAACTGCACACAATACTCCAGGTGTGGTCTCACCAAGGCCTTGTACAACTGCAGTAGTACCTTCCCGCTCCTGTACTCGAATCCTCTTGCTATAAATGCCAGCATACCATTTGCCTTTTTCACCGCCTGCTGTACCTGCATGCCCACTTTCAATGACTGATGTATAATGACACCCAGGTCTCGTTGCACCTCCCCTTTTCCTAATCAGCCACCATTCAGATAATAATCTGTTTTCCTGTTTTTGCCACCAAAGTGGATAACTTCACATTTATCCACATTAAATTGCATCTGCCATGAATTTGCCCACTCACCTAACCTATCCAAGTCACCCTGCATCCTCTTAGCATCCTGCTCACAGCTAACACTGCTGCCCAGCTTTGTGTCATCTGCAAACTTGGAGATGCTGCATTTAATTCCCTCATCCAAGTCATTAATATATATTGTGAACAACTGGGATCCCAGCACTGAGCCTTGCGGTGCCCCACTAGTCACTGCCTGCCATTCTGAAAAGGTCCCGTTTATTCCCACTCTTTGCTTCCTGTCTGCCAACCAATTCTCTATCCACATCAACACCTTAACCCCAATACCGTGTGCTTTAAGTTTGCACACTAATCTCCTGTGTGGGACCTTGTCAAAAGCCTTTTGAAAATCCAAATATACCACATCCACTGGTTCTCCCCATCCACTCTACTAGTTACATCCTCAAAAAATTCTATGAGATTCGTCAGACATGATTTTCCTTTCACAAATCCATGCTGACTTTGTCCGATGATTTCACCGCTTTCCAAATGTGCTGTTATCACATCTTTGATAACTGACTCTAGCATTTTCCCCACCACCGATGTTAGGTTAACCGGTCTATAATTCCCTGGTTTCTCTCTCCCTCCTTTTTTAAAAAGTGGGGTTACATTAGCCACCCTCCAATCCTCAGGAACTAGTTCAGAATCTAAAGAGTTTTGAAAAATTATCACTAATGCGTCCACTATTTCTTGGGCTACTTCCTTAAGCACTCTGGGATGCAGACCATCTGGCCGTGGGGATTTATCCACCTTTAATCCCTTCAATTTACCTAACACCACTTCCCTACTAACATGTATTTCCCTCAGTTCCTCCGTCTCACTGGACCCTCTGTCCCCTACTATTTCTGGAAGATTATTTATGTCCTCCTTAGTGAAGACAGAACCAAAGTAATTATTCAATTGGTCTGCCATGTCCTTGCTCCCCATAATCAATTCACCTGTTTCTGTCTGTAGGGGACCTACATTTGTCTTAACCAATCTTTTTCTTTACAATGGGAGGTAGAAAATGCATGCCAAAAAGGCAATGTTACAATAGACATGGGGGACTTCAATATGCAGGTACATTGGAAAAATCAGGTTGGTGCTGGATTCCAGATGGCGGAATTTCTGGTATGCCTATGATGTGACTTTTTAGAGCAGATCATGGTTGAGCCCACTAGGGGATCAGCTATTCTGAATTGGGTGTTGTGCAATGAACCAGAATTGATTAGAGAGCTTAAGGTAAAAGAACCCTTAGGGGTAAGTGATCATAATATGATCAAATTCACCCTAAAACTTGAGAAAGAGAAAATAAAGTCAGATGTATCAATATTATAGTGGAGTAAACAGAATTAGAGAGGCATGAGAGAGGAGCTGGCCTAGATTGATTGGAAAAGAACACTGGCAGGGATAACAGTATTGCAGCAATGGCTGGAATTTCTCAAAGCAATTCAGAAGGCACAGGATATATACATCCCAAAGAGGAAGAAGTATTCTGAAGGCCAAATGACACAACGAGGTTATCAAGAGAAGTCAAAGCCAACATAAAGGCCAAAGAGAGGGCAAATAATAGAACAAAGATTAGTGGGAAGGTAGAGAACTGGGAAGCTTTTAAAAACCAACAGAAAGCAACTAAAGAAAGTCATTAAGAAGTTAAAGACAGAATGCGAATGTAAGCTAGCTAATAACATTAAAGAGGATACCAAAAGTTACTTCAGATACATAAAGTGTAAAAGAGAGGCGAGAGTGGATATTGAACCACTGGAAAACATTGCTGGAGAGGTATTAATGGAGGTCAAGGAAATGGCAGACAAACTGAAAAAGTATTTTGCATTAGTCTTCACTGTGGAAGACACTAGCAGTATGGTGGAAGTTCCAGGAGACAGATGTCATAAAGTGTGTGAAGTTACCACTACTAGAGAGAAGTTTGTTGGGAAACTGAAACATCTGAAGGCAGATATGTCATCTGGAACAGGGATCTGAAAGAGGTGGCTGAAGAGATTGTGGAGGCATTAGTAATGATCTTTCAAGAATCACTAGATTCTGGAAAGGTTCTAGAAGACTGGAAAATTGCAAATATTACTCCAATCTTGAAGAAGGGAAAGAGGCAGAAGAAAGGAAACTATAGGTCAGTTAGTCTTACTTCATTGGTTGGGAAGCTGTTGGAGTCAATTATTAAGGATGAGGTCTCAGGGTACTTGAGGGCACATGATAAAATAGGCCATAGTCAGCATGGTTTCCTCAAGGGAAAATCTTGCCTGACAAATCTTTTGGAATTCTTTGAAGAAATAACATGCAGGATAGACAAAGGAGAATGGATTGATGTTGGGTACTTGGATTTTCAAAAGGCCTTTAACAAGGTGCCACCTATGAGGCTACTTAACAAGCTACAAGCCCATGGTGTTACAGGAAATATTCTAGCATGAATAAAAGAATGTCTGGTTGGCAGGAAGCAAAGAGTGGGAATAAAAGAAGCCTTTTCTGGCTGGCTGCCACAGGGTTCTGTGTTGGGACCAGGTCTTATTACATTATATATCAATGATTTGGATGATGGCGTTGATGGCTTTGTGGCAAAGTTTGCAGACGATTTGAAGATAGGTAGAGGGGTAAGTAGTTTTGAGGAAGTAGAGAGGCTATAGAAGAAGTTAGATGGATTAGGAGAATGAGCAAAGAAATGGTAGATGGAATACAGTGTTGGGAATTGTATAATCATGCACTTTGGTAGAAGAAATGAAAGGATTGACTGTTTTCTAAATGGAGAGAAAATATGAAAATCTGAGGCGCAAAGGGACTTGTGACTCCTTGTGCTGGACTCCCTAAGGGTTAATTCACAGGCTGAGTCTGTGGGGAGGAAGGTAAATGCAATGTTAGAATTCATTTCAAGAGATCTAGAATATAAAAGCAAGGATATAATGTTGAAACTTTATAAGGCATTGGTGAGGCCTCACTTAGAGTATTGTGAGCAGTTATGGGCCCCTTATTTTAGAAAGAATGTGCTGAAACTGGAGATGGCTCAAAGGAGATTCATGAAAATGATTCCATGATTAAATGGCTTGTCATATGAAGAACATTTGATAGCTCTGTACCTGTATTCACTAGAATTCAGAAGAATGAAGGGTGATCTCATTGAAACCTATCAAATGGTGAAAGGCCTTGAAAAAGTGGATGTGGAAAGGATGTCCTGTGATGGAAGAGTTTAAGACCAGAGGACACAGCCTCAGAATAGAGGGGTGTCCTTTTAGAATGAAGATGAGGAATTTCTTTAGTCAGAGAGTGGTGATGATAAAGTTTAAGGGAATGGGGGATTCTCAGATTCCTGTAAACAATGGATTCAGTACTGACTATGTCTGTGACTGCAGTGTGTTTGAATAAAGTCTCACAGCTGCCTTCTTTGGTGCAAGATGAGGGTTAAAGTTCACCCAGATCCACATAAGATGTTTCTGGGCTTTTCACACCTTTTGATTTTGACAAAAAGCAGTACCTGATGGAAATTAGACAGAGCATTCCTTTCTTAATAAAATCATAAATTTGACGGATATTTTTATCTTTGTAATTAAGTTGTGGCTCCAGCAAACCAGGTAGGACATTCTTTTCTTTAATTAAGGTGGCTGGAGTGTCTAACAAATTGACTGTTCTTTGTATCAATCGTCCATTGACTTGGCCGGAATGGTTATCAAACTGATTGTTCTTTTGTATCGGTGGCCTTATAACTTCTGACAATTCTGACATCGGGCAGTGAACTTGTAGAACCGCTGGGGAGATGAGAAAGGGTCTCCCCCAATATCATTTTTCACTGGAGGGCTGTGCAGGCGCGGCACGCTGCTCTCTCTCCTCCCGCCTTATATATATATATATATATTTGTGTTTTTTTATTATTGTGGTCTTTATCTTATTGTGCTTTTTGTGCTGGAGTGACAAATACTTCATCCTCTTTTACAGTTCTGTACTGGAAATTACATTAAACAATCTTGAATTTTGAATCCATGATCTCTATCCCTGCCTTTTCCCAAAAATCTGAGATACAGAGGGTTATTACTCTCCGGCTCCACCATCTTCCTTCAATATCACTGACTTCCTTCAGTCCTTTGTACTTACTACCCAGTAGCACACTTTCCCCTCCCCACTTCTGCTCTACTTCTGGAAGAAACTGCAGAGAGAGATTAACAGTAGATGTTGTTTATGGATCATCAACAGTGATGGTAACTTTGGGCACAGTACGAGTGTGGAGATTAGAAGTGTATGTAATGGGGTGCTGCAGTCACCATGGGGAGCATCTTCCATACTGTCTGGTCAAGTCTAATTAACAGCAAAATATCATAGGTTAATTCATAGAACATCTAAGAAATGGTTTTATAGATCAATGTGTTGACAAACTAACCATGCAAAACGTGTTTTGTGATGCGAGAAAGGGTTCATTTCGCACAGCAATCTAATTAATTAATTAACTCCTGGTCTTTAAGGAAGGCTGACACCACATAGAGTCATAGAAGAGTACAGCACAAAAACAGACCCTTTGGCCCATCTAGTCTTTGTCAAACCATTTAAACTGCCTACTCCCATTGACCTGCACCCTCCATACCCCTGCCATCCATGTACCTGTCCAAACTTCTCTTAAATGTTGAAACCAAACTGTCATGCAACACTTGCACTGACAGCTTGTTCCACACTCTCAAACCGTCTGAGTGAAATCATTTCCCCTCATGTTTCCCTTAAACTTTTCACCTTTCACCCTTAACCCATGACCTCTAGTTGTAGTCCCACTCAACCTCAGTGGAAAAAGCCTACTTGCATTTAATCTACCTATACCCCTCAGAATTTTGTATGCCTCTATCAAATCTCCCTTCAATCTTCTACATTCCAAGGAATAAAGTTCTAACCTATTCAATTTTTCCTTATAACTCACATCCTCCAGTCCCAGCAACATTCTTGTAATTTTTTTCTGTACTCTTTCAATCTTATTTATATCTTTCCTGTGGGTAGGTGTCTGAAACTCCACACAATACTCCAATTAGGACTCACCAGCATCTTACACAAATTCAACGTAGCATCCCATCTCCTGAATTTAATACTTTCATTTATGGTCAATATACCAAAAGCTTTCTTTACTCCCCTATCTACCTATGACACCACTTTCAATGAATTATGGGCCTGTACTCCCGGATCCCTTTGTTCTAGCACACTCCTCAGTGCCCTACTGTTTACTGTGTAAGACCTACCCTGGTTGGTCCTACGGAAGTGCAAAACCTCACGCTTATCTGCATTAAATTTCATCTGCCATTTTTCAACCCATTTTTCTAGCTGGTTTTGATCCCATTGCAAGATCTGATAATCTTCCTCGTTGTCCACTATACCCCCAATCTTGGTGTCATCCACAAATTTGCTGATCCAATTAACCGCATTATCATCTAGATCATTGATATAGATGACAATGACCCAGCACCAATCACTAGCCACAGGCCTCCAGTCAGAGAGGCAACCATCTACTACCATCTTCTGCTTCTTCCGCAAAGCCAACGTCTAATCCAATTTACCACCTCATCTTGAATGTCAAGTGGCTGAACTTTCTTGACCAACGTCCCGTGCAGGACCTTGTCAAATGCCTTGCTGAAGTCTATGTAGACAGCATCCACTGCCTTACCTTCATCAACTTTCCCGGCAACTTACTCAAAAAACGTTATGCGATTGGTCAGACATGACTTACCATGCATTAAGCCACATTGACTATCCCTAATCAGTCTATGTCTATCCAAATACATATATCCAAGGCCTTAGAATAGCTTCCAGTAACTTTCCCACTACTGATGACAGGATCACTGGCCTATGATTTCCTGGCTTATTTGCAGAGCCTTTCTTAAAATGCAGAACAACATTGGCTATCCTCGAATCCTCTAGTACCTCACCTGTCACTAAGGATGATTTAAATATCTTTGCTAAGGCCCCCGCAGTTTCTGCACTTGCCTCCCACAGGGTCCAAGGGAACACCCTGTGGGGATTTGTCCACCCTAATTTGCCTCAAAACATCAAACACTTCCTCCTCTGTAATCTGTACAGGTTCCATGAAGTCAATGCTGCTTTGCCTCACTTCTATAGACTCTGCATCCATCTCCTAATTAAATACAGATGCAAGAAATTGACATAAGATCTCCCCCATCTCTTTTGGCTCCACAGGTGGATTACTATTTTGATCTTTCAAATGAGCAATTTTGTCCCTTACAATCAATCCTTTTGCTCTTAACATATCCTTTAGGATTCTCCTTCACCTTGTTTGCTAAGGCAACTTCATGCCCCTATTTTAGACTTCCTGATTTCTTTCTTAAGTGTTCTCTTGCATTTCTTATACTCCATAAGTATCTCATTTGTTCCTACCTGCCTATAACTGCTATGCGCCTCCTATTTTTTCTTAACCAGGGCTTCAATATCTCTTGAAAACCAAGGTTCCCTAAACCTGCTATCTTTACCTTCTATTCTGACAGGCACATACAAGCTTTGTACTCTCAAAATTTCACTTTTAAAGGCCTCCCACTTACCAAGTACACTTTTGCCAGAAAACAGCCTGTCCCAATCCACACTTGTCAGATCCTATCTGATACAATCAAAGTTGGCCTTTCTCCAATTTAGAAACGCAACCCGTGGACCAGACCTATCTTTTTGCACATTTACTTTGAAACTATTGGCATCACCAGATGCTACGTGTTCCCCTACACAAACTTCTGTCACCTGCCCTGTCTCATTCCCTCATAGCAGATCAAATATCGCACACTCTCTCATATGGACTTTATGAATTGAATTGACTTTATTTCTTACATCCTTCACATAAATGAGGAGTAAAAATCTTTACATTACATCTCCATCTAAATGTGCAATAAACAATCATAGTAATTTATAATAAATAGAAGTCGATGTAATATAGAGTACACTAAAGTCAGTGTGAGTTCATCAGTCTGATGGCCTGGTGGAAGAAGCTGTCCCGGAGCCTGTTGGTCCTGGCTTTTATGCTGCGGTACTGCTTCCCGGATGGTAACAGCTGGAATAGATTGTGGTTGGGATGACTTAGGTTCCCAATGATCCTACAGGCCCTGTCCTTGTAAGTGTCCTGAATCATGGGAAGTTCACAACTACAGATGCACTGGGCTGTCCGCATCACTCTCTGCAGAATCCTGCGATTAAGGGAGGTACAGTTCCCAAACCAGGCAGTGATGCAGCCAGTCAGGATGTGCCCCTGTAGAAATTTATTAGGAATTGGGGGCCCATACCAAACTTCCTCAACTGTCGGAGGTGAAAGAGGCACTGTTGTGCCTTTTTCACCGCACAGCTGGTGTGTGCAGACCACGTGAGGTCCTTGGTGAATGCTGAGGGACTTGAAGCTACATGTTGATTAAGGAAACTTTCCTGAACACATTTAACAAACTTTATCCCATCTAGTCCTTTTACAGTATGGGAGTCCCAGTCAATATGTGGAAAAAAAATCACCTACAACCTTATGTTTCTTGCAACAGTCTGTGATCTCTAAAAATGTGTTCCTCTAAATCCCTAGGACTGTTAGGTGGTCTGTAATATAGCCCCATTAACGTGGTCTTCCCTCTCTTATTCCTCAGTTCCACACTAGACGAGTTCTCCAGTCTGTCCTGACTGAGTACTGCCGTGATATCTTCCCTGGCTAGTAACGACACCCGTCCTTCTTGAATCCCTCCCACCCTGTCACATCTAAAACAACAGAACCACATAATATTGAGCTGCCTGTTTGCCCCTCCTGCAACTAAGTCTCACTAATGGCCACAATATCATAATCTCAAGCCTTTCTTACGATACGTCTTACATTGAAATATACACAGCTCAGAACAGTAGTTACACCATGCTCAACCTTTTGGTTCCTGACTTTGAGGTCTTAAGAACATTTGTCTCTGCAACCTCTTCACTATCTGTTCCGGTGTTCTGGTTCCCATCCCCCTGCAACTCTAGTTTAACAGAACCTGAGAGAATTTTACACTGAGTTTGAAAGTGTCACAGTTCAACTCAAAAGTCTTAAGGCTAGACAAAGGAGTTGCTGGAGGCAGGTGAGAACAAAGTACATAGAACAGTACAGCTCACAGCAGTTCAGCCCACAACATTGTGACAATCTTCATGCCGATTTGTGCTAAATGTGTTCCTCCTGTGAATCATCCATATCCCTCCATTCTCTTCGTGTCCAAATCTGTGCCATTCATTGCCACAGATGGCTGTGGAGGTCAAGTCATCGTATGTATTTAAGGTGGAGCTTGACATATTCTTGCTAAGTCAGGGTGTGAAAGGTTACGGGGAGAAGGCAGGAAAATGGGGTTGAGAGGGAGATGGATCAGCCATGATCAATTAGTGGAGCAGACTCGTTGGGCTGATTGGCCTAATCTGTTCCTATTTCTTATGATCTTACGGTCTTAAGTGTCTACCTAAAGGTTTGTTAAACTCCATCAAACTGCCTGCTTCCAATATTAACTCTGGAAAGCCATTCCAAGTACTTAATACTCTCTACATTTATAAAATGCCCTCAAGTCACCTTTAAATCTCTCACTGCTAATCTTAAAAACATATCCTCTGGTGTTTGACACACCCGTCTATCCCTCTTACAGCTTTAAAAGACCTTTATCTGGTCACCACTGGCCTCAATTATTCCAGGGAAAACAACTCAAGTTTGTCCACACTTTCCTTATAGACCAAACCTTCTAGTCTAGGCAGCATCCTGGTAAACTTCTTCTGCACCCTCTCCACAGTCTTAACATTCTTTTATATAATGGGGCAACTAGAACTGAGCACCATACTCCACATGTGATCTAGCTTAAAGTATTGTAGCTTCAGCATGACTTCTGTACTTTTATACTCAACACCTCTACCAATGAGGTCAAACATGCCATATGCCTTCTTTATCTCCTTATCTACTTGCCTAGCCACTATCAGTGAACTATGGGCCTGAACCCCAAGATCACTCTGTATGTCAATGAGTGAATCGAGAAAAGCATCCGATCTGGACCAAGTAGCTGGCCGAAGTCCTGTGCTGACCAACTGGTTGGTGTATTCACGGATATCTTCAACCTCTTGCTCCAGCAGTATGCAGTATCCACTTGCTTCAAGCAGGCTTCAGTTGCACTGGTGCCCAAGGAGAATGTCTAAATGACTACGCCCAGTGGCACTTGCATCCACAGTGATGAAGTGTTTTGAGAGGCTGGTGTTGAAGCATATCAGCTCCTGTCTGAGTGATGACTTGGATCCACTCCAATTCAACTACTGATGTAACAGGTCTACAGCAGGTACTATCTCACTGGCTCTTCACACAACCCTGGAATATCTGGACAGCAAAGATACATACATCAGGATGCTCTTTATCAATCACAGCTCAGCATCTAATACCAACAGCCCCTCAAAACTAATCAGTAAACTTCAAGACCTGAGCCTCAATACCACGTTGTGCAATTGGATCCCGGATTTCCTCACTTGTAGATCACAGTCAGATCAGATTGGCGAAAACATCTCCTCCACAATCTCCATCAGCACAGGAGCATCACAGGGATGTGTGTTTAGCCCCTGCTCCACTCGCTTTACACCCATGACTGTGTGGCTAAGTACAGCTCCAACACCATATACAGGTTTGCTGATGACACCACTGTTGTGAACTGTACCAAAGGGGGTGATGAATCAGCATACTGGAGGGAGATTGAAAACTTGGCTGGTTGGTGTAATAACAACAACCTCTCACTCCATGTCATTAAGAACTGATTGTCAACTTCAGGAGAGGGAAACCAGGGGTCCACGAGCCAGTCATCATCAGAGGATCAGAGTTGGAGTGTGTCAGTAACTTTAAATTCCTGGATGTCACTACCTCAGAGGACCTGTCCTGGACCCATCAGATAAATATAATTGCAAAGAAACCACTACAGTGCCTCTACTTCCTCAGGAGTCTGTGGAGGTTCGGCATGTCATCAAAAGCCTTGGCAAACTTTCGTAGATGTGTGGAGGAAATTGTGTTGACTGATTGCATTTCAGTCTGGTATAGGCACACCAATGCCTACAAGTGGAAAATCCTACAAAAGGTAGTGGATTCGGCCCAGTACATCACGGGTAAAACCTTCCCAACCACTGAGCAGATCTACATGAAACATTGCCGTAGAAAAGCAACATTCATCATTAAAGATCCTCACCACCCAGGCCAAGCTCCTTTCTCACTGCTGCCATTAGATAGAAGGTACAGGTGCCTCACACCACCAGGTTTGAGAACAGTTACTACCCTTCAAGCATCAGGCTCTTGAACAAATGGGGATAACTACACTCATTTAAGGACTCATTTGAGGATTCTGTTATATTGTTATTTCATGCTCATTATTTATTGCTATTTATTTATATCTGCATTTCCACAACTTGTTTACAATTTACAGTTCCAGATGTTTACAGTTTACAGTTACTGTTCTATAGATTCACTAAGTATGCCCACAGAAAACAAATCTCAGGGTTGTATGTGGTGACATGTATGTACTCTGATAATAAATTTTACTTTGAACTTTGAACTTTAAGAGTCTACAATTAACTGCATTCTTTTCCTTCCAAAGGGCACCTCCTAAAGTGTAGCATCTCACACTTGCCCAGATTAAACTCCATCTGCTGCTTCTCTGCCCATATCAGTAACTCATCTGTCTCCTGCTGTATTCTTTGAAGGACCTTTATACTGTTCACAACTCCCATAATCTTGGTCTCATCCACAAACTTCCTAACCCACCATCTACATTTTCATCCGAATCATTGACATATATCACAAACAACAGAGGTCCCAGCACTGCCCATTATGGAAACCCCACTGGCCACAGAACTCCAGCCAGAGTAGCAGCCACCTACCCCTGCTCTCTGCTCTCTGTCTTCTATAGGAAAGCTAGATCAGAATCCAAATGTGTAATTCAACCTGGATCCCATGTAGGTTGAATCAACCTACCATGAGGGATCTTATCAAATATCTTATTAAAGTTCATGTAGATAACGTGCACTGTCTTTCTCTCATCAAGCTCCTCAAGAACTCAGTCAAGTTTGTAAGGCATAACTTGTCCTGCATAATGGCGTGCTGACTGTCCATAAGCAGGCCATACCTTTCCAAATGTGCGCAAATCCTAATCCTCAATATCCTCTCCAAAACCTTCCCTACCACTCACTGTCCTATAATTACCTGGATTATCCCTATCTTCCTTCTGGATTAGGGCACGTTTCTCTGGGACATCATCTGTTGTGGTCAGCTCAACACTTTACTGTACCAGCAAGCACAGGGTTCAATCCCCACTGCTGCCTGTATGTTCTCCCGGTGACCATGTGAGTTTCGTCTGGATGCTCTGGATTCCCCCCCCCCCACAGTGCAAAAATGTACCGATTGGCATGTTAATTGGATATTGTAATTTGTGCCATGATTAAGAAGAAGAATAGCCCCTAACTCAGCAGTGGAGTTGTCGGGGCACCATCATGACGGTGTTTCCATAGCACACTATTCTTGTTTTTACGAGGCCGAGTTGCTAGCTTGACGTTCAACCCAACTTGGATTCGAACTCGGGAACCTGCACTCTGGAGTCTGGCGCTGATATTATTGCGCCAGCAAGCGGGACGTGCTGTGATTAAGCTAGGATTAAATAGGGCGATAGCTTGGCATCACGGCTCGAAGGGCCAGGAGGGCCTATTCTGAGCTGTATCTCGATAAATAAATTAATAATAATAAAATGAGATTCATATAGATGAATGCAAATTGTGGTTAAGGGTTGGCACGGATTCGATGGTCCAGTAGGTCTGGTCCAGTTTCATTGCTCATTAACTCTATGAACAGATGCTGGAAGCGGCGTTGGAAACAGCTTCCTGCTGTCTATGAGGTCCAAAGTATAAACTGGGTGTGGAGTATCAGCACCTTCTCCATCCTGAAAGGGAATGGAACTGGTGTCTGACGAATGGAGACCATTATGTGGTCCAGTAACAATGGTATTAGTGTTCCCAGTCCTTGGAGAGAGTGTTCAGTTCAACCATTTCCAAGCATCGGACAAGCAGGCGATTATGCAGAAACAGCAGAGTCAGGACGTGCAGATGGACATCAGGTCTCTGAATGGGGTTCCTCAGGACCACGTCACACAAAGAGCTGAACTAAGTGCACAGTGGAGGGGCGGGGCACTGCCCTGGAGGAGCTGGTGATTCACAGGATAGTAGTGAATATGGGTGAGGATAGAGCCAGTCAGGAGGGTGAATGGCAGGGAAGTGTTGTTGGACGGGCATTTCCTACGCTAACCATCATCAGTCTGAAGGATCAGTACAAGGCATTGTTGAGGCTACAGTTGAAGCACTGTGCACAGTTGTGTTTACCCTGGAGTGTACACAATACACCAAGGGCAGCCTCATTAAACTAGAAAGAGAACAAAGATGTCTGAGAATGTTGCCGGGGTCTGAGTCATCAGGAGAGGTTGAACACGCTAGGACTTTATTCCTTGGTGAGTAGGTGTCTCGGGGTGACCTTATAGAGGTGATTGAGATCATGAAGGGCATAAATAGGGTGAATGAACAGTCTTTATCCAAAGTTGGGGAATCAGGAACAGGAGGGCACAGGATTAAGATGAGAAGGCAGAGATTTATGCTTAGGGAAAGGCTTCAGACTGGAAAGAGAAATTGGGGAGACAGCTTGGGGTGTTAATTTTGATGAAAGTGGGGCAGCAAGTTCATTCGGGAAGGGAGCCCCTAGCATCAGTGAACCCACCAGTTGGGACCTAGGGTTCTTTGCAGAAATCCGACAAGTCACCCTTCCTGCACCAGTGACATCCAAATGGTGGTGGCCTTCTCCACCTGGTCTCCAGCTCTGAGATCCACCACAGATTCCAACATCATCACAAACTTCCAGGGGCTCTTAGGCTGAGCCTCTCCAGGTGAAACATGGACTTCAAATCCATGACTTCAAGTTGCAATGTTTCTGCGTCATTTTATGGACATACAATCAACCTATGTATATCAGCAACCTCATTTATTTAAGTTTATTGTGTTTTTTATTGTGTTCTTTATTGTACTTATTAAGTTTTTTTGTGCTAAATCAGATCTGGAATAACAATTGTTTTGTTCTCCTTTACACTTTTGTACAAAAAATGACAATAAACAGTCTTAAAACAATTTTGATTAACTTTATGTATATAAATCGATTTGTTACCACATCAAGTGTTCTTGTTTCTCGATGTTAGAGACCTTACAAACTGGGGGCAGGGATTGATGTCACTGTGTGAGACAACCTCCTAATATCAGTCATCACAGGGGCCAGGAAGGTATAGTGCCCATAAAAAGTATTCACCACCCTTGGAAATTTTCATGTTTTATTGTTTTACAACATTGAATCATGGTGGATTTAATCTGGTTTTTCTGACACTGATCAACAGAAACAGTCTCTTTCATGTCAAAGTGAAAACAGTTCTCTACGAAGTGATCTAAATTAATTACAAATATAAAAAACAAAATAATTGATCGCGTAAGTATTCACTCCCTTCAAGTCGGTATTTAGTAGATGCACCTTTGACAACAATTACAGCCTTGAGTCTATGTAGATAGATCTCTATCAACTTTGCACATCCAGACACTACAATTTTTTAAAGGCATTCCTGTGTAACTCTGGCTTTATGCATGGGGTCATTAGACCATAAGACAAAGGAGCAGAAGTCGGCCTTTTGGCCCATCATCTGCTTTGCCATTTTATCATGAGCTGATCCATTCTCCCATTTAGTCCCACTCCCCTGCCTTCTCACCTTAACCTTTGATGCCCTGGCTACTCAGATACCTATCAATCTCTGCCTTAAATACACCCAATGACTTGGCCTCCATTCCCACCCATGGCAACAAATTCCACAGATTCACCACCCTCTGGCTAAAAAAAATTCCTTCGCCTCTCTGTTCTGAATGGGCGCCCTTCAATCCTTAAGTCATGCCCTCTCGTACTAGACTCCCCCATCATGGGAAACGACTTTGCCACATCCACTCTGTCCATGCCTTTCAACATTAACATTAACGTTGTCTTGCTGGATAGCAAATCTTCTCCCAATTCGCAATTCTCTTGCAGACTGCATCAGGTGTTCTTCCAGGATTTGCTGCATTTATTTTATCCTCTACCTTTACAAGCCTTCCAGGGCCTGCTGCAGTAAAGCATCTCCACAGCATGGTGCAGCCACCAACATGCTTCATGATAGGAATAATATGTTTTTGATGATGTGCAGTGTTTGGCTTACGCCAAACATAGCGTTTAGCCTGATGGCCAAAAGTCTCAATTTTGATTTCATTAGGCCATAGAACTTCCTTCCAGCTGATCTCAGAGTCTCCCACATGCCCTCTGGCAAAATCTAGCCAATATTTCATGTGAGATGTTTTCAACAGTGGCTTTCTCTTTGCCATTCTCCCATAAAGCTGTGACTGGTGAAGCACCAGGGCAACAGTTGTATGCGCAGTCTCTCCCATCTCAGCCACTGAAGCTTGTAACTCCTCCAGAGTTGTCAGAGGTCTCTTGCTGGCCTCCCTCAATCGTCCCCTTCTTGCACAGTCACTCAGTTTTTGAGGACGGCCTGCTCTAGGCAGATTTACAGCTGTGCCATATTCTTTCCATTTCTTGATGACTGACTCAACTGTACTCCAAGAGATATTCAGTGGCTTGGAAATTGTCTTGTATCCATTTCCTGACTTGTGCTTTTCAATAACCTTTTTGCAGAGTTGATTGGAATGTTTTTTTGTCTTCATGGTGTAGTTTTTGCCAGGATACTGACTCACCAGCAGTCAAACCTCCCAGATACATGTGTATTTTTACTACAATCAATTGAAACACCTGGACTGCACACAGATGATCTCCATTTAACTATTATGTGACTCATAAAACCAACTGGTGTGATATACTGTGTCCGGTGCTCCCTGTGCAGCCTTCTATATATTGGTGAGACCCAATGCAGATTGGGAGACCGTTTCGCTGAACACCTACGCTCTGACCACCAGAGAAAGCAGGAGCTCCCAGTGGCCACACATTTAAGTTCCACGTCCCATTTCCTTTCTGATATGTCTATCCACGGCCTCCTCTACAGTAAAGATGAAGCCACACTCAGCTTGGAGGAACAACACCTTATATTCCGTCTGGGTAGCCTCCAACCTGATGGCATGAACATTGACCTCTAACTTCCATTAATGCCCCACCTCCCCTTCTTACCCCATCTCTTATTTATCTATTTATCCCCCCCCCTTTTTTCTCTCTCTATCCCCCTCACAATAACTCCTTGCCTGCTTTCCATCTTCCTCTGGTGCTCCCCTCCCCCTTTCTTTCTCCCTAGGCCTCCCGCCCCATGATCCTCTCCCTTCTCCAGCCTTGTATCCCTTTTGCCAATCAACTTTCCAGCTCTTGGCTCCATCCCTCTCCCTCCTGTCTTCTCCTATCATTTCGGATCTCCCCCTCCCCCTCCCCCTCCCACTTTCAAATCTCTTACTATCTTTTCTTTCGGTTAGTCCTGACGAAAGGTCTCAGCCCGAAACATCAACAGTACCTCTTCCTATAGATGCTGCCTGGCCTGCTGCGTTCCACCAGCATTTTGTGCGCGTTGCTTCAATTTCCAGCATCTGCAGATTTCCTCGTATTGGCTGCACCAGTGACGGTTTGGTGTGTCATATTAATGAGAATGAATACTAATGCAATCAATTATTTTGTGTTTTATATTGTAATTAATTTACATCACTTTGTAGAGATCTGTTTTCACTTTGACACAAAAGAGTCTTTTTCTGTTGATCAGTGTCAAAAAAGCCAAATTAAACCCACTGTGATTCAATGTTGTAAAAGAATAAAACATGAAAACTTCCAAGGGGGGTGGGGGATGAATACTTCTTATAGGCACTATATGTAAGCAACATAAAACATGCTGGAGCATTAATATCGATGCCAAATTAAACTAATCCATCAGCCTGCACATGATCCATATTCATCCATTCCCTACCTGTATACTGTCTGTACAATACCCGTCTAAATGACTCGTAAGCAGCATTATGTTTCCACCATTACACTGGCAGCCCTTTTCAATACTCACCACTCTCTTTATAAAAAAAACTTTACTTCAAATATGTCCTTTAAACTCCCCCTCTCAGTATTAAAAAACTCTCTCTCCCAGTATTTGACGTTTCCACCCTGGAATTAATCGCCATCAAGTCTCCATTCAGCCTCTGCCACTCCAGAGAAAACAAGTCAAGTTTGTCCAACCTCTTGTTACACCTTACACCCTCTAATCCAGGCAGTGCACTGGTAAACCTCTTCTGCACCCTCCACAAGTCCTGGGTCTTGGGCAAGGTCTAACTGACACGGTTTGTGGATTGGACTCTGTAGTTCATATTTTAATGTGTTTCTGGTTTCTGGTCGCTCCTTTTTGTGGCTATTTTGCGCGATTTTGATCGGGGAGGACAAGCTCGGTGGCCTGAAGTGAATGAACAACACAGAGCTAGATTGAACTGAGCTGAGTGGAACTGTCTGGACTGGTTCGATGATTTGAGGTTTGGTGTTTTATATTCTGTGTTGTCGCTCACTTGAATTTTTTTGCATGTTGGAAGTTTGATGTTTTTCTTCGAACGGGTTCTATGGTTTTCTTCCTTTGTTTCATGGCTGTCTGTGGGAAGATGAATCTCAGGGTTGTACACTGCATTCGTTGTTCAGTCGTTAAGTCAAGTCCGGCTGGATATGGAAGTAGATTGCCAGGCCTTTCTTCCGTACAGATACTGCTGCTGCCCAGGTTGGGACCCGGCTGGGTTTGAACTCAGGAGCATCTGCCTTGAAGTCCAGTGCTGATACCACTACACCACGAGCCTGGCCCTGTACACTGCATACATAATTTGGTAATAAATGTACTTTGAATCTTTGAATTCTTCCTGTAATGGGGCAATGAGAAATGTACAAAATACTTTTAGTGCAGCCTACCAAAATTTTACACAGCTGAATTTATTTTGAATAAGGTCAGGAGTGCTCATTTTGGGTGTTTGGTACAAGGTGGAATGCAGGAGAGGAAATGAGAGAGAAAACCAGGAAGTGTTGGTGAGCAGAGATTGGAAAAGAGGGAGTGATACAGCCAGATCAGTAGGCTGGATGTCCCTAATATTTCTAACAAACAAACCCAAGAGCTCTTTGTATTTGCTGCTGGAAATAAGAATACAAGGCACAAGCAGAGAGGATGCATGGGGGCAGATTCACCGGAAGGCCGGATAAACACTTAACTCCAGCACAGACAGGTACAAGGCTTCTTGACGGTACAGTCAGATGGAACAATGAAGGGTGGTGACAGAGACATTGCTTCCCCCAGACAAGGAAGCAGTGACAAGAAATATTCAATAGGGGATGGCCAGGTGAACAAGATTAATTGCTAACTTTATGGTCTTGTTATGTATTAGTGTATATTTTGAACTTCATGTGTTGTTGTCAAGCTTCGCTGGGTGTTACGTACTGAACATAATCTGAGCGGGAATTCTGGGTGGATGACTTACAAGTAAAATAAACAGCAGCAAGTTTGATCCTCACCCTCTCTGTCTCCCGTGTGTGTTATTCACGGCCACCCGGCTTCCCAGTATCACATGCGTAACAACTGGTGATGAGGTGATATTGTTTAGCTCCCTTCGACAAAAAAAAATGCTGGTGGTGTACCACTGTGTAATGTGAGTGTGTGGAAAGAAAACGGCTGCAGAGAGCGTGGTGAGTGAAGACTCTGATGGGAGAGAAAGAGAATGGGACTGTTAGATAAAACAAATAAGGGAGGGAGAGAGACACAGATGAGATTACAGTAGGTAACTTTTCTGGAACATGATTGTGTCTGAAAATGGCAACAATGTTTGGAAGCATGACAAAATGAGAGAGAATAGAGTTCATATACTGAAAGATTTGAATAATTTCAACTAGCAAACCAACTCCTCCTTCACAGCTTGGAAACTACTTTGCTCCCATTCCATCATGAGAAGATGATAAGGAAATTAATAAAAATGTTAATATTTTAGAAATACTGTGAAAAGCAAATGTGGATGTGAAACCACTGCATCATCTGATCCTAAACAAATACAACAAAAACACAGCTATGACTGCTTTCGACAAGCTAGTTAACAGAATGAAGGCAACTGAAACTTTACCATTTCAATCAAAACCCCCCTGAAATTCTACTGCCCCCTGTAATGCGGCTCCCATTCCCAGATCCTTTTGGTGACCTGCTTGGCAGTCAGAATCATCTGACGCCAGTCCTCGATCAGCAAGGTCATTCATTCCCCCATCACCTGTGCTTTCTGAAGTTCTCCCTACTGACACTGCAATACCCAGGCCAAGACTTATATATAGACCACCAAGAGATAAAATGATTTTGGCATATTCCCCAGGTCACTGGTAACGTCACAGGAAGGGGCAGCCTCCAGATAGATTGAATCTCTAGTTTAGTGAATAACCCTCAGCGCATGGGGCAGAATAATCCCCAGGGCCATGTCTGGAAATGAGACAGTCTACCCTCTTTCCATAGTTTAGAAAAAAATGTTTTGGTTGTTGTTTGAATTTGATGTTAACTCGAATGTTAATAGTTCAGCAGCTGGTCAGTGTATGGGAAGGGGGTGAAGCCTTTAAAATAAGGGGATATCATGTACTGAATGTAAAGTGAGAGGGCAATCTGAGGCAGCACGGTAGCATAGTGGTCAGCACAATACTTTACAGTACACATGACCCAGGTTCAATTCCCACCGCTGCCTGTAAGAAGTTTGTATGTTGTCCCCATGACCGCATGGGTTTCCTCCCCACAGTCCAAAGAGGTACAGATTGGTAGGTTAATTGGTCATTGTAAATTGTCCCGTGATTAGGCTAGGGTTAAAATTGAGGATAGCTGGGCGGCGTGGCTAAAAGGGCTGGAAAGGCCTCTTCTGCACTGTATCTCAATCAATCAACAACCCGATGACTTACAAGTAAAATAAGCAACAGCACATTTGTCCCTCACCTCTCCGTCTCTCATGTGTGTATTTTGCAGTTACCCGGCTTCCCAGTACCACAACCATAACGGGTCTCACATGCTGATAGTTGTTCTATCGTTGTTACTCTATAACCACAATATTGTCATAGTCTTGGTACGTTTTAATAATTATTATGTTAGCCAGCAAGACAGAGTCAACAGATCTACACCACAAAGCAGCCCAATGCCTCTACTGATCCCAGTGCCAGTTCCTGTCAGTCACAGAATGCTGGAGAATCCCTCTCTGGATTTGTGTCTTTGTCAGTCACAGACCAAGTGATCTCATCTCTCTCTGCCATAAACTATAGGTGAATCCACCTGTTGATCTTGGTCCCTGTTAGTATTGTCTCTTCAAGTGGTCATCCAAGAACTTGTGTTTATTGGAGATTTCCTCACTAACTCCCCTTCAGACCATGAGCTCGAGACACCCCAGTAACTTTTCTTCAACTACCATCTAATCCAGCCATTAATACCCAGCCTCCAACATCTAACCTCTGCAAGGAGAAATTTGTCCTCCTGGTGACCTTGCCTTAGCCTGGCTGAACCTTCTCTTCCTCAATTATATAGCATCTCATTCTCCTTTTTGCAAACAGATGCAAGGTCCCTGGAGAGGAGGATTCAGGTGAGTTTATTGTCACAATCATCAGAGTGTAATGGAGTTCCTTGTTCATGTGAAGCTCATACGGTGTTTAGAGTGATAATAACGGCAACAAAACAATTGAATGGAGCAAAGGTGGTTGTACATATTGAGGCAGTGCAAAGGAAACCGCACTGAAGAGACTGGAGAAGAGGAGGTTGGCTCACAAACAGAGAAAGCTCGTAGGCAGTGCAGGTGATACAGAAGGGACGCGGTCAGACCAAAGATTTGAAATGTGTCTATTTAACGCAAGGAGTGTTGTGAACAAAGCGGATGAGCTTAGACCGTGGATCAGTACTTGGAGATATAATGTGGTGGCGATTACAGAGACTTGGATGGCTCAGGGACAGGAATGGTTACTTCAAGTGCTGGGTTTTAGATGATTCAGAAAGTACAGGGAGGGAGGCAAGAGAGGTGGGGACATGGCACTGCTGATTAGAGATAGTGTCACAGCTGCAGAAAAGGTAGATGCCATGGAGGAATTGTCTACACAGTCTCTGTGGGTGGAGGTTAGAAAGAAGAAGGGGTCAATAACTTTACCGGGTACTTTTTATAGGCCGCCCAATCGTAACAGAGATAGCGAGGAGCAGATAGGGAAACAGATCCTGGAAAGGTGTAATAATAAGAGTTGTCATGATGGGAGATTTTAATTTCCCAAATATTGATTGGCATCTCCTGAAAGGGAGGGGTTTGGATGGGGCGGAGTTTGTTAGGTGTGTTCAGGAAGGTTTCTGGACACGATATGTAGATAAGCCTACAAGAGGAGAGGCTGTACTTGATCTGGTATTGGGAAATGAACCTGGTCAGGTGTCAGATCTCTCAGTGGGAGAGCATTTTTGAGATAGTGATCATAATTCTATCTCCTTTACAATAGCATTGGAGAGAGATAGGAACAGACGAGTTAGAAAAGTGTTTAATTGGAGTAAGGGGAATTATGAGGCTATCAGGCAGGAAATTGAAGGCTTAAATTGGGAACAGATGTTCTCAGGGAAAAGTACAGAAGAAATGTGGCATATATTCAGGGGATATTTGTGTTGAGCTCTGCATAGGTACGTTTCAATGAGACAGGGAAGTTATGGTAGGTACAGGAACTGTGGTATACAAAGGCTGTAATAAATTTAGTCAAGAAGAAAGAAAAGCTTACAAAGGGTTCAGAGAGCTAGGTGATGTTAGAGATCTAGAAGATTATAAGGCTAATAGGAAGGAGCTTAAGAAGGAAATTAGGAGAGCCAGCGGGGGCTATGAGAAGGCCTTGGTGGGCAGGATTAAGGAAAACCCCAAGGATTTCTACAAGTACATGAAGAGCAAGAGGATAAGATGTGAAAGAATAGGACATATCAAGTGTGACAGTGGGAAAGTATGCATGGAACCGAAGGAAACAGCAGAGGTACTTAATGAATACTTTACTTCAGTATTCACTATGGAAAAGGATCTTGGTGATTGTAGTGATGACTTGCAGCGGACTGAAAAGCTTGAGCATGTAGATATTAAGAAAGAGGATGAGCTGGAATTTTTGGAAAGCATCAAGTTGGATAAGTCACCGGGACTGGATGAGATGTACCCCAGGCTATTGTGGGAGGTGAGGAAGGAGATTGCTGAGCCTCTGGCGATAATCTTTGCATCGTCAATGGGGAAAGGAGAGGTTCCAGAGGATTGGAGGGTTGCAGATGTTGTTCCTTTATTCAAGAAAGGGAGTAGAAATAGCCCAGGAAATTATAGACCAGTGAGTCTTACTTCAGTGGTTGGTAAGTTGTTGGAGAAGATCCTGAGAGGCAGGATTTATGAACATTTGGAGAGGTAGAATATGATTAGGAGTAGTCAGCATGGCTTTGTCAAGGACAGGTCATGCCTTACGAGCCTGATAGAATTTTTTTGAGGATGTGACTAAACACATTGATGAAGGAAGAGCAGTAGATGTAGGGTATATGGATTTCAGCAAGACATTTGATAAGGTACCCCATGCAAGGCCTATTGAGAAAGTAAGGAGGCGTGGGATCCAAGGGGACCTTGCTTTGTGGATCCAGAACTGGCGGGTTACATTCTGCATGAAGATCAGTGACCAGTGGGGTACCTCAGGGATCTGTTCTGGGACCCTTACTCTTCGTGATTTTTATAAATGACCTGGAAGAGGAAGTGGAGGAATGGGTTAGTAAATTTGCTGATAACACAAAAGTTGGAGGTGTTGTGGATAGTGTGGAGGGCTGTCAGATGTTACAGCGGGACATTGATAGGATGCAAAACTGGGCTGAGAAGTGGCAGATGGAGTTCAATCCAGATAAGTGTGAAGTGGTTAATTTTGGTAGATCAACTATGATGGCAGAATATAGCATTAATGGTAAGACTCTTGGCAGTGTGGAGGATCAGAGAGATCTTGGGGTCCGAGTCCATTGGACACTCAAAGCAGCTGCACAGGTTGACTCTGTGGTTAAGAAGGCATACAGTGCATTGGCCTTTATCAATCATGGGATTGAGTTTAGGAGCGAGAGGTAATGTTGCAGCTATATATGACCCTGGTCAGACCACACTTGGAGTACTATGCGCAGTTCTGGTCGCCTCACTACAGGAAGGATGTGGAAGCCATAGAAATGGTGCAGAGGAGATTTACAAGGACGTTGCCTGGATTGGAGAGAATGCCTTATGAGAATAGGTTGAGTGAACTCGGCCTTTTCTCTTTGGAGCGACAGAGGATGAGAGGTGACCTGATAGAGGTGTATAAGATGATGAGAGGCATTGATCATGTGGATAATCAGAGGCTTTTTCTCAGGGCTGAAATGGTTGCCACAAGAGGACACAGGTTTAAGGTGCTGGGCGGTAGGTACAGAGGAAATGTCAGGGGTAAGTTTTTTACTCAGAGAGTGGTGAGTGCATGGTATGGGCTGCCAGCAACGGTGGTGGAAGCTGATATGATAGGGTATTTTAGCAGACTTTTAGATAGGAACATGGAGCTTAGTAAAATAGAGGGCTATAGGTAAGCCTAGTGATTTCTAAGGTAGGGACATGTTCGGCACAACTCTGTGGGCCGAAAGGCCTGTATTGTGCTGTAGGTTTTCTACGTTTCTATGTAGAAATGCTGTGAAGAGGTAGAGTTAAGGGTCCAAGACTACAGCAGCACCACGGGGAAGTAGATATGAAAGAGAAGACTGTTTCAGGAGTGTGATGGCAGTGGGGAAGAAACTGCTCTTGAGTCTGGTTGTCGGGCTTTCAAGTCTTTGCATCTTCTTCCAGAGGTAAAAGACGGAAAAGGTGGTGGACACTCAATGATACTGTAGGGCCTTCCTGAAGTAGGGCAGGATGGAACTAGGTGAAAGAAAGTAACAACCCGAGACAGACTGGGCAGTGTTTACTACTCTCTACAGGTTCCCTTATTCTGGAGCAGGGTAATTACCATCTGAGGCTGAGAAGTAACCTGCCAGCACACTTCTGACAGTGCATCTGTTTGAGAATTTGAGAAAATCCTTGCGGACAAACTGCATCTTCTCAGACACCTAAGAAAGTGAAAACACTGGCGTCCTGTCCTGATCATTGCATAGGTTTGGGTAAACTGGGTGAGGACGCCTAGGGACCTGGAGCTGTCAAACATCTCTACAGGAGATCCGTTGATGAGGACAGGGTTGTGTTCATCCATGCCTTCCAACACTTCCTTACGTCAACAACCAATTTTCACATCTTGCTAATGCCATGACATAAGGTCTGTAGTCTCTTTCCTGTACTCCTTCTTATTATTATCATTGGTAAGGCCTATAACACTGTTTTTGTGGTTATGATATACCATGTGAAGTTGAACACAAATATAACTTCAGACTACTTTTATCATATGAGTCTTTGGAGAAACAAGAAATTAACTTTTATTGAATCTAATGCATTTAATTGCTTAACATTGCTGACACCAATAGTTCAACTAAGCTAAAAATGTTTTGATGATTTTCATTTGTACTCATTGTCTGAGGCACTTAAGTGTCCAACAATAATCAGCCAGCATTGATGGATTCCAGTTGCTGATACCATCTCTCCATGACCACAATATCCTGGTGAAACCTTTCACCAGGCTCGTCACTGACAACACCAAGATTTGCATGGAAGAAGTCTAAATGGGAATGCAAAAAATGAATCTTTAGTGAGATGTTGCACTTCATGGCTGTTGTCAATTAGCTGCACGTAGCTTGGTGCTTTGTAGCTGCCAAGAAAATTTTCAACACAGCCTTGAATGCCTTCCATGTGATTTTCACTGGTCCCACTAGAAGTTCTTCAATTTTCCTGTCATTGATGACCTGTTTGATTTCTGGACCAGCAAAAATACCACCTTTAATCTTGGCATCAGTTATTCTGGAAACATCTGAATCAAATATCAAAATCCTTCAGCTTCCTTGTTCATTGCTTTCACAAAATTTTTCATATGCCCCAGTGTTATATGAAGAGGAGGCAAAAATATCTTTGTTGGGTCTACAAATGGCTTATGTACCACACTTTTCTACCCGGGAAACAACTGCTTATGGAGTGACCAACTCTTTTTAATGTAATGAGATTCTTTAGCACGGCTGTCCCATTCGTAAATGAAACAACAGTGCTTGGTGTATCTGAGCTGCATTCCTTGTAGCCGTGCTGCTCTTTTCAGACTACTGCAGATGTTGCATTTGTAGTTGCTGTACAATATGTGCTTCAATATGACCTCCAAATGTCAGTAGTTTTCTTTCATGTGTACTGCATAGCTTAACGCTGAAGAATCAATACAAAGACACCATTGTTGTGGGTCATGCCCAAAACATGCCCAGGCAAGCCTGGACAAGATAGAAAACTTTTCAGTTTATATTGTGGGGAACATTTTAATTGACTCGAATTGAAATGACAAATATAGGTGATTCCAAGCAAATGGTGTATGGAAGGGAAATTTCATGGTGATTTTCACAATCAGCAGCCCAAAAAACATAAGAAACACCAAAAAGAATTCAGGAAGCAAAATCTTTGTTGTCCAGTGTAATTCCAAACTGTGATCCCATCCAGAAGCCAGGTTCTTCCCCTGGAGGAAGGGAAGACAAGTCGAGGAATCTTTTGTTGGAGGTGTTTAAAATCACAAAGCCTTCCAGCGAAATAAAGGTCAATAAACAGAGATCCAAAGTTTATGAGACAGAGAGAACAGTGAGAAAATCTTTGATGATGAATGATTCAGACCTGGGATGACATCTCTGATTGTTAGCTAGGTCCAGTTCTCAGGCAGCTTTTAGAAGGAAAAGTTTAACTGAGGTAAAAAAAAATGTGCAAGAATACGATAAGGATTGAGGGGTGGATCAGTGGGCTTTCCCTTCCAGAGAGCTGGCACACACTCCTGCACTGTACGACCGTCTGTATCTAGATTCAATATTTTTTCTTTTGATGTTCACTGGAAGGAGAGTGTGAGTCCGGCTTTTCAAATCTCTACATGTAATCAGTCTCCCCTCTTCTGCAACATGCAAGGTGCTGTGCAGACTAACCTTCCACCCAGGACATACAGTAGCCACGAATCACCTTTAGGCAGCCTGACTGCACTCAGCAGTCATTCAAAAACATCAAATAATCAGGTTTCCAGAATATTCTGTCACAACGTGTGCATATGTTGTGCAAAGTGGTACCATAGCCTCAAGATAAGATCAGGCCAGCTCAGCTCCCGTTGTCATCGGTAGTGGAGGAGTTCAAGGTGGGAAAGTGTAGAGTTGTGTTAACACTGCGGGGCTCCAATAACAAGCTAATAAACCAAGCAGGAGTCACAAGATCAGGCTGAAAGTGAGTCCCCAACTTGGCCATAGACCAGGCAGTGAGCTCCCTGCAATTGAGAGACATCACTGGCAACCCATGCCTGGGACGGCAAGGCCTCAGCTCTGCACACTTCCAATGATGGGAGAATGCAAGTGCAAGGGATAGGCATGACATGGTCCAGGCACAGGTATGGAACCGTGAGGTTGAAAGGTGGGTATTGAAGGCAGTGGAGTTGGGGGTCACAGGGCGCCTGGACGAAATGGGATCTTCCCAAGCACCATATCACTTGGGCAGAGCTTTGGAGAATGGAGACCTACCGCATTTCTTTCCTCCTGCAGTCCAGGCATGACACTGTCCCTACATCATCACAGCCGCACACATGGGGGCTGAGGGAGGACCCCAACTGCAAGCTTTGTGGTCAGCGAGGTTCACTGACACACATACTGTCAGAATGCAAAACAGCTCTAACACAAGGATGGTATAGGTGGTGCCATGACAAGGTCTTGCTGTCCCTTGCTGACAGACTAGAGCTGGAGAGGTGTAAAAAGAGACCAGCTGGCAGAGAGGCAAATGGGGCAGTCACTTTCATCAAGGAGAGGGCCACACCAGTCATATCAAAGAGGTCTAAATCCAATCTGTTGCAAACTGTCAAATCATAATACCATAAGATATAGGAGTAGAAGTAGGCCATTCAGCCCTTTGAGTCTGTTCTGCCTTTCAATCATGGGCTGATCCAATTCTTCCAGTCATCCCCACTCCCCTGCCTTCTCCCCATACCCTTTGATGACCTGGCTAATCATGAACCTATCCATCTCTGCCTTAAATACACCCAATGACTTGGCCTCCACAGCCGCCTGTGGCGACAAATTCCACAGATCATGGGAGATGTGCGTTGATGTAGGGGAGCAAAAGGTAGATCCTAGAGGTGGTGCAAACCACACTTCAACCAGAAATCATACTGTTGTCCACCGAAGACAGGAAGATCATCCTGGTGGAGGTCGCTGTACCATGGGAGGAAGGATGTGAGGAGGCGCAAGAGGAAGGCCCTGAAGTACCAGTCCTTAGTCCAGGAGTGCAGGGACAAAGGATGGCAGACATGACTATTCCCCATATGGAGATCGGCTGTAGATGGTTCCTGGCAAGGTCAGCAAGGAGGTTGATGTCTGCGCTGGGCCTTGATGAAAAGAGCAAGAACCAAGCAGCTCGCAGGAAGCAGAAAGAGCCCCTCGCTGGATATGGAGCAGGCGACAGGAGTTGAGCTGGAGGTCAGAAGCAGTTGGGCAGTGACTTGGGCAGTCACTACTGCTGACCCGCCAACTGGAGAGTGTAATGGTTAAGGGTCAAAGCACTCTATGAAGGTTGGGCACCACCTGACGACATCTACTCCTGGCCAAAGGCTACAGTTACCTCATCATGAGAGAACTGAAGAGATGCGAGCAGGAGAGTAGGTTTAGCATGGGGATGAGGAGAAATGGCTTTTCCCTGTAAAAAAAAGTAGATCTGTGGAATTCGCTACCCAGGGAAGCAGTAGAGATTACATCATTAAATATATTTAAGGCACAGTTACATAAATGTTTGCATAGCAAGGCAATTAACATTTACAAGAGGAAAAGACAGGTAGGTGGTGCTGAGTCCAAGGCCAGATCAGCCATGATCTTATTGAATAGAAGAAGAGCTTCCACAGGCCAGATGGCTTTCTCGTGCTCCTAATTCTTCTGTTACTATGTCCATTTCAAGGTTTCCGTCATTCTGCATTCAGGTACCCTTATATTTTACACCTTAGCTGCAGGGCAGATTTGTTTCAGTAAGAGCGAAGGACAAGTATTACAAGGTCAGGGAACCTTGGAAGTTGGGATAGATGGTGAATTTAGTTAACAAGAAATAGAAAGTGATGTAAGGTTTAGGAAGCTAAACCCAAATGAGGATAATAAAGAAACTAGAAAATAACTCAATAAGGGAATTAGGAGAGCCAGTAGGAGTCATGAAAAGTCTTTGGAAAGTAGGATTATAGAAGTTGGACAAACTTGGGTTGTTTTCTCTGGAACAGCAGAGGCTGAGGAAGGCAGACAGAAGTTTCTAAGATTATGAGAGACATAGATGGAGTAAACTGCTGGTATCTTTTTCCCAGGGTAAAAATCTCTAATACTAGAGGGCACGTAGTGAACAGAGGATGCACAAGTCAAAATGCTATCGCCTTCTCTCAAACCCTCCATCTCTGCCGCATCTGCTCTCTGGATGAGGCTTCTCATTCCAGAACTAGGGAGATATCCTCCTTCTTCAAAGAAAGGGGCTTCCCTTCCTCCACCATCAATGCAGCCCTCAACCGCATCTCTTCCATTTCATGCACGTCTGCTCTCCCCCATCCTCCAACCATCCCACCAGGGATAGGGTTCCTCTTGTCCCCACCTTCCACCCCACCAGCCTTCGTGTCCAGCACATAACTCTCCAAAACTTCTGCCATCTCTAAAGGGATCCCACCACCAGGCACATCTTCCCCTCCCTCCCCCACTTTCTGCTTTCAGAAAAGGATTGCTCCCTATGCGACTCCCTTGTCCATTCATCCCTCCCCACTGATCTCCCTCCTGGCACTTATCCTTGCAAGTGAAACAAGTGCTACACCTGCCCCCTCACTACCATTCAGGGCCCCAAATAGTCCTTCCAGGTGAGGTGATACTTGACCCATGAGTCTGTTGGGGTCATCCTCTGTATCCAGTGCTCCCTGTGTGGCCTTCTGCATATCAGTGAGACCCAACATAGATTGGGAGACCACTTCACCAAGCACCTATACTCCATCCGCCAGAAAAAGCGGGATCTCCCAGGTCTACCCATTTTAATTCCACTTCCCATTCTAACATGTCAGTCCATGGCCTATTCCACTGTTGCAATGAGGCCACACTCAGGTTAGAGGAGCAACACTTTATATTCCTTCTGGATAGCCTCCATCCTGATGGCATGAACATTGACTTCTCAAACTTCCAGTAATCCCCCCCACCTTCATCATTCCCTCTCTCACCTTATCTCCTTATCTCCCTCACACCCCTCCCCTTTTCTTTCTTCCATGGCCTTCTGTCCTCTCCTAGCAGACTCCCCCTTCTCCAGCCCTGTATCTCTTCCACCAATCAAATTCCCATATCTTTATTTCACCACTACCCCCCTCCCCTCCGGGGTTCACCTATCATCTTGTTTTTCTTCCTCCCCTACCCCCCACCTTCTAACTCTGACTCCTTATCTTTTTTTCTCCAGTCCTGATGAAGGGTCTTGGCCCAAAGCATCAACTGTTCTCTTTTCCATAGATTTCTGCCTGGACTGCTGAGCTTCTCTAGTATTTTGTGTGTGTTGCTTGGATTTCCAGCATCTGCAGATTTACTTCTGTATGCGCAAGTCGAGTTCTTTTTTACACAGAAAATGGTAGGTGCCTGTAATGCACTGCCAAGGTGGTATTGGAGGCAAACTTGATAGAGGTGTTCAAGCTAGTTCTTCAAGACCGATGAAGTGTCTCAGCCCAGAATGTCAACAGTTTCTTCCCCCACAATAGATGCTGCTTGACCTGCTGAGTTCCTCCAGCATTTTATGTGTGTTGCTCTGGATTTCCAGTATCCTTTGTGTTCCCATGCTGCAGAACTCTATGATGAATGATGAGCTGCTGAACAATCTGGTTATATTAAGCAAACAAACAGAAAGTGCTAGAAACTAGGCAATAGAAAGGTTCCATTGAAATATTTCACATTTCCAGATCTGCTCCTTTTATTAATCGTTCCAGAAGAGATTATGAAGTTGATTCTAAATTGGTGTATATTGGGTGTCACAATATGCATGGTAGGAACATCTGGTATCATTCACACAGGTGTTGGATTGATCATGGTTAAGTTAAAGATCAATACAATATCGTGGATCAAAGGATGTTTATACTGTATTCTGTGCTAAAGATTGATGGGAGTTGTAACTGCCACAGTAGTGTAGTGGTTAGCACAATTCTATTACAGCTCTGGGGAGGGGGGTTGGAGTTCAGAGTTCAATTCCTGCACCAGATGCAAGGAGTTTATGTGTTATCTGTGGGACTGTGTGGGTTCCCTCCTACAATCCAAACACACACTGGTTAGTAGGTTAATTGGTCATTGTAAATGTCCTGTGATTAGACTAGTGTTAAATAGGTGGGTTGATGGGTGGTGCACTGCATCTCTAAGTGAAATGAAATGATGACAGACATAAGGGCAGCACTGTTAAAGCAGCTGCCCCACAGGCCTGGAGTCTCAGGTTCAATCCTAACCTCCAGCACTGCCTGTGTGTGGAGTTTGCACATTCTCCCTGAGATCAGCTGGGTTTATCCCATGCTCCAGTTTCACTCAAGTTTCCTAAAACTATGGAGATTAATTGCCCAGTGTACTTTGTTCCCAGTGTGTAAGTGAGACAAGGAGTTCTTGATACTATGGGTGGAGTAAAGTGGGTGAGGGAGGTTTGGTGTAAGAGGGTGAAGGACCTGTTCTGTGGTGTATCTCCCTATGATCCCCAAAATGTCATGGGAGGAAAGAAGCAAGGCATTATTTTTATCAGGAAACTGGTCACAAGAGTAATATAATACTTTATTCATTGGAGTGTAGGGGAATGAGGAATCACCTGACCGAAGTGTCCAAAGTCATGAGGGATGTAGATAGGGTAAACATACACAATCTGTTTTCCAGGGTGGGGGAATCAAGAACCAAAGGACATGGTTTAAGGTGAGATGGGGCAGATTTAATAGGAACCTGAGAGGCAACTCTTCAGCCAGAGGATGTTTATATATGCAACGAGCTGCCAGAGGAAGTGGGCCAAGCAACATCTGCAGGAGGGAAGGAACTGTTGACATTTTGGATTGAGACCACGTATCAGGATTGAGAGTGAAGAGGGGAAGGGTGAAGTGGGAGTATGTCGTGGGCAGTGGATTGAGCTCGTGGAGGAGGGGCATGTGTGGATTGGCTTGGAGAAACTATATTGGGAAATAATGAATGGCAGAAAACTAAAACAAGAATGTTGCCTAATTTCACAGAAAATCTCCTGAGAGTGGTACCAGGTGAAGAGATATACAGAGAATAATTGGTACCAGAGAAATGATTAGGGCAAATAGTCAGCATGCAGAAATTTTGAGGGAATTAGCTCAGAGGGATGAAGGATACATTAGTTTGGAAGGTAGCAGATGTAGCCACAGGGTTTAAACAAGGGTCATTTAACCAGATATCTGAAGGAAGACTGGGACCAATTATTGATGATTGGCAACAGGGTCCTTGAAAAATTATAATAGGATAGGTCAGAGTCAGTGTGAATTCATGAAAACATGTTTGACAAATCTGTAAAAGATTGTTAGGACTGTTTTCGATGATCTTGAGCAATTTCAAGTTCCTGGGTGACAAGTTCTCTGAGGATCTAACCTGGTCCCAACATATTGATGCAGCTAAAAAGGAGGCAAGACAGTGGCTATATTTCATTCAGAGTTTTAGGAGTTTTGATTTGTCACCTAAAACGCTCAAAAACTTCTACAGATGTACCATGCAGAGCTTTCTGACGGGCTGCATCACTGTCTGGTATGTGGAAGCCACTGTACAGGACCGAAAGAAGCTATAGAAAGTTGTAAAATGCATCAGCTCCTTCTTGGAGCTTCCATAGTATCCAGACATTTTCAAGAAGCGATGCCTCAGAAAGGCGATGTCCATTATTAAGGACCCCTATCACCCAGGACATGCTCTTTTCTCAGGGTTACCATCAGGAAGGAGGTACAGAAGCCAAAAGGCACACACTCAGCGATTCAGGAACAGCTTCTTCTCCTCTGCCATCCGATTCCTAAATGCATGTTGAACCCGTGAACACTACCTCACTTTTTTATATTATTTCTGTTTTGCACTATTTTTAATGTAACTATTTAATATACATATATACTTACTGTAATTGATTTACTTATTTTTTTCTATATTATCACATATTTCATTGTACTGCTGCTGCTAAGTTAACAAATTTCATGACATACGCCAGTGATATTAAACCTGATTCTGATTTCTAATTACTGACTGTGCCTGCTGTTGACTTTCCGTGATTTGCATTCTGATCCTTCTGAGTAATAATACTCACCATGTATAAAACCACTCCAAAGAGTAGTGAAGTCACAGAATGATATGCCACAGAAACAGGCCCTTCGGCCCATCTTGGTCATGCTGACCATCTGTACTGATCCCATTTTGCGGCTTTGGGCCACGTCCACACTAATGATTATACCAATCGATACTAATCCCATTTATCCACATTAGGTCTGTACCCTTCTCTGCCTTGGCAATTCCAGTCCTCATCAAGATACTCCTCCAATGTGGTGGGAGTCTTTGCCTGCACCACCCCCTCAACCACTCCTTCTCTCAGATTCCTCAGTCCCCCTAGGACCCCAAGACCCTCTTAGCTTATACTCATGCCCTCTAATACTCCTCCACAATGGGGAAAATTTTCTCACTACCTTGCCATAATGAGGTCCCCCTTTGGTCAAGGTCAGCTATGGATATTGCATCCTAGTGTTATACAAGTGGGTACTCCAGCCAGGGCAGGGCAAGTTGTTGCCCATGGAGCAGGCTCACCCCTCCGTGCAGCTGATGAATCCAAAGGAACGGCAGAGACCAATACAGTCTACCCATAAGACTATAAGATATAGGAGCAAAATTAGGCCATTCAGCCCATCAGCTTAGCTCTGCCTTTCAAGTTTGTCTTATGTTTTTCAACCCCCTTCTTCCAACACCTCCCTGTAAAGGGGTGGCTCAGTGGCATAGCAATTAGCACATAGCTTTCCAACACCAACGCTCACCAATTGGAGTTCAATTTCTGCACGTAAGGATCTTGTGCATTCTCCGAGTGTGGGTTTCCTCCGGGTGCTCCAGTTTCCTCCCACATGTCAAAGACGTACAGTTAGCATTAGTGGGTTGTGGGCCTGCTGTGTTGGCACCAGAGGTGTGGTGATACTTGCGAGTAGCCCAGCACAATCGTCACTGTATGTTTCAAAGTATGTGTGACAAATAGAGCTAGTCTTTATCGTTGATCCCTTTACCATTCAAGAACCTAACTTCTCTGCCTTAAATACACCCAATGACTTGGCCTCCATAGCCCTCCAAGGCAACAAATTCCACAGATTTCTTGGACACCAGTGCCCAAGAAGAGAAGTGTGAGCTGCTTTAATGATTATTGTCCCCTAGCACTCACGTCTATGATGGTGAAGTGCTTTGAGAGGTTAGTCATAGCTAGAATCAACTCCTGCCTCAGCAAGGACCTGGATCCACTGCAATTTGCCTATTGCCACAATAGATCTACAGTGGACACAGTCACATTGGCTCTTCACGTGGCCTTGGATCACCTGAACAATACAATACCTATATCAGGATACTGATATTGACTACAATTCAGCATTTAACACCATCATCCCTACAGTCCTGATTGAAAAGGTACAGAACCTGGGCCTCTGTACCTCCCTCTCCCAACTGGATCCTTGACTACCTAACTGTAAGACCACAGTCTGTGTGGATTGGAAATAGCACCTCCACCTTGCTGACAATCAACACTGGCACACCCCAGGGACGTGTGTTTAACACACTGCTCTACTCTCTCTACACGCATGACTGTGTGGCTAGGTACAACTCGAATGGCATCTGTAAGTTTGCTAATGATACAACCATAGCTGGCAGAATCTCAGATGGTGACGAAAGGGTGTACAGGAGTGAGCTAAACCAGCTAGTTGAGTGGTATTGCACCAACAACCTTGCTCTCAACATTAGTAACACCAAAGGGCTGATTGTGGACTTCAAAAAGGGTAAGACAAGGGAACACACCAGTTCTCATGAACATTTCAGAAGTGGAGAGAGTGAGCAATTTGAAGTTCCTCAGTGTTAATATCTTTGAGGACCTAACCTGGTCCCAGCATATTACTGCAGCTATATAGAAGGCAAGACATGTGGCTATATTTCATTAGGAGTTTGAGGAGATTTAGTTTGTCGCCTAAAACACTCAGAAATTTCTACAGATGTACCAAGGAGAGTTTTCAGACTGGCTGCATCACCATCTGGTATGGGGGAGAGGAGCTACTGCACAGGATTGAAGTAAGGTGCAGAGAGTTGTAAAGTTAGTCAGCTCTATCATGGGCACTGGCCTCTGTAGTATCCAGCAAATCTTTAAGGAGCAGTGCCTCAAAAAGGCGGCATCCTTCAAGGACCCCTATCACCCAGAATGTACCGTCTTCTCACTGCTACCATCAGGAAGGAGGTAGAGAGCCTTAAGGTACACATTCAGCAATTCAGGAACAGCTCCTTCCTATCTGCCATCGATTTCTGAATGGACATTGAACCCATGAACACTACCTCACTCTTTTTTTTTATTTCTGTTTTTGCACTACTCGTTTAACTATTTTAAAAAATATATATACTTACTGTAATTTATTTTTTGTTTCTATATTGTCATGTATCACATTGTACTGCTGCTGTAAAGTTAACAAATTTCACAACATATGCCAGTGATATTAAACCTGATTCTGAGGTTGACCATCTTCTGGCTGAAGAAACTCCTCCTCATCTCAGTTCTCAAAATCCTAAACTTTCCCACTACTAGAAACATCTTCTACATGCCCACTCTGTCCAGGTCTCTCAGTATTGCATAGGTTTCAATGGCATCCCCCTCATCCATCTGAACTCTAACAAGTACAGTCCCAGAGATATCAAATGCTCCTTTCTATTGAAATGTTACCATATCCATGCCTTTCATAACTTTGTATTCCTCTATCAGGTTCCACCCCCCCCCAACCTTTTTCACTCCAGTGAAAACAACCTCAGCCTCTCCAGACCTTCTTCACAGCTGAACTGCTCTATCCCATCCTTTGGGGAATCTCCTCTGCACTCTCTCCAGTGCAGTCACCTCCTCTCTATAATGAGGTGACCAGAACTGGACCAGGACATGGGCTGTGGCCTGATGTGGGGTTGACCAAAAAGGATAGAATATGCAGACTCGGTCTATAATCTCATTACGAACAATAGTCTAAGTGACAGGGCGGATACGGAGCGGATACTACCCTGGTTGCTGTGCCCAGAACTAGAGTCACCATGTAAAATGAGAGGGAGCTGGCCATTGCGGACAGAAATGGGAAGAGGTGACATCACCCAGGGAGTGGCGATCGTCGGGTTCCTCGGGGGGCTTTGCAGGCTCAGACTGAGAGGATTCACACGAAGGATGGATGGAATTTAGATACTGAGGGGAAGGAAAGGGAAATGAAAAGGGCAATAAGGGTAAAGGTCTTATGGACAGAGCGGGCCTCTCAGCTCCAGTGACCTGGGCTCAATCCTGACCTCTGATGCTGTCTGTGTATGGAGTTTGTATGTTCCCCCGAGACCACATTAATTTCCCTCCAGGAGCTCCCGTTTTATCCCATGTCCCGTGGGTTAATTGGTCAGCAGTTGTTAGAGGGCTCTCCTGCCATCCCATATCCCATGGTTTCATTGGCCGGCGGCTGTCACCTTTTTGGGAGAGGGCTAGCCTACCATCCCTGCCAGTGAACCAGGAGCTTCCTGCCAGCAGCAAGCTGTTCATGGGGCCATGTTGTTCCGGGGCAGAGAGCAGGTGCTCCAAACTACAGCACAAAGAATGGCCAATCTTTCAGTAACCACATCCATTCACCTCCCAGATGAGTGCACAGAAACACTGCGTCTCTTTCTCTCTCTCCCTCGTTGAAAGCCACGAAGCGGTTTGGCACCGAGCCAGTGGTTAATGATGTTAAAAGTTTAACCAGAAATCAATACTTCAGTTTCTGCAAGGCTTGAATTGCCCTCAGTTCACCACAGTCAGCTGCAAGAGGAGGAAGTTTGCTTCGACCCACACAAAGGTAGTTTGGAATATTGGACAGCCTGCTGAATCAGCTCCAGTCCAACAACCTTGTCTGGTGACTTGAGAGGAAGAGAAATAAGGAGCTGCTGGGTTCAGAGCACAAGACACAGGGAGTAGGGAGTAGGGAGTAGGGAGTAGGGATTGAGGTCTGGATAATGCAGTCCGTAATATGGTCCTAATATTCATCCATGTTGAGCCTACCTCCCGGCCCTCTCTCCAAAACAGTCCAGCGGACTCCCTTCACTACAAATTGTCCTCAGATCAGAGATTGCCATATTTCTGAACAGTAAGGGAATGAAGTGATGTGGGGATAGGACTGGAAGGCTAGGCAGAGATCCTCCGCTGATTTATCTCATCACACACTGAAACATTTCCCAGTTACTTCTCCGCCACCTGTCTGACTGCTTGCATAGAATCAGTCTCTTCTCCCCCTCTCCTTGTTTTAAACAACGGCACCAAATTAGTGTCCAAACCAGAAAGTGGAAGTGTCGAGCAGAGCAGGCAGCACTGGTGGGAAAGGAAACAGAGCTATTATTTCAGATCAGAAACCCTTCACTACAGCCCTTCTACACCTTTGATCTGGAGTTTTGCTTTAATTTTCACGTACAGATTTAGCAATAAGATCGTGGCAATAATACACAGCCAACCACATTGGGAAGCAACTGATGCAGCCTGCATTTTCCCTGCCTTTCATTGTATCCAAACTTGGCAGCTTATCTGGATTTGAAGATGCTGGCTCCCTCTTGATATCCTGTTTTGCAAAGTGTATCATTTCCAATATCCAGATTTTCACCTTTAATATCCAGACCTGTGCTGTGACCCATTTTTGTGGAAAATGACGAATCCATTCACCGCTGTGCACCGCTCTATCACCCCACCACAAGCTGACACTTTTTCTTCAGAGTCGTCAGTTTCCTCTTCAGCACTCGTATGTTTTTAGGGAAATGTTAGGGTTTTCCAAATGTGTTTGCTAACATACTTTCCTTTTTAATTTCAACTTTGACCCTTTTATATTCCTCTACTAACTGCCACAATATCTATCATGTTTCTCTTTTATACCACTGTCATCACCAACAGTTTTGTCACTCTGTCACTAACCGGATTGCACCATCACTGTATTACCGTCCCTATCGCACCGTCACTGTATTACCGTCCCTATTGCACCGTCACTGTATTACCATCCGTCGCACCATCACTGTATTACCGTCCCTATTGCACTGTCACTGTATTACCATCCCTATTGCACAGTCACTGTATTACCGTCCCTATACCACCATCACTGTATTACCGTCCTTATAACACCGTCACTGTATTACCGGCCCTATAGCACCGTCACTGTATTACTGCCCCTATCGCACCAACACTGTATTACAGTCCCTATTGCACCGTCACTGTATTACTGTCCCTATTGCACGGTCACTGTATTACCATCCCTATAACACCGTCACTATATTACTGTCCCTATCGCACCGTCCCTGTATTACCGACCTTATTACACTGTCACTGTATTACAGTTCCTATTGCAACCGCCTGTATTACTGTCCTTATTGCACTGTCACTGTATTACCGTCCCTATAACACCGTCACTGTATTACCGTCCCTATACCACCATCACTGTATTACCATCCCTATAACACCGTCACTGTATTACCGTCCCTATAACACCGTCACTGTATTACCGTCCCTATTGCATGGTCACTGTATTACCGTCCCTATTGCACTGTCACTGTATTACCATCCCTATTGCACAGTCACTGTATTACCGTCCCTATACCACCATCACTGTATTACCGTCCCTATAACACCGTCACTGTATTACCGTCCGTCGCACCATCACTGTATTACCGTCCCTATTGCACTGTCACTGTATTACCATCCGTCGCACCATCACTGTATTACCGTCCCTATTGCACGGTCACTGTATTAGCATCCCTATAACACCATCACTATATTACTGTCCCTATCACACCGTCCCTGTATTACCGACCTTATTACACTGTCACTGTATTACAGTTCCTATTGCAACCACCTGTATTACTGTCCTTATTGCACCATCACTGTATTACTGTCCCTATAACACCGTCACTGTATTACTGTCCCTATAACACCATCACTGTATTACTGTCATAGAGTCTTTAAGCAAAAAAGCACAAATGCTGTCCCTTCAGCCTAACCAGTCCATGTCAACCACAATGCACACCCAACTCCTCTCAATTTCCTGCAATATCCTTCCAAGCCCCACGCCACTAAGTACCTATCCAACTGCCTCTTAAATGACACTGTTGTAACTGCCTCAGCCACTTTGTCTGGCAGCTCCTTCCATATACTCACCTTCCTCTGGTTGCCCCTCAGGGTCCCTTTTGATTCTTTTCCCCTCTCACCCTAAACTTAGTCTTGACTCCTCTATTTTGGGGAAAAGATTGCTGCCATCCATTTTATCAGTGCTTCTCTTAATTTTAACCATGCTATAAGTTTGCCCCTCATTCTCTCATGTTCCAAGGAAGAAAGACCTAGACCTATCCCTATAACCCAGGCCCTCTGGTCTTGAAAACATCTGCATAAATCTTTCCTGTACTCTTTCTAGTCTAACCATGTCTTTCCTAGAAAAGGATGACCATAGGTCCCAACTCCTGTACTCTATGCCATGACTGTTGAAGGCTGATACGCTAAATGCCTTTTTCACACCCCCTCTACTTACCATGCCACTTTCAATGAACTACGCATTTCGTCCCTAGGTCCCTCTGTTCTATCACACATTCGTGTACCCTACCATTTCTGGCCCTATACTGGTTTGACTTTGTAAAATGCATCACTTCACACTTACCAGTACTGAAATCTATTTGCCATTCCTCGGCCCACTTCCTAACTGATCAAGGTCCTCTTGTAATCTACAATTACCTCATCACTATCACCACCACCTAATTTGTGCTTCTGCATTTACATCCAAACCATTTATACTGCATAAATCACATCCAAATCATTTTTGTATAAATAACAGAAAACATAATTCCCAACAGCAATCCCATGGCGCATCATTAGTCAAGGATTTCTATTCTGAGAAACAACTTTCAATCTCTCAACCTCTGTCATCTGTTTCCTATATTCAAGCTAATTTTGAATCCCCCTAACTAGCTCTCCCTGGATCTCATGAGACCCAATCTTCCAGACCAGCCTGCCATGCAGGACCTAGTTGAAGGCCTTACTGAAGTCTAAATGAACAATGTTCACTGCCCTACCTTAACTTACCCTAGTTATATCTTCAATGAACAACAGGCTGGTTTGCCTGATACCAGTAGTGGAGTTCACCGAGGGAATTCTGAGGGACAGGACCTAAGGCACGTGGCTGGAGATTAGGAGTTAGGAGTTGTCTGTGTGGCTTTGTGCGTGGAAAATCATGATTTGTGAAACATGATTTCCACAAACTCATGCTCATTCCTCCTCACCAGATCTTGTCTATCCAAATGCAGGTCAATCTTGTTCCTCAGAATTCCCTCCAGTAACTTCCCCACTACTAACATGAGGCTGACCAGCCTGTAGTTCCTTGGCTTGTCCTCATTCTGCTTCTTAAACAACGAAATTACATTTACAACCATCCAGTCTTCAGGAACTTCACCAGAATCACAATCAGGTTTAATATCACCGGCAAACGTCATGAAATTTGTTGTCTTTGCGGCAGCAGTACAATGCAATGCATGATAATATAGAAATAAAAAAGTGAATTACAGTTTGTATATATGTATATAAAGTAGTTAAATTAAATAAGTAGTGGAAAAATAGAAACAAAAAAGGTAGTGAGGTAGTGTTCGTGGGTTCAATGTCCATTCAGAAATCCTTTGGCAGAGGAGAAGAAGCTGTTCCTGAATCGTTGAGTGTATGTTTTCAGGTTCCTGAACCTCTTGGGCATGTCCTGGGCGATAGGGGTTCATAATCACAAAATAATCTGCAGATGCTGGGGTCAAAGCAACATTCAACACGCTGGAGGAACTCAGCAGGTCGGGCAGCATCCGTGGAAATGATCGGTCGACGTTTCGGGCCGGAACTCTTCGTCCAACCCTTCTGCAAACTTGCTGATCAAACCTTGTGCATTTACATCCAAACCATTTATACTGTATAAATAACATCCAAATCATTTTTATATAAATAACGAAGGGTTCCGGCCCGAAACGTCAGCTGATCTTTTCCACAGATGCTGCCCGACCTGCTGAGTTCTTCCAGCGTGTTGTGAGTGTTGGGGGTTCATAATGATGGACGCCACCTTTTTGAGGCATTGCTGTTTGACGATGTCCTGGAACTACAGAGACTAGTGCCCATGATGGAGCTGACTAAGTTTACAACTCTCTGCAGCTTTTTCCAATCCTTAGGGCCCACACCCCCACACCTCCTCCCCCCCACCAGACGGTGTTGCAGCCAGTTAGAATGCTCTTCATGATACAAATGTAAAAATTAGCAAGCATCTTTGGTGACATACCAAATTTCCTCAAACTCCTAATGAAATAGTGTTTCTTCGTCTTACCCGTTTTGAAATTCACAATCAGTCCTTTGGTCTTACCAATATTAAGTGCAAGGTCGATGTGATACCACTCAACCAGCTGATACATCTCGCTCCTGCATGTCCTCTCGTCACCATCTGAGATTCTGCCAACAATGGTTGTATCACCAGCTAAATTATAGATGGCTTTGACTGTACCTAGCCACACAGTCATGGGTGTAGAGAGAGTAGAGCAATGGGCTAAGCACACATCCCTGAGGTGCGCCAGTGTTGATTGTCAGCGAGATGGAGAAGTTACTTCTGCAATGGCCACCACAATTTCTTCTCTAGCGTCCCACAAAGTCCAAGGATGTACCTGTTCAGGTCCTGGGGATTTATTTTCCTTAATATGCTGTAGGGCCAGCCAGTAGTGTAATGGCATTAGAACTGGACTTCGAGGCAGATGAGTTCGAATCCAGCCAGGTCCCAACCTGGGCCACAGCAGTGTTTGCACAGAAGGTGGCCTTGCAGTCTACTTCTGTATCTTGCCGTGAAAACCCTATGGACAACTACACTATCCATGGGGTCTCCATGAGTCAACGACGATTCAACAGCACTCAATAACAATGTGCTTTAAGGCTATAAATATCTCCTTCCTGGTAACATGAATGTTCTCCAAAATATTTCCACCTGTTCACCTTATCTCCTTAATTTTCTCCTCAATAAACACCCAGAAGAAATATAAAAATGCCATCCGTCTCCTGAAACATTGGGAGCCCTGCTGATTTCTAAGGAGACCTACTCTCTCCCTAGCAATAGAACCTCTTGGGATTTTCCTTAAGCATACTTGCCAGGTCCTTCTTGTACTGTCTTATTTCCCTCCTAATTTCTCTCTTCAACTCTATTCTTGATCTTTCTATAATCATCAAGAGATTCACTTGTGTCCAACTCCTAAACCCAAGGTATGCTTCCTTCTTTTTCTTGACCAGTGCCTCAATATCTCACATCAACAAAGGTTCCCTAAACTTGCCAGGTTTACCTTCACCCTAATAAGAACATGCTATCCCAGGACACTGTTGCTAAGACACCATCATTGTGTTACAATCACTGAATTACAGTCGTATAACATTAGTGTGTTACATTCTATTTGTTACTGTCAATCTTACAATCCCATTACACTAACAAGAGAAAATCTGCAGATGCTGGAAATCTGAGCAACACACACAAAATGCTGGAGGAACTCAGCAGGCCAGGCAGCATCCATGGAAAAGAGTACAGTCAATGTTTCGGGCCGAAACCCTCCCATTACACTGTCACTATATTATAGTCTATTTGTGACTGTAAGTCTGTTCCTGCTCTATGACACTGTCACTGTTTCAGTAATTTACTATAACTCTGTTATTGTCTCAGTCAGCAACACTAAACTGCTATCACTCTGTAGCTGCTCCTACATTACACTACCAGAGCCACTCTGCACAGTTAAGACGTTGATGAGATGCAGTCAGCAGGTACAGCAGGAACACAATCTCAGACCATCTATTGTTCCTCTGTAAAAGATAACACAATGAGTGCAATGTAATGCCATTACAGGAGTGTTGCAGAGTACAATGAGGTTGTATTTTTATCTCTGGTGATATCCTATTAACAGACTAACGTCAATATTTGCCAAGCTAGACAGCAAATTAGTTCCTTAGCCACTGTAACTGATTAACACAAGTGGTTATCAGGCACAGTGAATGACGTTGGTGACAGTTTCACAGAAACCAATCAAGGACAATTCACCATGAGAAAGTGAGGCCATGGGTAGTTCTGTTAATGAATGATCTGATGTTTCAATCTCTGAGGTTCAACACCACCTGAAATATCTCTCATGGAGGTATTCAGAGAAAACACAGGTAGCAAGGTAAACCCGGCAACTTACCGTTTTTTGAAACAGAGGGAGAGGCCTGGAAATCTTTCAAGCTATTCACAGATATCAAAGCTAATTGAAACCTTGCCTGTAGATACCCAACTCAACACATATCACAGATTGAGCAATCCTGTTTCCAGGTTTGGATCTACCCCCTCCTGAAATATCTCCTTTAGCAAGTAATGCCAGGCACCTGCTACCCTTCAGATGAGAAGGGTCTGCAATCATTACCACTGAAAACTTCAATCTTCTCCCCGCTCTAGGCTCGCCAACAACAGGAAAACATTCTCTCTACCAAACAGGCACCACATTTTCTGCACTTTATGAAGATCAGTATGGATTTCTGAATGTGAGACATACAAGACTCTCAATGTCAGAATCCGAATCACGTTTACTATCACCGACATAAAACATGAAATTTGTTGTTTGGTGACAGCAGTACACTGCAAGACATTAAAACATGAAAAATTACCATAAATAAATGATATAGCAAAAGAGGAATCATGAGGTTCAAGGGTTTATGGACTGTTCAGAAATCTAATGGCCCTGTAAAACACATACACATGTTGGCGTGAGAGTGCAGAGAGCCAAATGCACAAGATTCTCAGACTGTGAGGGAAGGCCACGTGACCTTGGAACAGGGAGATGCACCTGATGAGTGTTTAAGGTGCAGAGGGTTGTGAGAATACATTACTGTGGCCTGATTGTTTGAGGCGATGTCTTCAACGTGCTGTGCCATGTTAACGCCAGAGTCAAGGGTTCTGTCCAGGTGCTGTGTAGAGTGGGGAAGGGTGTCTGAGTCTGGGAGAACAAATGGTGTGTGGGGAGAGGGGTCAGTAAGAATGGGGGTAAGAGTCAGTGAGTGTGGGGCAGTGGCAGTAAATCTGGGGGTAGAGGGCAGTGCGTCTGAGCGTCGGGGGTGGTGAGTGTGAATAGCCTACAGTGAGTGTGGGTGTAGAAGGCAGTGAATATGGTGGGGAGGGAGCAGTGACTATGAGGTGGGGTGCTGACGGGGTGAGGGACAGTGTGTGCGCCAGGAGGGGTGGTGTGTGTGGAGAGTGAGGAGGCAGTGTGTGAGATGAGTGATGAGTATGTGTGGGGGGGGGCAGTGAATACGAGGAGGAAAGTGAGCAGTGAATGTCGCGGGGAAGGGACAGGACGGCGAGTGGGGTGGGGATGGGATGGGGCAGCGAGTATGGCGGGGACGGGACGGGGCGGTGAGTATGGCGGGGACGGGACGGGGAGGCGACTGGGGCGGGGACGGGGCAGGGTGGCGAGTGGGGCGGGGACAAGATGGGGTGGCGAGTGGGGCGGGGACAAGACGGAGCGGCAAGTATGGCGGGGACAAGACGGGGCGGCAAGTGGGGTGGGGACAGGACGGGGCGGCGAGTGAGACGGGGACAAGGGGCGGCAAGTATGGTAGGGACAAGACAGGGCAGTGAGTGGGGCGGGGACAAGACGGGGCGGCGAGTGGGGCGGGGACAAGACGGGGCGGCGAGTGGGGCGGGGACAAGACGGGGCGGCGAGTGGGGCGGGGACGGGACGGGGCGGCGAGTGGGGCGGGGACGGGACGGGGCGGCGAGTGGGGCGGGGACGGGACGGGGCGGCGAGTGGGGCGGGGACGGGACGGGGCGGCGAGTGGGGCGGGGACAAGACGGGGCGGCGAGTGGGGTGGGGACAAGACGGGGTGGCGAGTGGGGCGGGGACAAGACGGGGTGGCGAGTGGGGCGGGGACAAGACAGGGCGGCGAGTATGGTGGGAACAAGACGGGGCGGTGAGTATGGCGGGGATGGGACGGGGCGGCGAGTGGGGTGGGGACAAGACGGGGCGGCGAGTGGGGCGGGGACGGGACAGGGCGGCGAGTGGGGCGGGGACAAGACGGGGCGGCAAGTGGGGCGGGGACAAGACGGGGCGGCGAGTGGGGTGGGGACAAGACGGGGCGGCGAGTGGGGTGGGGACAAGACGGGGTGGCGAGTGGGGCAGGGACAAGACGGGGCGGCAAGTATGGCGGGGACAAGACGGGGCGGCGAGTGGGGTGGGGACAGGACGGGGCGGCGACAGGACGGGGCGGCGAGTGAGACTGGGACAAGGGGCGGCAAGTATGGCGGGGACAAGACAGGGCAGTGAGTGGGGCGGGGACAAGACGGGGCAGTGAGTGGGGCGGGGACAAGATGGGGCAGCGAGTATGGCGGGGACGGGGCGGGGTGGCGAGTGGGGCGGGGACGAGACGGGGCGGCAACAAGACAGGGCTGCGAGTATGGCGGGGACAAGACGGGGCGGCGAGTGGGGCGGGGACGGGACGGGGCGGCAAGTGGGGCGGGGACAAGACGGGGCGGCGAGTGGGGCGGGGACAAGACGGGGCGGCGAGTGGGGTGGGGATGGGACGGGGCGGCGAGTGAGGCGGGGACAAGGGGCGGCAAGTATGGCGGGGACAAGACAGGGCGGTGAGTGGGGCGGAGACAAGACGGGGTGGCGACTGGGGCGGACACGGGACGGGGCAGCGACAAGACAGGGTGGCGAGTGGGGCGGGGACGGGACGGGGCGGCGAGTGGGGCAGGGACAGGACGGGGCAGTGAGTATGGCAGTGAGGAGCACTGCATATGGGGCAGAGGGGCAAAGTGTGGGGACAATGGGGCAGTGAGCATGAAGAGAGAGGGTTATTATGTGGGGCACAGAAGGGGGAGGGGAGACTCCCCTGGTGCATGAAACACATCCACTGAGACAGATGGCATAGAACATTGAAATCTGCAGCACATTACAGGCCCTTCGGCCCACAATGTTGTGCCGACCATGTAGCCCACACTAGATACTACCTAGAATTTCCCTACCACATAGCCCTCTATTTTTCTAAGCTCCATGTGCCTATCTGAGAGTCTCTTTAAAGACCCTATTAAATCTGCCTCTACCACTATCATTTGTAGTGCATTCCATGCACCCACCACACTCTGTGTGAAAAACTTATCCCTGACAACCCCCTTGTACCTACTTCCAAGTACCTTAAAACGATGCTCCCTCATGTTAGCCATTTCAGTCCTGGGAAAAAGCCTCTGGTTAGCCACATGATCAATGTCTTTCATCATCTTATACACCTCTATCAGGTCACCTCTCATCCTCTGTCTGTCGCTCCAAGAAGAAAAGGGTCAAGTTTACTTAATCTATTCTCATAAGGCATGCTCTCCAATCCAGGCAATATCCTTGTAAATCTCCTCTGTATTCTCTCTTTAGTATCCACATCCCTTCTGTAGTGTGGTGACCAGAACTGAACACAGTACTCCAAGTGGGGTTTAACTAAGATCTTATATAGCTGTTACAGAACCTTACAGCTCTTGAACTCAATGCCACGGTTGATAAAGGTCAACATACCATACGCCTTCTGAACAACACTGTCAGCTTTCAGTGTCCTATGGACACAGACCCCAAGATTTTGATAATCTTCCACACTGCCAAGAATCTTATCATTAATATTATATTCTGTCTTCAAATTTGACCTACAGACATGAACCACTTCACACTTACCTGGGTTGAATTCCATCTGCCACTTCTCAGCCTAGTTCTGCATCCTATCAATGTCATGCTGTAACCACTGACAACCCTCCAGACTATCCACAACACCCCCAACCTTTGTGTCATCAGCAAACTTACTAACCCACCCTTCTACTTCTTCATCCAGGTCATTTATAAAAATCACAAAGAGGAAGGGTCCCAGAACAGATCCCTGCAGAATACCACTGGTCACCATCCACCATGCAGAATACGTACCATCTACAATCACCCTTTGCCTTTTGTGGGCAAGCCAATTCTGGATCCAGAAAGCAATCTCTCCTTGGCTCCCATGCCTCCTTATTTTCTGAAGGAGCCTTGCATGGGGAACTTTACCAAATGCCTTACTGAAATCCATATACACTACATCCACTGCTCTACCTTCATCAATGTGTTTTGTTATATCGTCAAATAACTCAATCAGGTTCGTAAGGCACAACTCACCCTTAACAAAGCCATGCTGACTATCCTTAATCAGGTTATGTCTCTCCAAATGCTCATAAATCCTACCTCTTAGGATCTCCTCCAACAACTTGCCCACCACTGAAGTTAGACTCCCTGATCTATAATTTCCTGGGTTATCTATACTCCCTTTCTTGAACAAGGGAACATTTGCAACCTTCCAATCCTCTGGTACTTCACCCGTCCATATTGATGATGCAAAGATCATCACCAGAGGCCCAACAATCTCCTCCCTCACTTCCCACAGTAACCTGGGGAATATCTCATCCAGTCCTGGCAACTTAGTTAACTTAACACCTTTCAAAAGCTCCAGCACATCCTCTTTCTTAATGTCTATACACTCATGCGTTTCAGTCCACTGCAAGTCATCCCCACAATTGCCAAAGACCTTTTCACTGATGAATACTGAAACAAAGTATTAATTAAGTACTTCCACTACCTCTTCCGACTCCATGCATGTTCCCACTGTCACTTCTGATTGGTCCTATCCTCACACGGTTCATTCACATTCTTGTAGAATGTCTTGGGTCTTCCTCAATCCTGTTCGCCAAGGCCTTTTCATGGCCCCTTCTAGCTCTCATTTCATTCTTGAGCTCCTTCCTGGCACCCTTGTAATTTTCTAGAGCTCTAACAGTACCTAGTTTCTTGAACCTTTTGTAAAATATTTTTCTTAACTAGGGTTTCTACGTCCTCTGTACACCATGGTTCTTTTACCCTACCACCCTTTCCATGCCTCATTGGAATGTACCTACGCAGAAAGCCATGCAAATGTTCCCTGAACATTTGCCACATTTCTGCCATGCATTTCCCTGAGAACATCTGCTCCCAATTTATGTTTCCAAGTTCCTGCCTAATAGCATCATATTTCTCCCTACCCTTATTAAATGTTTTCCCAAATTATCTGCTCCTATCCCTCTCCAGTGTTATGGTAAAGGAGATAGAGTTGTGATCACTACCTCTAAAAAGGCCTCCCATTGAGAGATCTGACACCTGACCAGGTTCATTTCCCATTACCAGATCAAGTAAGGCCTCTCCTCCAGTTGGCTTATCTACATATTGTGTCAGGGAATCTTCCTGAACACACCGAACAAACTTAATCCCATCTAAACCCCTTCCTCTAAGGAGATGCCAGTCAATATTAGGAAAATTAAAATCCCCCATCACAACAACCCTATTAGTATTGCACCATTCAAGAATCTATCTCCCTATCTGCTCCTCGATGTCTCTGTTACTATTGGGGGTCTATAAAAAACACCCAGTAGAGTTATTGCCCCCTTCCTGTTTCTGACTTCTACCCACAATGACTCAGTAGACAATCCCTCCATGATTTCCTCCTTTTTTGCAGCCATGGTACTCACTGATTAGCAATGCCACTGCCCACCTCCTTTGCTTCCCTCCACGTCCTTTTTGAAACATCAAAAGCCCTGCACACTCAGCAACTATTTCTGTCCAAGACATCAAAGTCTCTGTAATGGCCACAACATCATAGTTCCACATATTGATCCACACTCTACGTTCATCTGCCTTGTTCTGATACTCCTTGCATTAAACCATCTGGCTGAGTGCATCTTTGCTCTATCAGCTGCTTATCCTTCCTCACAAACTTGTTACAAGCTGTCTCTACCGTGTGTGCCAACTGCCCCATCCTCTGCCTCTTCACTTTGGTTCCTAACATCCTGAAAATCTAGTTTAAACCCTCCCCAACAGCGTTAGCAAACCTCCCTCCCAGGATATTGGACCGCCCCCCCCCCCCCCCGCCGTTCAGGTGCAACCCATCCCACTTGTACAAGTCACCCCTTCTCCAGAAAAGTTCCAAAGATCCAAGAACTTGAAACCCTGTCCCCTGCACGATCTCCTCAGCCACTCATTTATCTGTGCTACCTTCCTGTTCTGACCTTCCCTAGCTCATGAAACTGGGAGTGATCCAGAGATGACCACCTTGGAGGTCCTGCTCTTCAGCCTCCTTCCTAATTCCCTAAATTTACTGCCAGGACCTCTGCCCCTCTCCTGGCTGTCTGAAGTCAGTGGCAGGGGAACCTGTGCCTCTGTAGACTGTGCAGAGTTGTCTTTGGGCCATGGAATGAGATTAAGCAACTGGAAGATGGGGTGCAGCAATGGAATTCAATTCTAACCAATGCAACTTGATGCCTTTTGGAAGGTCAGTTAAGGCTGGAACACACAATAAATATGGAGGTATGGTGGAACCTGGGGTACAAGTCCATAGATCACTGAAAATCAATGGGGTGGTGAAGAGTGTGTATGGGAGTCTTCCTGCTTTGGCTGGAGCAGAGAGTTTAACAGCGTAATACCACTTTATAAAGCACTGTTGATGCCACATTTGTGGTATGCAGTTCTAATCACTGGCCTGCAGGAAAGGCGCATGTGTGCTTGGGAAGGTGCAGGGAAGGTTCTCCACAATGCTGTCTGGGATGGAGTGTTTCAGATGTAAAAGGAGATTGCAGAGATCAGAATCCTTTCCCCAGGGTGGGGGCATCAAATATAAGAGGATGTGGATCTAAGGTGAGAAGATTCAACAGGATGCGAATGGAATTTCTCCACCCCAAGGATAGGTAAGATCTGGAAGGCACTGTGTGAGAAGGTGGTCAAGGCAGACACTCTCACTACACTGGAGAAAGAGTAAAATGCCAAAGCAGACAGAGGAGAGTGGTGGTGGAGGGGAACTGGTTGGGTCAGGTGTCCAGAAAGAAATGGAGACCTTTGAGGCCTTCCTGGGGGAGGATGGAGGTGTATAGGGACTGGACATCCATAGTAAAAATAAGTGTGGATAAATGAGAAAGGGATAGATGAGTGCAACAGTCAGCACAGGAGTGATGGGCCAAAGGGCCTGTTTCTGTACTGTATGATTCCATCACTCCAGGATTACTTTGGCCTCTAATGCAATATGTAAAGATCCACACTCAAGTTCAAGTTTAATTGTCGTTCAAACATACATGAATACGGCCAAACGAAAGTGTTCCTCTAGGGCATATATAGCACGAATAAGATAGCGGTAAACATAGTCACACCAAAAAAAAATATAGACCAAGTCATGTTCTGTAGATTGATGGTGCATGAGGTTATCGGCAAGAACAAACCCACAGCAGTCTGCAGATGAATGCAATCAAGCAACACACACAAAATACTGGAGGAACTCAGCAGGCCAAGCAGCACCGATGGAAAAAAGTACAGTTGACGTTTCGGGCCGAGACCCTTCATCAGAACCGGAGAAAAAAAGATGAGGAGTCAGAGTTAGGAAGTGCAGAGGGGGAGGAAGAACCACAAAGTGATGGTGAAACCGGGAGGAGGGGAGGGGTGAAGTAAAGAGCTGGGAAATTGATTGGTGCAAGAGATACAGGGCTGGGAAGGGGAATCTAATAGGAGAGGACAGAAGGCCATGGAAGAGAGAAAAGGGGGATGAGCACCAGAGGAAGGTGATGGGCAGATTAGGAGATAAGATGAGAGAGTGAATGGGGAATGGGCATTACCAGAGGTTTGAGAAATCAATGTTCATGCCATCAGGTTGGAGGCTACCCAGATGGAATATAAGGTGTTGCTCCTCCAACCTGAGTGTGGCCTCACCATGACAGTAGAGGAGGCCATGGACTGACATGTTGGAATGGGAAGTGGAACCGACGAGGGAGTTGCATAGGGAGTGATCCCTGTGGGAAGAAGAAAGTGGGGGGAGGAGGGAAAGATGTGCTTGGTGGTGAGATCCTGCTGGAGATGGCGAAGTGTGGAGGGTAGTGGGGTGGTAAGTGAGAACAGGAGGAACCCTATCTCTGATGGGGTGAGGGCAGACATGCGTGAAATGGAGTTGAGGGCAGCATTGATGGTGGAGGAAGGAAGTCTCTTTCTTTGAAAAAGGAGGACATCTCCTTAGTTCTGGAATGAAAAGCCTCATCCTGAGAGTAGATGCTGCAGAGTTAGAGGAATTGAGAGAAGGGGATGGCATTTTTACAAGTAACAGGTTGGGAAGAAGTATAGTCCAGGTAGCTGTGAGAGTCAGTGGATTTATAATAGACAACACTAGATAAGCCGTCTCCAGAGACAGATACAGAGAGGGATCAAGAAAGGTGGGAGGAGGTGTTAGAAATGGACCAGGTGAATTTGAGGGCAGGGTGGAAGTTGGAGGCAAAGTTGATGAAGTCAATGAGCTCCGTATGGGTGCAGTTGTCGATGTGGTGTAGGTAAAGTTGGGGAGAGATACCAGTGTAGGCTTGGAACATAGATTGTTCCATGTAGCCGAAAAACAGGCAAGCATAGATGAGACCCATGTGAGTGCCCATGGCTACACCTTCTGTTTGAAGGAAGTGGGAGGAGCCGTAGGATAAATTATTAAGAGTGAGGACAAGTTCCGCCGGACAGAGGAGAGTGGTGGTGGAGGGGAACTGGTTGGGTCTGGTGTCCAGAAAGAAAATGGAGACCTTTGAGGCCTTCCTGGGGGAGGATAGAGGTGTATAGCGACTGGACATCCATAGTAAAAATAAGGTGAATGGGGCCAGGGACTTGAAATCATTGAAAAGATCAAGCTTGTCTTTCGGCAGTCAAACGCTGGAGGCAACACCAATGGCAGGGGCCATCACCCAACCCAGCACAGACGATGCGCCACACTGCCTCCAGTACCTCCTCTCCTGGGCAGCTGCAGCAGGCAACTCTGCAGCACGTGGGCCTCATCCACACTACAACAAGGACCACACAATAACCCCACCATTGCTTTTGCCAATGATCCAGTGAACAGGTCTTGCAGTATTCTATATTACCGATGTCCAACAGTGTCTTACAATTAAAGGAAAATGTCCAAAATTATCACTCATTAGACTGCACATCGTTTCCACACACTGACTCCAACTTCTGTTGCAGGCAGCAACATGATCCAGACCAAGTCCAGCTTCTCTGCTATTGAGTATCTCGCTGATCAGGTTGACCTGTGGCTCTTGGTGTTCTTAATATCCAGCACTGCCTTGCGATCATAAAGAAAATGTTTAAATGACAATTACACCTTTGGTTGAACCCAGAGAGGCCAATGCCTTTGAGCACACTACCAGCTTACCTGATGGTTTAAGAATAGCCTCTTTCCCTCTACCATCAGATTTATGAATGGTCCATGAAGCTGTGATCACTACTTCACTATTTTGTTTTTGCACTATTTATTCCTTATATTATTATAATATAAACTTGTAATAATTGTCTTGTACAATACTGCTGACACAAAACACCAAAGTTTATGATGTACAGTATGTCAGTGATAATACACGATTCTGAATTTGAAACTGAGGTAGGTGCTGAGTAGGAGACCAAACCAGGAAAACCATGGATAAGGCTGGTCTCAGTCCTTAAGGAGAAGGTGCAGAAAATGTTCATGGGATGTCTGCTGGATCAAAGGGTTTGGTACATGAAGAATTAAGCAGTTTAGACCTGTATTGACTGGAGGACACACAAAGCACTGGAGGAACTTAGCGGGTCAGGTAGAATCTTTGGAGGGAAATTGACAGATGATATTCAGGTTTAGATCCTTCATCGGGACAGAGGGGAGATAGTACAAAGAAGTGGAGCGGAGGGGTGAAATGGAGCCAGCAAAAGACGGGTGGATCGAGGTGAGGGAAGTTGATAAGGCACATGGGGGAGCGAAGGTTGGGAATGGCCTCAGGGGTGGGAAGTGACAGGGCTGAAGATGGTGGGATCTGATTGGAAAGGACAGTGGAGCATGGAAGCAATTGAGAGCAGTGGGGAATTTGGATGGGAACGGTGAGGGGAAAGAGATGCAGCGGGAGGAGTGTACAGGTGATGTGCAAATGAAGTGGATGGAGGAGGGGTAAGGAACAGGAGGAACTGGTTAGATCAAGAGGAGAAAAAAGAGGAGCAAGTTACCTGAAAGTGGAGAATAATTGCTCCAATTCCAGCATCTGCAGTCTCTATAACTCCGTACCTTTGAGGCGCCCTGGTAGTGTAATGGTTAACACGACGCTTTGCAGTATCGGCAACTCCAGTTCATTTCCTGCTGCTGCCTACAAGGAGTTTGCACGTTCTCCCTGTGCCCATGTGGGTTTTCTCCAGGTGTTCCTGTTTCCTCCCACAGTCCAAAGATGTACCGGTTGGTAGATTAACTGGTCGTTGTAAATTGACCCGTGATTAGGCTAGGATGAAATCGAGGGATTGCTGGGCAGTGTGGCTCAAAGGGCCAGAAGGATCTATTCCACACTATAACTGAATAAATAAATACATCAGAGTTTGGAAGGACAAGAGATGGTATCAGTTTGAGGGAGGTTGAGAAGACAGATCTGAGGCAGAGCATTTTTCCACATGGGGTACCCATTAGCCCATGGTGTCAGACCCACAGTGCAGGTATTGAGTTCCCACAACTGAAATTGAGGCAGCAGCATGGGTAGGGACTGTTCTGTCCTTCCATCGGTGGGAAGGTTGAAGCCCACTAGATGGTCAGGCAGGTGAGGAGCTCCCTTCAAAGTGACCAACATTGTTGGGATCCCACGGTTCATATCAAGAGCACCAAGCAGCCGATCTGCAGCAGGTTCCTCCGGTATCTGATAAAGTGGCCATTGAGTGTATGCACCTGGTCTTCTGCTGCTATAGCCCATCTACTTCAAAGTTCCGATTTGTTGTGCATTCAGAGATGCTCTTCTGCACACCACTGTTATAACATATCGTTATCTGAGCTACTGTTGCCTTCCTGTCAGCTTGAACCAGTCTGGCCATTCTCTTCTAACCGTTGTCATTAACAAGACATTTTTAGACCATGAGACATAAGAGCAGAATTAGACCATTTGGCCTGTCGAGTCTGCTCCATCATTTGATCATGGTTGATCCTTTATTTCCCCTCCTCACCCCCACTTCCTGTAACCTTTGATGCCGTGTCCAATCAAGAATCTATCAAGCTCTGCTTTAAGTACACCCAATGACCTGGTCTCCACAGCTGCCTGTGGTAATAAATTCCACAAATTCACCACTCTCTGGTGAAATAAATTTCTCCGCATCTATTTTAAATAGATGCCCCTCTACACAGAGAGCTGTGCCTTCCTGTCCTAGTCTCCCCCACCATGAGAAACATCCTTTCCACATCCACTCTGTCTAAGCCTTTCAACATTCAAAAGGTTTCAATGAGATTCCCCCTTATCCTTCTAAATTCCAACAAGTACAGACCCAGAGCTATCAAATGTTCCTCATAAGATAACCCTTTCATCCTGAAATCATCCTTGTGAACCTCCTCTGAACCATCTCCAATGCCAGTACATCTTTCCTTAGATGAGGAGCCCAAAACTGTTCACAATACTCAAGCTGAGGCCTCACTAGTGCCATACAAAGCCTCAGCATCACACCCTTGCTCTTGTAATCCAGACCTCTTGAAATGAATGCTAACAATGCATTTTTGCCACAAAACTGCAGCTCACTGGATTTTTTCTTTTTGTTTCTCGCATCATTCACTGTAACCTCTGTTACACGTGAAAATCCCAGGAGATCAGTAGTTTCTGAGATACTCAAACCACCCCTCTGGTACCAACAATCATTCCATGGTCAAAGTCACTTAGATCACATTTCTCTCCCATTCTGATGTTTAGACTGAATAACAACTGGACATCTTGACTATGTCTACATGTTTTTATGCACTGAGTTGATGCCACTTGGTCGGCTGATTTGATATTTGCATTAACGAGCAGGAGTACAGCTGTACCTAATAAAGTGGCACACTGCATATCTATGTACCTAGGTGATTCAAGAGCTTGTCTAACTGCCGTCAGTGACTCTGCTTCCATCATCGTCTCAGGCAGTATGTTCCAGGTACTCACCACTCTCTGGGTGAAGAACGTCCCCTCCTCATTCCCTCTAAATCTCTTTCCCTTCCCTTAAACATATGTCTCCTATTTTTATTCAAAAAGTTCCTGCAGTCTACCCAATATATATCCTTCATAATTTTACATAACTTACTACTGTACCCTCTTAACCTGCTCCATTCCAGGGAGAATAGGCCCAGTCTCTCCTCATGACTAAAGCTCTCCATCCCAGGCATCAACCTGGAGAATCTTGTTTGTACCTTGTCCAGCACAACCACCACTTCCTACACCAGAGCATGAATTACCTGCAGACTGCATTATGACATGGATGAAACTTATCCAGTGTGGACAACAGTGTAGATTATGGGAATCCAGAACAAGAGCTTAACACATCAAAGAATATCTGTGAAGTGAGAAACAGACTGAATGTTTCAGGTCCATGATGCTTCACTGGATTTGGGAAAATGTGAAAACAGATGTACTTTACTTAGCAGGAAGGGTGGAGAGGGGCTGAGGGAACCCTGACATTCAATACCAGTCATTACAGATCTGAGAAAAAAAAACACAACAGTGAATTGAAACAGAACGATCCAACAACACCTGTAGAGAAAGGCAAGTTACCTGGATGTTAAAGTTGTGAGTAGTTTCAAAATCTTGGGCATCAGCATCTTAGAGGATCTGTCTGGGGCCCAACACATCAATGTAATTGTGACAAAGCAGCTATACTTCATTAGGAGTCTGAGGGGATTTGGTTTGTCACTAAAGGCTCTGGCAAATTTTTACAAACATACCACGGAGAGGCTCAATGCGTCAGATCGTAAGAGACTGTAAAAGGTTATAGATTCAGCCAGCTCCATCCACCACACCACTCACCATCAAAGACATCTTCAAAAGGCAATGTCTCACTGTAATGGAAGGAGGAGAAGATGGCGGCGCGACGCAGCGCGCGTGGCCGGTCCGAATGAATAGCGATTATGTGTAACTAGGGGGCCGTGCACAATCTGGATTTAATGGAGACAGCCATGAGATGCGCAGAGGAACATCTGGAGTAACTTCTGAAATGCCTGCTTCGCTGCCGCTGCTACTGTGCGATCGAGAGTCTCTGGAGACAAAGGCCCCAAATCCTCAGCTTTGCGTATCACCTGTTACCGGGGCCGGGGTCGAAGCGCTTGGCAGAGATGATGCTCGGTGCTGAAGAGGTGGTCGGAGCAGCATTCATCATTAAGGACCCTCACTACCTGGAACATGTCCTCTTCTCATTATCACGGCCACATTCCACCGTGATACAACACTTGGCGGCACGGGAGGTCATTCCTGCCTGTGGCCATCGAACGTGCAGCTCCTCCCGTGGAGGGTCAGACACCTTGAGCCAATAGACTGGTCCTGGACTTATTTTCCATCTGGCATAATTTGCATTTTGTTGTTTGATTGTTGGGGGGTTATGTATTGCTATATTTACACTCTATTCTTGGTTGGTGCGGCTGTAACGAAACCAAATTTCCCACGGGATTAATAAAGTATATCTATCTATCCATCTATTAACATCAGGGAGGAGGTACAGGGGCCTGAAAGCCCAGACTCAACATTTTAAGAGCATCTTCCCCTCTGCCATCATATTTCTGAACTGTTCATGAATATTTCACAACATATGTCAATAATAAACTTGATTCTAAAGTAGCCATTGGATGTGTAAGCTGTCTCAGTGGAAAATAAAATGTTATCATCTTGGATTTCTGAGGTTTTTCATTGAGAGATTTCAGAGTGGGAATGGGATGGAGAATATCTTTCCTACACAGAAGGATGATTCATGTCAATTCCAAGTGCAGCAGTCCCTCCTGCAATTCATCCTCTCTCTCTCTCTCTCTCTCTCTCTCTCTCTCAAACACACACACACACAAACCTCAACATCCCCTTTAATTCTATATGTCATTAACCCCATCAATCTTCCAAGTTCCTGCGAATAAAGTCCTAGTCTTTGCAACCTCTCCTTATACGTAACTCAGGCCCCCAAGACCAAGTAACATCATGATAAATCTTGTACAAAGTTACACAAAATATTAGATAAGCCAAACTTAGCCAATTAATGCTAATGTCACACCCAGATACGTGAGCAGCTCTGGAAGCCGCACTATGTAGCTAAGCTAGGGAGGCCACAGAAAAGGTTTACAAGAATGTTGCCGGAATTGTAAGGCTTGAGTTAGAAGGGGAAAATGGACAGGCTGAGACTACTTTCCTTGGAGTGAAGGAGACTGAGAAGTGACATGATAGAGGTCTACAAAATTATGAGAGGCATAGATAAGGCAGGTAATCAGAGTCCTGTTTCCTGTTGTAGAGGAATGTCTAAAATTAGGTTCAAATCAAGGAGGAGGTGGTTTGCAGGGAATCCGAGGGGAAAGTTTATCCAGAGTACTTGGTATCTGGAATGAGCTGTCAAAGAATGTGGTGGAAGCAGGAACAGTAACAACATTTAAGAGGCACCTGGACAGATACTTAAATAGGCAGGATACTGAGAGGTGTGGAATTAATGCAGGCAAGTGTGATTAGCAGAGATAGGTATGGTGGTCGGCATAGACACAGTGGGTTGAAGAGATTGGTTCTATGCTGTTCCACTCTGTGATTATCTCAAAAGCATTTTAGCATGGAAAGTCCCATCAACACAGATGGAGTGAAGTCCTTCCGGAGGTAGTTTGGCAAGAGGTGGAGCTGAGGTAGCTGTGGGAACCTTGGTCAATTGCCTACCCTCTAAGATGGAGGTGGTGTCCAGAATGGGGACGGATACATTTGATATGTGCTATGTGAAAATGAGAGCAGGGAACTGTCAACAAAGAGGTTGAGTTCTGCAGTGGAGCCAGAAGCAAGGCCAGTACAACAATCAGTGTAAGGGAGAATGAGCTACGGGTGGTGGAGGGGTCCTGAGAATAAATGAATCAAGGACTTTTGTACATAATCCACAGAGACAGACACAGGACGTGCAATTGCAAGTTCTTGTAGATACACCTTTAACTTGGAGAGAGCAAGTCAGGGTTTATCAATGAGCACAGCCTGGATGGAGAGTGGGTGGTAAAGAGGATGGTCACGCCTCAGTTCAAGGAAGAAGTGGAGGCCCTCAGACATTCTTACTGTGGATAGAGGTATAGGGAGACTTTATGCCCCAGCTGATGATGTCAATTTGAATGAGGGAACTGTCACAGTGACAGAGAATTCATAGGTGTCACAGAGCAACTAGATGGGGTTGGGGGGAGTGGGTGAGAAATTATCTGCAGACAAAAATACAGGCTGATCGATGAGTCATTGCAGAGGCCCAGTTGGTGGACGTTGGGGATGTCGAGAGGGTGCCAGATTGAGGAGTATGAGCTGGGAGGTTGTGAAAGGGAGATCACCAGAGATGAACAAGTAGGTGACTGTCTCAGAGACATGGCCTGATAGTCAGTGGTGGGTTTGTTGCCCAATGTAAGTGATAAGGTGGCAATTGAGGTTTAACTTTCAACCTTTCTGAGAAAGAGGCTAGCTCACCCCCACAGAACCGCATCATCTCAGCATTTCTGAGGACACTGTCAGCGTCAACCCTCAGTGTCAACTTCCCACTATTCCGGATGTTTACAGAGACAGGTGCGTAAAAAGGGCCCAAAGGATCATTGGGGACCCGAGTCACCCCAACCACAAACTGTTCCACCTGCTACCATCCGGGAAACAGTACCACAGCATAAAGGCCAGGACCAGCAGGCTCCTGGACAGCTTCTTCCACCAGGCCATCAGATCGATTAATTCACGCTGACACAACTGTATTTCTATGTTATATTGACTGTCCTGTTGTACATACTATTTATCACAAATTACTATAAATTGCACATTGCACATTTAGATGGAGACATAACGTAAAGTTTTTTTTTACTTCTCATGTATGTGAAGGACAGAAGAAATAAAGTCAATTCAATTCATTGACACCGCGCTGGGTATTCAGAGGACTTAGGCTGGACTGAATGAGGCAGTTGGTAAACCAAAGGACAGTAGGTGTGGCCTAGAGCTTCAGTGGTCACTCTGAGCTTCCAAACTCACCCAACATTGCTCAACATCACCTCAAGGATCAGCACCTTTTCCTCCTTCTGGGACTACCATGGGTAACCAACAGTTTCCCTTCCCTCAACAAATGTTGGATATTGCCCTTTCATTTTATTTTTCTGTTTCTTTTCTCTTCTGTGTCTAACTGCTGGAACACAAAGTAACAGTTACCATGGCAATCTCAGTCACAGACATTCCCCCCACCTCCTGCAGCTTAAAGCCAACCTGTTTTCGCACAGTTCTGATGAAGGGTTACTGAACTGAAACTTTGATCATTTTCCTCTCCACGTGTGCTGCCTAATCTGCTGAGTCGCTCCATAAATTTCTGCCTTTGTAACAAATGCCAGCCTGCTGATGACCCAAAACCAAATGGGAAAGAAAACTCTCGAGAGAACTAACACTGCCAAAGAACATCATCGGCTGTGCTGGCAAGACTATAACATAGTAATTGAGAGGTTTGTCTTGTGGGGAAAACAGCAAAAGATAATATTTTTTAAAAGTTGGAAAACAGTAATGTCCAGATTATCCTTGATGATGAACCTGAGAATGAACCTTCTGATACAGGAGGTACACAATGCCTACTCAATTTGTGTCACCATAGAGGCGTACCGGTTAGTGCGACACTATTACAGCTCGGGGCGTTGGAGTTCAGAGTTCAATCCTGATGCCCTCCGTGAGCAAGTTTGTATTTCCCTTCCTGTGCCCCACAGTCCAAAGACATACTAGTTATAGGTTAATCGGTCATTGTAAATCGTCTTGTGACTAGACTAGGGTTAAATCAGTGGGTTACTGGGCGCAGCTCAAAGTGCCAGTAGGGCCTGTTCCATGGTGTACCTTTATACAAATGTCCCTATCCTTCCTGATACATTGGGTTAACATGAGGATAATTGGAAGGCAGATGATACATTTACAAGCAGCAATTGAACTGGGCTTTTGTGAACACAGATCTGGGATACTGTGACCTTTGGAAGTAAGGATTTTTTTTAAAGCACAGTGCGACTGTGTTCATCCACGATAAGTGGCAGAGCATTCTGCTCCTACCTCATGTTGTGACCATGTGAGTGCATGTGCCAGGTTGTACATATGCATGTGTAATTGTGTGCGTGTGTGTGTGATACAGAGACAGAGAGACATACATGACTATCACGGACCCACGACATTCAGCAAGTATGAGGCATTTTCAAACGGCATGTGATGTGGTGCCACATAAACACTCACTACAGGAGATAAGGGCACTGAGGTTGAAGATAACATACTATGAAATGAAGATTGGTTAACAGAGAGGAAACAACAGGTCATTTTCAAGCTGGGAAGGTACAATCAGAGTCAGCACCATTCACAGTCTATTTCAATGACTGGATGAAGGGACTGAACACAATGTAAAACGTTTACTGATGGAACCAAAATAAAAGGGAAACGAAGTTATGAGAATAAGAACCAGACAAGCAGTGCGTAGGCCCAACACACCTCTAAGAGATTTGCTCTCAGTCTCCTGTTGCCCATAACTCAGTCCCCTGAGACCCAGCAATGTCCTCAAATCTCCTCTGCACTTAGTCCCACAGCAAGGGGACCAAAACAGAACACAATATTCTAAATGTGGTCTCACCTACATCTTGCAACATAACATCCTATACTCTATACTCAGTACTCTAACTGATGAAGCCCATCGCACCACAAGCCTTCTTCACAACCATGTCTAAGTGCGATGCCACCTTTAGGAGACCACGTATCTGTACTCTGAAGTCTCTTTATTCTCCAACACTCCTCAAGCCTCACTGTTCACTGTGAAGGTCCACCTTCATTTATGTTCCCAAAGTGCAACACCTTGTTCTTCTCCTAATTAAACTCCGTTTGCTACTCTTCAGCTGACCTAGCCATCCTGTCACAACCGCGGATACTGGTTGCTCGCGCAGGTGGACGGCTGAAAGGAGGTGGCAATCACGTGCATGAAAATGCACACATTCCAGCCAATTAGAGTTTTGTTGGAATTGTATGTAACTCTCTTCACTTTGCCTCTGTCTTGTCAAGTCCTGATCGAAGCACAGCAACGATGTTCCCTACTTACCTCAGTCCACATTCCAGGAAAGAGGATTAATGATTTACTTAGACAATGTTAAAGGAGAGATATTAATTTAGCTCTAGGTTACTACTTTCGAACAGTAGTGACGGTATTAGTTTTTAATTACTTTGAGAGTTTTTAGTTAACGGCCCTGTTAGCCTACAGTTTATTATTTTCCTTTGTTCAGTACAGTTCTTATTACAGCTCAGTGAACTGTTCATTCCATGTCTGGATCTCTCTCTCTCTGCACTTGGGTCAATCGTTAAACTCCTGTCAGCAAGACTCGACCATCAAAATGGACCCAGCAGAGAGAGAACAGCTGAAATCGGCCCTGAACTTCACTGGCCAGGTGGGGCAGAAGTTAGAGTCAGTGGAGGCAGGGTGGGTAGAAATGGCTCCTGCAGTGCAACTACTACTCTCAGGGTTGCAGGCTGAGTCCAAACTGGAAGAATCGATGTCAGCAGTCACAATGATGCTTCAGCAACTCACAACAGGTGAGTCAGAATCAGGTGTCAGCTATTACTACTCTCACTGCAGTTATTCAGCAGCTCTCTGCCAGGCCAGCCCACTTCCAGCATCGGCACCTCCCCCATCCTCCTCTATTGCAGTCTCAGCCATTCCCTTGGCTGCTTCTGGATCTGAACTGGGCATTCCTCTACCAGGCAATACTCCAGTGGCCCTAGCGGCTGCAGGAAGTCTACTACCCAGTGTAAGCTGACTTTCCAAGCCCAGTCAGGTCAGTTCAGTGATGACACACGCAAACTAGCTTACTTGGCAAATCTCTTAAACGCTCCCCCACTCAGCCTGTTCAATGTCCTGCATCAAACAGTAAGGTTCTCCTACAGCCCAGTCTTTCCAGCAATTTGTAGTCCAGTTCAAGAGTGCTTGACTTTCTATTACAGCGCAGTCAGGAAGCTGCCCACTGACTCTGGACCTGTGCCACGGGAAAGGGACAGTGAGAGACTTCGCAGTAAAGTTCCACACTCTTGCAGTTGAGACAGGGTGGAACAAGAGGTCTCTCATTACTGCTTTCCAGCCAGGGCTGAGCACAGAGGTCTGGCATGAGATCACAGTGCATAATGTACAGGACAGCTTAGATGACTTGATAGATCTGGCCATTCGCATTGACAACCAGGCAGCTGAGAAGCACGGAGAGAGAATGCCCTGGGCCTCCCATTGTCTTTGTGTGTCCCCCCCGCCCCCCAGCACCCAGTACACAGTCCGCAGCCCATTCAGGTGAGGAGGGGCCTGCATCTATCTTAGCAGGAATGAGATTAGCGCAGAAGAACAGGTTGCTGCCTCTACTACAGCTCTCCAAGACACCTCCAAGCATCTTGTCCCAAATGCCCAATAAAAAAAAGGAGACCCGTCAGGAAGAAGGGAAATTCTGATGGGTCAATTCTCCCTGAAAGCATCTTTCCCTAATCGACTTTATGACATTTATTGACTTTGAGACAGCCAGGAACCTTATGGATATCTCTCAGGCTCAAAAAATGGGGAGTTCCCACTGAACAATTGAGAGAGAATATTGATACCATGGATCTGGATGGCCAGCCTCTGGGCACTGGCAAGATCCATCTCTCCATACCACCCAATTTGTGCTAGAGGGCAAAAATGGGAACAGCTCTCCTTCCATCTTGTTGATTCACCTGAACTGCCACTGGTACTTGGCCTTCCCAGGCTCTCTTGACACAACCATGGATCGTTTGGTCCCTAAAGGCACTCCAAGAGTGGGGACCAACATACTCATCTACCTGTCTAAATCCAGTTCAAGCCCTTATCATCATATCCACTCCTGAGCCAACTGCTAGTGTGGACTTGTCTGGTGTTCCAGCTCAACATGTTGTCTTTCTTGAAGTCTTCAGGATGAAGGCCACCTCCCTGCCCCCACATCAACTACACAACTGTGACACTCCCCTCTAACCAGTTCTAGTCCTCCTCAGGGCTGGCTCTTTTCCCTCTCTTGTCTTGAGAGCAGCCATGGAAGAATACACCAAGGAGGTATTGGCCTTAGGAATTATCCATCCATCTATCTCATCAGCAAGCACAGGCTTCTTAATCACAAAGGTGGAGGATGGCATGCTCTACCCCTGCACTGATTATCAGCCCCTCAACAACAAAGGTGAAAATCCACTACCCTCTTCCTCTGCTTGCCTCTGCATTTGAATATCTTCATGAAGCAACCATATTCTCTAAGATAGATCTGTGCAATGCTTATAACCCGGTTCATCCAAGAAGGGAACAAGTGGACAATAGCATTCAACACCCCCACATGTAATTTGGGACATGTTGAATCAATTTGTATTTGTGTATTTGGATGAGTTTCTTATCCACTTCTGCTCTCACCAGGGACACATCCAGAACGTCTGGAAGATTCTCAGATAGCTCCTCAAGAAAAAACCATTACGCCAAGTCAGAGAAATGTGAGTTCCACAAAGAACAGGTGTCTTCCTTGGGCTACATTCCCACCCTTTCCAGTATTCAAATAGATCCAAGTAAAGTTCAGTCAGTCACAGAGTGACCCAAACCATCTACAGCCAAACAGGTGAGGTTCTTCATGGAATTTGCAAACTTTTACTGCTGCTTCACCAGAAATTTCAGTTCCATCTCAGCTCTCATAAATGCACTCACCAAAAAGACCTCAGCAGATTCCAATGGACAAGTGAAGCAGACCAAGCATTCTCAGAGCTAAAGGGATGCTTCATCACTGTCTCAGTGTTGCAATATCTAGACACATCCCGTCCATTCATCGAGGTTGATGCACCTGATCAGCATTGGAACTGTACTCTCCCAGCACTCTTCAGCAGAAAGATGGCTCCACCCGCTCCACCCGTGTTTTCTTTCCCGTCGCTTGATTCCTGCAGAACATAATTATAACGTCAGGAACCAAGATCTTCTGACTGACAAGGAGGCCCTTGAGGCATTGCAACACTGGCTGGAGGTGGCAGTGCAACCCTTTCTGGTATGGACAGATCTCACAAACCTCTCCTACATTCGTAAGGTCAAGAGACTCAACTCCCATCAAGCCCGTTGGACTCTTTTCTTCACCCAGTTTAATTTCACCCGCACTTGTCATCCTGGCAGCAAGAATATCAAGGCCAATGCTCTGTCCCAGTAGTTTTACATCTCTGAGGACAACACCAATCCAGAGCTCATCTTTTGCCACACGTGCACCGCTGCTCTGGTGATTTAGGGAACAGGAACAGATATGAAGGCTTCCCTACAGGCAGATCTAGGCCCAAGTGGGAGACCTCCCAACCAGCTGTTTATTCCTGCCACTATGCACGCCAGAGCATTGGGAGTGGGGTTACTCTCCCTATCTGGTTGGCCACCTGGGGATTCAACAGAATTCATAAAGAAACAATTTTGGTGGCAGTCTATATCCCAAGATGTCCACGACTTCATCTCTGCCTGTCATACTTGCGCGCAGAACAAGACATCACATTAGCATTCTGCTGGTCTGCTCTACCCACTGCCTGTGCCTCACCGTCCCTGGTCGCACGCCTCGGTGGATTTCACCACTGGTGTGCTCCATTAGATGGGAATACTACCATTCTGTGAATTGTGTACCATTCTCTAAAGCAGCCCACCACATTAACCTCCCTAAGTTCCCAGCAGCTCGTGAGACTTCCACCCTTATAAGTCAGCTTCCCTCAGGACATAGTGTTTGATTGAGGACCACAGTTCATGTGTCATTTTGGGAAGGCTTTCTGTTCTCTTTTGGGAGGCACAGCCAGCCTCTCAGTACATTTTCACCCTAATCTAATGGCCAGACTGAGAGAGTGATTCAGGAGCTGAAGACAACCCTACACTGCCTTAACTCTTCCAACTCCACAAACTGGAGCTTCCAACTGATTTGGACAGAGATTTCCCACAATAACCTCCAGTTGTCCTCCACTGACATGTCCTCCTTCGAATGCCAAAAGGGTTTCCAGCCATCAAGAGACTGATGTGGGAGTCCCTGTTGCTGAACAGTTGGTCCTAAACTACAGGCACACATGGAGATGGATTAGGGCTTCTCTGCTGAGTACCAAGAAACAGCCTGCCGGGTATATTGATCAGCTCTGCCAACAAGTGAAGCCTCTCAAGCCAGGGGAGAAAAGTCTGGCTGGCATCTAGAGATCTCACTTTGAAGGTTGAGAGCCACAATGTAGCCCCACGCTATGTGAGACCATTCAGAGTGCAGAAAGCTATCAGCAGAGCTTCCTATAGGCTGTGCCTACCATCATCCATGAATAGTAACCGAGTGTTCCAGGTTTCCCAGTTCAAGACGGTGACTTCCTCCTCCCTTGCTCCAGTCAATCCCCTCTCCCTCCTCCCTGCTTTGATGGATGGGTCCCTCGCCTATTCTGTGCAGCGCATCCTGGTATCTTGATGGGCGTGGGGCAGTATCCAGTACCTAGTTGACTGGGAGGAATATGGCCCAGAGTAACATTCTTGGGTACTGGCTCGATGCATCCTGGATTTCCAGGGGGCGCACATCTCTAGTGCCTCAGGAACTGCGCCTAGGGAGGGGGCGCCTGTCACAACCACAGTCATTGTCATGGAAGCTGGATGCTTTCTCAGGCGGGCAGCTAAAAAAAAAACAGCAATCACACGTGAGGAGGCACACATTCCAGCCAATTAGGGTTTCATTGGATTGGTAGGTATCTCTCTTTCTTTTGCTTCATCTTGTCAAGTATTGATTGAAGCACAGCATTGACAATGCTCACTGTTTCTCCTTGCTCTACATTCAGGGAAAGAAGGTCAGTCATTTAGTTAGGCACTATTAACGGAGCAGTGTTAATTTAGTTTTCGGTTACTGCAGTGATGGCATTAGCTTTTAGGTAGTGGCCCTTTTGACCTAGCATTTATTATTTACATTTGTTCAATACTGTTCTTATTACAACTCAGTCGACTGTTCATTCTGTGTCTGGATCTCTCCCTCTGTATTCGGGCCATCACTGAAGTTCTTTCACATCCTTCAGTCTCCTGGAACTCCACCCATCACTAACAACAAAGGTCAAAGTCTTTAGAGATGTTGGAAGAGTCCACTTTGATGCTGCTCCTATCCTAGCCTTCTACAGCACTTTGGACAAACAAAAGGTTGTAAAGCACTTCACTGGAGCAATAGCAAACCACATGTTAAGCCACATCAGGAAGTATCTAGCTGTTGGCAAAAAAGGTTGATTGTAGAATTAACTTTTTAAATTAAAGTGGAGTTCATGGAGGAAATTCTAAGCCTCAGAACAGTGCCAGATGGAGAATGATACAGGGCCATTAAATTCATTGACAATCAAGGTGGCATCAGATTACAAAGGAGATGACATAGATAAGAGGGAACAAAGCAGAAAGGGATTTGAAAACATGGAGAAGCTAAGATGCTGCTATCTGTAAGTGAAATCTCAGAGGGTAAGGCTCAGAATCGGGAAGCAAGATGGCTTTGGAGTGCTGAAAAAGTGGTATGGGGCTAAGTTATCAAGGTGGAAACTGGTGGTCAATGACAGCACAGAGTCCAAAACTTATCGCAGGGTTACAACATGTGGTTCGTTTTCAGAAAGGGATGGGAGTGATGGGCAGACTGAAGACAATGGCTTCAATCTCACCAACATTTGGCAGGGAGGAATGTTTACTATGTTTAGACAGCGTGAAGTAGCACTAAGAATGTCCGTCACCATCAGTGCCAAAAATCAGTACAGGAATCAGCAGGAGTGTGGTTGGTGCCAAGTGCTGCTGCTGGCCCTGAGCAGATGGCTGACAGGTCAGAGCTGAGGACATTCTGCACCGCTTCACTGTCAACACGTGAGGCTGCTGGGCTTTGAAGAAAACCACTGTGGAAGACGGGTAATATTGAAGGAGTGTTGGACCATCCCAGAGGCTCAGTGCTAGGGTGGGGGCTCCAGTGTCACTGGGGACAACCTTGAGAAGTTGCAGCAACACAGGGGATGTCCTGAGAGCTCTGAGCTTGAATGAGCAATAGAGTTACACAGGAATGTAGAAGGGTCAAAGAATTCCACTGGCCTGAGAGAATACTGTACTATAGGACCACAGTCCTCTGTGAACCAGGACCCCTACTGTGAAGTACACTCGATGCTGTTAATGAAGGACTCTGACTCAGAGTGACTGCCAGCCTACCAGAAGTGCTGTCCTTGGTCACTGTACAGTTGGGCCCCAGTGCACATTTAATTGTCAATCAGTAATGCTACAATCTTAGCATTTACTTCACTCCTCTGCTGGAATTTTACTCTACAACAGTAGAGACCTTTCAGTGTTGGCGATGCCCTAAGGTTTAGAAAGGTGCTTAAAAATATTGATATTTTTAATGTTATTGATCATTCTCTGCCTCTGATTATCTGCGCAACGGGTGAGAGTAGCAGCCTGCGGTGGATCTGACAAGGTGGGGCCACTTGATTCAGGCAACTAATGAACCAGAGTAACTACCTCTAGCCCACTCTGCAGCTGAAGCATCCAGTGTTTATTTCATGCACCAGGGAAACAGGCCCTTCAGCCCACTAAATCCATGCTGACCACCACCACCATGCTGATCATGCTAATCATGCACTGACCTATTCAACTCTCCCCAAGAGAAGGGAACCTGTAACTTGCTGAACATTTCAAAGCAAAGGGTAAACTTCACCGAGTACCTCTTCCCTCACTGAGAGTCCCAGGATCGGACAGAACACCTGACCTTTCCTCTGATTCCCCAATCCCCAATGACCACCACTCCAGCATTCGACAACCAGGGATGGTCACCAATAGCCAGTAAGGTGGTGAAGCTTGCTTGATCTTGTTGTTTAACTTGAAACGTGACCACTCAAGTTCAGGTTGATCTAAAGTGGTGATAAAAACAGATTACTAATTGCACATTTATGACACAGTTTATGACATACTAGAAACTGGGCTGGAACTCATCTCTGGAAAAAGTTATGATCATAACTGACGAGAGAGTTAAGGCAAGTACAAACATCCACAATCAATAAGCATTCTCAGCCAAGATACACGGAACAACCTCTCCCCTTAAAGCCCTTCCTTTCTTCACTACAACCCGAGCACCTTCTCAGTGTGTCTTTTACTCCCAAACACAATAAGGACATGAGAAATCAGACCACTTGGCCCACCGAACCTACCCCACCATTTCGTATGACCATGGCTGATCTACATCAGCCTCGGCCTCTCTTCTGTGCACATTTCCATTAACCCTCTATTTCTGCATCTATCAAATATTTATCTGTCTACACTTTAAATATTTCTAATGATCCAGCCTCTACCAGCCTTGGGGCTGAGAATTGTAGAGGTCCAGCACCCACATTGTCATATCCGTCAGCTCCTCGAGATGTTTCCCCAGGACTGTGCGACCACATGAACCAGTTCCCTCACTCATTTCCACCATATTCGCTGTTCCCTGGTCCTGCACTTCCTTCATTTCTCACAACCCCACCATTTCACCATCCTGTCACTGACCTCCACACAAGCTGAGTCACAACATCCAGGTCTCACCTTTCTGCCATACCCCCACAATTCCCCATATTCCACAAGCCCTCCTGCCAGTCTCAAACAACCCATGACCAGATCCTTTGCCAACTGAGAGATAAACATCAGCCAGGTCATACCGCCTGCTCTTCAGTGGAAACTGTCACACGACCTTACACCCGGTTCATAGAGCTGACAGGTTCAGAACATAGATCAACACAACACAGAACAGGTCACTCGGCCCATTATGTTGTGCCAACATTTTAAACCTATTCCACAATCAACCTTTCCTTCTGTCATCTGTTAAACTTCCCTATTTCATCAGCCTCTACCAACACTGGCAATGTTCTCAGCACTTAGCACTCACTGTATTAAAAAAAAACTATCGTTTAACATCTCCCCTAAATTTTCATCCACTCACCTTAAAAGGACGTCCTCTGGTATTAGCCATTGCTGCCCCAGGAGAAAGGCACTGGTTGCCCACTGTCTATGCCTCTCAATCTTAAACACCTCTACCTTTCATCCTCCTTCACTTCAAAGAGAAAAGCCCAGCTTGCTTAACCTTTCCTTATAAAACACAAACCTCAAGGCAGAACACATCAAAGAGCACAGCTTTCACTCAGAATGCCACAGAGGGCAAAGTGAAGGTTGAACATGAGCCTTCTGGTCTGAGAAATGAGGATATTACCTCCTTGCCTATGGCATCTATAACAGAATTGGTTTTTGATTGCTGGGTAATTCTAAGGCCTGCTACATTTGCAACAAGCAGTCACAATCTTTCTTCCTTGAGTAATCCAAGCACTGCACTGCAAGGAACTGCAGAACAAAATCCTCATAAGAACCAGAGACTCCCGAGGGCTTGAAATGACAGTTTTCATCAGAAACACAAAGAAAGTTTGTCTTACTTCCTTAAGCAGGGGTCCCCAACCTTTTTTGCACCATGGACCAGTTTGATATTGACAATATTCTTGCGAACCGGCCGACCGGTGGGGAGGGGTGGGGGGTGTTAATCACGACTGGAATATAGGTGATAAGTCAACTAAGTTACTTATAAGTGGCTAATACACTTAATTTCGTTTCTAAAAGGGCTTATCTAACGAATTTAATATTAAACATACAGCGCATATTTTCCCCGTATGAACATATAAAATCGTTGCAACACAGCAATATCGCTATATCAGTGGGAGCCCTGGGCTTGTTTCCCTGCAACAAGACTGTCCCATCCAGGGGTGAAGGGAGACAGTGATACTCGAAGGGGGTTCCTTGTATCTAGTCTATTCTGCAATTTAGCTTTCATTGCATTCAGTGCAGAAAAGCCCACTTCGCAGAGATACGATGTTGGAAATGGAAGCAACATTTTCAGTGCTTTCATGGCTATCTCAGGATATTCAGCCCTGACTTTGATGCAGAATGCCGGCAGAGATGTTATGTCAAACATACTTTTCAGCCCACTGTCATTTGCAAGCTTGAGTTGATCTTCTTCCAGCGCTGACATGGATGACGCGTGGGTCACGACCTCACGTGCGTTCAAGTTCCAACAGTGGGCGTGACAGGGAATGAGGAAAGGTGCAGCTGACTCCTATAGTTTCATATCGCCAAATCATATCGTTCCCTTGCGGTCCGGTAGCACATGCTTTGCAGCCCGGTGGCTGGGGACCACTGTCCTTAAACACAGTGGATCCCCTCGAGTTCGAAGGCAGGCCTTAGTGCCAGACTCTGAGCACCTCCCTGCTCTCAGATGTTCAGAGATATTGAAAATGGGAATTATGCTCCTCACCTGCTCCATACACATCAAAGAGCCTGCACCCAAAGATATGGGAAAGATGCATGATAACCATGGCTCCAGTCTGAATGAGGGACATAATTCTGCTTTTCTGGAAAGCAGGGATTTCCCCCACAAACTGGGAGGAAGATAATCTAGAACTCGAGGCTGGGAAAGACAATTGTGTAATTTTTTAAACTTTGATATGCATTTATTATACAGTATGTACAAAACATTTCTATATTGTATCTTGCAAATGAAACTTAAAATATAATTTTTTGTTGTTTAAATTATGGACACTTTGGACTTCACAATTGCATCAAACTAATGCACTAGTAGCATGAAATACCACTCTGGCTACCATGTGTTCTGTGCTGATGATGTGACAATGCAAACCAAGTCTGAGGTTCTTTCTGTCCAGGTTGGCTGTTGCCATGAAAAGTGCAACACAAACTGCTGGGAAGGATGTGATTTGTGACAGCAAATAAAATCGACTGAAAGACAATCCAGCAGTAACTGAAGTACAGGTGGAAGAGACCACTGGCCTTGTGCTCGCACTCACTGTGGCACTGAAACCACCCTGTGCATGCCAAGTCTGACTTAACAACAGTAAACTGAGCTATTTGATCTGACAGCAATTGTAACATACAGTATTTTAACTTGGAATTAGAACAAACTCAGAAACTCTGTTACAAACCCTGAGACTCATTACCTTGTCCATTCTGACCCTGGCAGGCATGATCCACACCTTGTGGCCATGTCTGGAGAATGAAGAATGATCCCCTTGAAGCCTTTAAAATTTGTAGAGAGCTTGAGCCATATGTAAATTGCAGGTCATATTGCAAAGGCAATTAATAAAAGTCAATGGGATCCTGGCCTTTGGAAATGATGCACAAGATCAGGCAGGTTATGCTGAATCTTACAGCACACAGGTGGAGTACTGCATTCTGAGCAGGCTACCCTGGATTCAAATGAGAAGGTAGTCTTCAGGTACAGATGGGCCAGAATGGCTGTTGAGGTTGGGATTTCAATTGCAGGGATAGACTGGAAAAGCTGACATCAACTTTCTTTGTTCTAAGGAAACCAAGAGCAGATTTGATAAAGGGATCAATAATCATCGAAGATTTTCAAGTTCAAGTTTAATAGTCATTCAACCATACATGAACACAGCCAAACGAGACAATACTATCTGGGGCCAAGGCACATAATAGCACACACACGATAGCCCTAAAATACAGTCACACAAAAAGAATATAGTCCAAGCCCCCGAGTCCATGAAAGTTGCAGCAATCTGCAACCGAATACAATACAGCTGGTCTTCCACCGAGCGAACACTAGAGGCAGCACTGACTCCAGCATGGATGCTGTGCCAGACCGCCTCTGGCACCAACTCCGATACCTCTCTCCTGGATGGCTGAAAATCGGCAACACCACGGCTTGAGGCCCAGCCCTCGCTACGACCAAGGCCACGCAGCTCCTCCACCATTGGTCCTGTCAATAAGCCAGTGGTTTGCAGCATTCCACACTACCAATGTCCAACAGGATCTTGCAATCACAAAAAAAAAGCAAATAAGACAATCATTTGCCGTCAAGACAGCACACCGACTCTGACACCTCTCCGTAGCAGGCAGCAACGTGGTTCACACCAAGTCTAGCTCCTTCAGTTTCTCTACCAACAAGCAACTTGTCGATGAGGGAGACCTGCAGAACTTTAAGTTCTTAATGTCTAGCAGGGTCTTGAGATCGTAAAAAAATACATTTAAAGAAGACAATACATCTTTGGTTAGCCCTGCAAAAGCTGATACATCTGAGCACACTGCCAATTTACTGGGATTTTAATAAGGTAATGAGAGGGAAGCTGTTTCCATTAGTAGCTAGTTGAGTACCACCACATATAGATTGAAAGCAGATAAGCGGGGGGTGGGGGGGGAATGTAAGGAAAATATTTTGCACATGGAAAATGACTATCAACTGGAACCTACAGCCCAAGAGGTGATGGAAACAGTGCACTTGAGAGAATCAGATGGGTATCCGGGGGAAAGTGATTTGCAGAACTATGAGAAAATGATGGAGAAATCAGACGGTGAGGAACAGATCTGCAAGAACTTAATGGCCAAAGGGCTTCAGCTTTACGGTAATTCCATAATACTAACTACTTCATGTGACTGAGGTCTCCAGTAAGAAGGCATATCTCCTTACTGGTCAAACCAAACCTACATCGCACCACTTCCTTCCAATCACCAACAGCTGGGGAAAAAACTCAGCAGACAGAATTAAGAGGTCCATTTGATGCATTGGTTGTGATCCACCGAAGTTCCCTAAATTCTGCAAAGATCCCAACAGATTAGAAACCCACTATTTGAAAGGGGAGACAAAAGCAGAAAGCTACAGCTCAGGAGTCACTTTCTGCAAGAACAGCCTGCAGCAGTTTCTCACATCGCACAGCACAGCCAGATGATGGCAATCCAATTTGTTTCCATCCAAGTGAACACTGGAGAGCAGCAGCAACAGGCATAGCCAGCTCCAACCCAGAATGGAATCCAGCAGCCCACAGCCAGCTTTGCCATCATCTTCCTCAGCAGCGTTACAGGTGACCCCAAGGCATGAATGAGAGCCTGGTCTGCATGACAACCAAGGTTACGCACCTCCCTGCTATTGGTCTTGCCAACAAATCATTGAATTGAGCATGCAGTATTCTACATTACCAGTGTCCAACAGGGTCTTACGATCACAACAAAAACGACTCGCGCCATCTGTTGGACTGTGCACCGCCGCCGTGCACCCTACTGACGCACCCTTCCCCGGGTGGTTGAAGCTGGCTGCAACACAATACGAAAAGGTCCACCCCCCCTGCCCCCTACCCCCCACCCCGACACGCAGTACTTGGTGTTTTTAACATCCAATAGTGTATTGCAATCACAAAAAAAAACATAAAAGGACAACCACGCCTTTGGTTGGACCATAAGAGGTCGCTGCGTCCAAGTGCGCTGTCATCTGGATACAAAGATGAATGAGAAAAATTTCTGAGGAGAATGCAGTGTCTCTGCAAAAGGGCATAAAAAGGTTGGGCTTGTGGGCAGAAAACTGGCAGATGTAAAGAAATGTGAGGTTATGGACAGAACATTATTTGAAGTGAGAGTATGTAGAATGCTGCAGTACAAAGAGAATGGGGGTATCTGTGTACGTAGAAACATAGAAAACCTACAGCACAATACAGGCCCTTCGGCCCACAAAGTCGTGCCGAACATGTCCTTACCTACGATATACAATGGCCCATCTTAATGTGGGTGTAAGGGTGACTTGTTACAACAATGCAGACACTGCTGAAATAACATCTGGAGTACCACATAAAGCTCTAGTCAACAACAAGTTCATTAAGTCAACCCCGGGGATCGTGTCTGTGTATTATGAGGAAGGACTGAGTCTTTATTCAATGTATTTAGAAAAACAAGAGTAAGTTTCTTGAAACATGATACCACTTTAGATACCATTGAGGGGGATGACCTACTGGGGGAGCTGCAGCAACCAGATCTCTGGCACTGAGATTCAGAAAAGCAGAGAGGTGAAGCAGACTGAGGTAGTGGTAGAAGATTCCATAGTTAGAGGAACAGAGATGAGATTCTGTGGGTGTGATAGAGACATCCAGATGGTAAGTTGCCACTCAGGTGCCAGGGTTCAGGGATGTCTCAGACTGGATCCATGGCATTCTAAGGGGAGAGGGTGAGCAGCTAGAAGTCTTGATACAGAGAGTCATAGAAAAGTATAGCACAGATCAGGCCCTTCAACCAACCTAGTGCATGTCAAAGCAAATGAACTGTCATCGACCTATACCGGGACCATATCCCTACCACCCATGTACCTATCCAAACTTCTCTTAGAACATTGAAATTGAGCTTACATGCACCACTTGTGCTGGCAGCTCATTCTACACTTGTCAAGGCCCTGAGTGAAGAAGTTTCTCCTCATGTTTTCCTTAACCCTTTTCACCCTTAACCAATGACCTCTGGTTTGTAGTCCCACCCAACTTCTGTGGGAAAAAGCCTGCTTGCATTTACCCAATCCATACCCCTCATAATTTTCTATACCTCTATCAAATTTCCTCTCAATCTTCTACATCTCAAGGAATACATTACTACCCTACTCAACCTTTCCTTATAACTCAGGTCTTCCAGACCTGGCAATATTATTGTAAATTTTCTCTGTATTCTTTCAACCTTATTTACATCTTTCCTGTAGGTAGGTGATCAAAACTTCACACATTACTTCAAATTAGGACTCATCATCTTATACAACTTCAACGTAACAATGGAACCCCCATCTCCTGAACTTAATACTTTGATTTACGAACCCCAATATGCCTAAAGCTATCTACTCGTGACGCCACTTTCAACAAATTATGACCTGAATTCCCAGATCCCTTTGTTGTACCGCACTTCTCAGTGTCTGAACCGTTCATATGTAAGACCTACCCTGGTTGGTCTTACCAAAATGCAACACCTCGCACCAGCTTGCATTAAATTCCATCTGCCATTTTTCAGCCCATTTTTCCTGCTGTTGCAGATCCTACTGCAAGCCACGATAGTGCTCCTCACTGTCCACTGCACCCCCAATCCTGGTGTCATTTGCAAATTTGCTGATCCAGTTAACTACGTTATTAATGATCTGGATGATACAGATGACAAACAACAAAGGACACCACTAGTCACAGGTCTCCACTCAGAGGCAATAATCTACTAATACTCTCAGGCTTCTCCCACAAAGCCAATGTCTGATCCAATTTATTACCTCATCTTGAATGCCAAGCGATTAACCCTTCTTGACCAACCTCCCATGTGGAACCTTTTCAAATGCCTTACTAAGTTCCATGTAGACAACATCCACAGCCATACCATCAACTTTCCCGGTTAATTTCCTCAAAAAACACCTTTAGATTGGTTAGATATGACGTACCACACACAATGCAATGTGGACCATCCTTAATCAGTCCAAGTCTATCCAAATACTTACACAGTATATCCAGTCCCTCAGGATACCTTCCAATAACTTTCCACTACTGATGGCAAGCTCACTGCCCTGTTATTTCCTATTTATTTTTACAGCCTTTCTTGGACAGCAGAACAACATTGGCTATCCTCCAGTCCCCTGGTACCTCACCTGTCGCTACAGATGATTTAAATATCTTGCTTCCCACAGGGTCCAAGGGAATACCTCGTCACCCTAAAGACAGTAAACACCTCCTCCTCTATAATCTGGATAGGGTTCATGAATTTGAGGCTGCTTTGCCTCACTTCTATAGACTCTGTGTCTGTCTCCTGAGTAAATACAGACGCAAGTTAAGATCTCCTCCATCTCTATCGGCTCTACGCAATGAGTACCATTCTGATCTTCCAGAAGACCAATTTTGTCCATTGCAATTCTTTTGCTCTTAACATTTCTGTAGAATCCCTTCGGATTGTCCTCCATTTGTCTGCGAGGGCAACCTCATGCCTTCTTTTAGCCTTCCTGATTTATTTCGTAAGTGTTCTCTTGCATTTCTTATACTCCATAAGCACCCCATTTGTTCCTATCTGCATATACTTGCTATGCACCTCCTTTTTTTCTTAACGACAGCCTCAATATCTCTTGAAACCAAGGTTCCTGCACCTGTTATCTTTACCTTTTATTCTAACAGGTACATATAAGCTTCCTACTCTCAAAATTTTACTTTGAAGGCCTCCGCAGTTACCAAGTACAGTTTTGCCAGAAAATAACCTGTCCCAATACATTATTGCCAGATCCTTTCTGATGTCAAGATTGGCCTTTCTCCTATTTAGAATCTCAGCCCACAGACCAGACCCATCTTTTTTGCATATTTACTTTGAAATTAATGGCATTACAATCACTAGATGCAGAGTGTTCCCCCACACAAACGTGTCACCTGCCTTCTCATTTCTCAAGTCAACTATCGCACACTCTCGCTGGGACTTCTACACACTGATTCAGGAAATTTTCCTGAAAATATTTGCCAAACTCTATTCAGTCTAGTCCTTTTACAGTATGGGAGTCCCAATCAATATGTGGAAAGTTAAAATCACCTACTCTAACAACCTCGTTTCTTTCAACAGTCTGTGATCTCCGCAAATTTGTTGCCTTGGACCATTGCGTGGACTGTAATATAGACCCATTAACGTGGTCACGTCTTTCTTATTTCTCAGTTCTACCCACAATGCCCCACTGGAAGAGTTCTCCACTCGGTCCTGATAGAGCACTGCCATGACATTTTCCCTGACTAGTAATGACACCCATCCTCCTTTAATCCCTCCCGCTCTGTCACGACTAAAACAATGATCCTTGGAATATTGAGCTACCAGTCCTACCCTTCCTGCAACCAAGTCTCACTAATGACTACAGTGTCATAATTCTAGGCATTGATCCATGCCTTGAGCTCATCCACCTTTCTCGTGATACTTGGCAACAATGACATCCGTAGGAAAGGTAAGGAGATCCTGATAGAGATTTTAGAGAGCTAACTAGAAAGCTGAAAAGCAGGACCTCCAAGGAAGTAATCTCTGGATTGCTCCCCATGCCACACACCAGCGAGGATAAGGACAGGATAATTTGGCAGATGAATGCGTGGCTGAGGAACTGGTGCAGAGGACAGGGCTTCAGATTGCTGGATGATCGGTATCTCTTCTAGTAACGGTATGACCTGTACAAGAGGGACAGATTACACCTGAACCTGAGGACCATCAACATCTTTGCAGGAAGGTTTACTGGAGTTGATAAGGAGGGTTTAAACTAATTCGGCAGGGGGCGAAAACTGGAGTGATAGCACTGAGGATGGGGTAGTTGGTTTACAAACACTGGTAGTGTGCAGTGAGACTGCTAGCAAGGAGAAGCTGATGCTAGGCAAAATTGCACTGAACAGGATAAGTTGCAATGTAAAGAAAGGGAAGGCAAAATGAAAAAGGGTGATGAAGAAATTATAGTTGAACAAATGCAGTATATGAAATAACGTGGATGATCTTGTAGCACAGTTACAGATCAGCATGTATGGCATCACTGAATCAAGGATGAGAGAAGATTATAGCTGGGAGCTTATCATCTAAGAATACACAATGTATCAGAAGGATAGGCAGGTAGGCAGAGGGTGGGAAGGCTCTGTTGGTAAAAAAAAAAATAATAAATCAAATCATTCCAAAGGGGTTACATAGGATCAGAAAATGTAGAATTATTGTGGGTAGAGCTAAGAAACTGCAAGGGTAAAAAGACCCTGATGGGATTGTATACAAACCCCCAAACAATAGTAAAGCTGTGGTCTACAAACTACAACAGGAGATAGAAAATGAGTGTCAAAAGGGCAATGGTACGATAGTCATGGGGGATTTCGATACGCAGGTAGATTGGGAAAACCAGGTTGATGCTGGACCTCAAAGGGGGAATTTATAGAATGCCCATGAGTTAGCTTTTCAGAGCAGCTCATGGTTGAGCCTATTAAGAGATCAGCTATTCTAGATTGCATATTGTGCAATGAACCGGAATTGATTAGAGAGCTCAAGGTAAAGGAACCCTTAGGGGTTCAGTGATCATAATGTGACAGAATTCACCCTACAATTTGAGAAGGCGAAGCTAAAGTCAGATGTATCAGTATTACAGTAGAGTAGAGGGAATTGCAGAGGTATGAGAGAGAAGCTAGCCAAAATTCATTGGAAGGGAACACTAGCAGAGATGATGGCAGAGCTGCAAAGGTTTGAATTTCTGGAAGCAATTCGAAAGGTTCAATGGTTCAATTTAATATCGGAGAATGTATACAACATACAACCTGAAAATCTTACTCTTCGTAGTCATCCACGAAACAGAACAAAAAAAACCCCAAAAGAATGAATGACAGAAAATGTCAGAACCCCCAAAGACCCCCTCCCCCGCGCACACAGCAGAAGCATCAACCCTCCCCCTCCTTGCGCCAGCAAAAGCATCAACACCCCCCACCACTACCCACCATGCAAGTATTAGCAAAGCCCCCAGAGACCATGATCCATAGTCTATCAAAATCTACTGTCCATCCCAACACTTCGACATCTCAGAAGGCTCTTTCTGTCATCAGCAAGAGAGAAAAATAGCGCTCCTGCAACAATGAGAGGGGAGACCAATAGCTCAGTTTCAATGTTACAATCGAAAAACCAAAGTAGTATTCTAAAGGCAGGATCACGCAACCGTGGCTGACAAGAGATGTCAAAGCCAATATTTAAGCCAAAGAGAAGGTATATAATAGAATAAGAATTAATGAAAAGTTAGAGGATTGGGAAGCTTTTAAAAACCAACAGAAGGCAACTAAAAAAATCATAAGGAAGGAAAGAACTGGAATACAAAGATAAGCTAGCCAATAATATTAGCGAGGATACAACAAGTTTCTTCAGATATATAAATTGTAAAAGGGAGGTGAGAGTAGATATTGTACCATTGGAAAATAATGCTGGGGAGGTAGTAATGAGGGACAAGAAAACAGCGGACAACTGAATAAGTATTTTGCATCAATCTTCACTGTGGAAGACACAAGCACTTTGCCAGACATTCAAGAGTGTCAGGGGGTAGAATAAGAATCAGAATCAGGTTTAATTATTATTAAGATTATCACCACTATCACTTTCATTAAGATTGAAAGAGTGCAGAGAAAACTTAAAAGGATGTTGCCAGGACTTGACCTGAGGACCTGAGTTATAGGAAAAGGTTGCGCAAGTTAGAAGTTAGAACGCAGGAGAATGAAGGAAGGTTAAATAGAGGTACAGGTTTCCCTCGCCATCCAAAGGCAGAGCGTTTCTATGAAACAGTTCGTAAGCCAAAATGTTGTAAAGTGAAGAAGCAATTACCATTTATTTATATGGGAGTGTCAGCAGACCCAAAAATAACCTACCAAATCATGCCAAATAACACATAAAACCTAAAATAACAGTAACATATAGTAAAAGCAGGAATGAATTGATAAATACACAGCCTATATAAAGTAGAAATACTTCTCTACAATGATTGCCTGCAAAGATCTCCGTAGTGAAAATCTCACGCAAGCACTCTCGGCAGAAAATCTCATGCGAGCGCTGTTGGCATAAACACTCTCTCCAGTAACCTTTAAACTATGAAGCTGCCAAATCACACCAAATAACACGTAAAAATACACAGCCGATATAAAGTAGAAATAATGTATGTACAGTGTAGTATCACTTACCGGAATTGGGAAAACAGCGCTGAGCACACTGATGATGGTGTGTTAGACTAAGTCGTTGCAGGTTGGGATGGTGCAGTGGTCCCCACCCTCCGGGCCGCCGACCTGATCCATTGCCGCGAAGAACGCAGCGGTAGCTGGGAGACACACAGCACATCTTTAATAAAAAAGCCGAACATGCTAATTAATTAGGTGCCGCCCGGCAGGTAAATGTCGGCGCAGATCAGAGGCAATTGCCGATTGCATCGCCTCTGATCTGGGCTGACAATTACGTGCTAGGTGGCACCTAATTAATTAGCATGTTTATTTCGGCTTTTTTCTTAAAGATATGCTGTGTGCCTCCCGGCTACCGCTGCATTCTCCACAAATCGGTACAGTATCTGTCTGGGGCCCAGGTGTTGGGGTGGTGGGACACGGGGGTGTCATCTCATCATCGATCAGGGCAGGCAGCTCATCTTCTCCTATGACTGCCCACCTCGATGTCAAAGGTCGAGGTTCGTCATCTGCTGTGGCTGATGTGGAAGGCTTGCTTGACTGCTGAGCCTCGCGCATTTCTCTATCATACAGTCGTTTGAAAGCACTCAAACCATCCTGCAAATATCTCCTAAACCTACGTACCCTTTCAAAATTAAAGTCGTACTTTATCATTGCAGCGAAAATCTCACGCAGTTGCTTCACTTTTGCTACCACATTCGGTTTCCATTGTTATCCTTTCCTCTTCCAACTGCATCAGCTCTTCATCTATCAGTTCTTAGTCATGGGATGCCAAAACCTCTTCAACATCATCTTCGTCAGCTTCCACAAGCCAATCTCACTTTGTCCTTACTTCGTTCACCACGATCGAAACGCTTAATTATGTCTAGTTTTACGCTAAATCTAACACCCTTACTCTTTCAGGCTTTTCCGACACCTTAGAACTCATCTTGCTAACCAGTGCTCAATGCAACGTGTTTAAGCAATGCCGTTCTGAATCTGGGGACAGCGGCCGCTCGGGGGGGGAAGCTGCCTTTTATTGTGCGCTGATTTTTTCGCGCTCTGATTTTTTATCGCGCGCTGCCTTTCTTCGTAACAGTGAAAACACCTTCTGAAAGCAACAACAGGGTACTAATGTAGGTCTTTCGTAACAGTGAGGTTTTGTAAAGTGAACGTTCGAAAAGCGGGGGACACCTGTATACAAAATTATGATGTCTATAGATTAGGTAAACGTAAATAGCACTTTTTTAAACTAAGGTTGGATAAGACTAGAACTAGAGGTCATGGATTAAGGGTGAAAAGTGAAATGTTTAAGAGGAACATGAGGGGGAACTTCTTCACTCAGAGCATGGAGAAAGTGTGGAATGAGCTGCTAGTGGAAGTGGTAGTTGTGGGTCCAATTTCAACATCCAAGAGAAATTTGGGTAGGTATATGGATGGGAGGGGTATGGAGGCTATGGACCGGGTGTAGTTCAATGGGATTAAGCAGATGGAGAGTCTGTTTCTTTGCTGTAGTGTTCTACAACTACGACTTTACATCTGTTGTTGAAAAGATGCTGGAATATCTAATCAAGGAAGAAAGAGCTAATGTAGCAACCAAAGCAAAATGGTTTTATAAAACACAAAAAAAATTGACAAATGTGCTGGGGTTCTTCAAGGATGCAGCAGGCAGTGTCAAAAGAGCAGAACATAGAGATGGACCAAATTTGGATTTCCAGATAGCGTGCTCCTCTAACAAATGCATAGCATTACAGACAGATGCATAAGTAATGATCTTACAACATTTCAGAAAGCATACCAATGTGGACTCAAGAATAGTCATCACATACAGAAGCTCAGCCTCACCTTCTCACCATAAATCTCCAAACCATTTCTCTACATCTCATTCATCTCACGACAATAACACCCTACTTATCCACCATACTCTAACCCCTCCGGTTATTCCAGACTCCACAACTCGTTCCCCCCTCCTCACAAATTCACTGCACCACAAAATTCCACACACAAAACACCTCAGGGCAACAGATACTGCCCCTCACACAGGAATGTTTAATGGGGCAACAGGAGCTGTACATTGCCTCCTCCATATCCTGGGAGCATTTGAAGGGAGTGTGAAGAATGAGACTCTCTGAATTTCTGTCATAGTGTGGCTCTGGCTGACACACACTGTTAAATTGGCTGGTTTATTCAGTTTACAAAGTTGTTATTTATAACATTTACACCAGTGTTTTCCCAAAGGGATAACTGAACAATTGTTCCAAGAACAGTCACTGATACAATATTAGAAAGTAATTAAATATTTTACATTAAACAATGTTCAGTGTAAAGCATTGATGCAGAAAAACTTTAGTCAAGCCAAGGCTCAGTGTTAAAGAGAGGATCATTAAATTAAAGGAAACACTTGCACCATCTTCAGGCACATAGGTCAGGATTTGCCCTTGCTCACGGCCAGTCCGATCAGTCCCGCCATTCCGGCCAGTCCGACGATTGCACCCCCAACGATTGCCATGCCAAGCAGGCCATCTGTGAAGAACAGTGGGAAGGTCAGGATGGTGAACAACACAGAGGAAGAGCTATTGAATGGAGAGGCACAGAAAGATCAGCGTGATGAGCAGCACTCTGGCCAGTGGCCAGAGGGGAAACTCCTGAGTTCAGTCTTGCAGAAGTTAGAGGGATCTCGTTCTATCCCATTCCTGTAAGCAAGTTAAGAAGCTAGACTACAGAATGCAATGCCTTTCACTACAGGGTTTCTAAACAACAATGTGGGCTACTCACTCCATTGCCACTTTCTAAAATAAAGTTACATAGTAACTTGTTCTTAAGTATTTCATGGTGCTGAATCACCTGGTAACATTTATTTGATTGTACAACTTAAACCTGAGAATTTAAGCCCAACGGTATCACAAAACATCCTAGTTAGGTAAAGTGGTGTTTCTAGAGCAAACTGCATACAATTGCCATTTTCTATGATAAAATGACGTAGGAGCTTAAACTATTATGTATTTCATGGAGCTGAATTGTTTGGTAGCATTTATTTGATTGTGTAACTGAACCCTGAGAAGTTAAGCCCAATGGTATCACAAAACTTCTTCCAAACTGGTTAAATCCTCCCTTTGCTGAGGAACTTGCATAAGATGTTCACTTAGTGTCAGGCTCACATAATGGAGAGATAAAATAATACAACATGAAACAGTCTCTTCACCAAGTCTGCATCAAACACAGGTTTAAACTAATCCAATTTTATCCTCGCCACAGTCCTTTCAACTCCTCCCACATTTTCCCCTCTCCTGCAAACTAGGGGCAATTTACAGCAGCCAGTAAACCCACAATCTGCACATCGTTGGGACGTGGAAGGAAACTGCAGCACCTGGAGAAACACACTTGATCACAGCGAGAACATTCAAACTCCACACAGAAACACTGGAGGTCAGGGCTGAACCAGGATCTCTAACTTGACCAGCTGCATTACTGTCCTGTCCTATGACTGTCCGAGGTTACAGGAGCACTGTTCTTTCAGAAGCACATTAAGAACATGGTTTTGAAATTTATATATGGTACTATATATGGAGGAGGAGAAGATGGCGGCGCAACGGCAGCGCGCACGGCCTCTCCGGTGATAAGTATCTGTTATCTGTCAAATAGGGGACCGTGCACAATCCTGATTTGGTGGAGACAGACGTGAGAGTACAGAGGAACATCTGGAAAACCTCTGAAATGCCCGCTTCGCTGCCACTGCTACTGTGTGATAACTGGAATCTCCGGAGCAGAAATCCTCGGCTTTGCGTGTTTCAGCAGCCGGGGCAAGGTCAAAGGCGCTCGGCAGAGGATGGCGCTCGGGAGGCTGTATCGGAGAGGCTGGTTGGAGGCTCGAAGTTTTCAGACAGATGGACTCAGTGTCGGCTGTGGTCGGGTGCTTTCAATGCATCGGCAAGTTGACGGCGCCTGGAGGTTTATGGCAGGGAGTTTCTCCCTTTTGCTGCCTGCTATCGGGGACTCGGGGACTTTTGAGACTTTATTTATCGTGCCCATGGTTTGTTCTTCATCAAATTATGGTATTGCTTTGAACTGTTGTAACTATATGTTATAACTACGTGGTTCTGTCAGTGTTAGTCTTTGGTTTACCCTGTTTTCTGTGATATCACTCCGTGTCTTAATGTATGTATGCATTTCTAAATGACAATAAAAGAGGACTGAGTGTTCTCATAATCTAATCTAAATCTGAACACGTTGCTGTCAGAGAGCAGAATGTGCAGTGGGTCCACCTATGGGAGATTGCTTTCTATACAATGCAGCATGGTGGGAGAGAGATGATAAAGTCATAAATGTACAATTTTAAAAAGGTGGGAAGAAGGCCTGAGGACATTTATTAGACAAGATTTGTTCACATTCAACATCAGATTCAGCAACCTTCAGACAAACTATACTCAAGGAATAAAGCAAGTACAACATGGCGAATATGATGCAGTACATTATTGAGATACAGAGGTGTATTGGTTAGTACAACACTGTACAGTACCAGCAACTTGGGTTCAATTCCTGCCACTGTCTGTAAAGGGTTTGTACATTCTCCACGTGACCGTGTGGTTTTCCTCCAGGTGCTCCAGTTTCCTCCCAAAGATGTACTGGTTGGTGGACTAACTGGTCATTGTAAATTGTCCTGTGACTAGGCTAGGGTTAAAATCAGGGGTTGCCAGTCAGCACAGCTGTATCTTAACGAATACATAAATACAGAATAGACAAGAACTAGAGCGGAAGGAAACGGAAGTGTGCAGAAAAGAAATAGGTTTGGTGATCAGGATAAGATCATAACAAAAGGCAAGATGGTAGTGGAGACACAAGAGATTGCAGATGGTAGTAGAGATGTGAAACTAGAATTAGCAAAGGATCACAGGTCAACTGGGCACCGACTTTACCACTGGATATATACTTAAAAATGGCAGGAAGTATTAATGCTTAAAATAGAGCATTCAGCAAAAACCAGGATGAATTAACAGGGTATTATAACTTCTTATGTAGTTAGGAATAAACAGATCAGCTCATGCCTAAGAGGCTGTAAGTTAGAGAGTGTACACAATACACACCAGGTGGAACCAGATGTCCAAAAAAACTGTAACACCGGTCAGATCAAGAGTCAAGCAGCAGCTGGATTTATCACCAGCACTATGGTGTGACCTCCAAGAGGACCACAATCCTTGTCATGGTTTGAAAGCTTGCGTGCTTTAATGACCCAGACAGTTATGTTGGCTGGAGTCAGGGCTTTATCCTTTGGCTCTTGGTAGGGTCACCCATGCCAAACTGGTCTACAGGTAGAGGTCAGTCTAAGAGTGGTCCACCAGTTCTCCGGGTTCGGGGGTTCAGCTCAGGACTAGCAACCCTGACTGGTAAAACTAAACTGTTATGGAGACAGCAATGAAGAATCCTTCTACATCTGAGTGTGATGGCATTCCTGAGCCTCCACCCGGGACTTGCATGACTGACAGCAGTGAAAACTGAGCTACTGACATGATGAACACTGCCAGAGATGGAGGACCTTCATTGCTGCCCTAAAGGCCGTGGTATAACAGGCAGGAGAGACTATGGTGTGAACTTCTGTCATGTATCGATTAGACTATGATGAGTTCAGAGTAATGCTCAAAAGAGAAAACCATTCAACAGTTACTAAGCTTCTAGCTTGGGCAAGGCCTTTCATTTGATGAGACAGACTGTGGATACACAGAGCATTAGGTGAAACAAAAACAGGTTCAAGAGGCTAAACAGGTTTCTGCTCAATGGGTGCACATACATCAATAGAGCCTTTATAACCCTCGACTTCATTATCAATCAAAAATAAGGTTCAACACTGGAACTATGTAAAGAACAAGTCTGCCCTCAGCTGGAGGATTGTGTGCAATGCTTAAAATACTGAACAGAGTTATAGTAAAGGGTCCTTCCTGGCACATACTCATTAGCTCTCCCTGTATGCAGATGGAATAGAAAAACAGATTATTCTGGCCAAAATGACCAGCAGCAATTTGACTGAGCTGTTTCAAGGGTTTGAACACTGCAAAGAATGAGAAATTTTCTAGTGCACATGTTTGTACAAAGTTTACAGCCTCAGGATATCCAAAAGCACTCTGAAGTGCAAGTGACTAACAGTTTTAAGTACCAGCAAGCTCTCAAGAGCAGCAAACATTGTTGGGATCAAATAATCAGCTGAATCTTCTGCCCTATAACCACCCCACTATTTGATCACATTTCCCAGTCAGTACTGGTGAGGTTCAAGCAGCACCTATCTACTTGCACCACAATCTCATATGACAATTCCAACAGGCAGGAATACATGAAGCTGCAGAGTACAAGACACTGCCCAAAAAATCACAGGCACATCCCTCCCCACCATCAGGAGGAACCTCAAGGAGGCAACATCTAACAAAGGTCCACACCTTCTGGGCCAGGCAGGAGGTACAGAAGTCTGAAGTCTCACGTCACCAGCTTCAAGATCAGCTACTTCTCTTCAACCATTCAGTTCTTAAATCAAACCTGCAAAACCCTGATAACTAATTTAATATAGCTACATTATGTACAACAATGGACATTTTGTCCTAATTCCATTCTTTTTTGTAACAATTGTTTATAATTACTGGGAGACGGCAGGAGAATGGGATAATGAATCAGCCATAATGGAATGGCAGAGCAGATGCTATTGGCTAAATGGCCTAATTCAGCTCTAATGTCTAATTCATGCTTATTTATGTCTTTCTTGTGAATGTTACTTATGTGATACTACATGCCTGTAATACTACTGTAAGTTTTCATTGCACTTGTACATATGACAATAAACTCAACTTTGATTCTGAAGTTTTGGTCACGATCTCTGAAATACTCTCTCACCAACACTTGCCCAGCTATATTTCCAAAATTTAGGTCCAGTACCACCCCTTCTCTAGGATCATCTACATATTGGATGTATGATAAAAACTTCAAGCCTTAAAACATTTCAAAACTTAGTATTCAGGACACTGAAGTCCCCACTACCTGAACCAAAGACCATAGAACATAGGCAGAATTAGGCCACTCAACCCACCAAGTGCTCCACCACCCCATCATGGATGATTTATTGTCCCTCTCATGGCACTCTCCTGCCTTCTCCCCATAACCTTTAGCACCCTCAATAATCAAGAACCTACCAGCCTCCACTTTAAACCTACTCAATGACTTGGCCTCCACGCCTGCCCATGGCAATGAATTCCAGACACACCACGCTTTGGCTAAAGAAATTCATTCTCATCTATATGCTAAATGGACGTCCCTCTATTCTGAGACTGTGTTCTCCCATCCTAGACTCACCCACTATAGGAAACATCCTCTCCGCATCCACTATCTAGACCTTTCAATATTCAAAGCAACACTAACAAAAAGTCAGCAGGTCAGGCAGCTTCTGTGGAAATAAAGTCGACATTTCAGGCCGAGACCTTCTTCAGGATGGAAACAGAATGGGGAAGACGCCAGAATAAAAAGGTAGGGGGCGGGGAAGGAGGCTAGCTAGTATGTGATAGGTGAAGCCAAGTGGGTGGGAAAGGTAAAGAGCTGGAGAAGAAGGAATCTGATAGGACAGGAGAGTGGACCATAGGAGAAAGGGAAAGAGAGGGATCCAGGTGGAAGTGATTGGCAGGTGAGAAGAGGTAAGAGGCCACAGTGGAGAAAAGAGGAAGAGGGGAGGGGGGGATATTCACCAGAAGGAGAAACCAACATTCATGCCATCAGGTTGGAGGCTACTTGGGGAATACAAGGTGCTGCTCCTCCACCCTGAGGGTGGCCTCATCTTGGCACAAAAGGAAGCCATGGATCAACAAGTCAGAATAGAAATGGGAATTAAAATGTTTGGCCACTGGGAATTTCTGTTATTGGTGGATGGAGCAAAGGTGCTCAATGAAGCACCTTTACGATGGGTCTCACCAATGTTCAGGAGGCCGCATCGGGAGCACTGAACACAACAGATCTGCAAGTGAAGTGTTGCCTCTGGGCCCCAAATGGAGGGGAGAGAGGAAGTGAATGGGCAGGAGTAACACTTGGGCCGCTTGCAGGGAAAAGTGCCGAGAGGGAGGGACGAACGGACAAGGGATACAAGGGAGTCACGGAGGGAGAGATCCCTGCAGAAACTGGGGGGGGGGGGGGGGGGGGGTAAAGATGTGTTTAGTGATAGGATCCTCCGGAGAGGATGATGTGTTGGATGCGGAGGCTCATGGGGTTGTAGGTAAGGACAAGAGGAACTCCATAACTGTTAAGTCGGAGGGAAGATCGGGTGAGTGCAAATATTTGGGAAATAGAGGAGATGTAGGTGAGGGCAGCGTCCACAATGGAGGAAGGGAAACCCCATTCTTTGAAGGAGGGGGACATCACTGATTTTTCAGAAAGGAAGGTTGCATCCCAGGAACAGATGCAGCGGAGGTAAAGGAACTGAAAAAAGGGAATAGCATTTTTACAGGAGACAGAGAGGGAAGAGGTATAGTCAAGATAATCATGGGAATTGGTAGGTTTATAAAATAAGTCAGTTGACAGTTTGTCTCCAGAGATGGAGACAGATAGAGAAAGGGAAGGGAGGTGTCAGAAATGGACCAGGTGAATTTAAGGGCAGGGTGGAAGTTGGAGACAAAGTTGATGAAATGACAAGCTAATCCTGGGTCCATGAAGCAGCACCAATGCACTCTTCTATATAGCAGAGGAAGAATTGAGGAATATTACCAGGGAAGGTTTCGAGCACGGACTGTCCTATGTAACCAACAACAAAAAAAAATCAGGCCTAGCCAGGACCCATGGCTACTTCTCAAGTCTAGAGATAGTGGGACAAGCCAAAGGAAAAATTGTTGAGGGTGAGGACCAGTTCAGCCAGATGGAAGAGGGTGTTGGTAGAAGGTAATTGGTTGGTTCTTTTGTTAAGATAGAAGCATAAAGGGACTGAACATCCATGACAAAAATGAGGCAGTCAACATCAGGGAATTGTAAGTTACTGAGGAGATCTAGAGCATGAGAAGTGTCGCAGATGTAGGTGGGAAGAGACTGAATCAAGGGGGATAGAATGGAATCAAGGTACAAGGACTCGAGTTAAATGGGACAGGAGCCGGCAGAGACAACAGGCCTACTCGGACAGTTGGGTTTATGGATCTTGGGTAGGAGGTAGAAGCGGGCAGTGCAGGATAAGGGAACTATGAATTTGGTGGTAGTGAATGGGAGTTCTCCGGAGTGGATGAGATCAGTGATGGTGTCAGAGACAGTTTTCTGATGGTCCGGAGTGAGGCCCTCTTCAAAAGTAGATGTGAGGAGGTGTCTGACAGTTGCTGCCCGGCCTCAGCAAGGTAGAGGTTGGTGTGCCACACTGACCTCTATTCAATAGGTTTCAATGAGATTTCCCCCACCCCCATTCTTCTAAACTCCAATGAGTACAGGCCCAGAGCCATCAAATGCTCCTCGTACATTAAACCTTTCATTCCCAGAAACATTCTCAGGAACCTCCTCTGATATACTTCCAACTTCAACATGTAACTCTTTCAACATTCGATAGGTTACAATGAGATCTTCCCTCATTCTTCTAAATTCCCAGTGAGTACAGGCCCTGAGCCATCAAACCTGTTCAATCCTGGAATCATTTTCATGGACTTCCTTTGAACCCTCTTCAATGTCAACACATCTTTTCTTAGATAAGGGGCCACAATACTCCAAGTGTGGTCTGATCAATGTCGTATAAAGCCTCAGCATCACATCCTAGTTCTTATATTCAAGTTCCCTTGAAATGAATGCTAACATTGCATTTACCTTCCTCACCACAGACTTCCTTACTATTGCCTCAACCTGCAAATTAACCTTTAGGGAATTCTGCACAAGGACTTCCTAGTCCCTTTGCACCTCTGATTTTTGAATTTTCTCCCTGTATAGAAAATATTCCTTCTACCAAAGTGCATGACCGTACACTTCCCTACACTATATTCTATCTGCCAATTCTTTGCCCATTCTTTCAATCTGTCCAAGTCCTTCTGCAGACTCCCTGCTTCAACGCTACTTCCCCTTCCACATATCTTCAAATTGTCTGTAAATTTGGCTAGAAAGCCATCAACTTTGTCATTCACATATAACTTGAAAAGAAGCAGGCTTAATACCAGCCTCTGCAGAACATCACTAGTAACTGTCAGCCTACTAGAAAAGGCCCCCCATTATTCCCGTTCTTTTACTACTGTCAGTCAGCCTATTTTCTATCCATACCAGTATCTTTCCTGTAATACCATGGGCTCTCATCTTGTTAAGCAGCCTCACGTATGGCATCTTTTCAAAGGCCTTCTGAAAATACAAGTGAACATCCACTGACTCTCCTTTGTCTATCCTGCCTGTTAGTTCCTCAAAGAATTCTAACAGATTCCTTAAGGAAACCGTGCTGACCTTGGTCTACTTAATCATGCGCCTTCAAGTACCCTGCAACCTCACCCTTAATAATGGAGTCCAACATTGTACCAACCACTTAAGTCAGGCTAAATGGCTTATAATTTCCTTTCCTCTGCCCTGTCCCTTTTTGAAGAGTAGGGTGACATTTGCGATGCCCTTTTCTCACTGTTACCATCAGGTAGGAGATATAGAAGCTGAAGGCACACACTCAGCGATTCAGGAACAGCTTCTTCCCCTCTGCCATCCGATTCCTCAAATGAACATTGAACCCGTGAACACTACCTCACATTTTCAGTATATATTATTTCTGGGTTTTTGCACAATTTTTAATCTATTCAGTATACACATACTGTAATTGATATACTTATTTTTTTCTTCTTCTATATTATGTATTGCATTGAACTGCTGCTGCTAAGTTAACAAATTTCACAACACATGCCGGTGATTCTTTTTTTCCAGTCTTCCAGAAGCATGCTGGAATCTATTAATTCTTGAAAGATCATTACTAATGCCACCACAATCTCTTCAGCTACCTCTTTGAGAATCCTGGGGTGTAGCCATCCGGTCCGAAGTTCAAAAAATTTCTAAGTGAATTTATTATCAAAGTACATATATGTCACGATATACAACCCTGAGAATTATTACTTCTGCCCCGACACACTCAAACTTCTAGCATATTGCTAGTGTCTTCCACAGTGAAGACTGACAAAAATTCTTATTAAATTCATCTGCCATTTCCTTATCCCACATTACTTCCTCTGCAGCTTCATTTTCCAGTGGTCTAATAACCATTTTTGCCTCTCTTTTACCCTTTATATATCTGAAAAAAGCTTTTGTTATTCTTTGATATTTTTAGCTAACTTACCTTCAGGAGAGCTATTCTTATGGATTTTTTTTTTAAGTTGCCTTCTGTTGGTTTTTGAAAGCTTCCCAAACCCACTATTTTTGGCTACATTATGTGCCCTCCCCTTTGCTTTTGTCATCCTTTAGAGGATGAGAGCATCCTCCATTCTTCACCTTTGGGGATGCATCTATCCAGTGCCTTCTGACTTGTCCCAGTAAGGCCAGCTGTTGCTGTTCTTCCATCATCTTGGGTAGTGTCCCCTTCCCATCAACTTTGGCCAGCTCCTCTCTCATGCAGAGCAAGGGTTCTACATCTTCCAATCTATGTCACCTATTTCTAAGGATTTGATTTAATTCTTTTACCAACAGAGCCACCTCAATTCCTCTGCCTTCCTTTCGATACATGGTATCAATGCACATTAAGCTCCCCAACTATGATCTTTTCAACCACGACTCAGTGATACCCACCAATCCCTACTCTGCTACAAGATCATCTACCTTATTCAGTATACTGTGTGCATTCAAATGCAACACCTTAAGACCTAAATCTATCACCCCATATTACACTGTGACTCATCCTACTGACAGTAATTTTGCCCCATCATCTGCCTGTTCTTCCTCACTACACACTGCATCAATTTATATACCGACAGCTCCATCCTTAAGCCTATCACTACGATTACCATCCCCCTGCCAAATTAGTTTAAATCCCCTCCAACAGCCCCAGCAAACCTACTTGCAAGGATATTGGTCCCCCTCTAGTTCAGGTGTAAGCAATCCTTTTTGTACAGGTCATACCTTCCCCAGAAGAGATCCCAATGATCTAGAAATTTGAAACCTGGCTCCCTGCACCACTTCTTCAGCCACTCATTCATCTGTACCATCATCCTATTCCTGCCCTGACTAGCACATGGTACTGGGAGTAATCCAGAGACTACTACCCTGGAGGCCCTCTTCTTCAGTCTCCTGACTAACTCATACTTATTGTGCATGACCTCTTCCCCCTTTCTACCCATGTCATTGGTGCCAATGTGCACCACGACCTCTGGCTGCTCACTCTCCCTCTTCAGAATCTTCTACAGCTGCTGAAACATCCTGGACCCTAGCAGCACAGCATCTTGGCTTCTTTCGTGGCCACAGAATCTGTTGTCCATCCACTGAACTATCAAGTCTCCTGTCACTATCAGTTTGCCTGACTTTATCCTTCCCTGCTGAGCCTCAGAGTCACCAGATTTCCACTGGCCTGGCCTGCCTGCTCCTGTGCCCTGATAAGTCATTTTCAACTCCCCACACCCCCCCCCCCACTAGCAGTATACTTATTGCTGAGGGGCATGGCCTCCAGGGAACCCTGCACAAGCTGCTTACTCCCCTTACTTCTCATGGTGGTCACCCATCTACTATCTGTGTGTGTGACCACCTCAGTAAAAGTCTTTCAGCTTCCCAGCTGGTCCTGAGTGCATCCAGCTCCAGCTCCGGTTCCTTGACCTTGTCAGTCAGGAGCTGAAGTTGGGTGCACTTTCTGCAGCTATAGTCATCAAGGAGATGGTTATGCACCCCGAAATCCCACATTTCACAGAAGGAGCATTCTACTTCCTGAACTACCATCCTGCCTACACCTGTTATACCTTTAACTTCTCAAACTTAAGTTCAAGCCCGCAACCATTCTTGTCGAAGGCAGTTGAGCTAAAGCTTGACCACTCTAAACACTGCCCACTCCAACTCCTGCACTCCAACAATGGTTTAAACCTCGCCCCTTTTTATTGGCCCTTGCTAAGTTACTTTTAACCCAAGCAACACTGGCTCTGCAAACAAGCCCTGACAGGTCCCACTCACTTCTGAAAACCGGTGCGCAAAGTCCACAAGGAACTGAAGCCAACTCGCTCAGTGATCTCTGGCTCCGTAGACAAGTCCCAACAGGCCACGGTCACTTTTTAAATCTGGTGCATAAAGTCAAAAAGGAACTACTTCCAACTCACTCCTTGACCTCGCACTCTGCAGACAAGTCCTGATAGGCTCTTTTCCTCTTACACCTATGATCTGTCTATATATCTTCTCCAGGTTGTTAGACCAACAAAGTGACTGTCCTCCTTTCTGATCCACCTATGTAGCCTCACTTGAAAACCTTTCTATGAGATCTGTCCATTACTACAGGATTGGACTCCAAAGACACCTTTTTTAAGATCCCTCCCTACTCCCATTATACCTGATGATTCTCTTTCCTGGAATCTTGAATTACTAACTCCAAGCATCTTTCAAAAACAACACCACCCACAAAATACTGGAGTTCAGCAGAAATGTCACCTGTCCACCGCCCTTCATAGATGCCGCCTAACCTGCTGAGTTCCTCCTACGTTGTGTGTTGCTTCTTTCAAGCACACCTCTACGACAACAAAACACAAGGCAATGTTAACAGGATACAGCCAGAAACCTGAAATCCAGGAGCTCAGAGGTTGAAGTTTTTGAACACACTGTTGATGAAGGTTAAGGGTGTTGGGAAAGTAAGAAATGATTCTCTGATTCTGGGTAATAGCTGGTTAAAATTAGGTTCCAGCTTGTGTATGCTCTGTTCTGTGAAAAGTTGGAGAGACTGTCCTTGACTGAAAAAAAAACCGCCTTCAGTGTTTTTTTTAAACAACTCACAGCTGTCCCTTTGAGAACGATCTGTGGGCTGTATTCACACATGTTGCATACATCATGTCTTATGAGTTCACATATTGATCTATGGTCCCACCTTGTGTCTATTCAAGTTTCACTGATAAGGCAAGAATTTGTCTGTATTTAAAACCCATGATTTAGTGTACTCTCTTATCTAATTAAGTTCGCTATGACTTGGCAGGAATACCCTGGTATCTAAGTGTTCTTTGTCTGTTAGTCCTATAAACTGTAGCATTCCTGCTTGTTAAATCAGAAGCTCCTTTGAGCCGCCAGAGAGACAGGTAGAAACTCTGTCTCTTTGATGTCTGGCTTGAAGTTTTCTCGCCGGCTGAGCACGGACAATAAAATAGTGAAAAGGTTAAAGTAAAGACTTGTGTGTGGTATGATAATTTGGTCTGGCAAAATTTAAGTTTACACTGTGACTACTGTCTTTGTCAACTGTTGCTTCTTTAATTTAATAAGTTGATTGTAGTTTTAACCAATACATCAGTACCCAGTGTCCTGAACTGTAGCTTCCCTTATACCACTGTTAACAAAGCCCTAAGTGGAATCTCATCCACTTGGTCCGCCCCTTGTCTCTTCCCTGGAACAGAAGGATAGAATTTTCCCCAGTCCTCGCCACCGTCCACACGAGAAAGATCATTGCTTTGTCTCTGTTTGCCCTTTTTAACTGCTCCCATTCATTCAGTAACCAGAGAACTGCTTAACCCACAGTCACCCTGGTTTCACCTGATCTTTACAACGCCCCACTCCCTGCAGCTCTGAGTTTTCGCTGGACAACTGTCACATGCCTGGTGAACCTCCTTTAGGTCAACTCCAGTATTAAGGCACAACCTACCCCAGCAGCTAGGACATTTTCAAAAGGAGGCGAATCCCAAGAAGTTGACAATAGACAATAGGTACGGGAGTAGGCCATTCAGCCCTTTGAGCCAGCACCATCACTCACTGTGATCATGGCTGATCAGCCACAATCAGTACCCTTTTCCTGCCTTCTTCCCATATCCCTTCACACCGCTATCTTTAAGAGCTCTATCTAACTCTTTCTTGAAAGAATCCAGAGAATTGGCCTCCACTGCCTTGCATTCCACAGAACTACAACCCTCTGTGTGAAAAAGTTTTTCCTCAACTCCGTTCTAAATGGTCTACTCCTTACGCTTAAACTGTGGCCTCTGGTTCTGGACTCCCCCAACATCGGGAACATGTTTCCTGCCTCTAACGCGTCCTTTCCCTTAATAATCTTATATGTTTCAATCAGATCCCCTCTCATCCTTCTAAATTCCAGTGTATACAACCCCAGTCGCTCCACATATGACATTCCCGCCATCCCTGGAATTAACCTCGTGAACCTACGCTGCACTTCCTCAATAGCTAGAATGTCCTTCCTCAAATTTGGAGACCAAAACTGTACACAATATTCCAGGTGTGGTCTCACCAGGGCCCTGTACAATTGCAGAAGGACCTCTTTGCTCCTATACTCAATTCCCCTTGTTATGAAGGCCAGCATGCCATTAGCTTTCTTCACTGCCTGCTGTACCTGTGTGCTTACTTTCAGTGACTGATGAACAAGGACAACTGGATCTCGTTGTACTTCCCCTTTTCCTAACTTGACACCATTCTGCCTTCCTGTTCTTGCCACCAAAGTGGATAACCTCACATTTATCCACATTAAACTGCATCTGCCCACTCACCCAACCTGTCCAAGTCACCCTGCATTCTCATAACATCCTCCTCACATTTCACACTGCCACCCAGCTTTGTGTCATCTGCAAATTTGCTAATGTTACTTTTAATCCCTTCATCTAAATCATTAATGTATATTGTAAATAGCTGCGGTCCCAGCACCAAGCCTTGCGGTACCCCACTAGTCACTGCCTGCCATTCTGAAAACGGACCCATTAATCTCTACTCTTTGTTTCCTGTCTGCCAACCAATTTTTTTTATCCATGTCAGTACCCTACCCCCAATACCATTTGCCCACTAATCTCCTATGTGGGACCTTATCAAAGGCTTTCTGAAAGTCCAGGTACACCACATCCACTGGCTTTCCCATGTCCATTTTCATAGTTACATTCTCAAAAAATTCCAGAAGATTAGTCAAGCATGATTTCCCCTTTGTAAATCCATGCTGACTCGGACCAATCCTGCCACTGCTATCCAAATATGCCGCTATTACATCTTTTATAATTGATTCCAGCATCTTCCCCACCACTGATATCAGACTAACTGGTCTATAATTGCCTGTTTTCTCTCTCCCTCCTTTCTTAAAAAGTGGGATAACATTAGCAACCCTCCAATCTGCAGGAACTGATCCTGAATCTATAGAACATTGGAAAATGATTACCAATGTGTCCATGATTTCTCGAGCCACCTCCTTAAGTACCCTGGGATGCAGACCATCAGGCCCTGGGGATTTATCAACCTTCAGTCCCATCAGTTTACACAACACCATTTCCTGCCTGATGCGAATTTCCTTCAGTTCCTCTGTTACCCTAGGTCCTCTGGCCACTATTACATCTGGGAGATTGTTTGTGTCTTCCCTAGTGAAGACAGATCCAAAGTACCTGTTCAGATCCTCTGCCATTTCCTTGTTCCCCATAATAATTTCACCCGTTTCTGTCTTCAAGGGCCCAACTTGGTCTTAACTAATTTTTCCCTCTTTACATACCTAAAGACATCCATCATTAAGGACCTTCACCACCCAGGACACGCCCTCTTCTCATTCCTGCCATCAGGGAGGAGATACAGGAATCTGAAGCCCCACGCTCAATGTTTTAGGAACAGCTTTCTCCTCTCTGCCACCAGATTTTCGAACAGTCCATGAATACTACCTCACTATCTATCTTTTGCACTATTCATTAATTTTTATTGTAACATGATGATTTTTTTTTACATCTTGTACTACACGGCTGCTGTAAAACAAATTTTGTAATCTATGTCAGGAATAATAAACCTCATTCAGAATGGTGTGCAGTTCTCGAGATCTGGTTATGAGGGAAATACAATGGGATTAGTTGAAAGGGCTGGGTGATGGCAAGAACACTATGGCTAATGGGCCAGTTCCCATGCTGAAAGAGTTTGTGAGAAGGCTCAGCAAGGAACTAGATAATAAACAGAGAGAAAGTTACAGGAATACAAGGTCGCAACAACAAAGTGCATTGCTCTTCAAAAGAGCTACTGCAGGGCTGATGAGGCCAACTTCCTATGGTGTCCTGTAAGAACTTATTCTTGAAATTGACAATCACGTGAGGTGTGCCAGTCCTTGTAGGTCATAGTCCATTTGAAATAGAAGGAAATACAATGTGTAGTGCAGAACCCAGGCAGATTCTAAAGATATATCGATCTCATTTCTATGCATACCTTCAGTGTCACAACACTGCAGTTGTACTGGGCAGATGACCACAGTATAGTCCAAGAGATGGGTTTCAAAGGAGAGTAGAGTACAAAGTTAGAAAATAAGAGTACAAAATCAGAGACTGAAGGAAGGATTTCCAGAATTCAGAGCCTCGGTATTTGGAGGCAACGGAGCAATTACACTCAAACAGGATTGGAAGATCAGAAATTGAGAAACCCATATATCTGATTTATGAGGCCATGGTGCAAAATACTGAGATGGACGCAAAAACAAAGAAAATTGAGACAGCTTATATTGTGTGGCAGGCTCCCAGTTTATGGACTGCCTCAGCATTCCACATCTCACCTCTCTGCATCTTTTTGTTGATGAGTTTTTCCAACTCCAGGCACTGCTGGTTGTGTGGCTCATTTTTCAACATTGAGCGAATGAATTTCAGAGCTTTCTCGTATTCCTGAAAGACAGAACAGTTTTCTCACACTTTAGAAACACAAGGCACATCCAGTCAAAGCTAGAAGCTAACGAGCTGTAGACATTCACCTTCAACCGATAATTCCCAACGGCCAGGTAGAAAATGTAATCTCTCTGCTCCTCTTTGGATGAATCAGGATACAACTCTGAATAGAAAAAGAGGGGAAAACAGTGTGAGAGAAAGACAATGGGAGAGAAGACAGCAACTGAAAGTTAACTGAGGACCCACAAATTCACATACTACTCTCGCCAAAAGTGGTCAAAGTCTTCCCCAAGCAGAGAGCCTGACCTGGAACTACCTTACTTTCTGAACACTATCATCGTGTAAGCAGGGTCTGAGAATTGAACCTCTGCCTCATCCCCTACCCTCAGAAGTGCAAATGCTCTCCTTCATTAACAATTTTTCACGTGCCATATCTCAAATGCCATCATGGCACAGATAATGTGAATGGTCAGTCTGTTTGCCAGGGGAGGGAGTCCAAAACTAGATGACATATGTTAAGGTGAGAGAGGGAATACTTAAAGGGGACCCAAGAAGCACGTTTATCACACAGAGGGCGATATATATGGAACAATCTACCAGTGGAAGTGATAGAGGCAGATACCATTACAACAATTAAATGAAATTTGGACACGTACATAGATAAGAAACCTTTGGAGGAATGTGGACCAAATGCAGGTAAATAGGACTAGCAGTTCCAATGGCCTGTTCTGTGCTGTATTATGCCTTGACCCTAAGTTAGCCCTGCCACCTGAACAAGTCAGTGGGACAGAAGTGTGTTCATGGTGTGGCTCACCCTCCAAAATGGCAACTCCTTTAACGACGTCACTAGAGTATTTGCTCCGGATTAGGCACCAGGCATATTCAAACTGTGTGGCTCTGGAGAGCGAGCCCTGCCTCAGTTCTGCATTGTACTTCTTCTCAAACTTCTGCAAAACAGGCAACACAAATGTGGTGACGGAGCAGTATCTACCACACAGTCAGTGTTTCTACCTACTGCTGGATTCAGAACTGCCTCGCACTCTTCTCTCTAACACTGCAGCACGTCCCTCAATACCCCACAAACCTCAACCAATTTCCCACAACTCCATGTACTCTCCTGCTCACCACTCATGCAAAGGCACCAACCCAGCCCTGCTCCCACCCATCAATCCCCCTTCCAGCCCCATAATCACCCTACTCCCTACATCCCTCTGGGATCCACCCGTACACCCCTATCAACCAACTCCCAAGCCTTCCTCTCTCCCATTCCCCCGTCTGCAGAGCCATTCTCCTGTTGCCACACAACCATGGGCATGCCCCCCGGCCTACAGTGCCCAGGTGCTCCTGGCCCCCGCCATCCTACAATCAATCCTTAGGTGCCCCACGCACAATCCCCAAGCATCCCACCCATAGCAGCCCCACACACAATCCCCATGCATCTCCCCCCTCCCACCACTGCTCCCATGCAATCCCCAGGACCCCCCCCCCACACAACTCCTCCATGTAAAATATTAATAACTTCTGGTCTTTTATCCCTAGTTTAATATAATGTTTTCTTCTGTCCCACCTCTAATTTGTGCTATACCAATCTGCCATGAAAGTAACAAATTTTAATTTATCAACAATCAACAAATCCTTTGTTATAAAATCATATACTTTATATATTGACTTAAATCTATCAAAATTGTGGATATAATGGGTCCTATTGACATTGTCTTCTCTACTTTCCGAAGAGCTTTTGCATATGATGTGCCCATTTCTTCCCAAACATCCTGCACTTCCACAGCTTTCTTATTCACAGGACACCATGCCTAAACAGTGCTATGTTCCCCTCAACAAACGCTACATTTTGGCCTACTGTATTCTCCACAATTACCATGATCATGTTCTCCACCACACCTGCAACACCATTTTTTACCCCTACATACAGCTGCTACATGGCCAAACTTTGGGCATTAAGAACATCTCAAATGGAGTGACACATAGACTCGAACTATATAACTCATATAACCTAAATTAACCCAATCCAGTAACTTTTTATCATCAAATTTAATCAACACCAATAAGTTACACTACTGTGCAAAAGTCTTAGGCACCATAAATCTGTATATAAATTTTATATTCAGATGTTTACCTTTTGTCTTCTGAATTGGTGTCAGCAGAAAAGCCCAAATTTTAGATTTCCAAACACTCATTTTCCAAAAACATTAAATGTTAGAGAATTCTTTGTATTTTTTTAAAGAAACATTAAATTATAGATCACTTTTCAAATAAAATCTTGATTACTTCGTAGGTATATAGCCAAGTGCATGATTAAAAAAAAGATAACAAAGAGGATGCTAATGATCAATGACATAATGAGTTGAATGAACTAAACTAATTAACTGAAACAGAAACGGACGTAGAAGGGATCAAACTGGGCAAAGGACAAGCAAACTAAAAAGATGAGGCTGTGGCAGATGTGACAGTTTAACCTTCAAAGTCATCAAATCAAAGCAACAAGACACAAGTAATCATCCTGCATCAGCAAGGTCTCCCCCAGCAGAAATTTTGCAGTAGCAGGAGGTTCAAGTGTTTGGCATTATATCCAAGCTCTTTTAAATAAAGAAAAGGGCAAGGTTGAACACCAGAAATGCAGCAGTCGGCCACAGAAACTGAGTGCAGAAGACAAGAGATACTTCAAGCTGAAGTCCCTTCTAAATTGGAAGCCGTCCAGCATTGCTATCAGCTCTGAACTCTCTGAAACCACTGGAACCCAAGTACACTCCTCTACAGTTGGGAGAAGTACTGTCAGAAGCAGTCTTCATGGAAGAGTTGCTGCCAAAAAGCCATTCATCCATGCTGGAAACAAAGCCAAGAGACTCACCAACACACAAAAACACAAGGACTGAGGTGCTGAACAATGGCAACAAGTGCTGTGAACTGATGAGTGAAAATTTGAAATTTTTGACTCCAAGAGGAGGTAGTTTGTCTGTAGAAAGAGCTAGAAGAGTGCTACATGGCATGAGTGTCTGTAGCCAACAGCGAAGCAGACGGGGCGGGGGGGGGTTCACTGCTGGTTTGGGCTGCGAATGAAACTAGTGATCTCGTCAGAATTAATGGAATCCTCAATGCTCAGAAGTACAACCAGATTCTCATCCATCACAGAATACATCAGGGAGGTGTCTGATCAGTACAAACTTTATTCTGCAGGACAGTAATGCCAAACACATGGCCAAGGTCATAAAGAACTATCTTCAGTGGGGAAAAAAAAACAAGATCTGCACAATATTAGATTAGATTCAACTTTATTGTCATTGTGCCGAGTACAGATACAATGCCAATGAAATGCAGTTAGCATCTGATCAGAAATGCAAAGAATAGTGTTATTCACAAAATAACTGCAAATAAAAAGTGCTACAGCACACAAATATAGAAGTACTCAGACAGTACAATATGGGTGCAATACTGCTTGGCGCTGTGACGTGAGGTTCAGCAGGGTCACAGCCTCGGGGAAGAAGCTCTTCCTGTGCCTGCTGGTGCGGGAGTGGAGGCTCTTATAGTGCCTACCGGATGGGAGGAGAGTAAAAAGTCCATGGTTAGGGTGAGATGCATCCTTGATAATGCTTTTTGCCCTGCCCAGCAGCATTTATAGTAGATGTTCTCATGGTGGGCAATTGGGTGCCGATAATCCACTGGGCAGTTTTCACCACACGCTGGAGTGCTTTGTGGTCCGATACGGGACAATTGCCATACCACACTGAGATGCTGTTGGTGAGTATGCTCTCAATGGTACAGCGGTCAGTATCCTGGGACAGAGGTGAGCTTTTTTCATGCTCCGCAGGAAATAAATGGCGCTGTTGCGCCTTTTTGATCAGGATGGAGGAGTTCAGGGACCAGGTGAGATCCTCGGAAATGTGGACACCAAGGAATTTGAAGCTTGATACATGCTCCAGTACAGCTCCATAGATGTAGATGGGGATGTGAGTGTAGCTCCTAGCATGCCTGAAGTCCACAATGATCTCCTTGGTCTTCTAGGTGTTAAGGGCCAAGATGTTGTCGGCACACCACACGGCCAGGTGCTGGACCTCGTCCCTGTAGGCCGTCTCGTCATCCCCTCTGATATGGCCTCCACAGAGCCCTGATCTCAACATTATTGAAGCTATCTGAGATTACCTGGAAAGTCAGAAACAAGCCAGACAGCCAAAGTCTGCAGAAGAACTGTAAGTTCTCCAGGATGTTTGGAACAACCTTACAGCCAATTTTCTTATAAAACTGCACAGCAGTGTACCCAAGAGAACTGATGCAGTTTTAAAGGAAAAGTGTCACACCAAATATTGATTTGGTTTAGTTCTTTTTACTGTTTACTGCTCTTTATTTTTTTTTTGATATTTAGAAACTTTTCATTATTTTTGAAAGCATTTTTGCTTTACAGAATTTTTTAAGTGTCAAAAACTTTTGCACAATACTGTATCTGCTCTTACTCCACCACCAAACCTTTTTAAACGTTTAGCGTCTGTAACTTCTCCACCAGCTAAATTATTTTAACGTTGTCCATGGATACATCTAGGCACTCCTGTAGTTACTCCCCCAAAGCCACTATCATTCAATACATTATTTGGTATTACTTTCATTCCTTCCATAGCTTTTAAACCTAAAATTTTCTCACGTCTTTACAAAGCACTAAGAGCCCCATCTCTTACAGAATATTGTGCGAACTATATCTAACGTTTTACTTAATTTCTTAATCAACTTGGATCACTATCAGAAACAGATCTACGCTCAAACCTCAGTAATATCTTAAACTCTTCCTTCTTTTATTTAAAATATGTCTACTGCCTTCATCACTCAACTCGCCGCTTATTTTTTTCGTTTCCCAGAAACTTGCCATTCGCCTTCCTCCGTACAACTCCTATGACCCAACACTATCTCCCGTTAACTACCCCCGTCTGTTTCTTGGCATCTCCACCCCCTTCCTGTCTGAGAGTACCTCCCAACAACAAGCTCAGTCAACAACTCCACCGGACAGTAAAACTCTTTTCTTTTCTTTTCCCTCACCCTCCGCCTATTTTCGTCCTCTCCCTCTCCCCCTCCCCGCTCTTTTACCAGCAGGTCGTCCGACGACACGGTCTCGTTCACAATCGCCTCCATTGTTCCGGAAGTTTACTGTTACGTCAGTCACCGCCCTTCGTACGCATGCGTGTTGTTGCTGGACCCTCCGTAGGTTCAGCAGGCAGCAGGGCCCCGCCATGTTTGTTGCTGGCAGCCGTTGCCCGTCAAGGCGGGGCTCAAGACAGTGAATAACCAGTTAGTGATCATTGAGAGTAATAAGTGAATCACCGCTGAGAGTGGTCAGCGAGTGACTGTTGAGAATGATCAAAGCGTTTGAACAGGGTGGATGGAATTACAACGAAATCAGCCATAATCCACCCCCTTCCTGTCTGAGAGTAACAGACAGGTGGAACAGAGGCTGATCCTTGTCCCTCGGTTTATGTCGAGACTCAGACAACATACCGGAACATGGTTAAATGTTACAAATGGGAATGCACTCACAAATAAACGACAAGCACGTAATTATTTACTTTTACTGTTACATTTATAAAATGTGCACGTACTCATTGGTAAATAAACAGAGACGCACAGTTGCACAGCACCGAGAAAGCCCTTAATTTCATATGTGTGCATGCGAAACAAGAAGCATACTCAAGCTACTCTCAGCACCTGGCTCGGTTTCCTGTAAACGCTTCATCCACGTACTAAGAATATACCTAATAAATCTGCCTTGACCAATTCCATACCAGATACTCTGTGTGGGGGTGGGGGAGTCACCCCTCAGGTTATTACTTAACCTTCACCTCTCCGTCCTCTGGAGGTAGTGATACTTCAGTAAAGGGACAGAACGATCTCGGAGTACAGTTACTATTGATAATTTGGGAGATCAGATCAGGACATGGTCGGGTCCTGGGGAGTGTCATAGAACAGAGGGGCCGAGAGGTGCATACTTCTCTGAAAGCGATGTCACAAATAGGATTCTGAAGGCGGCATTTGGCAGACTGGTCTTGTCAGGGCGTTGAATATAGAAGTTGGAAAGTCTTGGTACAGTTACATAAGAAATTGGCGAGGCTGAATTTGGAGTACTGTACACGGATTTAGGCACCCTGTTGTGGAAACCTGAAAGATTTACCAGGCTATTGCCTGGACTTGGGCAACCTCAGTCACAAGGAGCGGTTGTGTACACTAGGACCTAGTTCCCCAGAATGTAGGAGATTGAGGGTGTCCTGACAGAGGTACAGTATACAAGATCATGAGGGGCGCAGATGGGTCAAAGCGCACAGTCCTTCTCCCTGGGAGCAGGTGCTGAAAACAAGAAAGCAGACATTTCAGATCAGAGACTAGAGATTTAAAGGGGACACAACGGCAGCTTCTTCACACAAAAAGTGGTGTGTATTTAGAATGAGTTCCAGAAATAGCAGTTAAAAGCCATCTAGATAAGTACATGGATAGGAGAGTTTTAGAGAGCTGTGGGCAGAATGGACGAGCTCAGTGGGTAACACAGTCTGCATGGATGAGCAGGGCCAAAGGATCTGTTAACATGCTGTATGACTCTCTTAGAACATAACTTCCCAACTTCTATACTTATCCGCCTGACCGGTGGAGGCCAGTGTGTCAAATGTCTTCTTCACTACCTTACCTACCACAATCAGAATCAGGTTTAATATCACCGGCATATGTTGTGAAATCTGCTACTTTATGGCAGCTGTACAATGAAATACATGAAAAACAAATATGGGGGAAAAATGAGTTGCATTATATATAATAGTTAACTTAAATAAGTAGTGCAAAAAACTACTTATTTAACTTAACTATTATATATAACGCAACTTGAAATATAAAAGTAGTGAGGTAGTGTTTGTGGTTTCAATGTCCATTCAGAAATCTGATGGCGAGGGGAAGAAGCTGTTCCTGAATCACTGAGTGTGTGCTTTTAGGCTCCTGTACCTCTTTCCCAAGGGTAAAAGTGTGAAGAGGGCATACCCTGGGTGGTGGGGATCCTTACTGATGGACACCTCCTTCCTAAGGCACCAGTCCTCGAAGATGTCTTGGATACAGTAGAGGCTGATACCCATGATGGAGCTGACTTATTTTACAAGTTTCTGCAACTTATTTCGATCTTGTGAAGTAGCCCCCCCCCCGTACCAGAAGGTGTTGCAGCCACTCATAATGCTCTCCACAGTACATTCATAGAAGTTTTCAAGAGTTTTAGTTGACAAACCAAATCTCCTCAAACTCCTAATGAAATATAGCTGTTGTCTTGCCTTCTTTATAGGGGCATAGGGTGTATGGGGTGTCAGGGAGGGGTAGCACCTCTGGTGGGGGAACATGTCGCGTCCTTTTCAGGGTGGTTAGTCCACCTTTGGTCCCCACCTGGCACTCAGCTCTCACCTGTGGCTCCCTGTACCTGTTTGCATGCAACAGTGGCCACACCCTGGGCAACGGCTTCGACAAGCCGGCTAAACCAGGTGAGGGTAGCCGACGGGTCTCAAACCCTCGGTGAGATAGGGAGTTGTCTATCCCAGCATGTGAAGACAGACTCTGGCGGATTGAGCGGACAACCAATGGAAGGTCCAAGGGTCAAGAAGGTGGTCTCTGCAAGCGTCATGGAACGTGTAGAGCAGGACAAGACACAGAAGACATCCTGGTCATCCATTGTGCCTAGTCCCATCTCCAGCCATCTTGACTCTGTCTTGCCACTGGATCCAGATGGGAATTGGGAAGAGAAAGTGAGGCTGACGCTGCGCAACTCTCCCTCACTTAAATCCAAATCACGCGCTAGTCTCGACACCATCTTAATGGTGTCGAGGTCCTCATCGACATGAATGATGGACGAACAACAATAGGGGCATCAATATGCAATATGTTGCATCCTCAGAAATATTGACACCCAGGACCTTGAAATTACTCACAAGCAGAGAAAATCTGCAAATGCCACGCTTTACAATTTTGTCTACCTTTTACGTTGTAACTCATCTTGTCGAATGCAATTTTGCCCTATCAACAGTCAGTCCTCACTGCACATTGCCTCTGTTTGTAAATCTCCCTCCTATATGCTGATTCGCCACCACCCTTGATTCAGCCTACAACAGTGAACTTCAGCAAACTTAAATATGGTAAACAGAGCAGGGGGCTATGTACACAGCCTTAGGTGCACCTGTGCTGAAGGGATGATAGTATTGAATGCTGGGCCATAGTCAATGACGAGTGTCGTGATGTATGTATCTTCAGAATCAGGTTTAATATCACCAGCATATATTGTGAAACTTGTTAACCTTACAGCAGCAGTACAATGAAATGCATGATTAATAATTATAGAGAGAAAACACTGAATTACAGTAAGTATATGTGTATGTGTGTGTATATATATATATATATATATATATATATATATATGTATGTATGTGTGTGTGTGTGTGTGTGTGTGTGTATAGCGCAAAAAATAACAAATAAAAATGCAGTGAGGTAGTGTTCATGGGTTCAATGTCCATTCGGAAATCAGATGACAGAGGGGAAGAAGCTGTTCCTGAATCACTGAGTGTGTGTCTTCAGGCTTCTGTATCTCCTACCTGATGGTAACAATGAGAAGAGAGCATGTCCTGGGTCAGGGGTAGGCAACCTTAAGCACAAATGATTTTCTAGCATGCTTTATTCATTAATTTGAAGCAAAACGTAACTAGATGTATGTAAATGGATAATTCCCATATTTCAAGTTTTTTATGCCATTTATCTGGCCCACCGTCCGCTCACTAATACACGATCTGGCCCACAGAGGCAAAAAGGTTGCCGACCCCTGTCCTGGGTGATAAGGATCTCTCGTGATGGAGGCCACCTTCCTAAGGCTCCCTGAAGATGTCTTGGATACTACACTGTTCAGATGTTCTAGGGTTGAGTGGAGAGTCCATACTGTTGACCTGGTGTGACTCGAGCAGTTTCAAGCTGCTTCTCAGGTAGGAGTTGATATGTTTCATCATCAACCTCTCAAAGCACTTCATCACAGTGGATGTCAGTAACTGGAATGGTCTTACCCATAGCTACTGGAACATAGTCTTTCTCCATGGATTGTCACCTTGTCGTGGTGGAGAAGTTTGTGTGGTCCTGAGATCCCGAGAGCAATGCCGTCTGGAGCTGTGCTCCTGGTAGGGTCACCCATGGCGGTAAGGTCGAGGATGAGGTCCCTGACAAAGAACAATCCAACCAAGACCTCAACGGTGGAACAAGCGGATTAAGTTACTTCAAACTCAACAGTTGTGAAGGTGAATGAAGGCTGCAACAAATCCATCAGCTCCAATCGTCGTGGTTTCCATGCCACTGGAATCAGTTGGTTGATTTGTGAAGTATCATGTGCTTCTTGGAGTGCAACATCAAGTACACGTTAAACAAATACACACACTGGCGTCTCTGCTCTGTGGGCCACTTCTTCAGAATGAAGATCATCCTCGACCTTGAGGGATAGCCACGACGATGATGGAAGATAGTCATGGAGGCAGGTTACCACATTTTTCCAAGAGAGCGATATACCTGAAGCCTGCTTGAACCAGGTGGGTATCTCAGACTGTGGAAGTAAGAGGTTAAAGATCTCAGTGAATACTCCAGCCAGTTGATTAGCATTTGTCTTTAGTACTTGGCCAGGTATCCCATCTGGGTCAGATACTTTCTGTGGGTTCACCCTCCCAGAAGAATGCTCTCACATTGGCCTCAGAGACTGAAATCACGAGGTCATCTGGGCTTTGGGAGTCTGCAAATGTGCCTCTATGCTTTGATGGTCAAAGCAAGCATAAAAAGCATTGGGCTCATCTGGGAGTGAAGACCTGCGGTCACCTATGTTGCTTGGTTTCACTTTGTAGGAGGTGATAGCATTCAAGCCCTGCCGCAGCTGTCGAGCATCCTTCAGTGATTCAAGTTTGGTCCAGATCTGGCCCTAGGGCTTCTGGGTGAGAAAGACTAAGACCATAAGACCATAAGACAAAGGAGCAGAAGTTGGCCATTCAGCCCATCGAGTATGCTCCGCCATTTTATCATGAGCTGATCCATTCTCCCATTTAATCCCACTCCCCCACCTTCCCACCATAACCTTTGATGCCCTGGCTACTCAGATACCTATCAATCTCTGCCTTAAATACACCCAATGACTTGGTCTCCACTGCCGCCCATGGCGATAAATTCCACAGATTCACCACCCTCTGGCTAAAAAAATTTTTTCGCATCTCTGTTCTGAATGGGCGTCCTTCAATCCTTAAGTCATGCCCTCTCGTACTAGACTCCCCCATCATGGGAAACTACTTTGCCACATCCACTCTGTCCATGCCATTCAACATTTGAAATGTTTCTATGAGGTCCCCCCGCATTCTTCTAAACTCCAAGGAATACAGTCCAAGGGCAGACAAATGTTTCTCATATGTTAACCCTCTCATTCCCAGAATCATTCTGGTGAATCTTCTCTGTACCCTTTCCAACATCAGCACATCCTTTCTTAAATAAGGAGACCAAAACTGCCCACAGTAGTCCAAGTGAGGTCTTACTAGCGCCTTATAGAGCCTCAACATCACATCCCTGCTCCTATACGCTATTCCTCTAGAAATGAATGTCAACATTGCATTCGCCTTCTTCACCACCAACTCAACTTGGAGGTTAACCTTAAGGGTATCCTGCACGAGGACTCCCAAGTCCTGTTGCATCTCAGAACTTTGAATTCTCTCCCCATTTAAATAATAGTCTGCCCATTTATTTCTTCTGCCAAAGTGCATAACCATACACTTTCCAACATTGTATTTCAGCATGGAGTATATGAGGTGCTCGAGGAATATAAAGAATGTAAAAAGAATCTTAAGAAAGAAATTAGAAAAGCTAAAAGAAGATATAATGTTTGGCAAGTGAGGCGAAAATAAATCCCAAGGGTTTCTACCATTATATTAATAGCAAAAGGATAGTGAGGGATAAAATTGGTCCCTTAGAGAATCAGAGTGGACAGCTATGTGTGGAGCCAAAAGAGATGGGGGAGATTCTGAACAATTTCTTTTCTTCGGTATTCACTAAGGAGAAGTATATTGAATTGGATAAGTTAAGGGAAACAGGTAGGGAAGTTATGAAAACTATGATGATTAAAGAACAGGAAGTACTGGAGCTTTTAAGGAATATAAAAGTGGATAAGTCTCCGGGTCCTGACAGGATATTCCCTAGGATCTTGAGGGAAGTTAGTGTGGAAATAGCAGGGGCTCTGACAGAAATATTTCAAATGTCATTAGAAACGGGGATGGTGCCGGAGGATTGGCGTATTGCTCATGTAGTTCCATTGTTTAAAAAGGGTTCTAAGAGTAAACCTAGCAATTATAGGTCTGTGAGTTTGACGTCAGTGGTGGGTAAATTGATGGAAAGTATTCTTACGGATGGTATATATAATTATCTGGATAGACAGGGTCTGATTAGAGACAGTCAACATGGATTTGTGCATGAAGGTCATGTTTGACAAATCTTACTGAATTTTTTGAAGAGGTTACTAGGAAAGTTGATGAGGGTAAAGTGGTGGATGTTGTCTATATGGACTTTGGTAAGGCCTTTGATAAGGTCCCACATGGAGGGTTGGTTAGGAAGGTTCAATCGATAGGTATTAGTATTGAAGTAGTAAAATGAATTCAGCAGTGGCTGGATAGGAGATGCCAGAGAGTGGGGGTGGATAACTGTTTGTCAGATTGGAGGCCAGTGACTAGTGGTGTGCCTCAGGGATCTGTACTGCGTCCAATGTTATTTGTCATATACATTAATGATCTGGATGATGGGGTGGTAAATTGGATGAGTAAGTATGCAGATGATACTAAGATAGGTGGAGTTGTGGATAATGAAGTAAGTTTTCAAAGCTTGCAGAGAGATTTAGGCCGGTTAGAAGAGTGGGCTGAAAGATGGCAGATGGAGTTTAATGCTGATAAATCTGAGGTGCTACATTTTGGTAGGACTAATCAAAATAGGGCATTGAAGAATGCTGTAGAACACAGGGATCTAGGAATAATGGTGCATAGTTCCCTGAAGGTGGAATCCCATGTGGATAGGGTGGTGAAGAAAGCTTTTGGTATGCTGGCCTTTATAAATCAGAGCATTGAGTGTAGGAGTTGGGATGTAATGTTGAAATTGTACAAGGCATTGGTGAGGTCAAATTTGGAGTATTGTGCACAGTTTTGGTCACTGAATTATAGGAAAGATGTCAACAAAATAGAGAGAGTACAGAGAAGATTTATGAGAATGTTACCCGGGTTTCATCACCTAAATTACAGAGAAAGGTTGAACAAGTAGGGTCTTTATTCTTTGGAACATAGAAGGTTGAGGGGGGACTTGATAGAGTTATTTAAAATTATGAGGGGGATAGATAGAGTTGACGTGGATAGGCTTTTTCCATTGAGAGTGGGAGAGATTCAAACAAGAGGACATGAGTTGAGAGTTAAAGGGCAAAAGTTTAGGAGTAGCATGAGGGGGAACTTCTTTACTCAGAGAATGGTAGCTGTGTGGAACGAGCTTCCAGCAGAAGTGGTTGAGGCAGGTTCAATGTTGTCGTTTAAAGTTAAATTGGACAGCTATATGGACAAGAAAGGAATGGAGGGTTATGGGCTGAGTGCAGGTCGGTGGGACTAGGTGAGAGTAATTGTTCGGCATGGACTAGAAGGCCCAAGATGGCCTGTTTCTGTGCTGTAATTGTTATATGGTTTATATGGTTATTTGCCACTTCTTTGCCCATTCTTCCAATCTATCCAAGTCTCTCTGCAGACTCTCTGTTTCCTCAGCACTACTGGCCCCTCCACCTATCTTTGTATCATCAGCAAACTTAGCCACAAAGCCATCTATTCCATAATCCAAATCGTTGATGTACAACGTAAAAAGAAGCGGCCCCAACACAGACCCCTGTGGAGCACCACTGGTAACTGGCAGCCAACCAGAATAGGATCCCTTTATTCCCACTCTCTGTTTCCTGCCAATCAGCCAATGCCCTATCCACGTACGTAACTTTCCTATAATTTCATGGGCTCTTAATCTTGTTAAGCAGCCTCACGTGTGGCACCTTGTCAAAGGCCTTCTGAAAATCCAATTATACAACATCCACTACATCTCCCTTGTCTAGCCTCAAAAAATTGTAATAGGTTTGTCAAGCAGGATTTTCTTTTAAGGAAACCCGGCTGAGTTCTGCCTATCTTGTCATATGCCTCCAGGTACTCGATAACGTCATCCTTGACAATCAACTCCAAAATGACAAACACAAGAAAATCTGCAGATGCTGATTTCCAAAGCAACACACACAAAATGCTGGAGAAACTCAGCAGGCCAGGCAGCATCTGTGGAAAAGAGTCAAGGGTCGACATCTCGGGCCGAGGCCCTTCATCAGATTGAATTATTTTGTTGGGACACACTCATCCATGACTGCTTTTATAAAGTTCATGACCATGATGTGTATGTTCAGTTCCTCTGAGGAGCCCTTGAACAAGGCCCAGTCCACTGAGTCAAAACAATCCTGTAGCTGCTCCTCCATCTCCCACAACCACCTTTTCATTGTCCTTACCTCTGGAGTCTTGTTCTTTTGCCCTGAGTGTATGCAGATAGATGGTGGACAGCTAAACGACCAAATATCCCAAAAATACTGTCTAGGGATGTTAGACATTTCTAATCATAGTATGATAGTGGTCAAGTATGTTGGGACTCCCTTGTGCTGCAGGTGATATTTTGATTATAATGACAGAGAGATTTCTTCAAACAAGCCTGACTGAAGTTTCCAGTAATGATGTGAAAGGTGTTGGGTTTGTCTGTTTTCTTGTTTGCTGATCATGGCATCAATATCTTGAGTGCTGCTTAACATCAGCCTTTGTAGTATGTAAATAGGAACATGGAGGAGAAATCTGTTGGTAAGTAGAATGGTCAGCACTTAATCATTCATTGTTCCAGTATTGGAGAACAAGAGTGCAACAAGATAACTACATCCCAGCACCACAAAGAGTTTATTTTGGAATACAGACCCCCATCTTTTGCCTTCTCAGAATCAGCAGTCTGGTCCATCTGGTGTATCGAGAAGCCCTCAGGTCCAATCGATGTATCTGGTGTGTCTGCAATTAGCCATGTGTCTGTGAAACACAGAATGCAGCAATCCCTCATTACCCTCTGATACAGCCATCTTACCCATAGGTCCTCACTCTTGTCCTCCAGCAACTGTACATCTGCGATCAAGATACTAGGTAAAGGAAGTTTCCTACCCTGATGTTTTAATCTAGCTTGGAGTTCTCCCCTCCTCCTTCTCATCTGGCCATGGCAATGTACCTGCATTCTGAAGAGTTAAGTCCGCCGGGTTCTTCAGATGATTGTGAAATTGCAAGTTTGTTAAAACAGTTCAAAAATACATTAATTAAAGGGAAATTACAGGCTGCAGATTGCTGTGAGAGTAGTTCAGAGGTATATTGAGAAGTTTTGCAAGCTGCCCACAAAGTGTTGCTGTTTTTCACCAGTGCCGTCTTGAGCAATATAATTTATTGAACAAGTATAATATGACAAAGGATTTATTTTTTCATACTATATGAGAGTTTCTGTTACGAGAGAGAGGGAGAGATGGAGGGGGTGAGGGAGGGGTTGGGGGGGAGAGGGAGGGAGGGGTGGGGGAGGTGGAGGGGGAGACGGAGAGACAGAAGGGAGGAGAGAGAGAAAGAGAGTGAAAGGGAGAGAGAAAGAGTATAAAAATAAAAGTAATTTGGCATGTCCTCATCAATTCATGCCATTTTTAAAATCAATAGACCATACAAAATATCTTACCTGGATGCATGACCACTTGTTATGGCAGCAGCTGTGTCCATGACTGAAAGAAGCTGTAGGGAATTGTGGACACAGCTCAGCACATTGTGCAAACGAGCCTCCCCCCATGTCTATACTTCTAGCTGCTTCAGTAAAGCTACTGGCATAATCTAAAACCCCATCCACCATGGATATTCTCACTTCCCCTCTCCCTATCAGGCCTGAAAGTACCTACCAGCAGGCTCAAGACAACTTCTACACCTTTGTTATGTCCATTAAATAGTTCCCTAGTACAATAAATTCTTCACCTCACAATCTAGCTTGTTATGATCTTGCACTGTGTTGTTTACTCTCTCTGGAGCTATTACACTATCCTGATTTGCCATTGTCTATCTTAGTGTATTGTGTAATGATCTGACCTGTATGAACAGTATGCTTTTCACTGCTTTTCTCAGTAAGCTGCATATTAGACCTAAGACTGGCTTGGCATGAGGAGGCAGGAGTAGATGTTGTCTCTGATGGATTGTTTCTGTGATTGGAAGCCTGTGATCAGTGGTCTAACACAAAGATCAGTATGAGGACTATTACCATTAGCTGGATATGAATGTAGGCAGTTTGATTTGTAAGTTTGCAGATAACGTGTTGATATTGAGGAGGTTAGTCATCCTCAGAGAAATAATATTGATCATTTGGTAAGATGGGCCGATGGAATACAATCCAGATAAATGTGAGGAGATAAACTTTGGGAGGATGAATTCGATGTAAAGGACTCACACAATAAATGGAAGAAAAGTCCGAGGCAGTATTGGGGAACGGAGAGACTGGTGTATAAGACCAAGTGACAGAACAGGTAGGTGGAATAATGAAGAAGACATTGAGGATATCTTTTGGAACGACTTTATAAAGCTTTGTCAGGCCATAGCTGAAGTTCAGGCAGCCATGCTATAGGAAGGACAGGACTGCACTGGAAAGTGTACACAGTAGATACATCAGGATATTGCCAGGAATGGTGTGACTCAGTTATGAAGAGCGATTGGGTTTGTTTTTCTTACAGACTAGCGTGGGTGGAGTTTCTTTATATAGTATACACATTTATACTTTATACTTTATACTTTATTGTCGCCAAACAGTTGGTACTAGAACGTACAATCATCGCAGCGGTATTTGATTCTGCGCTTCACACTCCGTGGATTACAAATATTAAAAATAGTTAAAATTAGTAAATATTAAAAATTTAAATTATAAATCATAAATAGAAAATAGAAAAATGGAAAGTAAGGTAGTGCAAAAAAAGCAAGAGGCAGGTCCGGATAATTGGAGGGTACCGTCCATTTATGAGGCTCATGGCCAGCAGGAAATCTTTTATTTTGGTAGAGGAAACTTTAAGTAGAGGGTTAAAGGGAAGAAGTTCTGAGGTGATCTGAGGAAGAACGTAGGTGTGGTTGGAATCTGGCTGCACTGCCTGAGGAGGAGATGCAGGTACATAATCCATCAATAGTTAGGAAGAATACATATGAGTACTTTGAATAACCGAGCTACAATGGGCCATGGAAAGAGTGCTGGTTTAAAGTTGATTATAGATCGGCACTTGATGGTCAAGTCAGCGTGGACACAGCTGAGCTGTACGACCATTGGCTGTGGGGAAAGTTCAGAGTTTGGGGTGAGCAGGACAGTGGGCTGGGGTGCTGACGATTCAGCGTGTGTGTGTGGTACAGAAGTCATGGAACATACGACTTCTTTACCCAGAAGATGGAGGGGAGACAGGAGAGAGCATGTCTCTGTCCGGCACTGGGACCTGCTTGTCACTTAGCGCTTTGATTCCGCCGGCGGTGCCTGTTACAAACATGGCGCTGGGGAACACAACAGCAATACATCGCCAGTCACAATGATGGCGGGATAAGCAATGGGCAATTCGCCAGCTCGTTAACCACGCGATGACGTCACACGTTTTAGCGCCAGTTTTGGGCGCGCGGGAAAAACAGTTTGGAGCCGCGTCTGTGAGTAGGAGCGGGAGAGGTGAGTGACAGGGGAGGGAGAGGCAAGAGTAAGCATGAGGTGAGTGACGGAGCAGGCGGGCGGGGGGATAATAAAATTAGGTAAATGTAAAATGGGTTGAGTAAATAAGGAGGAAAGGTGAGGGTGACTGGTGGGGTAGGTAGGGGTGAGTGGAGAGGGTGAGGTGACGGGGATGAGGGTGAAGGTGTGGGTGAGGAGAGGGGTTGAGGGTGGGTGAGGTGGATGACGGTGAAGAGGTAGGTGGGGAAGGGGAGGTTTGAGGGTGTGAGAGTTGAGGTGAGGGTGAAGGGGTTGAGGGTGGGTGAGGGGACGGGTTGAGGGTGGGTGAGGGGACGGGTTGAGGGCGAAGGGGAGGTTTGAGGGTGGGTGAGTGTTGAGGGTGTTAGAGTTGAGGTGAGGGTGAAGGGGTGGATGTGGGGAAGGGGAGGTTTGAGGGTGGATGAGGGGAGGGGTTGAGGGTGGGTGAGGGTGTGAGAGTTGAGGTGAGCAGAGGGGAAGTGAATGTGAAAGGAGCTTGAGGGAAGAGGGGTGTGAGGCAGTGAGAGTGAGTAGAGGAGTGGTAGTTGTGTGTGGGAATTGGGGAAGGGTGAGGAGGGGTGTTGGGTGGGCTGACCAGTGTGTAAGAGTTAGATAGGGGGAGGGTTTGAGGGAGGAGGGGTGGGAAGGGGAGTGATCATGAGAGAGGGAAGGGACTCCTGTGTGGTGAGGGGGGTGGTGCGGCTTGGCAAGAAGGAAGAAGGGGGTAGAGTTGAGGGAATTGAGAGAGCGAATGAGGGAGTGGAGGGGAGGTGGTGAGTATGGGAGGAGGGAGGGGTGGGTGAAAGGGGGAGAGGAAGGAGGAGGTAGTAGTAGGAGAATTGAGTGGGAAATGGTGAGTGATGGAGAGGTGTGAGGAGGGGTAGCAAGTTAAAATGAGGAAGGAGAGAGGTGGAGTGACATTGGAAGGGGAGAGTAGATGGAATTTAGGTGAAGTGTGAGAGTGGAGGGGAATGCAGGTACGTGGAGAGAACAATTTGGGGGAGATTGTGCATGACAGGTATGGGTGGGGTTGTGCAGGAGGCTGAGTGGGGAGGGGTGAATGGCAGAAGAGCTTGGTGGGGTAGGGAGAGGGTGCAAATCAGGTAATTGGTGAAGAGAGAGACAGGTGGGAGGGAGGTGTTAATGGGGAGAAATGTGTTGGTCTGTGGGATGGATGGGGTCTGAGATGTGTGGGGTGGCCAGATGGGACAGATGTAGGGGAGGGTTGAATAGGGAAGTTGCAACGGGAACAGTATAGTCAGGTGGCAGAATGGAGGAAGGCTAGTAATGAGAGAGAGAGTGACCAGGGAGGGTGGCAGTGAAGATGGGCTGTGGGGGAAGGAAGTGATGAGGTAAGAGTCTTATCGTGGGTGGAGGGAGGGTGAAGCCTGCTAAGAAGTGGAGGCAGGGCAGAGACTGAGAGTTGGTGCTCAGTCAGATGGAATGGGATGCTGATTTGTGTGGGGAGGTGGTTTGGAGCAATAGATCTTCAAGAACCATTTTGATTTCAGTCTATTTGGTTTACAGGTTGTAGTCATGCCGATACTAAGATCAAAAAAGGTTCCTCAGAGCTCTGAGAGCCTGCCATCCTCTTCTCCGGGTGTTCGTGGGAGACGAGCAGGATCACAGTATTCCAGCCCCACCTATTTCCGCGGAGAGCAAGTTGCTGAGCTGCTGGTTGGACAGGATGCTGACTCTGAGTATGCAGCCATTGTGGGAGGGCAAACCACCATCCTGCATACAAGAATTGTGATTTCTTAAATCATGCAGTATAGAAGCAGATCCTTTGGCTCGCCCTATTCATAATAGCCAATCAGGCATCCCAGATCAGCATTTGGTCTGTAGCTTTGTTTGCTTGTGCTCTTACAGACCTATCTTAAAGTTGCCACCATTCAAATTCCATGCACCCTCTGGATGAAAAAGAATTTTTTGTGTATCCACTTCAAGCTTTTTGTTTTTTAAAGCCTTTGCCATAACTACTGTTTTATATTCTATGGCCTGGCTTATGCAGGCTGGCATTCTGCATGTTTTACTTACAACTTTTTTTTACCTTGAGGGTTCTGTACAGTACCAATGTCCTTCTGTTCCTCAATACTCCTGAGGACCTTTAGTGCAACCTGATGCATTTTGAGAGTACTTGCTATGTTTCACTGAATCTTAGCTTCATTAGTACTTCCAAAATTCATCATGTTGCACTAAAAAGGATTGAATTCTGCTATTACTCTGTTTAACTTGCCGGTGAACCATTTCATCATTTCACTAATCAAATATCAAGAGGTAGGAAGTAGTTAGGTACAAGCATAGGTCAAACCTGGGAGGTTGGAAGAGCAAGGGGTCAGATCCTTGTGTGGGGAGAAGGAGGAGGTGCAGAGGACCAATTAGCAATAAGATACCCCACTCCCCATCAATGTCAGGAACTATTTCTATATCTAACATTTCCTTTCTTTCTCCCAGTGATATATCAAGTGAATCAGAGTCGGACACAGGGAGTGACTTTGAGGAGACATTAAAGAAAGGGAAGAAGCAATTGCCTTCCATTACACAGCAGGCACCGGTAAGTGAACCAGGCCGGTCATTGTTTGTTTACAGAGTTTCAGCAAAGCCAAACCTGTTTCCATCTTTGAAAAAGTAACCATTGGACTGAAAGCAATTTTTTCTCACGAGCCAGGATATTGTGCAAGTTAAAGTACACTCCATTTTCATAAACGCACATGAGATGATAGTCTCTTTTACGCTATTTTGATCTCTCACACATGGCTGGTATTTATTTCATTTTCAATGTAATGGTCTCTGTCAAAAAACAGACATGGCTCAGGGCAGCAAGAATTACATCTGGCTGCACTTCAATGAGTTAGCTAACTTAAAACTTTTCTCTGTGGTCCTCCCCTCAAACTGGATTTTGTTGCCATGCTTTTATGTGTAGCTTCATGTGTTCCCTTTTCTCCCCATCATAGCTAGTCCATTCCCCAGTTTTCATCTATCAATATCTCATCATGCAGTTCTTCTCTTTATCTTCAGAATTGCTTCATTCTTTCTACTTGTCCATTAGATCACCTACTGCCCTTTCAACCATTGCTGCTAAAATTGTAGATATTGTGTGCCTAGAGGAGATGCTAATAAGTGATCAAAGTCTTGGTCAGGTTGGGTTTTCAGAAGCGGCGTGATTTAGGGACAAAACTCAAAGTTAGTATCTAATTCAGAGGAGGCATGCATGTCATTGGTGGATTATTGTCAGAGTGGTACAAATGCTTAAATCTTAAAGATTATAAACGGAGGTGAATGCAGATGCAAATGTATGTCGACGGTTGGGTCAGTAATGGAAGTGACATGAATACATGAGAAAGGATTTTAAACTGGATGTTTTGGTGAAGTGAGAATCAGGTTTAATATAACAGGCATACGTCATGAAATTTGTACTAATTGTTGAGCCAATGTACTAATTCTTGCCACTATGAGTAATTATCCAACTAGACTAGATACTTTTGAGAAGATTTCATTGCCACTGTAGAAGGCAGATATGAAGCTAATGGAAGAAAAGCAGGAGATAATCAGTATGATTGAAAAGATGATGCGAGTGAATTATAAACAGCAATTACTGGGTGTTTCTCATGAAAGTTAGAGGCAAAATAAATGGTAGTTTGAGGATTTCAACAATGTGGATAATGTTGACATGGTAAGCTGTTTTAGTTTGTGCAGGTAGTAGAATAAAACTTGCTTTTGAAGAGGAATTTAATGAGCAGTGGGGACAGTAAGTTCATTGCTGAACTGTTATTTATGTGATTCAAGATTGTTTAATATCATTTCCTGTAGACAAGTAAGGAGAGAAAAATAATTGTTGCTCCAGATCTGCTGAGCGCCAAAAAAAGCAAGATAAGGAAGACAATAAATATAGGTAAACAACAGGAATTCTGCAGATGCTGGAAATTCAAGCAACACACATCAAAGTTGCTGGTGAACGCAGCAGGCCAGGCAGCATCTCTAGGAAGAGGTACAGTCAACGTTTCAGGCCGAGACCCTTCGTCAGGGCTAACTGAAGGAAGAGTGAGTAAAAGGTTTGAAAGTTGGAGGGGGAGGGGGAGATCCAAAATGATAGGAGAAGACAGGAGGGGGAGGGATGGAGCCAAGAGCTGGACAGGTGATTGGCAAAAGGGATAAGCGGCGAGAGGTAGAGTCAATAAAATGTGAGTACCTGGGATCCTCAGAAGGTCCAAATTGAGAGGCTCGGAAACGAATCCTAAAGCCAACTGGAGTAAGTTGGCGACGGAGGCACGTTCCAAGAAAGGATATATGGCTGTGATAGCGAGTCTGAGTCAAAATGTGGTCGAAAAGTTGAAGAGCCGAAGAAATTACAGATGGGGAGCAGTGAGAGATGGTTTCACTGAACTCCCGTCGAAGAGAGGATCTAAACTTCTTCGGTGTAGGCGTCACCGGAAGAGGCTTCACAGTAGTGAATTTAAAAACGCAAACAACAAGAATTCTGCAGATGCTGGAAATTCAAGCAACAGGAACACTGTCCAGCTCTTGGCTCCATCCCTCCCCCTCCTGTCTTCTCCTATCGTTTTGGATCTTCCCCCTCCCCCTCCAACTTTCAAATCTCTTGCTCACTCTTCCTTCAGTTAGTCCTGACGAAGGGTCTCGGCCTGAAACGTTGACTGTACCTCTTCATAAATATAGGTACATAGGATAGCTTGTATATGCCCATTAGAAGATGGTAGGCTGTACAAAAGGTGACTGACAGAAAATAATAAAGTAGTTATGGAGTTTGGAGATGTTGATCAGTCTTACCACTTGGGGAAAGTAATTTTTGGTAGTCCTGGCGTGGATACCATGTAGCTTCCTCCCTCATGGGAGTGGAACAAACAGTCTTATGAGCTGTGTGTGTGGGATCCTTCTATGATGTTACTAGCCCTTTTCTGGCACCCTTCTGTATACATGTCATTGATGGTGGGCAGGCTGGTGCCAGTGATGCATGGGCATTTTTGACAACCTGTTGTAGAGCCTGTCTGTCCACTGCAGTACAGTTTCCATACCAAGCAGTAACGTGGCTTGTTAGAATGCTCTCTACTGCATATCTACGTTTGTAGAATGATGTGAGTATGGATGTGCGAAGTCCACCTGTCTTCAGCCTCCTCAGAAAGAGGAAGCATTGGCAAGCTTTCTTGACTGTAGGATGCGTTCTGGGACTGAGAAGTTGTGTGTGATGTGTGTTCCCAGAAGTTTAGAAACTGCTCACGGTTTCCACTGCAGTGCTGCTGACATAGAGAGGGATGTGAGTGTTGCAAGTTCTCCTGAAGTTGCATCTCTTTTGTCTTGTTGAAATCAAGGAAGATACCTGCGTCTGCTGCTTCTTTGACTGAACTGTTTAGGCCAAGTTGCTGTCACTAGATCTGGTGTCCGTAGAATCTCTTCCATTGACCACCACTATTTATTCTGCCGCTGACAGGTTAAATATAATTTTGTTTTATGAGTTCCATGGTGTTGTATTCACGGAGCTTTGGACAACTGAAATCCATGACTAGAAACTTTGTAACACTATCTTAAGGTCTTAAAGTTAGCATCATTATTGGGAGCTGGAGTTCCCGCTGTGTCCCTGAAAGTTGCTGTCTTTAGGTGAGGTGATTGATCTGGTTTCCAAGGGTTGTCTTGAATCGTAAAACCTTAGGGTTTTGCAATGTGCAACATTAATGCAAACATTAATTAATACAATTTTGAATGGATTAAGGGTTTATGAAAGGCGTGGCATATTTTTTAAGAATCAGGTTAGCTGCTTGGAATGACTGCTCATCTTTTTGCTGGCATACAGTGCAACAGTACAGCACAGGAACGGACCCTTTGGCCCACTATGCTGTCCTGAGTAATCAAATGCCCAGCTAAACTAATCCCTTCTGTTTACACAATGTCTATAATCCTCACGTTTCCTGCACATGATAAGGCCTTTCCTGGTACAAATTTATTATGTCCAGGATGGCCAAGAGAAGGGATATAGAAAATCTGCAGCACAATACAGGCCCTTCGGCCCGAACATGTACTTAGAAATTACTGAGGGTTACCCGTAGCCCTCTATTTTTCTAAGCTCCATGTACCTATCCAGGACCCTCTTAAAAGAGCCTATCGTATCCGCCGTCACCACCGTTGCCAGCTGTTAGGGCTTTTTTGGGGTTAGGACATAAAGCGAATATTGACTTCAGTGACTAACCATCAGATCTGAATATACATTGAAGATTAAATTTAAAATACAACTCTGAACAAGGAGTAGACAATGTGGATTTTAATTTCCCATTTTTTGTTGTATTTGGGTGTCTGTAATATGGGTGCGAAGGAGGGAGGTGTGAAAGGTGTGAATTTCAAAGGAAGCATGGCAAATGTGGATACGAGGAATTCTGCAGATGCTGGAAATTCAAGCAACACACATCAAAGTTGCTGGTAAACGCAGCAGGCCAGGCAGCATCTCTAGGAAGAGGTACAGTCGACGTTTCGGGCCGAGACCCTTCGTCAGGACTAGACGAAGGGTCTCGGCCCGAAACGTCGACTGTACCTCTTCCTAGAGATGCTGCCTGGCCTGCTGCGTTCACCAGCAACTTTGATGTGTGTTGATTGCAAATGTGGATTTCTTTGAATTGTCCTGAAGTTTTCTTTGATTTTTAAAATGATGTGTCGGGCTGGGCCAGGCAGACCTTTTCCAGAAAGGGTCTCAACATGATGCCTGCTGTATCTTGTTTTGTTGAATAAAGAGGCTGCTTTGTATCTAAGAGTACTTTTCTCCAGTGACTTCAATTCATGCAACAACATTGCTTTAAAAAAAAACCCTACTTCAATATATTTTAAATTTAGAAAATGAGACAGTAAAATGTGAAATTTGTGGGGGCTGAGTACATTTTCACACTTCTAAGCTTTCACTTACTTATATTGTTAATGTGATCCGTGATGTTGTAAGGAAGATGGATTTTAAAATTGCATGTTCCATTCTTTCTCTTATTGATAACTAATTTACTTTGAACTGATCCCTTTCTTCTCCTACAATGCCTCTCAGTACACAGTCATATATTTACCTTTGTATTGGAAACTTCAAGTTTTACTCAAACGCACTCTGACCTAGTGAAACTGACTTCCCAAATGAGGATCTTTTTTATTCCTGAGGGAATACTTGTCCATTTCCCTAATGATAAATTGAAAAGAATTATGAATGTCATCAAAATGCAATTAACAGCCATAGCCTTATTCTCTAAATTTAAGTGGACATGTGTTTTCCCTAATTTATTGATAACTTTTGGAATCTACACTTTTGCAGCATTTCTGCCTCCATTAACTTGAATGAGTTTTTAAATTGTTTTGTTATTACTGACCCTTTTTTATGCACTTCTCAAATCCATCTATAGATTTTTTTTCATTTCTCCTTGTTGTTTAGGACCAGAGGTGTAATTTTTTTCCTTTGTTTTTATTCCACATTTTAACTCGTATGATATCTTACTAATATTTGTAGCATGCCATTTTCTCTTGGCTGCAAATGTTCTTGCCAAAAAATTTCAACCTTAGTCATTTTTTATCTTGCTAATAATCTGATGATGTTGAATTGGAATTCCTGATGTAAATATTTATTAGAAAAAATGTTAAATGCTTAGCTTCTCTTTGTCACACTGATGTCTTTGCAGTCACCTAAGAGACCAAGGCAGGGAGCAACTGGGAAGAAATTAGTTGTGAAGAAATTAAAGTCTAACAGGCAGCAAAAAGTTAGCCCCGTGCCTCAGTCAGAAAATCTGCCAAAAAGTGCCCCACAGGTGAGTATTCAAAACATAGCAGTTGATGGCTTTTGAAAAATTAATCTTTCATAGTATCTGACAGAAATTGGGTATTTTGCATATGTAATTGCTGCTGTGGAAATGTAGCTGTAATTTCCATATGATTAAACTGATCAGCAATTTGATAACCACATTATCAAGAAAGTGAGCATGAAACAAAGTGCTGGAAGAACTCAGCAGGTCAAGCATCATCTATGGACGGAAACTGATGGCTTACATTTTGAGTAGAAATGCTGCCTCAGGGCTCTAGCAACAGGATTTATTCCTGACCTCTGGTGCTATGTATATGGAATTTGCATGTACTTCTGATGACAACACGCATTTTCTCTGGATGTTTTGGCTTCTTTAAAGATGTGCTGGGTGAGTGGCCCCTTCTGATTCGTAGAATTAGTAGGGTGTGAATGACCATAAGACAAAGGAGCAGAAGTTGGCCATTCAGCCCATCGAGTCTGCTCTGCCATTTTATCATGAGTTGATCCATTCTCCCATTTAGTCCCACTGTCCCGCCTTCTTACCATAACCTTTGATGCCCTGGCTACTCAGATACCTATCAATCTCTGCCTTAAATACACCCAATGACTTGGCCTCCACTGCCGCCCGTGGCAACAAATTCCATAGATTCACCACTCTCTGGCGAAAAAAATTTCTTCGCATCTGTTCTGAATGGGCGCCCTTCAATCCTTAAGTCATGCCCTCTCGTACTAGACTCCCCCCATCATGGGAAACAACTTTGCCACATTCACTCTGTCCATGCCTTTCAACATTTGAAATGTTTCTATGAGGTCTCCCCTCATTCTTCTAAACTCCAAGGTATACAGTCCAAGAGCAGACAAACGTTCCTCATATGTTAACCTGCTCATTCCTGGAATCATTCTAGTGAATCTTCTCTGTACCCTCTCCAACATCTGCACATCCTTTCTTAAATAAGGAGACCAAAACTGCCCACAGCACTCCAAGTGAGGTCTCACCAGCGCCTTATACATCACATCCCTGCTCCTATACTCTATTCCTCTAGAAATGAATGTCAACGTTGCATTTGCCTTCTTCACCACTGACTCAACCTGGAGGTTAACCTTAAGGGTATCCTGTACGAGGACTCCCAAGTCCCGTTGCATCTCAGAACTTTGAATTCTCTTCCCATTTAAATAATAGTCTGCCCATTTATTTCTTCTGCCAAAGTGCATAACCATATACTTTCCAACACTGTATTTCATTTGCCACTTCTTTGCCCATTCTTCCAATCTATCCAAGTCTCTCTGCAGACTCTGTGTTTCCTCAGCACTCCCGGCCCCTCCACCTATCTTTGTATCATCAGCAAACTTAGCCACAAAGCCATCTATTCCATAATCCAAATCGTTGATGTACAATGTAAAAAGAAGTGGCCCCAACATGGACCCCTATGGAACACCACTGGTAACCCGCAGCCAACCAGAATAGGATCCCTTTATTCCCACTCTGTTTCCTGCCAATCGTCCAACTCTGTATCCACGTATGTAACTTTCCTGTAATTCCAAGTAGCCTAGTGTGGCACCTTGTCAAAGGCCTTCTGAAAATCCAAATATACAACATCCACTGCATCTCCCTTGTCTAGCCTACTTGTAATTTCCTCAAGAAGTTGTAATAGGTTTGTCAGGCAGGATTTTCCTTTAAGGAATCCATGCTGAGTTCTGCCTATCTTGTCATATGCCTCCAGGTACTCTGTAACCTCATCCTTGACAATGGACTCCAACAATTTCCCAACCACCGATGTCAAGCTAACAGGCCTATAATTTCCTTTTTGCTTCCTTGCCCCCTTAAATAGCGGAGTGACATTTGCAATCTTCCAGTCCTCCGGAACCATGCCAGTATCTATCAAGTTTTGAAAGATCATCGCCAATGCCTCCGCAATCTCCACAGCTACTTCCTTTAGAACACGAGGGTGCATTCCATCTGGTCCAGAAGATTTATCTACCTTTAGACTATTCAGCTTCCTGAGTACCTTCTCTGTCATAATTGTGACTGTGCACACTTCTCTTCCCTGCCACCCTTGAGTGTCCGGTATACTGCTGATGTCTTCCTCAGTGAAGACTGATGCAAAATACTCGTTCAGTTCCTCCGCCATCTCCTTATCTCCCATTACAATTTCTCCAGCATCATTTTCTATCGGTCCTATATCTACTCTCACCTGTCTTTTACTCTTTATATACTTGAAAAAGCTTTTAGTATCCTCTTTGATATTATTTGCTAGCTTCCTTTCATAGTTAATCATTTTTCTCTTAATGACCTTCTTAGTTTCCTTTTGTAAACTTTTAAAAACTTCCCAATCCTCTGTCTTCCCACTAATTTTTGCTTCCTTGTATGCCCTCTCCTTTGCTTTAACTTTGGCTTTGACTTCTCTTGTCAACCATGGTTGCATCCTTTTTCCATTTGAAAATTTCTTCTTTTTTGGAATATGCCAGTGTTGCACCTTCCTCACTTCTCGCATAAACTCCAGCCACTGCTCTGCCGTCCTTCCCGCCAGTGTCCCTTTCCAGTCAACTTTGGCTAGTTCCTCTCTCATGCCACTATAATTTCCTTTACTCCACTGAAATACTGACACATCAGAATTTGGCTTCTCTTTTTCAAATTTCACAGTGAACTCAATCATGTTATGATCACTGCCTTCTAAGGGTTCCTTCACCTCAATCTCTCTTATCACCTCTGGTTCATTACAACATACCCAATCCAGTATAGCTGATGCCCTAGTGGGCTCAACAACAAGCTGTTCTAAAAAGCCATCTTGTAGGCATTCTACAAATTCTCTCTCTTGAGATCCAGTGCCGACCTGATTTTCCCAATCCACTCTCATGTTAAAATCCCCCACAATTATCATAACACTGCCCTTTTGACAAGCCTTTTCTATTTCCTGTTGTAATTTGTAGTCCACATCACTGCAGCTGTTTGGAGGCCTGTATATAACTGCCATCAGGGTCCTTTTACCACTGCGATTTCTTAGCTCAGCCCATAAAATTCTGCACCTTCCGATCCTATATCACCTCTTTCTAATGATTTAATATCATTTCTTACCAATAAAGCCACGCCTCCCCCTCTGCCTACCTTCCTATCCTTCCGATACACCGTGTATCCTTGGACGTTCAGCTCCCAGAGACATGCATCCTTTAGCCATGTCTCAGTGATGGCCACAATATCATACCTGCCAATCTGTAGCTGTACAACAAGATCATCCACTTTATTCCTTATGCTGTGTGCATTTTAAGTATAACACCTTAAGACCAGTATTTGTTACTTTTTGCTTTGATTTCACTGCAACTCATCCCAATGGCTACAAATTTGCCCCCTCACCTGCCTGTCTTTCCTGACATCTTTACTGCTCACTATCTTAGATTTATTTCTGTTTTCCCCTTCCTCCGCTCTATCATTCTGGTTCCCATCCCCCTGCCAAATTAGTTTAAACCCTCCCTAACAGCTCTATTAAACCTTCCTGCCAGGATATTGGTCCCCTTCAGGTTCAGGTGTAACCTGTCCATTTTGAACAGGTCATACTTCCCCCCCCAGAGGAAATCCCAATGATCCAAGAATCTGAAGCCCTGCCCCCTGCACCAGTTTCTCAGCCACACATTCATCTACCTGATCCTACTATTCTTGCCCTTGCTAGCACGTGGCACAGGTAGCAATCCCCAGATAATAAAATGGATTTAGTCTCAGATGAGTAAGTGGACACTGCACTGTTACAGTGAAGCCCAAAGCAAGTTTGAGGAAAGTAACCTTTCTCCTCTGTCCCCCTTGTCTTTCCTCCTGATCCACCTGGCTCCTATCACTCTCTTTCCCCTCCACTATCCTCTTTATCTGCCCATCACTTACACACTCCTATTGGTTCTTCACCTGCCTCTTTTTTCATTTTTTATCAGATTCCATCATCTTCAACACTTTGTTACACTAGTACCTATCACCTTCTAGATTCTGACAGCATTCCTTCTCTCGCCCCTGCTCTGCCTATCCACTCTGTAACCTGCCAGCTCTGACTTCATTCCTTTCCTTTGCATTTTATACTAGCTATCTCCCTTTTGGTTCAGGTGAAGGGTTTTCCTGTTTTCCTCATTGATTTCCACCTATTATCCACCTGCCTTACTTCCTTTCCCTTCTACAGAAGCTGTTTGAACTCTGCCCCCCCCCCCCCCCCCGAAGTTCCTCTGGCAGTTTGCTGCTTTTTTTTTATATATCTTAGGTTCATGTTTGTGGTCACCCTTTACTCTTCTATACTCTGAGGATTACAGGCCCAAACTCATTTGGTGGGGCAACATTTTCATACCAGAAATTAGCCTGGATAATCTCCTTTGTACTGTCTCCAGTATCTTGTTGTAGGTGAGCAAAGCAGAACTGTATTCATACTGGCAGTATCTCAGGTGAAGCCTTGTACCCAGCTACAAAACTACCCTGTTTTTAAATTCCACCGCCTTTGCAATGAAAACCAAAAAATACTCTCTGCCATGTTGGACCTGCCTGCTGAAATTTTGTAATCCACACATTGGAACTGCTAGGTACCTCTGTGTTCACTTGTCTCTTCACAGGTTTCAGATGGCACTGGTGAGACAGAGCAACGCTTCACTGGCAGTGAAAAAAAATCTACTAACCACTCTATTAATCACAGTTTTTATGGACAATGATCCCTGCAATCAATAGCCTGTAACTTCCCTTTCAGAGATATGCTTTTGAACCTCCTGTAAGACCTAGGATTTTTGCAGTGTTCTGGGGGATCTGGTAAACTGACCCTGGGCCTGACAGTGAGGAATCAGCTGATATTTGACCATTGCTGCAGCAGACAGGGATAGAATCGAAACGGCAGGTCCAGATTGAAAAAGCTGGTTGCGGGTTAAGTGGAAGTGGCGGCCCATGCCAGAGATTAAGGAATGAGCCGATGTTTGGCTTTGCTGGAATGGACAGGGCAGAATCAAAGTGGCAAGGCCAGATTTAAAAGGTTGGGCTGTCGGGGCCGAAGGTGAAGAAGGGCTAAGCCTTTGTTCAGCTCACTGTTCTGCAAGGTTTACTTGTCGCGCTGAACTGAGGCTGTGGCCTGCAACTAATGTGCTCTTGAATGTGGACTCACTTTTGTTCTGAGTGTTACTTGTTTACTTTTTATTGTTTGCACGATTTGTTCTCTTTTTTTCACACGTTAGATTTTTAACTGTTTTTAAATAGGTTCTATTAGGTTTCTGTTTTCGTGATTGTCTGTAAGAAGACAAATTTCAAGGTTGTATATGGTATACATACTTTGAACTTTGTACTTGGGATAATTTTCCATTAGATTTCTTAGCAAAGCATGATCTCACACTTCCACATGTTAAATTCAAGTTGCCAGTCTTTTGCCCACTCCTCAATCTATGTGTATCTGGTGCAGAATCAGAATATCCTTTTCACAATATATCTGTTTTTATATCATTGGCAAATTTGGAAGCCTTGCATTCTTCCAGATCATTAGTGCAAATAGTGAACAATTACAGACCAAAAACTAATACCCAATTCTGACAGTACTGGGAATTACCCCGGTTACCTCCATTTCCTTTGAAAGAACTCTGTTATTTCAACTCTGTTTATCGTGAGACAGAGTTTGTAATGTTCTGACACTCCCTGGTACCATGGGCTTTTAATTTGTGCAGTACCCTCTTATGTGGCATCTTGTGAAGTGCTTTCTAGACATCCAAGCGTACTACATTTACATATTCTCTTCTATCAGATCTCCCTGTTACATCATCAAAGACCATGCAAATTTTCCTAAACTGATGTTGACGTTTTATTACATTCATCTTTCCTAAATGAGCTATTACCTTTGGTTAATGACTAATTTGATTGGGGGGGGGTTGGAGATTGGAGCAAAAGGACTGACTGGTTTGCTGTGCAAAAAGCTGGCACAGACTTGATTGGCTGACATGTATTCTTAGCTGTAATAAGTGAGCAGTAATATATTACTGAGAGAAAAATGCTCACCTAACAGAACTATGGGAGCACATGCTTTAAGGCAATGGTGTGTCAGAGCTTTTGGAATGCAATTTTAGACAAAGAAATGTTAGTCTGCTGGTGATTATCACGTTCCTATGATAAATAACACTGCTCTGCTCTGTTAGTCTATGTAATCTCGTCTTCCTATTTTGTTGTCAGCTGTCTAGGAGACCAAGGCGAGTACTTGCAGAGTCTAACCAGTCAGTGGGAAAAGAAAATGTTGACCGTGATCAAGATGCCAGTAAGATGTCTGGGATCATCAGACTCCCAAAATCTGATACACAGGTAAGTATTGGAACCAACTGATAATTAGATCTAAACCATTCTGGTCAATATGTCATATAGGGATGTGGCCATTTCTAATCCAGGGTATTGATGTTCCTCACTGTCACTTATAAACCAGAGTAACTTCTGGCAGTACTATTGTTCTCATTCCTGGGTCATTAACATTGTTCCCTCTAAGCTATGCAGGTGCATGGCCACGGAGTAACTGAAAACTTCTATGCACATGGCCTTTGTTGCCATGCAACTAGAATTTTCTTTTATATACTGTTTTATTAAAGGGCCACGCAGTTTCCAAAAAAAATTCCTCCTCAGAGTAGAATTAAAAGCCAAATTTAAATGCTAAATTAATTCTTTCTACCATCACAATGTCTTTACCTCTCCATTCTGCCTGTTTATGTATCTATATGAGAGCCTCTTGAACATTTCGGTGATATCTGTCTTCACTACTACCCAAGGCAGCACATTCCAGACACCCACTACATTTTTAAGAAATGTGCCATTCATCTTTGAACTTATTCCTCTCACTTTAAATGTATACTGTCTAGTATTAGGCATTGCAATCTTGGATTAAAGTTTCAGACTATGCAATCCATGTCTCTCATCTTATAAACTTCTATCAGGCCTCCCCTCAGCCTTTGGTGCTCCAGAGAAAGCAATCCAAAGAGCAAATGCTCTTATATCCTAGCAGCATTTTGGTAAACCTCTTCTGTGCACCTTCCAAAACCTTAACATCTATTGCTCTACCTTCATCAATCACTTTCATTGCCTCCTTGGAGAACTCAAGTCAAATTAATAAGAAAGAACTTGTACCTAATTAGGCTGTAGCTCTTGGAATATTCATAAATCCTACTCTTAAGAATCCTCTCCAATAGCTTCCCTACCACTGACATGTTATGTACTGGTCTACAGTTTCTAAGAATATCTCTATTTTCCTACTTGAACAACGGAACAACAATAGTTTCTTGCCTGTCCTCTAGGATTTGCCCATGGCTAGACAGGACACAAAGATCTTGGTCAAGACCACAGCAATCTCATTTCTTGTTTTTCAGTAACCTGGGGTACATCGAGTCAGGCCCAGGGAACTTATTCTCGTAGAACATATAACAATACAGCACAATACAGGCCCTTTAGCTCACAGCCCTCCATGTTACTTTCAACTGTGTGTCTAAGAGTCTCTTAAATGTCCCTAATATCTCTGCTTCTACCACCACTCCTGGCAGCATGTTGCTGTTTTAATTTAAAAAAAACTATCTCTGGCATCATCCCTATAATTTTCTCCAATGACCTTAGAATTATACTCCCTTGTATTAGCCATTTCCACCCTGGTAAAAAGGGACTGTCCTTTTTTACCAGGGGAGTTTACCACTGGCTTTCTATACCTCTTATATACACCATATCATTTTCCTTTGCTCTAAAGAGAAAAGCTCTAACTTGCTCCACCTTACTCCATAGACCATGCTCTCTAATCCAGGTAGAATCCTCATAAATCAAGTCAAAGTTAAAAGTATTTGTTAGCGAAGTTCATATGGCATTGTACATAACTCTTGAGATTCATTTTCTTGTAGGCATACTCAATAAATCCATAATAGAATAATAACTAATAGGATCAATGAAAGACCACACCAAAAGAAGGAAATAATAACAAATGGACATTAAATATAAAGAACATGAGGTGAAGAGTCCTTGAAATTCAGTTCATAGGTTGTGGGAACATTTCAGAGATGGGCAAGGGAAGTTACCCCCTTTAAAGAGCCTGATGGTTGAGGGGTAATAACTTTGTGAACCTGATGTGGGCCCTGAGACACCTGTACCTTTGTGATGGCAACAGTGAGAAGAGAGGATGACCTGGGAGGTGAGGGTTTCCCATGATGGATGTTGCTTTCCTCTGACAATGCTTCGCATGGATGTGCTCAGTGGTGGGGAGGGCGTTACATGATGGATGTAATGTAGGATTTTATTTGAAGGGCATTGGTGCTTCCATACCAGACTATGATACAGCCAGTAAATATCTCAACCACACAGCTATAGAAGTTTGTCAAAGCTTTAGGTGTCATGCCAAGTCATCACAAATTCCTAAGGATGTAGAGCTGCTGCTGTGTTTTTTTTTCCAAATTGCACTTGCATGCTGGGCCAAGGAAAGATCCTCTGAAATGCTAACACCAAGGAATTTAAAGTTGCTGACCCTCTCCACCTCTGATCCTCCAATGAGGACTGGCTCATGGACCTCTGGGTTCCTCCTCCTGAAGTCAATAATCAGCTAGGTCTTATTGAGATTGAGTAAGAGGTTGTTGCTGTGGCAGCACTCAGCCAGATGTTTCAATCTTCCTCTAATATGCTGATTTATCACCACCTTTGATTCAGCAGACAACTGTGGTGTCATCAGGAATCTTGCATATGGCATTGGAGCTGTGGTAAGCCACACAGTCATAAGGGTAAAGTGAGTGATACAAGGGGTGAAGCACACAGCCTTTTGGTGCACCTGTGCTGATGGAGATTGTGTTGGAGATGTTACTGCTAATCCAAACAGGCTGGGGTCTGCAAGTGAGAAAATTGAGGATCCATTTGCGCAAGGAGGTATTGAGGCCAAGGCCTTGAAGTTACTAAGTAATTTTGAGGGGATGATGGTATTGAATGCCAAGCTGTAGTTGATACAGAACATCCTGATATTTTCACTTTTGCTGTCCAGATGTTCCAGGGTTCAGTAAAGAGCCAATGACATGGCACCTGTTGCTCTGGTCGGTAAATTGAGAAGTGACTTGGATGCACTCCAGACAGAAGTTAGTATGTTTTATCACCAACCTCAAAACACATCATCACTGGATGTAAGTGTTACTTGGATGATAGTCATTGAGGCAGGTTATGATGTTGTTCTTGGGCACTGGTATAAGTGAAATTTGCTTGAAGCAGGTAGGTATCTCACACTGCAAAAACAAGAGGTTAAAGATCTCAATGAACTCTCCAGCCAAATGATCAGCACAAGTTTTAGTACTTGGCCAGTACCCCATTTGGGCTGATGCTTTTTGTGGGTTCACCCTCCTGAAGGCTACTTGCACGTTGGGCCCAGAGACTGAAATCAGAGGGTTATCAGGGGCTGTGGGAGTTTGTGATGATTCCTCTATGTTTTGACACTCATAGTGAGCATAGAAGGCATTTGGCTCATCTGGAAGCAAAGTCCTGTTGTTGCCTATGTCACTAGATTGTATGTTATTGGAGGTGTTAACATTCAAGCCATGACACAACTGTTGAGCATTCTTCATTGATTCAAGTTTAGTCTGGAATTGCTACTTTGCCTGTGAGATAGCTTTCTGGAGATAATTCCTAGATTCCCTGCAACTTTCTTGGTCATTTAACTTGAAAGCCTCTGACCTGGCCCTCAAGCAGATCGTGGATCTCATGGTTCATCCAGGGCGTCTGGTTGGGGAAGGCTCTGAATTATTTTGTTGAGCACACTCATCAACAACTATTTTAATAAAGTCTGTGACTAACATGGTGTATTCATTCAGATCCACAAATGAGTCGTTGAATATGGCCTCGTCCACCAACTCGAGGGAATTCCGTAGCCACTGCTCAGCCTCTTGCCACCATCTCTTTGTCCTTGTCTCTGGAACTTGCTCTTTAGCCTCAGCCTGTATGCAGGTAGGAGAAGGACAGCTAAGTGATCAAGTGGAGCAGTGGGCATTCCTTATCTTAGATAACAGTATGATCTCTGGTGCTACAGGCTATATGCAGATAGTAACTGGGCAGGGTTTTCTTCAAGCAAGCCTGGTTGAAGTTCCCAACCATGATTTGAAATGTTTTGGGATGGACTGTTTTTTGTTTGTAGACAACATCGTGCAGTATCTCAAGTGCTTAATTATAGTTGGCCATTGGTCAGGATTATGGAGGAGAACTCCCTAGACAAATAGAATGGATGGCATTTGACCATTAGGTGTTCATCGTGAAACATACAGGACACCTTTTGCCTTTTCTGAATCAGCAGTTCAGTCTATCCCGTGAATCAAGAAGTCTTCAGATCTGATCATTGTATCTGGCATGCTGGGAGTAAGTCATGTCCAGACTAGACCACAGCAATTGCTCATTTCCCTCTGTAGCAATTTTGCCTTCAGATCCTCAATTTTTTTTTTCTCCAGTAACTACATTTGCAGACAAGGTGCTTGGTAGAGTGGGTCTCATTACTCTGTGTTTCAGCCTGGTTTGGAGTCCGCCACCCCCAACCACTCTTATCAATTTGTATGGCAACTTTGGGGGATCTATGGATATGGACTCCAAGATCCCTCTGTTCTCCACAGAGCTAAGAATCCTGTCATTAACCCTGTACTTTGCCTTCTAGTTCAACCTTCCAAAGTGTATCACTTCACACTTTTGTGTGAACTTGACCTGCCATTTCTCAGCCCAATTCTGTATCCTATTAATGTTCTGTTGTAACCTATAACAACTTTTTATACTACCTTAACAACAACCTTTGTGTCATCTATAAACTCACTAACTCATCCTTCTACTTCTGTGTCCAAGTCATTTATTGCCTTAACTCATCCAGTCGGGCCGAGGGAACTTAACCATCTTAACAATCTTCAGGAGACTGGACAGTACCTTTTTTAATCTGAAATGCCCTAGTGCATTAGCATGCTTCACAGTGATCTCTCTATCCTCTATGCTCTAGTAAATGATGATGTAAAATACTAATTTAGGACCCCTCCCACATCCTCCATGTTCCCTCCTTGAGTGTTCCTACCCCCTCCCCCACCCCCACCAGTTATCCACTTGCTCTTGTATGTATGTTTTCCTGCTAGAAAAGAACTTTACATGGTTCCTCCCTGGCATTCCTAATTCCCTTGAGTTACTTTCTGGCTTTATAATCCTCCATAGGGTTTTTATTATTTTAGCATGCTAAAACTTGTATTGCTTCCTTTTTTATTCTTGACTAAATTCACCACTTCTCACATAATTCCAGGGTCCTGTATTATGAGAGCATATCTGTCATGCCTTGGTTTTAAACAGCCTCCATTTGTCGGATGTGGACTTTTCCACAGCAGTTGCTCCTAATTCACTCCTAGTTCCTGCCTAATACTCTTGTAATTTGCCATGCCCCAATAATACTCTCCTGCAAGGTCCATAATTGTCCTTATTTGTAGTTATTTGAACATTTAAGAAGTTGAGATCACTGCTCTGACCTCTTCTCTCACTGAAATGTCAGCCCATGTTCATTTCCCAACACAAGGTCCTGTATGGCCCTCCTCTGGTTGACCTATCTACATACTGATTTAAGAAATCTCTTGGATGCATTTAATAAATTCTGCTCCATCTAAACCTCTTGCAGTAAAGAAGTCCAGGTCTATAGTGGGGAGGTTGTAGTCACCCACATGAACACCCTGTTGCTTTTGGACTTTCCCTAATCTGTCGGCATAATTGTTCCTCAGTGTCACAATAACTATCAGGGTGGGTGGTGTCATTTTGAAATGTAATCCCATCCAAGTGATTTATCTTTTTATGCTTGCATTCTATCCATATGGACTCAGTGGATGAGTCCCATCTGGGTACAGCTGTTATATTGTTCCTGCTATGTAACACAACTCCCCCACCCCACCCAACTTCTTTCTCTACCTTTTCTAAAAAATCAATGTGCTGCAAAATTAAGTATCCAGTCCTGTCTCGACCAAGTGTCTGTAATGGCCAAAACATTGAGCACACAATTTAGTTATCTGGGTGTAATTGGGTGGCAGGCACTCACCTGGTTGGAAGGACCTGTTACTATGCTGTATTTCTAAAAAGTAATTATAAAAAAAAACCACATTCCAGGGAATGAAGACTTAGCCTGCTCACGCTCTCCCTTTAACCATTCTTCTAAACTCCAAGAAATATGGACCCAAGCTGATAGTCCAGAAGATCTAGGAGTAGAAATTAGGCCATTCAGCCCATCAAGGCTGCTGCTATTTGATCATGTCTGATTTATTTTCCCTCTCAACCTGATTCTCTTGCTTTATCCCTGTAACCTTTGACATCCTCACTAATCAAGAACCTATTAAACGCAGCTTCAAATATACCCAATGAATTGCCTCCATGGTTGCCAGTGGCAATGAATTCCACAGATTCATCACCCTCAGGCTGAAGAAGTTCCTCCTCATCTCTGCTCTGAAGTGCCATTCTATTCTGAGGCAGTGTCCTCTGGTCTCACAATTAGAAACATTCTCTCCATGTCCATTCTATCTAGGTCTTTCATTATTCGGACACTTTCAATGAAATCCTCCCCTCATTCTTCTAAATTCTAGTGAGCATCAACAAATACCTCATATTAACCCTTTAATTCCTGGTATGAATCCCGTAAAACCTCCCGATCCACTCCAATGCCAGCACATCCTTTTTTGTGGTTCAAAACTGTTCACAATACTCCAAATGTGGTCTGACCAATGCCTTATAAGGTCTCAGTGTTACATTTTTTGACATCTAGTCCTTTTGAAATGAATGCTAATATTGCATTTGCCTTCCTTACTAATGACTCAATCTGCAAGTTAACCTTTAGAGAATCTCCACTACGACACCAAAGTCCCTTTGCACCTCTGGAACCATACCAGAATCTAGTGATTCTTGAAGGATCACAACTAATGCCTCTACAATCTCTTCAGCTACCTCTTTTAGGTCCCTCAGGTGTATTCCATATGATCCAGGTGAAAAATACTTAAGTTCATCAAACATTTCTTTGTCTGCCTCTCTGGCATAATTTTTCAGTGGCCCAATATCCACTGTTGCCACTCTTTCATTCTTTATATATCTGAAAAAAAACTGGGTATTTCCTCTTATTGACTAGCTTACCTTTATATTTTACCTTTTCTCTCCTGATTGCTTTTTAGTTGCCTTCTGTTGGTATTTGAAAGCTTCCCACTAATTTTTACTATATAGTATGTCCTCTCTTGCTTTTATACTGTCTTTGACTTATCTTGTTAGTCATGATTGGAGTAGGGCTAATTTTTATGTTCCTACTATTAAACAGGATCTCACAAAGTTTGATTGAGAGAAGTTTTTAGCAGATAAAGTAAAGCCAGCAAGAGGATGGCTTTTGAAAGTGAGATAGGGAGAGTTCAGAGGCTGCATGCTGCTGCTTTAGTGAAGGGCGAGCTGACAGGATTAGGGACCCCTGGTTGATGAAGGACGATGAGGCAGGAAAAAGGAGGCATGTCAGGTATGGGCAACTTGGATTGGGGAGTACAAGGGATGGAGGAATACCGAAGAAGGAACTCAGGATGGCAGAAATGAACATCCTTGGCAAATAGGGTAAAGGAGAATCCTAAAAGGACATCTGAAAGTATATTAAGAGAAAATTGTTTGCTAGGGAAAGAGTGTATCATCTACGTGTAGAACCATGGGAGATGGATGAGATCTTAAATGAATACTTCTCATCAGTATGTATTGTGTCAAAGGTCATGGATGCTCAGCAAAAGAGGAGGCATTGGTGCTCTTGAGGCATATAAAGGTGGATAAATCTACAGGCCTTAACAAAATACATTCTTGGACATTGTGGGAAGTAGCGAAAGAAATTGCTGGGACTGTGATATTTGTATTATTGCAGAGTGATTAATGTGCCAGAAATGGAAGGCTGGTGAATCTACTATCAGTACTGGGTACTTTTTGAAGGGGATTCTGAGATGCAGGATCTATGTGTATCAAGAAAGGCAAGGACAATGACGGTGCAAAGTAGAACCGGCCACTATAGAACAGTTGTGGTGAATACCGTGGATATACTTACCGTAGAAGTTAGTCAAGGACACGCTGATAGTATTAGATGAAAAGGAGTGGAATGGGGGGGGTGGGTTTCTGAGCATTAAATCAGTATAGACAAGTCAGACCATTTACCTTCCTCCTGTACAGTAATGCTTTGTGTTTCATTAAATCACTTGCAATACCCATTGTATCTTACCATCCTCACAACCTATTGGCAGCTTTCAAAAAGACCGAAACGAGTGTTGGCAGAAAGTAACCAGACAGCAGGGAAAAAAAGTCGGCGGATGTGGCAGGATAGTGACCAAGAAGTCAGCGACCTGTCTGTGACAATTAAACAGCCTAAAGCTGCCTTACAGGTGAGTGCTGGATTAAGAGGTGATTCCTGGCATTTGGGAGTAGACTTCATTGGCTTGATTGTTACTGATTTATATATATTGCTTTTAATAACAAGATGGCATGCCACTTGAGAACTAGAGGAGTGGTTGGAGGCAGATAGTGGAAAGATTGAAGAATACATTGTGAAATGAGAAGGGGCAGAGCTATACTAATAAGGGCTTTTATATGGGATGTTGTGATGTCTATATTTTGATGGAAGTGTTCTGATAGCTGATACCTGTGAGGGGAAGAAATGTAAATGTATCTGGAAATTGAAAGTGTTATGCTGAGCAAAAAAAAAATTAATAAACTATATAGAATCTTTTATTTGCAAGCTGATATTTGGAACTTAATAGATTCATGTTGTGGAGGCCGATGAGGATCAAGCAACAGTGGAAGCAATGAGGGCTGGGCCTGTGAGACAGTTTTTGAGAAGCTGAGACTGTCTCCATTGTAGTGTAAAAGGTGATAAGGCAACAGGTAAAGTTTGGCAGCCTCAAAAGTGGGGAAGGTGGTGTTAGCAGCAGAAAGAGAAGATTTGTGGTTTAGATGACTTTTTCATTTCTCAGCTCAGGTACAGAATGTGAGTGAAATGCTGGAACTGCACAAAACACTGGTTTTGATCAACACCCTGGTTCCGCTGGTTGAGCTATTGCCTCAAAGGTCAGAACTGAACCCAGATCACTGGACCTCTGGTGCTGTCTGGAGTTTGCATGTTCTCCCTGTGACTGGGTGGGTTTTCTGTGGGCATTGCAGATTTCTCCCATGTTCTAATGGCTGCTAGATTGCATCTAATGAATAGGAAATTGTCAAATTTAAGGGGAATGATGGGTAAATGAGAATAAATCAGGAATAATGTTGGATTGGAGTAAATAAGTTCTTGAAAGACAGTTTTTGTGCTCTATGATTCTGTGCTGTTGCTTGAGGGATGTGACACCCTGAGAATATACAAAGGGAATTTGAAAGGATATTTTTCAAATTGGAGATTTTCAAGTATGCAGATAGATTGTGTGGACTGAGGACAGATATTGCAGGTGTGATACATTTAATCTAACTTGAAGAACTAAGAGTTGTGATACAGCTGGTGCAGCTGCTATCTCAATCCGGTGTCAGGAGGTTGGATCCTGTCCTCTGGTTCTTTGTGTGAGGATGTTGCATGTCCTGCCTTTTTCCTCTGACTTCCCCACAGGTACTTGGGCTTCCTCCTACATTCACCATGTGCTGATTGTTAGGTTAATTGGTCACTAAATATCCCCAAGTGTAGAGGTGCTGCAGTGTCTATGAAAAGTATTCACCACCCTTTGGAAGTTTTCATGTTTTATTGTCTTGCGACATTGAATCACAGTGGATTTAATTTGGCTTCTTTGACACTGATCAACAGAAAAAGACTTGTCAGAGTGAAAACAGATTTCTACAAAGTATTCTAAATTAATTACAAATGTAAAACACAATAATTGATTGCTTAAGTATTTACCTCTATCATAAATCATCACTGGTACAGCCAATTACATAATTGAATGGAGATCTGTTTTTGGAGACTAGTGTGCAGTCAAGCTGTTATAATTTGATTGTAGGAAAAATACATTTGTATCTGGAAGGTTCAACTACTGGTGAGTCAGTATCCTGGCAAAAACTACACCATGAAGGCTCTATGGTCTGATAAAACCAAAATTGAGCTGTTTGACTATCAGCCTAAATGCTATGTTTGGCGTAAGCCAAACACCACACATCATCAAAAACACACCATCCCAACCGTGAAGCATGGTGGCGGCAGCAACATTCTCAGGGCCTGCTTCACTGCAGCAGGTCCAGGAAGGCTTATGAGGGTAGAGGATAAAATGAATGCAGCAAAATACAGAGAAAACTTGGAGGAAAACCTCATGCAGTCTGCAAGTGAACTGTGACTAGGAGAAGATGTGTATTCCAGCAAGACAATGACCCCAAGCATAAAGCCAAAGCTACACAGGAATGGCTTAAAAACAACAAATTTAATGTCCTGGAGTGGCAAGTCAGAGTCCAGACCTCTATCCAATTGAGAATATGTGGCTGAACTTGAAAAGGGCTGTTCACTCACAATTCATGTGTAATGTGATAGAGGTTGAGCAGTTTTGTAAAGAATGGGGAAAAACTATAGTGTCTGGATGTGCAAAGTTGAGAGAGACCTATCCACGTAGACTCGAGGCTGTAATTGCTACCAAATGTGCATCTACTAAATACTGACTTGAAGAGGGTGAGTAATTATGCATTTAATTATTTGGTGTTTAATAATTGTAAAAAATTTAAACCAATTTGTATAAATTTGTTTTCACTTTGACACAAAAGAGTCTCTTTCTGTTAATCAGTGTCAGAAAAGCCAAATTAAATCCACCGTGATTCAATGTTGTAAAACAATAAAACATGAAAACTTCTGTGGGGAGCTGAGTACTTTTTATAGGTACTGCATTTACAGAGGACAATTAACCTATAAATCAGCATAAGACGTATGAGGGGAGAATAAAGTAGGTTTAGTATTGGTAAGTGCTTGATCAGTTTGCATGGTGGGCTTGCTGGGTCTGTTTTAGTGCTGTATGATCTAGAGAAGAAGAGAATTATCCATTCAAAACATATGTTGCAGGGTATACGAAACTCGCTGAGAAAAGCTTTAACCACATTTAAAAAATGTACCTGCTTCTGACCTAGGAGGCTATAAATTAAGTGTGGGATAAAGTAGATTATTTTCAACTAGCATTTTCAACTAAATGTTTATTGCATTTTCAGTCATCTAGGAAACCAACACAGTCATTAATGTTAAAAAGTTCCATTCAAAGACAACAAAAAGAAGTCAACAACTTATTCGAAGCAGTAAAGTTGGCAAAGAGTGCCATGCAGGTCAGTGCATGAAGTGGATTCCATCCCTTTTGTTCGTGGGAGTGGAAGGTATTGAAGTGAACCATCTGAACTTGGTTTCGTTGTGAGGAAATGTAGTGTGAGAAAAGATGGTTTCTTGGGGATGTGGAAGGGGAAAAAGATGGCACAGAAATCCTGTTAAGATACGTGTCAGCCAGCATTGAAAAGAAAGATTCTTGAAGATGTGACTGGCAAATGAGAATACCAACATTAAAGATAGAAAATGCTGGAAATGCCAGAAGCACTTGTGAAAAGAGAAACAAACCACATTTCAGGTCAAAAACCCTATGTGTTAAAACTGGAAATGTGAGAAAACAAATTGAAGTTACAGGGGGCGGGAGGGGATAGAGGGAATATTTGTTAATTTGAAACCAGACCAGAGAAGCCCCTTTGCACACATACATGTACGTGCACACACAGACAGACTCACACAACCCCAGGACAGCTACCTCTGGGCCTCTAACCTCTAGTCTCTGTCTCAGACTTGCAGACATTAGCCCTTGACTTCCGTACTTGCTGACTTTGGTCTTCGACCTTTGACTTGAATTCTGGGCCTCAAAGTCCAGACTTATGTGGGCTGTCACACCAGGACTAACCAACCTGTGTGGTTGCCCCTAGTCCAGACTCTCAGACATCAGGCTCCAACATGTGGGCACACAGACCTAGGGACTTCAACCATTTGGCTTCCAGACTTATTGACTTTGGCTTTGAATTCTGGGTCCCGAACTCTGGATTTACATAGGCCTCTAAACCCACAACTCACCAACCTGGAGGGTCACCAATCTTTGTGTGTGCATGCATGGACCTCTGATCCTGTGATTTCTTGATCTTGTGGGTCATCAGCCCTTGTCCATGGGTCCTACTGACCTCCAACATTGACCACAGGGATTGCTGGTCTACATTTCAATGCTTGATGACCTGACATCCAAACATTGGGGAAACGCTGGCCTTCTACCACAGATCATTCCAATGTAAGCTCTGGTTCCTGGCCTGACTCTCCATTTACTGCCTCTTCTATCTTCCCCCTCATCCATGTCCCTAAATTCTAATCTGTCCCCAACTCCCCACGCTACCCCAAAACCAACCCTAAAAACCTAAAAAAAAAACACAACCAAGTTTGGAGCCACGATGATACAACACAGCAGTGAAATTGTTGCGCTGATAATCCAGAGTTCATTAATGTGGAATTTAAGGAAGAACATAATTATGGTAAAGAAAATAGTGAATATAACTGTTAGCTGGGAGTAAAATGTATGTACTAAAACTGCTTGTGTTTAACTGTCACACCCACAGACACTAGTTGATGAATGGTTGGAACTTTACAAGCAGGACAGGGAGGCTGCTTTGCTGGAGCTGCTCAACTTTTTTATCCACTGCTGTGGATGTAAAGGTAAATGCTATATGTGATGCTTGAGAACAGGATTAACTGTTCATTGCTGATAATGCATTCTGCTGACTTAGGCCCAGGTCCTGAATCTTTCCAGAACTGAGTGGCAAGCAGGTAGTAGTGGAGCGAAATGGGCAGTGCAAATGCTGCTTTGCGATTTGAGGAGAAAATACTTGCTCTCAACTACTCTCCTGACTTCCAAGTCAGAGACCAAATGTGATTTATTTGATATGGTAATTGAACATCACTTGCTCAATGCTTCAAGTACTCCTCTCAAGGGAATCAAAAATCAACTAATCCATAATAGACACTTGATGGTTATCTCTTCATATGTGAAGTGGCTCAAGAAACTCCAGTTTGATTGAAATCATCAGATGGTAAGACATGGAAGCAGAATTAGGCCATTCAGCCTATTGAGACTGCTCTGCCATTCCATCATGGTTGATCCTGGATCCCACTCAACTTTATACACCTGTCTTCTTGCCGTAACCTTTGATGTCCTGCCCGATTAGGAAACAATCAACTTGTGCCTTAAATATACACACGGACTTGGCCTCCACTGCAGTCTGTGGCAGAGTATTCCACAGATTCATTACTCTCTGGCTAAAAAAAAAATTCCTTCTTGGCTCTGTTCTAAAAGTTCGCCCCTCAATTCTAAGGCTGTGCCCTCTAGTTCTAAATACCCCCTCTCCACATCCATCCTATTTAGTCCTTTCAACATTTGGTAGGTTTCAATGAGATCTCCACACATTCTTCTAAATTCCAGTGAGTACAGGCCCAAAGCTGCCAAATGCTCCTCGTATGTTAAACCCTTCATGGAATCATCCTCATGAACCTCCTCTGGACTCTCCAATGATAACTCTCCAATATTTCATCCTTTCTGAAACATGGGACCTAAAACTGTTGACAATACTCCAAGTGCAGCCTGACTAGTGTCTAATAAAGGCTCAGCATTATCTTGCTTTTATATTCTATTCCCCTTGAAATAAATGCTAACATTGCATTTGCCTTCTTTACCATAGACTTGACCTGTAAATTAATCTTCTGGGAGTCCTTGCATGAAAACTCTTGTCCCTCTGCACCTCTGATGTTTGAACCTTCTCCCCATTTAGATAATAATCTGCACTATCGTTCCTTTTACCAAAGTGCATTATCGTACATTTCCCAACACTGTACTCCATCTGCCACTTTTTTGTCCATTCTCCCAGTTTAAGTCCTGCCGCAATTGCATTGCTTCCTCAGTGCTACCTGCCCCCCCATCTATCTTCATATCATCATCAAACTTTGCCACAAAGCCATCAAATCAATTATCGAAATCACTGTCAAACAATATGAAAAGTAGCGGTTCCAATACTGACCCCTGAGGAAAGCCACTAGTCACCGGCAGCCAACCAGAAAAGGCCCCTTTTATTCCCACTTGCTGCCTCCTGCCTGTCAGACATTACTCTATCCATGTCACTATCACAAGATTTTATCTTGTTAAGCAACCTCGTGTGGCACCTTATCATATGCATTCTGAAAATCCAAGTGAATGACATCCACTGCCACTCCTTTGTTCAACCTGCTTGATACCTCCTCCAAGAACTCTAATGGATTTGTCAGGCAAGATTTCCCTTTACAGAAACCATGCTGACCTTGACTTATTTTATCATTAGTCTCCAAGTACCCCAATAATAGACTTCAACACTTTCCCAACCACTCAGGTTAGGCTAACTGGCATATAATTTCCTTTCTTTTGCCTTCCTCCCTTCTTAAGAGTGGAGTGACATTTGCAATCTTTCAGTCCTCTGGTACCATGGCAGAATCAAATGATTTTTGAAAGGTCATGACCAATGCATTCGTTAATCTCTTCAGCAATCTCTCTCAGGACTTTGGGATGTGGTCCAGGTGACTTATCCACCTTAGACCTTTGTCTTGCTCCCTGACACTCACGGACCTCTGGCACTCTGCTAGTGTTTTCCATAGTGAAGACAGATGCAAAGCATCATTTATCAGTGGCCCAATAACAACTCCCACCTCCCTTTAATCTTTATATAACTGGGGAAAAAACCTTTCGGTATTCTGCTTTATATTATTGCCTAGGTTTCCCACATAGTTAATCTTTTCCCTTATAGCTTTTTTAGTTGCCTTTTGTTGGATTTTAAAAGCTTCCCAATCATCTAATTTCCTGCTCGCTTTTGCTACCTTATATGCCCTTCCTTTGGCTTTTATGCAGTCTTTAACTTCCCTTGTTAGCCACAGTTGCCTACCCCTCCATTTGAGAACTACTTTTTCTGTAGGACATATCTATCCTGTGCTTTGTGAACTATTCCCAAAAATTTCAGCCATCTCTGCTCTGCCATCATCCCCGCCTGTATCCTCCTCCATTCCACTGGGCAAACTCCTCTCTCATGCCTCTAATTTCCTTTTTTCCATTGTGATACCGATACTTGTGAGTTGTGCTTCCTCGCAAATTACAGGATTAATTCAATCATATGATCATTTCCTTCCTAGGATTCCTTTGCATTAAGTTCCCTGATAAGATCTAGGTTATTTCACAAGTTGGCGTTTTCCCGAGTAGGCATTCAACAAATTCCTTCTCTTGAGATCCAACACTAACCTGGTTTTCCCAATCCTCTTGCATATTGAAGTCCCACATTACAGTTGTGTCATTACCCTTGCATGCCTTTTCCAGCTCCCTTGGCAATTTCAATCCCACATCTTGGCTACTATTTGGAGGCCTATGTATGATTCCCATAATGTTTTTTTTAACCCTTGCAGTTTCTTAACTCCACCCACAAAGATTTAACATTCTCTGACCCTATATCACCTCTTTCTAAAAGATGTAATTCCATCTCTTACCAATAGAATCACACTACCTCCTCTGCCTTCCTGGATGTCTTTTCGACACAAAGAATATCCTTCAATGTTAAGCTTCCAACCTTGGCCGCCTTTTAGCCATGACTCAGTAATGTCCCCAACTTTATACTGACCAATCTCTAATTTGCACCACGAGTTTGTCCACCTTCTTCCAAATGCTAGGTGCATTTAAATACAGACTTTCAGTCCTACGTTCTTTGCCTTTTTAAATTTTGCCTCTATGGTACAATTTGACTCTTGGCTCTGTCTGCATTTGTACCCTATCATTAGCTTGTCCTTCCTTACATTCATGTTACATCTATCATCTACTTGTAAACCTGCTAGCTCATTCTAAACTGTATCATACTGGTTTCCATTCCCCTGCCATGTTAGTTTAAACCATTCCCAACAGCTGCCCGCAAGAATATTGGTCCCCTGAGATTCAAATGCAACCCGTCTCTTTGTACAGGTCATACCTGCCCCAGAAGAGGTCACCATGATCCAGGAATCTGAATCCCTGCCTTCTGCTCTAATCCTTCAGCCATGCATTTATCTGCCACCTCATTCTAGTCCTATCCTTACTGTGGCGTGGCATAAGCAGTGATCCTGAGATTACTACCCTTGAGGTCCTGCTTCTCAGCTTCCTTCCTAACTCCCTGTATTCTTCTTTCAGGACCTCCTCCATTTTTCTACCTGTGTAGTTGGTACCAATATGTACTACGTCTTCTGTCTGCTTACCCTCCTTTTTCAGGATATTGTGGACACTTTAGGAAACATCGTGGATCCTGGCAAACTACTGTCCATGTTTCCTTTACGCATCCACAGAATTGTCTGTCTGACCCCTCACTGTAGAGCCCCCTATTATTGCTGCCATCCTCTTCAGTTCCCTACACTTCTGAGCAACAGGGCCAGACTCAGTGCTGTTGCCTCCCCTAGGTAGCTCGTTCCGTGGTGCGTCTCCTTCCCCCACCCCCCCAAACTGTACTCAAAGTTGAGTACTTATTGTTGAGCGGGACGGCCACAGGGATGCTCTCCACTATCTGATGTTCTCCCTTCCCTCTCCTGATGGTCACCCATTTATCTGGCTCCTGTAGCCTTGGGGTGACTACCTCCCCGTGGCTCCTTTCTATCACCTCTTTACTTTCCCTAACAAGCTGAAGGTCCTCGAGCTGCTGCTCCGGTTCCTTAACTCTGGCTCTAAGGAGCTGCACCTTGATGCACCTGGTGCAGATGTGGCTTTCGAGGAGGCTGGAAGTCTCCTGGAAATCCCATATCCAACACCCAGAGCAGAACACTGGCTCTGTATACATACCCGCTATTCTCTCAGATTTAAATAAGGAATGAACTTACCTACTTACCTTGCGTCTGCCTGTTCCCACCAAAACCCTGTTAAGCCAAAGCTTTAGGAGGGAAGAGTGGAGAGTGTGAGTGAATGGGCTGTAAGTGGAAGGTAAGATGTGGAGGCAGAGGAATGGAACTCCAGACTACTCCAATGATAACTGCTGCCACGATGACTGCTCTGCTAGGCAGTACTCCTCTTTTATAGAGACACGGTTTTTAAAGCTCTTCGCTGGACTCTGGGAACGCTTCTGTTACGTCTGTGCAGTACTCCAATAAAGAACTCCCATCGGAAAAACTTAATGCTTTTTAGAGCTCTTCGCCGGATCTGCGCAGGAATGCTCCTAATGCGTTTGCGCAGTACTCCAAATTGTGCAAGAGGAGCTCCTTTCTGCAAAAGTAAGCGTAAGGGAGGGGTAAAAGCTACTTTCCTGTAGTACTTTGCCTTTTGTTTGTTTGGAATCAAACTTGAACAGAGTGGTCTGCTTCTGTTAAGGGGTCAGTCTTGGAGATGATGAATATGATTGAGCGGGAAGGAATTATATATTACTTTTCTGTCACTTCAGGTGTCATTACTTCAGAGATGTTCCAAAAGCTTCAGAATGCAGAGATAATTCGGAAGATGACGGAGGAGTTTGATGAGGTATATAGTGAGATATAAGACATAGGAGCAGAATTAGGCTGTTTGGCCCATCTAGTCTGCTCCACCACTCAGTCATGGCTGATCCTTTTTATCCGTTCCTCAGCCCCACTCCCTGGCCTTCTCCCTGTAACCTTTGATGCAGTGTCCAACCAAAAACCCAGCAAGCTCTGCCTTAAATACACCCAACGACCTCCTTCCACAGCTGCCTGTGGTAACATTCCACAAATTCACCACCCTCTGTCTAAAGAAATTTCTCCCTATCTTTCTTTTAAATGGAATCCCTACCATCCTGAGGCTGTGCCCTCTTGTCCTAGACTCCCTCACTATGGGGAAACATCCTTTCCACATCGACTCAGTCTAGGCCTTTCAACATTCAAAAGGTTTCAATAAGATCATCCCTCATCCTTCTAAATTCCTGTGAGTGCAGATCCAGAGCTATCAAACGTTCCTCATAGGATAACCCTTTTGTTCCTGGAATCATCCTTGTGAACCTCCTCTGAACCCTTTCCTATGCCAGCACATCTTTTGGGTGAGGCCTCAGTGCCTTATAACGCCTCAGCATCACATCCCTGCTCTTGTATTCAAGACCACTTGAAATGAATGCTAACTTTGCATTTGATTTCCTCACCTGCTTGCCAGTTAACCTTGAGGGTGTTCTGCACAGCAACTCTGAAGTCCCTTTGCGTCTCAGATTTTTGGATTTCCTCCCCATTTAGTAAATAGTCTGCGCATTTATTTCCACTACCAAAGTGCATGACCATGCATTTTCCAACATTATATTTAAATTGCCACTCTATTGCCCATTCTCCTAATCTAAATCCTTCTGCATCCTCTTTCCACAATGCCACCTGCCCCTCCACCAATCCTGATAATCAGCTGCAAACTTGGCAACAAAGCTAAATCATTGATATACAGCATAAAAAGTAGTCCCAACACCGACCCCTGTGGAACACCACTAGTCACTGGCAGCCAACCAGAAAAGAGTACTTTTATTCCCATTTGCTGCTTCCTACCAGTCTGCCAATGCTCTAATGCCAGTAACTTCCCTATAATACCATGGGCTCTCAACTTGGTAAGCAGCCTCATGTGACACTTTGATACCTTTTAAAAGTCCAAATGTACAACATCTGCTGTTTCCCCTTTATCTACCTTGCATGCAATCTCCTCAAAGACTTCCACCTGGTCCATCAGGCAAGGTATTCCCTTAAGGAAACCATGCTGACTTTGTCCTACCTTGTTCTGTGTCACCAAGTACTCCATAGCCTTATCCTCAACAATTGGCTCCACCATCTTCCCAACCTCGGAGGTCAGGTTAACTGGTCTATAATTGCCTTTCTGCTGCCTTCCTCCTTAATGGAGAGACATTTGCAATTTTCCAGTCCTCTGGCACCATGCCAGAGGCCAATGACTTTTGAAAGATCATTGCTAATGCCCCCACAATCTCTACCGTTACTTTCAGAACCCTAGGGTGCAGTTGATCAGGTCTGGGTGACTCGTGTAATCTTGGGTCTTTCAGCTTTTTGAGCACCCCTCCCTTGTAATAGTAACTGCACTCACTTCTCTTCCCTTGCATCCTTCAACATCTGGTACACTGCTAGTGTCTTCCACAGTGAAGGCTGATGCCAAATTTAGACTCATTTAGTTCATTTGCCATCTCCTTGTCCCCCATTATTATTTCTCCAGCCTCATTTTCTCGTGGTCCTATATCCACTCTCATCTCTTTTATTTTTTATGTACTTGAAAAAGTTTTTACTATCCACTTTGATATTGTTTGCTAGCTTGCTTTCGTATTTCATCTTTTCCCTCCTAATGATTCTTCCAGTTGCTCTCCATAGGGTTTTAAAAGCTTCCCAATCCTGTCTTCCCACTAACTTTTGCTTTGTTTTATGCTCTCTCTTTTGCTTTTATTTTAGCTTTGGCATATTAGCAATTGTTAGTCACAGTTGTAATATTTTGCTATTTGAGTATTTCTTCATTTTTGGAATTCATCTATCCCGCACCACCTTCATTTTTCCCAGGAACTCATGCCATTGCTGCTTTGCTGTCATTCATGCCAGCATCTCCTTCCAATTTACTTCAGCCAACTCCCCTCTCATGCCACTGTAATTTCCTTTTATTCCACTGAAATACTGCTATGTCAGACTTTACTTTCTCCCTATCAAATTTCAAGTTGAACTCACTCATATTGTGATCACTGTCTCCTAAGGGTTCTTTCACCTTAAGCTCCCTAATCATCCCTGGTCCATTACATAACACTCAATCCAGTATAGCTGATCCCCTAGCAGGCTCAACAACAAACTGCTCTAAGAAGCCACCTTCAACAAATTCACTCTCTTGAGATCCATTTCCAACCTGATTTTCCCAATCGACCTGCATGTTGAAACCTTCCATGACTATAATAACATTGCCCTTTGACACACCTTTTTTATTTCCTGTTGTAATCTGTGGTCCAAATCCAGCTGTTTCTGGGAGGCCTGTGTATAACTGCCATCAGGGTCCATTTACCCTTGCAGTTTGGAACTCAACCCACAAGGATTAAACATCTTCCAATCCAGTGTCATATCTTTCCACTGATTTAATGCCATTCTTTACTAGCAGAGCCACACCACTGCTTCTGTCTACCTTCCTACCCCTCTGTTACAATGTGTAACCATGGGCATTTAGCTCCCAGCTACAACCATCCTTCAGCCACAGATCAGTGATGGACACAACATCATACCAGACAATCTGTAATAGTGCAATAAGGTCATCCAGCTTATTTCTTCTACTCCGTGCATTGAGATCTAACACTTTGAGTACTGTATTTGCTACCCTTTTTGATTCTGTATCCCTAATACACTGATACTTGCCCTGCTGGCTGCAATTATGTCCTATCAGCTGCCTGCCCTTCCAGTCTAACTGTACACTATATTTGCTATTTTACCATCTGTCCTATCCTGAGTCCCTTAACGCTGGTGCCTACCCACCTGCCAAATTAATTTAAACCCACCCCAACAGCTGTAACAAACCTGCCAGTGAGAATGTTGGTTCCCCTCGGGTTCAGGTGCAACCTGTCACTTTTGAACAAAAGAGATCCCAGTGATCCAAGAACCTGAAGCCCTGCCCTGCCCACCTGCACCATCTTCTGAGCCACGCAATAATCTGCCAAATCACCCTGTTTCTACCTTCACTGGCATGTGGCACAGGCAGTAATCCAGAAATTACTACCCGGGAGGTCCTGCTACTCAGCTTTCTACCTGGCTCTATAAATTCTCTTTCCAGGACCTGTTTGCTTTTCCCTCCTATGTCATTGGTATCAATATGTACCAAGACATCTAGCTGCTCTCCCTCCCTTTTCATGATCTTAATATACAAGATTGCATTTTACTTATGATACAACAAATAGACTTTTATATAGTTATAGAGGAAATGGTGTGTGAAGGGCAAGAATGTTGATGACGTAGTTAATCAGTGTGCAGATGACACAAAGACTGGCGGTAGAGTGAAGGAGGTTACCCAAGGTACCATGGGGTCTTTATTAACTGGGCCAGTGAGGTAAGGAGTAGTAGATGGAGTTAATTAAGACATATGCGAGGTGAATTTTTTTGCATTTGTATTTACTCAGGAGATGAACAGTCTATAGAAATGAAGCAAAACGTCATCAACTACATGGACCCTATACAGATTACAGAGGAGGTGTTTGCTGTCTTGAGGCAAATTAGGTTGGATAAATCCCCAGGGCTTGACAAAGATGTTCTCTCAGACCCTGTAGGAGGTGCAGAAATTTCTGGGGCCCTTGCACAGATATTTAAATCATCCTCAGCAGGTGAGGTACTAGCAGATTGGAGGATAGTCAACGTTGTTCTGCTGTTTAAGAAAAGCTCAAAAAAAAAACAGGAAACCATAGGCCAGTGAGCCTGACATCAGTAGTGGGGAAAGATATTGGCAGGTATTCTAAGGGATTAGATATACGAGTGTTTGGACCGATGTGGACTGATTAGAGATAGTCAGCATGGCTTTGTGCATGGTAGGTCATGTCTAACCAACCTTAGAGTTTTTTGAACAAGTTACCAGGAAAGTTGATGAAGGCAAGGCAGTGGATATTGTCTATATGAACTTTAGCTAGGCATTTGACAAGGTACAGTGTGGAAGGTTGGTCAAGAAGGTTCATTTGCTCGGCATTCAAGATGAGGTAGTAAATTGGATTTGCTTTGTGGGAGAATGCAAAGTGGTAGTAGATGGTGGCCTCTCTGACTTGGAGGCCTGTGTCCAGTGGAGTGCCGCAGGTATCGGTGCTAGGTTCATTGGTGTTTGAAATCTATATTAATGAACTGGATGAGAATGTGATTAGCTGGATCAGCAAATTTGCAGATGCCACCAAGATTGGAGGTGTAGTGGACAGCGAGGAAGACTATCAGAGCTTGTAGTGGGATCTGGATCAGCTGGAAAATTGGCCTGATGAAAGGGCAGATTGAATTTAATGCAGACAAGTGTGAGGTGTTGCACTTTGGTAGGTTTAATTAGGGTAGTCTTACACAGTGAATGGTAGGGCACTGAGGGGTGTGGTAGGACAAAGGCATCTGAGAACACAGGTCCATAATTTGTTGGAAGTGCCGTAACAGGTAGATAGGTTTAAGCACATTGGTCTTCATAAATTGAAGTATTGAGTACAGGAGATGGGATGTTATGTTTAAGTTGTATAAGATGTTGGTGAGGCCTAATTTGGAATATTGTGTGAAGTTTTGGTCATCTACCTACAGGAAAGATGTAAACAAGGTTGAAAGTACTGAGAAAATTTATAAAGATGTTGCTGGGTCTGGAGGATGTGAGTTATAAGGAAAGATTGAATAGATTAGGAATTTATTCCTTGAGATGTAAATATGGAGAGGAGATTTGATAGAGGTATACAAAATTGAGGGATATAGATGGGTAAATGGACTGAGGGTGGGTGGAACTACAGCTAGAGATCATGGATTAAGGATGAAAGGTGAAAAGTAAAATGAGGGGAAACATCTTCACTCAGTGGGTCATGAGTGTGGTACGAGCTGCCAGTGACTCCATGTTGCATTTTGTTACACAAACCAGGCTGGAACTTGTGCAATAAGAGTCTGGGGAGTATAGGAAGACTTAGTTCGTGGGTACATAGTGCCTTGAAAGTGGTGGATCAAATAGACTGAGTGGCCATGAAGTCATTGGTCAGATATGAGTACAGGAGTTGAGATGTCTTGTTGCAAGTGTACAAGTCCTTGTTAAGAGCACACTTTGGAGTACTGCGTACACTTTTGGTCACCCTGCTATAGGAATGCCATTTAATTGGAGAGTGCAGAAGGTTTTCAGGGATGTTGCTAGAACTGGAGCCCTTTGGTTTTCAGCAGAGGCTGGATAGGCTCGGAGCCTAGGAAGTTGAGGGGTGAGCTCAAAGATAATAAATCATGGGGATCATATAAAAGGTGAATAGCCTTTTTCCCCGGGGTTGGGGTAGTCCAGAAGTAAAGAACCACAAGACATGGGAGCAGAGTTAGGCCATTCAGCCCATCATTGCTGATCCTGGCTCCCACTCAACCCCATACACCTACCTTCTTGCCATATCTTTTGATGCCCTGACTGAGCATTATCTTCCAGCCTCATTACATCTATGCAGTCCGCCTCCACAATTTGTACAATTGTAAGCAGCATCTGGGATGTGTTTGCAAGCTTCTCCTTGCTACTGTTTATACTGTATAACTTTTGTAGGACATGTAATATTATTACATTGCAGGACAGTGCTGATTACCCTCTGTCAATGGCTGGTCCTGTATGGAAGAAGTTCCGGCAAAATTTCTGTGAATTCATCGCTGTGCTGGTGCGTCAGTGTCAGTACAATGTCATTTATGATGAGTATATGGTGGACACGGTGATTTCCCTCTTGACTGGACTCTCTGATTCACAGGTCCGTGCCTTCAGGCACACCAGCACACTAGCCGGTTAGTATAACATGGTCTACCTGTAGCATTGTTAAATACTGCTCCATTCTCATTGACATTTGGTTTTCTCATAAGGGCGTGGCCATTTGTGGTCAGGTTGGGCGTGTGTGGAGTGCTGCCTGGCATTTGAGGTCAAATGGTGGGGGGAGGGGGAGGGTGGATGAAGGACAGCTCCAGGGTTTCAGGAGTGTAGATGGCTATATGGCGTTTCTGGCCAGGGGCAAATGGTGCTTTCCTGCTATTTGCCACTAATAATTATTTCTGGTGTGACAGCAATGAAGTTGATGACAGCTCTGGTGGATGTGGCCTTGAATCTGAAAGTTCACCAAGAAAACAATCAGCGTCAGTATGACACTGAGCGGAACAAGGCAGCAGGCAAGAGGGCCAATGACCGCCTGGAGATGCTGCTACAGAAACGCAAAGAGGTGAGTAGCAAGTAGTGAGCAAAGGCAGCACTTTTGCATGGGTGTGTGTCTGAGTGCGTGAATGACCACTGCAGGGTGGGAAATAACGGAAGAAATGATGCACTTAGCATGTCAGGTAGTATCTGTTAACATTTCAGGTCATTGACCCTCATCAGTGGTGAGAAGGTGGAAGGATGGATGGGCTTAAGTAAATGGACAGTTAGGACATGGTCACAGTGGAATTTGTTGTCGTGTACAAGTACAGGTGCAATAGAAAACCTTGCAGCAGTATCACAGGCACATAACATCATACACATAAGCATTATTCAGAAGAAATCATAAATTGTACATAGTTTTGATAAGAAATAACACAATTACACCGAAGTCTATTTTAGTGCAAAGTGATCAAAGTAGTCATCGTGTTGCTGAACTGCTGTAATTATGCATCTTTACCTGTTATGTTACCAATATCAAAGCTGTGTGACATGCCAAGCAGGCCAAAAGAGGGGAAAATGAGCTGAAATGACTGGATAACTTGCAACAGAAATTATTTGTTTGATCCAGACAGAAAGGGGTAATATTGGAGTATTTATTATTGAGTCTGGAAAACTGCAGATGTGTTGTTTCTCAAGCTTATGTTGGTCCTCATTCCGTCACTGTAGAATGTCAGATGGGTCAAAGTCAGTGTGACATAGAGAATTAAAGTGCTAGGCAATCAGAAATGCGCTTGCTACCTGCGTATAGAATGCTCAGTCGACACTTTCTTTCCACAGATGCCATCTGATTTGCTGAATGTTTCCAGCAGTTTTTGTTTCTATTTCAATTTTGACGTTTGTCGGTTTTTCAAGAAAATTCATTTACCTGTGATTGAGTGCGTGTGTAGTGCTGCTTTCTGTAACCACAACTCGTATTCCACAGAGTACAGTGGCTCTCATCTTGTTTTGCAGTTGCTGCAGAATCAGGAAGAGATTGAAAACATGATGAATGCCATCTTTAAGGGAGTGTTTGTCCATAGGTATCGGTAAGTTGCAGCTACTTAAATACAAAACCCTTCCTTTTGTGATCTAGTTGTCATCCTGAGGCACATTTGTGCTGAATGTGTGCCAGTGATTAAGTGCTGAATATGTTTACTGAAGTATTGGTGATGAGTATTGTGCTATGTAGCCATGTGTTGTTGATCTTTTGCACTCACTTGGCAGGGATTTGATCGCTGAGATGCGTGCCATCTGTATGGAGGAAATTGGTATATGGATGAAGCGCTACAGTGACTCATTTCTTAATGACAGCTATCTGAAGTACGTCGGCTGGATGCTACATGACAAGGTATCGGTGTTTTTGTTGTGCTTGGGGGAAGGAATGAATGGGGACAGCAAAATAGTGCAGCAATAGAGCTGCTGCCTCAAGGCTCCAGTGACTCAGGTTCAACCTGCCTTCGAGAGTTTGCACACTCTTCCTGAGTGCTCAAGTTTCCTTTCAAAGTCAAAAAACCTGTGTAGATTGATAGGTTTTGGTGAGAGTAAGTTGCCCTCTTGTGAGTTGCAGAATTTCAGTAGCTCAGGGGGAAAAAACTTGCCTGTGATGCGGCTGCAGTTCTGTTTTTCATTATGTCTGTTGTTCAATAAACACAACTTTGAATGTGAGGGGGAATAAAATGGAATTAATGTAAAGGGTGTTTGATAGGATTCAGTTGGCAGATGAGCCTGTTTTTCTCCTGTATGACTGAGAAAGTGCATTTTCTAAGAAACTGCAGGCTCAGTATTGTTCATAGGACTGTGCAAAAGAAACCACAACCATTATAATAGAAATTTAGAATGAATGAATGAAGATTATAAGGCTAGCTGGAAGGAGTAAGAATGAAATTAGGAGAGTCAGAAGGGCCCATGAGAAGGCCTTGGCAGACAGGATTAAGGAAAACCCCGAGGCATTCTACAAGTATGTGAAGAGCAAGAGGATAAGACGTGAGAGAATAGAACCAATCAAGTGTGGCAGTGGAAAAGTGTGTATGGAACCAGAGGAAATAGCAGAGGTACTTAATGAATACTTCAGTATTTACTATGGAAAAGGAACTTGGTGATTGTAGTGATGACTTGCAGCAGACTGAAAAGTTTAAGCATGTAGATATTAAGAAAGAGGATGTGCTGGAGCTTTTGGAAAGCATCAAGTTGGAAAAGTCACCAGGACCGGACGAGATGTACCCCAGGTTACTGTGGGAGGCGAGGGAGGAGATTGCTGAGCCTCTGGCGATGATCTTTGCATCATCAATGGGGACAGGAGAGGTTCCGGAGGATTGGAGGGTTGCGAATGTTGTTCCTTTATTCAAGAAAGGAGTAGAGATAGTCCAGCAAATTATAGACCAGTGAGTCTTACTTCAGTGGTTGATAAGTTGATGGAGAAGATCCTGCGAGGCAGGATTTATGAACATTTGGAGAGGTATAATATGATTAGAAATAGTCAGCATGGCTTTGTCAAGGGCAAGTTGTGCTTTACGAGCCTGATTGAATTTTTTGAGGATGTGACTGAACACATTGAAGGAAGAGCAGTAGATGTAGTGTATATGGATTTCAGCAAGGCATTTGATAAGGTATCCCATGCAAGGAGGCATGGGATCCAAGGGGACATTGCTTTGTGGATCCAGAACTGGCTTGCCCACAGAAGGCAAAGAGTGGTTGTAGATGGGTCATATTCTGCATGGAGGTCGGTGACCAGTGGTGTGCCTCATGAATCTGTTCTGGGACCCTTACTCTTCGTGATTTTTATAAATAACTTGGATGAGGAAGTGGAGGATGGTTTAGTAAGTTTGCTGATGACACAAAGGTTGGAGATGTTGTGGATAGTGTGGAGGGCTGTCAGAGGTTACAGCGGGTCGTTGATAGGATGCAAAACTGAGCTGAGAAGTGACAGATGGAGTTCAACCCAGTTAAGTGTGAAGTGGTTCATTTTGGTAGGTCAAATACAATGGCAGAATATGGTATTAATGGTAAGACTCTTGGCAGTGTGGAAGATCAGATGGATCTTGGGGTCCGAGTCCATAGGACGCTCAAAGCAGCTGTGCAGGTTGACTCTGTGGTTAAGAAGGCGTATGGTGTATTGGCCTTCACCAAGCGTGGAATTGAATTTAGGAGCTGAGAGGTAATGTTGCAGCTATATAGGATTTGGTCAGACCCCACTTGGAGTACTATGCTCAGTTCTGGTTGCCTCACTGCAGGAAGGATGTGGAAGCCATAGAAAGGGTGCAGAGGAGATTTACAAGGATGCTGCCTGGACTGGGGAGCATGCCTTATGAAAACAGGTTGAGTGAACTTGACCTTTTCTCCTTGGAGCGACGGAGGATGAGAGGCATTGATCGTGTGGATAGTCACCGAGGCTTTTTCCCAGGGCTGAAATGGTTGCCACAAGAGGACCCAGGTTTAAGGTGCTGGGGAGTAGGTACAGAGGAGATGTCAGGGGTAAGTTTTTTTTACTCAGAGAGTGGTGAGTGCGTGGAATGGGCTGCCGGCAACGGTGGTGGAGGCTGATACGATAGGGTCTTTTGATCGAAGGATAGATTTTGGCTAAAGGTGTTATGTTTTGTAATCCCAGAACCTAATCTAAAGAAAAACATAGGAGCAGGGTTACTTGTCGACTTAATTTTTCTTACCCTTTTTTTGTGAGGCCCTCTCATATGACATGTGCCATTCACATACTTTTTCCCTATAACACATAATTATGTAAACAAGCAATATATTTACAATATTACTCATAGTAAATGCACTACACTCTTGCCTGCTTAGCTATAAGCTCCTACTCAATATAGAATGCATCGCAATTCAACTATGTAACATACAGTATATTTCTCTAATTATTTTATATATCTGACGATGATAGGAGATCTGTGTGGGAGGGTTTTTAAAGTGAAAAGGCCGTCGCACTGAGGTAGTTCCACTCTCTCGACCTCAGAAGCCCAGGTTCACTAGTACGAACGAGCGTAACGAACTGGGGTCTTGCTTAGTTGCAGTGGATGACTGTCTTCCATGCCTTGTCATGTCCTTTGCTCTCCACGGAGCATTGCAGTACTGCATTCCGAACTGTTGGATTTTACTGTAGATCTCATTCACCCAGTCCGCCCTGTCTCACCTGTATGAGACTGCTGTCTACCCTCACCTGGCTTAGCCTGTCTGATGAAGCAGTGTAGTGGGGTGTGGCTGCTGTCACATGCAGACAGCTACTAGGAGCCACAAATGAGAGCTCTGCCCATTGGGGACCAAAACTGAGTGGGCTGCCCCAGAATTCAACACCACTGTATTATGTATACCTGTACCTCTGCTCGTTAATGCAAATATCTAATCAGTCATTTATGTGACAGCAACTCAATCCATAAAAGCATGCAGACATGGTCAAGGGTATCAATTGTTATTCAGACCAAACATCAGAATGGGAAAAAATGTGATCTAAAATGACGCAAACATGAGGAAATCTGCAGATGCTTGAAATTCAAGCAACACACACAAAAAATGCTGGTGAACACAGCAGGCCAGGCAGCATCTGTAAGAGGAGGTACAGTCGACATTTCGGGCCGAGACGTTGGACGAAGGGTCTCGGCCCGAAATGTCGACTGTACCTCCTCTTACAGATGCTGCCTGGCCTGCTGTGTTCACCAGCATTTTTTGTGTGTGTTGATCTAAAATGAGTTTGTGGGATAATCATTGGTGCCAGACAGGGTGGTTTGAGTATCTCAGAAACTGTTGATCTCCATGGACAACAGTCTCTAGAGTTTGCAGAGAATATTGTAAAAAAAAATGTTTCTAGTGAGCGCAGTTCAGTAGACAAAAACACCTTGTTAATGAGAATGGGCAGAGGAGAATGGCCAGAGTGGTTCAAGCTGACAGGATGGTGACAATAACTCATATAATCTTGTGAAGAAGAACATCTCTGAACATAGAATACATCGAACCTTGATATGGATGGGCTATATCAGTAGGAGACGATGAGCATACATTGAGTGTAGTATTCAATTCTTTCTATTAAATTTGCAATGATTTTCTCTCAATAACAAAATCTCTAAAGTGAGCTCCATTCAGTTTGTGGAATTTAGGGAATCCGGTTTAGATGGGCCAGAGTCTACTTCCAGTTTGGAGTTAATATTACGAGTGATTTCTTGGTTCTAAACCCACTGTTTCCTGTTACATTGTTTCAGCAACGAGAGGTGAGACTGAAATGTTTAAAGGCACTCCAGCATCTGTATGAAAACAAGGAAATCAGCCAGAAATTGGAACTCTTCACCAACCGCTTCAAGGTAAAGACCTCTTCTACTGTGCCCATAAACAAGATCTGTGAGACAGAGGCAAATTCCCTTCACTAATTAAGATAGCTCCAGCCCCTGCATCAGCTCAAGCCTTGCTGATAGTTTGCTGTTGAATTGAGCTCTTTGGCATTTGATTTCTCTGCAGGACAGAATGGTGTCCATGGTCCTCGACATGGATTCCGATGTTGCAGTAGAAGCAATCAGTCTGTTGACACTTATTCTCCAGTAAGTATTTTCCAGTTTTGTTTATTCATCCATGTGTCATATATGTTGTTAGCATGAACAAGATTTCTTTATTCTTGACTAGCCAAACTGGTAGTCCTATTATGAAAGTATTCCTGCAGTGCTGTCACTTGGAGGCTTGTAGAATTTACCAGAAAATGGTAAAATCAAAACATTGATTATACTGAAGGACTGAGTATCTTTTAGGAATAAAAATTCCAAAGCTTCACAACATTAAGTAAGCAATTTCTAGTCCCCTCTTGTCTACACTTCCTAGACAGGAAACAATCTCATAATGATGGAGAAAGTAATATAGATAAAATGCAATGTTTAAAAGGCATTTAGATGGGTACTTAATTAGGAAGGACATAGAGGGCTGTGGACCTAATCCAGGCAAATGTATTAGTGTTAGTAGGTATCATGGTTGATGTAGACAAGGTGGGCTAAAAGGGCCTGTTTCTGCACTGTATTGTTCTGTGAGGAGACAATAAGGCCATTTGCCTTTGAAACCACACTGGCTGTACACAAGAGCAACTAGCTTGTCTCAGTTTTTCTATTCCTGAAAATTCTTTCAATTCGGATTCTTATCCAGCTCTCTTTGAACGTGATAATTTAATCTGCCTTCAATACTAGCAGCACACACCAGGCCTTAATCCTTTGCAGTATATTGAAAATGGCCCTTGTCCTGTCATGTTTTACTCTTTTATCAATCACCTTTTTATGCCCTATAGTTTTGTAATACCACTGCCAATAGGAACAAGATTTCCCTATCTTTCACTGCATTTACAACTAAGATCTGTGAGCGAGAAGAATATTAGTTTCACTCATCAAGTAATTTTAAGTAATTGTGTCTGGTATCCATCAGTCCACCTAATCTTTCTTTAAGTATCATGTCTTTAAGTATCTCTAAGATTCCCTTGCAGTTGTCTCAGTTACAAGGAAAATGACTCCAGTTTCTCTAGTTGAATCACATAACAAGAGCTACATACCTGTATTTTTTTATGTATCTCTTGCGCACCTTCTCTAAATCCTTACTTGTATCCTAAAATGTGGGGCACATGATTGTATGCTATATTCTATTGTGCCTCAACCAGTGTGTATAAAGTTAATCAGTGGGATAGTTGTTTCTACTTGTCAAAGTTTGCAGAGCAGCACAGTCTTAAAAGTTTATTGAAGCTCAGCAAATACCATAAATAAAATCATGTAAGAAGTATGACTGCAAGTAATAGGATGTGTGAATTAATAGATTATATGACAAGTACAACAAGCCATTTTATGTTAATATGACTGCTATATTCTGTATCTTACATGGAATAAACAGGTCATTGTACCTGTGGCATCCAGTCCTATGTTGTTGTCTCATAATCCATGTAGTTCCAGCAGTTACTTAGTGGCCTTTTTCCTGTTCTGTGCGAATTATTGTCGATTTTATCCTTCTGCATTATCCTTTAACTATAAATGCACTTTGCTTTAATGTCAGATAATTTTGAACCTATTTTATCATTCAATAATCACACCTGCAACCATTTTATGGACCTCTCTTTGATGTACTATCTTGATTATGTTTTTCTCCTCTAAGAATGATCTTTTGACATAGAAATGTTTTATATTAGATCATTAGCATAGTAAAAAAAAAAGCTGATTGGAAAGAGTCTAAGCTTTGAACCATTATTTAAAAAACGGTGAATGGGCTTGACTATTGTAATCATTCTGATATTCGCCACTTTTATAGGCAGCTAGAGGGGAACCAGGTGCAGTGGTACCATCTTCATTACTTGTGTGTTGACCTGTAAATCTCTGACAGCCACTGCAGAGGTTCAAAATAGCTTGTTTGTTTTGTATCAGCAGTTTATTCATGATTTTCTCTTAGCTTGCCAGGCTGCTTGAAAAGTTCAGTGCAGGCTCTTTGTTCTTCACAGAATGTTAGAATAGAACCTCTGGATAGTTTTTACTCCATATTGGTTTATGAACCGCTTGCTCAACATATTGTACTGCCCTGATTTGCATGTCGTGTAGACAGCGAGGATGCAATATCTGTGATTGACCACAAATAATGGAGGGCCTTGTGGTTTATGAAGAGAACTTATTGAGAATTGTTCCTTTACCTGTTTTACAAAAAAAACCATGATCCCATAAGGATTTTTTGCAACCTGCTATTTTGTTTTCAATGAACTATATACACGTTTTATCTTTTTTAGAGTTAAACCCTCTAATTGTATTTCTACTTCCTATCAAAATGGAACAGTTCACCTACATGGTATTAATTTTTGTTCCACTATCCTATCAACAGATTTATCATGCCTGTCACAAGTTTTGCTTAATGGTGTTTGAGATGTAACCCATTTTCTGTTCTTCTGACTCTTCTGTCAATACATCGTGGATTTAAATTCATTTGAGTGTATAATCCTGGTCGACAAAGGGAGGGATATGTGAAAAAAGATGCTGAACAGGTTTTCGGTCTTTCTCCTTAGATGAATATGAAAGATTCTGTGGTCTAATCAAAATGAAGCAGGAATATTCTCTTTGCTGACCCTAGCATTGTCACCCTTGACTACTTCATCTAGTCTTTGACTTACTGCAATGAGTGGAATCTTGTATACAGATTGGCTACAGGGTTTCCTACTATCACAGGATTGTACCTCTGATTGTAATGGGTGATTCATGATATATAATTACAAGTCCTTCTTTGTTTCCAGGAACACTGAGGATGTATTGAGCAATGACGAATGTGAGTGTGTATACCCCTTGGTGTATGCCTCTCACCGCCCGACTGCAGTAGCTGCGGGAAATTTTGTATATGTTAAGTAAGTTGAATTTCAGCTCTTCATTAGCTGCTGATTTTATTAGTATGTGTTCACAAGTTTAATATTGAAGGCTAGCATTGCCACTCACTTTCTTATTAAGTGATTGCTCTGCAAAACACATGTTGGAGCAATTGGTTGTGACTGGGTTCACAGCCTTCTTGCTGTTACAATGCATGTTCGAAATGAGTGCCATAAAGGATCATAATAGTAAAGGTATCAAACTGTGTGGTCAACTGAAAGAAATGAAGTTTCAATGATCCTGAAGCAACTTCCCATGTGATAATTGAGTTAATGCAAAGATTTGGCAAAAGCAGTGGGAGCAGCTACTGTGTTTGGGCTAGCTAAAGTGGGCACGAGAAGTCTGTGTATTGCCAGCCCTAGCCCATCATACTCTTCTCTTCTCGAGACTGGGATAGTAAATTCCCAGTACCAGCTAACTCTGGTCATGTATGTCTCCTATGTTATGTTAACTTAAGACCTGATTCTGCCCTTTCAGTTCAGACCTGTCATAAAATTCCACTTTGTTTCAGGCTGTGGCAACATTACACTGAAGCTCGAGAGGAGACTATAGCTAACCAGCGAGGCAAACGCAATACAAATGGAGAATTCATTAAGCTGCTGCTCACATTTTTCTTGGAAAGTGAGGTGGGTCATGATCTTTGGATTTACTGATGGTCGATAACCCCATTAGTGGGATTCCAAAATTTCATATCTGTGTAATGTATTTAAATGATCAAAATGCTTAAAGGAAATTCAAGTGGTTTTTGATACTATCCTGTATATTTTTGACCCAAAGCTAAAAAAGGAATTTCCCCCCTTCCCCCCTCCATTTTTAATATGTGTTGTCTCTCACTGAGGACAGTATTTCAGTAACGACACTTACAATTTCTTTATCCCCATATTCCTACTTTTACTATGCCTAGATTTATTTTTAGCCATCTTCCTGTTTGCATAATTATAGAAACTTTTACAAATTTTTCTTGTTAGATCATGCTTGGTCTTTATACATGTTCTCAATTTTAGTTGGTTTCTAAAATTTTTCCAATCCCTATGCCAACCTTAGTAAACCATTTCTTATGAATCAATATTATGGTTAACTTTGAGTTTTTGTCACTCTCAAATTGTGAGATTCTACTTTATTATGATAACCAAAGTATCTTTGCTGCGAACAAGAAGTCACCGATCTAGATAGAAGAATATTCCAACTTTATCAGGTTCAGGATGACAAAGCAGTTCCTTGACTGCACAGTTGCCACGGGTGCCACCACTAGGGGAGAGCTTGACTCTACTGCTCCATGTTCAGAGGCTGCTCGAGCCAAGCCAACCAAGCCCTAGATTCAACTGGAAGTTAGGCACAAAGCATCAGACAGCTGAACTCCTTGCTTAACAGTTGTAGGAAGGTGTAAGTGCTGCAATTCTCCACATTCATAACAAGAAGTCCAACTACAGAATGGATTCAATGTCTTAAACAAGCAATAATTTTCCCCGCTGACCAACTTGTCTTATCCTCCATCTTCTGGGGTACCAGGGATTCAGTTACATGTGACGAGAAGCTGCCCATTGGCAGCTACACACCGCTTCAGGCTGTACCATAGGCGGGGTCGTTTTTGTGCTATCTCCTGGGCTGCAATACAACCACAGATTCCATTGTCTTCTCCCCTGCCTCCGACAATGCTGGTAATCGGTAACTATCATCAGGAGCGTCAAGTCAAAGCTAAAGTCTCCCGGTGCGAAAGTCTGATATAAAATGCAAACTCCCTTACCTGCTATCTGACTGCCCTGCTGTAAAAAGAATAGTTGTCCCATTGGCACAAATTACATTGTTCAGTAACAATCTGAGCTGCTGAAATCTGACTTTAGTAGTCTCTTTGAATTTCTAAAAATCAGTGGTAAAGACATTTAAGACATTTTTATCTCTGGACCAATTCTCATGCTGGGTCGTGGCTGGGGGCATATTAGCAGGTTCCCTAGTCACATTGAAGTTTGACTTCTATGAAATTTTTAATCTATTTTGGGAACGCACCACTTTTTTCAAATGCCCAGTGCCTGAGGTGGTAGGCTTGCCGCCATATTCAATAAACACAGTGGCCCCACTTAGGGTTAAAAATAAATCACTGAGTAAAACGTCATCCTGTTAAACAAATCTGTCCACAAGTTCAAGCGATCATGCAGGGTATTTGAGATAGAAATGGGAAGACTGGGCTAGAAGTCAACCGTGATATTTTCAAGGAAAAATAGCCTCTAACGCTGCTGTATGCTCTGCAAGAAGCACATTTTTTTTTTTTTTTAAAGATTATTACGGAGAATAGCAGCAATTTAAGAATATTGTTCTCAACTATTAACCAATTGTTAAACCTGCTCAGAGCTGTAAGTCCTGAGTCGAGCAATCTGCCCCAAAATGAGAGGAATTCACAATATTTTTAATCAACAAAATTAGGGAGGTTATAGCTACAGGTACTGGTAACCTCTATTTGCCCACCTCATAAAAAGATGGCAGCCATGTTAAAATTTACAAGTGTTTCAGATTCATAAGACCATAAGATGTCGGAGCAGAATTAAGCCACTTGACCCATTGAGTCTGCTCTGCCATTTCATTATGACTGATCCAGTTTTCCTCTAAGCCTCCATCTACTTACTTCTCCCCATATCCCTTCATGCCCTGACCAATCAAGAATCTGTCAACTTCTGTCTTAAATATACATGAAGACCTGGCCTCCACAGCTGCCTGTGGCAAAGAATTCTACAGATTCAACGCTCCCTGGCTGAAGAAATTACTCATCTCCATTCTATAAGGAGATCCATCTATTCTGAGGCTGTGTCCTCTGGTCTTAGACTCTCGCATCATAGGAAACATCCCCGCCACATCCACCATATCAAGGCTTTTCAACCTTGATAGGTTTCAATGGTGTCACCTCTCATTCCTCTAAATTCCAGTGAGTACAGGTGCAAAGTCATCAAATGCTCGTCATTTGTCAAGCCATTCAATCCAGGAGTCATTTTCATAAACCACCTTTGAACCCTCTCCAGTTTCAGCACATCCTTTCTAAGATAATTGACCCAAAACTGCTCATAGTACTCCAAGTGAGGTCTTATCACTGCTTTATAAAGTCAACATTACATCCTTGCTTTTATATCCTAGTCCTCTTGAAATGAATGCTAACATTGCATTTGCCTTCCTCACCACAGACTCAAACTAAAAATTAGCCTTCAGGGAATCCTGCACAAGGACTTCCAAGTCCCTTTGTATCTCAGTGTTTTTGTTTTCTCTCCATTTAAAAAAAAACTTGTCAATCCTTTCATTTCTTCTACTGCCGTGCATGACCATGCACTCCCCACCACTGTGTTCCATCTGCCATTTCTTTGCCATTCTCCTAATCGGTCTGTCTTTCTGTAGCTTCTCTACTTCCTATATTCATATCGTCTGCAAACTTCGCAACAGAGTCGCCAATTCCATCACCCAAATCATTGACATATAAACACAGACCCCTGTGGAACACCACTAGTTACTGGCAGCCAGACAGAAAAGGCTTCCTTTATTCCCACTCTTTCCCTCCTACCAATCAGCTAATACTCTATCCATGCTAGAATCTTTCCTTTAATACCTTGTTATGCAGCCTCATGTGTGGCACTTTGTCAAAGGTCTTCTGAAAATCCAAGTTTGCAACGTCAACCAATTCTTTGTCTATTCTGCTTGTTATTTCTTCAAAGAATTCCAACAGATTTGTCAAGCAATATTTTCCCTATGGCCTATTTTATCATGTGCTTTCAAGTATCCTGAGACCTCATCCTTAATCGATTCCCAACATTTTCCCAACCACAGAGGTCAGACTAACTGGTCTATAGTTTCCTTTCTTCCTTTCTTAAGAGTGGAGTGACATTTTCAATTTTCCAGTCTTCTGGAACCATTTTAAGATCTAGTGATCTTGAAAGATTATTACTAATACCCTCACAGCCTCTTCAGCCACCTCTTTCTGAACTCAGGTGTGTACAATCTCGTCCAGGTGACTCACTATATCAACCTTCAGACCTTTCAGTTTCCCAAGAACTTTCTCCCTAGCTGTAGTAACTTCCCACATTTCATGACCCCTGACACCTGGAACTTCCACCATACTGTTAGAGTCTTCCGCAGTGAATACTGATACAAAATACTCATTCAGTTCATCCACAATTTTGTTAACCACCATTACTACCTCTCCAGCATTGTTTTCCAGCATTCCAATATCCACTCTCGCCTCTTGTGTATCTGAAGGAACCTTTGGTAATATTACTGGCTAGCTTACTTTCGTATTCCGTCTTTACCTTCTTTATGACTTTTTTAGTTGTCTTTTGTTGGTTTTCAAAAACTTCCCAATCCTCCAACTTCCCACTAATTGTTGCTCTGTTATTTGCCTTCTGTTTGGCTTTTTAATGTTGGCTTTGACTTCTCTTGTTAGCCATGGTTGTGTTATCTTTCCTTTAAAATATTTCTATCTCTTTGGGATGTGTATGTCCTGTACCATCCAAATTTTTTCCAGAAATTCCAGCCAATGCTGCTCTGTCGTCATCTCTGCCAGTATTCTTTTTCAATCAATACCGGCCATCTCGTCTCTTATGCCTCTGTAATTCCCTTTATTCCACTGTAATGCTGATACATCTGACTTTAGCTTCTCTTTCTCAAATTTCAGGGTGAATTTGATCATATTATGATTACTTGTCTCTAAAGGTTCTTTTACGTTAAGCTCTAATCAGTTCTGATTCATTGCACAATGCCCAATTCAGAATAACTGATCCCCTCGTGGGCTCAACCACGAAATGTTCTATAAAGCCATCTCATAGGCACTCTAGAAATTCCCCCTCCTGTAATCCAGTACGAACCTGATTTTTCCTTGCATCATAGACCAGGGTGCTCTCTTCAGTTCCTGATGAGGTAACTGTAACCTTTGGCCAAGAGCAGATATCATGAGGTGGTGCCCAACCTTCATAGAGTGTTTCGACCCTTAACCACTAAACTCTCCAGCTGGCGGGTTAGCAGTGGTGGTCAACTCACTGCCCATCTGCTCCTGACTTTCGGATCAACTCCTCTCGGTTGCTCCATATCCAGCAAGAGGCTCTCTCTGCTTCCTCCCCCATCCTGCAAGCTGCTTGGTTTTTGCTCTTTTCATCAAGGCCCAGCGCAAATATCAGTCTCCATGCTGACCCTCTACAATTGCTCTCTACAGGGAGTAGCCATGCCTGCCATCCTTTGTCCCTGCACTCCTGGGCCTTCCTCTCATGAACCTCCTCGCATCCTTCTTTCCGTGGTACTATGAGGTCCACTGGGACGATTTTCTTGTCTGCAGTGGACCATGGTATGATGTCTGGTTGAAGTGTGGTTTACACCAACTCTAGGAACTGCATCTTCCTCCACAATCGACCTTCATCTCCTATGATTTCACAGTTTGCAACAGATTGGATTTAGACCTCTTTGAAATGACTGGGTTGGACCTCTCCTTGATGAAAGTGACCGCCTGTTTGCCCCTCTGTCGGCTGGTCTGTTCTTACATCTCTGCAGCTCTACTCTGTCAGCAAGGGACAGCAGGACCTTTTCGTGCCACCACCTGTACCGTCTTTGTGTTAGAACTGTTTTGCATTCTGACAGTATGTGCCAGTGAACCTCGCTGACCACAAAGCTGCAGTTTGAGGTCCTTCCTCAGCCCCCATGTGTGCGGCTGTGATGATGCAGGGACAGTGTCATGCTTGGACTGCAGGAGGAAAGAAATGGGGAAGGTCTCCAGTCTCCAATGCTCTGCCCAAGTGATGTGGTGCTTGGGAAGATCCCATTTCGTCCAGGTGCCCTGTGACCCCCAACCCCACTGCCTTCCATACCTGCCTTTCAAACTTACGGTTCCATACCTGTGCCTGGACCATGTCACACCTATCACTTGCACTTGTACTGTCCCATCATTGGAAGTGTGTAGAGCCAAGGCCTTGCAGTCCCAGACATGGGTTGCCAATGATGTTTCTCAATTCAGGGAGCTCATTACCTGGTCTGTGGCTGAGTTGGCAGCCTACTTTCGGCTTGATCTTGTTGTGACTCCTGCTTGGTTTATTAGCTTGTCATCAGAGTCCCTCAGTGTTAACACAACTCAACATTTTGCCATCTTGAACTTCTCTACTTTAGATGACAATAGCCGGCCTGAACTTATGTAGAGCCCACTGCATATTGAAGTCCCCCAGGACTATTGTAATATTGTCCTTTTGACGTGCATTTTCTACCTCCCGTTGTAAATTGTTGGCCACATCCATACTACTGTTTGGGGGTCTGTATTCAACTTCCATCAGGGTCTTTTTACCCTTACAGTTCCTTAGCTCTATCCACAATGATTTGACACCTTCTGACCCTATGTCACCTCTTTCTAATGATTTGATTTCATTTTTTAACAACAGCAATGCTGCCCCCTCTTATTTCCTGCCTATCCTTTCAATACAATGTGTATCCTTGAGCATTAAGCTTCCAGCTATAATTGTTCAGCCATGATTCAGTGATGCCTACAACATCATACCTGCCAATCTGCAACTGTACTGTAAATTCATTTACCTTATTCCGTATACTGCACACATTCAGAATAAACACCTTCAGTCCTGTATTTATCCTTTTCAATTTAGTTTGCCTTTTATGTAGCAACTTATTCTGTTGTCTGGAATTCTGCCCTATCGACAGCTGTTCCTCACTACGTATTGTCTCTGTGTGTAAACTAGCTATCTCGTCTTCAGCACTATGATCCACCTTTCCTACAATACTTGCATTGAAATATATGCATCTCAGGATACTAGTTGCACCATGCTCAACCTTTTGGTTCCTAACTTTGTCTGCGGTCTTAAACAAAGTCTGTCTCAATAAACTCTCTAGTAACTGTTCCCACTTTGGTTCCCATCCCAATGCAACTTTAGGTTAAATGCCACCATGCAGCATTAACAAACCTTCCCACTAGAATATTCATTCCCCTCCAGTTCAGGTGCAGCTAGTGCCTTCTGTTCAGGTCCCATCTTCCTTGGAAGAGAGCCCAATGATCCAAAACCTTATGCCCTCCCTCCAACACCTTAGCCACATTTTAAGCTGTATAATATATTGCTAATTCTAGCCTCCCTAGCCTGTGACACGGGTTAACAATCCTGAGATCACAATTCTGGAGGTCCTGGCTTTTAACTTCGCACCTAACTCATGAACTCCTGATGCAGAACCTCATCACTTGAGCTACCCATGTCATTGGTACCTACGTGGACCGTGACTTCTCTCACTGAAGAATGCCAAGGACTCAATCTGAAATATCCCAGATCCTGGCATCCAGGAGGCAACATACCATCTGGGAATCTCATTCTTGCCCTGTCTGTTCCCCTAACTTAAGAGTGTCATAGCGTGCCTTCCCTTCTGAGTTTCAGAGGCAGACTCTGCCCACGACCTGACCATTGTGACTTTCCTCTGTTAGGTCATCCCCTTGACAGAATCCAAAGTGATATACCTGTTGAGGGGGGTGGGCACACGTTTACTCTGCACTGGCTCCTTAACCCCTTTCCTCTTTCTGACTGTCACCCAGTTTTCTGTGTCCTGCACCTTGGGTGTAACTACTTCTCTACATGTCCTATCTATCACCCACTCAGCTTCCTAAGTGATCCAGAGTTCACCCAGTTCCAGCTCCAACTCCTTAACACGGTTTGTTAGAAGCTGCAGCCGGATGCACTACTTGCAGTTGTAGTTATCAGGGACACTGGAGATCTCCCTGCCTTCCCACATCCCGCAAGAGGTGCATTTAACTATCCTGCCTGGCATCTCTACTGTCCTAGCTGAGCAGATATAAAGAAGAGAAGGGGGAAAAAATCTTGAGCTTTTCTTTTCTTTGCTTTCTCGGAGTGAAGCCCCAAAGAGCTAAAGCCTTAGGATCATCACTCTGTCCACACTAGCCTCTGCGCTTGCCCCTGCTTTCCTTTAATTTGCTAGCTAAACTACAGGCGGTATCAACTCTTCCATTCCTACGCAAGATTCTTGAGAGTCATTTTCAACCAACTTAACTTTCTGAATGAGAAAGTTAACTTTTCTGAATTCTAGAAAAAAATTGGTCAGGTTTTAGAGCAAACCACAGCATGGAAACGTCCCTTATTACCAAAATTGTTAGCAATCTTAGGCTCGGCACTGATGCCAGTAGGGTCTTAATTCTAATTCTCCTTTAAGTGATGCTTTCGACATAATTGATGACAACATTCTCCTAGATTACCTTGAGAACTGGACTGGCATCTCTGGTAGTGCCCTTAGTTTGTTCCATACATATATCCTGGAGAGATTTTTTTTTCCATTGTGGAGATCAGTTTTCTAAAAGAAACAATGTAGCTTTTGGTGTAACTCAGAGAAGATGACATGGTCCTCGACCTTCTTGTACAGATGTCATTAGAGTGCATAAACCTGATTTCCATAGCTAGGCAGGTGACACAATTGTAAATCGATTCAGCCTGATGATAACACCCTATCTTCTCTGGCTTGTATGGCTACAATAAACAAATGGATCAATAATAATTTCCTAAAACTAAATGCAGATTAGCCGGCTGGTGGCGTAGTGGCATCAGCGCTGGACTTCGGAGTGAAGGCTCCTGAGTTTGAATCCAGCCGGCTCCTTTGCATGCTTTCCATCTGTGCTGGGTTGAGCGTCAAGCTAGCAACTCGGCCTCGTAAAAATAAGGAAAGCCTGCTAAAAAAAAAATGCCGTCATGACAGCGTCCCAATGACTCCACTTGGAGTTGAGGGGTTTCTTCTTAATGAAGATAAAACTGAAATACTTTTGGTTGGTTCCAAAGCCAAAAAGTTAAACTTTTTGATAAACTTGGGAACTTAAGTTCCCCTTGTTAAAATTGGAAGTAACAACCTTGGACATTATTGTTGATTCAGATTTGAATTTTAAATTCCATATAAAGAAAGTGAATGAAGCAGCATTTCTACACTTGTGTATCGCAAAGGTACATCTGTTTCTATTATGTTATGATGCCGAAAAAGTAATTTGTACCTTTAAATCGAATAGACTAGATTACTGTAATGCGCTTTTAATTGCCTTGCAAAGCAATTTATCAATAGACTTCAACTTATTTAGCTGGCTGCTAGACTTCTAACTAAAATTAGAATGAGGGAGTATATCACTCTTATCCTAGCTACTCTGCATTGGTTTCCTGTATCATTTAGAACTGATTTTAAAGTTCCCTTGTTTACAAAGGTCTCAATAGTCTGGGATCTGAGTTATTTTCATTTTATCCTGCTGGAGCTGTCAGGATGACTTCTGCCAGTCTCTTGAATTTAGACAATTGCCCTCAAAAGATAATTAGATCAGTTTTTTTTTAAAAAGCAGCTTCTAACTGGTGGAACTCAATACCTAAAACTATAAGGGTTGCAGACTCAGTTGACACTTCTAAACACAAGCTCAAAGCCTATTTAGTTAACCTTGAGGAAAGGTCCCTGTGTTCGAATGTCTTTTTCTCTGGATACTGTCGAAAGATGGTACTGAAGTTCTGGGTGTGCGATTTGGGGATTGGATTGTAGTTCAATTGGACTCTTTCGAGTTTGTTTTTAATTTTGTGTTTTCGCTCGTTCCTTGTTGCGTTAGCGCGATTTGTTTTGTGCGTAGAGGGGTGAATGATGTTTTTCTTTGAAAGGGTTCCATGGTTTTCTTTGTTTCATGGCTCTCTGGAAAGACAGATCTCAGGGTTGTGTACACTGCATACATACTTTGATAATAAATGTACTTTGAACTTTGAATATTCCTGTTCCCATTCCTCATTTGGCTTATTTAGGAATCTATGCTTCAGGGCTTTTATTAGCAATTGATTTGCTCAGGGTAAAGGAAAATTAAACTTCTCCATGATTGTCTTACCTTTTCTATTACCTCCTCACATTAAATTCTGATAATAACTGTGTGATTGCTGCCTTCACGTCAGTTCTAGATATGACTGATAACAGTCAGGGTTTCTAACTGGTTAAAATTTGGACAGTTTCCTGATTTTTTTTTTTAACCTGTAAAATCCAGGTATAGTTGGTATTTCCTAGGAATAGGTCTTGTATTTTTTGCCTGGGTGGGGGGGGGGGGGGGGAGTTCAACTCCTTCTCAAATATTATCAAGTATCATCATTTATCTTCTTAATGTGAATAGACCATATACCATGAGATGTAGGAACCGAAGTAGGCCATCCAGCCCAGTAAGTCTGCTACGCCATTCAATCAGGGGCTGATCCAATTCTTCCAGTTATCCCCACTCCCCCACCTTCTCCCCATACTCTTTGATGCCCTGGCTAATCAAGAACCTATCTATCTCTGCCCTAAATGCACCCAATGACTTGGACTCCACAGCCGCTCGTGGCAACGAATTCCACAGATTTACCACCCTCTGACTAAAGTAATTTCTCCACATCTCTGTTCTAAATGGACGTCCTTCAATCCTGAAACTGTGCCCTCTTGGACTCCCCTACCATGGGAAATAACTTTGCCATATCTAATCTGTTCAGGCCTTTTAACATTCAGAATGTTTCTATGAGATACCCCCTCATTCTCCTGAACTCCAGGGAATGCAGCCCAAGAGCTGCCAAGCGTTTCTCATACGGTAACCCTTTAATTCCTGGAATAAATCTCGGGAATCTTCTCTGAACCTTCTCCAATGTCAGTATATCCTTTCTTTAAAAAAGTCCAAAACTGCACACAGTACTCCAGTGTGGTCTCACGAGTGCCTCATATAGCCACAACATCACATCCCTGCTCCTATATTCTATACCTCTAGAAATGAATGCCAACATTGCATTTGCCTTCTTCACCACCGACTCAACCTGGAGGTTAACCTTTAGGGTATCCTGCACAAGGACTCCCAAGTCCCTTTGCATCTCTGCATTTTGAATTCTCTCATCTAAATAATAGTCTGCCTGTTTATTTCTTCTGCCAAAGTGAATACACTTTCCAACATTGTATTTCATTTGCCACTTTGCCCATTCCCCTAAACTATCCAAGTCTCTCTGCAGGCTCTCTGCTTCCTCAACGTTACCCGCTCCTCCACCTGTCTTTGTATCATCACCAAATTTGTCCACAAATCCACTAATCTCATAGTCTAAATCATTGACATACATCATAAAAAGCAGTGGTCCCAACACTGACCCCTGTGGAACTCCAGCCAAAATAGAATCCTTTCATTCCCACTCTGTTTTCTGCCGAACAGCCAATGTTCCACCCATGCTAGTAACTTCCCTGTAATTCCATGGGATCTTATCTTGCTAAGCAGCCTCATGTGCGGCACCTTGTCGAAAGCCTGAAAATCCAAGTACACTACATCTATTGCATCTCCTTTGACTACCTGCCTGTAATTTCCTCAAAAAATTGCAGTAGGTTAGTCAGGCAAGATTTTCCTTTCAGGAAACCATGCTGGCTTTGGCCTGTCTTGTCATGTGCCTCCAGGTACTACGTAATCTCATCCCTAACAATCGATTCCAACAACTTCCCAACCGCTGTAAGGCTAACAGGTCTATAGCTTCCTTTCTGCTGCCTCCCACCCTTCTTAAATAGCGGAGTAACATTTGCAATTTTCCAGTCAGCCAGTACAATGCCAGAATCTATCAATTCTTGAAAGATCATTGTCAATGCCTTCGCAATCTCTCCAGCTACTTTCTTCAGACCCAAGGGTGCATTCCATCAGGTCCAGGAGATTTATTAACCCTCAGACCATTAAGCTTCCTGAGCACCTTCTCAGTCGTAATTTTCGCTACACATACTTCACTTCCCTGACACTTTTGAATGTTCAGTAGACTGCAGATGTCTTTCACTGTGGAGACTGATGCAAAATACGCATTCAGTTCTTCTGCCATCTCTGCATCTCTCATCACAATATCTACAGCGTCATTTTCTATTGGTTCTATATCTACCGTCAATTCTCTTTTACCCTTTATATACTTTAAAAAACCTTTTAGTATCTTCTTTGATATTAGTCATGAGCTTCCTTTCATAATTCATCTTTTCCTTCCTAATGACCTTCTTAGTTGCCTTCTGCAAGTTTTTAAAAGCTTACCAATCCTCTACCTTCTCACTAGCTTTAGCTTCCTTGTATGCCCTCTCTTTTTACTTTGGCTCTGACTCAGCCACAGTAGTGTCCTCCTTCCATTCGAAAATTTCTTTTTATTTGGAATATATGTCTTGCACTTCCCCCATTTTTTTTCAGAAACTCCAGCCATTGCTGCTCTGCTGTCCTTCCTGCTCGTGTCTCTTTCCAGTCAACCTTGGCCAGTTCCCCTCTCATGCCATTGTAATTTCCTTTGTTCCACTGAAATACCGACACAATGGAATTTAGCTTCTCCTTCTCAAATTTCAAAGTGAACTTGATCATATTGTGATCACTGTTCCCTAAAGGTTCCTTAACCTTAAGCTCTCTTATCACCTCCGGATCATTGCACGACACCCAATCCAGCACAGCCGATCCCCTAGTGGGCTCAACAACAAGCTGTTCTAAAAAGCCATCCCTGAGACATCCTGCAAATTCTCTCTCTTGAGGTCCAGTACTGGCCCAGTTTTCCCAATCCACTTTCATGTTAAAATCCCCAATCATGACATTGCCCTTCTGACACGCCTTTTCTATCTCCTGCTGTAATTTGTAATCCCCATCCTGGCTGTTGTTTGGAAGCCTGTATACCACTGCCATTAGGGTCCTTTTACACTTGTCTTTTCTTAACACAACCCTCTGAAAATCTACACCTTCAGATCCTATGTCATCCCTTTCTCATGTTTTAATATTATTTCTTATACACAGGGCCACACCACCCCCTCTTCCAACTTACCTATCTTTCCGATACACTGTATATCCTTGGACTTCCTGCTCCTAATAGCAGCCATCCGTTAGCCAAGTTTCAGAGATAGCCTCAACGTCATACTTGCCAATCTGCAGCTGCATTTCAAGATCGTCTGTTTTATTTCTTCTGCCTTCATTCAAATATAACATTTTCAGTCCAGTATTTGTTGTGTTCTGTTTTAACTGCACCGCACCTCTTTTGCCCTGTAACTCATCCCACTGGCTGTAATTATGCCTCATCTCCTGCCTGTCCTTTCTATCATCTGTTGCACGCTATCTTTGATTTATTTCTGGTTTTCCCCTTCCTCAGCCCTATCACTCCAGTTCCCACCCCCCTGCCAAATTAGATTAAACCCTCCCGGACAGCTCTGTTAAACTTGCTGCTAGGACAGGGGTCCCCAACCTTTTTTGCACCGCGGACCGGTTTAATATTGACAATATTCTTGCGGTCCCGGGGGTGGGGCGGAGTGGTGTTCAAGTAGGGTTAAACTCACCTCAACATGTCTTTTACAGTGAGGGTTGCCAACTTTCTCACTCCCAAATAAGGGACAAAAGTAGCAGTCAAATATGGGACACTTGTGTTTACCCCGAGAAAGACTACCATGACCATGAAGCCTTGCGCGGGCACCTGTGTGCGCATGCGCGTATGTGCTGAATTTTTTTCCCACAAATCGGTTTTGGCTTAATCTTCCTGACTGCACTGTACATACATTATTTCTACTTTATATAGGCTGTGTATTTGCCATATCATTCCTGCTTTTACTATATGTTGGTGTTATTTTAGGTTGCGTGTTATTTGGCAGGTTATTTTTTGGGTCTGGGAACGCTCAAAATTTTTTTCCCATATAAACTAATGGTAACTGCTGCTTCGCTTTATGCCATTTCGGCATGAAAGGTTTCATAGGAGTGCTGTACCTTAGTGGGGGAAATAGGGGACAAGGGCGGACCCGTATGGGACAAGGCAATTTAGCCCAATATACGGGATGTCCCGGCAAATATGTGACAGTTGGCAACCCTATGTTCAAGTTCAACAGTGCGTGATAGTGAATGAGGAAAGGTGCAGCTGACTCATATTGTTTCCTTGCGGCCCGGTAGCACATGCTTTGGGACCACCGATATTGGGATATTGGACCCCTTTAGGTTCAGGTGTAACCCGTCCTTTTTGTACAGGTCGTACCTCCCCCAGAAGTGGCCCCAGTGATTCAGGAACCCAAAGCCCTTCCCCCTACACCAGTCTCTCAGCCACGCGTTAATATACCTGATCATGCTATTCATGTGCTTGTTTGCACGTGACACAGGCAGTAATCCTGAGATTACTACCCTGGAAGTCCTGCTTTTCAGCTTTCTATCCAGCTCCCTGAATTCTCTCTTCAGGATCTCCTCCCTTTTTCTACCTATGTCATTGGTACCAATGTGTACCAAGACTTTTGGCTGTTCACCCTCTCTCTTCAGAATGCGCTACACTCAATCTGAGACATCCTGTACCCTGGCACCTGGGAGGCAACACACCATGCGGTTATCTCTATCAGCTGACAGAACCCTCACTATGGAATCCCCTATGACTACCACATTCCTCATCTTCTCTCCCTTCTGCACCACGGAATCAGGCTCACTGCCAGAGACCCGATTGCTGTGGTCGTCTGTCAGGTCACTCCCCTCAACAACATCCAAAATGAGATAATGATTACTGAGAGGATGACCACAGGGGTGCTCTCTACTATCTGAGCTCTTCCCATTCCTCCCCTGACAGTTACTCACTTATCTAACTCCTGCAACCTCAGGATGACTAACTCCTTGCAGCTCCTATCTATCTCCTGCTCACTTTCCCTAATAAGCTGTAGGTCATCAAGCCGCAGCTTCAGACCCCTAACACGGTCCCTCAGAAGCTGCATCTCGGTGCACCTGGCGCAGGTTTGGCCATCTGGGAGATGGGAAGATTCCCAGGATTCCCACATCTGACTAACCCTACAGACATGCTCTCTTCCTCCAACAAAAAATGCAAGGAGAAAAACCAAAGTTCACTTGCCCACTTACCTTGCCAAAGCCCTACCACTCTGCCTCAGGCCTCTCGTCGAAGACCGTTCTGCTTGGCAGTCTCTCCCTTTCATGCCTGAACCTTCCCCGCTCTCCAACTCACAATTGGTGCTCTGGTTATAGCTGAGTTCCTGTGAAGTTTTCCCCATTTAAACTTCGCTCTCCTGTGCCCCACCTCTTTTCTTGGAACTCTCCAACTCACGATTGGTGCGCTGGTTATACTGATCAATGTTTATTTGTTTCTTTCCTAAGCTCCATGAACACTGTGCATATTTGGTGGATAGTCTTTGGGACCATGCTGGATATGTGCTGAAAGACTGGGAGGGGATGACCGAGCTGTTACTGGAAGAGATTGAAGACGACGAAGTGGGTGAGCTTGCAACGCTAGCCCTTTGTGTGTGTGGAAATTCTTGTGCAAAAATGCAATGGTGTAATAAGATTACTGTGGTTCCAGGTATAGCTGGAGTGTGAGGTACAGCAACTTTTTGGTGTGCACAAACTTGAGCTGAAATTAGGAGATTGTTCACAAATAATGGTTGTACTGTGGAATAATGAAATGGAGCTAATTGGCCTTTTAATCTGACTTTATATAAGAACATGAAAATAAATATTTTTTAAAAACCAGAAAATACTTGAAACACAGCAAGTCGGTGGCACATGGAAAGATAAACGATTGATATTTATGTTGAGAATATTTTGGAAGAACTAGGGAGGGGGTAAAAGTATTAAGGTGACAAAGGAAAGAGTATTTGTGAAAAGGTGGCACCAGGGTTGCAGTGAGATACAGGAACTAAAGTCAAGTGGGTTAATGAGACCGTGGATGATAAACAAGTGTTGTAAATAATGGGAACAGGACATGTCAGCACATCAGGGAATGGTACTGGAGGGAGTTAAAACCGAGTTGATATTGAATAGTTGACTTGAAGCAACAATGGCCAGTTGTAACACAAAGAAAAGGGTAGAATTAAAATGCTAGCTATCAGTTTTTCCACAAATGTTACCTGACTGAATGTTTAATTTTCTGTTTTGATTTTAAGAACAATCTGGTTAGTCACATTCTCCTGCCCCTTTCAAATAAACCATTCTTAGATACTAGCTCCCTTTTGAATGCTACAATTTATCTGCCTCCCTGGTGGTATATTCTGGATAATTTTAGTCTCTGATTCTATTGTCACCTTCATTCTAATCTCCCCTGATTTTTTTTTTTCATACCCTTTCACTAACAAGAGTTTCTCTCTTTCTCTCCTGTTGACGTACTTCATAATTTCAGATACCCTGTAAGAAAATCCCCATTTTTCCACAGTATTAATACAACTAAAATCTCTAGTTCCTGGAATCATTTTAGTAATATTACACCTATATCAGAATCAGATTTAATATCACTGGCGTGAAATTTGTTGTTTTGTGACATAATAATAAAACTATAAATTACAATAACTATATTTAAGATAAATAAACAGTGCAAAAGAGAGGGATAAAATACTGTGCAAGTATTCATAGGTTCATTGCTCAACTCCTGAAATGTTGAGTTTGTGTCTTCAGGCTCTATCCCACCACCTTGATGGTAGCAAAGTAAAAAAAGGGTGTTTAGAGGCCCTTAATTACCCATGATGGAGCTGGTTGAATTTATAATTGTCTGCAGCCGTTTCTAATGCTGTGCAGTGGTCCATGGTAAATTTGTGAGCGTCTTGGGTGATATACCAACTCTCCTCAAACTCCTAATGAAATATATCCGGCTTCTTAGTAATTGCATCAGTATTTTGGGCCCAGGGTAGATCCACAGATGTTGACACCCAGGAACTTGAAACTGCTCACCCTTTCCACTTCATCAAGGGATGAGAACTTGTGGGTGTTCACGAGACTTGCCCTTTCTGAAGCCCACAATCAATTCCTTGGTCTTTCTGACATTGAGTGCAAGGTTGTCGCTGTGATGCCACTCATCCAGCTGATTTACCTCACTCCTGTACGCCACCTCATCAATATCTGAAATTCAGCCAGCACGATTGTGTTGTTGGTAAGTTAATGGATAGTGTGTAAACTGTGTCTAGCCATGCAATCATGGGTGTAGAGAAAGTAGAGCAGTGCGCTAAGCGTGCATCCTTGGGGTGTGCTAGTGTTGATTGTCAACGAGAAGGAGATGATTTTTCTGATCTGCACAAACTGGTCTCCCGGTGGTCAAGAATCCAGTTGCAGTGGGAAGTTCATAGGCCCAGGCGTCGGAGCTTGTTGATTAGAACTGAGCATTTGATTGTGTTGAGTTGTAGGCAATAAACAGTAGCCTGACATAGATATTATTATCGTCCTGGTGAGGGTGCATCCGCTGTAAACTTCTGTGGTGATAGACAAATTGCAGTGGTCCTCCTTAGGCAAGAGTTGATTCTAGCCATGACCAACCCGTTGAAGCACTTCATCACAGTAGATGTGAATGCCACTGGGCAGCTTATCTTGCTCTTCTCGGACACTGGTATAATTGTTGCCCTGTTGAAGCAGGTGGGAACCTCCAAGTGCAGCAGTGAAAGATTGAAGATTTCCTCAGAACATTCCCACCAGTTGGCACAGGTTTTCAGAGCCCTACCAGATACACCATCAGTGCGTTGTGCCTTGTGAGGGTTCACCCTCTTGAAAGATGTTCCTCCTTAGGCCTCTGAGACAAATCAGAGTCAGCAGATGTTGCAGGGATTCGCATAGACGTAGTTTTAGTCTCCTTTTCAAAGTGTGCATTCAAACTGTTGAAGCATTACAGCCATTCATGAGAGGTTTCACTTCGTAGGAAGTAATGACTTGGAAACCCTGCCACCCTAATGTGCATCTGAGTCCCTTTCCAACCTCAATTGGAATTACTTTTTTTGCCCTTAAAATAGCCTTCCATAGGTAGTAGCTGAACTTCAAGAAGTTCTGGATCACCAGACTTGAATGCCACAGATCTAACCCTCAGCAGACTACAAATCTCCTGGTTCGTCCATGGCTTGTGGTTTGTTCACAAAGGCACATACTCATCCATACAGGTCTTGAAGTTGTTGACAACTGTGGGGTATTCATTCGGACTCGAAGATGAATCGCTGCACATTTGCACATTCTCAGTCCACCAACTCAAAGGAGCTTTGTAAGCACTCCTACGCCTCCCTTGACCATATCTTCTTGGTCTCAACACTGGTGCTGCAGTCTTTATTCTGCTTGTACACTGAAGAGGGAGGAGAAGATGGTGACACGACACAGTGCGCGTGGCCGCTCCGAATTGATATCATATTTGTGAAGTAGGATGCTGTGCACAATCCTGTTTTGATGGAGACAGCCGTGAGAAGCACGGAGGAACATCTGGAGAAACTGATGAAATGCCTGCTTTGCTGCCACTGCTACTGTGCAATCCAGAATCTCCGGAGGGGAAGGCCCCAAATCCTCGGCTTTGCCTATTGCCTGTTGCCGGGGCTGGGGTCGAAGTGCTTGGCAGAGATGGTGCTCGGTGTTGTAGAGCTGGTCGGAGGCTTGAAGTTTTCGGACGGACTCGGAGTCGAACTGTGGTCAGGTGCTTCCAGGATGCTGCATCGGCAAGTTTGTGGCTCTGGAAGCTCGTGGCAGGAAGAGTTTTCTTCCTTCAGCCGTCTGTGTGAGATGATGGGACCTTCGAGAGACTTTGAGACTTTTTTACCGTGTCCATGGTCTGTTTTTCTATCAAATTACGGTATTGCTTGCACTGTTGTAACTATGTTATAATTATGAGTTTTTTGTCAGTTTTTTTAGTTGTGATTTGTCTTGTGTTTCTGTGATATCATTCTGGAGGAACAAATTGTATCATTTCTTAATGCATGCATTACTAAATGACAATAAAAGAGGACTGCGTGTCCTCATAATCTGGAACACTGGGAGTAGAAGTACAGCCAGATGATTGGACTTTCCAAAGTATAGGTATGGGATAGCACAGTAAGCATTCTCGATGGTGGTATAACATGGTCGAGTGTGGCTCCTCTGGTTCTACAGGTGATGTGTTGGTAGTTGTTCAGAAACTTCGTCAAGCTGGCCTGTTTGAAATCTCCTGCAGTGATTATTTATTAATATTTATTAAAATGTTGGCAGAGTTGGGTTAAATTGCTGAATTAGCTGAAATAAATTAATGTGAGCTTGCTTTCTAGGTCTCAGTGATCAAGAGGAGGCTGCTTTGATTGAACTAATGGTTTGCTCAATGCGACAAGCTGTGGAGGTTCACCCTCCCGTTGGCAGACTTTCAGGAAAGAAGGTGAGACTGCTTCCAGGATGTCTGAGGATAACCTCTAACAGCAGTAAGATGACCCTCCCCCATGTCCTTGGTGGGTTTGGGTCCTGGAGAACTGGGGACCAGTGAGATGTGATCAGTTATTCATATCTATGCAGCTTGCTTTGTCTTTCACTGCTCCGTGTTATCTCAAAGCATCAGTCGTCATGAAATTTACCTGCAGTCTGCTGCATAAAATCTTCCCCATCCTACTGTTAGGGAGTATGTCTTGTGTGCCAGTATTACACCTGTTCTTCTGGACCCTTGGGAAAAGGATTGAAGGTATTAATCTAATGGGTGGAGGCGATCAGGATACCGGGGTAGAGAGGAGGTTATAATGAATTTGAATGATCAGTTGAACTTATGGCATTAAATGAGGCAGCCAGGTATTTGGGGTCAGCATAGTGTTTATTTGTTGGGCTCTTCTGTCTATATCACATTAACCGGAATGTTTACAACATGTTTTAGTTGCTGACTGCGAAGGAGAAGAAACAACAGATGGATGACCGTGCTAAACTGACAGAACATCTAATCGTCATTATCCCACAGCTCTTGGCCAAGGTGAGAGAGAGGGTGTTGATTCACAGCTTTTGGTAAATCAGAGCAGAGAAGGGTTGGGTGGGTTACCAAAATTACCACTGGCCCTGGTGAAATACGGGTACAGGAGCGATAAATTAAAGTAATTATTTTACATCCTGAGATGGATGGGTGGTGAAGACAAATGTTTACGGAAAGCAGAACTACACACTGAAAATGCTCCTTTTTATTCCCCACCCCTCACCCCAGTACTCTGCTGATGCTGAAAAGGTGGCAAATCTTCTGCAGATTCCAAGTTTCTTTGATCTGGATCTATACAGCAGCAAACGACAGGAGAAGGTGAGAATGCAAGTGGGATAGAACAGGTACTGTGAAAATACTCGCCCTCTGATGGCGCCACCTATGCTCTCCCTCCTTTCCTGCCAAATTTTTCAATACTGCTGTGTTTGTTTTACCTCCTATTCCCATGGCCTCCCCAACCCACTCTCACTCCATACCCTTGAGATCGAGTTTATTGCTGTATGTTCAAGTACATGCATATACAGATGCAATCAAAAACTTGCAGCAGCCTTATCATTCAATGCGTTTGGCCAGTCTTGTGCCTCAATCCAATGTTTCTGTCCTGTTCCCAGCAACCAGAGCCTTCTGAGATAGAATATACATAATGTTTGCTCTGAATAAATTGTAAAATGAAATCTTTTCTGTGTCCATATGATCATAACTCTTCATTCCCTGTATGTCTATGTAAAAGCCTCCATCTTATCTGCCTCTACCACTATTCCTGGCAGCCCATTCCAGGCACCTATCGCTCTGTTTAAAAAAAAAAAAAAAAAAATAATTTGCCCAGCATTGAGAGCATTTCTAAGGTTTAAGTGAAGAAATTTCTCCTCTACTTGTTTGCTGGTCTTGTGCAACTTCTATACTGTAGATTCATTTAAGGACCGTGGATTTTGCCAGCTGAGCCCATTCTTAGTTGTCCTTGAGAAGATGGTGATGAACTGCATTGAATAGCTGTAATCTTTGAGGTACACCCACAACGCAGTTAGGGAGAGTGTTCCGGGCTGATGAAGAAATGAAAGGGGTGGCGTTCACATGTTTTTGCTGCTCTTGTTCTTTAGCTGGGATAAATCTTTTATTTCCCCTCCTATCTCCCCTTCTTATCTTCTTCCTCTTACCATTTGCAGTATCTGGACCTTTTGCTGAAGCAGATCCGAGACATTGTTCAAAAACACACAGAAATGGAAGTACTCGAGGCTTGTAGTCGGGCCTTTTACACTCTGTCTAACGAAGACTACACCATCCGTAACCGTGTAGACATTGCCCGCAGCCAGATAATCGACAGTCTCGTTGGGATATTCACTCACTCTGCTGAGGACCTGCTGCATGAGGTAGGCTTGGATATGTCTTTAGCGTGCGGACTGTTAAAATCAGGGTTACCAAACTGGCATGAACAGCAGAGGAAACAACAGGAATTCTGCAGATGCTGGAAATTCAAGCAACACACATAAAAGTTGCTGGTGAACGCAGCAGGCCAGGCAGCATCTCTAGGAAGAGGTGCAGTCGACGTTTCAGGCCGAGACCCTTCGTCAGGACTAACTGAAGGAAGAGTGAGTAAGGGATTTGAAAGGGGGAGGGGGAGATCCAAAATGATAGGAGAAGACAGGAGGGAGAGGGATGGAGCAAAGAGCTGGACAGGTGATAGGCAAAAGGGATATGAGAGGATCATGGGACAGGAGGTCCGGGAAGAAAGACAGGGGGGGGGGGACCCCAGAGGATGGGCAACGGGTATATTCAGAGGGACAGAGGGAGAAAAAGGAGAGTGAGAGAAAGAATGTGTGTATAAAAATAAGTAACAGATGGGGTACAAGGGGGAGGTGGGGCATTAGCGGAAGTTAGAGAAGTCGATGTTCATGCCATCAGGTTGGAGGCTACCCAGACGGAATATAAGGTGTTGTTCCTCCAACCGGAGTGTGGCTTCATCTTTACAGTAGAGGAGGCCATGGATAGACATGTCAGAATGGGAATGGGATGTGGAATTAAAATGAGTGGCCACTGGGAGATCCTGCTTTCTCTGGCAGACAGAGCGTAGATGTTCAGCAAAGCGGTCTCCCAGTCTGCGTTGGGTCTCGCCAATATATAAAAGGCCACATCAGGAGCACCGGACGCAGTATATCACCCCAGTCGACTCACAGGTGAAGTGTTGCCTCACCTAGAAGGACTGTTTGGGGCCCTGAATGGTGGATCTCCCCCTCCCCCTCCAACTTTCAAATCCCTTACTCACTCTTCCTTCAGTTAGTCCTGACGAAGGGTCTCGGCCTGAAATGTCGACTGCACCTCTTCCTGGAGATGCTGCCTGGCCTGCTGCGTTCACCAGCAACTTTTATGTGAACAGCAGAGGACTGGGTAACAGTTGTGCAAATGTAAGTAATAGAATGGGTTGACTGTTTTAAGAACATCAGCTAGGGAATGGAATTATTTGAGAATCAACTGTTAAGGATGAGGTTATGGATTACTTGGAGACACAGGACAAAATCAACATGGTTTCCTTAAGAGAAAATCTTGCCTGACGAACCTGTTGGAATTCTTTGAGGAGATAGATAAAGGGGATGCAGTGGATGTTGTACATTTGGACTTTCAGAAGGCCTTTGACAAGGTGCCACACATGAGGCTGCTTATCAAGTTAAGATCCCATAGTATTACAGGAAAGTTACTGGCATGATCAAAGCATTGACTGATTGGTAGGAGACAGCGTGTGGGAATAAAAGGATCCTTTTCCGGTTGGCTGCCAGTGAGTAGTGGTATTCCACAGGGGACAGTGTTGGGACCGCTTCTTTTTGTGCTGTATAATCAATGATTTAGATGATGGAATAGATCAGGGGTCCCCAACCTTTTTTGCACTGCGGACCGGTTTCATATTTACAATATTCTTGTGGACCAGCCGACCCGCAGGGGCGGTGGGGTGGTGGGTAGGGTTGCCATCGGACAAGAGTAGAGCCAAATACGTTGTTTACACAGACTACAATGACCATGAAGCCTTGCGCAGGCACCAGTGCGCATGCGTGCTTTGCGTATGCGTGTACGTGTCAATGTTTTCTACAAATCATTTTTGGCGATTCTGTTGGGGTTGGGGGGGGGGTGTTAATCACGACCAGAATATAGGTGATAAGTGGCTAATACACTCAATTTTGTTTCTAAAAGGGTTTATCTAACAAATTTAATATTAAAAACACAGCGCATATTTTCCTCGCATGAATATAGTGATAAGTCAATTATCAGGGAAGGACAGGGGAGCTTGAAGTAAGTGTTGAACGAACTTCCAGTAGAAGTGGTAGAGGCAGGTTCAATATTATTTAAAGAAAAATTGGATAGGTATATGGACAGGAAAGGAATGGAGGGTTATGGGCTGAGTGCAGGTCGGTGGGACTAGGTGAGAGTAGCGTTTGGCACGGACTAGAAGGGCAGAGATGGCCTGTTTCTGTGCTGTAATTGTTATATGATTATATAAGTAAGTCAATAGCATCATAACATTTTAAGTAACGTTTGGATATTAAACACAGCACATATTTTCCCCGTATGAACATATAAAATCATTACAACACACCAATATCGCTGAATCAGTGGGAGTCCTGGGCTGAATGGTTGTTTCCCTGCAACAAGATGGTCCTATCGAGGGGTGATGGGAGACAGCGATACTCGAAGTGGGTCCCTTATGTCCAGTCTATTACGCAATTTGGTTTTCGTTCCATTCATTGCAGAGATATGTTGGAAATGGAAGCAACGTTTTCAGTGCTTTTGTGGCTATCTCAGGATATTTAGCCTTGACTTTGAGATTCAGAATGCCGGCAGAGATGTTATGTCAAACATACTTTTCAGCCCACCATTATTTGCAAGCTTGAGGAGTTGATCTTCTTCCTGCGCTGACATGGATGACGCGCGGGTAATGACCTCGCGTGCGTAATGGCTCAACAGTGGGCATGACAAGCAATGAGGAAAGGTGCAGCTGACTCCTATCGCCAAATCATATCGTTTCCTCGCGGCCCAGTAGCGCATGCTTTGCGGCCCGGTGGTTGGGGACCGCTGGAATAGATGGATTTGTTACCATGTTTGCAGATGATACAAGGATTAGGGGAGGGGCAGGTCATGTTTAGGAAATGGGTTGGCTGCAGAAGGACTTGGATTAGAAGAATGGGCGAGAGAGTGGCAAAGACTAAAGTAAATGGAATACAATGTTGGAAAATGCATGGTCATGCACTTTGGTAGTAGAAATAAATGTGCAGACTATTTTCTAAATGGAGAAAATCCAAAAATCTAAGATGCATAGGGACTTGGGAGTCCTTGTGCAGAACATCCTAAAGATTAACTTGCAGGTTGAGTTGGTGGTGAGGAAGGCAAATGCAATGTTAGCATTCATTTTGGGCACCTCATCTAAGAAAAGATGTGCTTGTATTGGAGAGGGTTCAGAGGAGGTTCACAAGGATGATTCCAGGAATTATAGGGTTATCATACGAGGAATGTTACTCTGGGTCTGTACTCGCTGGAATTTAAAAGGATAGATTAGATTATGAGAACACTCAGTCCTCTTTTATTGTCATTTAGAAATGAATACATGCATTAAAAAAATGATACAATGTTTCTCCGGAATGATATCACAGAAAACAGGACAAACCAAAGACTAACACTGACAGAACCACATAATTATAACATATAGTTACAGCGGTGCAAAACAATACCATAATTTGATGAAGAACAGACCATGGGCACAGTTAAAAAAAAAAAAAAAAAGTCTGAGAAGTCCCCGAGTCCCCGATAGCAGGAGGCAAAAGGGAGAAACTCCCTGCCATAAACCTCCAGGCACCGTCAACCTGCGATGCCTTGGAAACAGCCGACACTGTGTCCATCCGTCTGAAAACTTTGAGCCTCCGATACAGCCTCCTGAATGCCTTCGACCTCGCTCCGGCCACTGAAACAAGCAAAACTGAGGATTTTGGGGCCTACTGCTCCGGAGATTCCAGTTACCACACAGTAGCAGCGGCAGCAAAGCAGGCATTTCAGAAGTTTTCCAGATGTTTCTCCGTACTCTCATGTCCGTCCCCATCAAATCAAAATTGTGCACGGTCCCCTACTTGACAGATAACAGATATTCTTCACCAGAGAGGCCGTGCGCGCTGCCGTCGCACCGCCATCTTCTCCAACTTCTTGTTCTTGGGTGTACTTAAGGCACAGCTTGCTAGGTTCTTGATTGGACACAGCAGCAAAGGTTACAGGGAAAAGGCTGGGGAGTGGGGCAGAGGGGGGGGAATGGATGAGCCATGATTGAATAGTGGAGCAGACTCAATGGACCAAATGGCTTAATTCTGCTCCAATGTCTTATGGAGATGGGAATTGCAGCAACAAAAGTCTGATACCTTGATGCTGGAATGTTAGCAGTGGTGTTGGTTTATTCTAACTAAAGTAAGCAGTGCAGGAGGAAAATCACAGGTGAACCCCATGTTACAGTTTGGGTTACAGAATTCATTAAATCACTATCCAAAATTTGGAGATCCAGAAAAAAAATGCACTCAGTGAGTCTGTGGGAGAAATAAAATTAAGTAGATCAACATGAGATTTGGGTTTTTTTTTTCAACTCGTGTTTCTTGCAGCATACACAGATGATGCAGCTTTGTGTTACTTAAAATCGTGATGGGCTATTTTCTAGGAACGCAACCCAACCCCATCCTGTGAGATGGTGATTGCCATTATTTGGATCTACACTAATCATAGATCCAGCTTCAGTTCTAGAATTGAAGGATGGGAAGCAGAGGTGCTGTGTGGGCAGGAGTTGGTGTTAACCTGTACAAGGCTAGTTTTGCGGTGGGATGTTCTATGTGGCATGTAATTAGCTAAAGAAGTTGGTGCAGGGGTCAGGCTGAGTTGATAGTGCTGATAAAGAGATCATAGATGGTTTGGCAGGTGCAGCTCAGGGGGTAAAGCTCTTGGTAAAGCTGGATCTGTCCACAGAGATGCAGGGCAACAGGATTAAATATGGGAGAAGGATCTGGAAAAGCTTGGGTGTGGCCCTTGCTGTGAGGGGACCCTGATTGTGTTATCTGGAGTGTGAGTGGACAAGGTAGTTAACCTAGGCAGAAGGTGTGGAATCCATGATTGGGTTGTGTTGAATTTGATACGCACTCTAGCAGGTTGTTTATGCTCAGTAGAAATTTTCCATTCCCTTTCATCTCATCAACAGAGTGAAAATCAAATTTGATAAAAACATGCTGATGTTGGTAATGTGATATAAAAACAAAATCCAGGATATGCTCAATGTCAGATAGCATCAGGGGAAAGAGTCTTCAATTTCAAACATTGGAACTGGGAGAGAAACAATAAGTTGGTCTTAAGTTCCAGAGGATGGGATGGAATGGATAAAGGAAATACCTCTCTGGATGATGAGACCAGGGTTGCCAGGTGATTCCAATCTTTATGAAACTTGTTAATGGATTCATGAAGGCAGTTAGAGAAAATGAAGTCCTGTTAAAGTTTTGAAATGCAAGTCAGCTGAAACCAAAAAGATTGCAGATTGTCTGGAAATTCCAAGCACATCAGGCAGTGTCTACGTAAATTAGTATTAATGTTACAAATGGTCAACAACTGCAGAAATTGTCATTTCTGATTCAGACAAACAGTCAAATTGTGCTTTCCATTTTTTAACACTAAGTTTTATTACTTCTGTGCTTTTTTTTTTTTTACCCTGTTCTATTTCACAGGGTACTCCTCCAACTTGTCTCCTTTCCTTTCTGGATTTCTGTCTTCCATCCCAGGAGTGGGTTAGTAACCAATATCCATTGTAAGTCCACTGCCTTTCACAACTATCTTAATAATGTTTCTTTCTACCCAGCTCCCTGTTAGAGCTTCGGTATGCTCTCTGTTTCTGTCTTACCTGCTCTGGTGATGGAACTTGCAGCCTAGGTACCTCCTGAAATGCCATATTTTCCTTTTCAGTAACCCTCAACTACATCACATCTATTTCCTGTGCCACCTCCTTCCTAAACACCAATAGGGTTCCAAGAAGTTGTGGTTGCAAGTTCATGGGATATCAAAAGAGGAGGTAGATATCTTTTAAAAAGATTTGGAAAATTCAGGGTTGTGAAGAATTGGCAAAGGAGAGGAATTTTAAGCTTGGAGTAGATCAACCATCAGCATGCTGAATGGCAGTGCAGGCTTGAAGGATGAGGTGACCTACTTCTGTTCATATTTTTTGTGATCCTGTGTTTTAGTCATTGTCATATGTAATTGTGTAGCTCACTGCTAAATTTGTTTCCAAACACTTACCTGAAGTACTTTTAAAATTTTACTGTATTGAATATGCCATGTTGAGAGAGTATTGTGGAGTGCATGACTTCGAGAAATACAATAAGATAGGTGTGACTGATATTGGTCAAATTTTCAGGTCGGAGAAGCTGATGAAGATAACCTGTATACGTTGGCCACATCCCTGAAGAGAATTGCTGTTCTGTACAAGTAAGTGAGGCATTTTGTTAGTATGCAAGTTACTTGTACAGTAACTGCATTAGTGTACATTACTTTTGTAAAAATAAATGAATTGCGACCTAACTGGTTAGTAAAAGAAGTTGAGGATAATATTGGGTCCAAAAGGAGTAATTAAGTTGCAGAATGTATTGCATGTTGGCAGCATGTTAGAATGGGGCAAAAAGGACCAGGTATTGATAGTATGGAAATGGAGTATGGCAGTAAATTTGTAGAGAATATAAATTATATGTAAATGCTTTCTCACATATGTAAAATATAAAAGATAATTAAAGATAAAGATCTGTTGAAGTCAAAAACAGGAATATTTGCAATTGGGAACAAAACTCACAGAGCAATTAAACTAATACTTTGTTTATCTTGATGGAAGAGAACACAAATACCACTCCCGCCCCCCACAAGAAAATCCTATGGCAGTCTATTACGCATGTTTAACGCAAGAAACTAGGGAGAGAGTAGGCCATTCAAGGTCAAGGGAGGGAGTTTATCCTTGGAACCAGAGGAAGTGGCGGCAAGGCAGTGTAGCAGTTAGTGCATTGTTTTACAGTATTCGTGATTACAGATTCACGTCATTGCCTATAAGGAGTTTGTATATTTTATATGTAATTAAGTGGGTTTCCTCTGGGTGCTCAGATTTCCTCATACAATCCAAAGATGTATGATTAGGATTACTGAGTTGTGGGTGTGCTATGGAAACGAAGCATGGTGAAACTCATAGGTTGGCCATCACAATCCTCGCTGATTTGATTCAATACAAACAATGCACTTCACCGAGCAAATCTTTATCCTTTGTCAGGTGGGTAAGGTACTAAGTTGGTATATTGTATCAGTATTGACCTTGGAGAAGAACATGGAGAACAGGGGTGCTGTAAGGGCATGTTAATATCGAGGAGGAGGCACTGCTGGGTTTCTTAAAGAACATTGATGTAAATAAGTCCCCAGGTCTTAATAGGATCGAAAGGACAAGAGAAAAGGATGCTGGTCCTTGACAGGTCTTTGTATTCTCTTTAGCCACTGGTGAAGAGCTGGAAAATAGCAAATTTTGTTCCTTTAAGAAGGGCAGTAAGGATAATCCAGTAAATTACAGGCTGAGTTTTACATCAGTCAAAGGAGAATTATTAGGGAAAGTAAGAATAGGTTCCTCAGCATTTTGTGTGTGTTGCTCTAGATTTCTAGCATCTACAGATGTATCTGTAGTGTATCACTTTTCACTTCTCTGGATTGAACTCCATTTGTTACTTGTCTGCTCATTTCTGCATTCTGCCTATCCCAACAACTTTCTCCAATGTCCGCAATACCACCAACCTTTGTAAAGCTACTAGTTCACCTTTCCACTTCTTCATTTGAGTCTTTTATATATTTTTTAAAAATCCACAGGGAATGGCTCCTGCTGGTTGAAGGGTGTGTGTCTAACACTAATATGGGGGGAGAAAAGGGGGAGAGCAAATGAGACTTCAACCTGTTAGTCTTAAAGGAGACTAACATCTGTTATAAAAGATATAACAAAGCACTTAAAATGAAACTCTGATTAGGCAAGGTCAACATGGATATATGAAAGAGAAATCTTATTCACACTTTGGGAAGACAAATGAAGGTAGGACTTTCAGAGTGAAATGTAAGGCCCTGTTGCAGAATAGAGACTTGGGATACGTGGTTCCTTGAAAGTGACATTGCAGATAGATGGTGGTGAAAAAGGATTTTAACATACTGGCTTTTGTCAGGGTACTGAGTATAGAAGCTGGGATGTTACGTTGCAGTTGTACAAGATGTTGGTAAGCTCACATCAGGAGTACTGTGTTCAGTTTTAGTCACCCTGCTGTAGGAAAGATGCCAATAAGCTGAAAACAGTGCAGAGGAGATTGAGAATCTTGACAGGAGTTGGAACTGAATTATGGAGAGACATTGACCATGTTGGGACTTCTTATTTACTTGAAAAGAATGAAGAATGATCTTAGAGATGTATAAAATTATTAAGGGCATAGATAGGTACAGTCTGTATTTCCAGTGCTGGAGAATCAATAACTAAAGGGCGTGGGTTTTAGGTGAGAGGGGAAAGGCTTGTTAGGAAACTGAGGGGCAATTTTTTCACACAGAATGTCAAAGGATTCAAAGTACATTTATTATCAAAGAAAGTATGAATTATGCAACCTTGAGATTCGTCTACTTACAGGCAGCCCCAAAGAAAGAAATCCGAAAGAACCCTATTTTTTTTTTTAAAAAAAGACCAACACCCAGTGCATAGAGAAAGAGGGGGAAAATGCATCACACAAACAATAAAAGCAAGCAACAGCATTCCAAACCATATTGAGTCCATAGACCTGGAGTAGGCCCATGGTCTCAGTTCATCACAGTGGGGCAAATTGCCATGAAGCTCGCAGACACAAAGCATGTAGCAGTCGGGGCAGTCTCGCCGCCCCAGCACCGTGGAGAGAGGAGTGAACATCACGGAAGAGTGAGCGGAATGAGCCCAACCCTCTCCTCCAGTCCTGACACCTTGCCTTTTCAGTCTTTTTTGGCCATTGTTTAGATCATTCTAACTCTGGATTGTGCACTAGGACCCGGGCCCTGGAGCAGCAATACACTCTGGGCCTAGACCTCACCGCCCAGTCTGAGGCTGTTCTCAAGCTGTCCAAATCAGCTCGGTGCTTAGATCTATCCAACCTCGCTCACGGTCTAGGTGGACAGGCTCTGAAACTCCTGCATCAACTCCTTTCTGATTCGCTCGCTCCAACTCCATCTCTGACAGACACCATCTTGACCATGCATTGATCTCGCGTCTCCTTGATGATACCACGCTCTGACTTTGTACCAGACTCGCAGGGCTCAACGCTCGAGTCAGCTTCGCTTTCACTGGTCTTTCCATTGTTTGTGGTGATAGTTTACTATAATTTGCCACAGAAAAAGTTTTGTTAACAAAGAATTTAGTCATATTTCTTTCCTTTTGAATTACCAGTAAGCTGTCATCCAACTTCAGTAGTGCCATCTTAAACCTGAAGAATATGCTGCCAGAGGAGGTGGTTGAGGGAGGTGCAGTTAAAAAGTATTTTGGGTACATGGGTAGGAAAAGGTTAGAAGGACATGGGCCAAATGTGGGCAATGGGACTAGATAGATGGGAATCTTGGTCGGTACAGCCCAGTTAGGCCATAGGGCCTTTTTACCACGCTGTATGACTAACAATTTAATTGGAGTTTTGCAATAATAACTAGTAGAAGAAATAAAAGAAAGAGTGGTTGTGGTGTATTTGGATTGGAAAAACACCTTTGTTATAGTCGTGCATAAGAGATTAGAATGCAAAATAGGACCATATGGTGTTAGGTTAATACCATAAGACCATGAGATAAGGCAGGATTCGGTCTTTAGACCAAATGAGTCTGCTCCGCCATTTCAACATGGCTGATTCAATTTTCCTCTCAACCCCAGTCTCTTGCTTTCTACCCATATCCCTTCATGCCCTGAACAATCAAGAATCTATCAACTGCTGCCTTTAAGTATAAAGACTTGGCCTCAAGGAATACACAGCAATTCCACAGATCTTACCACTCTCTGGCTAAAGAAATTCCTCTTCACCTCTGTTCTAAAGAACACCCCTCTATTCTGAGGCTGGGTCCTGTGGTCTTAGACCACGTCATTTATTACCCATACCTTTTTCATCCTGGACATCGTAAGGATAAAGCTTCCATGTTCCTCACTTTCTACCCTACCAGTCTCCAGCCAATAGCTCACCCTTCATATTTTATGCCAGGTCTACAAGATTCCACCACGGGAACACATCTTCACTTCTCTTTCAGCATTTCAGAGCTGAAAGTTGAAGAGTGTCATCCCTTGTCTGGTGTTCCATCCCTATTAAACACCTGGTAGGTTTCCTTGCAGCCACAAGAGATGCAGTATCTGTTCTTGTGCATCTTCCCTTCTCACCATCCATTGAGCCAAACTGTCCTTCCAGATAGAACAGCCATTCATTTCCAATCTAGTTAAGTGCATTACTATGGTCTCTATTATGAAGAAACCAATCGCTTTGCACAGCATCAGCGTTCAGACTGCAGGGGTGACCCTGATCTTCCCACCACTTTAATTTTCCATTCCACTCTGACTTGACTGTCTGTAGCCTCCCACACTGGTATAATGAAGTCTGTTATAAGCTTGAGCAACAGCACACCCCCTTTTGTATGGACAGAGCACTCATTTATCTCATTATTTGATGATCCCTAGTACTTATCTTCTTGTCTTGACCAAGCACCCCAACCACAGCCTGGCTTTTACAAAAGATTCTAGATTCCCTTAAATATGAAACAAAGTTATATACCAAAAAAAAAACCTCTAAAATATCGGTGGTGTTCAAGCAAAATTTAGTGAATCTAGGTCCTTCATCACAATTTGTAGAAGATTTTGCATTCAGGCTTGTGTTAAGTTTTACAGAAACATCAGTGAAAATGATGCATTCTGGGGATTGTTTATTGACACAATCTCAGTACAAAACCCCATCCCAATATTAATTGCAAAGTAGTAAGCCACAATTATTGACTAATCTGACAGTGGAGGAATTTATTGCAATCAATGTAGTTTTTCATTGTCCGAGCAAATTTTCATTATCAATATTGGATAAATATTAGTTGATCGGTAAGAGCCTGGGGTTTAGATTTATTAATGGATGATTCGGGTTGACTGAGCCGCTTAGCAGTTTAATGTCAGAATCAAGTCTGTTATCACCGGCATGTAATGTGAAATTTGTTAACTTAGCAGCAGCAGTACATAATCTAGCAGAAAAAAATAATAAATGAAATAAAACAATAAATAAACAAGTAAATCAATTACATATTAAATAGATTTTTTAAAATGTGCAAAAACAGAAATACTGTACAGTAAAAAAAAATGAGATAGTGTCCAAAGCTTTAATGTCCACTTAGGAATTGGATGGCATAGGGGAAGAAGCTGTTCCTGAATTGCTGAGTGTGTGCCTTCAGGCTTCTGTATCTCCTCCTTGATGGTAACTGTGAGAAAAGGGCGTGCCTTGGGTGCTGGAGGTCCTTAATAATGGACGCTGCCTTTCTGAAACACCGCTCCCTAAAGATGTCCTGGGTACTTTGTAGGCTAATGCCCAAGATGGAGCTGACTAGATTTAATGAAGCTTCCTTGTATATTCTTTATATTAAACGTCAGAAGGTATTTGGCAAAGTTCCATATAAGAGGCATTGATCATGTGGATAGTCAGAGGCTTTTTCCCAGGGCTGAAATGGCTAGCATGAGAAGGCATATTTTAAGGTGCTGGAAGTATGTACAGAGGAGATGTCAGGGGTAAGTTTTTTTTTTACGCAGAGAGTGGTGAGTGCATGGAATGCGCTGTCAGTGGTGGAGGTGGAAACGATAGGGTCTTTTTTAAAACTTTATTGTTTTGCCAATAACAGAACAAACTGGATAAAAACATATAGACAGACACAGTCATCATATGTGAAGTAAGATCGGTATTTTAGAATAGAAAAAATAAATAGTGAAATGGGTTAGGAAACGATAGGGTCTTTTAAGAGACTCCCGGATGGATACATGGAGCTTAGAAAAATAGAGGGCTATGGGTAAGCCAAGGTAGTTCTAAGGTAAGAATATGATCGGCACAGCTTTGTGGGCTAAATGTAATTCTACAAATAGAATCCAACGATAGCTACGAACCTATGAAATAAATTAGTTTTTTTCTTCACAGATGACGCTTCTGAGTATTTCTAGCATTCTCTTATGCCATGTCCCATTGTCTTTTTAATGTCACATTTTATATTTTTTTGCAAAGCTTTCAGTACCCCCTAAGTCACTATTCTTTGGGGGTCACTTATTTACCAGAACAATATTGAGGTTAAAGATAGATTTCCATGACTGGCCTTGTGTTTGCTGGAGAATAGAAATTGGACTAGTGATCTGGCTGAGGTGTTAAAGATAATTAAAGAAGTTGACAGATTGAGTAGCATCTTTAAGTATGAAAAATGAAGAAATGCAACTTTAAAATTAGAGCCAGGCTTTACAGGAGCGATGTCAGAAAACACTTTACAGAAGATCTATTGTCATTTGATGTTGTATTTGTTCCCGGCTTTAATTTTTAAACCTGTTTGTGATCAAGGCCTTATCTCCCCTTGGTAAGATCTTCAAAAGTTCAAAAGAAAAGGTTCAAAGGTTCATTTATTATCAAAGTATACATCTCTGAAATTCTTCAATTCTCTGGGTAGCCATGAAAGCAAGAAAGAAAAGAAAGCATCAACCCCCAAATCCCACCTTCCTTCACTGTTGATGTGTTACTTATCTGTCATCGCAGTGCACACGACCTTAGCAAATGGGAACTATTTGACAACTGCTGCCAAATCCTGGAGCGAGGGATTGACACAGGGGAGATACCAGAGCAGGTAAAGCAATCTTCTGGTCAACTAACTTATGAAAGAAAAAGTCTGCTATTTTATTTCTATGTTGCTCCTCTGACAAGACCCTTCAGCCTGTCCACTCCAGAGAAAACAAATGCAGACTGTGTAGTCTGACTTTTAACTGAAACATCATAGTAGGCAACATCCTAGTGAAACTATTCTGCACCTTCTCATTGCATTAAAAAAAATACTTAGGGCACTTAAAATGCACGATTGAATTGGCTAACAGGGATGTGGAATTAAATTGGATTGCTCTTTGATGTCAAGTTTTGATGGATTCAATAGACTGTGTGCCATGAATATTTATAATTCTTACCAATTCAGTGCAGGATCATCCTTCCGTATGAACAGAGTTAGAATGCTTCACAGTACGAAATCAGGAACATGGGTTGTGGATTTAACAGGCAAAAGAAAAGACCAGATTAAGGGGTCATTTTCAAGCTTTAAGATATACAGTAATTGAATCAATTTAGAACCTACATTAAATGACTTGGATGACAACTGAGTTCTCTGACAGAAAACTAGGTAGGAAAATAAGTTGCGAGAACAAAAACACACACTGGTTAGATTTTGAACAAAAGTATGGCACGTGGAATATAATATGGAGTATTGCTATTTTGTTTCAATCGATCATTGACTGGGAGATCTTAATATGCCTTGGCATAAGGCCAAGAAATAAATTACCGAATGGTGATCTAAAATAACGTGAAAACCTTTTCAATTAATTGAGTAGTTGGAATTTGGGAAGCAATTCCACTATTGTCCCTGGCAATAAGGTTACAATCAGACCAGCCATGATCTCTTTGAATAGCGAAGTAGGTTGGCGGAATTGAGTGGCTTATTCCTCATTCATCTGTTTGTATATATTGTAGTATGGTGGATGGTGAAGAAGGTTGTTTAAGGTTACAACAGAATCTAGATCAACTGTGAGAGTTGGCAGAAAGGCAAGGCAGATGCAAGTTAACTCAGACAACTGCATAGTGATGCATTTTGGGAAGTTAAACCAGACACAGTGAATGGCAGGAGCCTGAAGAGTGTTACAGAACAGAAACCTGGGGGTACAAGTGCATAGTTGCTCAACTATGACAGGGTGTTGAAGGTGTATGGTATGGTTGCCTAAATGGATAGGGTACTGCGTTGAATGTCATGTGCAAGATGTTGTTGAGATTGCTCCCGAAATATCGTGCAGTTCTGGTCACCATACTTTTAGAAAGTATGTCATTAAGTAAGAGGTGCAGAAGAGGTTCACTGGCATCATAGAATGGGTAAGCTGAAATTGGTTTCCTTGGAGCAAGGAAGCTGAGAGAGGACCTGATGGAGGTAGGTTCACAAAATCATAGCGGCTAACAGTCCCATGACTCGTTCTCTTTTCTGTTTCTACCCCCCCCCCCCCATAGAGAAATTTAAAACTAGAGGGCAGAAGTTTAAGGTGAGAGGGAAAATTTTAAAGGTACTCGAAGGGGCAAGGTGAAGGTGATGGGTATCTGGAAAGCGCTAAAAGTGGAGGAGACAGATACAATTGCAATCACAAGATGTAGACAGGAAAGGTTTAGACTGATATGGACAAATAGGACTAGTTCAGAGATGCACCTTGGTTGGCATGGACAAGTTTGGCTGAAAGGCCTGTTTCTGTGCTATACTACTGTATGATTGAGAGGTCTATTCCTCAGTGTGTTATCTACTCTTACACAGCAGTTTGGTGGTGTTGGAGTTGTATATTTAGGTTATTGACTAAGGCTTGCTCCATTTAAGTCCCTCACAAAACAACTTGCAAACCACAAACAATGTAGACAAGACTGTATCTGTATATTAGCTAAATCTTATTAAACCATTAATGTTTCTTTCACCTTCCCTTGCATGCAACTCCTCTTTCAGATCATCATTCAAGCTCTGCTATGTGCTCACTTTCATGTCCTCTGGAGACTGGCTGTCATCTCAGAGTATCCGGTAACCAAGGTAATAAGTTGTGCTAGAACCCAGCAGTTGGCAAAAGAGTTCATCAAATTGGAGGCTGAAGGCTCGGTTAAGCTTGTATTGCACCACAGATCAAACAATCAGAACCGGGATGGATTAGGATGATTTGTTCTCGAGAGTCAAGGCAGAGCAGTTATGAAGGGGAGTTTGGTTGAATAATATAAAGGAATCTTTACTCTGCATCTTGTCCATTCTGTACCTGCACTTGGAATGTTCAATTCTATATTGCATAGCTGAAGTTGGAAGGTATTCCATAAGAGATGGGGATAAAATTGGGCCATTCAGCCCATTAGCTCTATTCCTCCATTTCATTGTGGTGGATCCGTTTTCCCTCTCAACCCCATTCTCCTGCTTGCTCTCTGTAAACATTCACGCCCTGACTAATCAAGAACCTATCAACCTCTGCATTAAATACACCCAATGATATCACCTACACAGCCATCTGTGGAAACAAATTCCACAGATTCAGCATCATCCAGTCTAAATGGACATCTTTCTAATAAAAGGCTGTGCCTTCCGGTCCTAGACTACCCTACTAGAGAAAACATCCTCTCCACTTTCACTCTAACTGGGTCTTTCAACATTTAACAGATTTCAGTGAGATTTTCCCCCCAACAGCTCTTCTAAATTCCACCAAGTACAGGACAAGAGCCATTAACTGTTCCTCATATGATAACCCTTCATTCCTGGAATCATTCCCGTGAACCCTCTCCAATGTCAGCATATCCATTCTTAGATAAGGGACCCAAAACTGCTCACAACTCTCCCAAGTAAGGCCTCATCAGTGCCTGCATGAGATCAGGCTAAATGGCCTATAATTTCATTCTTCTGCTTTCCTCCCTTGAAGAGTGAAGTGGTTTTTCAGTCCTCTGGAACAATGCCAGAATCTAGTGATTCTTGAAAGATCATTACCAATTCTTCCGCAATCTCTCCAACCACCTCTTTCAGAACCCTGATGGTGTAGGCCATCAGGTCCAGGTGACTTACAATATCTACCTTCAGACCTTTTGGTTTCCCAAGCACCTTCTCCCTAGTAATAGCAAATTAACTCATCTCTGCCCCCTGACACTCTTGAACATCCAGCATACTGCTAGTGTCTTCCACAGTGAAGATGGATGCATAATACTTATTTAGTTTATCCATCATTTCCTTGTCCCCCATTACTACCTTTCCAGCCATCTAATATCCACTCTCACCTCTCTTTTAATCTTTACACATCTGGTATCCTCTTTGAGAAATCTTATTGCCTAGCTTAGCTTCATATTTCATCTTTTCCCTCCTTATGTCTTTTTTCAGTTACCTTCTGTTGGTTTTTAAAATATTCCCAATCCTCTAACTTCCCACTAAGATTTGTTCTATCATGTGCCCTCTCTTTTGCTTTTGTTGTTTTTGACTTCCCTCTCAGCTACAATTAGGTCATCCTGCCTTTAGAATAGTACTACTTTGGGATGTATCTATTCCACACCACCTGAATTTTTCTCAGAACCTCTAGCTATTGCTGTTCTGCTGTCATCCCTGCTAGTGTCCTTTCAACTTTGGCCAGCAACAGTCCCATGCTTCTGTAATTCCCTTTACTCCACTGTAATACATCTGTCTTTAGTTTCTCCCTCTCAAGTTGTTGGGTGAAGTCTATCATATTATGATCACTGTCTCGTAAGATTCCTTTACCTTAAGCTCCCTAATCATATCCATTTCATTACACAACACCCAATCCAGAATAGACTTTCCCCTAGTGGACTAAAGGGGGACCAACTTTAGTCCACAAGGTGCTCTAAAAAGCCATTCTACATAGGCATTTTACAAATTCTCTTTTGAGATCTAGCACCAACCTGATTTTCCATCTCCTGTTGTAATTTGTTGCCCACCTCCTGGCTACTGTTTGGGGACCTTTTTACCATTGCAGTTTCCTGATGTTGAGCCCACATGGATTCTACATCTTCTGATCCTATGTCACCTCTTTCAGAGGATTTGATTTCATTTTTTACCAACAGAACCACCACTGCCTACCTGCCCTCCCTTCGATACAATGTGAATCCTTGGATGCTAAGCTGCCAACTACGATCTTCTTTCAGCTGTGACTCAGTGATGCCCACAATGTCATTCCTACCAATCAGGAACTGGGCTACAAGATAGCCTACTCTATCCTGTATACTGTGTGCATTCAAATACAACACTTTCAGTCCTGTATTCATCGCCTTTTTTTTTTTTTGTCCCCATTTTACACTGCAATTCATCCCGCTAACAGTAGTTTTGGCCTATCTCATTCCATTATAAGCATTCGTTTCCAATTCAGTGAAAACCTTTCATGTTGATGAGGTTAGAGTTAATTAATATTTTTTGGTCCGCTGCTATCATTGTATATCAACTACTGTATTAAATTGTCCTATTGTATTATTGTCTGCCTCCATAACACCATTTCTATTTTTCTAATATGTTGTTTACATACCTCTACCTAATTGACAACTGTTTTCAACTAATTGAGTCACTCACAAAGACTATTTTCCAGCAAACTGTTTCAATATCACCATTTCTGGCATGTGTACCTCTGCTGATTGTACCTTTCCTCTGTGATTGAAATCATGTAGCTTCAAATCACATAACTTCAATGAACAGACCACTGAAAACTAAATTAAATTCCTTCATTTCCACCCCCATCCTCCTCTCTCCATCTTTGCTAATCCTGTCAAAATCAATACAGTGTAATGAAAACAGCACTGAATCTTCAACTACTTGAAACTTGGAAATGTGAGGAATAATGTAGGTTTATTGAACAATATTTGATGAACTTTTATGCTTATATTTTTGTCTGCCTCTGCTAATACTCTGAATCTTCCTTTTTGCATATCACAGCAAGCCACCTGGCTGTACTATCCTAAAGCAAAATTGTTTTTGGGTGAGCTTTAGAGTAAATAAAGTTCATTTGTATCTAGGCTATCAATACCATGAAAATTAGCTGTGTGCAGCAACAATGCAGTACAAAATGAGGATAAACATAAGTTTATATAAACTTTAACATAATTTATACATAGAAGAATATAGCAAGGACACCGTGCTTGTGGTTATCCTCATCTTGTAGTGTCACTGCAGCAAAAAGCTAATACTTTGTATGTGTACAAAATAAGCAATGATGCCAGTGGCAACATTTTGCAGGCATTTCCCAAGGGAATACTTACTATTCATTTTGATTCATCCCTGAAACATGTTGTAGGGAAGTAGGGTCAGTGTGGCTGGCTGTGACTGACAACAATGAGGAAGATCCAATAGGGAATTCTCAACATGGCTTGCCTGAAGTGGTAGATCATGCAGCCAATTAATTTGTCTATCTTCTTTCAACAGACAGCATGGAGAAAATTTTATTGCCAGAATCATTCCCAAAGACCACTTTCTGAAATGGTCTTTGTGAATGCTAAAGATCGCACAGACACCTTTGCTCATATCATTCCCACATGATTAGAATCCACACAAATATATAACTTCTGCCCCACTCCTCCTTGTGATTACTGGCTTTTCATCAAGATCATCTGTATCAGTGACGGGATCAATAAAATGGCATGATCGCAAAATTCCCTTAGTGTGTTGATATCTTTGATTTGAAGGAAATTAATTAGTTGAGACTCTGGCATTGAGAATTCCCAATATTCACTGCCGTCTGCATGAAGAAAATTTTCCATCAAAGTCCTAAACAGTCTATTCCACAATTATGGCTCAAGTTCTAGACTCCTGGGTCAGGAAAAACATCTCGGCTGTATCTGTCCTGTAAAGTTCTTGCTTTTTTGTGTGTTTTGCTGCAATCTCCTTTTCTTCTAAATATAGTACTTGACCTCAACCATACCTAAAATCAGTCCACCAAATCTTTTTTGTATCTCCTTCTTTGCAAGTCACCGGGGAAAGCTTTGTGTATTCTTAAATGGGTGACTCCCAATTTTGGATTCTCCCATAATTAGAGGAAACCTCCCTATGTCCATATGATCAAGATTCTCATGGGATCTTGAGTTTTGATCAAGTCAGCAGATGTAAGCCTAATCAGTCCAATCTTTCTTCATAAAACAACTTGCCCATCTCAAATATCAGTCCAGCCCTCCTTTGCAGTAAACAGTGCTCGGGTATTGTCTGGAATTGGCTCATCAGCTGATCAAGGATTGAAGGAAGTGCTGTCTAGGATTGTTGTGGTGAGGTGGGAGTTTGGAAGTGCACGCCACGGTGGAAAGAAATTGGGTTATTGTCACTTAATGTGCACTTGATGATCTCCCCAGGAGCAACTCATCAGACTCCGGAAGCAACGGAACACAGTATTCACAGCGTGTCAGCACGGCCTGTCCAACGTCAGCTCAAAAGTGAGAGAACAGGTTAGTGAGTACCAAGGAGAATGTACACTGAAACATCCCCACAACCAATCAACATACTAATCCTGAAAACCCAATGTGTACTGGTTGCGAATTTGGGAGGTGGTTAGATGTGTGGAAAGAGAAAGGTACAGGTGCTGCCTGCTTACAGAATGTTTCCATGTCTCTTCAGTTGGCTCATTCAGAAAGAATAAACTTTGGGGATAGAGCTAGACAGCCCATCTTTCCTGTGTAAATGATTGTCATGTGCCATTTGCATCTGTAACAGAGATCCAAGTTTATTATTAATTCTTTCACTTGCCACAGTCCTTCACCCTGCTGTGTGACCTCCTGGTGATCTTCAGTGCTCAGATGACAAAGGATGGTAATGAAGAACTACAGCCCCTGGTGTTCACAGCAGACATGTCATTGGTGTCTGAGCTGCTGAGCTTCGTCATGGACCATGTGTTTGTGGAATCAGAGGAGGATGGAGATGGTGAGGAGCAATTTCAATTACTCTTCACTACAGAATACTACTTGCCCGTCTGATCTCTCTGGTCCTCTCCACTCTCTGCCCTTGTCCCACTCTATTGATTTTTCCCAATTACACCCAACGTCGGATCTCTTCTCCTTGTTTGCTTCTGTACAGTTCATCTGTGCTTCCTCTATACTGGTTGTACACAACACCTAAAACTGAGCACAGGCCCAAAATATTTTTCAGTTCTTTTTGCTCTCCCCTGCACACACAGAGGCATAAATATTATTTGCCTTATAACTGTTCACGTGGTTTCCCTGGATTTCCCAGAGCTTTGAGTGCAACTGTGTTTTTATCTTGTGTTGTCACAGGGTTGCCCTGAGGTCATAATGCCATGTTTGTTTTTTGTTTGTTTTAGATGAGACAGTAAAGATTGAGATGCTGCATAAGAGGAGAAATTTCCTGGCAGGATTCTGTAAGCTCATTATCTACAACATGGTGGATCTTAGGACTGCAGCTGACATCTTCAAACACTACATGAAGGTAGGGAATTGATAACATCAGGTAAGTGGAAAGAATTTAATATGTGAGATACTAAGAGTTCAAAGACAGCATGTTACCACAAGGTTAAGAGGAAAAGATGTTAGGATTTGAGATCTTTGATTGCTTGATCAAACCTTCAGAACACTTTGTTAACCAAAGGAAACATATCAGGTATAGGAAATTGGTATTAGGCGAGTGTTTTGAGGTTTATAGGAAAGAATTTAAGAAAGGAATTGGGGGGGGGGGGGGAGCCATAAAATAATTAGAGGCAAGAGGATTAGATCCTGAATGGATACTTCTCATTGATATTCACTAGGGAGAAGGATGGGTAAGCTCAATAGTTAAGCAATAGGTATGCTGGTATTCTGAAGGGAGGAAGTGTCAGGAACCTTAATGTTATTTGTTCATTTATTTTGAGATACAGTGCAGATTAGGCCCTTCCAGACCTTTGAGCCCACAACCCCCAATTTAACCCTAAACTAATCATGAGACAATTTATAATAACCAATTAACCTACTAACTGGTACATCTTTGGACTGTGGGAGGAACCCGGAGGACCTGGAGAAAACCCACACATTTCACAGAGAGGATGCCAGGATTGAGCTCCAAACTTCATCATCCTGAGCTATAATTTTGTCAAGCTAACCACCACGCTATGGTGGTGCCTATTACTGGACCATATTTCAATGGATAAATCCCCGAGGCCTGACTATATCTGGAGGTTTTTGCATCAGGCAAGGTGACAGGAGACTGGAGGATAGCTAATGTCATTAGCTGACTGCATGGTAGACTGGTCTGTTAAGTTAAGCCACAAGGGCCTGAGGCCTGTTGGCAAACAAAAACCGCAATCGGCTTGATGATAGGAGGTAGAGGATAATTGCAGAGGTGTGCTTATTTAAACTTCTTGGATGCTGTTGTAGATGGTCTGAACAGTAAGTTATTAGATCAGATTTATTTATCACTTACAGTATAGAAACACATGGTGAAATGTCATTTGCATTTACAACCAACACAACCTAAATGTGTGCTGGGGGTAGCCTGCAGGTTTGCAGACAACATGAAAATCAGTGGAGTTGTAGATAACAGAGGCAGTTGTATCAAAATAGAGTGAGCATGGATAAAATGGAGAATTGTGCAGTTGTAGCAAATGGAGTTTATCCAGATAATTGTGAGGTAATGCACCTTGGGAGGTAAATTTCTGGTAAAAAGGAGAGACAATGGCAAGGACCTTAGGACCTGTGATTTACAGGAGGGGCTTAAAGGTACAAATCATAGCTTATTGAAAGTGGTAACACAGTTAGGTAGAGTAGTCAAGACGGTATTGGTCTGCTTGCCTTCATACATCGCCAGTATTGAGTACATAAGTTGAGGGGACGTGTTGCAGCTGCATGAACATTGTTAGTCTGCATTTAGAGTACTGCACACAGCTTTGGTCACTAGACTACAATGATGGAGCCATAGAGTTACACAACTTGTCCATACCAACCAAGGTGCCTACCTGAGTTGGTTCCAGTGGTCTGCATTTGGCCCATATCCCTCTAAATCTTTCCTACACAAGTACATGTTGAAATGTCTTAAGTGTAATTGTACCTGCCGCTACACCTTCTGGCTGCTTATTCCATATATCTACCTTTTGTGTGTGTGTGGGGGGGTGGATATGTCTCTTTGGACTCCTTTAAATCTTTCTCCTCTCACCTTAAACTTATGCCCTCTACATTTAGACTCTCCTACTCTGCGAATAAGATTGTGACAACACACCATATTCTATGCCAATAATAACAATGGGGTTTAAGATGTCCTTGGAAAAAATGGTACAAGCTTTCAAGCTATGGATTTTTTTTTTTTTTTTTTCCCTGATGAGAAAGGGGAGAAGAAAGAGATACTGCAGGCACCTAGACATTGATTGTGCTGGGCATAGAAGCAGCATGGCGGTTAGTGTGACACTACAGTATTACAGATTAGGGCATCGGAGTTTAATCCCGGCATCTTCTGTAAAAGTCTCTATACATCCTCTCCATAGGTTTTCTCTGGGCCCTCCAGTTTCCTCCTGTAGTCTAAAGATGTACTGGGTAGGTTAATTAGTAATTATCAATTGTCCCGTGATTTGGTTAGGGTTAAATTAGGTTGTTAGGGTTGCTGGGCAGTGCAGCTCAAAGGGTCAGAAGGGCCTATTCTGTTCTATATCTCTAAATAAAATAAAGGAGATGAGCAGGAAAAGTTGTTTGTTTTTTTTACATAGGTAATGGTGACTGGAATTTGCTGCCAGGAGTGGAAATGGAGGCAAATACAGTAGAAGCATTAAAGAAGCTCTCAGACAAGCACATAAATGAGCAGAGAATGGAGAGATATAGATTGTGTGCAGACAGAGGGATTAGATTAATTAGGTGTCTAGCTTTATTACATTGGCACAACATCCCTTGAAGGGCCTTTCCTGTGCCCATAGGTCAATGCTAAAGGGCATTTAGACAAGTACTTGGTATAGGAAGAGCGTAGAGGGATGTGGGCCTAATGCCAGCCAATGGGATAAAGAGTAGATAAGCATAAAAGTCAGCATAGCCAAAGTGGTTTTATGCAGTACTCTGCTATGACTTCCTACTGCTGAACTATAGTGTTGTGGCAGTGAGGCCCACAGTGAGCCTTAGTGTTGTTTGGGTGAAATCTGAATGAACCAAGGCTCGCATTCTTTAGTAAGCTTGGACTGTACTTATTCACTAGCTGGAAACAAAATTTGTGGACCACCTGTGCTTATGGAGTCATGGTAGGAGGGGTTGCTCATATTTTGGTAGGGGTGAGGATGTAGGGAGTTAGCTAGGATTAAGAGACTAGATCTGCATGGGAAGTTGGTGAACAAGGGTACAAGTTGTCCAGGATAATTGGCAGATAGGTTAAAAGTGGGTGAGGGGAAATGCAACAAATGGATTTGAAGAGAAAAAGGCTAAAAATTTCCATTTATTGGTAGGGAATGTAGTGTTGGGTGGATGGAGAGGTGGATTTGGGAGGGGCGGAAGACTGCACTGGGCAGCAGGTGGGGATCTAGAATGTAGTGGAAGATGTTAAGTGGAAAGATTTGCAGATCCTGGTGGGGGGGGTGGGCAGTGGTGGAGGGAGAGCATGGCCAGCTTGTGAATGTGAAGCAAGGAAGCTGGGCAGCTCTGAGCCACTGTACATATAAAAGCACTACTTTGGTAAGGCTACTGAACTCTGCTCTTCATTTCAGTACTACAGTGATTATGGAGACATCATCAAGGAGATGTTGAGCAAGGCCCGGCAGATTGATAAGGTGGAATGTGCCAAGACACTGCTGCTTAGCTTACAGCAGGTGAGTGGATCAGCACAATTACCATGTTATAGTTCAATAAACAGCTATACACTCCACTGAGCAAACCAACCTAATTCTAATCCCATCTCCTTGTACCCCATGTGCCAGAGAATAGACTTGTCGCTGAAAATCACACTATCGTGCAGAGCTCAACCTTTTAAATATACGCAGTACTGTCCAAAGGTCTAAGGCAAGATTTAGACTATTGGACAGTACTGTACTTGTTAAAGTGGAGTGGAGAGCAAGTTTGTAAATCTGGCTGGAGCAAACGACGTTGGGAATGGTGAAGGTGGAGTGCCACGGGAGGGGTGTGGGACAGGTGGCAGTGGACAAGTGCCAGGGTGGCGTGTGTGCAGACATACCCAGCCCTGAGACACCAGGCAAGATCATTTGATAACAAACAATTGGTTTATTAATCATTACAGAATGCCTCTCTGGTGCTTCCGGCTCCCTCCCCTCTCCTTTCTCCTTTTTCTAATCATGATTCTCTCCCTGACCCTTTCCCACTCTCAGTCCACAATCAAGACATATCAGAATTGGGTTTATCATCACTTGCATGTCATGAAATTTGTTTTTGTGGGAGCAGGACTGTGCACAAGACTTAGGCACCCCGTGTGTGTGTGTGTGTATGTGTATATATATATATATAATGTGTGTGTGTATATGTATGTATATATTTATGTGTATGTGCACTGAAACAGGTCCTTCAACTGATCACGTCCATGCTGACTTTTTTGTCCATCTGTACTAATCCCATTTCCCAGCATTGGAACCATATCCTTGTATGCCTTGCCCATTTAAGTGTCTGCTGAATACCTCTTTTAAAAAAAAAAATAATTTTATCTATTCCACTACCTTCTCTTGTAGCATGCCTAGATATCCACCACTTAAATTTACCCCTCAGGTCCCCTTTAAAACTTCTCATCTTAAACCCATGCCTTTTTTTTAAAAATCCTACCATGGAAAGAAGGTTTGTACACTCTAGCTGTCGAATCAGAAACAAGAAAATCTGCAGCTGGAAATCAGTGATACACACAAAATGCTGGAGTAACTCAGCAGGCCAGGCAGCATCTATAGAAAAGAGTAAGCAGTCGACATTTTGGGCTGAGACCTGATGAATCTCTTCACATAATTAAAGTTGTCCAATCCAAGTGAATCTTCTCTGCACTTCAAGTGTGGTCTAACCAGTGTTTTGTAAAATTACAGTATAACATCCCAACCATTTATATCTTAAGCCCTGATCCATGAAGGCAACTGTGGACTTGGACTCTAAGTTCATCTACATTCCTTAGCACCATATCATATATGTATAATTCTACTCTTACCTGACTTCCCAGGATGCGTTACTTGCACTTGCCAGGATTGATGTTGGGACCGCTGCTTCTCATGTTATATGCCAATGATTTGGGTGACAGAATTAATGGCTTTGTGGCCATGTTTGCAGATGATACCAAGATAGGTGAAGGGGCAGGTACTGTTAAGGAAACAGGTAGTCTGCAGAAGATTTAGACACATTAAGAGAATGGACAAAGAAATGGCAAATGAAACATAGTGTAGGGAAGTGTATGATCATGCACTTTGGTAGAAGGAATAAAGGCATAACCTATTTTCTAAATGGGGGAAAAATCCAAAAATCAGAGGTGCAAAGGGACTTCGAGTCCTCATGCAGGATTCCCTAAAGCTTACTTGCGGATTGAGTCAGTGGTACGTAAGGCAAATGCAATATTAGCATTAATTTCAAGAAGACTAGAATATAATGCTGAGGCAATGGTGAGGCCTCACTTGTTGTATTACAAGCAGTTTTGGGCCTCTTATCTGAAAAAAGATTTGCTGGCATTGAAGAGTCCAGAGGCGGTTCATGAGAATGATTCTGGGAATGAAAAGGTTAACATATGAGGAGCATTTGAAGCTCTGGGCCTGTACTCGCTGGGATTTAGAAGAATGATGTAAGTTCTCATTGAAATCTCATTAAAACAGAGATTAGGGGGAATTTCTTTAGCCAGATGGTGGTGAATCTGGAATTCATTGGCTCAGATGGCTGTGGAAGCCAAGTCATTGGGTATGTTTAAAGTAGAAAAAAAGTTCTTGGTTAGTCAAGGTGTCGAAGGTTATTGGGAGAAGGCAGGAAAATGGGATTGAGATAATAAACCTGCTATGATTAAATGGCAGAGCAGACTTGATGGGCTGGATGGCATAATTCTACTCCAATGTCTTATGGTCTAACTAAAAACAGGACAGGCCCATCAAGAAAAGTATATGGTGACACTTGAAAAGCAGATTAGGAGGAAAAGTGGTGAAAAGATATCACTAGCAAACAGGAATAGGGTAAATCTGAAGCTTTTACTTTCGACAAAGGAATGAAAGACGAGCCCACTGGGAACAGTGGGCATTGTAGAGCTAGAAGCCTAGGTGAGGTCTTCAAAGAACACTTTTCATCAGTATTCTCAAAGGAAACTGACTTTTTTGTTGTATTCAGCAAAAAGTAAGTTGAAATTCTAGTGCAAGTCACTGTAAATAGAGGTACTCGGTGGTTTAGGCATCTTAAAGATGGAGGGTTAAAATAGATGTGGGAGTGGCATTGCTAATCAGGGATAGTGACACAGCTGCAGAATGGGAAGATGTCGTGGGGGTGGATCAGTGTGAGTGGAAGTCAGAAACAGCAATCACACTATTGGGACTATTCTATTGAATCCCCCAGTAGCAACCTTTGGAGGCAGATTTTGGAAAGATACAAAAAATAGAAGGGTCAATATCATAGGTCATTTCAACTTCTCTAATTTTGATTGGCATCTCTGTAGTGAAAAGGGTTTAAAAGGGATGAAATTTGGTGTCCGGAAAGAATTACTAACACGATACGTAGACAGGCTGACTTGAGGAGAGCCCATGCTGGATCTGATGCTTGGCAATGAAACAGATCTGGTGTCAGATCTCACAATTGGTGAGCATTTTGGAGACAGTGCCCACAATTCCCTGACCTTTCCCATAGCCTTGGAGAGGGAGCAGGCAGTATGGGAAAGTCTTTAATTGGGGAAGAGAAAATTATAATGATGTTACGCAGGAACTAGGGAGCATAAGTTGGGAACGCTGTACTCAGAAATGTGAAGATTGTTTAGGGAGCAGTTGCATTGGGTTCTGGATATGTTTGTCCCATTGAGACAGGAAAAGGGGGGTAGGGTGAAGGAACCATGGTTGACAATATGAACCATCTCTTGTCAAGAGAAAGAAAGAAGCTTAAGGTTTAGGAACACAGCATATTAGGAACATAAGTTAAAGTTAGCAAGTCCAGTAGACAGGGCAGGGAGTGAGGAGGGTTTTTAATGCACTAAACTGCAATTAAATTTAATGAATGAAGCTCAACTGTAAAACAGATGAGCCCTGGGCATGGATCAGCACATGGGCCTGAAGTATTGTAGCTGTTACACAAGTATGGTTGATGGGCAGGACTGGTAGGTAGCTCAAAGTTCCAGGATACAAATACTTTTGGTGTGATAAAAGTGGAGGTTAGTCATGAGATGGAGCTGCATTATTGATTAGGGAGAAGATCATGACAATACTAGTTCTCAGGTTTCAACAGATTCTCATGGTGAATTTCATTGGATTAAAATCACTAGATGGTAAAGTTATGGTAGAATGTCTAATATTTCTTGAACTGGAAAATGTTTTGATTGGTGAAATGGATTGTAGCTTTTGATGTAAACTTCTGCAAACATTTAAAGAAAAATGCAGAACAGCAGTTTGGGAGCAGTACAGGGTTACGAGACCAGCAAGGAAGTTGATTTGTGATTTGATTTGAAGCTCTGAGTTGAGCTGGAAATGAATATGACTTCAAAGCGCTAATTATGGGGAGAAGGATTAGCCTGAGTAGGTGTTTCTGTGAATGGACCTTTCTGTGCTTGGCAGTTCAAGATATGGGATGTTGCTGTTTAAAAATGGCATCTGCTCTGACACTGATACAGCCTGCAATAACTCTTACTTTGGACCACATTGCAGGGACCGCTAGAATAATCTCTGAATTACAGTTCCACATGCTCTTTAGCCATACATTCATTCCACATGATGAAATGATTGCATGGCTAAGGAGGGGTACCAGGTTTACTCCTCAAATAAAGGAATTATTTTGTTTACTGCATTTTTATGTTGACTGTGTTATGTTCTTATTCCCCTCCAGTTATTTAATGAACTTCTACAAGATCAAGAATACGCTAATCGTTCTTCTGTGGCTTTCAGTGCCATTAAAGACCTGGGTAGGAGGTTTGCCCTAACATTCGGCATGGACCTGATGAAGAGCAGACAATCAGTTGTATCTCTACACTTGTAAGTATGGAGTTTGCCTCTGAATCACCCGATGGAAGTGGTGGGGAGGCGGTTGAACCAGCAACAGAATCTGTGAATGTAGGGGAGTTGGTTAAATATGGAGTGTTGGAGATTTTTGGGTAAGGATTGGATTCTAGTGGTGGGGGCGGGGTAGGTGGTTTTTATGTTTGTTTTTTGGAAAGTGGGAAGTTGTGATGGGTAATCCTTTTGGGTACCAAGTGTTTTTTTTTTAGGTACAAGATACTTCTGGAGCTCTCAAGCAGTTGCCCAGCTTCACCCAAATTAGAAACAATAGGAAAACGTTGCTTCACAGGCCACAGGCTTTTAATGTATAAAAGAAAGAATAACTTTATGAATATCTTTGCGTCTTCAGTTTTTATATTATTTTGTATTTTTAGATTTCTGATTTATTTCATTAGGTATTTTAGTATTAATGTATTTAATGCTTTGTTCTTTGGGTCCAGTTTATTTTTTATCTTGTGTGACTTGCATGTTTTTGAGTGCTGTATAATGATCAATTCCTTTGATCTCAATCTGCTTCTCCAGGGATGGAATAAAGTTTGCCTTTCGGCAGCATCAACATAGTGGTTTGGAATCTTCCCCATTAAACCTGCCGTTTCTTGAAATTCTAAGTGAATTCTCGTGCAAGCTTTTGCGACAGGACAAAAAAGCTGTGTGAGTGAGCGTGGGGCTGACTGGCTGGGGAATGGGATGGTGATTAATGCTCTTGGGGCTGGGGTTTGGTCTTCTGTCTGTGCACTAATAATGTGGAACTGGTTCTAACATTGTCCTACTGAGTTGCTGTTGTAAGTCTCAGAGGCCTTTGTTGTGTTAAATTTGTGTTAGCGTGTCCTGATGGAGCTGCTGTTGAATCTGTCATTGGTTTTGCAGGCTTGCCTACCTGGACAAGAACTTCCCAGCTCCTCTCAATACTGCCTCAGAAGTGTGGCTCCCACTGGTGATGTACCGCAAGTCGTTGCTTGCACGAGGTGATGATGACACCATGTCCATTATTAGTGGTAAGACAGGGAGCATACGCAACAAAAGAGCACCTACAACTTCAGCCAAGAGAAGACGAATGGACGGTACAGGTGAGAGGATCATTGGCATTGAAGGGACACTGCATTCAGAACTGGTGGTCATTGGAGGTGGGTGGAAATTACCAGCTTGGGTAGGATGTGGTTGGTATAGGGTGTGTAGAACAAGAGGCTGGGATGTGATTGGTCAGTGCAATCAGTCGTTTCCTTCGTTCTGCATCACTTCCAGATCTGTGCTGCTGTGTAGGAAAACAGAATGTTGGAAATAATCAGCACATTGCGCAGCACCTGTTGTAGAAAGACAAACTAGGTTAAAATTTTAGTAACAATCAGGCGAAGAGTGGTGAAAACAAGGCAAATGTCTGTGGAGGGATAGAATATAATTCTCTTCCATTCTAGGCTTGTCAATCATAGCTTATCTGTCTGAAAATTTAAAAAGGTACGGAGAAGAGAAAGGAAAGGTAATGCAAATGCTAGAAATCTAAAATGTTATGGAAACTAATCTGTGTTTGACCTCTACCACTGCTGCAATGAAGACCAACATTTGACACAATAGCATCTCATTCTGACTCGGGTCATTGCCACCCTCAGGATGCAACCTTTCCAATTGTTTCAAAACTAGCCTCTTCTCATGAGAAGTCATCAACCCATAGAGTTTATGGTGTTTTTTTTTATCAGCAGGTGCTTCCTGAACTGCTGAATGTCGCCAACATTTATGGTATTTTGCATCTTGGTTGCAGCATTTTCTTTTGGCCTTTACGCTGCATAAACCAAACTCTGATAGGGTGACCAATTTGCAGAGTTCCTGTGTTCAGTCAAGGGAACAGTCCTGTGCTTCCCATTGCCTGTCACTTCAATTCTCCATCTCATGACCAGTCTGACCCATCAGTCTGTGATCTGCAGTGTTACAGTGAGATCTATCAAAGCTTGAACAACAACACCTAATCTTCCATCTGGGCATGTTATAGTCTTCTGAATCTATTACTGAACTCTCCATCTTAAGGGAATTTGATTTATCTGTCTGCATCAGTCGTCTAACTGTGACATTGGCTCAGTTTGTTTTTATTTTCTCAGTTTATCTTATTGCTCTGTATTTTACATTTTGCATTTCTTCGTATTTTACATTTTGCATTTCTCCATGTTCTCACTCACTAACTGCTCCCATTCACTCACTGACCAGATAACCTCAAGCACACTTATTCCCATGGTCAGCCTAGTTTTGCCCCTCTGGAGTCAACACCCCTTCACCATCCTCCCTTGCAGATTAACAACCTTCTTTTCTGATGAAGGGTCTTTGACCTGAAACTTTAGTTCTGTTCCTCTTCCCACAAAAGCAGTCTTTGTGGTATTTCATCTTTGCTTAGATTTTCACCATCTGCAGTTCTTTACTTTCCATCATTTTCTTTATTTCTCGTATTCCGCTTCATCTATTTATCACCTCCAGATTGTGTGATTTAAGGTGTTCATAAGATCACAAGACATGGGAGCAGAATTAGACCATTTGGCCCATCAAGTCTGCTCTGTCATTCAATCATGACTGAAACTTTTTTTTCTCCTTCTCAACCCCATTCCCCAGCCTTCTCCCCATAACCTTTGATGCCGTGTCTAATCAAGAACCTATCAATCTCTGGCTTAAATACACCCAACAACCTGGCTTCCACAGCTGCCTGTGGTAACAAATTCACTGCCCTCTGGCTAAAGAAATTTCTTCGCATCTCTGTTTTAACTGAACGTCTCTCTATCCTGAAACTTTTTTGAATGTTAAAAGGCCTAGACAGAGTAGATGTGGAAATGTTGTTTCCCATGACTAGGGGGAGTCTAGGACAAGAGAACATTGTCTCTATCGTGACTCTCTGTCTAGGCCTTTGAAAATTTAAAATGTTTCAATGATATCCCCCCCTCATTCTTCTAAATTCCAGCGAGTATAGACCCAGGGCCATCAAATGTTTCTCATATGATGACCTTTTCATTCCCAGAATCATCCTTGTGAATCGCCTCTGGACTCTCTCCAATGCCAGCACATGTTTTCTTAGATGAGGAGCCCAAAACTATTCATATTACTCAAGGTGTGGCCTCAGTAGTGCCTTATAAAGCCTTAGCATCACATCCCTGCTCTTGTATTCAAGACCTCTTTTCTACTACCAAAGTGCATGACCATGCATTTTCCAACATTGTATTTCATTTGCCACTCTCTTACCCATTCTCCTAATCTGTTTTAAGTCCTCCTGGAGCCTACCTGTTGCCTCAATACTACCTGCCCCTCCACCAGTCTTTGTGTCATCTACAAACTTGGTGACAAAGCCCATCTATTCCATCATCTAAATCATTGCTATATAGCATTAAAAGCAGTGCTAACACCGACCCCTGCGCAACACCAGTAGTCACTGGCAGCCAACCAGACAAGGATCTTTTTCTTCCCACTTGCTGCCTCCTACCAATCAGCCAATGCTCTAACCACGTTAGTAACTTTCCTGTAATACCATGGGCTGTTAACTTGGTAAGCAGCCTCATGTGTGGCACCTTGTCAAAGGCCTTCTGAAAGTCCAAATATACAACATTCACTGCATCCCCTTTAGCTATCCAACTTGTAATCTCAAAGAATTCAAATAGGTTCCTCAGGCAAGATTTGCCCTTCAGGAAACTATGCTGACTTTGCCCTATCTTGTCCTGTGTCACCAAGTACTCTATAACCTCATCCTTAACAATTGACGCTAACATCTTCCAACTACTGAGGTCAGGCTAATTGGTCTATAATTTTCTTACTGCTGCCTTCCTCCTTTCTTAAAGAGCGGAGTGACATTTGCAATTTTTCAGTCCTCTGGCACCATGACAAGAGTCCAATGATTTTTGAAAGATCATTGCTAATGCCTCCACAATCTCTACTGCTACCTCTTTCAGAACCCTAGGGTGTAGTTTATCTGGTCTGGGTGACTTACAATACCCATAGGTCTTTCAGCTTTTTGAGTATCTTCTCCCTTGTGATAGTAACTGTACTCACTTCTCTTCCTTTACACACTACAACATCTGGTACACTGCTAGTGTCTTCCACAGTGAAGACTGATGCAAAATACTCATTTAGTTGATCTGCCATCTCCTTGTCCCCCGTTATTATTTCTCTGGCCTCATCTTCTAGCAGTCCTATATCCACTCTCATCTGTTTTTTACATTCACCGCTCTCGCAAATGAGCACTTGTTAAATCATTTTATTTTTACTTCAGTCTTTTTTTACTCTCTGTCACAAATATTTCCCCTTCATTGCAATTGCAAACTTGGATCAGGAGAATGGGCAAAGAAGTGGCAGATGGAATACAGTGCTGAGGAAGTGTATGGTAATGCATTTGTAGAAGAAATTAAAGGCTGACTATTGTCTAAATGGAGGGAAAATACAAAAAAACTGAGGCACAAAGGAACTTCAAAGTCCTTGTGCAGGATTCCCTAAAGGTTAATTTGCAGGTTGAGTCTGGCAAGGAAGGCAAATGCAATGTTGGCTTTAATTTAAGAAGACTAGAATATAAAAGCAAGGATGTAATGTTAAGACTTTATAAAGCACTGGTGAGGCCTCACTTGAAGTGTTGTGAATAGTTTTGGGCCCCTCAGAAAGGATGTGCTGAAACTGAAGAGGGTTCAAAGAAGGATCATGAAAATGATTCCAGGATTGAATGGCTTGTCGTATGAAGAGCGCTTGATGGCTCTGGGCCTGTATTCACCAGAATTCAAAAGAATGAACGGTGACTTCGTTAAAAACCTATCATGGTGAAAGGTCTTGATATGGTGGACGTGGAGAAGATGTTTCCTATGGTGGGAGATTCAAAGACCAGAGTACACAGCCAGAGAGTGGTGAATCTGTGGAAGTCATTGCCACAGGCAGTTGTGGAAGCCAAGTCTTTATGTATTTAAGGCAGAGGTTGATAGATTCTTGATTGGTCAGGGCGTGAAGGGGATATGGGGAGAAGGCAGGAGATTGGGGCTGAGAGGAAAATTAGATCAGCCACAAAGTGGTGGAGCAGACTCGATGGGCCAGATAGCCTAATTCTGCTCCTATATTTTAAGGTCTTTTAATACATTTCTAGTCTTACCCCCACTGATAGAAGGCCTATAGACAGATATTTCCTGACCTGTTGATTTCTTCTAGTTTTTCTACTTTTCAGTTGATATCAATTTTCCTTGACGGATGTCTCGATACATCCCACAGGGAGGATAATGAGCTTCACTTGCACTGAACCTTTTGTGCTAGTTTCTTGCTTCTAGCCAAGCCTGATTTATAATTGTAGAATCTGTCAGTCAGAGAATTGGGGGTAGGAAACGGTTGGAGTCAAAATGGGAGAGGATGTAGGGAAGAATCTGGAACCCATTTTATATTGGAGAAAAAAATATATTTTAAGCTGCTCAAAAATTTATTTTCCAGTGTCTGACCTGAGTTCGGATGGGACATGGCTGCATAGTGGAGACAGTCTGCAAATGAGCAATAAGCTGACAACACCAATACTCACCTCCACAATCCTGCGACCAGCCCAGTGGGACTCCGGCAGTCTGCAAGGCTCCGATCAGGATTCTGAAAAGGGCTCTGAATCTGAATTTACCCACAGGTTAGTTGGCTTGTGATCTGCATTTACTGATCATAGAAAAGCATTGGTACTTCATGACACTTCAGCACAATGGTTTAGTAACCTATTAAAGGAGGCGCCCTGCCCTGCCTCGGTCCTGTGTGTTATTGCTGATGACAGTAGTTAGGTTGTCATTGCCTTTCACTGTAGGACATTTGACTTCCAAGGTAGTCAGCAGGTTTCTGATCACTTCTGATGTTTAGTAGCTCTTCCTTGTACATTCACCAACATTCAGTTTATTGTTGTATCATCCCAAAACCAGATTTCTTATTCTTCACAACTGCATTCAAACATTTCTCGTGTAGTATAAAAAGAGCCTTGTGCTGTAGGAGGGATCAAGTATTGCAATAGTACAGAGTTACTTCTTTCTGGATGAGAAGTTGAATAACGGCCTCATTGTCTACTCTGGATGGAGATAGTGATCAAATAGTAGTGTTCCCTGGTGATTCTTCCACCAAAATTACGAGCAGACTGGTACAGGTCTGCTGTTTGCCAGTGTTGTATGTAAATTCACTGTTGGGCTGCTCAGTATTGCAACAACAGCAGTGCTTATTGGATATAGAGAACTGTGAAGAAGCCCTGAAGCCCTCAACAGGGGTATAGTTAGATTATGAGTACACTTAGTCCTCTTTCATTGTCATTTAGAAATGCATACATGCATTAAAAAATGATACAATGTTTCTCCGGAGTGATATCATAGGAAACAGGACAGACCAAAGACTAACACTGACAGAACCACTTATTTATAACATATAGTTACAGCAGTGGAAAACAATACCATAATTTGATGAAGAACAGATCATAGGCACAGTAAAAAAAAAAAAAGTCTCAAAGTCCCAAGTCTATTGACTCCCGGGTCCCCGATAGCAGCGGCAAAAGGGAGAAACTCCCTGCCATAAGCCTCCAGGCACTGTCAACTTGCCAATACCTTGGAAGCACCCGACCACAGCCGACACTGAGTCCATCCATCCGAAAACTCTGAGCTTCCGACCAACCTCTCCGATACAGCCTCCTGAGCCCCTTCGACCTCTCCCCGGCTGCTGAAACACGCAAAGCCAAGGGTTTTGAGGCCTTCAGTTCCGGAGATTCCGGTTACCACACAGTAGCTGCCGCAGCGAAGCAGGCATTTCAGAAATTTTCCAGATGTTCCTCCGTGCTCCAGCGTCTATCTCCATTAAATCAGAATTGTGCACGGTCCCCTACTTGACAGATAACAGATATTCATCACCAGAGAGGCCGCGCACGCTGCTGTCACACAGCCATCTTCTTCCCCCCTCCCGGGAGGTAATTCACATTAACTTTCCTGGGCATAAACCCCAAAAGGTGCTCTTTGGCCTTGCATGTATGAATGGGTACTTAGTGGTCAGTATGTACAAGTCTTATTCATCAGCATTTGGTCTTTTGTACCTTGTCAATTCAAATGAGAGTGCCTCTGCCTCCTCCAGTCTTGGATAACACCTTCCTTTGGGTTTTTCCACAGGTCTCTTAACTTCTTATCCCTTACCTTAAACCTCTGGCTTTGAGTTTTAGATATCCTAATATGGAGAAAGGTTTTCCTAACATCTTGCCAATCTATGCCTTTCATAATTTTATGTACCTCTGTCAGGTCCCCTCCTGCATCCTCTGCTGCAAAGGAACCAAACCCAGGCTATCCAGTCTTCTGATAGCTGGGATGTTCCATCCCAGTGAATTGACTCTGCATTCTCCCCAGTACATTCTGATAGTGTGGCAACCAGAATTGTACCACCTGGGATCTAACCTGTGATTTATAAAGTTTTACTTAACTTTTCTGTCCTTGGTGCCTTTGCACTACTGAACAAGTATCCAAAATGCCTTCTCCATTTATCTACCTATCCTTTACCTTTGGACTTGTGCAAAGGTTCCTCTTTTCCTCAGTGCTTCCTGGATCTTCCCTTTCGTTGTGTATATCCTATTTCCAAGTTCTGCCCAGGAAGCCAGTGCAAAAATTATTTTGTATCTCCTGTGCCTCCCTCCCACGTATATTATTCTCTCAATTACATTCTGTCTACTCTTGTTTTCACTGTTACGTAACCGGCAACAATGAATATTAATCGTGACAGGTTATATAAAAACAACTAAACATTTATTAAACACGTATAAACGATAAGGAAAAAAAAAAGTAAAGGAAAACTTTCACCAGAGGTTAACAGGTATGCAGCTGTTCACCAACTCCACTCAGCAATGGTTCTTAAAGCGTTAATTGCGAAAACAGTTCTTAAAGCGATACAGTCAGATATAGTTCTTAGAGCGATAACTTCAAAAGTCCAACAATTTTACACATTCAATTGGGAGAGACTTCTCTGGAGAAAGATTTCTTCACAGACGCACCTTTACTACTGATTCTGTCCACAGGATTCACGATGCCAAAAATAAACAGTTTAAATCGACTGACCTTAAATTCCTTTAGAGAGAGAGAGAGAGCACCTTTTTGCATGAACTCATTGCGCTTTTCCAAGAGTTATCTCGATGCAGGTTCTCGCCAATGAAGACTCAATAAGGTCGATTCTTTATTAAACTGCCAAACGATGCTGACTTCTCTCGATCCTTCACTTCGATGAATTCTTCACTCTCCCTTCAAAACTGTCGGAATTGAGTAAATTGGCACTTCCAGCCACAAATTTCCAGTCCAATAATACAAATCTTGTAAGAGAACACACCTTCCGTTTTAAAAATGAAACTGCGACATAAGAACAAACGCAACAGAAACGGATGCACAACGCGTTCTACCTGGAAATCTACAAACTCAAAAACTAACTGCGTCACCTGGGTCGACCCTTATATAGTCACAGGGCACATGTCATCACATGACCTCACATCGGCGGGAAAATCACATCAGGTGACCTCCAAAAGACCATTACATCATTCTCACAAAAAAAACCAGATCTCCTTGAGCATGTAACATCACAATTTCTTGTAATATTCGTCAATCTTCTGAAACCCTGTGCAAGATAAGCAGCCCTTTTGGAACAGTTCTCCCCATCACACCTAATTGTTCTTTGTTTTGTATAGCAGGTCTTGGCTTGACTCTCAAAATCGTAATAAGCGGCAAAATAATCGGGTTCAGAAGAACAGAGTACAAAAGGACCGGTCCCGACAAAAAGTTCGCAAGCAGCAGTTGTAAGTGATGGATTGTCTGTCATTTGTACACATTTCCTGCATACTGGTATTTTAGTCTGGATCCTGCAATGGTACTGTTAAGATCTATTTTAGATTCTTGGTTTTGTTAGTTGAAGTTATTCTGGGTTTTAAGGGTAAGATTAAACATCAAATAGTGCATGTTCCAGGATGACACCCACTGCTGCAAGGTGGAAAGTTGTGTGTGTATGGTTAGAGGTGTAGTTCAGAGGGGGTGTACACTCTGCTGTCCTGCAAGTTTTTTCCAGCAATACCCTCAAAGCTGCAGCCTCCAGTTCCAAAATGTAAATGACTAACTGGTGTTATACAGAGTTAGCTGCTAAGTGGGTGGGCTGGTTGAGAAGGAGCAATAAGAAGCTTGAGTTATTGCTGACCTCAAGGATTGTGGTAGTTGCTCAAAAAGATCTTGGAAAGGAGACAAGCATTTGGTTTGATTAAAATAGGGATTCACTGTGTGTGGGGGCAGATTAGGGATGGGCAAGGGAACAAGGGGATACGGCAGTCTGGAAGGAAGAAATCCGAAATTGAGCATAGACTGCAGGAAAGGGTTGGGGGTGGGGGGAGGAGGTTGGATGGACTAGGATCCACAGTAGTGAGCAAAACTGCAAGGTTTCATGGTAATGGAAGAGAAGGTCTGAGTGCTGTGACTTGGTTACATACAGAATTAGGGAAACACGTGCACAAAAGAACGTGGTCCATCTCAGCCACAATACCAAGAAATATCTATGCTGAGAAGGCTTCAAAACTTCACAGACCACGAACAAATGATTTTTAATGTCTTTTTGTCTTGGCCAACTTTTGGTGAATTCCTGATCTCCTCCTCCTCTGTAAGTAACATTAAAAATCTCTTGAGTTGAAGAAAATAAGAAAGTGTGTCTAGCCTTATCACCGCTGTTACCTTTTTGATAATCCAAAGGTTGGAACTAATCTGGGATTGGAATCGTTTTTGTAAGAAAAAGTATCAAGGAATGTTGGTGAGTAAGTACAGGTGGGGAGCATTTGACATGGATCTGGCAGGAATCATGGGTGGGCAATAAACTCACTTTGCCACAGGCGGTGAGGAACATGGGAGAGGAGATGCACAGGCTTGAAGAACCAGTTGTTCCTATGTGCAGTTCCAGAACCAATGTGGTTGACCCATAGTCAGTCAAAGTTAGATTAGGGACGGACTATTGATGTAGCCGCTATCATGACCATTGTTTAATAAGAATTGGGACCACTGTTGTATCTGGGGGTAATTGGCCCAGGTATGTTGCTGTTCACAAATGCCTGTGAATGATTGAGTTTGTTTTCTGTTTCAGGCTGAGTCTAATGGAAGAAGAAGGAGAAGACACTGAAGCAGGAGAAATTATGTCTGATGCCACCAGCGAGCATTCGGATGCAAATAGCGAGATCATTCTGGTCAGTAACTGAACTCTCATATAGGTTGAATAGGATCTGGAATGTTGGGAGATGTTAGACATGTGAAATGCAGGAAGAGCTAGGTGAGCTGAAGTGGGACACGTGGACACTGGGCACAAAGGAGGTCAATGGGTGCACACAATTCCATGTGGAGTGGGAGCAGCCAACACTGAGGTCAACTTAATCTGCACTCCTGGCCAAACCACTATGTACTACCTTCCCAGGAACCAATCAGATGAACCTTTATTGCCTTCTGTCTATCATAAATCTGTCTGTTTGGTTAGAGAAGTCAAACCTGCATATTATTTCAGAAGCAGGCTCGCCAGCATGCTTTGTGTTGTCCTGCTTGCTTAATAGCATGTGATTCATGCACCAGACACTCTGTTAGCTCTAATACTTCAGTTTCTTTTTTAAAAAAGCTTTCCATATTTTTTTTTGTGGATTACTTCATTATCCCCATGTATCCTTGCCCATTTACCTCATCCTGCAGATACCTTCCACAAAGCCTCTCTGTGTCCTCTTCATAGCTCTCACAGACACCCAGCTTTATCATCAGTAAACCTGGATCTACGCAATTTGCCTCATCCAAGTCACTGCGACAGATTGATCAGCTGAGACACCATCATAGTCTCTTTGGCCCCTTCCAGTCACAGCCTCCTAAATGAGTTTTTATTCCCAGTTTATTTTCTGTTCATTAACCAATTCTCATTGCATGTTAAGTATTACCCTCAGTGTCATCAGCTTGTAATTTTGTTTAATCTCACACTGCCTGCAAGATGAGCTGCCTCAACAACTATTGCCCAATGGGACTCTCGTCCACTCTGATGAAGTGCTTTGAGAAGTTGGTCATGGCTTGAACCAACTTCTGCCAAAGCAAGGACATGGACCCTATGCAATTTGCCTATCGCCACAATAGGACTGCAGGGGATACGCTCTGACTGGCTCTTCACTTGGCCTTGGATCACCTGGACAATAGTAATATTTGCGTTGTGCTGCTGTTTGTTGACTACAGCTCAGTGTTCAACGCGATCATACCCTTCGATCTAATCAACAAGCTCTAAAACCTGGGTCTCTGTGCCTCCCTTTGCAACTGGATCCCTGACTTTCTCAATGGGAAAACAGTTTGTGCAGATCGGAAATAATCTGAATATCAATTTTGGCGTACCTCAAAGATGTATGCTTAGCCCACTGCTCTACTCCCTCTATGTCCATGACTGTGCTGCTTAGGCATCGCTTAAACACCATCTATAAATTTGCTGACAACACAACTATTGTTGGCAGAATTTCAGGTGGTGACGAGGCATACAGAAGCGGGATAGATCAACCAGTTGAGTGTGTCGCAGCAACAACCTTGCACTTAATGTCAGTAAGACCAATGAATTGATTGTGGACTTGAGGAAGGGTACTCATCAAGTAATCAGAAGAGGGAAGGGTGAGCAGTTTCAAGTTCGTAGGTATTAACATCTCTGAAGATCTATCTTAGGCTCAACATATTGATGCAATTACAAAGAGACTATTTCATCAGGGGTTTGAAGAGAATTGGTAAGTCACCACTCAATTAGTATGTCAAGACTGTCAAATTTTTTAAGGTGTACCATGGAGAGCATTTCTAACTGGTTGCATCACCATCTAGTATGAAGGGGCCACTGCACAGGATTGAAAAAAGCTGCATTAAGTTGTAAACTTAGCCATCTCCATCATGGGTACTTGCCTCCTCAGCATCCAGGCCACCTTCAAAAGATGATGCCTCAAAAGGGCAGCGTCCATCATTAAAGACCCCCATCAGTGCTGCCATCAAGGAGGAGATACAGGAGCCTGAAGACACACACTCAACATTTCTGGAACAGCTTCTAATCCTCCACCATCAAATTTTTAAGTGGACAGTGAACTCAAGAACACTTCCCCAGTATTTCCTCCCCCCTCCCCTCTTTTTGCAATATTTATTTAATTTGTATATATTTGCAGTAATTTATAATTTTATTACTGTGTATTGCAATAGACTGCTGCTCCCAGACCGGACCTCCAGCACCCAGGGCATGCCCTTTTCTCACTGTGCCATCAGGTAGGACGTGCAGAAGCCTGAAGGCACACACTCAGCATTTCAGGAACAGCTTCTTCCCCTCTGCCATCCAATTCCTAAATGGACATTGAATCTTTGAACACTACCTCACTTTTTATTTAATATACAGTATTTCTGTTTTTGCATGTTTTTTAACATCTATTCAATGTATGTAACTGATTTACTTGTTTATTTATTTTATCTATTATTTTTTCTCTCTGCTAGATTATGTATTGAACTGCTGCTGCTAAATTAACAAATTTCATGTCACATGCCAATGATAGACCTGATTCTGATTCTGTAAAACAGCAAATTTCAGTATGCCAGTGAAATCGTACCTGATTCTGATGGTATTTGATAATTCTACCCTGTGGGGGGGGGGGGGGGGGAATTAAAAAAAAGATGGTAACCCTATCTATAACTCTCATTTTATAAACTTCTATCAGATCTCCCCTCAGCCTTCAGTGCTCCAGAGAAAACAAACATGGTTTGTCTAATGTCTCCACCATCAAATTATGCCTGCCTCTAAAGCAGGCAGCATACTTGTAAATATCTTCTGTACTTTTTCCAAAACTTCTACATCTTTCCTGTGATGGATGACCAGAAATATGCACAATACTCTTAAGTACAACCTTACTGAAGCTTTATACACCTGATCACTGCCTCATGCCTCTTCCTGACAACTTCACATTTTTGATTTCACCACCACAGCCATTTGTGGTTGAGAATTAATTTCACCATCTCTCTCCAAATATTCTAAACTGACCTCAGATTCTTTTTTTTTTTTGTGTGTGTGTGTCTGTGATGTCTTTTTCATGGCTTTTTTACAAGGCACAGAACGAGAGAGAGACTGTGTGGTGCGCCATTCTCCACACAGACATTTTTGCAGCATTTTCCCTTTATTTTACGAGGTTGAGTTGCTATCTCGACACTTAACCCAGCACGGATGGGAAGCATACTCGGGAGCAGACCCAACTGGTTGCGAACCCCGGAACCTCTGCTCCCGGGTCTGGCACCGATGTCATTGTGCCACCAGCCAGCCCCTGACCTCAGATTCTAGACCCCACTCCCTCTACCAAGCAGAAGAAACATCTCCCTTCATTCAGCCTCCCAGCCACTTGAAAAATTTCTTTTCTTATTTATTAATGGGGTTACATTTTCTGTCTAATCGGTGGGACTGTTCGATAATCCCTTGGAAGATTTGGAAATTATAAAATTATAGAGTTGAGAATTATAGATAGGGTAAACAATCTTTTATTCCCCCAGGGTAGAATTGTAAAATACTATCAGAATCAAGCACATCCACTATTATCAGAGCTACTTCCTTCGCAGATCTAGTGTTCTGCTCTTGAGGATTTGTTACTTTTCAGTCCCATTAATTTCTCTAGTACTAGTTTTACATTAATGTTAATTTCTTTGGGCTTCTTGTTCACTCAAGATCTACAGTTCTCCATTTGAGAGGCTTCAAAGTACAGTAGGTAGGCAGTGCTGCCAGTTTTTGTTTCTAATTTCACTGATGTTTCCTGGCGAATATGTTTTCTCCCATCTGTGAGGGGCTCCATTAATCAGCTTGTCTTCCTACTGCATAGGAATGGGAGCTCTTACAATCTGTTTATAGGTTTCCACTCCAGTATTCCATCTTCCCTATCAAAGTTTGGCCCTCTTGCTTAAATCTGAAGTGCTCCTAGTCATCAAGTTTATTGCTTTTGTTCTCAGTATTGCCGCCATCAGTGTGGTGTGCCCTCAACTCTTTACCCAGATGCTATGCTGGCTTCTTGATTAAGGCCAGATTAATTTGATATGAGTATTAGTAATGCAGCTGAACATTTGTCAACTCTCAGCCACTTTATCTGTGTGCTTGAGTAAAAGCTCATTTGCCTATGAATTTTGTAATTTTACTAATTTGATTCTTTCTGTAACTTTCAGCAGGGAGCCCTCGGCAGACAAGGAAGAGCTGGGCTGTTGCAGGATCTCTTTGACTCAAGTATTCTCGACATTGATGTAAGTGACTTCTAGTAATGAGGTTGGAGTCATGTGATAGTCTAATTTATTATCTTTGCCACAAATCTATTCAGCTGCCATTGTTTTAAATCCCTTGATTCACTTACCTAAAAATCCTATTGGCCTTGATCTTGAAAGCTGTGATTATCCCAGTAACATTTGGAGTGTGCTTTATACTTCCATGTTGTGTGAAGTGGTTCTGGAATTGCTTTACACTCTACTGTGTAATATTTGTGGTCATTTCATATAAAGTGCCCTTTTGTAGCACCTGTTTTCTTTTTTGTTTGATAACGCTCTCATTAAGGTTCTAAGCACATTTCTGCATTAAAGGTCTAATATACATAGATCTATTAGTCTAGATGTCTTCCCTGAAGATCCCTTGCTCTGGACTTTGCAATTTGCAAAGTATTTTCATTTTAAACAACTCAGTTAGCTGAGGCAACAGCTCCACCTGCTGTGCTATGCTTTTGTCCTTGAATGTATCCTCAGTTTTTGGTGCCCTTTTGGAATCATTCATTGCCCTCGCCAATCTCTGATCTGAGTTATTGAGTGGGGGGGGGGTTGGAAGGTATGTACTTATCACTGTGATTGTGCACTCTGTGGATGTCTGTATAATGTTGACCATGCACATTGTCTTCAATTCTGCCTTTTCTGTCTTTAGGATTTCTGAAGCTGCTGGAGACTTGTCTTTTATTTTGATTGCTGTACATTAATTTGGGATTTACATTTGAAATGAGTCTCTGCTGGGCCACTGGTTTAATTGTACTTGCTGACCTGCAACTGTAGTTCATGAAATCACAAGGCAGGAGTAATGGATTAAGGCTTCTCAGACCTAGGATATGAGTTGTCTTTGCTTTTGTATAGTTTAACTTGTGCTTGTAAATTTGTTGTAAAAAGATGTTTCTGCAGTTTACCTTACATTTTGTTAATAAAAGCAATTTGAAGTTACCCCTTCACTTGTGTACTTTAAGTGCAGGATTTGAATTTTTCTTTCAGGCGAAAGCCTGCATTTCTGTGACTGAATGCCCCTTCTGTGCTAAAGGACATGATTAATATCTGTCCTGGCATCAGGAAAAAGTGCTAAACTTTAACAAGTCACTTACTTTAAAGAAGGGTCATCAGGGAAGGGAGTCTGAATGCCTGGTCTAAAATTTTCAAAGGGGACTGAAGTAGTAAAGTACATTAGTTATTTACTGGGACTACCACAGGTATTTGACAGAATCCGAGGGATTGTTGCTGAATTGAGAATCTGGTGTAAAAGGTGAAGACACAATGTTAAATTGTATGGTTTGCCCCCTGGATTGCAGGAAGAATTGAGGTGCATTTACCTGTGTCTGAGAGAAGGTGGATAAATACTTCTGATTGTGGTCTGGGAGTTTTTCTTTGTCTGGATCTATTCGTCATCAAGATTACACACAATGACACTACAAACGTTTCAAACTTTAAACTGACACCACCTGGTGTTACTCATTTACTCTAAAATGTCAACCATGCATGAATTATAGTATTAAATACAGAGTAGTGACTTTCTGCAACTAAATATTGGGAAGATCAATTGCATTCTGTTCTAACCATAAGCTTTCTACTCACTCCCAGTTCATCCATCTTCCTGCAAGATGTTACTGAACCAGATGGTTATAAATTTTTGTTCTGGATTTGATATGTCCATGGTTGATTAAGTGCTAAAGGAGGCATATAGCATGTTACATTTATTAGTAAAGACACTGAGTACAAGAGTCAATAAGGTATGTTGCAGCTTTGTAAAATTCTGGTTACTCTACATTGTGGTCAACCTGTTACAGAAAAGATGTGGAGACTTTGGTCTGGGTGCAGAAGTTTAACAGGATTACAGGATATCTGCTACAAGGAAAGGTTGGACAAACTTTGTTTAATATAGACGAGGGGAGAACTGAGAAGTCTATAAACCTGCGAGGTATTGATAGACTTGTGGTATCTTTTTCCCAGGGTCGAAATGTCTAATACTAGAGGACACACAATGAGAGGGATAGGTTCAAAGACAATGCGTGGACCAGTTTTTATTTTATATAGTGGTTGGTGTCAAAACTGCACTGCCAAGCAAAGAATCAGCATGTAGACCATGTGCAGAACGAAAGGATTAGTTTTAATTAAACATCATCAGCTTAATTAGTTAAGCTTTTCCTTTTTGTTCAAAGTTTTGGTTCTGTTTCATTCTGACACCAAGTTGAACTTTCAGAACATACACCTAACCTGTTACTGCCCCTCTTCAGCTGCTCAAACCTTTACCTGTAACATGGTCACTCTTAAATTTGATCATTCCAAATCTCAACGATCTTCTCTCTAACCGCCTTCCCCCGCCCCATGCTCATCCAACCCCCTCTGCTACCTGTACATGATCATCCAAATCAAACGTGCTTGCTGAGTGATATTTGCTGCAGTTAAGGAACAGCTCAGTTCTGCCCCTTGTTTGAAAACCCCTCCATGTCCTTTCCCTTCATTCCTTCTGTAACTCCTCTATGCCGTACAATTGTAAGGTCACTCTTCATTTTCATTTCCAGCCTCTTGCACATCTGTAACTTTAATTGCTTCAATATTTATTGTCTTATCTGCCAATCCCTAAGATGTCACGTTCCTCCCTCAAACCACTCCTTATAAACTCACCAGCTCACAAATACATTTCTTCCCGATCACAGCTACCCCTCTAACACTTCCCTTCCTCTCCTGATCTGTTGCAGAGATCCTTATGCCTGTGACATCGCACATGCTTCAATGCCATCTTGATTGGACTCCAGTTTCCATCCTCCATAAATTATACTAAAAGCACACACTCAAAGATTCTTATTTACATCAAATGTACATTTGTTCTGAAAGCATAGCAATGATGGAATCATTGCCTCCGTCCCAGTAACTCAGCAGGATGGCTCTGTGATCACTACCCGGGTAATTTTCACTGCCCCAATAACCTGATTAAGTGGCCTCCTTACATTGATGGGGCTCAATTCTTGGGCATCCCTGGATAGTTGCACCCCTCCGCAAACCTATTCTCATCAGTACATTAGTACTTCAAATGCGGATAACATAGGAGTTGCTGTGTGTGACATAGCGGACCCAGCGATGAGGCAGCGGAGCCTGCGAGGCAGTCACGCGCAAGAATCGGACCTGTAGCCCTGAGCAGGTGGTCATGGGCAGCTCAAACTGCATGCAGACGGGGCCAAGCTCCAGCAACGATGAGGCACTCAGTCCAGGGACCTCTAGCTGCACAAAAGAAATATGAACACGGTTACTTTTTGCCATGAATCTCACCCCACCCCACATTGACACCAGGGGAATGGGTCTGCCTGTCCAAGTGTCCCTGCTCAGTGAAGGGACTGACAGCATCATCACTCCTTCCCAAGTAGAGAATAGACCAAATTTCTTTTTTATTTAACCTCAGAACACTTTGAGCCTGTAGTTTTAACCTGTCTGTTCCCAACAGTGTGGCACAGCTCCTTACCCCAGCATTCTCACCTTGAACAGTGCAGTGAACTGTGAGCCTCCAGGAAAGGTGGGGATCTGCCAGTGCACAGACCTAGTGTTAACGTCCAGCTCAGCAGACTGATCAGGACTGCTCAGTTCCTGGGAGAGACTGAAACATAGGCCAGAATTAGTCACCATTCACATTAGAACAGACAGTAACACACTGCAAGATGAAACCCTGTTGCAGGCTGAAGAACAATGGTCCAGACCCTACCCTGACCACAGCATGTTACAGGACCAAACTATGGAATGATAAACCCCAATGACCTGATCACCTTCACTGAAACCTTTGACAGCAGTGACTACAGAGATAATGGATATTTGTGGGTGTATTCAAGAACAATTCCTGCAGGTTAAACAAAAGAAAATGAATCAGAATCAGGTTTAATATCACTGGCATATGTCATGAAATTTGTTGTCTTTGTAGCAGCAGCACAATACATAATGCAAAAAAAAACCTGAACTATAGTAAGTAACTTAACTATAAAATAGAATAGAAATAAAAAAAGTCGTGAGGGTAGTGTTCATTGTCCATTCAGAAATCATGGCAGAGGGGAAGAAGCTATTCCTGAAAACAGGCCTACCAAGCCACCAGGGAAAATGCTGGGATCTACACAAACAAACGTGATATCAGCACGAAAAGCAGTGTTCCTGGAGAGAGACAAAAAGTATGAAGGGGAAATCATATCCCAAAAACCTTTGAGGATGGAGGGGAGAGTCAGTGAAAATGCCATACTTGGATTTTCAGAGGGTGCTTGATAAGGTCCCCATGTAGGTGGTCAGAGAATGAGATAGAATTGGGGTAACATGTTAATATGGAATAAACAGACCCTCTCTGGTTACAGGGTGGGTGAGCAGTGGGTACCATGGGGATCAGTGCCTGAATCCTGATGATTCAAAACCTATGTTTGACTGGGAGGAGCAAACATAATCTGAGTTTACTGATGATATAAGACAAGTGAGAGAATGGGCAAAAAGAGTAGAGAAACTTAATTGGGACAAAGAAATATTGAGCCTTGTTCTAAATGACAAAAGACCCAGTATTGATTTTCACAAGTCACTGAAAGTCTTGGACAGCAGCAAATGGAGAATGGCTTTTGATCTCAAGAGGAAGCGACTACAAATTAAAGATGTTTCAAAACATACTACAACTATGCTGGGCCTTGGAGAGAGCACTGTGGGCATTCTTGTTCTGCTAAAGGGGGAGACTGCTGAACCACTGCACATTACCAAATAGAGCCCCACCCCATAAACACACTGTTACACAGACCACAGCACATTACATAATGCCATCCCTTTTATAGATCATTGCTCATTACGGGATCACACCACATTGCCAGATATTTCATTCTTGCCTCTTCACCTTCACTTGTCCTACTGCTGACGACAGTAAATAATAGCTTGAGGTGACCCACTCTGTGCCTGGATCCCTCTCTATTGCTGTGGGAATGGAGGGGAATGTAATGCAGTGAACTGTGATTTAAAGCTCTAACCTTGCTGTTCCCTTGGGCACTGGAAGATGCACAGTAACGTTCAGAGCCTGACTGCAATGAAAAATAGGATCATTAGTAGTAGTGCAAATGTCAGGTCGTCTCACGCAGTAAAGAGGAGATCAACGTCACGTGGAACCTAAGGATATGGAAAAGGACACCGAGAATGAAGCAAACAAAGTCAGTGTGGGGGAGGGGGGGGCGGGGAGGCAGGAGAGTAGTTAACATGCAGCAAAAATGGTTGGGTAAGGGGGTTTCGTCTCTTATGTCACTGTGTAGGCTAATTAAAATGGCTTCTTTGTTATGTTAAATGCTGAGAAATTTTGCGCTAGCAGCTTGTGGGTTGGGGGGATGAGAGGATGATATTAACCAATTGGGATAGTTGTTATGATTTTGGTGTATCTGGGAGATTTGTATGCGCGGGGTTTTGGGGCAGAAGGCGGGAGAGTGAGACAGAGGATGGACCAGGTGCTGTGATGTCTGCTAACGGGGTCGGACCCCAAGGAGGGCGTTCGGCGAGGAGACGGACTCATGTGGAGCGTCTGGTTGACCACCATTGTTGGTCCCAGGCAGCCGGTCGAGGTGGTCCGAGGGGTCGCAGGGTGAAGAAGAAGGGTCCTGAGCTCCAACTGTTTTGTGCACGAAGAGATTGAACTTTGATAAGTGTGGTGCCTTTTATTTTCCTTTTATATTTTATTCTCTATTAATTATATAGTTTCAGTAATATCTATAAACTGTAAATCATTTAATCATATCTGGTGTATTGTCTGTTATTTGGGCGGGGTGGGGTACATCACACAGCATCCACACAAACGAATTACCCAGTTTGGTGGGGCCATGGGTTGTTTCCCTAGACGACAGCGAGCCGAGCGACCCTGAGGGTGGCCAGGGGGGCTACAGTTGGGTACAGTGACAAAAATTGTCAGCAGAGAGAGGTGCATAAAGGGAGGGGTCAGAGAGGAAAGAAGGTTGGGGCGAGACATCGGAATAAATAAAAAGGCATTTTAGCAAGCGATAAGAATTTAACTTCCAGTAACATGAAGACAAATTTAAAAAGTGAATACAGGACTGAAAGCTTGTATGTACACTATATGGATTATTGTAGATGATCATGTAGCACAGTTAGAGATTGGCAGGTATGACACGGGCATCACTGAGTCATGGCTGAAAGATGGTAGTTGAATGCTTAACATCCAAGGATACAAAAGGGTAAGGAGAGCAGGTGAGGTAGTTCTTTTGGTAGAAATGATATGAAATTCTTAGAAATCCTTGGAAAAAGCTGACATAGGATCAGAAGATTCTACATCTTGTGGCTAGAGTTAAGAAACCATAACAGTAAAAAGATCCTGATGGAAGTTATATACAGGCCTCCGAACAATAGCCGGAATGTAGGATACAAATTTAAAAAGGGAGATAGAAAAGGCATGTAAAAAGGGCAATGCTACAATAGTCATGGGGGATTTCAATGTGCAGGTAGTTTGGGAAAATCAGGTTGGTGTGGATCCCAAGAGAAGGGATTTTCAAAGTAAAATTTATTAGCAAACTGCAAATGCAGATATACATAGCAATAAATAACATTAAAAAGAGTCCTTAAAAGTGAGGCGATCAGTTGTGGAAACACCAAAAGTACAGCGAGTGTAGTTATCCCCTTTTGTTCAAGAGCCTGATGGTTGAGAGGTAGTAACTGTTCTTGAAACTGGTGGTTTAAGTCCTAAGGCACCTGTAACTTCTACCTGATGGCAGCAGCAAGCAAAGAGCATAACCTGGGTAGTGAGGGTCTCTGATGGATGCTGTTTATCTACGGCAACGTTTCATGTCGATGTGCTCAATGGTTGGGAGGGTTTTGCCCATGATGTACTGGGCCAAATCCACTTCCTTTTGCAGGATTTTTCACTCAAAAGCATTGGTGTTCCCATACCGGGATGTAAGGCAGTCAGTCAGCCAGCACACTTCGATAGAGGTTTGCCATGGTTTCTGATGACATGTTGAATCTCTGCAGAGTCCTGAGGAAGTAGAGGTGCTGTCATGCTTTCTTCACAATTATATTTATATAATGGGTCCAGGACAGGTCCTCTGAGACCGTGACACCCAGGAAAATAAAGTTACTGACCTTCTCCACCTCTGATCCTCCGATAATTACTGGCTCATGGATTTCTGGTTTCCCTCTCCTGAAGTCTACAATCAATTCCTTGGTGGTCTTGACATTGAGTGAGAGGTTGTTGTTATGACACCACTCAATCAAATTTTCAATCTCCCTCCTGTATGCTTATTTACCATCACCACCTTTGATACAGCCCACAAGTGGTGTTTGGTGTCAGCAGACTTATATATGGTATTGGAGATGTGCTTAGCCGCACAGGATCCCAACCCCAGTAGAGTGGGGGGGGGGGGACCTACAAGTGAGGAAATCCAGGATCCAACTGCACAAGGGGGTTTTGAGGCCCAAGTTTTGGAGTTTATTGATTAGTTTTGAGAGGATGATGGTATTAAATGCTGAGCTGTAATTTATAAAGAATTTATAATTTATAAAGAACATCTTGATGTTGCATCTTTGCTGTCCAGATGTTCCAAAGTTGTGTAAAGAGCCAGTGAGATGACACTGCTGTAGACCTGTTGCTTCGGTAGGTGAATTAGAACAGATTCAAGTCACTTCATCACGGTGGATGTAAGGGCCACTGATGATAGTCGAGACAGGATACCTTCAGTACAAGCCTGCTTGAAGCAGGTGGGTACCACACACTACTGGAGCAAGAGGTTGAAGATCTTTGTGAATACACCAACCAGTTGGTCAGCACAGATCTTCAGTACTCATCTGGGTCCTCCATCTGGACCGGATACTTTTCTTGGATTCACTCTCTTGAAGGCAGCCTGCATGTCATCTTCAGTTACTGAGACCAAAGGATCAGGGGAGACATGGAGGTGCGTAATGGTTCCCCCCTGTTCTGATGGTCAAAGCAAGCGTAGGTATTGAGCTCATCTGGAAGCAAAGCTCTGCTGTCCCTGCGTCACCAGATTTAACTTTGTAGGAGGTTATGGCATTTAAACCCTGCCACAACTGTTGAGCATCCCCTTTGATTCCAGTCTAGTCCGGAATCTTCACTTCATAAGTATTCGTAGAATGCTTACGAGATGGCTTTTTGGAGCACCTTGTGGCTGAGCCCACTGGGGAAAAAGCAATTCTGGATCGGATGTTGTGTAATAAACCAGATTTATTAGGGGGCTTATGTGAAGGTACCCTAGGAGGCAGTGATCATATGATAGAATTCACCCTGCAGTTTGAGAGGAAGAAACAAAGATCTGATATATCAGTATCACAGTGGAGTAAAGGGAATTACAAAGGCATGAGAGAGGAGGTAGCTGACAAGGGTAGTTAAAATCAGTATAAAAGCAAAAGAAAATAATACAATATAGCAAAAATAACCGGGAAAATAAAGTATTGGGAAGCTTTTAAAACCCAACAGAAGTCAACAAAAAAGCATTAAGGAGAGAAAAGCTGTAATATGAAGGGAAGCTAGCCTATAATATAAAACATGATACCAAAAGTTTTGTTCCACATATACAAAGAGTAATAAAAGAGAGGCGAGACTCTATATAGGACTGCTAGAAAATGACACTGGAGAGGTAGTAATGGTGGACAAACTAAGTATTTTGCATCACTCTTCAATGTGGAAGACCACCAGTACACAAGAAATTCAAGTGTCAGGGGGCAGAAGTGAGTGCAGTTGCTATTACTAAGGAGAAGGTGATTGGGAAGTTGAAAGGTCTGAAGATCGGTAAATCACTTGAACAAGATCAACTGCACCCCAAGGTTCTTAAAGAGGTATCTGGAGAGATTGTACAGGCATTTGTAGTTATCTAAAGAATTGCTAGATTCTGGTATGGTTCCTGAGAACTGGAAAATTGCAAATATCACTCCACTCTTTAAGAAGGGAGGGGGGGAAAAGGCAGGAAATCATAGGCCAGTTAGCTTGACTTCAGTGGTTGGTAAGATATTTGAAACCGTTATTAAGGCTGAGGTTTTAAGGCACTTGGAGACACTTGATAAAATAGGCAAAAGTCAGCATCGTTTTCTTAAGGGGAAATCTTGCCTGACAAATCTGTTGGAATTCTTTGAGGAAATAACAGGCAGGATAGACAAAGGAGAGATGTTGTGTACTTGAATTTTCAGAAGACCTTTGACAAGGTGCCACACATGAGGCCACTGAACAAGGTAAGAGCCCGTGGTATTACAGGAAAGATACCACCATTGACAGATCGGCTGACTGGCAGGAGTCAAAGGATAATGAGAGCCTTTTGTGTTTGTCTTCTGGTGACTAGGGATCAGTGTTGGGATTGCTTCTTTTCAGTTACACAGTATATCAGTGATTTGGATGACAAAACTGATGGCTTTGCCCAAGTTTGTGGACGATACAAAGATAGGTGAAGGGGCAGGTAGTGTTGAGGAAGAAGGGGAGTCTGCAGGTCTTAGATTAGGAGTGGTCAAAGGAGTAGCAGATGGAATACAGTGTAGGGAATGTATGATCATACACTTTAGTAGAAGGAATAAAAGTATAGAGTATTTTCTAAATGGGGAGTAAATTCAGAAATCAGAGGTACAAAGATTCTTGGGGTTAACTTACAGGTTGAGTCAGTGGTAAGAAAGGCAAAAGCAATGTTAGCATTCATTTCAAGAGAGCTAGAATATAAAAGCAAGGATGTATTTCTGAGGCTTTATAAAGGAATGGTAAGGCCACACTTGGAGTATTGCCAGTAGTTTCGGGTCCCTTATCTAAGAAAGGGTATGCTAGCATTGGAAAGGGTCCAGAGGAGCCTCTGAAAATGATTCGAAAAAGAAAGGGTATCTCTTTGAAACCTTTGAAAGGCCTCGATAGAGTGGTCATGGACAAATGTTTCCTACAGTGAGAGAATAGAACGTTGCCCCTTTAGACCAGAGATAGAGGAATTTCTTCGGCCTGAGGGTGGTGAATCTGTGAAATTCATTGCCACAGATGGCTGTGGAGGCCAAGTCATTGGATATATTTAAAGTGGAGTTTGATAGTTTCTTGATTAGTAAGAGCCTACTTTTGTAGCTCTGTCTTGTAGGTCAGGAGTTGTGGGAGTTGAGACGGGAAGGGGGATGGGCAGAAAGGACGGACAGAGGGAGGGCTGATGGTCTATAGGAACCCTACAGACACCCTCACCCCCTTCACCAGCCGAACCACATGCGAACCAGCTCCTCACCTTTTTGGGGGAAGATCAGAGCGGAGTTTCAGGAACACGGTCAGTACCCTGGGGAAGGAAGAGAACAGACATGAATGGAGACGAAGGAAAGAAGGTTGGGTGATTGAAAACCCTCACCAAGTCCCAGGAAATTATTTCATGTAGTGACTACGTCAGCTTGTAAGGCCTGCAGAGTGAGAGGGAGAGAAGGGGACAGCAGGGACCATAGCAACCTGTCCCAACCTAGTCACCTATATTGGGTGTGTCAGTAATTGGTAGATGGTTTATTATTGTCAGATTACCAAGGTATAGTGAAAAGCTCTGTTTTGCAAGCAATGTGTACAGATCGTTTTGTCATAATCACTACATCAAGATTGTAAAAGGTAAGACAATAACAATATGCAGAATAAAGTGTTGTAGTTACAAAGGGAATGCAGTGCAGTCAGACAACAAGGTACAAACCATAATGAAGTAGATAAGAGTTCTTATTTTACAAGGGAACAATTCAACAGTCTTATAACAGCAGGATAGAAGCTGTCTTTGAGCATGGGGAAAGGCACTTTCAGGCTTTTGCAGGCTACTGGTTAATCTTCAAGACACTGAGCAAAGAGTTGGTGAATTAAAACTAAGACTGACCTACCAAAGGAATCTGAATGACTGCTATATGCTGTCTCACTGAGGCACGGCTCACTCCTGCTTCATCTGACAGCACCACTCAACCCATAGAACTTCTCAGTTCACCAGAGAAACCGTATGGTGTCCTCGGACAAAGCAAGTGGAGGAGGTGTTTGCTTTCTAATCAACCCCTCACAGTGCTCAGGTAAGCTCCCGCTCACCTCTTCTGGAATACTGAATAGTGAAGTGCTGCCCGTACTACCTGCAACAGAAGTTCACTGCAACTACTGTGATGGCAGTCTCCCAACTCAGATGGACTTGACACCTCACTCAGTTAACTATATTCTGTCAACAACAGCCTCAAAATGAAATGTATGGTGACTCTGGTGGGCTACACCAGCACATCCTTGGGTATGCTGGTTGTTAAAACAAATGACACATTTCATTGTACGTTTTGAGGTACATGTAATAAATAAATCTAAATCTAATCTAAACATCCGAAAGTCCTCTTCATCATTGCCAGTGACTTCAATCGTACTAACTTCAAGAATGTGTTACCAAATACATCTCCTCTCCCACCAAGGACCCACACACCCTTGACTACTGGTAAAGATTTGTCAAAGGTGCCTACTAATTCACCCCCCACACCCACTTTGGAAAATCAGACCACCAGAATGTACCCTTGCTCATTTACAAACAGAAGTTGAAACGTGGAGCTCCGATACAGAAAGTCATACAGTTTGCTCTAAGTAATCAGATGAGCTTCTGTGCTGCAAGGTGCTACAAAATAAAGTCAGGCAGCACCATCAACAACAGCTCATCCCTTCCTCTTGAGCTTAACGCATTCTACACATTTTGTTAAACATAAGTGGATTGGCACAAGACCACCCATTCTCCAAAAATGCACCTGAATCCACTGTCACCACTGCAAACATCAGGTCAGTCTTGTAGAGCAGAGGTCCCCAACTTCCGGGCCGCGGACCGATACATTGCCGCAAAGAATGCAGTGGTGGCCGGGACGCACCCAGCACATCTTTAAGAAAAAAGCCGAAATAAACAAGCTAATTAACTAGGTGCCGCCCAGCACGTAAATGTCGGCCCATATCAGAGGTGACACAATCGGCAAAAGCCTGTTTATTTCGGCTTTTTTCTTGAAGATGTGCTGGCTGTGTTCCGGCCACCGCTGCACCCCTGCATGCTTCGCGGCAACGTATCGGTCCGCGGCCCGGAGGTTGAGGACCACGGTTGTAGAGTGTGAACCCTTGGAAAGGAATGGGTGTGGATGGTGTCAGCCATGTCCTAAGACCCTGCACAAATCAGCTGGTAGGCAGGGGTATCTGCATACATTTCTAACCTCTCCTTTACTTCAGTCTGAGGTTCCCACCTGCTTTAAAATGAGCACTATCATCCTAGTGCCTAAGAAAAATAAGGTTGTGTACCTTACTGCTTACCACCTGGTGGCTCTGACATCCTCCATCATGAAGTGCTTAGAGGTTGGTCATGGCACATGTTTACTCCAGCCTCCCAGGCAACCTGAACCCACTAATTTATCTACTACCAAGATGGGTCTGTGGTGGTCACCATCACTCTAGCCCTACACTCATCTCTGGAGCATCTAAACAGTACAGTCATCTTAATTAACTATTGTTAATGTCTACAGCTCCATCTTCAATACACAATTCCAATCAAACACTTCCAATCTCTGAAACCTGGGATCCAACAATTCTCTCTCCAACTGGATTCTTGACTTCATGACCAACTTACTGCAAACAATAAAGATAGCAATACGTCCACCAGGATTATCCTCAACATTGGTGCCCCACGAAACTGCATCCTCAGCTCCCTACTGCACTCCCTTGTACATTCTTGAATGTGTGGCTGGGTTTTGCTCTCACTCCATCTACAAGGTTGTAGGTGACAGGACGTTAGTGGGCCGAATCTCACAAAATCACGAGTCAGAGTATAGGAAGGAAATTGTGTCATGACAACAATATTTTCCTCAATGTCAGCAAATCAAAAGAGCTGGTCATTGACTTCAGAAAGGAAGGTGGTGCACGTGCTTGACTTCCATCTACAGCACCAAGGTAGAGAGGGTTAAGAGCTTCAGGTTCCCAGGGTTGAATATAATCAATAGAACCAATATTCTGCTCCAACCATATAAGCATAAAGACCAAGAAAGCTCACCAATGTCTCTACTTGCTCAGGAGGCTGAAGAAAGTTTGCATGCCCCAGTTTTATTGATACATCATAGAAAGTGTTCTATCTGTATGTATTACAACTTGGTATGGTAACTGCTCTGTGAAAAACAGCAAGAAACTGCCGAGTTGTGGACACAGCTCAGCACATTACAAAAGCAACCTCCTGTCCACAAACTGTTTCTACACTTCCCACTAGCTCGGTAAAACAGCCTACATAATCAAAGACCTCCCCCCCACCCTGAACATTCTCTCCTCCCTCAATTACTGGATTGAGAGGGCTGGTGGGCCATTGATAAAGATTTGGGATGGAATCCCGTTCCTTACTTGCTGTTCATGTCTCTATCCACAGTGGGAAAAAGTTGGAATGGGAGGGAGGCAGGAAGGTCATCCGACAGCTGGTACTGCATCAGGGTCATCTGCAGGGGAAGAACACACAGCGTCAGTGGGGTGGGGTGTCACACTGACTACCCTCCCCTTGGGGTGGGAGTATGTGTCACACTGATCACCTTCCCCAGGGAGGAGTGTGCAGCATGCTGTTTACCTTCCCCCTGGGGTGCGAGTTTATTTCATATTACCTTCCCCCAGCATAGGTGTCACCCTCATTACTTTCCCTCTGAGGAGGGAATGCATGCCACAGTGATTGCCTCCCCGGGGGTGGGAGCTTGTTACACTGATTACCTCCCCCTGGGGTGGGACAACTCTCAGGATCTGGTTAGTCTCGAACTCTTCAAGTTTCACCGACTGATGAAAGCTGCACTCGTCGACCTTGACAGCAGTGCCGTACCCTGAAACAACACAGACCCCTGTGAGGAATGGTAAACAATCCTAAACCCCAAACCCCACAGGCTCCCCGTCACTGTCACAACCCGCTTCAGAGCAAACACTGGGGTTCTTGCAGACACCGCCAGGCATTTTAAACAGATGGAACACTGAGCTTCACTACACATAGGGTGGAACTTAAAGCTGGGAAATCCTGCCACAATTCATAGGTTAACACATTGAGAACAGATATACCTGCAATGAAGACATGATTTAAAATGAGAGCAAAAATTGGAAACAGCTAAGACAGCGCTTGTAGATAAAGAAACAGTTAACCTTGCAGGTCTGGAACACTTGATCAGAACTGGGAAAGGGAGAAGATGAGACAGTTCTCAGTGGCATAGAAAATGGAGGACAGATGTGTAGAACTGAAAGAATATATCTCAGTTCTGAATAAATGAAGGATGTGGAAGCTATGGAGAGGGTGCAGAGGAGATTCACCAGGATGTTGCCTGGATTGGAAAACAAGTCTTATGAGGCAAGCTTAGCAGAGCTGGGACTTTTCTCTTTGGAGCGTAGAAGGATGAGAGGGGACTTGATAGAGATCTACAAGATTATGAGAGGCATAGATAGGGTGGATAGCCAGTACCTGTTTCCCAAGGCACGAATAGCAAACACCAGAGGGCATATGTACAAAGTTAAGGGAGGGAAGGTTAGGGGAGACATCAAGGGTAAGTTTATTTGTTTGTTTTTACACAGACGGTTGTGGGTGCCTGGAATGACTTGCCAGGGATGGTGGTGGAGGCCAAAACGTTAGGGGTATTTCTTGGACAGGCACATGGATGAAAGAAAAATAGAGGGTTACGGGGTAGTGTGGGTTTAGTACTTTTTTTTTATTTGAAGGAATATATGGGTCGGCACAACATCGAGTCCGAAGGGCCTGTACTGTGCTGTAGTATTCTAGTGTTTAGTATCTGGTAGGGTGAGACCACATGAATACAGCTGGTAGAATCAGAGTGAGTCTACAAACAGAAGGAAAAAACTGAACCAGGTACAGATTCCATCCCCACTAATCACACCTTGTCATATTGCACTTTCGCATGGAACTGCAGGAGGAATAAAACCTGTCTATTCACCTCTCCCATCCCACCATCCAGGGACCCAAACCATCTTTCCAGGTGAAGCACTTACACTTCTTCCACTCTAGTGCCCAACATTCAGTATTTACAGTGTGGTCTCCCCTACACTGGAGAAGCCAAATGCAGACTGGATGACCGCTTTTTGAGCATCTGCAGTCAGTCCACAGGGGTGGTCCTGTGCGTCCTGTTCCCTGTCAGTTTAATTTCCCCCATCCCACCCCTCAGTCTGACTCTTTGGTCTGTAACCTACCATTACAGCAAGGACCGAGATCACTAAAGAACAATCTCCCACCAGACCTCCTGTACTATTAACAGAGAGAACCAAGGTCAATGTACCGAACATCTTTCAGGACTTAGTATCAAATTCTCTAACCTGCGTCTGTACCAGAACTGGTTACTCTGGTTGTTCTAGTTTCAACTCAATTATTTGGTCTCATCTCACCAGAGATATCTCATCCATTTTACCCAGCCCTCCCCCTCCCCAACAATCTCTGCCGCTAGTTTTCCTCACTCCTGTTTGTAGACCAAACTGTTACTCTACCAACAGATGCTGCCTGACTTGCTGAGTGTTTCCAGCATCTGCTGTGACACTTTCAGATTGTCAGTAATTGTGGTTTTCAGAGACAGTTCAGGATAGAAACGCCAGGTGGACTCCTGGAATGGAGTAAGTGAAGGAAAAGCCATTACTCACTGAAGCAGAGATGCTCCAGGATACATTTCCTAATTGGGGGGTGAATCCAGAGAGGTATTCCCAACCTAGGAGTCCACAGACCACATGCTAGGGGTCCATGGCTTAGAAAAGGTTACAAACCCTTCATCTAGAAGAAAGGGAGATGATTTCAGAATGGAGGGGTCACCTGAGTGGAATGACCGGGGAGCGGCGTTTGTTCCAGTGGATGGGGCGTGCGGAACGGTGGGAACCCAGGAGACTGGGAGGGAAGAGGGTGTTCCTGCAGTGGCTGTTTGTGTTATAGAGATGAGGAAGGGTGGGGGAAAACATGGTTCCAGCTGCAGGGACTGAATCACTGGACATTTCCAGTGCTACCATAGGTCTGGGGGAATCAAGGGCTTGGGGAGGTGGGCAATGAGGGAAGCATCAACCTTGGGTCTAGAGTCAACACATCGACTCGTGCTGATCTCTCAGTGTTCCTTAAGCCATTCCAAATCATGCACCGTCCCATAAATCCCGCCCATTCCCCCACCCCAACCCTCAAACACCTGGTCTTCCTTCAGTTCCCTCCTCCCACGACCATTTCTGAGGACTAACACCTCAAAAATCCACCCACAGCCCCATATTCCCAGAACCCCAAATCTCTCACCTCGGATCTCAGCTTTCCCCACACTGAACTCTTCATTTAACCCAATCCTGATCTCTGCAACATGAAACAGAGGCATGTCAGGAATTTTTTATCTCCCAATCTACCTTCTCATGGTCTGTGTTATCTCATTGTCTGTGTCCAGCTGCTCCAGAGGGGGACAATTGCCTTGACACACACAGGTAAAACACCAGCTCAAAGAAGGTTCCTTCAATCAGTACGCAGATAGTCCAATGAGACGAAGGGCCACTCTGCACCCAGTGTTTGGAAATGAGCCTGGGGTGATCGTTGATCTTTCAGCAGGGAAACAGTGACCACTACTCCTTGAGTTTTAAGAAAACTATATTTAAGTATGGATCTTGCAGGAAAGTATTGAATTGGAGCAGGCCAAAATACAAGAGTATTAGACAGGAACTAGGGAGAACTGTTTTTGGGCAAGTCCACATCTAACAGGTGAGGATGTAAGGACAAAGTCCACAGAGTACAGGGCAGGTATGATCAGTAAGGAAGGACAAGAATGGCAAAGGTAAAGGGTCATTGAATGTCAAGAGAAGTCATGAATTGAGTCAAGAAGGAAAAAGAAGCGCATGTAAGGATTAGCTAGCTAAATCAAATGGAGTCTTTGAGAATAATAAAGCTAGGGGAAAAGAAACTCAAATGGGAATTTGAGAGCTGGGCGGAGCCATGAAATGTCTTTGGAAAGTAGGGTTAAAGAGAACCCCAAAGTACTCTATACATACGTCATAAGCAAGGGGATAACTAGGAAGAGGGAAGAACCACTCAAGAATAAAAGAACATCTGCTTAGAGGCGGAGGTTGTGTTTGTGGTTTTAAATGAGTATTTATATCGGTATTCACCACAGCAAAGAACATGCAGGATAGTGAGAACAATGTGTATCATGCTATTATACCCAGGCATTTTGAGATTAAGAAAGATGTGATGGATGTCTCAAAGAACATTAAGCTGGATAAGTCCCCAGGGCATGATGAGATATACCCCAGGATATTGAGAGAGGCAAGAGATGAGATTGTTGGAGCCTTGAGATTGTCTGCTGTCTATTCTAGCCACAGACAAGGTTCCGGAGGATGGAGGAGTCTATGTTCCAAGCCTACTCTGGTATCACTTCCCAACTTTTCCTACGCTACATCGACAATGGCACAGGGCTGCTTCCTGCACCCATGCTGAGCTCAAACACTTCATCAACTTTGCCTCCAACTTCCACTCTGCCCTCAAATTTACCTGAGCATTTCCAACACCCTGCTCCACTTTCTCTATCTGTCTCCATCTCTGGAGTTAGTTTACACTGATATCTTTTACAAACATATAAACCCACTGATTCTCACAGCTACCTGAACTATATCTCTTCCCACCCTGTCACTTGTAAAAATGCCATCCCCTTCTCTCAGTTCCTCCATCTTCGCCACATCTGCTCTCAGGGTGAGGCTTTTCATTTCAGAATTAATGAGATATCCTCCTTCAAAGAAATGGGCTTTCCTTCCCCCATCATCAATGCTGCCCTCAACCGCATCTCTTCCATTTCATGCACCTCTGCCTTCGCCCCATTATCCCACCATCCTCCCAGGGATAGGGTTCCTCGAGCTCACCTACCACTACAGTACCCTCTACATCCAGCACATAATTCTCCATAACTTCTGCCATCTCCAACGAGATCCCATCACCAAGCACATCTTTCCCTTCCCCTCACTTCCCACAGAGATCGCTCGCTACGTGACTCCCTTGTCCATTCATCTCTCCCCATTGATCTCCCTCCTGCTACTTATCCTTGCAAGCGGAACAAGTGCCATACCCACCATACACTTCCTCCCTCACTACCCTTCAGGGTCCAAGCAGTCCTTCCAGGTGAGGTGACACTTCACCTGTGAGTCTGTTAGGGTCATCTACTCTACCTCGTACTCCCGGCGTGATCTCCTGTATATTGGTGAGACCCATGTAGATTGGGAGACTGCTTCGGCAGAAAAAGCAGGATCTCCTGGTGGACACCTACTTCAATTCTACTACCTATTCGCATTCTGACATGCCAGTCCATGCCCTCCTTTACAGTGGCAATTGGAGGAGCAACAGCTTATATTCCGTCTGGGTAGCCTCCAAACTGAAGGCATGAACATCGTTTGCTCAAACACCTGGTAATGCCTCCCCCCACCCTTCACCATTTCCCCCTCTCACCTCATTTCCTTACCTGCCCATGCCAGTTTCCCCTATCACCTACTACTTTGTACTGCTTCCTCCCCTCCCCACACCTTTTTGCTGTAACTTCTCATCTTCCTTTGCAGCCCTGGCCCAAAACGTCAACTGTTGACTCTTGTCCATAGATGCTGCCTGACCTGCGGCGTTCCTCCAGCATCTTGTGTGTGTCAGCTGGATTTCCAACGTCAGCAGATTTTCAACACTCTGGCTGGAGGGCCCTGACCACTGGTGCTGCACAGGGATCTCTACTGGGACCTCTGCTGTCCACGATACATATAAATGACCCCGATGAAAATGTGGATGGGTGGTTTAGAGAGCTTGCAGGTGACACAAAGAATGATGGCATTGTGGATAGTGTTGCAGATTGCCAAAGGATACGGCAGGACATAGATCAGTTGCAGAAACAAGCAGAGAAGTCATAGATCAGAGTTCAAAGTAAATTTATTGCCAGAGTATATGCTACCATATACTACCTTGAGATTCGTTTTATTGAGGTAGTTTCAGGAAAAATAAAGAATATGAAAGAATCTACAAAAAATCTGAATACATACAAACAAGGACTGACAAATAACCAATGCGTAAAAGACAAACAGCAAATAAAAATAATTTATTGAGAATCCTAGAAAGTGAGTGTAGGTCATAAAATCAAGCTCAGAGTAGTGGTGATTGCAGTTATCTCCATCTGATGGTTGTAGGGTAATAACTGGTAGTGTGGGACCTCCTACCCAATGGTAGCAGTGCGAAGAGCACGGCCAGGATTAATGGTGGATGCTGCTTTCTCAGACATCCCACCTCTCCCGGAAGTTCCGGGAGTCTCCAGCATATTAACAGTGACACCCTGATGCCCGCAAATTATATGCAATATCACAGAAATTGATTTTTTTGAGAGAGAGTGAGACAAAGCGCGAGGGCAACAGACAGAGAGACAGAGAGACAGAGAGACAGAGAGAGAACGAGAACGCGCAAGAGCGGCCACGAGAGAGCGCAAGAGAGAAAGCAAGCGAGAGTGCACGAGCGAGAGACAGAGCACAAGAGAGAGAGCGACAGTGCGCCATGGCAGAGTGTTCCAAAAAAAATATAAAACCTACTTCACCTGAGACTACCCTAAAGTGTACCCCTGCCTAATAGGGTCAAACATAATGACACTGTTGCTCGCTGCACTGTCTGTAACAGTGACTTTTCTATTGCCCATGGTGGGTTAAGACTGTAACATGTTGAGGTGAGTTTAACACGTGTCATTCGTTCATTAGCATAACTAACGTTATTTAAACTAGCTGGCTAGCTGCTATGGAGCTACTCTATCGCAGACATCCCACCTCTCCTGGAAGTTCTGGGAGTCTCCCACAAATTGATGGTGCTACCTCCCTGAAATGAGTTTTTGCAGGGTGGGATGTCTGCTTTCTTGCGAGAGTGTTCCATATACATGTACTCAGTGGTGGGGAGTGGAGTTTAACCAGCCAAACGCGTTCCACAGGTTGACAGGGCATGCTTGGCTTTAATAGTCGAGTCTTTGAGTTCCAGTGTCAGTTAGTAATGTTGTAGCTTTCTGGGTGAGACTGTATATGGAGTATTGAATTCATCTGATTGCCTCATTACAGGAAGGACGTGCAGGCTTTGGGGAGGGTGCAAAAGAGACGTATAAGAATTTACCTGGATTAGAGGGATTGGATGAATTTAGATTGTTCCTTTGGGGTACAGGCTGAGGGGAGACCTGGAAGTTTAAAAGATTCTGCGGGGGAGGGCCAAAATGTCTCATTCAGGAGGGCATGCATTTAAAGGTGAATGGGGGGAAAAGTCCAAAGGAGCTGTGCAGGCCAAGTTTTTGTTTCGGGTGCCTGGAATGTGCGAATCCCTTTCAAATAGAGATATGAATGATCAGAGAATGTAGGGATAAGGAACATGTGCAAGCAGAAAGGATCAGCTGTTGTTAGTTTAATTAGTTTGAACAATATCACTGGCTGTTTATCCCGTTCCTGTGCTGTACCACTCTATTTTCTATGTCAATAGTGACAACAAACATTAGACCCCAGTAGAAGCACTGAGCCATGAAGGGTAACAGAACGGAGAATGTGGTGAACGGGCAAAATGTGGCTGTAGCTGAGTGGTGGGGTGAAGGAGAGATGGACCAGGATGGAGAGCTGGCATCACAGGTGTGGGACAGCCATGTGAGCAGGCGGGAGATCAGCGTAGAGTAGCCGGAACGGGCGCTGGAGGCCAGGAAGAGCCAAGTGAATAGGCACAGGACAGGGTTGACTATGGTTAATATGGCGTGTGCGGGTGAACAGCATCAACCCGCTCCAATGTGGCACTCACCTGTACTGCTGGGCAGGAAGCACTTCAGGCGCACCTCTCCCTGGACGTGTGCTTTTAGGAGACTCCCCTGCAAAACAGGGAGAGAAGAAATACCCAGAGGACAGGCCGTTCGTTCCTGCTCTAGCACCCACCACAGCAGGACTGACCTGTCACTCCATCACACCATCCCACATTATCCAAATGACACTAACTCCCTTAAAAAAAAAGCCTACTGAATCTATTGTAACTGCACCCCAACAGGGCAGACAACAGTAACAATTCAGAACTCTAGGTGAAGAGATATTCTCAGGGAGGGGGAATGGATGGAGGAGGAGAGGGGATGAAGGAGGGAGCTCAGAGGCAGAGAGACAGACACCTGGTCGGACCATCGGCACCTTGCTGGGACCCCCCTCCCAGCACTGCAGCACAGACTTACATTGGCTCCAATCACCACCGTCAGACGCTCGATGACGTCAACAAAGATTTCCGTTTTCGACCCCTGAGACAGAAACAAAAGAGTTCACCACGCTGATGTTCAGAAGCAGGTCACAACTGCTCCGAGGCAGTGGGTTGGGGGGGAGAAAGGAGTACAGAGAGAATACCTGCCCCAGCCCAGTCAGTGCTCAACGTTCCTGCATCCTGGACTCCAAAGCCCAGTCCCAGCCACTGGCTCCTCCGCCAACAACCATCTGCCCTAGGGACACAGATGGGATCAATATCCAATGCAGCGTGACCCAGTTCCCTCCAACAACCCCTGCGTGTGAAACCTGGATCATAGTGACAGTGTGTGCTCAGAGGAGAAGGCAGCCAGCAACAAGCAGCAGTCCAGTAACTGGCAGGGGGCAGAATCTGTACCCCAGTAACTGCAAGCGGCTGGGGGAGGGGGAAAGGATTCAGGTGTCCCAGTGAGGTGGCCCCATGTCCAACAACGTCATCCCCTGAATTCAGGAAACCCCGCTCCCCACTCACCTGCTCACTCACGGCCAGCACAGGTCGGCTCGCTGCATTGCTGGGCGCCACTTTACTCTGCTGAGTATCTGCTCCGAACTGCAAGGCAACGAGGGTCAGCAAACAGCAAACTTCACGGCTCAGTGTCCCAAGTGACCCTCACGCACTGCTCCAGCCCAAAGCCCCCTCCCCCTATCAACCAACACCCCACCGACGTGACCAAGCCCATCTCCCCCTCCCAACACACTGTACCCGCAGAACCACTACCCACAAGGTCATTCAGCTCATCGAATTTACTCTGCCATTTTAGCATATTGATTTATTTTCCTCTCAACCCCAGCCTTTGCACATAACTTGATACCCTTACTAATCAATCTCTGCTTTAAACATAGCTCGCATGCACACGCAGCACCATCCGTTCTCGCTCACTCACACGTATGCACAGAGTCACTCACGTTCATTCATGCAGAGACAGTACCACTCCGACATCCCCAGCGTTTCTCAATACAGTTCCATTCCCACTGCACCATCACCAACGTCACTAACACCAACAGCCTCCCACTCAAATCCTCTTCACACATCACTCCAAGTGCTTCCTCAGACTCCCTCCAAAAGCTAGTTTGAAAAGGAAAGAGAAGATGGGGAAGGTAGAGGATAAAAGGGAGCAGATACTCACCAGTCCAATGTTACTGAGTTCAAAGAGACTGAAGGGTTTGGCTATCACTGGCTGGGTCTGGATAAAGTTCTTCAAGATATCAGTGGAGGTGCTTTGAATGTATCCATAATCCTGTGCAGCAAAACGGGCTCAGTACAGTCTCAGAGTTACCCAGTCAACACACCCACCCACCAACCTGCACTTCAGCACCTTCCCACTGGGCACAGCACGTCCTCTACTTCAACCACCTCACACATCATCAACTTTCATTATTTTCCTAAATCAGGCACCAATTTTTGTTCTATATGCAGTTATCTACTCTGCTAGTCTGCAGTCTGTACTGCCCCGTTCTCTCCCTACAGCCGAGTCAGTCCCCAAACTAATCCCACGGCCCTGTCAGTCCCCAAACTAATCCCACTGCCCCACTCTCTCCTCTCAACCTGTCGGTCCCCAAACTAATCCCACTGCCTCACTCTCTCCCCACGGCCCTGTCAGTCCCCAAACTAATCCCACGGCCTCACTCTCTCCCCACAGTCCTGCATCAGTCTACAAACTAATCCCACTGTCCCACTCTCTCCTCTCAACCTGTCAGTCCCCAAACTAATCCCACTGCCTCACTCTCTCCCCACGGCCCTGTCAGTCCCCAAACTAATCCCACGGCCTCACTCTCTCCCCACAGTCCTGCATCAGTCTACAAACTAATCCCACTGTCCCACTCTCTCCTCTCAACCTGTCAGTCCCCAAACTAATCTCACTGCCTCACTCTCTCCCCACAGCCCTGCATCAGTCTACAAACTAATCCCACTGCCCCACTCTCTCCCCACAGTCCTGCATCAGTCTACAAACTAATCCCACTGCCTCACTCTCTCCCCACAGCCCTGCATCAGTCTACAAACTAATCCCACTGCCCCACTCTCCCCACAGTCCTGCATCAGTCTACAAACTAATCCCACTGCCTCACTCTCTCCCCACAGCCCTGCATCAGTCTACAAACTAATCCCACTGCCCCACTCTCCCCACAGTCCTGCATCAGTCTACAAACTAATCCCACTGCCCCACTCTCTCCCCACAGCCCTGCATCAGTCTACAAACTAATCCCACTGCCCCACTCTCCCCACAGCCCTGCATCAGTCTACAAACTAATCTCACTGCCCCACTCTCTCCCCACAGCCCTGCATCAGTCTACAAACTAATCTCACTGCCCCACTCTCTCCCCACAGCCCTGCATCAGTCTACAAACTAATCCCACTGCCCCACTCTCTCCCCACAGCCCTGCATCAGTCTACAAACTAATCCCACTGCCCCACTCTCTCCCCACAGCCCTGCATCAGTCTACAAACTAATCCCACTGCCCAAATCTCTCCCCACAGCCCTGCATCAGTCTACAAACTAATCCCACTGCCCCACTCTCTCCCCACAGTCCTGCATCAGTCTACAAACTAATCCCACTGCCTCACTCTCTCCCCACAGCCCTGCATCAGTCTACAAACTAATCCCACTGCCCAAATCTCTCCCCATGGCCCTGCAACATTCTCCAAGCTAACCCCACTGCCCCACTCTCTCCTCTCAACCTGTCAGTCCCCAAACTAATCCCACTGCCTCACTCTCTCCCCACGGCCCTGCATCAGTCTACAAACTAATCCCACTGCCTCACTCTCTCCCCACAGCCCTGCATCAGTCTACAAACTAATCCCACTGCCCCACTCTCCCCACAGCCCTGCATCAGTCTCCAAGCTAACCCCACTGCCCAAATCTCTCCCCACAGCCCTGCATCAGTCTACAAACTAACCCCACTGCCCCACTCTCTCCCCACAGTCCTGCATCAGTCTACAAACTAATCCCACTGCCCCACTCTCCCCACAGCCCTGCATCAGTCTACAAACTAATCCCACTGCCCCACTCTCCCCACAGCCCTGCATCAGTCTACAAACTAATCCCACTGCCCCACTCTCCCCACAGCCCTGCATCAGTCTCCAAGCTAACCCCACTGCCCTGCTCCCTCCACACAGCCATAAAGTAATTGCAAATGAGTCCTTAGGATAACTTAGAGGAGGTATCTGTGGGTGTGGGCACATTGGTCAGGTTTATTAGTGAAGCTGACATTCTATGAGAGGTCACGTTGTTCTTACTTGAGGGCTCTATGAAATGTTGGATGGAGGGACACAGTAAAAAGGAAGTATTGAGGGGTGTAAAATATTTGGAAGTGGTTCATTTGCCAGGCCTGACAGGCTGACAAAAGAAGTGACTTGTGGAGGCCCTGACAGTTTTCTCATCAGCCCTACTCAGAACAGTGAGGGCAGCCAATGTTTGAAGTGACAGGTAGAGGTAAAGTAAAGTAAAGAGACAGGCCAGTTGATTAACTCTGGTGTCCAGAGAATTACAGAAATAGATGGAGAGAAAGGTGCAAATTATTTCAGGGAAGACTGCATCGATATAAAGGAAGGTAGTGCCTGACTAACCTGACTGAACATTGTGTGAAGGTGACAAAAGTGCCATTCATTTAGCATCAACATGAATGTCAGCAACACTTCCAATGAAGTCAGCTTGCCCACAGCAAACAACAGCATAAAACCGGATCTGAAATCAGCTCTGTGACAGATGACCGTCGTTTTATTGTGACCGGAAGGTTGTTACCAGCGAGATTCTGCAGGGCTCAGGGCCTGGTCTTTCGTTTTATATGGAATCTTATGTATCTGAAAAGCAAGAAAGTACCCAGGGAAAGAATGGAGCTCCTCAGAAACCACTGAGACAACACACATATGAAGCCAGGCGGGGGTCACAGGTCAGTACTTCTCAACTTACAGAAAATTGTTATGGAGTGAGTACTTTGAAATTTGTTGGCCAGACAGAACTATAATCTATAAATCCGTGAACAAGAATGAGGCAAGGAAACAAAGTCTTTGTTCTTGTCGTGTGATGGCAGAAACGGAAGTGGCCATTTTGTGAGGCTATCTTTGCAGCTGCTATTTTGTGAACCGTTTGGTGAATTGATTCTTGTTTCGGGATAATTAGAGCAGTTGAACGTGGACAGAAGGACTTTCTGCTAAGGATCTGCTAAACCCGAGACCTTTCTCAGATAAGAAGCTGCTTATTATAGAAAATGGCAGGTTTGCAGAAGGAACAGCCCATGATCTGGTCAGCTGGGCCCTGTGTTTGGGTGACCTGGTTAGACTGGTTTGAAATGCTGCTCGTAGCCCTGGCTATATCCATTGGGAATTTGACACAGGTCAGTCAGGTGACCTGAGCCAATGATATTCAAGCTTCATCGATTGATCTAATTAGGGAAGGAATAAGATGGAAAGACTTTGGGAGCACAGGCAGCGACAACTCAGGAGACCAGCCATCGTGGACGCAGATGACCCCACATCAGACACGTGGAAATTACATTGGCACCACAAGGAACACAAGTATCACCTTTTCTTTGACTGTTCATGCAGGGTCAGGGAAACCTGGCAGGTGTGCACACAGTTCATTTGTAAACTTACGTGCTTGTTAGTTGAGACAATAAAGGTACTTATCAGTAAATTCAGATCCTCTCTGTGGCTAACCGATCATTATTACTGAGGGATAATCCTGCTCACAGAATATATAGGAGAGATCTTTGAGGAAGCAATGAGGGCGGCAAAGACAGGACTTGAAAAGGCCCTGGTTAACAGAATTAAAGAGAGGGATCAAAAAGTCAGGAGTCATAAACTTAAAAATTTGGGTCGAAAAATTAGCAGCGAGATTCGGACAAACTTTCTGATTGCTACACTGTGCTCTCATAGAAGAGGTGCCAGGGTTAGAGGCTTTGGCTACTCTCACAGAATACCTGAACATGAACTTGAAATGCAGAGCCATGGATCTGGTGAAGGTGGTATCAACTCTTCCTCCACCAGTTCGGAGTAATGAGCTACATCACCATCATCATCCCTCAGTCCGAGTGCTCTCCCGGTAACCCTCTGTTAATCCCACAGCTCTGCTCACTTCCCACGGGAGGACGAGAAAGACCGTGTCAAGGGAGACAGATGGTGGGATTGCCAGGCTGACCGGCATGGGGCTGGAATTGGGGAACAGTCAAGCTGTTCAAGAACCAGAGATCAGGGTGCGGGTTGGGGTAAGGAGTCAAGAGGCTGGGCCAAAGCCGGGGGAGTGGGAGGTGGAGTTGGACCGAGCTAGGGCCAGGGGTTGGGGAGGGGTCTGGTTGAGGCTGGGGAAGGGGGAAGTCAAGGGTGGGGAGCTGGGCCAAGGCCAGGGTTGGGGCTGGGCTGACAGTGAATTGGGGTCGAGGCAAGTTGGAGCCAGCAGGTGAGAGCTTGGGTGGGGATGTGACTCTCTCCCTCAGTAACAGCCTCCTGAGCACTCACCAACATTTCATCCAGCATCTCATAGACCAGGGCGAAGTTTAACCGCAGCGTTTTCTCACTCAGAGTCCCGCAGTGATCCTTGATGAGACCGGCGAACCTAACGACACGAGCCAGGGTCAGCCGCCAGCACAGCACAGTGACAGTAACCCCCCATACTGACCAGACCGTACACACTCGATCAGGCCATCCTCCTGAGACTGTGAGGGTTTCGTGAGCTCCCCCATTGGGGTCGAGAGGGACAATAAATTAGCCATGTTCAAATGCAGACTTGATGGGCCAAATGGCTGAATTCTGCTTTTGTTCACTCTCTGTCCTGCAGTGAGAGCGAAGCCGGGATCACCCAATCACACCAGACAGGGTCAAAGTACACTTGATGGACCTGAGACCTTTGTGCTGGGTTGGCAGAGGTGTACCCAGTGACCCAGCAGCTGAGAGTGAGTCAAGGCTTCAAATGCACTGCTACGGGAAGTACACACAGCCCCAAGTAACATATCCCCACATCCCACTACAACAGAGCAGCAAGTTACCTGCTGAGGAACTGGATGATGGTGAACGGAGAAGGGCTGGAGCGAGTGGTGGCCACGAAGTAGAGCGTGTTCTGTCGGAGGTGAATGTACTGTAGGCCTTGGTGATGCTGATTAAAGAATGATTAGCACAGTCAACAATCAGTGCAAAGCATCATCTAAGCAGATGATTCTCATGCTGTGGTTCCTGGCAAGACCAAAATTTATCACATCACAGTCTGGTACAACAACTCAAATAGGAATATAAAAGCTGGAGTGGACTCTGCCCACTAGATCACAGGCAACATCTCTCCCCACCACTGGTGGTATCACAGGAAGTGCTGCCTCAGGGCAATATCCACCATCTTCTCACAAGAAGTAAAGAAGTCACCACCAGGTTCAAGGACAGCTATCTCCCTTCAACCGCTGGGTTCTTGAACTAATCTGCACTGACCCTAGTCACTACCTCAGCATGGAAACACTAAGAGCACTTTGATCACAGTACTACAATGAACTTTTCCAAGTTTTTCATTGCACCTGTGCAAACATGGACTTATGATAATAAGCTTCATTTTGACATTGAAGGCAAGGGGAGCCCTGTTCTGTACTGCTGTAACCTGAGGATATTTTCATTATACAGTAGGCTCCTTACCTGATTAGTAACAAAGCAAATGATGCAATGAACAATTTGCTGGATTGTCAGGGTTGAGTGGCACCTGTGGAGGGAGGAGGAACTGTTGACGTTTTTAGTTGTGACCATGCATCAGGACCAAGAAATGGTGTACAGCTGGACAACAAACACTGTTCCTGTGCCTACCAACCTTGTCCTTTGATTTGGCGCAGTTACAGATTCGGGAGGTACCGTTGAAGTTGGTGGTGAGCTAATGGAGTGAATTTTATAACTAAGTGCAAACTGTCACAACAGTGCACTGTGTGTGTAGAGGGTGTGAATATTCAGGACTTCTGGGACCAGATCCTTGAGTAAAGCTGTGGCCTCATCACACCAGGCAATTAGAGAGCCAGATGATCCTGGACTATAATTCACATTCAATTTAATTGATACGCTGTGCCTTTGTATAAGTGAGGCCAGACTATGCACATGTCAGTCCACTTACATTTTTCTAAAGGTAATCAATATTTAATACATCATATTCGATCTGTCAACTCCACCACCATCCACAGTAGAGTGATCCCATCAGTCTTTTCCCACTTCTTTATTTCACTGTAGCTGTTCCACACAGTCTCCCACATGTCACTCAACTCCTCTTGACATTTTTTGTCTATAGTTCACATTTTAATATGTATTTAAGGGATATTATGCAGCAGCAGGTCATTGGAGCGTGGGAAAGAACCCAGGCATCCAGCGAACATCAGTGCAACCACAGATGTACAAACCCCACCCTACAGCCAACAAGACTCAGCAGGAACTGCTGCCCTTTGGTGTTGGTCTCTGGTCAACGGTGACCTCCCCAGTGAAGGTCGACAGTATTGTTATTAGTTTATTGTCACATGTGCCAGGATAACTGAAAAGCTTGTCTTGCGTACCGTTCACACAGATCAAATCCTTACATAATGCATAACAGAACAAGGTAAAACGATAACAATGTAGAGAAAGTGCAGTACAGGTAAAGTGCAAGATCATAACGAGGTAGATCATGAGGTCAAAAGTGCAGTTTTATCATACAAGGTCCATTCAAGAGCCTGATAACTGTGAGATGGGAACTGTTCTTGAGGCTGGTGTTATGTGCTTTCATGCTTTGTATCTTCGGTTTGATGGGAGGGGGGAGAAGAGACAATGTCTGGGGTGGGTGGTGGCTGCTGCTTTCTGAGGCAACAAGAAGTACAGCCAGAATCCATGGAGCAGATCATGGTCGAGTAGCAGGTAACACGAATACCACCCACCACTTGATCAGCCTGATTGCAGTTGGGTGCAGACAGGGAATCTTCTAACCCCTGAAGTTAGAGAGTCATAAAACACTTCAGTGCAGAAACAGGTCCTTCTGCCCCTCCAGTCTGTGCTGACCTGTTTTTCTGCCTGGTCTCATCTACCTGTACCTGAGGTTGTCACCAGAACCAAACGTTTGATTACGCACTGCAAGTATTCCCATATCTTAGAATGGATAAGCTAACCGCCACGTGATGACCAGTGGGTCAGTGGGAGTGGGGAGTGGTCATGTAGGAGGGGCTTGGATCATGTCTCCCAATACAGGATGAAACCAGAAACGTTCAGCTTCTGAGGAATTATACAGATCACTCACCATGACAACAGGGGCCTGGTCTCTGGGTAAACATGTCACCTTCTGGTAGAAAACATCGATGACGTCCTTCTGATCCTCACCACGAACTGAACGGCTCAGTCAAGAAAAAGTCATTGTCAGAGTGGACCCCCCGTGGAGAACTTGTGCCTCCATCTACGTTCAGTTAGCACTAAATGTACACACAGAGTGTCATACACACACAGCATCACTCTCGCTCAGTCACTCGAGTGCACACACACCTCTCGAGCTCGCTCACATGCACGCAATCACTCGTGAACAAATATCACTCTCAGACTTGCTCACCATCACTCACACACGCACTCGAGTGCACACACATTCTCGAGCTCGGTCACGCAGTCACTCTCTATTACACACACTGTCAAGCTCTCATACAGAACTCTCGAGCTCACTCACACACACGGTCACTCTCATTCTCACACACACAGTCACTCTCACACAGTCACTCTCATTCTCTCACACAGTCACTCTCATTCTCACTCTCTCAGTCACTCTCACTCTCTCACAGTCACTCTCATTCTCACTCTCACAGTCACTCTCATTCTCACTCTCTCTCAGTCACTCTCATTCTCACTCTCTCTCAGTCACTCTCACTCTCTCACAGTCACTCTCATTCTCACTCTCAGTCACTCTCATTCTCACTCTCACAGTCACTCATTCTCACTCTCTCTCAGTCACTCATTCTCACTCTCTCAGTCACTCTCACTCTCTCACAGTCACTTTCATTCTCACTCTCTCACAGTCACTCTCATTCTCACTCTCACAGTCACTCTCATTCTCACTCTCACAGTCACTCTCATTCTCACTCTCTCACAGTCACTCTCATTCTCACTCTCTCAGTCACTCTCATTCTCACTCTCTCACAGTCACTCTCATTCTCACTCTCTCACAGTCACTCTCATTCTCACTCTCACAGTCACTCTCATTCTCACTCTCACAGTCACTCTCATTCTCACTCTCTCACAGTCACTCTCATTCTCACTCTCTCACAGTCACTCTCATTCTCACTCTCTCACAGTCACTCTCATTCTCACTCTCTCACAGTCACTCTCATTCTCACTCTCACAGTCACTCTCATTCTCACTCTCTCACAGTCACTCTCATTCTCACTCTCACAGTCACTCTCATTCTCACTCTCACAGTCACTCTCATTCTCACTCTCTCACAGTCACTCTCACTCTCACAGTCACTCTCATTCTCACACACACGGTCACTCTCATTCTCACTCTCTCACAGTCACTCTCATTCTCACTCTCACAGTCACTCTCATTCTCACTCTCTCTCAGTCACTCATTCTCACTCTCTCTCAGTCACTCTCACTCTCTCACAGTCACTCTCATTCTCACTCTCTCACAGTCACTCTCATTCTCACTCTCACAGTCACTCTCATTCTCACTCTCTCTCAGTCACTCTCACTCTCTCACAGTCACTCTCATTCTCACTCTCTCACAGTCACTCTCATTCTCACTCTCACAGTCACTCTCATTCTCACTCTCTCAGTCACTCTCACTCTCTCACAGTCACTCTCATTCTCACTCTCACAGTCACTCTCATTCTCACTCTCTCTCAGTCACTCTCACTCTCTCTCAGTCACTCTCACTCTCTCACAGTCACTCTCATTCTCACAGTCACTCTCATTCTCACTCTCTCTCAGTCACTCTCACTCTCTCACAGTCACTCTCATTCTCACTCTCTCACAGTCACTCTCATTCTCACTCTCACAGTCACTCTCATTCTCACTCTCTCTCAGTCACTCTCACTCTCTCACAGTCACTCTCATTCTCACTCTCTCACAGTCACTCTCATTCTCACTCTCACAGTCACTCTCATTCTCACTCTCTCACAGTCACTCTCATTCTCACTCTCACAGTCACTCTCATTCTCACTCTCACAGTCACTCTCATTCTCACTCTCTCTCAGTCACTCTCACTCTCTCACAGTCACTCTCATTCTCACTCTCTCACAGTCACTCTCATTCTCACTCTCACAGTCACTCTCATTCTCACTCTCTCAGTCACTCTCACTCTCTCACAGTCACTCTCATTCTCACTCTCTCACAGTCACTCTCATTCTCACTCTCACAGTCACTCTCATTCTCACTCTCTCAGTCACTCTCATTCTCACTCTCTCACAGTCACTCTCATTCTCACTCTCACAGTCACTCTCATTCTCACTCTCACAGTCACTCTCATTCTCACTCTCTCAGTCACTCTCACTCTCTCACAGTCACTCTCATTCTCACTCTCTCACAGTCACTCTCATTCTCACTCTCTCAGTCACTCTCACTCTCTCACAGTCACTCTCATTCTCACTCTCACAGTCACTCTCATTCTCACTCTCTCAGTCACTCTCATTCTCACTCTCTCAGTCACTCTCATTCTCACACACACGGTCACTCTCATTCTCACTCTCTCACAGTCACTCTCATTCTCACTCTCTCACAGTCACTCTCATTCTCACTCTCTCACAGTCACTCTCATTCTCACTCTCTCACAGTCACTCTCATTCTCACTCTCTCAGTCACTCTCACTCTCTCACAGTCACTCTCATTCTCACTCTCACAGTCACTCTCATTCTCACTCTCTCAGTCACTCTCATTCTCACTCTCTCAGTCACTCTCACTCTCTCACAGTCACTCTCATTCTCACTCTCTCACAGTCACTCTCATTCTCACTCTCTCACAGTCACTCTCATTCTCACTCTCACAGTCACTCTCATTCTCACTCTCTCACAGTCACTCTCATTCTCACTCTCTCACAGTCACTCTCATTCTCACTCTCACAGTCACTCTCACTCTCTCACAGTCACTCTCATTCTCACTCTCTCACAGTCACTCTCATTCTCACTCTCACAGTCACTCTCACTCTCTCACAGTCACTCTCATTCTCACTCTCTCACAGTCACTCTCATTCTCACTCTCACAGTCACTCTCATTCTCACTCTCACAGTCACTCTCACTCTCTCACAGTCACTCTCATTCTCACTCTCACAGTCACTCTCATTCTCACTCTCTCTCACACACACACAGTCACTCCTGCTGGCAACCACAGGGCATACACAAGAGTGGGTGCAGCAAGGAGGATGGAGGATGCACAGACCGCCAGCTCCGCACGGGAGCGCGATACAAACCCCGATCCTCCCACCACCCTCGCTCCGCAGAGCCCGAGGAGTTCCCTCCCTGTCGGCACCAGGAACTGGCCTAACCCATTGCTGTTGTTTATACAGCTGCGTCTCCGGGCCCACTGCAAACACGTCTCTGTCCCGGTTCCCCTCATCCACGGCCCCGGGATACGGTCTTTGTAGATGAGGTGGTCGCCGCGGGACGACAGAATAAACACCTGAGAAATCATCGCTCCCGCCCACCGCCGGGCCGCGTCGTGACGCTTTGGAAGCGACGTCCGTCGGCGTGCGTCACCAGAGCGACGGGAACCAAGGAGCCAATCGGCTGCGGTCCTGATACGACTTCCCCGCCTTCTCACCTGCTCTGCCCGCAGTGGTTGTGAGTCAGGGTTAGCGCTCGTTAACGCAGGGTTAGCTCTGGTTAACTCAGAGTTAGCTCTGATTAACTAAGGGTTAGCTCTAATTAACTCAGGGTCAGCCCTCGTTAACGCAGGGTTAGCTCTGGTTAACTCAGAGTTAGCTCTAATTAACTCAGGGTTAGCGTTGGTTAACTGGGAGAGCTGGTAATGTTAGGGTTTGTTCTGATTTACCCTGGGTTAGTGCCAGTTACAAATGATTACTGCAGGTTACCCCAGGGTTAATGCTGGATATCTCACGGTTAGCTCTGGTTATCCCTATGATTTTGCTGGTTATCCATCGGTTAGAGCTGGTTCCCCAGAGTTAGTGATGGTTCAGCCCAAGATTTATGGCAGTTGAACGACAAAAGCAGAGAGTATGGATAACCGCATGTGGCAGAGCATTCCACAGATTTGCTATTCTCTCGCTAAAAAAATTCATCCTTACCTCTGTTCTAAAGGGCCACCTCTCAATTTTGAGGTTGTGCCTTCTAGTTCTGGATACCCCCACCATAGGAAACATCCTCTCCACCCTATCTAGTCCTTTCAACATTCAGTGGGTTTCATTGAGATCGCCCCGCATTCTTCTAAATTCCAGTGAGCACAGACCCAAAGCTGCCAAACACTCCTCAAATGTCAACCCCTTCATTCCCGGAATCATCCTTGTGATCCTCAAATAGCATGATGCTATTACAGCTCAGGGTGCTTCAGAGTTCAATTCTGGCCCCGTTCTGTAAGGAGGTTCTACAATCCTCCCCATGGAATGCGTGGGTTTCCTCCCACAGTCCAAGGATGTACCCGATAGGTTGATTGGTCATTACAAATTGTCCTGTGATTAGGTTGGGTTAATTGGGTTTGTCAGGGTTTCTGGGGCTCGAAAGGCTGAAATGGCCTACTCCATGCTGTATCACTAAATAAAATAAAATAAAAAATGACCTGGTATGGAAACACAAGTGCCTGTAAACAGAAAAGCCTCCAAAGAGTAGTGGATACATTCTAGTCCATCACAGCAAAACCCCTCCCCACCACTGAGCACATCTACACGGAACACTGCCGCAAGAAAGCAGCATCTGTCTTCAAGGATCCCACCATCCAGGCCATGATCTCTTCTTGCTGCTGCCATCGGGAATGAGGTTCAGGAGCCTAAGGTCCCACGACGATAGTTATCACCCTGCAGCCATTAGGCTCCTGAACCAGCATGGAGAATTTTCAGTGAAGAAGTGATTCCACAACCTATGGACTCACTTTCAAGGACTCTGCATCTCATGTTTCAATATTATTTTATTATTCATCTATTTATTATTATTGTTTATTATCATTATCTGTATTTGCAGTTTGTGTTCTTTTGCACACTGGTTTTCTGTCAGTGCTTGTGTGTAGTTTTTCATTGGTTCTATTGTTTCTTGCGAGTGTCTGCAAGAAAATGAATCTCAGAGTAGCATATGGAGACATATATGTACTTAGAAAATAAGTTTACTTTGAACTTTTACCATCTATGGAGAAACATAAACTGCTTTTGGTTTGAGTCAAGACCCTTCATCAGAAGGATAGGGGTGTTGACTCTAAGAGTAAGAGGAAGTATAAACTCAGTGGCCACTTTATTTTGTACAGGAGGTGTTTCTGCATGTGCATTGTCTCCTGCTGCTGTAGCCCGTCCACTTCAAGGTTTGACGCGCTGTACATCCAGAGATGTTCTTCTGCCCTTCACTTTTCTAACATGCGGTTATTTGAGATGCCATGGACCGTCTGGCCACTCTCCTCCGATCTCTACCCCTAACACGGCATCTTCACCCACAGAACTGCCCCTCTCTGTTTTCCACAATGTTCTCGCTAAACTGTAGAGACTGTTGGGTGTTTAAAATCCCAGGAGACCAGCAGTTTCTGAGGTACTCTAACCACCCCATCTGGCACCAACAGTCATTCCATGGTCAAAATCACTTAGATCTCATTTCTTTCCCATTTCCATGTTTGGTCATTCCCACAGTCCTGATTGATAAGCTACAGAACCTGGGCCTCTGTACCTCCCTCTGCAATTGGACACTCAACTTCCTTACCAGAAGATCATGATCTGTGTAAATTCATGATAATATCTCCTCCTCACTGACAATCAAATTAGCAGGAGATTGGCACGCCACTGTGGGCCAAGTGGCTTGACAAGTACTCTGCTGTGTCCATACACTCCCTACTGCCTCAGGAAAGCAGAAAAATAATCAAGGACCCCTCTGATCTGGCTGTTCTCCCCACTCCCATGGGGGAGAAGATACAAAAACTTGAGAGCATAAACCACCCAGGCTCAAGAACAGCTTCCATCCTGCTGTAATCAGAGTTCCCAATGGACCTTTAATATACGAACCATGAACCCTTGGCCCACCAGTCTACCATGCCATGGCCCTTGCACCTTGTTGTCTGCCTGCACTGCGCTTGTTTGTAACTGTAACATTATATTCAGCATTTTGTTTTGTATTTCCCTTTATGCTACCCTGATGTACCTAATCTTGTATGCAAGATGGCGCCGGCAAATCATGGTGATGTGTTGCAGGCTACTTACAAAACTTATTAATTTACCTCTTTTGAATTACTCTCACTGCAATCTGCAGCCTGTAATTTCCCTTTAAGCAATGTACTTTGAACCAGCAATTCCTCAGTCTCCTGAAGAACACTGGACTTAACTGTCATGCATGGAGGGACAGCATCTTGAAGTGGACAGAGGACCATTGCCATGGCTGGAAGAGAGGAAGGAGGGGAGGACCCCAGCCTAACTGAGACTCAGAGGAATGAAACTCCCTCTGCCCAGCATCTTGTTAGCAAATACAGAATTGCAGAACAAGATTGAAAATCTTTAAGGGCAAGATTGCTGTATTGGAGGGAAATGGGGAATTGAGTTCTGTGTTTCATGGAGACATGGCTCACTCCAGACATGACAGATGTATTGGTATGAGTGACGGTTTCTCGATACACAGGATACACCAAGCTGCCGATTCAGTGAAGCAGAAGGCGGGAGTGCATGTCTCATGATAAACGCTTAGTGAGGCTCGAATGAAATGGTTTTATCACACTCTTGTTCCCCCAACCTGGAACATCTAATGATTAAGTACTGACCATTCTACTTATTGAGAGAGTTCTCCTCCATGATCCTGGCTGCTCTTTACATAACTGTAACTCTTGTTTTGGCTACTGCCTTATATAGGGGATGATAGCTCCCCACCCCCCCCCGGCCCAGCCAAACATAACCATCAAAAGTTGACATTAAGCAGACACTTGAGATATAGAATGATGTGGTCACCAAACAAGAAACAGCCCACTCCAATGCATTTTGAATCACAGTTGTGGACCTCTTGTTAAAGAGTAAAGCTAGGGCTTTACTCTTTGGAGAGAAGGAGGATGAGAGGAGACATGATAGAGGTGTACAAGATAATAAGAGGAATAGATAGAGTGGATAGCCAGCGCCTCTTCCCCAGGGCACCACTGCTCAATACAAGAGGACATGGCTTTAAGGTAAGGGGTGGGAAGTTCAAGGGGGATATTAGAGGAAGGTTTTTTACTCAGAGAGTGGTTGGTGCATGGAATGCACTGCCTGAGTCAGTGGTGGAGGCAGATACACTAGTGAAGTTTAAGAGACTACTAGACAGGTATATGGAGGAATCTAAGGTGGGGGCTTACATGGGAGGCAGGGTTTGAGGGTCGGCACAACATTGTGGGCCAAACGGCCTGTACTGTGCTGTACTATTCAATGTTCTATGTTCTATCACCAGCATATAACCTGCAGCACCAAGGATTCCGACACACTAGACACACTGGTAAACTATGAAAAGGAATACCTACCACATGCTCAGACCACATCTCAGGAAATTTGATCACTTACCTGCATAGAGGCTAAAGAGCAAGGCTCCAGAGATTAGGACAACAAAGAGGTGGTTGTAGGAGGCAGATGAGTGGCTATGGGATTGCTTCGAATTGGTGGACTGGGGATGTTCAAGGGCTCATAGGAGGATCTTAATGAATACATTGCGGTTGTCACAAACTTTATAAAAACGGACATAGAAGAGTGCGTCTGTACAACATCATTCAGTCTTCCTCAACCAGATGCCCTGGATGAACTATGGGATCCACTATCTGCTGAGGCCCAGATCCGTGGTGTTCAGGTCTGACAACCCAGGTACAATCTCTGGAAAGCCACCTCATGTGAAAGTGGCAATTCTGGACCGACTTTGAATCACTGAAGGACGGTTGACAGCGGTAGCAGGCCTACAATGCTATTACTCTTACAAAGGGAAACAAAGCAACAGAGGTGACAACAAGGCTTCACTCCCAGGTGAGCTCAATGCCTTCAGTGCTCACTGACAGTCAAAACATAGAGGAACTTTCACAAACTTTGACAGCCCCCAAAGACTCTGTGACTTCTGTCTCTGAGGCTGATGTGAGAGCATCCTTCAGGAAGGTGAATCTACAGAAAGCATCTAGCCCAGATGGGGTATCTGGCCGAGTACTGAAGGCTTGTGCTGATCAGCTGGCTGGAGTGCTCACCAATATCTTTAAAGACTCACTTCGGTCGTCTGAGGTACCCAACTGCTTCAAGCAGGCTTCAATTATACTGGGGCCTAAGAAGAACATGGTAACATGCCCCAATGACCATCATCCAGTAGCGCTTATGTCCACTGTGATGAATTGCTTTGAGAGGTTGCTGATGAAACATATCAACTCCAGCCTGAGAGACTTGGATCTCAGGGGAGGAGGAGAAGATGGCGGCGTGATGCAGCGTGCGCGGCCACTTTGGTGGTGATGTCTGTTATTTGTCAAGTAGGGGACTGTGCACAATTCTGATTTGATGGAGACAGATGTGAGAGTACAGAGGAACATCTGGAGAAACTTCTGAAATGCCCACTTCGCTGCCGCTGCTACTGTGTGGTAACTGGAATCTCCGGAGCAGAAGGCCCTGGATCCTCAGCTTTGCTTGTTTCGGCGGCTGGGACGAGGTCAAAGGTGCTCGGGAGGCTGTATCGGAGGGGCTGGTCGGAGGCTTGAAGTTCTCGGACGGATGGACTCAGTGTCGGCTGTGGTCAGGTGCTTTCAATGCATCGGCAGTTGTCAGTGCCTGGAGGTTTATGGCAGGGAGTTTCTCCCTTTGCCGCCTGCTATTGGGGACTTGGGAGTCGATTGACTTGGGAGTTTGAGACTTTGAGACTTTTTTTTACCATGCCCATGGTCTGTTCTTTAGCAAATTATGGTATTGCTTTGCACTGCTGTAACTATATGTTATAATTATGTGGTCCTGTCAGTGTTAGTCTTTGGTTTGTCCTGTTTTCTGTGATATCACTCTGGAGGAACATTGTATCATTTCTTAATGCATGCATACATTTCTAAATGACAATAAACGAGGACTGAGTGTCCTCATTATCTAAAATGCCAATGGGCACAACAGGTCCATCATAGCAGATGCCATTTCATTGATGGTTCACTCAACCCTGAAACGTCTGGACAGCAAAGATACATATATAAGATGCTCTTTATCAACTACAGCTTGGCATTCAATACCATTATCCCCTCAAAACTAATCAATAAGCTTCAAGATCTTGGCCCCAATACCTTCCTGTGGAATTGGATCCTCAATTTTCTCACTTGCAGACCCCAGTCAGTTTGGATTGGCAAGAACATCTCTTCCATGATCTCCATCAGATCAGCACAGGGGCTTAGCCCCCTGCTGTACTCGCTTTACACTTCACAACTCACTCCAATGCCATATTTATGTTTGCTGACGACACTACTGTCATCAGCCAAAACAAAAGTGATGATAATTCAGCATATAGGAGGGAGATTGAAGAGCTGGCTGAGTGGTGCCACAGCAACAACCTCTCACTCAATTTCAGCAAGACCAAGGAGCTGATTATTGATTTCCAGAAGAAGAAACCAGTGATGCATGAGCTAATCCTTATCAGATGTGGAGAGGGTCAGCAGCTTGAAATTCCTCAGTGTTATCATTTCAGAAGATTCGTCCTGAGCGCAGCTCTCAGGTGCAATTAGGAATAAGGCATGGTAGCACCCCTAACTCCTTAGAAGTTTGTGAAAATTCGGGATGACATCTAAAATTTTGACAAACTTTCTATGGATGAGTAGTGGAGAGTATATTGACTGGTTGCATCATAGCCTGGTATGGAAACACCAATGCCCTTGAACAGAAAATCCTACAAAAAGTAGTGGATACAGCCCAGTGTAAGCCCTCCCCACCACTGAGCACATCTACATGAGGGGTAGTCACGGGAAAGCTGCATCCGTCATCAAGGATTCCCACCACCCAGCTCATGCTCTCTTCCTGCTGCTGCCATAAGGAAGAAGGTACAGGAGCCTCAGGACCTACACCACAACATTAAGGAATAGTTATTACCTCTCAATGCACACAAAATGCTGGAGGAATTCAGCAGGCTAGGCAGCATCTATGGAAATGAGTAAACAGCCAACATTTCAGGCTGAGATCCTTCATCAGGACTGGAAAAAAAAGATGAGAAGTCAGACTAAGAAAGTGAGGGGAGGGGAGAAAGAAGTACAAGGTGATAAGTGAGACCAGGAGAGGGTGAAGTAAAAAGTTGTGAAGTTGACTGGTGAAAGAAATAAAGGGCTGGAGAAAGGGAGATCTGATAGGAGAGGACAGAAGGCCATGGAAGAGAAGGAAAGGGAAGGAGTACCAGAGGGGGGTGGTGGGCAGGTAAGGAGATAAAGGAGCAGACATCCCACCTCTCCTGGAAGTTCCGGGAGTCTCCCGCAAATTAATAGTGGCTCCCTGATGCCCACAAATTATATACAATGTCCCAGAAATTGATTTTTTTGAGAGCGAGCGTGAGAGAATGCATGAGAGAAAGCGAAAGAGCGAGCGCAAGAGCAAGAAAGCAAGCGCGAGAGAGAGCGACCATGAGAGAGAGAGAGAGCGCGCGAGAGAGTGAGAGAGCGAAAGAGAGCGAGACAGCAAGCGCGAGAGAGAGCAAGAGCGAGCGCAAGTGAGAGTGACCACGAGCGAGAGAGTGCGTGATAGAGAGAGAGGGAGAGCAAGAGCAAGAGCGAGAGTTCCAAAAAAGTCATAGTGGCAGATTTTTCCAAAGAAAATATAAAACGTACGTCACCCCAGACTACACTAAAGTGTACCCCTGCCTAACAGGGGTCAAAATAATGACAGTGTTGCTCGCTGCACTGTTTGCAACAGTGACTTTTCTATTGCCCATGGTGGGTTAAGACTGTAAAAGACATATTGAGGTGAGTTTAACAGCTGTCGTTCGTTCATTAGCATAGCTAACGTTATTTAAATTAGCTGGCTGGCTGCTGAGGAGCTACTCTATTGCAGACATCCCACCTCTCCTGGAAGTTCCGGGAGTCTCCCGCAAATTGATGGTGCTACCTCCCTGAAATGAGTTTTTGCAGGGTGGGATGTCTGAAAGTGAGAGAGCGAAATAGGAATGGGGAATGGTGAAGGAGGGCATAACTGGAAGTTCCATCAGGTTGGAAGTAAGGTTGAAAGAGCACAGAGAAAATGTACAAGGATGTTGCTGGAAGTGGAGGTCCTGTTATAAGGAAAGACAGAATAGGTTAGGATTTATTCCTTGGAACGCAGAAGATTGATGGGAGATTCAATAGAGGTATACAACATTATTAGGGGTATAGATAGGTTAAATGCAAGCAGGCTTTTTCCACTGTTTAGGTGGGAATACAATTACAAGTCATGGGTTAAGGGTGAGAGGTGAAAAGTTTAAGGGGAACATGACGGGAAACTTTATCATTAGGGGTTCATGAGTGGTGCATGCAAGATTGATTTCAATGTTTATGAGAAGTTTAGATAGGTACATGGATGGCAAGGGGATAGAGAGCTATGTTCTAGGTGCAGCTGTATGGGACTAGGCATTTAAATGGTTCAGCACAAATAAGCACAGATAAGCTGAGGGGCATGTTTCTACGCTGTACTTTTCTAAGACCTTATGACTTCCGCTGCACTCCGCTTTGCTCACCAAGATCCAGTTCCTGTATTCATTTTAAATTCATTTTATTTCTCCAGCACTCCCTTTAAATTTAACAAATCTACTGAAAATTGTGATAGTCTATTACATAACATTTAAACAATAAAGTTGTTCAAATAAAGTAAGAACCAATAGTTCAGCAAACCTAAAATCCCCATGTAGGGTCTCAACTTTTGCTTCCATAGATACTGCCAGGCCTGTTGGGTTCCCCAATTCCGTGATTCGTTCCTTAAAACCTAAAGGCTGCTGCCACCGAAGCACAGGTGCGCCGGGTTATCAACAGTCGGTTTTTCAGGCCAAGAACCTTCATCAGGACTCAGTGTCCTCGGCCTGAAACGTCGACTGCTTACTCATTTCCACGGACACTGCCTGGCCTCCAGCATTCTGTGTGTGTGTTGCTTGGCTTTCTAGTATCTGCAGGTTTTCTCTCATCTCTGCGGGGATTATCAATTTATTTAAGACCGCAGAGTGCTGAACCACATTGAACATTCTGGTCCACAGAACACAAAAACTGTCACACCGTTCTGACAGGAGTTCGGGGGAGTTTTTATAGCCAGTGCTACTGGGGTCACGGCGACTATGGAACCCCATGTCCAGGGGGTGGGTGTTCCCGGGGTCAGTGGGTTATACTGTGGAGTCAGGGAGAGTTACCCTGGGGTCGGTCAGTGCCATTGGGGTCACAGTGACTATGGAACCCCATGTCCAGGGGTCACTGGGTGTTCCTGGGGTCAGTGGTGGGGAGGGGGTCACTGGGTTATACCGTGGAGTCGGCGTGAGTCACCCCGGGGTCGGTCAGTGCCATTGGGGTCAGGGTGACTATGGAACCCCATGTCCGGGGGTGGGTGTTCCCGGGGTCAGTGGTCACTGGGTTATACCGTGGAGTCACCCTGGGGTGGGTCAGGGTGACTATGGAACCCCATGTCCGGGGGTGGGTGTTCCCGGGGTCAGTGGTCACTGGGTTATACCGTGGAGTCACCCTGGGGTGGGTCAGGGTGACTATGGAACCCCATGTCCGGGGGTGGGTGTTCTCGGGGTCAGTGGTGGGGAGGGGGTCACTGGGTTATACTGTGGAGTCACCCTGGGGTGGGTCAGGGTGACTATGGAACCCCATGTCCGGGGGTGGGTGTTCCCGGGGTCAGTGGTCACTGGGTTATACCGTGGAGTCACCCTGGGGTGGGTCAGGGTGACTATGGAACCCCATGTCCGGGGGTGGGTGTTCCCGGGGTCAGTGGTCACTGGGTTATACCGTGGAGTCACCCTGGGGTGGGTCAGGGTGACTATGGAACCCCATGTCCGGGGGTGGGTGTTCCCGGGGTCAGTGGTCACTGGGTTATACCGTGGAGTCACCCTGGGGTCGGTCAGTGCCATGGGGGTCACGGTGACTATGGAACCCCATGTCTGGGGGTCACTGGGTGTTCCCGGGGTCAGTGGTCACTGGGTTATACCGTGGAGTCACCCTGGGGTGGGTCAGGGTGACTATGGAACCCCATGTCCGGGGGTGGGTGTTCCCGGGGTCAGTGGTCACTGGGTTATACCGTGGAGTCACCCTGGGGTCGGTCAGTGCCATGGGGGTCACGGTGACTATGGAACCCCATGTCTGGGGGTCACTGGGTGTTCCCGGGGTCAGTGGTCACTGGGTTATACCGTGGAGTCACCCTGGGGTGGGTCAGGGTGACTATGGAACCGCATGTCCGGGGGTGGGTGTTCCCGGGGTCAGTGGTCACTGGGTTATACCGTGGAGTCACCCTGGGGTCGGTCAGTGCCATGGGGGTCACGGTGACTATGGAACCCCATGTCTGGGGGTCACTGGGTGTTCCCGGGGTCAGTGGTCACTGGGTTATACCGTGGAGTCACCCTGGGGTGGGTCAGGGTGACTATGGAACCCCATGTCCGGGGGTGGGTGTTCCCGGGGTCAGTGGTCACTGGGTTATACCGTGGAGTCACCCTGGGGTGGGTCAGGGTGACTATGGAACCCCATGTCCGGGGGTGGGTGTTCCCGGGGTCAGTGGTCACTGGGTTATACCGTGGAGTCACCCTGGGGTCGGTCAGTGCCATTGGGGTCAGGGTGACTATGGAACCCCATGTCTGGGGGTCACTGGGTGTTCCCGGGGTCAGTGGTCACTGGGTTATACCGTGGAGTCACCCTGGGGTGGGTCAGGGTGACTATGGAACCCCATGTCCGGGGGTGGGTGTTCCCGGGGTCAGTGGTCACTGGGTTATACCGTGGAGTCACCCTGGGGTCGGTCAGTGCCATTGGGGTCAGGGTGACTATGGAACCCCATGTCTGGGGGTCACTGGGTGTTCCCGGGGTCAGTGGTCACTGGGTTATACCGTGGAGTCACCCTGGGGTGGGTCAGGGTGACTATGGAACCCCATGTCCGGGGGTGGGTGTTCCCGGGGTCAGTGGTCACTGGGTTATACCGTGGAGTCACCCTGGGGTGGGTTAGGGTGACTATGGAACCCCATGTCCGGGGGTGGGTGTTCCCGGGGTCAGTGGTCACTGGGTTATACCGTGGAGTCACCCTGGGGTGGGTCAGGGTGACTATGGAAACCCATGTCCGGGGGTCACTGGGTGTTCCCGGGGTCAGTGGTCACTGGGTTATACCGTGGAGTCACCCTGGGGTGGGTCAGTGCCATTGGGGTCAGGGTGACTATGGAACCCCATGTCCGGGGGTCACTGGGTGTTCCCGGGGTCAGTGGTCACTGGGTTATACCGTGGAGTCACCCTGGGGTCGGGCAGTGCCATGGGGGTCACGGTGACTATGGAACCCCATGTCCGGGGGTCACTGGGTGTTCCCGGGGTCAGTGGTCACTGGGTTATACCGTGGAGTCACCCTGGGGTGGGTCAGGGTGACTATGGAACCCCATGTCCGGGGGTGGGTGTTCCCGGGGTCAGTGGTCACTGGGTTATACCGTGGAGTCACCCTGGGGTGGGTCAGGGTGACTATGGAACCCCATGTCCGGGGGTGGGTGTTCCCGGGGTCAGTGGTCACTGGGTTATACCGTGGAGTCACCCTGGGGTCGGTCAGTGCCATGGGGGTCACGGTGACTATGGAACCCCATGTCTGGGGGTCACTGGGTGTTCCCGGGGTCAGTGGTCACTGGGTTATACCGTGGAGTCACCCTGGGGTGGGTCAGGGTGACTATGGAACCCCATGTCCGGGGGTGGGTGTTCCCGGGGTCAGTGGTCACTGGGTTATACCGTGGAGTCACCCTGGGGTCGGTCAGTGCCATGGGGGTCACGGTGACTATGGAACCCCATGTCTGGGGGTCACTGGGTGTTCCCGGGGTCAGTGGTCACTGGGTTATACCGTGGAGTCACCCTGGGGTGGGTCAGGGTGACTATGGAACCGCATGTCCGGGGGTGGGTGTTCCCGGGGTCAGTGGTCACTGGGTTATACCGTGGAGTCACCCTGGGGTCGGTCAGTGCCATGGGGGTCACGGTGACTATGGAACCCCATGTCTGGGGGTCACTGGGTGTTCCCGGGGTCAGTGGTCACTGGGTTATACCGTGGAGTCACCCTGGGGTGGGTCAGGGTGACTATGGAACCCCATGTCCGGGGGTGGGTGTTCCCGGGGTCAGTGGTCACTGGGTTATACCGTGGAGTCACCCTGGGGTGGGTCAGGGTGACTATGGAACCCCATGTCCGGGGGTCACTGGGTGTTCCCGGGGTCAGTGGTCACTGGGTTATACCGTGGAGTCACCCTGGGGTCGGTCAGTGCCATTGGGGTCAGGGTGACTATGGAACCCCATGTCCGGGGGTGGGTGTTCCCGGGGTCAGTGGTCACTGGGTTATACCGTGGAGTCACCCTGGGGTGGGTCAGGGTGACTATGGAACCCCATGTCCGGGGGTGGGTGTTCCCGGGGTCAGTGGTCACTGGGTTATACCGTGGAGTCACCCTGGGGTGGGTCAGGGTGACTATGGAACCCCATGTCCGGGGGTGGGTGTTCCCGGGGTCAGTGGTCACTGGGTTATACCGTGGAGTCACCCTGGGGTCGGTCAGTGCCATGGGGGTCACGGTGACTATGGAACCCCATGTCTGGGGGTCACTGGGTGTTCCCGGGGTCAGTGGTCACTGGGTTATACCGTGGAGTCACCCTGGGGTGGGTCAGGGTGACTATGGAACCCCATGTCCGGGGGTGGGTGTTCCCGGGGTCAGTGGTCACTGGGTTATACCGTGGAGTCACCCTGGGGTCGGTCAGTGCCATGGGGGTCACGGTGACTATGGAACCCCATGTCTGGGGGTCACTGGGTGTTCCCGGGGTCAGTGGTCACTGGGTTATACCGTGGAGTCACCCTGGGGTGGGTCAGGGTGACTATGGAACCGCATGTCCGGGGGTGGGTGTTCCCGGGGTCAGTGGTCACTGGGTTATACCGTGGAGTCACCCTGGGGTCGGTCAGTGCCATGGGGGTCACGGTGACTATGGAACCCCATGTCTGGGGGTCACTGGGTGTTCCCGGGGTCAGTGGTCACTGGGTTATACCGTGGAGTCACCCTGGGGTGGGTCAGGGTGACTATGGAACCCCATGTCCGGGGGTGGGTGTTCCCGGGGTCAGTGGTCACTGGGTTATACCGTGGAGTCACCCTGGGGTGGGTCAGGGTGACTATGGAACCCCATGTCCGGGGGTGGGTGTTCCCGGGGTCAGTGGTCACTGGGTTATACCGTGGAGTCACCCTGGGGTCGGTCAGTGCCATTGGGGTCAGGGTGACTATGGAACCCCATGTCTGGGGGTCACTGGGTGTTCCCGGGGTCAGTGGTCACTGGGTTATACCGTGGAGTCACCCTGGGGTGGGTCAGGGTGACTATGGAACCCCATGTCCGGGGGTGGGTGTTCCCGGGGTCAGTGGTCACTGGGTTATACCGTGGAGTCACCCTGGGGTCGGTCAGTGCCATTGGGGTCAGGGTGACTATGGAACCCCATGTCTGGGGGTCACTGGGTGTTCCCGGGGTCAGTGGTCACTGGGTTATACCGTGGAGTCACCCTGGGGTGGGTCAGGGTGACTATGGAACCCCATGTCCGGGGGTGGGTGTTCCCGGGGTCAGTGGTCACTGGGTTATACCGTGGAGTCACCCTGGGGTGGGTTAGGGTGACTATGGAACCCCATGTCCGGGGGTGGGTGTTCCCGGGGTCAGTGGTCACTGGGTTATACCGTGGAGTCACCCTGGGGTGGGTCAGGGTGACTATGGAAACCCATGTCCGGGGGTCACTGGGTGTTCCCGGGGTCAGTGGTCACTGGGTTATACCGTGGAGTCACCCTGGGGTGGGTCAGTGCCATTGGGGTCAGGGTGACTATGGAACCCCATGTCCGGGGGTCACTGGGTGTTCCCGGGGTCAGTGGTCACTGGGTTATACCGTGGAGTCACCCTGGGGTCGGGCAGTGCCATGGGGGTCACGGTGACTATGGAACCCCATGTCCGGGGGTCACTGGGTGTTCCCGGGGTCAGTGGTCACTGGGTTATACCGTGGAGTCACCCTGGGGTGGGTCAGGGTGACTATGGAACCCCATGTCCGGGGGTGGGTGTTCCCGGGGTCAGTGGTCACTGGGTTATACCGTGGAGTCACCCTGGGGTGGGTCAGGGTGACTATGGAACCCCATGTCCGGGGGTGGGTGTTCCCGGGGTCAGTGGTCACTGGGTTATACCGTGGAGTCACCCTGGGGTCGGTCAGTGCCATGGGGGTCACGGTGACTATGGAACCCCATGTCTGGGGGTCACTGGGTGTTCCCGGGGTCAGTGGTCACTGGGTTATACCGTGGAGTCACCCTGGGGTGGGTCAGGGTGACTATGGAACCCCATGTCCGGGGGTGGGTGTTCCCGGGGTCAGTGGTCACTGGGTTATACCGTGGAGTCACCCTGGGGTCGGTCAGTGCCATGGGGGTCACGGTGACTATGGAACCCCATGTCTGGGGGTCACTGGGTGTTCCCGGGGTCAGTGGTCACTGGGTTATACCGTGGAGTCACCCTGGGGTGGGTCAGGGTGACTATGGAACCGCATGTCCGGGGGTGGGTGTTCCCGGGGTCAGTGGTCACTGGGTTATACCGTGGAGTCACCCTGGGGTCGGTCAGTGCCATGGGGGTCACGGTGACTATGGAACCCCATGTCTGGGGGTCACTGGGTGTTCCCGGGGTCAGTGGTCACTGGGTTATACCGTGGAGTCACCCTGGGGTGGGTCAGGGTGACTATGGAACCCCATGTCCGGGGGTGGGTGTTCCCGGGGTCAGTGGTCACTGGGTTATACCGTGGAGTCACCCTGGGGTGGGTCAGGGTGACTATGGAACCCCATGTCCGGGGGTCACTGGGTGTTCCCGGGGTCAGTGGTCACTGGGTTATACCGTGGAGTCACCCTGGGGTCGGTCAGTGCCATTGGGGTCAGGGTGACTATGGAACCCCATGTCTGGGGGTCACTGGGTGTTCCCGGGGTCAGTGGTCACTGGGTTATACCGTGGAGTCACCCTGGGGTGGGTCAGGGTGACTATGGAACCCCATGTCCGGGGGTGGGTGTTCCCGGGGTCAGTGGTCACTGGGTTATACCGTGGAGTCACCCTGGGGTGGGTCAGGGTGACTATGGAACCCCATGTCCGGGGGTGGGTGTTCCCGGGGTCAGTGGTCACTGGGTTATACCGTGGAGTCACCCTGGGGTGGGTCAGGGTGACTATGGAACCCCATGTCCGGGGGTGGGTGTTCCCGGGGTCAGTGGTCACTGGGTTATACCGTGGAGTCACCCTGGGGTGGGTCAGGGTGACTATGGAACCCCATGTCCGGGGGTGGGTGTTCCCGGGGTCAGTGGTCACTGGGTTATACCGTGGAGTCACCCTGGGGTGGGTCAGGGTGACTATGGAACCCCATGTCCGGGGGTGGGTGTTCCCGGGGTCAGTGGTCACTGGGTTATACCGTGGAGTCACCCTGGGGTGGGTCAGGGTGACTATGGAACCCCATGTCCGGGGGTGGGTGTTCCCGGGGTCAGTGGTCACTGGGTTATACCGTGGAGTCACCCTGGGGTCGGTCAGGGTGACTATGGAACCCCATGTCCGGGGGTGGGTGTTCCCGGGGTCAGTGGTCACTGGGTTATACCGTGGAGTCACCCTGGGGTCGGGCAGCGGCGCAACAGGTCGCGACCGGAACCGCACTCCGCGTCTTTGTTATTCTGTACAAGCCGCTCTATGACGTTCAGGGTGAAAGGTGAGGGTGCCGTTGCGGCCAATGAGATTGCCGGGTGCTTTGGCGCCATTGAGCCGCGGCACCTTCGGGCCGGTGGGGAGTGACTGGAGGAGAGCACTGACGTCCTGGCGCCGTCGTGAAAGCGGCCGTGAGTCCGGTGTCGTTTTCTGCGTTAATACTCGCTAGGCAATGCCGCCCGATTGGGCCTGTGTGCGGACGATCAGCCGGGGAGTTTCTGTGTGTAGTCCGACAAGAGAGTAACCCCCCCCCACACCTCACCGAGTGGAGCCGTCTGCCCCGGCGGTCACGTGGGCCGCGGATTCGCGCCAGTTTCAGTCTGAGGTCCGCGCGGGAGGGAGCGCCTGGAGACGGAGCGGCTAGAGGAGGGAGCGCCCGGACACAGAGCGGCCAGAGGAGGGAGCGCCAGCAGTGAACATGCCCCCGAGAGACTATCAGAGCGAGAAAGGTGGCTGGGGATTGGTTAGAGTGGGCTCGGTTCGGGGGTGGTTAGTGATGGGGCTCGGGGCTCTGGCCTCGGCTGTACCGGGACTTGCAGAGCCGGCGAACGGGAAAGGGTAACGTACAGGGGCTGGAGGAAGTCGTGGGTCGGGGGCGGGGTGTGGACGGACAGTTGGTGTTTTGGGTATAGAGGCTTCATGCATCTGGACCGGTCACACTGCCGGGATGGGACGGAGGCGGTTCTCAGGATGAGATACTGGTGGGGAGTGTCTGCTGGTTATGTGAATATCGTAAATATTAATTCAAACAAGAACCTGTCTGCAGTTCTTAATGTAAATTGCAAGCAGTTAATTTAAGTTAAAAACACAACTTAGCAAATAAACGATATTGTCTGTGAAGCACAGTCCAAGAGATGTGGTTTGCAAAATGGTGACCGTGAGACGTCTGTATATGCGTCAGCTGAAAGTTAAGGCAATGAGGTTGTGTTAATTGCTCTGCATTAACTATGAAGTTAACACATCTGCACTATTGTAACATTGTGTAAGTTCAGGGAAGTTTAAAAGTAGTTTGTCCTAGCCAAGGAAGGTATTAGAACATTCGCCTGAATGCATTTCTGAAGGAAGCATTGTCAACCCAAAGTACTGAAGTAAACGATGTCATTGTAACTATTGAAATTATGTTGAGTCACCTGTTGTTATCATTGATCTTAAAAGTAAAGCAATGAGTCTACCAGATGTTGCTGCCTGGCCTGCTGCGTTCACCAGCAACTTTAGTGTGTGTTGCAGTGAGTTTGTCAGAGTGTCTCCAAGCGAATGTCTCTTTATCCTGACTTTAATATCCATAAGTTCTCCAGTGACTTGGTCATAACGTTGAGATATACTGGTGATGGTGGGGGGGTGGGGTGTTGATCTAGGCTAGGTATAGGAAACTCAGGAAGCGGTATTGGGGTGAAGTCTAATGGGTCTATTTGGGAAATGATCTGCACAAGGCTACTGTGATTGGTCAAAGGCCAACACACAAAATGCTGGAGAAAACCACTATCCTTGTCCTTCCACATTCCATCAGCTCCTGATTCTGAATCTCACCTACCTACCAGGGCCAAATTACATCCATCAAATAACCCAGAAACCTGCATGTCTTTGGAAACCAGCAGAGTCATGGGGGAGCATGCAGGCTCCACACAGACAGAACCCAGTTGCTAATTATTTTTGCTGGACCAGGTGTTACAATGTCAGGCTCACCTTTGGAGTGGGGTATTTTTGAAGCATTACTGTATAATGGAGATGGGAGCGAAACTAAAGACTGCTGTTTCTTGCAGAGAAGTGCATCAAGTTCCTGCAGGAGTTCTACACAGATAATGAATTAGGGAAGAAGCATTTCAAGTATGTCGAGCAATTGGTAAGAACCTTGTGTCTGAAGCATTTCTTACTTTCCTGCATATGGTGCACATATATCTAGGCTCAAGGGAGCTTCATTCCTGCTGCGTAAGATTTATAAGTTAGAGATGCATTCTTGATATCTGTCTACTTTGCACTTGATTTGTCAATCTGCACTCTCTAACTGTAAGACTATATTTGGTATTATTCTGCCTCAGCTCAAGTATGGAATGGTTGGTCTGGAGGATATGCATACGGAGGTTTTTCACTGTATCTTGGTTGATGTAATAATAACCAAGTTACCTACTATAACTGCCAGGCTTCTGTTCTTCTCGACTCTTGTAGTCACCGATTACTATACGGAAACAACAGGAATTCTGCAGATGCTGGAAATTCAAGCAACACACATCAAAGTTGCTGGTGAACGCAGCAGGCCAGGCAGCATCTATAGGAAGGGGTACAGTCGACGTTTCAGGCCGAGACCCTTCGTCAGGACTAACTGAAGGGAGTTCTTCCTTCAGTTAGTCCTGACGAAGGGTCTCGGCCTGAAACGTCGACTGTACCCCTTCCTATAGATGCTGCCTGGCCTGCTGCGTTCACCAGCAACTTTGATGTGTGTTGATTACTATACGGAATTAGTTTTTAATTAAATTGAATGTGCGGCCATCATGGCAAAGCCTTATCCTAATTCTTGGCCTTTTCTTTTTAAGGTGCAAATTGCTCACCGTGAGCAGGTGGCTCTCTACATCGACCTGGATGACATTGCAGAGGAGGACCCAGAGTTGGTGGACTCAATCTGCGAGAACACGCGCCGATATGTGAACCTTTTCGCTGATGCCATTCAGGAAGTGCTGCCGCAGTACAAGGAAAGGGAGGTGAGCTGGGGCTGGTGGGAAGGAAGACGCAGTGGGAGTTACATGGGTGATTTTCTCTCTGAATGTCCGTGCCTCCATTCTGTTTCCTCCTCTTGCAGCCAGCTTCTAGTGGTTTACACCAGTGTGCTGTCTGGGGCTGGGATGTTTCCTCTCTCCAGGAATGACTTGAGTTTCTTTCCAAAACCACTGGGTGTCTGATTTCCGGCTTTTGTGCTTGTATCCTTCACACGTATTTATATTGAATCCGAATGAATAGAACACTCTAGTCATAAATCTCTGGAACCCTTAATCATAGCAACCCCTGAACTTGAGAATGTTTCCTGTGTAAACCAAGCTGGAGACATGCAAAGCTTTTAAGGTGATCCTTTTTCTGTCGTGGGCTAGGTTATGACTGTGTTGCCTTGTTGGTGCTGGTAACTGTCAGAGCAGAATGTTCGATCTACACTGAGGACTTTGGTTCTGCTTTCCACTCAGGTGGTGAGTAAGGATGCACTGGATGTTTACATCGAACACAGGCTGATGATGGAGCAGCGTACGCGTGATCCCAACGAAATCCACGACTCTCACAACCAGTACCCGGCCGAGCTCCTGCGGAGATTGTGAGTACCAGCAGGAACTGATGTAGTGCCGCATTTGTGCCTTGAATGGGCAGGTTCAGGCACACTGGGGGTGTGGTTTGTAGAGGAGCACTGGTGTGGGTGGTGAGTGTGCAAATTAGTTCAATATGGGAGCTTCCTTCTGCCCCAGTTCCCCAATTTCAGAAAAACAGGATCATGGTTTACCACCTCTCTGGCTCTGCCAGTTCTTTGGAAGTGCCTTCTATCGGACAGGCGAGAGGGACGCCATGGGCAGTAGGAGTGTTTCCTTTGGCCTTGGAAAGCTCTTCACCCCGATGACATTCCTTTGTCTTCTTCCCACGTTGGCTAAACTGCTGTCACTGTGGTATCTCAAGATTCCGTTGCCTTCAGGTGGGCATTTATTACAAGAGGAGACTCCTTGGTGCTGTGGGCAATATCCTTTGGCATGTTCCTGTTTATGAGAGCCTGCTGCATGCCATAGAGTCACAGAAAAGTACAGCACAGAACCAGGCCCTTCGGTCCATCTAGTCGGTGCCAAACCATTTAAACTGCTCCTCCCATTGACCTGCACTGAGCCCGTAGCCCTCCATACCGCTGTTATGCATGTACCTGTACAAACTTCTCTTGGATGTTGAAATCAAGCTCGCGTGCCCCACTTGCACTGACAGCTTGTTCCACACACGCGTGACCCTCTGAGCGAAGAAGTTACCTCTCGTTCCCCTTAAACCTTTTGCCTTTCACCCTTAACTCATAACCTCCAGTTGTAGACCCAGCCAGCCTCAGTGGAAAAAGTCCGCTTGCAGTTACCCTATCCATACCCCTCATAATTTTGTATACCTCTATCAAATCTCTCAATGTTCTACATTCCAAGGAATAAAGTCCGAACCTGTTAAATTTTTACTTGTAATTCAGGTCCTCCAGACCTGGCAGCATTCTTGTAAATTTTCTCTCTATCCCCTTTTCAAACTTATTTACATCTTTCCTGCAGGTTGGTGACCAAAACTGCACACGATACTCCAAATTAGACCTCGCCAACATAACCCATCTCCTGTATTGAAAACTTTGATATATGAAGGCCAATGTGCCAAAAGCTTTCTTTATCTACCTGGGCCCCCACTTACAATGAATTCTGAGATCCCTTTGTTCTACACACTCCTCAGTGCCCTACCATAAGACCTACTCTGTGAGTGCAACACCTCGCAGTTGTCTTCATTAAATTCCATCTGCCATTTTTCCAGCTGCCTTCCTTGCTGTTCACTACACCTCCAGTCTTGATGTCCACTACACCCCCAATCTTGATGTCATCCGCAAATTTACTGATATAGATGCCAAACAACAGACTCAGCAATGATCCCTGTGGCAAACCATTACTTACAGGCCTCCAATCAGAGAAGCAACCATCTTCTACCGCTCTGGCTTCTCCCATGCAGCCAATCTCCAATCCAATCTCGAGTGCTGAGCAACTGAACTTTCTTGACCAACCTCCTATGCAGGACCTTGTCAAATACCTCCCTAAAATTCTTGTAGGCAACATCAACTGCCTTGCCTTCATCAACTTTCATGGTAACTTCCTTGAAAAACTCCATTAAGATTGGTTAGGCATGATCTACCACGCATGAAGCAATGCTAACGATCCTTAATCAGTCCATGTCTACCCAAATACTCATATCAGGTCCCTTGAAATGCCTCCCAATAACTTTCCCACTCGTAATGTCAGGCTCAGCGGCCTAAAGTTTTCTGGTTTGTTTTTGGAGCCTTTCTTAAACAGTGGAACAACATTGGCTATCCTCCAATTCTGTGGTACCTCCCCTGTTGCGAAGAATGATTTAAATTTCTCTGCTAGGGCCCCTGCAGTTTCTGCACTTGCCTCCCACAGGGTCTGAGGGAACACCTTGTTAGGTCCTGGGGATTTATCCACCCTAATTTGCATCAGGACAGTACACAGCTCCACCTCTGTAATCAAGTCCATGTTCATTAAGTTGATGCTGCTTTGCCTCACTTCTACCGACTGACTGTCTCCTGAGTAAATACAGTTGTAAAAAAAAATTCCATTTAAGATCACCTCTTCTCTTTTGGCTCCATGCATGGATTACTATTGAGCTTCCAGAGGACTGATTTAGATTCTCCTTCACCTTGTCTGCTAGGTCATCCTGTCTTCCTTTGGCCCTCCAAATTTTTTTTGAGTGTTGTATTTCTTGTACTTCATCAGCACCACACTTGTTCCTACCTGCTGTGCATCTCTTTTTGTTTTTTCCCTTCTTTCTTAACCAGGGCCTCAACATCTCTTGGAAAAACAAGGTTCTCTAAAACTTTTTTTTACCTCTAAATCTGACAGGCACATACAAGCTTTGTACTCTGAAAACTTCATTTTTGAAGGCCTCCCATTTACCAAGTACACCTTTGCCAGAAGACAGTCTGTCTCAATCCAAACCTGCCAGGTTTGGCAAAAGAATAAATCAAGGAAGGTAGTGCACCCGTGGCTGACAAGAGAAATTAGGGATAGTATCAATTCCAAAGAAGAAGCATACAAATTAGCCAGAAAAAGTGGCTCACCTGAGGACTGGGAGAAATTCAGAGTTCAGCAGAGGAGGACAAAGGGCTTAATTAGGAAGGAGAAAAAAGATTATGAGAGAAAACTGGCAGGGAACATAAAAACTGACTGTAAAAGCTTTTATAGATATGTAAAAAGGAAAAGACTGGTAAAGACAAATGTAGGTCCCCTACAGACAGAAACAGGTGAAATGATTATGGGGAGCAAGGACATGACAGACCAATTGAATAATTACTTTGGTTCTGTCTTCACTAAGGAGGACATAAATAATCTTCCAGAAATAGTAGGGGACAGAGGGTCCAGTGAGATGGAGGAACTGAGCGAAATACATGTTAGTAGGGAAGTGGTGTTAGGTAAATTGAAGGGATTAAAGGCAGATAAATCCCCAGGGCCAGATGGTCTGCATCCCAGAGTGCTTAAGGAAGTAGCCCAAGAAATAGTGGATGCATTAGTGATAATTTTTCAAAACTCGTTAGATTCTGGACTAGTTCCTGAGGATTGGAGGGTGGCTAATGTAACCCCACTTTTTAAAAAAGGAGGGAGAGAGAAACCGGGGAATTATAGACCGGTTAGCCTAACGTCGGTGGTGGGGAAACTGCTGGAGTCAGTTATCAAGGATGTGATAACAGCACATTTGGAAAGCGGTGAAATGATCGGACAAAGTCAGCATGGATTTGTGAAAGGAAAATCATGTCTGACGAATCTCATAGAATTTTTTGAGGATGTAACTAGTAGAGTGGATAGGGGAGAACCAGTGGATGTGGTATATTTGGATTTTCAAAGGCTTTTGACAAGGTCCCACACAGGAGATTAGTGCAAACTTAAAGCACACGGTATTGGGGGTAAGGTATTGATGTGGATAGAAAATTGGTTAGCAGACAGGAAGCAAAGAGTGGGAATAAACGGGACCTTTTCAGAATGGCAGGCAGTGACTAGTGGGGTACCGCAAGGCTCAGTGCTGGGACCCCAGTTGTTTACAATATATATTAATGACTTGGATGAGGGAATTAAATGCAGCATCTCCAAGTTTGCGGATGACACGAAGCTGGGCGGCAGTGTTAGCTGTGAGGAGGATGCAGGGTGACTTGGATAGGTTGGGTGAGTGGGCAAATTCATGGCAGATGCAATTTAATGTGGATAAATGTGAAGTTATCCACTTTGGTGGCAAAAATAGGAAAACAGATTATTATCTGAATGGTGGCCGATTAGGGAAAGGGGAGGTGCAACGAGACCTGGGTGTCATTATACACCAGTCATTGAAAGTGGGCATGCAGGTACAGCAGGCGGTGAAAAAGGCGAATGGTATGCTGGCATTTATAGCGAGAGGATTTGAGTACAGGAGCAGGGAGGTACTACTGCAGTTGTACAAGGCCTTGGTGAGACCACACCTGGAGTATTGTGTGCAGTTTTGGTCCCCTAATCTGAGGAAAGACATCCTTGCCATAGAGGGAGTACAAAGAAGGTTCATCAGATTGATTCCTGGGATGGCAGGACTTTCATATGAAGAAAGACTGGATGAACTAGGCTTTTACTCATTGGAATTTAGAAGATTGAGGGGGGATCTGATTGAAACGTATAAAATCCTAAAGGGATTGGACAGGCTAGATGCAGGAAGATTGTTCCCGATGTTGGGGAAGTCCAGAACGAGGGGTCACAGTTTGAGGATAAAGGGGAAGCCTTTTAGGACTGAGATTAGGAAAAACTTCTTCACACAGAGAGTGGTGAATCTGTGGAATTCTCTGCCACAGGAAACAGTTGAGGCCAGTTCATTGGCTATGTTTAAGAGGGAGTTAGATATGGCCCTTGTGGCTATGGGGATCAGGGGGTATGGGGGGAAGGCTGGTACAGGGTTCTGAGTTGGATGATCAGCCATGATCATACTGAATGGCGGTGCAGGCTCGAATGGCCTACTCCTGCACCTATTTTCTATGTTTCTATGTTTCTGAAAGCATCAAAATTGGCCCTTTTCCAACTTGCAATCTCAACTAGAGGACCAGACCTACAGTATCTTTTTCCATATTTACTTTGAAACTAACGCCATTTGATTGTCTATTGGGGAAAAAAAACAGCTTTGAATTATTTCCAGCTGTGTTGCTGGTGTAAGCAGCTGGGTTTTTGAGCACTGATTTAGGAGTATGCAGAATTGAAGTTGGGAGACAGGGTTGATCACTTGGAGACGGAATTCTTAATCGTTGGATTTACGGCTTTTCTCCTTCCTCCACCAGTGAGGTTTATTTCAAGCATCCTAGTACAATGAAGCCAAAGGTGATAAGGGATGTGAAGGCGGACAGTATCGGAAAGCTCGTGACTGTCCGAGGTATCGTTACCAGAGTAACAGAAGTCAAGCCCATGATGGTGGTGGCTACATATACTTGTGATCAGTGTGGGGCAGAGACCTACCAGCCGGTAAGTACAGTGCAGAGCATCTAGCAAACTGATGCTGGTTTAGTCTGTTAATCAGTGAAGTCAATGTGCAAGGCTCCCATGAGAAATTATCATTTGCTTCTTTCACAAAATTCCCCTAACATTGATAATCAATCAAAACCAGTGTGGCGAATCTGGTTATCAGATTTAAAAAAAAAGTCATTCTGTAAAGTTATACAATGTAGATCAGAATGCTTCTCCTCATTCTTTGTACCGTACTTCCTACCATTCACACTTCTCCCTACTTACTCCACTTTGAAGCTTATCTGGAGACTTTGATACTCTCTTCAGTGAACCCAAGTTCCAGTGATTCCTGAAGCTGTGATAAAGCAGAGTTGCATCTGATGGCACGTGTACACCCACACTGCAAATGAAAATTTCAGGTTGTGAAGCGTGGGCGTTATCTGACAAAGGGCATATAACTCAGCTGGTGCCTTAATGACAAATATTCGACTAATGTGCCCTCGTGTGGTGTGCTACAGTGTGACATGAAGTGTCAATGGACTGAGATAGGCTGGAGGATCCTAGTTACCAGATTTAAACAAAATCATTCCTTAAAATTGTACCATTTAGTTCATTTTTACTCTGAATTTGTGCTTGTCCCTCCTGACTATGAAGCTTGTAATGGGCCAGGGAGGGGCCTGTGTGTACAGCTGGTGGTTACATTGAGGTGGTGTGAACTCGCTTTCTGGTGTTAGACAGGAGCCTGGCAGAGGAGTCCCAGTGGGTAAAAGGCACCACTTTGAGTAATGTTTGGGCATGAGGTGCGGGGTTACAGAGCATTATATAAAAGCCTAGAGGTTTCCTATTACTTTGTACTGGTTTATAGTTTGATAGTGAACAGGTCGTAGTGGAAAACAGTTAATTTTCTTTCTTGTTTCAGATCCAGTCTCCTACATTCATGCCCCTGATAATGTGCCCCAGCCGTGAATGTCAAACCAATAAATCCGGAGGAAGGCTTTACCTGCAGTCGCGGGGGTCGAAGTTCATAAAGTTCCAGGAGATTAAGATCCAGGAACATGTGAGTGGTTAAAACTTTGTTTGGGGGATAGGGTGGGGGAAGGTGGTCTTTGGAAAACTGGGGTCAGTACTGACGGTTTGTTTCTTCAGAGTGACCAAGTGCCGGTGGGAAATATTCCCCGCAGTATGACTGTGTACAGCAGAGGTGAGAACACCAGGCAAGCTCAGCCCGGGGACCACGTTAGCATCACCGGCATCTTCCTGCCCATGATGAGGACGGGCTTCAGACAGGTGGTCCAGGTAAGAACGCTGCTGTTGATTACACTCTCAGAGTTCCCTGCAGGGGAAAACCTTGACTCTCAAAACTGTTAGAACTCTTTGAAGAAATAACAAACAGGATATAGACAAAAGAGAATCGGTGGGTGTTTGTACTTGGATTTTAAGAAGGCCTTTGACAAGGTGCTGAAAATGACGCTGCTTAACAAGATAAAAGCCCATGGGATTACAGGACAGATATTAGCATGTATAGAGTATTGGCTGATTGGCAGGAGGCAAAGAGTAGGAATAAGGGGAGCCTTTTCGGACTGGCTGCCAGTGACTGGTGATGTTTCACGTGGGGCGGTGTCAGGACCGATACTTTTTAAGTTATCTCGGTGATTTGGATGATGGGTGATGGCTTTGTGCAGACAATATGAAGTTAGGTGCAGGGGCGGGTAGTGTTGAGGAAGCAAGGAGGCTGCAGAGGACTTGTCTATTAGAAGAATGGGCAAAGAAGTGGCAAGTGGAATGCAGTGCCGAGCAGTGTACGGTCGTGTACTTTAGTAGAAGGAATAAAAGAATACACGATTTTCTAAACAGAGAGAAAATTCAGAACCCGAGGGCTCCAAAGGGACTCTAAGGGTTGATTTGAAGGTTGAGTAAATGGTGAGAAAGGCAAATGCAATATTAACATTCACTTGTAGAGGACTAGAATATAAAACAAGGATGTAATGGTGAGGCTTTATATGGCATTGGTGAGGCCTCGCTTGGAGTATTGTGAGCAGATTTTGGGCCCTTATTTAAGAAAGGATGTGCTGACATTGGAGAGGCTTCAGAGGTTCACAACGGTGATTCTGGGAATGAAAGGCTTATCGTGAGAGGACTGATTGATGGCTCTGGGCCTTTACTTGCTAGAATTTAGAAGTACGAGTACGAGGGGGCCTATGAAGACTATTGAATGTTGAAAGGCCTAGACTGTGCATATGGAGAGGATGTTCTCCGTGGTCTAAGACCAGAGGACACAGCTTCAGAATAGTGGTATTCCAATTAGAATGGGGATGAGGAGGAATTTCTTTAGACAAATGGTGGCGAATCTGGAATTGGTTGCCACAGGCGGCTGTGGAGGCCAGGTCACTGTGTATACTTGAGGTGGAGGTTGATAGGTCAGTGCGTGAAAGGTTTTGGGAGAAGGCAGGAGAATGAGGTTGAGGGGGAAGTGGGACAGCCATGGTGAAGTGTCGGAGCATCTCGGGCTGAAGGGCCTTCTGCTCCTATGTCCTGTGGTCTTAGAAGTTATTAGTCTGTTGATAAGTTACTGCTCTTCAATTTGCTCTGGTCTTTGTCAGTGTAACTAATAGTTCCTGCCACATTGTGGGAAGTGTCACATTCATAAATTCATCCAGTACCGAAACCTTGTCTGTCCTGCTGACCCACCTACAATAATCCCATTTACCAGCACTTAGTGTGTAGCCTTCCCAGGGTTCAGACATAAGGTTTCTACTATTAGATAGAACTTTGTAAGGAAAGACATAATTGGCCCTTCTGTACTTTTGCTGTTACTTAAGTACTGACACAGTGGTAAAGGTCCACATTGTGTAGTGTTCTGTTTCTCCGGTCGATCTCCTATTTTTTTTGGTAGTGTGTCATACTTCAGATGTTTTCACTTTGGGCCTTGATGTCAGCTAGAAAGGCTGACCCCAGTGTCTGGAATTGGTCACAGATTCTGAAGTAACAAGGTTCTTTTGCACACAATTTTTCTTTTCTCCCTCACACATCCATCTCACCAGCCTACAAAATTAGAGATGGCGCACAAAGCGTCACTCAAACTTGTGAACCACCCTGGTCTGTTGACTATATTCAGTTTTAAACGGATCTTAGCTATCTCTCTTGCAGAATGTTAGCTAGCTTAATCACATCTTGCAGCTGGAGAAGCCAAGCAGTACAGTTAGCTAAATTTTGTACTCAGTTTTTAGTGGTCCTTGGAAGCACTTGATCTGTTTATTAGCGAAAAGGTAAGGACATCCATGGTCTGTAGGTGTGACGCAATGCAGCAGCAAGATCAGGGGCACTATACAGAACACAGAGAAGCTGTTTGTTGTCTTGAGGTAAATCAAGGCGGATGAATCCCCAGGGTCTGTCAGTGTGTTTCCTCAAGGCTAGTGCAAAAATTGTCACTCTAGCAGAGAGATATTTAAAACATACTTAGCCACAGGTGAGGTGCTGGAGGATTGGAGGGTAGCTAATGTTTTTTTGTTTAAGAAAGGCTCTAAAACATGGACCCCTGCTCTAAGAATAAGCTAGGCCAGTGAGCCGACATCAGTAGTGTGAAAGTTACTGGAAGGTATTCTAATGGATAGGATAGACGGGGACCAAACAGTGGTGGTCAGTGTGGCTTTGTGCGTGATAGGTCATGTCTAACAATTACCAGGAAAGTTGATGAAGGCAAAGCGGTGGGCATTGTCTACATGGACTTTCTTTTTTTTTAATTTTATTTTTATTTGGATAAGGAATTCACAAATATCATGTACTTTTTTCACACATATAACCTTTTCCATTTTTTTATATGTATAAAACTACAATTATTTATACATTCTTAAGTACACATTGAGATGATATAAAAGGAAAATAAACATTTAAATAGATAATTATGTACTGTGGTAAATCTAACCTATTAGGCTAAGTAATGGAATTAGTTGTTAAGAAAAATGGTAATAATAGTTTCCATATAACCCTTCTGGACCATTTCCACTGGTCCAAAATGTTGTATATAAACCTATGTATCAACCGTTGTAGGTGTTTATATCCTAATTTGTTCATGCTTGCTCCTGCCCGCAGACATAATTATCCAATCCCTATGTACTTATTTACTTAATTTTTTCATTTTTTTATCCCTTTCCCAAATCTTTCCCTTTACTTGTGTTAATTCTCTATTTTCCAAAAGAAAACAAAAAAAACAAACATTTAGACTAGGGGTGCTTACGTTAGCAATATTACTGTGTTGATGAGAAGAGCAGTATAAATCATTAGGAGAGTCATCTAAAGTCTGCTCGCATTGGGGTTATATACTCAATCCATTTATTCCAGATTTGATAAAATTTTTCTTTTTGAGTTCTCAGGGACTAAGTCAACTTTTCCATTTTAAATATTTCCAAGATAATTTCATACCAATCTTCTAATGTAGGTGGTATTGGATTTAGCCATTTTCTATTGATTGATTTCTTACTTGCCGCTAAGAGGGCCTGCAGCAACTTTATATCTTCCTTCTGTTCAAGAAACAATACATGCCCCAAATAGAGCGTCTCAAAGTTCAGAGGTATCTGGGACCTAAGTACCTTTACTAATGTTCTATGAATACCTTCCCAAAATAGACTTAATTTAGGGCAATCCCAAAAAATAGGAAAATGATTTGCCTCCTTGGAGCCGCACCTTCTCCAACACATCACATTTGTATCTTTATATTTTTCCTGATATGGGGTCTTGAAGTATCTTATAATGTTTTTCCAACAATGTTCTCTCCAAGTCAAAGAATTAGTCGAGGACCCTTGAAAGCTGCAGATTTTCCCCCAAGCCTCCTCTGAAAGTACCAACCCCGCTTCTTTCTCGCACTTCTCTTTAATATACAGTGTATTTACATTTTTAGCATGGGAGAGTGCATTATATAATCGAGAAACTGATTTACTAGGTATTGAACTGCAAGCCGAATTCAGAATCTTGAAAAATTCTAATTCTACTGTTGATAGGTCTGTATATCTACAACTCTGATTAACATAGTTTCATACTTGAAGGTACCTAAAAAAAAAAAGTCATTATGTTCTAGGCCATGTTTGTCCTGCAGGATTTGGAAACTTTGTAATACTCTTTTATCTATAAATGAGAGGTAGGTTGTAAGACCTTTCTTTATCCATAGCTCAAATCTTTTATCTCCTCTGTTGGGAAGGAATTCAGTATCATATGCACACCATCTAAAGAGTTTTAACATGTTATTAATTCCACATGAATTAACCACCTTCTGCCATACTTTTAATGTAAGATTTATCCAAGCGTTTTTAAATTTTTCCAACTGGGCCATCAATCCTTTGTCAGCTATTGAGGCCTGAAGAGGAAAACTGTCAACTAATCCAAATTCTATTTCCTTCCATCTAGCCTTATATTCCTTATTACACCAATATAACAGAGGGGTTATCTGTGAGGCATAAAAATAATTTCTCAGGCAAGGAAGAACCATACCTCCTCCTTCCTTCCTAACTGTAAGGTGTTATATCGAATTCTAGGTTTCTTTCCTTGCAAATGAAGCGGGAAATCCATTTGTCCCATTCCCTGAATTGATTATCATCCACCTCCACCGGTAAAGTACGGAAAAGATACAATAACCGAGGAAGAATATTCATTTTTATAGTATTTATCCTTGAATTTAAACTTAAAAAGGGGATAAGATTCCATCTATGCATATCTGCTTTTATCTCTGAGATTAGTGGCCCATAATTTACCTGTGACAGTGTTGAAAGATCCTTCGGCAGGGTTATTCCTAAATATTTTAATGATTTAGCTTCCCACTTAAGATCATATGTATCCTGCAATTTTTTGGATGGTGTATAATTTAGGGACATAACCTGCGTTTTCTTTACATTTATTTTATAACCTGATATTTTCCCAAAGTCATCCAACAGTGTAAACAATCCTATAAATGATTTTTCTGGTTCACTCAGATAGACCAAAACATCATCTGCGAATAACGCCACTTTCTGTTCAATCCCTGCCACCTTGATACCTTTTACGATTTCGCTCTGTCTTATTAGTTGGGCAAGCGGTTCAATATATAGCGCAAAAAGGAGAGGAGAAATTGGGCATCCCTGTCTAGTGCCTCTCTCTAAGATGAAGGAGTCAGAGAGGTCCCCATTTATCTTAATTCGGGCTGTAGGGCTGTCATATAGAGTCTGAATTACTTTAATAAACTTTTCTTGAAAGCCGAATCTTCCTAACACTCTGTGTAGGAATGCCCAACTAACCGAATCAAAAGCTTTCTCAGCGTCCAATCCTACTACCATTGTCTCTGTCTCGTTCTTATTAACCTGTTCTAATATGTGCAGAGTTCTCCTTATGTTGTCCTGTGTTTGTCTTTGTTGAATAAATCCAGTCTGGTCTAAGTGGATTAGGCCAGGTAAAAGCTTTTCCAATCTGTGCGCTAATATAGATGTAAATAGTTTGTAATCTAAATTAAGAACACTAATTGACCAATAATTGCCACATTCTAGTTTATCTTTACCCTCTTTAGGAATAACTGAAATAATCGCTTCTCTCCAGGAAGGTGGAGTTTCTCCTCTCTGCAAGATCCAATTAAAGGTGTTAAGTAGTAATGGGGCTAACTGTGTCTTCAGGGACTTGTACCACTCTGAGGTAAACCCATCAGAACCCGGGGACTTTCCAGCCTTTAACCTAGAGATGGCCACGTTCAGTTCTTTGACAGTTACTGGTTCTAATAAACTTTCATTTTGTAAATCTGTAAGTTTAGGTAGATCTAAAAAATTCAATACACTGTCTATATAGGGCTCATTGGGGGCCCGGGGTTGGGAGTACAGCTCTCGATAATATGTTTCAAAACTCTCTTGAATTTTCCCTATTGTACTCTCCACAAGCTTTGTCTTTGGATTCTTTATTTTATGAATTGTATTGTCTGCTTGCTGTTTTCGTAATTTATATGCTAATAATCTAGCTGATTTACCTCCTACTTCATAATTCTTTTGTCTCAGGTAAAGAAAATTTCTTTGACTTTCCAATGTATAAATATTGTCAATTTCACTTTGCAATTTCCTAATTTCCTGTTTTCGATTTGAATTACTTTTGGTGCTATCTACAACTTGAAGTTGTTTTAATTTTCCTTGAAGGTGTGCTAATTTTTGTGCATTGATTTTTTTCATGTGAGTGGTAATGGAAATAATTTTCCCTCTCAATACAGCTTTCAATGTATCCCATAAGATCACTGGTGATGTTTCTCCCGTGTCATTAAGGTCTAGATATTCTTTGATTTCTCCCCTTAATCTCTCCATTACTTTCGGGTCATTGAGTATATGTGAGTTTAGCCTCCATAGTGTTTTCTTCATTTTCCTTTCCAGGATTAGAGACATAGAGACTGGGCTATGATCCGACAGATCAATTGTTGCAATATTAGTTTTTTTATCCTGAGTCTATCTGTATTAAAGATAAAGAAATAGTCTATCCTTGAATAGGCTGAATGAGGGAAAGAGTAATATGTATAATCTTTACTAGTAGGGTGTAATTCCCTCCAGACATCTATAATTCCCAACTCCTCCATCAATGACTTCACTTTCCGAGTCAGAGGTTTATTCTGAGTAACTATTCTTGAAGAATCTAATATAGGATTTAATCTAATATTAAAATCCCCTCCACAAATTACTACCCCTTGAGAACTGACCATTAGGTCAAAAATGTGTCTATAAAATGACCATTCACAACCTGGAGGAGCATAAACATTCAGCAATGTTATTTCTGTACCTTCTCCCTGTGATTTTTACGAACCGTCCTTCTTTGTCTCTAGTCTCTGAAATATGTTCATAATTAAGAGTACTTGATATTAAAGTAGCTACCCCTCTTTTGTGACTCAATTTATATGATGAATAAAATACATGCTTAAAGCCCATTCTTTTTAGTTTTCCATGTTCAGATTGGCTCATACGTGTTTCCTGGAGGAAAGCTATTTGTGCCCTCTCTTTTTTCAATTTAGACATAATCTTATTTCTTTTGATTGGATTCAAAACCCCATTAACATTATAGGAAATTATTTTTACCAATTCAGTTTGCATTTTTCTCTAGTAGAAAAAAAAACCACTCTCCTTTTCTAACCAAACAGTAAGCAATCCCTTCTCAACAGTAAACCAAGACATATAACCACACCCTAGACATTTTTGAACGTGCAACATTTGAAAATTTTTCCCGACTTCCCACAGTGAGCCCTGAGCACCGACCCGCCTCAGTTCAGAGGGATAACCTCTATCTTCACCCTGTGTTAGAGGGCCCTCAGCAGTTTGAATAATCATAGAGAATTTTCTCCTATTTATGTCTCGACCATATTGCTGTCATTCAAGTTATTCCGTCTAGTTTATTTTCAGTTACCAGTTTTCATTTTATCTTTAAGTCCGATTTACTCTTTTCAGTCATTTCTCTTAATTAATCTGTGTTTTCTGTACATTCGCGTCTGAATATTTGCAGCTTTTTCTTGTAGTTTGACACTCTGGTTCGAGTGGAGCGTCCTCGCCCCACTAACTGCCACGACTTCTGCCGAATCCTCTCCAGTAGCGACTCCGGTTGGGTGATAACTTTAATAGGTAGTCCCCGGTCCGCCAGGTCCAATGTTGCCTCCTTCACCGTAGCATAAGTTTTTGTCCCTTCGTCGTAAAAGACTCTCAGCCGAGCTGGATACAGGGTCTGGAATCTGATGTTGTTTTCCTTCAGGACTCTCCGTGTTTCCGTATATTCCTTCCGTCTGGCAAGAATCCCCGGTGTGTAGTCATGGTCTAAACTGATTTTACAGTTGTTCCACATGAAACCTTTCTTTTGCCATGCCCGTTTAAGCACCTCTTCCTTCGTTCTGTAACTGAGAAATCTGACCAGAATCGATCTGGGCTGGGCGCCTGCTGGAGACTGTGGTGCCAACGCGCGGTGAACTCTTTCTATCTGTAGGTCTTTTGCGGCCGGTATATCAAGGTTCTCTCTAAGTAGCTTCTCCATGAAGGGAATCATCAATCCGGGTTTACCTTCAGTTCCTTCGGGAACTCCGTAAATCCTCACATTTTCCCTTCTCGAGCGGCCTTCTTGATCTATTAGTTTCCACTGGAGCTGGTCTTGCAGCTTCAGCATTTCTGCTATCACCTCCTCTGCGTTTTGTAGCTTCTCTTTAATTCCAACAATCCTCGCTTTGGCTTCATCTATCCGCGAGTTAGTTTTTACTATTTCTCCTTTAATATCTTCCAGCTGTTTGCTGTTATCTTGTCGGAACTCGCGAATCTCTCTGAGAATCAAGGACAGAATCACCGATTTCCCCCTCATTATCTCCATCCTGGCTTGCCGTGGGGGAGCTAGGCCCATTGCCTTGCTGCGTCTCTTTATGTTTATCAGCCTTCGGAACGGACTTTTTAATCTTGTTCTTAGACATCATCCTTGCCCCTTTTATTAATATAGTTATGCAATATTAAGTATTTGTCTAAATTCGATTATGGGGCAGTTTACCTTTTTTGTCGAGAGACCTTTTCCTTATGCCGCCATTCCCTTGATGACCCGGAAGTCCAGGTCCGTCTACATGGACTTTCATCGTCATTATGTGCCTTGTTGTATGACGTGGGGGATCATGGTCTATCCATGACCATAATTGTTCTTTTTACAGAAGTGATTTGCAATTGCCTCCTTCTGGACAGTGTCTTTACGAGTCGGGTGCCCCCAGCCATTCTCGATACGCTTCAGAGATTGTGTGCCTGGCATCAGTGGTCACATAACCAGAACCTGTGATATGTCCAGCTGCTCATACAACCATCCATCACCTTATCCCATGGCTCCATTTGACCCTGATTGGGTAGGTGCTATAATTTGCCCAAGGTTAACCTGCAGCCTAAAGGAGGGAAGGAGCACCTTCGCCTCCTATAGCAAAGATGTACCTCCACCCCACCATTCATATGGATTTTAATAAGGCATTTGGTAAGGTACCGCATGGGAGGTTGGTCAGGAAGGTTCAGTTGCTTGACGTTCAAGATGAGGTAGTAAATTGGATTAGACAGTGGCTTTGCAGGAGAAGCCAGAGTGTCTGTCTTGACAGGAGGCCTGTGAATAGTGGTATGCTCCAGGGATCGGTGCTGGGTCCGTTGTTATTTGCCGTATATCAACGATATGGATGATAATGTGGTAAATTATTAAGGGGGGAATGGTAGTATAGTGGTTAGCATAACGCTATGTGGAACCAGCTTCAATTCCTGCCACTGTCTGCATGGAATTTGTACCTTCACCCTGTGAGCATGTGGGTTTCCTCCGTGTGCTCCATTTTCTTCCCACAGTCCAAAGACTTACTGGTTGGTAGGTTAATTAATCATTGTAAATGATCCCATGATTAGGCTAGGGTTAAAATGGTTGTTGGGCGGCACGGCTCGAAGCAGCTATTCTGTGTTGCATCTCGTCAATAAATTCATAAAATTGGAGCAGCAGATTTGCAGGTGGCACCAAGATTGGAGATGTAGTGGACAGCGAGGAAGACTACCTTTTGGTCACCTACCTCCAGGAAGGTTGTAAATAAGATTGGAAGAGGACAGAGAAAATTTTCAAGGATGTCACCGGGATTTGAGGATCTGAGTTATAAGGAAAGATTGAATAAGTTAGGACTTTATTCCTTAGAATGTAGAAGACTGAGGGGAGATTTGATAGAAGTTTTCAAAATTATGAGGGGTATAGATAGGATAAATACAAGTAGGCTTTTTCCACAGATTGGGTGGGACTACAACTAGATGAAAAGCTTAATGGGAGCATGAGGGGGAACTTCTTCACTTAAGGTGCCAGCGCAAGTGGTGAGTGTGGAGCCAATTTCAACATTGAAGAGAAATTTAGATAGTGACATGAATGGGAAGGGGTATGGAGGCTATGATCCAGGTGAGATCAGTAGGATTAGTCAGATTAATAGTTTTTCACAGACTAGATAGACTGTAGGGCCTGTTTCGGTGCTTAGTGTTCTATGAATTTATTTTCCCTGAGACGCGGGAGTTGAGACTCAATGCTTTCAGGCCACATTTTCTGTCAGGGTGCTCAGCTCTGACGGCCAGGACTGGACGTATTGGTACAGTTGACTCGTGAGTCCAGACTAATCTCTTGCACTGATTTTAGGGTCTGCTCTCAGAGACGTACTTGGATGCTCACAGGATCAGTCAGATGAATAAATCTGAGGACGATGAGTTAGGGGCAGAGGAATTGAGCGAAGAGGAGCTGAGGCAAATCACAGGTAAATTGGTGAAGTGCTGAACATGTAACATTGAAGTGGTCTGTGTAGTACGTTCTCTCGGAGTGAGTTATGACTATCTGCAAGGAACAAGTTGGTGGGACCTTTGTGGGATGGGGAAGACCCCTTTGCTGCTAATGGTGATGTGGACTTTTTGCAGAGGATGACTTCTATGAGAAGTTGGCTGCCTCGATTGCCCCGGAGATCTATGGGCATGAGGATGTGAAGAAGGCACTGTTGCTGCTGCTTGTTGGAGGCGTGAATCAGTCTCCTAAAGGAATGAAGATCAGAGGTGAGAGCTGTGCCAAGGATGGTTTACTGTGTACTCCTGACTCTGTGACTCTTCCTTGTATACCCATCCTGACTGGAAGCCTATCTTTTGTAATAGGATGCATTCAAGTGTTCCTGTGGTGGGTGATGTTCCTTTTTGATGTTAGTGGAAGAAACCCTTATTGAACTGGGTGCCCCTATCCTCCCAATGGATAAGGGAACTAATTACTTCTGGATGGCTATTGTTAAAGAGCCAGTTACATCTAACTTGCTGATCAGCCGATGTCATTTAACTTTAACCCCTCTGTGATTGGGAAATGAATACCTTCTAAGCCAGTCTGGTCCCATTCTCCCAGTTGCTTGTGTTATTTTCAAGCACCTGTCGTAAGTTAATGATTGTGGGTAGAAATTTGACAGTAATTCTTTCAGATTAATCGTATTTTGCTCCACAAAATTCTCCATTGAGTTTCTTGCTACCTAGAGTTGTGTCTTCACCAAAGTCACAATCCTTTTACTGGAATTAGTGGGTTCTGGAATGGATGTCACAAGGTGGTGAACAATATCTGCCAGTCTCGTGCACAGTGAGCAGCAAACTTTACGTTTCCTTGTCTGGCCTTGATTCCACCGCATCCAGAGGTAATGTAACATCTCTCACTGAACATACTCATTTCAGTGGAATCTCCTCGCTCGTTATTTTTAGGAAACATCAACATCTGTCTGATGGGAGATCCAGGTGTGGCCAAGTCCCAACTGCTCTGCTACATTGACAGACTGGCACCAAGGAGTAAGTGCCCAGTCCTCACTTTCGTAGCTGAACTGTGTTGTGTCAATTTCAGGTGTGCCGGGTATTGTTCCTGATCACCAGTTGATATGGTAGGGGCATTCTTGCAGAAGGCTGGCTTTCTATAGAACGGTTCAGAGATTAGTACTGCTTAAATCTGAAGAGTTTGAATGGACCAGGTTTGTACTTTCGTGCTGAGTGTATTTAGAACATATAATAGTGCAGCCCAGGCCCTTTGAACCACTACATCTGCAATAAATGCGATGCCTTAGCTAATTCTCTTCTGTCTGCACGTGATCCATATCTTTTCTAACACTAGCCAGTGCTTCAGTCTAATTGCAATGGATGGCTCAGTGATGAGGAAGTGGTGAAAGGATAAGCCCTTTTGTTTGTTCTAGTTGGCAGAATCAAAAATAGTGGTGGTCTCTTTAATTGCCTAAATCTGATGCTGCTTCAGTTATGGGAAGCTTACGTTGGTGATAAGTTATAGATACACCACCACGACAGGCCCCTCAGCTCACCACGTACATGCCAATCCCATTGCCCATCTACACTTCCTATTCAGGCGCATTAGGTCACATTCCTTCTCTGCCATGTCTATTTAAATAGATGTCTAAATGCCTTTTAAATGAAATAATTGCATCTGATTCAACCAGCGCCTCTGGCATGGTGTTCCAGAGCTCAAACGCTCCTTCTGAAACAAAATGCCCTTTTAAATTTCCTTCCTCACCGTAAACCTACACCCTCTTGTTTTTGATATTCCTACAATGGGAAAACATTGTGACCATTTACCCTATCCCCCTCATTCTGATATGCTTCCAGGTTACCCCTTGGCCTCCTTCACTTCAATAAATAAAATCGTCCAACCCAGGCAGCACCCCAGTGGATATCCTCTATAGTGTCTCTGGTGCAATCACTTCTACAACCTGGTAACCAGAACTGTATCTAGTTTTCCAAGAGCACCCTGACCAGCATTTTGTAAAGTTGCAGGAGGAGAGTTAATGTTGTAATGGTCTTGAGTGGAACAAACTTTTGTGAGGCCTTGGTTGGGAACTACAGAGAAGACCATTAGTTTGGGCTGGGGAGTAGTTGGAGGGTTGCATGGGAGTGAAGTAAGCATTAAAGGGAGGTTAGATGCTGCTTAATGTGGTGGGATGATTAATGAGATTAGCAAAGTGTTTCCTTCACCAACTATTTGGTAGCCCAGCTCACCATGCATGTAACTCATTTGACATTGGTGTGTGCTGCCTGCAGGTCAGTACACCACAGGCCGGGGTTCTTCAGGTGTAGGCTTGACAGCTGCGGTTATGAAGGACACGGTCACTGGGGAGATGATCCTGGAAGGAGGAGCTCTAGTGCTGGCTGACCAGGGGATCTGCTGCATTGATGAGTTTGATAAGATGATGGACTCTGACAGGACTGCCATTCATGAAGTTATGGAGCAGCAGACCATCTCAATTGCTAAGGTAAGTATAATCAAGTAAGCTTCTGGAGTTGGGAGTGTGTTTTTTCCATTTTCAAAGTTATTGAGTTGAGTATAGATAAGGATCTCCCTCCTCATCATTTCTTGTCAAATAAATATTTCAGAGCTTCACCATTTCTCCATGATCAACCTGTCCAAATTTATGGTCACTCATGTCCTCTTCACTTATCTCTGCTGTTGCTGGCCTGCTTTCAAAGCTTCATTCAGAATCAGAATCGTGTTTATGATCACTGACTTGTATGATGTGAAATTTGTTCTGAGGCAACAGTACTGTGAAACATAAAAATAACTATTAAGTGGCGCAAAAAAGGAAGAACGAGGTCTTATTCATGTAATTGTGGACTGTTCTGAAATCCAAAGTCAGAGGGGAATAAGCTGTCCTGAAAACATTGAGTGTGGGTCTTCAGGTTCCTGGTCCCTGATGGTAGTAATGTGAAGAAGACGTGTCATGGATGATGAGGGTCTCTAGTGAGGGTATTCTTGAAGCATCTCCTTTTAAAGATGTTCTTGATCTTGTGCAAGTGATGGAACTGGCTTGATCTCTAATCTGGTGTATTGGGCTGTGATGCAATCCTCTGCCTGCCCCGTCAATACTCCTTCCCTATGACAGCTGCCCTGTACTGTTCTGTCTCCTCCCCGTGCCTCACTTCCAGTTGCTTGAGTATCTCGGGTTTGAAGGAGTCTGCTCTTAGTCGTTTTAAGAAGTCTCTATTGAGCATATGAATCTTTCAGACATACAATGGTACAGGTCAAGTCCTGGGAGATGGGATTAGTATGGATGGGTCCCCACTGCTTACCACTCGATGTGGTGGCTGATTGTCTTGTTCCCATACTGTCTGTCCCTCAAGATGTGCAGACCTGTAAAGCTGCCAGAGGTGGATCAATTAAACTGGACACTCTGTGACAAGCGAATGAAAGATGAGGGCAGTTTTCAGTCTGCTGTTTTGTAGGATGTGATAGTTTATATTGGGGCCATCCCTCACTTAACTCCACCATGGACGGTCCCAATCCTGTCTGCGAAAGGATGAGGGTTGGGAATGGGGCTAGCAACCTCATCCAGTTTTAAAAATGCAGTGCTACAGAAACACCAATAGAAACTCTAAAGACCTCATCCCTGGGAGATGAAAGATATATCAAGAAGATGGGCTATAGCTGGAGTAATGTGAAAGGCTGGCCTGAGGCAGAGGACTCCAGCGAGCTACTACACCCAGTGGGTGACGATAGCCTTCTGTGATTTCCATTTATCTGATCATCTAAGTCCTGGTCTTGTTTCTTTGTGAGCTCAGGTTGCTTCCCCTTCACAACAAATCCTGGAAAACTGAATGAAATTAATATCAAGAAAGCAACCACTTTTGAGTTCTGGAGTTAGGTTTTGGTACTGAGATGGCCAAAAATTGCAGTCAATTCATGTGAAATTCAGCAGGCCAGATGGCATCTATAGAAAAGAGTAAACAGTTGACGTTTTGGGCTGAGACTCTTCGCTGGTCCTGATGAAAGGTCTCAGCTTGAAACGTGAACTGTTTTTTCCATAGATTGTGCCTGGCTTCCAATATTCTGTGTGTGTTGCCTTGGATTTCCAGCATCTGCAGATTTTCTTGTTTGTGGATTATTTCTTGTTGCACTTGACTGCGTCCAGTGGAGAGTTTTCCCAAGCTGAGCAGTTTATTGGCATTTTGAGGTATTTAACTCAGTGAATTTGAGTACTTATACACAAAATATTTAAGTACAGAGGTGCTTGAACAGTAATTTAGTAGGTTTCTCTTAAAATGATTGTTAACTTTGAACTGAAGCTTGGGAAAGGATAGCTCATAATTGGGAAGGCTACTGAGGCTACAACCGGGTGATGAAACCCACTCGATTTCAATCATGAGTGTAGTTGGTGAGTTGTCCTGTGGTACAAACCTGGGGGCCACTTGGGCATGTTTTATCACGAGACTAAATAGAGACCAGGTCCACTGCCTGTGTGTTGTCAGTGCCTGTCATCACTTTGGATGCGGAGTGTAAACCTTCAGGTAATGTCAACAAGGCAGGGATGTTTAAGTTGGGAAGATAAAGTGGAGAGGAGGTTGGTAATGAGTCATTATTAAGACCATAAGATTAGGAGCAGAAATAACCCATTTGGCTCACTCGCCATTTGATCATGGCTGATCCAATTCTGCCCTCTGCCCTATTCTCCCCGTAACCCTTCATGCCCTGACCAGTCAAGAATCTGTCGACCTCTGCCTTAAATATACATGAAGACTCGACCTCCACAGCTGCCTGTAGCAAAGAATTCCACAGATTCACCACTCTCTGGCTAAGGAAATTCCTCCTCATCTCCGTTCTAAAAGGACCCCCTCTCTTCTGAGGCTGTCTCTTCTGGTCTTAGACTCTCCCACCATAGGAAACATCCTCTCCTCATCCACTCTATCAAGACCTTTCACCATTCAATTGGTTTGAAGATAACTGTGTAGGGATCTTTACACGGGTAAAAGAAGGTAATTGGGAAAGGGAATGGTGGCAGAATATTGACAACCAACATCTAAAAATCATTTTGGAATATATCCAGGTCCTTCATGTTGTCAGGGTGATTTTTGTTTTTATGTTGAACGCACTGCTCAAGGTGATCAGTTGTTGGATTTTATTTCAGGCTGGTATTATGACAACATTGAACGCCCGTTGTTCAATTCTAGCAGCAGCAAACCCTGCATATGGCCGATACAACCCCAAGAAATCAGTTGAACAGAACATCCAGCTCCCAGCGGCATTGCTGTCCCGATTTGACCTCCTGTGGCTTATTCAGGATAAACCCAACCGAGATAATGACCTGAGGTTTGTGTGTGGGCTCATGCAACATAGATGTGTGTAAGCGCAGAACCTCTAGAACGGAGGAGTTACACAGATAGGAATATCCTGTGGATAGATGCCAGCTGACTGACTTTACGTGGAACAGCAAAGGGGATATCGATAGTAAATGGTAGTGGAGGAGCAGAGGGAGTCAGAAACCTCCTCCTTAATGGGGAATGGCTTGGAGTGTGTTGTTCAAAATATATTTATGTTTAAATTTGGTCTTTAAGTTTGAAACAGAAATTGAACATCTGTACAACAGGATTTGGTTGGAATATTTTGTCCAGTTTTGGGAAGAATGCAAGGCAATGCCATGGCAAAAGATCTCAAGAGGACATAGCCTTGTTTTTGGGGGTAGAGGCATATGTTTTTTGTTATAACAGTGCAGTTTGAAGTTATTTGCAGAAGGCAAAGGTGAGGTCGTGTGTTGGGATATATGATTGCTGATCACTGGGCTCAGTAAAACCTGTGGTCTGGTCCAAGTTATCACTGGGGCTCCTGGAAAGTAGTGCCTGAGTTGTTGCATTAGTACTGTATTTAACGTGCTGTTATTAATTCTCAGGCTCGCCCAGCACATCACCTACGTACATCAGCACTGCAAGCAGCCACCCTCACAGTTCCAGCCACTGGACATGAAGCTCATGAGGTACCGTGTCCTTTGCAGCATTGGGTGAGTGTTGGCGGAAAGTGGGCAGAACATACATCACGTGTTTCTCTTCTCTCTCCGGTTTAGGCGTTACATCAATCTCTGTAAGAAGAAGGAGCCAATGATCCCTGAATCGTTGGCTGATTACATCACTGCTGCTTATGTGGAGATGAGGAAAGAGTCGAGAATCAACAAAGATACCACCTTTACCTCTGCCAGGACATTACTGTCAATTCTGCGTATCTCCATTGCCCTGGTGTGTACCTCTAAATACAGAGCTTCCCACTATCCCGACTCCCCTCCATTTCAAGTTTGACTGATGAATCATCTAGCTCTGGAAAAGATTCAAAGAGTCTCAGTTGTAAACATGTGGAAACTTGTGTACAGCTTGCCTGTTGCCCTCTCAGTTTCACCTGGCATTCACCAGACAAGCAGCTCCTCCACCTGTCCATGTTTTGGATCTTTGGCTTCTTATCACATAGGGCAAGAATAGGATGATTTGACAAAGTGTGCAGGGGGCAAGGTTTCAGATTTCAGGACTACTGGAATCCCTTTCCGGGGAAAGTATGTCCAGGTTACACCTGAAATCAAGGGGAACCAAGATCCTTGATGGGCATATTTGCTAGGGCTGTTGGGGAGGGTTTAAATTAATTTGCAAGGATGTGAAGTGTAGTGAAAGGGCAAAATTGCAAACAGTGGGATGTTAAAGTGTAACATGGGAGCAAAATCAAAAAGTGTGATGAAAACAGGATTGAAGGCGCTATATTTGAACGTATAGTATACGCAATGAGGTAGACGACTTGCAGCACAGCAGTCTGGAATGAGAGGAGCTGGGCAAAGCTGATTGGAAATGGCTACAAGCAAGGATGGCAGCAGAACACCAATGGCTGGAGTTTCTCGGTGCAATTCAGATTGCACAAGATAGACACACCCCAAAGATGAAGTATTCTAAAGGCAGGATGTTGCAACCGTGTCTAAGAGGTACTGCTATGTCAGACTTTACTTCCCCCCCCCATCAATTTTCAAGTTGAACTCAATCTTATTGTGATCACTGCCTCCTAATTCTTTTACCTCAAGCTCCCTAATTGCCCCAGTTCATTACATAACACCCAATCCAGTATGGCTGATTCCCTAGTAGGCTCAAAGACAAACTGCTCTAAAAAACCATCTTGTACGCATTCAACAAACTCGCTTTCTTGAGATCCATTACCAACCAGATTTTCCCAATCGACCTGCATTTTAAAATCTCCTATGACTATCAAGGCATTGCTCTTTTGACAAGCCTTTTCTATTTCCTGTTGTAATCTGTGATCCACATCCCAGCTGCTGTTGGGAGGCTTGTCATCAGGGTCCTTTTACCCTTGCAGTTTCTTAACTCAACCCACAAAGATTCAACATCTTCTGATTCTATGTCACATCTTTCTACTGATTTGATGCCTTTCTTTACCAGCAGAGCCGCTCCACCCCTTCTGCCTACCTTCCTATCCCCCCCAATACAACACGTAACCTTGGACATTCAGCTCCCAGCTACAACCATCCTTCAGCCGTGATTCAGTGATGGCCACAACATCATACCTGACAATCTGTAATAGTGCAACAAGATCTTCCTCCTTAGTCCTCATACTCTGTGCATTGAGATACAACACTTCAAGTTCTCTATTTGCAACCCTTTTTGATTCTGCATTCCTAATGCACTGATACTTGCCCTGCTAGGTGCAATTTTGTCCTATCAACTGCCTGCCCTTCCTGCTTTTTTACCATTTGTCCTATCCCGAGTCCCTTCACTCCGGTTTGTATTCCCCCCCCCCCCCCCCCCCCCGCAAAATTCATTTAAACAGTTCTAACAAATCTGCCGGCGAGAATATTTGTCCTCTCAGGTTCAGGTGCAACCTGTCACACCTCTTCCAGAAGAGATTCTAATGATCCAAGAACCTGAAGCTCTGCCCCCTGCATTAGCTTCTCAGCCATGCATTTATCTACCAAATCATCTTGTTTCTACCCTCACTGGTGCATGGCACAGGTAACAACGTAGAAATTACTACCCTGGAGGTCCTGCTTCTCAGCTTTCTGCCTAGCTGTCTAAATTCTCTCTTCAGACCTTTTTGCTTTTCCTTCCTGTGTCATTGGTACCAATATGCACCAAGATATCTAGCAGCTCTCCCTCCCCTCCAAAATACTGTGGACATGATTCAAGACATCCCTGACCCTGGCATCTGGGAGTCAACATACCATCTGGGTTTCACGTTCACAGAATCTCCTGTCTGTTCCTCTGACTATTGAGTCCCCTATCACTACTGCTCCCCTCTTTTCCTCCTTTTCCTGCTCCATGGACCCATGCTCAGTGCCAGGAACCTGGTCTCCCTAAGAGGTCATCCCCCACAATAGTATCCAAAATGGTACACTTGCTATTGAGGGAAATGGCCACAGGGGTGCTCTGCAATAATTGCCTATTCACATTTCCATTTCTCCTGACAGCTGCCCAGTTACCTGCTTCCTGCAACTCAGAGGTGATTACTTCCCTATAACTCTGATCGATTATCTTCTCACTTTCCTGGGCAAGACCTTGGTGAGGTGCTTAATTTGGAGTATTGTGTCCAGTTGTGGTCACCTACCTACAGGAAAGATGTAAATTAGATTGAAAGAGTGCAGTGAAAATTTCCAAGGATGTTGCTGGGACTTGAGGACCTGAGCTATATGAAGGGACTTTTATTCCTTAAAAAGTAGAAAATTGAGGGGAGATCTGACAGAGGTGTGCAAAATTGAGGGGTATAGATAGGAGAACTGCAGGCAGGGTTTTTCCAGTGAGGTTGGTTGATACTGCAACTAGAGGTCATGTATTAAAGCTGAAAGGTGAAATGCTTAAAGGGAAGATGAGGGGAAACTTCACTCAGTGGGTGGTGAGAGTGTGGAATGAGCTGCCGGCATATGTCAAATGTAGGGTTGATCTCAATATTGTAAGAGCAAATTGGATAGGTACATGGATTTGTAGAGCAATGGTCTGGATGCAGGGCGATGGGACTAATGTCTCAGCAAGAACTAGGTGGGCCGAATGGCCTGTTCCTGTGATGTAGTGTTCTATGAGCAATTAGGTAGTATCTGGGTGAATGCCTGAAATCAAGGAACCGAAAGCTGCATGCCAAACACTGGTAAATGGAATTAATATTGATACTATAGAGTTGTAGAAAACTGCTTACATTTACCTTATCTACACCCTTCATAGTACTGTATACCTCCATTAAATCTCTCATTCTCCTGTGCTTCAGGGAATGAAATTCCTAACATGTTCAACGTTTCCCTATAGTTCAGGTCCCCAAGTCTTTTGATCTTCTTAATATCTTTCCTGTAGGTAGGAGATCAGAACTGAACACAAACTTCCCCTCAATCTTCTAAGTTTGAAGTAATAAAGTCCTAACCTATTCAACCTTTCGCAGAGTCCTCCCACAGTGCAGCAGCTCGTACTTATCAGGATTAATCTATCTGCCCCGTTTTTACCCAGCTTACTTACAGTGCTACACCATAGTCTATGAATATTCTGTCAAGAACATCAATTTTTTTTCCAAGTCAGTTGCAAACTTATGAACATATGTCCCATGTTCATAATCAGATCTTTATTTATAACAGTATATGTTACAGCACGGGTCGACAGGGTCTCTTTAAAGGTACTGAAGGAGTTAACAGGAACCAAATCGAGAATAAGAAAGTTTCACACTAAAGATAAGGGCAGGGCACTTGGGTGTATAAACATCAGTGGTTATCATGGACCCAGACTGCCCGTACCAGTGTTAGTTCCGAAAACCAGACACTGTACTTGGACTGTCACTGTTAGTTGAGTCCTGGCTCTGTGGCTGATATGATCCAAGAGGTTGGAAGACTGGACAGCCACCTCTGTGGGCTGTGCCAGTGCTAAAGTGCTGACAGTGCAGATAGTAAGGCAGTACCTACTGCACTGTGGGCATTTGTAGCACCACGCAGCCAATTCCTGCACGGGTGGCAATCGCTTGGCTGCCTGCTTTCAGTGGTTTTGTTTGTTTTCCTGTCTCCGCCTCGGCAATTCACCAGCCCTGCTCCTGAGCTTCTCCTGGACGATGGTTTGCAGCCTCCTGAGCTGTTGTCAACATTTCACTCACTAGCTACAGAACTTTGTGGCAGAGCCCAGGTACGACAGGTCTGTGGCTGGTGGTGTTGCAGTTTCTGGCATGGTAACCTGCAGCCAGCTTCTGACCCTCAGCACTCTGCCTGTGTAACTATCTACTAGTGGGTGTGACCGCTGTGGTTCTGTTGCAGCTTCTGAGGTGGATTTCTGGATGTCCATCTTTCTGATGGTGTGCTTTCCCATTGTTTGTGTTGCTGTGTACATGACATTGTGTCTTGCTGAGTGCACGTGATTGATAGCTTCTGCTGCTGAGGGGGGGGATAGGGAAAGGGCATCTGGAGTGGCCTGAGCTTGCATGCTGACTGGTGGGTGATGATTGCGTCTCTTCGGGCACTTTGAGCCATACTCACGTGCTGTACCCACCTCGTGATCACAAAATTACAAATGGTTCTTTCTGGTGGGAGGGCTGATGGTACTGTAGGGTTTGCTTCCTGGAGTTCCAAAGTGCTGTTAGTGCAGGTAGTACTGCTCAAATCTACTGCAGTATAAGCACTTCCAGAACTCCAGGGGCAAGGGCAACACGCTAGAGCAACCCTCCTGGCGGCATGTACAAGGCACACAGCCGTAATTGCCCAGTCTGGATGAAAACCAAAGGACGATGGCAACGGTTAAGTTGGAAACTGACTGGTGTGCAGTGAGGCACTGTGAAACTTGTCTGCTGGACATCTCCCCATTGACAGGGATTGTTGGGGTCAACTGTGCCATGATTCTTCACGAGGGGCCGAGTAGTTCACTTCCACAGTAGAGCTGGAAAGGGCTTGGACCTAGGTCCATGTGTGATTGGAGGTGGAGATCCTGGGACCAACTGTGCTCCGTGCACTTGGTCCAAAGAGGCATCAAAGGGCTACGTTGTAGCCCTGGTGGGCAGCGGCTTGTACTGGCACGCTTCATGGGTGCAGAGGCAGGTGCATGGAGGAGGAGTTGGTTTAAGCTGAGCTGTAGGTATGCTGGGTGTATACCATCGCATTACTATTATTTTACCCTTTATTTTTATTTTGACCCAACTACTCAGTTGCTATCCCATCACAGGCTGGGTTACCAGAAGCGGTTGTAGTCAATTCCTCGTGCCTTCTATGTGGCTATTGTGGCAATTGCTATTCCTGGGCGTGGCACATCTGCCCTGGATTTGCTGCAAAGTGTCTTGTGGCTTCGCATGGGGCTACAGTGTGCTTTGCAGTATTGCACTGTCTGTCCTGCTGTGCAAACTCATGCAAAACTGATAGTGGCTCTGGCTGGTTCTGTGGCTATTTATTATCCAGGAATAGAATCCTTCTCTGCTTCACCTTGCCTCTTGCTTCCACGTTGTAACCTTGCACGTTATGGCATTGGGAGGGAGTTGCAGGACTGCTCTGACTTGGCACTGGTTGATCTTAAGTGGGATCTGAAGACGTACGGACATGGGTTTAGGTCACATCATCCACTTATCTCACTGAGCTCTTTCCCATTTCAGTGATCTCTTCCTGTGCAACAGCACTGAGTGAATTGGCTGGATGGTTAGTGCAGGAACTGGGGGGAGGATGTGGGGCAGCACCGGGTACAGCTGGGCTTGCCATATGTGCTGTGCTCTGTCATTCACCCTTTCTCATGTGCCCCCGAGCACTACCACCAAACTGTCCTCATCACGGATGAGGAAACTGCCTTTGGATCTGTAAACACTTCTGTTCATGGAGATACAGCGCAGAAGCAAGCGCTTTGGCCTATTGAAGTAACTCATTGCCGATAATAAAACAAAATAAAATAAGTGGGCCCAGAACATACACACTCTTATGACTCAAACATTCTTTTTTTATTTTACGTGCACGAGGAGTACAGCACGGACCCCGACCACCCACACTGTTCTGAAACCTGAACAGAAAACTGCTCCTTTTTATATAGAATTGGCTTATCAGTTACAGATACTGATTATTGCAAACTTGCCTGCCAAATCTGTTAGAATTTGTTTCTAGGATTCCCTGAAGATTAGATTGAGTTACTAGTGAGGCAGGCAAATGCAGTGTTAGCATTCATTTTGAGAGCATTAGAATATAAAAGCAAGAATATAATGCTGAGCCTTTATGAGGTGCTGGTCGTACCCCACATTTGGAGTATTGTGAGCAGTTTTGGGTCCCATATGTAAGGACGGATGTATTGGGATTGGAGAGGTTTTCAAGAATGTTCCTAGGAGTTTTATAAGTATGATCCTAGGAATTAAAGGTTTAATGAATGAGGAGTATTTGATGGATTTGGGTCTGTACTCACTGGAGTTTAGAAGAATGAGGGTGGGGGGGGAATCTCACTGAAAACTTGCCAAGTATTGAAAAGCCTGGATATTCCGAGTCGACATGGAAAGGATGATTTCCATAGTGGGAGAGTCGAGGACCAGAGAGCACAGCCTCAGAATAGAAGGATGTTCCTTTAGAACAGAGATGAAGACAAATTTCTTTAGCTTGAGGATGGTGAATCTGGCATTCATTGGCACAGACTGCTGTGGAGGTCAAGTCATTGGGTATATTTAAAGCTGATCGTTTCTTGATTAGTAAGGGTGTTAAAGTTGACAGGGAGAAGGCAAGTGAATGTTCAGAGGTAAAATAAATTAGCCATGATCAAATGAGAGAGGGGATTCTATGTTTTATGGTCTTATGATTATTGTTGGCTAGCCTAGATTTCCCAGGCTGAGTTTGTGTGCTATTTAAGCACTGGGGAGTGTGCTTTGTCAAAGTAGGACCACGAGCTGAACATAGGTAGTTCTGCTAAATGTGAGAATTACCTGGTCTTTGGCCTGAGCTCCCACCCCAGCCTGTTGTCCTGCAGCCCATCTTTCAGAGTGGTCAGTGTTGGGAGGTGGAGACTTGGGCAATTGCTGGGTATCCCAGGGGCATTGCACTTGTCTCTGTCTGACAGTGCTGGCGTGAGACTGCAGCGAGCCCCTGGAGGTTTATTCTAGTACCACAACAGGCACTCCAGAGCTTGTGGCTAGATTGCCATGGTCCTATTTGTAGGAAGCATGTGGATCCCACTCTATCAGTGCTGCCATTTCAGAGGGATTACTGGACTGCTGTTTTGTGGCTACTGCTGTTTAGAGATGGTTGAATGTGTGGCATAATGTTGATCAAAGAGGATTTGCTTGAGATCTCTGAGACGATGCACTATAGTGCCTGGCAAAACAATCAGCTGGTTGGGATTATCCTGTTAATACAGAACTCGTGGGCTCTCTTACTTTCCCTCTTCTGCATGACGAAACATTCCATGGATTCATGCCCAGAACATGGAGAGCTGGAACTGGAGGACGAGATCTCTGCAGGCGGGAAGAGGGTTTACTTGTATGGCCACTGTGGGGCTCAATTACCCTCTCCTGATGCAGCTCCTTCCACTTCTCTCCTCTAGTGCCTTCTCCTGAGCTGCTCTGTCTTTGCAGTCCTCCTCCTGCCTGTTCCTGATCACCTTTCACTCCTGAATCTCCCCTGGTTCCAAGCTCTTGCTCTCTTGTGATCTGGTGCTGATGGTGTTCCTGTCTTCAAAGGCTCGGCTTCGCATGGTTGACAGTGTGGAGAAGGAAGATGTGAACGAAGCGATGAGGCTGATGGAGATGTCCAAGGACTCTCTACTTGGAGACCGTGATCAAGCCACTAGGTGAGAATTGCACCTGTCATTGAGTCTCTGCTCGTGATCTCTTCCTGCCTTCTGCTCCCACCAGCCCTTGTGTTTATCTTGTTCTGTGGGCTCCTCATCTGGTTCCATATTTTTGGGATCAGCTCTTGCATGTGTGTATAATTTTTTTTAAAGTATTCAGCCCCAAGATTGGGTGACTATGGGGTTGGGCACATATCGTCACAAGAGGTTCTGGAGATGCTGGAAATCTTGAACAACTCACACAAAATGCTGGAGGAACTTGGCAGGTCAGGCAGCATTTATGGAAGGGAATAAACCATAGGTGCTGACTGACCTGAGTTTCTCCAGCATTTTGTGTGTGTGCCCAGGCCCAGTCTGATTCTTGAGTCATAGATTCTTTTAGCATGGTCCTTTAGCCCAACTCATCCCTGCTGACTTAGCCTAGTGCTCATGTTTGGCCCATAGCCCTCTTAACCTATCCCTGTATTTACCTAGATGGTTGGTAAACATTGCTAAAGTGCCTGCCTCAACCATTATTTCTGGCAGCTCATTCTAAATAAGTGTAGCTCCCCTGGCCAACCTCAGGGTTGCTCGGCTCGCTGTCGTCTAGGGAAACAGCCCTCGGCCCCACCGAACTGGGTAATAGTTTGTGTGGATGCTGTGTGATGTACCCCACCCCGCCCAAATAACAGACAATACACCAGATACGATTAAATGATTTACAGTTTGTAGATATTACTGGAACTATATAATTAATAAAGAATAAAATATAAAAGGAAAATCAAAGGCGCCACACTTATCAAAGTTCAATCTCTTCGTGCACAAAAAGTTGGAGCTCAATCAATTCCTGATGACCACCCAGATCCTGTCGGCTCACGGCTCGGGACCACCGGAAGTGATCGACCGGAGCCTTTCCGCACGTCCGCCGTCCTCCCCATCTCCCCTCCTCGCTGAACGCCCTGCTCGGGGTCCCACCCCGTTAGCGGACCTCACAGCACCTGGTCCATTCTCTGTCCCTCTCTCCCACCTTCTGCCCCAAAACCCCGTGCGTACAGTATCTCCGAAGACATAACAACTATCCCAGTTGGTTCATTCGTCCTCATATCAATAGATAATACAAAACAAACCGCTAGCGGGAAGGACTTTCTCAGCATTTAACATAACAAAGATGCCATTTTAATTAGCCTCTGCAGTAACATAAAAGACGAAACCCCCTTACATAAGCACCATCCTTTCTGTGAAGAAGCTGCCTCGATGTCCTCCTTAAATCTCTCACCTCTCATCTTAGACCTGTGCTCCACACACAGAATGCTGGAGGAACTCAGCAGGCCAGGCAATATCTATGGAAAAGAGTAAACAGTCGATGTTTCTGGCCAAGACCCATCATCAGGACTACCTGGCCAACTGAGTTCTTCCAGCATTTTGTGTGCGCTGCTTGGATTTCCTGCATCTGATGATTTTCTCTTGTTTGTGATTAAACTTGTGCCCTTTTTTTTCCACGCTTCCTAGGAAGTGTGTTTTTATCCTGTATGTGTTCCTCATGATTTCCTCATGAGGGGTAAATTGGCTCTGTGCCCCAGCATGTGCTCCCTGCTCTTTCTGGATACTCAGATATAAGGGAGGTTCATGGGTGTTGGTCGGGTTGACCCTTGTCTGAGCCTGCTTTTTGCATTGTTCCTTGTTCCTTGTCCAATGTGATTGACACAGATTGTGTGGTTTCAGAGCCCAGCGGCCAGCAGATGTAATCTTTGCCATGATTCGGGAGATGGTTGCAGATACCACAGTGCGTACTGTTAAGTACTCTGAGGCAGAGCAAAGGTGCATCTCGAAGGGATTCACACCGGCACAGGTAGAAGCTGCACTGGAGGAATACGAGGAACTCAATATTTGGCAAGTGAATCAAGCCCGAACTAAGATCACCTTTGTTTGAGCAAAGTTCCAGTGACACTGGGTGGAGACTGACGCTGTTTTAGATTGGCCTCGCTTGGCTTGGCAGCTATTCTGTGCTTGAGCTCTTGCCACCGGCAGTCCAATCAGAGGACTGTATTCTTGCTTATTTTTGTTGGGTAGGGGAGATGAATTGAAGAAATTGGTTAATAAAAACTCTTTGTAACTTTTTCTTTGGTATTTATTTCTTTGACATGACTGACGTACTCTACAAAAGTTGTCATCCTGCTGACAGAAATTTTAGGTCAAGTTATCCAGTTTTGAGATGAGGCTGTGGTAGGAAGTTCCGAGTCTCCCTCTGCAGTGGTGCAGCAAGAGGGAGATTTCAGGGATGGTGCACTTGGCCTCAGTGTGCTCCGGAATTACAAAGCCCTTGTCCCATTCTGAACACTCCTCCAGTCAGACTTGTCGTAGATCTGGGAGCTGCTGCTGTTGGTGGGATGCTGCATATTTTCTTAAAATGATCCTTGTGTAATGTTCACCCACTCATCTCTTCCAGTTTCACAGTGAGTAATAGCATTTTGTGTGTGCTGCTTGGATGTTTTTGGGAGTCCAGTGTCAGGCATACATACATGGCGTGCTCACAGGATCTGGGTGAGTGTAATTGGGAGCTGACCTCTCAGGGTGTAGCCCTGGGGAAGGGCGCTGATGTCAGTTGGGTTATCCCACTATGGATCAGCAGGATTTTACAGAGACACAGTGGGCAGGCAGAAGTCACTGCTGATAGAGGAAGCCAGTAGCTGTAACCTGGCTGTGTTGTTCTGGTTCCTACCTTACCCTTGGAGTAAGTTTCCTGCTGGAGTGGAGTGAACCTACCAGTCCCTTCCTGAACCAAGGACGTCTCAGACTCGATCGCTGACGGCAGTACATAGGTTCTGCATAAGTCCGTGATTTGGAGAGCAAGCTCAAGTCATCGGCTTGTTTACTGAAGTGAAGAGGACGAGCCTTGCATTCGACATTCACAGCACAACAGGTAGCTTTCCATTTACCACTTGCCAGCTTGCGTACATAAGCTTGCTTGGGGTCTTGGCCTTATCTCCCAATGGGTTGGTTACTCAGTTAAAATCATGCAACATGTAAATATCTGACAGTCCAAACTAACATCAGGCACCAAGTAATCCCATTTCCTAGTGATCTCCCAGTGGCCACACATTTTAATTCCACATCCCATTCCCATTCTGACATGTCTATCCACGGCCTCCTCTACTGTCAAGATGAAGCCACATTCAGGTTGGAGGAACAACATCTTATATTCCGTCTGGGTAGCCTCCAACCTGATGGCATGAACATTGACTTCTCAAACTTCCACTAATGCCCCACCTCCCCCTCATACCCCATCGGTTATTTATATACACACATTCTTTCCCTCTGTCCCTCTCACTAGACCCCTTGCCCATCCTCTTGGCTTTCCCCCCTCCCCCTTTTCTCCCTGGGCCTCCTGTCCCATGATCCTCTCATATCCCTTTTGCCAATCACCTGTCCAGCTCTTGGCTCCATCCCTCCCCCTCCCGTCTTTTCCTATCATTTTGGATCTCCCCCTCCCCCTCCCACTTTCAAATCTCTTACTCACTCTTCCTTCAGTTAGTCCTGACGGAAGGTCTCGGCCTGAAACGTCACCTGTACCTCTTCCTAGAGATGCTGCCTGGCCTGCTGCGTTCACCAGTGTGTGTTGCTTGAAATTCCAGCATCTACAGATTTCCTAGTGTTTGCGTTTTTAAAATCCCTTTTCCTGTTGCCTCCATGGCTTCACTTCTGCCACACAGAGAAAGTTAACCTACCAATCTTTGTGATGTGGGAGGAAACCAGCACCAGAGGGGAGCCCCCACTGTTTCAGGGAGAACGTGAAGACTCCCAAGCGGACAGCGCCAACTTTTCTACCACTGTCCGAGAAACAGGCTGTTGAAGTGGCTGGGTGTGATGCTGCGGAATCCATGTCTGGAGGTCTCAGAAATTAGTGGTGCTTCTGGAAGGGGGGATTTGTTGTTCCCAAATGTTCCTTTGGTGTGGATTGGAAAGTCTTGATGCCAATTCATGACCAGTGTTTTCTCCATGGTTTTATGCTTCCTTTGGCCTGATCAGGTGTCGTACTGGGCTTACACCTCCATATGCTTTTCTTTGGCATTGTTTTCCCGATCAGAATCACGGTCATTATCACAGACTCTGTAGTGAAATCTGTGTCAGCAAGTCACAGAACATTACCACAAATTAAAATAAATGGTGTGAACGGAGTAACAAGGAAGTGTTCCAACGTGGCCATTCAGAAATCTGGGAGAGGGGAAGATCTTGCACCCTCCTTTGGAGTTGTCCCGAAAACCTCCATTGTTAGTGTTTTGAACTAATGCCCATTGCATTACGGAGTAATTGCAATTTTCAGAGTCTATTATTGAGTTTGGGGGCCTATCTAATGTATCAGAACACCAGGGCTAACTAGATGAACATTAGACAGGACGCATTACCCAAAGAGTTGAACATTCCTCGGTTACTGTGAATGTCCCCATCTCATATTGGTGCCATGCTTGAATAAATGGGCAGTTGTTCTGGCACAGAGCAGTGATCCGGGTCCTTCCACAGGGATAGGTTAGTGTTACATAGAAATAGTTCAGGATCTGTATCATTAACAGACCAGAGAGGGCCTCTCTGTGGGTTGCTGCAAGAAGCAGCAGAGGACCAGGGTGGCAAAGAAATCTCTTGCCAAACGTTGTGATGTAATCCCATTACAGTGAACGATCAATTAACCGGGAATGAAGGGAAATCGTGAAAGGATTGGCCATTGGTTATAAGATCAAAGGCCTGCCAGCATGTCCAGCAGTGGTCTGAATGAAGCCAGCTGTATGGTGGATTTGCTCATGTCATTATGTATTGAGGTAGATCGTTGACGGTTACAGAGCCTGAATCAATAGTATGGCTGAGGGAACAAATGAGGGTTTTCAACATCTGATTGCACAAATCTCAGTGGGAATGTGACTGGTGTCTTTGAAAGAACAGCGACAGGGCATAAAGCTTGGTATGCTGTGAGAATAGCAGGAATGCTGAGGTCTTTAAATATCGATAGACTGCAATGTTGATATTCAAAGGAGCCTGATTACCTTGTGCATGAGTTGACAAATATTAATAAGCAGGATGCAGTTAGATTTGAAAACAAGAATAAATGTCTTTTACAATTATATAGGGTGAAGTAGGGCAACAGTGTATGTCTATGGAAATATATTCTTGCTGTAGAATGTGGAGTAAAGATCAACAGGTGGTGAATCTTGTACCAGGAAACGTTGCATAGACTGGACTATCAGAGTAAATCTTTGAAACTTGCACCGTTCTTACAGAGCTTGACAGGCTGAATGCAGGGGTCTAGAACCAGGTGTAGGGCATTGATGCAGTGAATCGTTACATCTCTACTCCATTGGCTTGTGAAGACTGTGACAGTAATGTATTTCAAATGGGGATGAATGAATTTCTGCACGTTGGGGGAATGAGAAGGTAAGTGGATTGTATGGGAAGGTTGATGTTGAGGCATGCAGCGAGTGACTGAGAGGGTTAAAGGGGCTGACGTGCTGCCTGTTTTATACCGCAGCTGCATGTGTAGTGACCAGCAGGGGGCAGTAGATGCCACCTCCTGGTCATCACACAGGAATGGTTCATGAATTTCCATCTGCCAGACAAGGTTACTGAAATTTGAGTCCCAGGATAGCTGGTTATAAGTTGGTTCTCCAATTGTGTCTGATAGATTACCTTACAGAATTAGGCATAGTCATAAACATCAGCAGTACTCAAGTCAAGCACCTGATACTGGCAATCGAGCCTGCAGAGCAATGGGAACAGTAAATGAACAGGTGTTTGGACAAGTTGAGTTGGCTGACAGTACACATCTTCACACCGACAACCATGATCACAGTGCGGTAAAGCCAAGGTATGAAGGAAAGTTGGTTGAAATCACCGAAACAAAGTGGATTGTAGGATTGAAAATCTGAACTAAAGTATTAGGATTCGGGTGACATAAATCATTTTAAAGGATATTGAATAAGGCTGAGAAGCTTGGGGTTGTAGGTTTCACAAATAAAACAAAGTGGTGTTTTGTCTAATGAACTCCCAAACCTACACAAACGTGTGCTAAAGCTCTTTATGTAATGTCATCATGTCAGACCAGCCTCTGAAAGTGAAACCCCAACTCTTTGTTGGCGGTTGTGAATTATGTACACTTGTCCCAGTTAAATTACCCTCACAGTTCCTCTTGCGCCCCCACCCCCCCCAGAATTCACTAAAACCGGCATTGTGAGTCTGTCTGGAGCTTGGATATGCCTCCTGTCTCGGGTGCTGTATTCCGAGGGTGGAGGAACAGCAGGTACTGCCAGCTTGTCCAGAGGTGTGTTGACACGCTCATGGTCATGTGGTGATGCCAGGGGCTTGGTAGCAGAATCCTCCAAATCTTGGAGTGCCTGCTTATCTATGATAAAGTCTTCTCCCAGTTCGAAAACAGATGGGCCATCGTAAGGGGGCCTAAGGGGATGTTGGTGAGCATCATGGAGAACGAAAACAAGTAAGATGGAATGTAAGTCAACAGGAACCCAAGAGTGCTGTACGCCCTGATGGGAGGTAGGAGCAGGTAAAAAGGAATTGAATTTACTGAGCAGGGTGGAATACTGATGAGAGGCAGATCAGGTGGTTGTGGTGTCAGGAATAAAATCACCAGGCACTCGTTAACAGCTGCCCATATGCCAACTCTGTCACGGATGACTGTAGGTCCCCTTGGAGCAGTTCTGAGCCCCAGCAGAACTCACGGGAGACGATCATGCCAATATTCGTCCATCAGGGGAGCCCTCAGAGCAGCGTTTAAGGAGTGGTGAAACAGCTGCATAAGCCATTGGACTCTGAGTGATGTGATGTAACTTAATACCAAGGTTCTGGGCCATCACAGCCCAGAAGTCTGAATGAATTGGGGACCATGGTCAGAGGAAATATTAGGTGGGGTGCCAAACCGAGCAACCTAGGTCCTGATGAATGCCTGAGCCACGTCTGTGGCCGTCGTCCATGCTAGAGGGACGACCTCTGGCCACCTGGTGGTACGGTCCACCATGGTAGGAAGGTGTGGCCGGGATGCGAGAGGCCATGTATGGAGTCAAAAACAGTCACTCTCCGATTTGTGGGCGTGATGGGGTGAGGGTGACTGGTTGAGACATCACACAGGAGAGAAACCCCAGCTTCCCCAGACTAAATGTTAACCAACCACAGGCCTGTGACTGCTGTTCGGTAAGCCTGGACCTCTGGGTCAGTAACTTGGTCGGCTGCCATGCCCGTATAGTCAACCCTTATGTGTACGCCTCAACAGCTGGTCTTGAGAGGGATTCAGCTACAGCACTGTTTTACCCCTTGCTATGTGGTATATCCATTGTGAACTCCAATATGTAGGCCAGTTGGTGTCGCTGCCCTTCAGACCAAGGGTCTGATAAATTTTGGCCGTCGCATGCATGGGTTTGTGGTCAACGAACGCTGCAAAATGGTGACCCTCTAGAATAGGGTTTCTCAACTGGGCTTCTGTGAACGGTTGCTGGGGGCTCCATGAGAGATTGTGATTTTTTAAAAAAACATTGTTTTTTGAACCTTGCGCGATGCTTGCACTCACAGTGGTGGGTAATGACTGAGCAGCCCTTTTAGCAATCTCATTAGACGTCTCTCAGCCCAGTGTGGCAGTGTGCAATAGGACCGTGTTTACTTTCTTGAGTCCATTCTCAGTTTTTAACGTAAGATAGAGGAGGCTGTGGATAATTGGTGACTGCTGTATGTCACGGAGGGGAGGACAGTAGGCTGATGGTGAGCACTTGCACGGAGGGGAGGACGGTAGGCTGGTGAGCTTGAAGTGCATTTTCTGACCACTGAATGGACTCGCCCAACTAGGGCTGTAATGTCGGCCTCTCCCACCCAAGTTACCTCCTCTAACTTCCGCTGATGAGCTGCCGACTGACTTATGGGAGCGAACAAACTAAGGGAGTCGTAGAAAATTGGAGGGAAATTTTTATTCTAAAGACGAACCAGTGTGGCGAATTTTGAAGAGGAGGGTTCTAGGCCTAGGCCTACGGACAATTCTGATAAGGTTAATGATGAAGAAATACATCCATTATGTACACATGCTCCCTCTCCAAGGACAGCTGGGCAGGCTGTCAACCCTGGCAGACCCCTCGACTTCCCACTGCCTAGACCTGTGATTGGCCATCTTAGCCGGGCCCAGGAGCAAGCCCACCAGTAGATCCTTCTCGGACCCACCCCCTTTCGCACTGGGTGCCCGTATAATGGAAGTGAAACCAGAACCTAGGCAGGAGCCCCTTCAGGGGCTGCAACCTTTCACACTCCATATAAGCGTGATACGCTGACCCCTCCCAGACACAGAATTGGCAGGTGGACAGGGTGTCAGTAAGTTATGGTAAAACCTGCTTAAAGACCTGTTGCACGATACTGTTCTATGCAACACCTTCCACCCCAGGTCTCCAATGTACAGGGGAAGGACCTCTGCATAAAGAGATTTCCACTGGGGACCTCCTCTGCTGTCAGATGGTAAAATAGACCACTACGGCGAATCTGGTTGGCAGACGGAGGCAAGGAAGTGAAAGGTGTGCAAGAGCAGCCTATACAAGAAAAGCTTTGGCGTGTGTTACGTACCCCGTAACTGGGTTGCCAAACCAGCAGAAATGGATCACTCAGTTGGAGTCTGGATTACTAGAACTAAAAAGTTTTATTAAAGAAACAAGCAACACAGTAATCGAAAGGATAATAAATGCAACAGTTCAGCAATGATAAACACATGTGCACAGAATTAAGATAACAGCATCAATCAAGCTCTGTTGTTGTCTAGGGGTAAATGACCAATTTCAAAGTGACACAAAGTTCAGTCCAATTTAGTTCAGTTCGCAGTAATCGTTGCCATGGCGATGGACAACGTGGGGGGAGGGAGAGAGAGAATGGGAACGACTGATCATTCAGAAACGGCTTCTACTCACAGACCGGCGATATTGCTCACAAGCAGCTTTCGGGCGAGTCCTTTGTGATGTCACCTGAGGTCACCGACCGTGACCCCTCCTCCAGTTGCGGTCGATCCTCTGCAGTGAACCCGGCACCCAAGCAAGGGCGGACACACACCGGGTTCCCGCTGATCGTACCTTTCCACCCTGTGCATTTGTGGCTCGGTACTTCCTACCGACTTGTGAGAGGCGCACCGCTTCCAGGGTCTCGTTACCTTGAGTGTCGTGTGTGTCTGCCTTAGCGAACCTGTCCCTTTTTATCCCCCTGCTGGGGTATCGCCTGTCCATCACTTCAAACAGTTCAGGGTTCAAAGGGGGAGCCGCTCCAGACAGCTCTCTCTCTCCCGTCCCTTCATTACACATCTTCAGATGCTGCTTCATTGTTCCTTATCTCTCCCTCCCCTGAGGACAGGTGGCAGACCAACTGCTGGTGCCACTGATGCTAACCCAGGCCAGCAAACATCTTAATTTATGTGTATTCTCGTCACAAGTGTCACTGAAGGGCATGGTGGGCATCCCAGTGAGATGGCTCATGTTGTGCATGGCCCTCTCCCGTGTGGTATCCCGAGGCCTGGGTCCGAAGAGTACCTCTGGCCTATCGGGTGGTGGTGCAGCTGGGACCCCTCCACTTCCCCGAGCCCCTTGACACCCACCATGATAGGATGGGTACCAGTCCCCCTCGCAGCTAGAGCACCGATCCCCCACGGGCACAGGAGAACCCTGTCTGGATGAGACTAGACTTCATACCCTCAACACCTCCTGGAAAAAGTGAGGCAATTCCCTCAAAGCTGTGCAACTGATGCTGTCCACTGGAAGCCGTGTTCCCTCCTGCAGGCAGTGTCCCCGGCAGAGAAAGTGCATTGCCAACACATGCCATCTTGGAGGGTGGTCTCTGTACAGGTATCTCTGCAGGGTCCTGAGGTAGAGAGCCGTCAGCTGGGTGCGCACACACACACCATGACTGACTGCCCCACCCCCACCACGTGATCTGAAGACTCAGGACCAAAGCAGAGACCCAATGCCTCCTGTTGCCCCTGAAGTAGTCCACCAGCCTCTTCTGGGACCTGGAGATGAAAGCAGTGGGTGGGACTAAAGTAATCAACTGGTACCATATCTTTACAATGAAAGCCACTTTTCAATGGATTTTATATAGACCGGTGATCCAACTTGTCCTATTCCATTGTGCCTTGTCTGTGGCAAACTGACAAAAGTAGCAATGGCTGCAGCAAAATTGAAAATAACACTTAACTACAAATCACAGTCATATGACATGTAAAAGTGCTGATTATTTCAAATGGCTATTGGAATCTCAAAACAAACAGATTAAAGCTTTTGAAAATAAAGTCACAGTCAGTAAGAGGACCCAGGAAGCAAGTTATTTTCTTACTTTAAGACCAGTGCTCTTGAGAATGTTTTAAAAAAACAACTATGAAAACCTAGACAAACAGCACACCAGTCTTCTGCTACATACAGAAATCCAGTGGCTTAGCAGAGGAAGAGTTCTCAACAGGGTGTTTGAGCTGAAGGTGAATTGTAGGAGTACTATCAAGAAAATAATAGGCCAGATTTTGCTAAGTGCTTTGAAGATGAAGAATGGCTGCAGAAACTAGCCTACTTAACAAACATTTTTCATCACATGAACCAGTTGAACAAGTCTCTGCAAGGCCCTGGAGAAAATGTTTTGACTTCAAGTGACAAGATACTTGGATTTCAAAGGAAACTGAACCTTTTGAAAAATCATGCTACAAAAGGAAACCTTGAAATGTTTCCACTGCTTCTTGGGTTTGATGGATATCAGAAAGTATCGAGTCTTATTGAAAACCACCTGGAAGAACTGCAGGACAAAATTGAACAGTATTTTTCCTCCCTTTCAACACAAGTGTATGACTGGGTGAGGGACCCTTTCTCTGAATCTTCTGCTCAGCCTGAGAACTTGACTTCGAGAGAAGAGGAGAACTTTGTGAGCTGCTCTCTGATCATTCACTCAAGATGAGAATTACTGAACTGCACCTGGACAAGTTCTGGATTTCTGTGAAAGAGGAGTATCCTGCCATTCATAGGGAAGCAATGAACATTTTGGTGCAGTTTTCAACTTCTTACATGTGTGAGCAAGCTTTTTCTTGTTTAACAAGCATCAAGAGCAAGGATAGAAATCGGCTCGTTTCAGTTGAAGGTGAAATCTGTGTGTGCTTACCTCAAGTTTGACTCACAGTTGAGAAATTTATTATGTTTGTCTTCTGAGTTTTCAAAATTGATGAAAGAGAAGGAATGAGTAATTTCAAGTAATGTTAACTAAGCTTAACTACTTGTTTTCTTTTTTCCAAGAAGGGTTGACTAAAAATTCATCCTTTACTCAAAAGGGCATTGATGGTTATTTTTGGATTATTATATCTACAACTTACTGATCATGCCTACGTATTGTGAGCTCCAGATAAAATTATTTTTATGTAGGCGTTCTCTGAGATCTGAAAATTATTTCAAGGGTTCCTCCAGGGGCAAAAACATTGAGAAAGGCTGCTCTAGAAGGAAATGAAAATGGCAGACAGATAGAGACCGAGAAGCTTATGGCCAAATGTGCTGTACTTCCTTTTGTGGGGACGGAGCTGCCATATGTTCCCAACTAACTTCATGCACAGCACCCAACACATAGTCTGAAGTGTTAGTCATAATGGCTAGGGACGTGCTGGGGAGTGGGTGTGCCAGTAGGGTCATGTTAGAAAGGGCTTGTTGGGTATCATCAAATGCTCTGGTCATGCCTACTTACCACTCAAGCAATTGATTAGGGACATTGACTTTAAGCGTTCTCTGCAGGGGAAGCATAAGTTCAGCAGCTCGCAGAATGAAGCACTGATAGAAATTCACCATGCCTAAAAACTCCTGTAGTTTTTTAGTGGTGCAGGGTGATGGGAAATCCATAATAGCAGCTACTTTTGATGGGAAGAGTTTTGCACCTTCTGCGGAGATGAGATGGTCGAGAAAGTCAATGGTTGACAACCCAAACTGGCATTTAGCAAGGTTAGTAATCAACCTGTGTTGACTTAAGCACTCAAAGTGTGCGGTAGAGTGTTTGGATTTGGACGGACTAGCAACAGGTATGTCATCCGGGTAAACAAAAAGAAAACTTACATCTTCTAACACAGAGTCCATCAGCTGTTGGAAAGACTGTGCTGCATTTTTCAGTCCAAATGGCATATGCAAAAACTCAAAAAGACCAAATGGGGTTATCACAGCTGCTTTAGGGAATGTCTTCTGCCCACACAGGCACCTAATGGTAGCTCCTAACTAGATCAACTTTGGAAAAAATTAACTTTCTGGCTAAACATGCCGAAAAGTTTTGAATGTGTGGGGCCGGGTTACGAGGGGGGGGGGGTGGCTTCATTAAGGCATTGGTAATCACTACATAGGTGGCAACCACCATATGACTTGGGGACCATATGGAGGGGTGTAGCCCAGGGGTTATTTGACTGCTGTACAATACCAAGTCTTTCATGTTGGCAAACTCAGCTTTCACAGTTGCCAGCTTTTCTGTGTCCAGTCGACGCATGCAGGCATGGACTGGTGGGCCAGTTGTCAAAATGTGGTGCTCAACTCCATTTTTGTGACCGTAGTGGAGAATATGGGCTTGGTGAGGTCTGAGAATTCACCTAGCAGCCGAGTAAACTCGTGTGCAGCAGTGGATATGTATGACAGAGTTGTTGTGGGAAAATTACTGGGAGAGCAACGACCCAAAATCCTGGGCATCCACAAGGGGGCAGTTCTTAAGGTCAGCTACTAGTCCTTGGGCATACAAGAAACCTGCACTGAGCAGAGGTCTAGACGCTTTAGCCAGGATGAAGTTCCATGTGTAACGTCACCCACTGAAGCAGAGTGTCATCTGTCATGTCCCATAAGTCTGAATCCTGCCACAGTTGGCGGCTTCCAGCAAGGCTTCATCACTCATTGCCTTCTCATCAATAGATGATTCTGGCAGGACACTCACGTGAGCACTCGTGTCGCACAGGAAGTGTAGCCCTGAAAGGCTGTCCATAATGAACAGTAGACGTCCCTGGCAGCTGGGACCCACCATGTTCACAGACCTCTGTCCTGATGCGTTGGCACTGCTGAAGCTGCAAAGCAGTTGGCACTTCCTAGTGTTCGTGCCAAAGCGAATGTAGTAAAAGCACAGATCTGGCATTGTTTGCTTTGCAGCCACAGCCGTCCTCAAGAAACATAGAAAATAGGTGCAGGAGTAGGCCATTCGGCCCTTCGAGCCTGCACCGCCATTCAGTATGATCATGGCTGATCATCCAACTCAGAACCCTGCATTAGCCTTCCCTCCATACCCCTTGATCCCTTTAGCCACAAGGGCCATATCTAACTCCCTCTTAAATATAGCCAATGAACTGGCCTCAACTGTTTCCTGTGGCAGAGAATTCCACAGATTCACCACTCTCTGTGTGAAGAAGTTTTTCCTAATCTCGGTCCTAAAAGGCTTCCCCTTTATCCTCAAACTGTGACCCCTCGTTCTGGACTTCCCCAACATCGGGAACAATCTTCCTGCATCTAGCCTGTCCAATCCCTTTAGGATTTTATACGTTTCAATCAGATCCCCCTCAATCTTCTAAATTCCAATGAGTATAAGCCTAGTTCATCCAGTCTTTCATCATATGAAAGTCCTGCCACCCCAAGAATCAATCTGGTGAACCTTCTTTGTACTCCCTCTATGGCAAGGATGTCTTTCCTCAGATTAGGGGACCAAAACTGCACACAATACTCCAGGTGTGGTCTCACCAAGGCCTTGTACAACTGCAGTAGTACCTCCCTGCTCCTGTACTCAAATCCTCTCGCTATAAATGCCAGCATACCATTCGCCTTTTTCACCGCCTGCTGTACCTGCATGCCCACTTTCAATGACTGGTGTATAATGACACCAGGTCTCGTTGCACCTCCTCTTTTCCTAATCGGCCACCATTCAGATAATAATCTGAGGTAGAGAAAGGAGGAGGAATGATACACTGCTGCCTGGCTGAGTGTAGACTATCAGCCATTTTAGCAAGCTCCCCATAGTCATTCATGGGTGCATTAGTGAGGGCTATGTGAACCTAGGTTTTTGCAAATAAAACAAAGTGAGACGTTTTATGTTTAATGAAACCTGTAACACATTTTAACACACAAAAGCGTGCTAAAATTCTTTACATAATAACGTCATCACGAGAGACCAGTCTTTTAAAGTGAAACCCCATCTCAATGTTGGTAGTTGTGAGTTATGTACACTTCTCCCAATTACGTTACCTTACAGGGTAATTGAACAACTGCACTTGTACGTTTTATACAGTGCAGGTAGAGAGAGAGAGAGGGGCAAAGAACCTTAGGTGACAGAAATGAATTTAATTATGTTCAGGAGTGAAGAAGTGTGTTGAAAGAGGCGATGTAGTTGTTGGTGTGGAAGCAAAGTTTAACAGCTTTCAAAGGGGAAATAACAAGTGTTTGCATGCTGTAGGATGGAGGGGAGGGGAGGCAGCCAGCATTGGGTTGACAGATTGGAGCTGTGAAAACCACATTAAGGATTCTTGCTCACTGAAATGAGATCTGAAATGGAAACTTTCAAGGTGAGATGGTGAGGCTGTATCACCATCTGGTATGGGGGGAGGGGGGTACTGCACAGAATCAAAGCAAGTTGGTGAGAGTTGTAAAATTAGCTCCATTATGAGTACCAGCCTCTGTAGTATCCAAGACATCAACTAGGAGCAGTGCCTCTGAAAGGCAGAGTCCATCATTAGGGATCCCTACCACCCAGGACATCCCTGTTCTGACTGTTGCTGCAGGAACAGCTACTTTCCCTCTGCCATTCAATTTCTGAATGGACATTGAAGTCAGGAACATAACCTCACTACTTTGTTATTTCTGTTTTTTCACTACTTACTTAATTGAACTAATTGATATGCATATAGTTTTTTTCCCTGTATTATCATGTATTGCATTACAGTGCTGCCACAAGATTGACAAATTTCACAACATATGCTGGTGATATTGAACATGATTCTGATCTTCCTCGGGAGGCTAAAGAAGTTTGGCGTGTCCTCTTTGACACCTACCGATTTTTGTTGCTGCACCTGAGAAAGCAAACTACCTGGATGCATTACTCTTTGTACGGCAGCTGCTCTGTCCAGGGCTGCTAGAAACTGCAGAGTTGTGGACACAGCGCAGAACATCATAGAAACCAGCCCTATCTCCATGGACTTTGTCTACTCTTCCTGCTGCCTCAGTGGAGCAGCCAGCAGAACCAAAGCCCTCTCCCATCCCATCGGGCAGAAGATACACACCGCCAAGCTTAAGGACAGCTTCTGTCCCACTGTTATATGACTATTGAATGGATGTCTTGTGCATTAAGAATGAACACATCTTCTCTATCTAACTTGTCTCGTCCGTTGTACCTTATTTTCTACCTGCATTACACTTTCCCCATTACTGTAACACCATATTCTGCATTCTATAATTGCTTATATCTAGTATGACTTCAAACTGCATTTGTTTTGAAATGATTGATACTGGAGGCTTGCAAAACAGGTTTTCACTGTAACTCAGTATATAAGACAGTAATAAATCAATGTCAATAAAGAGACGAGACTTAAGACTTGATTTAGATTGGGGGATCGCTTTGTTAAGCTCCTTTGCTCTGTCCATTGTACAAGCTGCGATCTCTTGGTGGCCAGCCGTTTTAAATCCTCTTCTCATTCGCACAGCAAGACATCTGTCCACAGCCTCCGCTGTATCAGCCAGACACAGGCTAGACCAACAATACCTCCTACTCCATTTCAGTGGTCTCCAACCTAATGGCACAAGCTGTTGATTTCTCTAATTTCTGATAACCACTGCCCTCTGTCTCCCCTTTTCCCCATACCCATTTCCATTGCCCCAGGCTACCCCTTTCTTGCCCTCTTGATCTGCTCACCACCCACACTGGTTCCCCTCCTCAGCTTCCCTTTATTCCACTGTTCACTATCCTCTTTGATCCGATTCCAAATCCTCTAGCCATTTGTCATTTCCCAGCTTTTTACATCATTCCCACTCCCCCACCTCCTCACATTTTTATACTGACTATCTCCCTTATTTCTTTCTCGTTTAGATGTAGGGTCTCGATCCAAAAGGTCCACTGTCCATTTCCCTCTATTGTCACTGACCAGCTGAGTTCCTTGTTTGTCGGTTAGATCACACTTGGTGAATTGTGTGTGTTTCTGATCTCCACACTTCAGGAAGGATATGATTAAGCTGGAGAGGGTGCAGGAAACATTTCTGAGCGTGTTGGTGCAACTGGAGGGCTCGAGTTGTAAAGAGAGGCTGGATAGGACATAGAAACAGGCCCTTCGGCCCAAGATGCTGTAATTAAACTAATGACACCTAAATAAATAATGCTCTCTGCTTGCACTTAGAGCATATCTAGAGAAAATAACCCAACCTCTCCTGAGAGCATATGCCTTCTAATCTAGGCAGCATCCTGGTAACCTCTCCAAAGCCTTGCCATCCTTCCTATAATGGGGCGACCAGAAATGAATGTGATGCTCAGATATGGCCTAATCAGAATCTATATAAAGTTTCAACTGACTCTTGAACTTGATGCCTGGACTAATAGAGACGAGAATGCCACGTGCCTGCATTACTGAGCTCTCAAATTGTATGGCTACTTATAGTGAGCTGTGGATTTGCTTTCCAGTAAGATAGTGGCATGCTTAGACAGCGAAAACTCTGGGACCAGTCAAAGGTGTATTTGTTCATCCTGTATGTCTTGTTTACAATCACAAGTCACTGCTGGATGCTAAGGATATCGAGTACTGCAGGAACTGTCCCACCAGTGAGTTGCTTGATAGCAGTGGAGCTGTACTTATTGTGTACTGTTGTGTTGTTGTTGCTTGGATTTGTGTACTGTTGTACCAAGGAAGTACAAGAGATCATGGCTGATCCCAGATCCACTCAACCCCATACCCCTTCTTGCCATCTCCTTTGATAGTTTTCTGATCCTTTGATCAGGAAACTATCAACTTCTGCTTTAAATATACCCACGGACTTGGCCTCCGCTGCAGATTGTGGTAGAGCATTCCACAGATTCACTACTCTCTGGCTAAAAAAAAAAATTGCTCCTTACCTTTGTTCTAAAAGGTCACTCCTCAATTTTGAGGCTGTGCCCTCTAGTTCTGGATACCCCCACCATAGGAAGCATCCTCTCCACGTCCACCCTATCTAGTCTTTTCGACATTCGATAGGATTCAATGATATAGGAGAAGGAAAGCTCAGATCTCAAACCTTCACTGTCTTGCGGCCATACCCACTCATGGGAAGGCTTCAGGAGCAAACCCCGAGGGAAGAATCTGGAATTGGAGTTTCTAAGGGAGTCCTACATTGAGTTTAACGCTGACTGGCAACTCCTGCAACGCCGCTGGTGCCAGACCGTATTGGTCTCTGGCATTCCTTTGGATTCATCAACTGCATGGGAAACAGCCTACTCTTCATATACTGCCCTGGCTTGTGCATGACCCTGCACATCAATGTAGACAGCTAGAACGTAACATTCATGGTTGACCTCGACCAACAGAAAGTCACCATTATCTTTGTACATTTGACCTCTCAAAGTGCAACACTTCACGCTTGGCCGGATTAAAGTTCATCTGCCATTTCTGCAACTGTTTTATATCCTGCTGATTACTTTAGCAGTCTTTGACACTATCCATAAATCATCTGAAAGCTTACTAACGCATCTATCTACATTTTCATTCAAGTCATTTGTATTTATTTATTTTTATGTACAGTGTATATACATTGTAACCAGCAGAGGAGGTCCCAGTACAGATCCCTGTGAAATGCCATTATTCTGGCTAGAGGTCTGTGACTAGGTCACATCAACCACCACCCTCTGTATTCTATAGGCAGGCCAGTTCTGAATCTAAAGAGCGAAGTCACTGTGGATCCCATGCATCCAAATCTTCTGAATGAACCTTACATGAGGGACCTTGTCAAATACCTTGTGTGGAGCTATGCAGATATCCAGAACTCTACCTTCATCACCTCCTCAATGCTCAGTCTAATTAATTAGATGTATCAATTGATAAGAAGCAAAGCTAGAGTGGACAGCCAGTGCCTTTTTTCCCAGGACATCAATGGCTAATAGTATAGAATGTCCTTTTAAGGTGAGTGAAGGATCATTCAGGGTAGATATTAGAGGTAGTTCTTTTATGCAGAGAGTGGGAGGATCATGGAATGCACTGCCGGAGGTGGTGGTAGAGGAAGGTACATCGGGGAATTTAAGAGACTCTTAGATGTGTACATAGATGGAAGAAAAATGGAGGTTCTGGGCTATGTAGAGGGGAGTGCAGTAGGTTAAAGTGTTGGTACAACATCATGGGCCAAAGGGTCCATACCGTGCTGTGGAGTTCCATGTCCATGTCCAAAATCTCAGCTAATGAGGTTACCTAAATATGGGAATGGGGGAGGGAGGGAGGGAGGGTGCTGAAGGAGATTGGGAATCAGATTCAGACCAGTTCATTGTCACATACACCGGAGTACAATGATGTTCCTTGTTTGCATGAAGCTCACAATAAACAGTGTAGCTGGTAACATTAAGTATAATAAAAACAGAATGGTACAAAGAAATTAGAAAAAAAGAAATAAAACAATCAGAGAATTAAATAAATATTTTCCAATTCTCAAAAATTATATATTCTATTGAGTAATAAAAAAGTACAAGTCATGGACTAATACAGTACATAAACAAGCTCTTCAAGCCAACTGAGCATAACACATAGGAGCACAATTAGGCTAATTGGCCCATTGGGCTGCTCTGCTATTTCATCATGGCTGATCCATTTCCTTCTCAACCCCAGTGTCCTGCTTTCTCCCCATAACCCTTCATGCCCTGACTTATCAAGAACCTTAAGTGCAACCAATGATTTGGCCTCCACAGCCACCTGAGGCAATGAATTCCACAGATTCACCACACTCTGGCTCAAGAAATTCCTCCTTATCTCCATTCTAAAAGGACATCCCACTATTCTGGGTCTGTGCCCTCTGGTCCTAGACTCCTGCACCAGAGGAAACATCCTCTCCACATCCACTCTATTGAGGCCTTTCAACATTTGATAGGTTTCAATGAGATTCCCCTACCCCCTCATTCTTCTGAATTTCAGTGAGTTCAGGCCCAGAGCTGTCAAACGCTCCTCATATGATAAGCCTTTCAATCCTGGAATCATTTTTGTGAACCTCCTTTAAACCTTCTCCAATGTCAGCACATCCTTTATCAGTTAAGGGGCCCCAAACTGCTCACAATACTCCAAATGAGGCCTCACCAGTGCCTTATAAAGCCTCAACATTACATCCTTGCTTTAATGTTCTTGTTCTCTGGAAATGAATGCTAACGTTGCATTTGCCTTCCTCACCACCGACTCAACCTGCAAATTATCCTGCATGAGGTCTTTCAGACTTTTCAGTTTCCCAAGCTCCTTCTCCCCAGTAATGACAACTTCACTCACTTCTGCCCTCTGGCAGTCTTGAACTTCTGGCACACTGCTAGTGTCTTCCACAGTGAAGACTGACAGTTCATCTGCTACTTCCTTGTCCCCCGTTACTACCTCTCATGTGTCATTTTCTCCCTTTTACATTTCAACTCATCATGTTGACTAAAATTTTGCCCAAATAAGAGCCTGTCCTTTCTAGCAGTCTCACTACGCACTGCCTGTGTCTGTAAACCGACTCACCCATCTGCCTGCCAAATTGGTTAAACCCTCCTGAACAGCTCTAGCAAGTCTGCCCGCAAGGATGTTGGCTCCCCCTCTGGTTTAGGTGTAACTCGTCCTTTTATACAAATTGTACCTTCCCCAGAAGAGGTCTGAACCTCTGCCCCCTGCACTATGCATTTATCTACCAACTCATCCTATTGTTACCCTCACTGCGGCATGGCACAGGCAGCAATCCAGAGATTACTACCCTGGAAGTCCTGATTTTCCGCTTTCTACCAAGCTCCTTAAATCAGGATCTCCGCACGTTTCGAAGCTACAGTGTGTCATTGGTGCCAATATGTACCCAAGACCCTCCCTCCCCCTTTAGAATGCCATGGATATTGGCACCTGGAAGGCAACATATCATTCTGCTGTCTGCCGCGTCCACAGAATCTCATCTCTGTTCCTCTAACTAATGTCCTTTCACTACTGCATTCCAGTTCACCTCTCTTCTCTTCTGAGCCACAGCGCCATAGTCCCTGTTGATCCACGTTAATCAAGCTGTTAGTCACGTTTTCCTGTATATCCCTCTAAAACATTTTCTCTCCATTTTAAAAGTTGGGGCGCAATTGTACCCAGCTCTGCCCACTTCCACTGGCAGCTGGCTCCAAACACTCACCACCCTCTGTGTGAAGATGTTGCCCTCAGCTCTCCTTTAAATTTGTTCCAGTCACCTGAACTCTATGTCCTTTTTTCCTGTCTCTCGGAAAAAGAATGTGACCACTCAGGTCAACAATGCCCCTCTGAGTACAGCTGCTTTACAAAACAGAGCTGGTAGTTTATAGAGAGAAGGCAGTGTGATCTGACCATCTCTGTCAGTGATGTTGTTTGAAAGATAAACATTGGTCACAAACTCCAGGAGAACTTCCCAGCTCTTTAACTCATGTGACAGGGTCTTTGTTTAACACCTGATCTTGAACATCTCTCCTACTATAATGCAACACTGCCACAGGACTGCTGGAGTGCCGGCCTGCACTATTGTGCTCAGGTGTCCAGAGTGGAATCAAGTGAACCGCCTGCTTTGATTGTGCCTTAGTTTTGTCTTGCACTGCGATCTTTTTCTCTGTCTTAAACCCAGATGTATCAGTATTACAGTGGAATAAAGGGAATTAAAGAGCTACTGTGGGTACGTGGCCAAGTGGTTGAGGCATTGGACTAGCGACCCGAAGGTTGTGAGTTCGAGCCCCAGCCGAGGCAACGTGTTGTGTCCTTGAGCAAGGCACTTAACCACACAGTGCTCTGCGACGACACTGGTGCCAAGCTGTATGGGTTCTAATGCCCTTCCCTTGGACAATATTGGTGTTGTGGAGAGGGGAGACTTGCAGCATGGGCAACTGCTGGTCTTCCATACAACCTTGCCCAGGCCTGCGCCCTGGAGAGCGAAGACTTTCCAGGCGCAGATCCATGGTCTCGCAAGACTAACGGTTGCCTTTTAAAAAAAAAGAGCTACTGGAATGGAGCTAGAGCTCGTGGTCCACGTCAGCACCAATGACATGGGTAGGATGCGTGACGAGGTCCTGCAAAGTGAGTTCAGAGAGTTAGGTGCTAAGTTGAAGGACAGGGCCAGTATTCAGGATCGCTACTTGTGCCACATGCCAGTGAGGCCAGAGCTAGGAAGATTGTACAGTTTAATAAGTGGCTAAGGAAATGGTGCAGGAGGGAGGGTTTCAGATATTTGGATCATTGGGCTCTCTACTGGGGAAGGTGGGACCTGTTACAGAAGGAATGGTTTACACCTGAACTGGAGGGGGACTAATATCCTAGTAGGAAAGTTTGCTAGAGCTGCATTGCAGGGTGGGGTGGGCGTGGGGTTTCAACTAGAATTGAAGGCTGATGGGAACCAGAGTGCCACAACAGATAGTGGAGAAAGATGTTTTTAAGCCTACATATAGAGTCAGGAATTGCAAGGTGGGTCTAATGTTCTGAGCTGTGTATATTTCAACCCCTGGACTATTGTAGGAAAGGCAGATGAGCTTATCACATGGATCAGTGGAATTATGACTGTGGCCATTAGTGAGACTTGGTTGCAGGAGGGGCAGAACTGGCAGCTCAGTGTTCCGGGGTTCCACTGATAGATGTGACAGAGCGGGCGGAATTAATGGGGGTGAGGTGGCATTACTAGTCAGGAAAATTGTCACAGCAGTGCTCAGTCAGGACAGACTGGAGAGCTCATCTAGTGAGGCAATAAAAAAGGTAAGACAACGTTAATGGGATTGCATTATAGACCAACCAACAGTTTGCAAGATTTAGAGGAGCAAATCTGTAGAGTGATTGCAGACTGTTGCTCTTGAGGGAGTGCAGCGTAGGTTCACTGGGTTAATTCTAGGGATGGCGGGACTGTCATATGTTGAAAGATTGGAGTGACTGGGCTTGTATACACTGGAATTTAGAAGGATGAGAGGGGATCTGATTGAAACGTATAAGATTATTAAGGGATTGGACATGCTAGAGGCAGGAAACATGTTCCTGATGTTGGGGGAGTCCAGAACCAGAGGCCACAGTTTAAGGATAGGGGTAGGCCATTTAGAACAGAGTTGGGGAAAAACTTTTTCACACAGAAGGTTGTGGATCTGTGGAATGCTCTGCCTCAGAAGGCAGTGGAAGTCAATTCTCTGGATTCTTTCAAGAAAAAGTTAGATAGGGGTCTTAAAGATAGCGGAGTCAAGGGATATGGGGAGAAGGCCTGAACAGGGTACTGATTGTGGATGATCAGCCATGATCACAGTGAATGGTGGTGCTGGCTCGAAGGGCCAAATGACCTACTCCTGCACCTATTGTCTATTGTCCATTGACATAAAGTTGTGATAGTAGGTGATTTTACCTTGCCACATATTGATTGGGACTCCCATATTGTAAAAGAGTTTTTTCAAATGTGTTCAGGAAGGTTTCCTTCATCAGTAAATAGAAATTCCAACGAGAGAGTATGATACTAGATCTCTAAGGGAGTGAGCCAGGGCAGGTGACGGAAGTTTGTATACAGGAACACTTTGCTATTAGTGATTATAATGCCATTAGTTTCAAGATAATTATGGTAAAGAATAGGTCTGGTCCTCGGGTTGAAATTCTAAATTGGAGGAAGGTCAATTTTGATGGTACAGAAAGGATCTGGCAAGTGTGGGTTGGGACAGATTATTTTGTGGCAAGGGTGTATTTTGTAAGTAGGAGGCCTTCAAAAGTGAAATTTTGAGAGTACAAAGTTTGTCTGTTCCTGTCAGAATAAAAGGCAAGGACAACAGATTTAGGGAACCTTGTTTCTCAAGAGATATTGGGGCCCTGGTTAAGAAAAAGAAGGAGATGCACAGCAGGTTATGCATGGACAGGTAGGAACAAATGAGGTACTAGAGGAGTATAAGAAATACAAGAGAATTAAGAAAGGATTCAGGAGTGCTCAAAGAAGAGATAAGATTGCTCTAGCAGGCAAGGTGAAGGAAAATCCTTGGGCTTCTTCAGATATATTAACAGCAAAAGGATTGCAATTGATCCTCTGGAAGATCAGATGGTAATCCATGCGGGGAAGACCTTAACTAGATTTTTTTTGTATCTGTATATATATTCAGAAAGACACAGAATCTATAGATGTGAGGCAATGCAGCAATGAGGTCATGGACCCCATATAGATTATAGAGGACGTTGTGTTGCTATTCTGTGAAAAATTAAGCCTGATGTTGTGTTCTTTCAGACCCTGTGGGAGGCTAGTACAGAAATTGCAGGGGCCTAGCAGAGATATTTTAAATATCCTTAGCCACGGAGGATTGGGGATAGCTAATGTTGTTCTGTTGTTTAAGAAAGGCTCCAAGAATAAGCCAGGAAACTATAGGCTGGTGAACCTGACGTCAGCAGTGGGAAAGATATTGGATCGGATATCTAAGTATATGGGTGGACAGGGACTGAATAGGGTAATCACCATTGTCATTTGTGGTAGCTCATGTCTAGCCAATCTTATAGATTTTCCAAGGAAGTTATCAGGAAAGTTGATGAAGGTAAGGCAGTGGATGTGTTTGATAAGGTCCACATGGAGGGTTAGTCAAGAAGGTTCAGTCTCTTAGCATTCAAGATCATGTAGTAGATTAGATTAGACATTGGCTTCATGGAACAAGCTAGAATGGTTGTACATGGTTGTTTCTCTGACTGGAGGCCAGTGACTAGAGGTTTGCAGCAAGGATTGGTGCTGGGTCCATTGTTGTTTGTCACCTATATCAATGATCAGGATGACAATGTGGTAAACTGGATCAGCATATTTGCAGACGACGCCAAGATTGGGGATGTAGTGGACAGCAAGGAAGACTACCGAAGTGTTCAGTGGGATCTGGGCCAGCTGGAAATATGGACTGAAAAATGGCAGACAGGTGTGAGGTGTTGCACTTCAGTAGGACCAACTAGTGCAGGTTTTACCTGGTGAAAGGTAGGGCACTGAGGATTGTGGTAGAACAAATGGATCTGGGAATACAGGTCCATAATTCCTTGAAAGTGGCATCGCAGGTAGGTAGGGTTATAAAGGAAGCTTTTGGTACATTGGCCTTCATAAATCAATGTACTGAATACAGGAGTTGGGATGTTATGTTGAAATTGTATAAGATGTTGGTGAGGCTTAATATAGAGTATTGTGTCCAGTTTTGGTCACCTACCTACAGGAAAGATGTAAACAAGATTGAAAGAGTGCAGAGAAAACTTACAAAGAGGTTACTGGGACTTGAGGACCCAAGTTATAGGAAAAGCTTGAATAGGTTAGCACTTTACTCCCTAGAATGTAGAAGACTGAGGGGAGATTTGATAGAGGTATACAATATTATGAGGGGTATAGACAGGGTAAATGCAAGCAGGCTTTTTCCACTGAGGTTGGGTGGGACAACAACCAGAGATGATTGTTTAAGGCTGCAATATGAAATGTTTAAGAGGAACACGAGAGGGAACTTCTTCATTCAGAGGGTGGTGATAGTGTAAAACAAGCTGCCGAAGCAAGTGGTGGACGCGGAGTCAATTTCAACATTTGTATAGGTACATGGATGAGAGGGCTATGGTTTGGGTGCAGGTCGATGGGACTGTTTCTGTGTTGTAGTCTCCTATAACTTCAGTGCGCCTCACTGTAGCTTTGTATATGACAACGCACTCGAAGGGACCTGACTTCTTTCTCAAAGACAGGGGAGCTGCCAATGAGCCGAGGGTGACGCCGTCAGATCAGTGAAGTACCCACAGCCCACACATATCTCAGCAGTCCACAGTCAGCAGAATCCCCTCGGTCCACCCATTAGTGTCGCTGGATTCATCTCCACTCAGCATCTGCTGAGTAGTTTCCCACTTCCCCCTCCTCCTCCAGGGACCACTGCAGGAATGAACGCTGCTTTTCCAATTCCACACTCTGCAGAGTGGCTGTCCGCTCCAGGCTAGTGGCATTTCTGTGATCCCAGCTGTGCCATTTATTTTTATATTGTACAAGAACACGTTAAAATTATTAACACAGGTTGAAGATAACTGGAGAGGAGTCTGAAACAACACCAGAGGCAGTCTCTCCACCGGGGGTGATATCGTTCAAAAGCTGCAGCCATTTTTGTACAATGTTGAGTAGAGAGAGAGAGCGAAGTTCATCGACGTGAACTATTAATGAAGCACAGACCATAGCAGAGGCAAGGGTCTGAGAGCTGGGGGTGAGGAGTGGGTCAGAGGGCAATGGGGGGGGCTAAGGGGGGCAGGGTTTGAGAGGTGGGTGGGAATGCAACTGTTGGGAGGAGGACTGAAGTTGGAGTGAGACTGTCAGAGGAAGGGGCCCTGTGCCAATGGCCAGTGGGGTGGGGAGGATGTGAGAGGTATGAGCAGAATGGGAATTTGAGTTACAATTGTAAGAGGAGGGCAGATGGATGACATGAGCTTCATTCAGGGGTATGTCTGTGTAGGGAGGGTGGCTTGTGTGAGTGATGTCAGATAGGAGAGCGTTGGTGATAGGAGAGGAGGGAGCTGTGGTGTGGAGGGTGTGGTTCTCATTCCAGGAGAGCAGCTAAATGAGAGGATCTGTGCAGGTGAGGGCTGCCGGTTGGATAGGTATGTTCCCAGTGGGAGAGGAAGTTTCTCACTTGGGAGGGATGTGTTTACGTTGAGGCCTGTGATGGAGAGGTGTGTTTATGTTGGGTCAATGATGGAGGGGTGTGTTTGTACTGGGAGGGGTATGTTTATAATTGGGAGGGGTGTTTATGTTGGGAGGGTCTATGGTGGAGGGGTATGTCTGTACTGGGAGGGGTATGTTTATAATTGGGAGGGTCTATGATGGGAGGGGTGTTTATGTTGAGAGGGTCTATGATGGGAGGGGTGTTTAAGTTGAGGGGGTCTATGATGGGAGGGGTGTTTAAGTTGAGGGGGTCTATGATGGGAGGGGTGTTTATGTTGAGAGGGTCTATGATGGGAGGGGCGAGTCTGTATCAGCAGTGTAGTGCACTGGGCGATATAAATGCCGCTGGGCGGTTGGGACCTTCAGCTATTCTGTATGGTTCCCGTCCAGGTGAGTCCTCCGCCCTTTTCCACCGGGGAAGCGACGGCTGATTCCTTAAACTCCGCTCGGGACATTGTCGAACAGGATTTGAGGAGGAGGTGGTGGAGGGCGGGATGGTGTTCTTTGGGTCTCTTGGACCCTTCGGAGTTGACCCGGGCTTCTGGAACCTGGACAACTCTCCTTTTGAGCTGCGGTCTATCCCAGGGGATCGAGATTTTCTCGCTGGTTCCCGAACCTGACCGTCCGCTCTTGGACAAACCCCGAGGTGTTTGTAATGGAACCGGTCTGGGACAAGGCGGGGACTCCTGGGCATTGTGGATGGAGGTGGTGCGGGCGGGGCCGTGAGAGCCGGGTCAATTGGTAAATGGTCGGGTTAGTGGTTACTGAAAGCGGGCCGGAACCTTGCTTACTACGGACTTGAGGTTCCAGACAGCTGGTTACCGGAGAGTCAGGTCACCGCTTGTTAAAATTTCGGTAATTTTTTTCGGGATGATCTGAGATTAAAAGACCTGTTCCTTTTCCCCACCATCCGTGCGTTGTGTCAGTGCGGAATTTAGCCGGACATTGGTAAAGGATCAAGAATACACTTTATTCCCCATACACGTTTACTGTTTTGGGAATTTGGTGGGTGTGTTGGTCAGAGCGCGACACGCAGCAACAATAAATAAAGTTAGAGGTAAAAGTACGGATTGGAACAAATTATGCACAAATACGTAAGTGTTAGCAAGTACTTACAATGCAAGCAGCATTATAAAAAGTGGTTAAAGTATTTACAGTCCAGTGAGGGGGCGTGGGGTTAATAGGCAGAGGAGATCAAATGAACTACCGGGGGAAAGAAACTTAAGATGGCGTGAAGTATTTATTTTTAATAGCGGGGTGGAGATACGTTTCTACCAAAGGTATAAGGCTTTCCTTCCTTCCGCTCCCTTGGGCAAAGTGTAGTCCCGTCCCCGGATCAGGGTCAGGTGACCATGGGAGCAGGTGGTGACGGTCGTTTGAGCAACTGGTGCAGATCACCATTCCTGGTTATGTGACCACAGACACCAGGCAGACAATCTCTGAAGAGTATTGACACTGGCTGGGGTCACCCGTCTTGTAAAGACACTGCCCAGAAGAAGGCAATGTCAAACCACTCCTGTAGAAACATTTGCCAAGGACAATCACGGTCATGGAAAGACCATATTGACCTACGTCATACAATGATAGTGATAGCGCTTTCCAGAAGGGAGCTTCTGGGAAAGGCAGTTTGCAGGGTGGGTTGTGTCTACAATGATTTTCCTGCATTTCTTATCTCGGACACGCACAAGCCTGGCGGTGATTACAGACAATGACCTTTTCTGCTGACGTGACAGTTTGCTGTGGTTTTCACATATATTGTGAGAGGATGCTGCATCAAACCTGACAGTAATGTCTGATGTGAGGATGCTCTCTACGATGGCAATGTAGGATTGCACCGGGATGTTCTGGGGAAGATGGAATTTTATCAGCTACCGGAAGAAGTACAACCCCTGTCGAGTTTTTTTTGTTAATGAAGGTTCTCCCATATCAGGTCCTGTGAAATAATGTTGCATGGGAACATGAATGTTGAAACAGTGTTAACTGTAGAGTTTTTGATGATGAGTGGGTGCAGAGGAGACACATTTCTGCTGAAGTCCATATGCATCTCCACAATCTTGATGGCATTTAGTTTAATCCCAATAGGTGTGAATTGATGCATTTAGGGGGAGCAAGTGAGGGTTGGACACAGCCCATGGATGGTGCAGATCCCAGGAGAATGAGGAACAGAGAGATCTTGGTGTACACGTCCAAGAATCCCTGAAAGTAGCAGCACACGAGGAGAGGAGGAGGGGGCAGGCATTTGGGGTACTTGCCTTCATTAGCCAGGGCATTAGGAGCAGGGACATCTTGGTACAACTTTACAAAGCATTGTTCAGGCCACAGTTAGAGTTCTGTGTTCAGTTCTGGTCACCATATAAAGAAAGGAGTACACTGTACTGGGGGTGGGGGGTGGGGGGTGGGTGGTTGCAGAGGAAGTTTCCCAAGATATTGCCCAGGATGGAGGAGCTCAGTTATAAGGACAGGCTGGAGAGGCTGGAGCAGAGGAAACTGACGGAGGGCAATAACATTATGAGGAGCAGAGATAGGATGGAGAGCAAGAACTTCTCCCTGTGGCAGGAGGTATCAAAGATCAGAGGGTAGAAGTATAGGATAAGAGGTTCAGAAGGAATTTGAGGAAGAGTTTTCTCACCTGAGGGCTGAGTTGGAATCTGGAAGCCGCTGGCTGAGGGGGTGGTGGAGGCAGAGACTTTCACCGTATTGGTGAGGTATCCGGACAAGCATCTGAATCCCATGTCAGACAAGGGTTGGAACCCAGAGCTGGAAAATGTAGTTAGTTTGCACAGGTTGGGCTGAAATTCTGTATGACATGTGACTCTGAAAGCAGATTGCTATGTACAGCCGATGGTTATATGCACATCCTGATATCATCCCCTATAACATGAGGGAGTTCCCTGTGTGCATGAGGCATCTGGTGAAACTAAAAGATTTATCTTAGACTGAGAATGCATGGGACTGACTGTATCATCAACTGCCTGGATCATAGGTTCGGGACTGCCTGTCAATATTGTAAAGGGAAGGCAGAAACTAAGACTTTCACACAGACACTACAGAGCAATGAAGTTCCACCTTGCTTTCTAGCCTTGAGCTATTTAATGATCACAGGACATGCCTTGTGTAGAGGAACTGCCTGTGGTTTAATGAACTCTTCATTAGAACAAGAAATACAGATTAAGGAAAATGGATATAAAATATCAGAATTAACAACAGGTGGTCAGAATAAAGCCAACCATCTTAGTTGCGTTGATCTTTCCTATGATAAAACTGCAAAGTTTTCCAGTTGTTTAACTCATAGAATTCCATGTTTCCTGCACCCACCTGACTTATATCAATGAGACACCAATCATAATCAAGATTATTATCACTGACATTAAAAGAATTAAAAGTAACATTAGCAAATTTGCCGATGACACAAAGCTGGGTGGCAGTGTGAAATGTGAGGAGGATGTTATGAGAATGCAGGGTGACTTGGACAGGCTGGGTGAGTGGGCAGATGCATGGCAGATGCAGTTTAATGTGGATATCACTTTGGTGGTAAGAACAGGAAGGCAGATTATTATCTAAATGGAGTCAAGTTAGGAAAAGGGGAAGTACAACAAGATTTAGGTGTTCTTGTACATCAGTCACTGAAAGCAAGCATGCAAGTACAGCAGGCAGTGAAGAAAGCTAATGATATTCTGGCCTTCATAACAAGGGGAATTGGGTATAAGAGCAAAGAGGTCCTTCTGCAGTTATACAGGGCCCTGGTGAGACCACACCTGGAGTGCTGTGTGCAGTTTTGGTCTCCAAATTTGAGGAAGGACATTTTTGTGATTGAGGGAGTGCAGCGTAGGTTCACAAGGTTATTTCCCGGGATGGCGGGACTGTCATATGTCGAAAGATTTGAGCGACTGGGCTTGTATACTCTGGAATTTAGAAAGCTGAGAGGGGACCTTATTGAAACATAAGATTATTAAGGGATTGGACACGCTGGAGGCAGGAAGTATGTTCCTGCTGATGGGTGAGTCCAGAACCAGAGGCCACAGTTTAAGAATAAGGGGTAGGCCATTTAGAACGGAGTTGAGGAAAAACTTTTTCACCCAGAGAGTGGTGGATATATGGAATGCTCTGCCCCAGAAGGCTGTGGAGGCCAAGTCTCTGGATGCTTTCAAGAAAGAGATGGATAGAGCTCTTAAAGATAGCGGAATCAAAAGTTATGGGGATAAGGCAGGAACTGGATACTGATTGTGGATGATCAGCCATGATCACAGTGAATGGCGGTGCTGGCTCAAAGGGCCAAAAGGCCTACTCCTGCACCTATTGTCTATTGACATATGTCATGAAATTTGTCGTTTTGTGGCAGCAGTACAATGCAAGACATAGAGATTACTGTAAATTACAAAGAAATAGAGCAAAAGAGGAATAGTGAGATAGTATTCATGGGGTAATGGACAGTGTAGAAATCTGATAGTGGGGAAGAAGAAGATGTTCCTAAAACATTGAGTGTGGTCTTCAAGCTCCTGTATCTCTTCCCTGATGGCAGTAATGTGAAGAGAGCATATCCCGGATGGTGAAGGTCCTTAATGATGGATGCCTCCTTCTTGAGCAGCACCTTTTGAAGATGTCCTCTTAATAGAACTGGCAGAGTCTACAACCAGGCTCTTGCGATCCTGTGCTTTAGAGCTTCCATACTAGGCTGTGATGCAACCGGTTGGAATGTACTTTCTTCTGAAAACTTCTAGCCCTCATATTCTGTGGGTATAGCTCCTCTGGGCTCTCCTGTACACAGAGCATGTCTTCCCTTTACTGGAGCCCACTGGATACATGTTAGTGGTAGGTGCTGGTTATCTCGGTGGGATCTTTTCTCTTGTACTGGCGCTGGTTCTACTGTTACTGAGGCTGAGAGTGTGAATGAGGGTGTGAGGAGCTTCAAAGAGATGTGGACAGATGGACTACAATTTATGAAAATGTGAAGTCATTGACCTTGATATACATAACAGACATTAGGGTATGGGGGTGCCGGGAAGGGCTGACTTATGAAGACTGAACTCCACACAACTTCTCCCAGAATCTGTCTTCATATACAGTCCTTGAATATCTTTACTGGGACACAATGTTGACTGAGATCACCCATAGAAAAAGCCAGTGCCTCGTCCAAACACTCTTCCAGGGGACATCTGACATTACAGACCTTAAGACATTTTATTAGAGCAGATGATATGAAGGTTGGTAGTGTTATGGATTGTGTAGAAGGTTATCATGGGTTATGATATAATATAGACAGGATGCAGAGCTGGTTGGGAAGTGCAGATGGAGTTCAATCCAGGGAAGTGTGAAGTGGTTCTCTTTGAAAGATCAAACTTAAAGGTGAGTACAAGATTAATGGCTGGATTCTTAGTAGTTTGAAGGAACAGGGATCTTCAGATCCAAGACTATTGATCCCTCAAAGTTGCTGCCAAGTTGATAGGGTGGTTAAAAAGGTCTATGGTACATTGGCCTTCATTAGTCAGGGGATTGAGTTCAAGAACCATGAGGTAATGTTGCTGCTCTATAAAAAGCTAGTTAGACCACACTTGGTGTATTGTGTTCAGTTCTGGTCACCTCATTATAGGAGGGATGTAGAAGCTTTAGAGAGGGTGAGAGATTTACCAGGATGCTCCCTGGATTAGAGAGCTTGTCTTATGAGGAAGGGCTGAATGAGCTGGGGCTTTACTCTTTGGAGCAAAAGAGGATGAGAGGTGACTTGATAGAGGAGTATAATATTTTAAGAGGCAAAGGTAGAGTGGACGGCAACACCTTTTCCCTAGGACAACGAGGCAAGTAGAGGAAAGTCAAGGGGATATGTCAGAGGTGTTTTTTTTTAACACAGTGCTTGGGGTGCACTGCTGGGGTGGTGGCAATACAGTCTGATATAATGAGGACATTTAAGGGTATCTTAGATAGGCACATGGATGAAAGAAACATGGAGAGTTATGGGTTACGTAGGAGGAAATGATGGATTCATCTGGTTAGATTATACTGGAGGGAATGTCCGTTTTCAAGGTGTGGTGTCTCAGAAAGGTGGTGTCCATTATTAAGGACTCCACCACACAGGATGTGCCCACTTCTCACTGTTACCATCAGAAAGGAGGTACAGGAGCCAGAAGGAATCCACTAAGCAATTCAGGAACAACTTTCCCCTCTGCCATCCCATTCCGAAATGGACATTGAACCCGTGAACACTACCTCACCTTTTTTAACATTAATCTGTTTTAATTTAAGTATTTAATACACATATATACTTACTGTAATTAATTTACCTATTTATTTTTTTCTATATTATCATATAATGCATTGTACTGCTGCTGCCAAGTTAACAAATTTCACAACATATGCCAGTGATTCTGATTGATTGTGGAGTAGATTAAAGGTTCAGCGTAACATCCTGGATTGAAGGGCCTGTACAATGCTGTACTCTTCTTTGTTTTATATTAGTGCACACTTCCTTTTATTAAGCTATTGGTAGTTGCTTCTCAGTGACCAGATCTGCTCTCCTGTCACCACATTCAGCTGCATTCATACAAATAGTTGTCACAGCTCAACCACTGGTAACAACTCGTGGAAGAGAGCATCACAGGTCACCCACTGGTAACAACTCATAGAACACCACATCTGACAGGTGGAGGGTGTTTAAAGACCATCTGCAGAGAGTACAGGGCAGGTATGTTCCAGTACAAAGGAAAGACAAAGAAAGTAAAGGAACCTTAAGAGAGGTGACAAATTTAGTTAAGAAAGTAAAAGAAACTTGTCTAGGGTTTAGGAACCTAAAATCAAATGGGGCTCTTGAGAATTATAAAGAAGCTGGAACTCAAGAAAGGAATTAGAGTCAGGAAGTGCCATGGAAAATTCCTAGCAATCAGAATTAAAGAGAAGTCTATACATACATCAAGAGCAAGAGAATAACTAGAGAGAGAGCATCAGACCACTCAGGAATAAAGGAGAGAAGAGGTGGAAGAGGGAAAGTTTAAAAGGACAGTTAATAGCAGGACCCTTAAAAATGTCAGTGTACAGGGGGAACTTGGGTTCTAAGTCCAGAACTCCCTGACAGTGGTTGCATAAGCCGATAGTGTGGCAAAGGAGGACAATGACATGCTTGTCTTTATTAGTTGAGGCACTGAGTTCAAAAGGTTAAGTTGCAACTTCATAAAACTCTAGTTAGCCCACATCTGGAATATTGCATTCATTTTCATCGGCTTATATAGGAAGAATGTGGAGGCTTTGGAAAGGGTACAGAAATAGTTTACCAAGATGCTGCCCAAATTAAAGGAAAGGTTGGACAGACTTGGGTTGTTTTCTCTGGAGTGATGGAGGATGAGGGTTAATAACATTATAAGAGGCATAAGTACGTTAGACAACAAGTATCCTTCTCGCAGCAACAAAATGTCTAACAGGACAGGGAATGCATTTAAAGTGAGAGGAGGTAAGTTCAAAGGAGATGTATGGGGTAAGTTCTTTTACACAGAGAGTGGTGGGTGCCTGGAATATGCTCCAGGTGTGTTGGTGGAGACAGATGTAATAGAGGTTTCCTAGATGGACACATGAAAGTGCAGAGAATGGACAGATGTGGACATTGTATAACCAGGGAGCAATGTGTGGAATTCTCTGTCAAAAGAAGAGGTAGAGGCTACCCTAAACACAGATATATTTTAGCATAGCGGGGGAATTAAGGGTTCTGGGGAAAAGGCAGGTAGCTGGAGCTGAGTCCACTAGATCAGCGGTCTCCAACCACCGGGCTGCAAAGCATGTGCTACCAGGCCGCGAGGAAACGATGTGAGTCAGCTGCACCTTTCCCTGTCACGCACTGTTGAACTTGAACATAGGGTTGTCAACTGTCCTGTATTTGCTGGGACATCCCGTATACTGGGCTAAATTGGTTTGTCCCATACGGGACCGCCCTTGTCCCGTGTTTCCCCCGCTAAGGTAGAGCGTTCATGTCGAAATGGCGTGAAGCGAAGAAGCAATTACCATTAATTTATATGGGAAAAATTTTTGAGCGTTCCCAGACCCAAAAAATAACCTACCAAATCATACCAAATAACACATAAAACCGAAAATAACACTAACATATAGTAAAAGCAGGAATGAATTGATAAATACACAGCCTATGTAAAGTAGAAATAATGTATGTACAGTGTAGTCGGGAAGATGAAGGCAAAATCGATTTGCGGGGGGAGAATTCAGCACGTACGCACATGCGCACATCACATGCACAGTCACGCATGCACACAGGTGCCCGCGCAAGGCTTCATGGTCATGGTAGTCTTTCCTGGGGTAAACACGTGTCCCAGGATTTGACTGCTACTTTTGTCCCTTTTTTGGGAGTGAGAAAGTTGGCAACCCTAACTGTAAAAGACATGTTGAGGTGAGTTTAACCCTATGAACACCGCCCCCCCCCCCCCCCCCGGTCGGCTGGTCTGCAAGAATATTGTCAATATTAAACCGGTCAGCAGTGCAAGAAAGGTTGGGGACCCCTGCACTAGATAAGCCATGATCTTATTGAATGGCAGAGCAGGCTCGACAGGCCAGATGACCAACTCGTACTCCTAGTTGTGCCAAACTAATTAAACTAGTTATTTAATTCAGTACTACATTGTGGATCTGGGATCTACTGTTGCACGTTTAAAAGGACATTTGACAAACTATTGGCAGATCTGGAGAAAGGAAACTTGCTGTCCTAGTACAGGAGTGATAGGCAGCAAGTGTTCTGGCCCAGCAGGTGTACTGCTGCTCTTCACCCTGCGAGGAGCCAGGTCGATGAGAGAGGACATCTTTCTGCCAATGGTGAGCCCAATTAGAGTTTGAATGTAGTTTGAGGAAGGAATATTTCCTAGATTGATTTCTGGGACTGACATGTGGAGGGAGATTTAAACAGTTAATTAGGAGGAATCTCAGAGAAACCTGCCAAATTATACCAGGACTTGGTGGATTGGATGCACAGGAAATGTTTGAAGGAATTTATTTTTGTGTAAAGGTACAGCACGGTAATCGGCCCTTCCAGTCCAATGAGTCCACGCTGCCCAATTACATCCATGTGACCAATTAACCTACTAACCTGTGTATCTTTGGAAATCTGGGAGGAAACTGGAGCACCCAGAGGAAACCCACACGATCACAGGGAGAATGTACAAGCAGCAATGGGAATTGAACCCAGGCTGCCAGTGTTGTAATACTATTAGACTAACCGCTACAGTACCGTGTGGCCTCTTTCTCCTGGAGAGGTGGTAGAATCTGGAACACACTGCCGGAGGGGCTGGTGGTGGCAGAGAGTCTCACCACATTGAAGAAACTATGGATGAGGATGTGAATCAGCAAAATATGGAAAGCTATGGACCAAATGCTGGTACACGAGACTGGGATGGATAAGGGAGGCTGCTTCTATGTTGTCTGACTCTGAGAGTAACAAATTTCTTCACCCAGTGGGTGGGGAACACATGGATTATCTTCCACAGAGTGCAGGGAGGGCAAGAAAAGGGGTAGATACATTTCCTAAACACAAGAGATTCTGCAAATGCTGGAAATCTTGAGAGCACACACAAAATGCTGGAGGAACTTAGCAAGTCAGGCAGCATCTATGGGGGGGGGGGAATAAACAGTCAGTGTTTCAGGCCGAGACCCTTTATCAGTACTGGAAAGGAACGATACATTTTTAATGCCAAGGAGGTCATGGGAGAGGAACAGAATGCAGAAGAGGCTCTAGTGTTAAATGTGGGTCAGGTTCTAAATGCCATTTGCCTACCTCCTGATGCTTTCACTCTGCCTGCGTTCCCACAATGAGCCTGTTAACAAGAGTGACTGGGACACCGAGCAGTTCCTGCAACTGAGACATTGGTGACCAGACAAAATGGATTTAGAAGGGTGACTGAGGAGGATCATGTCGGCCTCACAGACTGCAGCATTTTGGAGATCTTTGCGGAGGTGTGGTAAGTGCCAAAACAGGACAAGCGGACAAATCATCGAAGGACTGGCAGGGGAGCACTGTTCAGCCGCCCACCCTTCTCTCTGTGGGGCTTCCCTTTGAATTGCACGCTGAATCAGGAGGCATCAGTTCTAAGAGCTAGGAAGTAAAAAGGCGGTGTAAAAGCACACAGGAAGTGAGTGGCAAGCAGGGTGAACAGCAGTGGGCTCTGTCACGAGACCAAGCTGAGTGTTTAATGAAGGCGTAATGCCAAATCATTATACTGTATCCAGATGATTTTGAATAACCCTCGCTAGCAGGGTTGGTGAAGATTACTTCAGTGACAGGTGGTGGGAATGATACAGGAGCATTGTAAGTCTGGGGAAGGCGTGCCACAAACTAGCACTCAACTTAGCCCAGGACTTCCTCCTGATCTGCAGCAGAGTCCTGCATTCCCACCTCAGTCTGGTCAGGCACCTCAGGGCTCACAGAACCGAGAGGTCTCATCACCCTCAGTTGTTCTGTTTCTGTGTTTACAGTGGGAAGTGGCCTGGTTCTAGGCATTGAGGGTCTGGAGGGAAGAACTACAGGTAGGGGAGAGAGAGTGACACAGAGGGAGACATTACCTCACATGAGGTCAGAAGCTGGGATGTGCCACTTGCAGATGTGATGGAGGCCAGTTTCACTGTGGTCTTCGGTGGGAAGCAGTTCAACATGTGGTGGAGAGTTACAAGGTTGAGGAGAGAGGAGTGGGGTTAGATCGAGTGAATTCTCGGGTATGGAGATGGCACAGACCCATCCTGTGGTTCTACATCTGAGTAGGAGAGAGAGTATAGCAGGGGAGCCTCCACCCGGACAGAGTTACCAAGCTCTGGAATCTGCTCCAGGTCGAGGAAGGGTCAGTTTAATCTTGGAGCAGGTTGAAGACCTAGCACAACATTATGAGCTAGAGGGCTTGTACTGTGCTCGACTGTTCCATGTTCGGGCCCACACCTCACTTCTTCATGTACTCAGCTGTATAATCTTAGCTGTCTCCATACCAGAGAACTCACTCAGTCTAGCCCCAGTCCTCTCTTCTCAGCTTGTAACTCTCCACCACGTGTTGAACTAGTTCCCTTCCCCATGAAGGCCACAGTGGAACTGGCCTTCACCACATCTGCAAGTGGAACATCCCAGCTTCTGACCATGTGTGCGGTGATGTGGTTTCTCTCTGTGTTACTCTTAACTCTCTCCCTCTGACCTCTACTCCTCGCTCCTCCACTAGGGAACAATACCCACTGCCTCCAGATCTCTCATCATTTTATATGCTATTTAATTCCCCTTTAGCCTTCCATTTCACCAGGTAAAAATTCCCACATGTCCAATCCATCTTCATAACTGTAGACCCTTATCCCAGAAACAGTCCTCGCTGGATTGTCTAATGCCTCCCACCTTTCCTACAATGGTGTGATATAATCCTCTACCTAAGGCTGGGCCAGGGTTCAGAACGGTTCAGTGTGAACTCTCTGCTTCACTCCCTGCCTCTGCTGTTAGATCCCAGAACTGTATAGGCATCTGAAGCATTTTCTTGGCATGCCCAGTACTCCATGCACCCTGTACTCCTGGCTGCCTCTGCCCCTACACACCTGGAACTGTATCCCCTGTCCTATGAAAATTAGAAACAAAACCTGGGAATCTAAAATAAAACCAGAAAGTGTTAGACATCCTCAGCTGGTCAGGCAGCGGCTGTGGGAAGAGAAACAGGGTCGATGTTTCAGGTCGAAGACCTTTGTCAGAACAGGGAAGGAGAAAGGGATCTTGTTAAGGTGCAGAGAGGGTGGGGGTGGTTGTCAGCAATGGGGGGAGTGAGCTGAGCTAAAGCCACAGATGTGTGACTCAGAAGCTATAGAATTCAGCACCGAGCCTGGGAGGCTGCAGTGTGCCCAGCCAGAAGGTGAGGTGCTCTTCCTCAAGCTTGCATTGGACCTCACTGTGACAGTGCAGTAGGTCACAGACGGATGTGACAGAGCAAGGGTGGGGCGGGGGATTAAAGTGCCAGGGAACGAGAAGCTCAAGGTCGCCCCTGTGGACTGACTGACTGCAGGTGCTCCACAAAGCAGTCACCCAGTCTGTGTTTGGTTTCTGCAGTGCAGAGGAGACCACACTGTGAACTCTGAATACAGGTACAAGGTTGGAAGGAGTGCAAGTGGGTCTCTGCTGCACCGGGAGAGATGGTTTGGGTCAGGAGGAAAGGGGTGAAAGGACTGGTATTACGTCTCCTGTGGCTGTGAGGGAAAACACACAAGGGGTTTGGTTGGTGGGCACCCCTGCCCAGCACAACCACCCTCGATCTCATTCACCCTTCTGAAAAAACCCAAAGGCTGAAGCAAAGCCTAAGGAGGAGGACAATTATTATAAATTGGCATCAAGATTGGCACATCATTGTGGGCTGACTGGCCTGTCCAGCGTTGTATTATGTTCTTTAAAAAGGGGCCATTAGGTCAAGAAACTCATATCATTAGGGACTTGCAGGAGCCTGAAGACCCGTACTCAACAATTTAGAAACAGCTTCTTCCCCTCTGCCATCAGATTTCTGAACCTGTGAACACCATCTTGCTAAGCTTTTTTTTTTGGGGGGGGGGAGTTCTACTTACTTATTCTGTAAGTTATAATAATGTTTCTGTCTTTGCACGGTATTGTTGTGGGGAGTGCCATATAAGCCTGATTCTGACCCAGTCTACCTCTTGTTCACAGATACCAAATCACCAAGGGTCATGTCAATTCAGCAAAGCACAAAGTCCTTGGGCTGGCTGACTACCACAGTACTGGCAGTGATCGCCATACCAAGCAAGTGATTCGTTTCTGGCAGACCATCCCAATCACATCCCAGCTTCACCTCTCAGTTGGAGAGATAGCTGGAAGCTCCCTGACCCCAAGGGCGGGTAGAGATGATGTAGCACCAGGCGCACTAGACCTCGCGGGGTCAATGGTGCTCCTAGGGCTTGTGAAGGCAGCAGGATCCTGGGCAGAGGGTGCAAGAGCTGATGAACCTTTGTAACACACTGTCTCCAACAACTCCAGGTGTGGCAGCTTTATTGGCATTGGAACTGGTTTATTATTGCCACGTGTACTGTGATACAGTTTGCAAGAATTCTTGGTAAATCTTTTCATACAAATGTACATTGAGGTAGAACAACAAGAAAACAGAATGCAGGATTGATGTGTTACGGTTATAGAGAGAGTGCTGTGCAGACAGACAGACAGAAGGGGTGCAAGAACTATAGTGAGGTAGACTGAGAGATGAAGGGTTCATCTTTCAGTTTGTGAGAGGTCTGGTCAAGAGTCATAGAGCCAAAAATCACTGCAGCAAGAAACCGAACTATTTTTCCCCACTTTCCCACACCTGGACAATAATCCTTCATCCAGGGACTTCTCCAAACTTCTCTTAAATGTTGAATCCACCACTTCTACTGGCAGCTTGTTCCACTCTTTCACCACCCTCTGAGTGAAGAAGGTTCCCCTGAAATATTTCACATTTCACCCTTATCCTTTGACCTCTACTTCTAGTCTTATCCAACCTCAGTAGAAACAGCCTGCTTGCAATAACCCTATCTATATCCCTCATATTTTGTAAACCTCTTACGCTCCAGGGAATGAAGTCCTAACCTATTACCCTTCCCTGTGATTCAGGTCCTCAAGTCCTGGTAAATTTCCTCTGTGCTCTTTCAATCTTATTGATGCCTTTCCTGTAGGTAGATTACAAGAACTACACATAATATTCTAAATTAGGCCTCACCAATGTCTTATACAATTTAACATAACATCCCATCTCCTGTACTCAATATATTGATGGCCAGTGTGTCAAAAGCTCTCTTTATGATCCCTATCTACACGTGCCATTACTTTTAAGGAATTATGGACCTGTTGTCCCAGATCCCTCAGTTTTACTGCACTGCTTGGCGCCTTGCTGTTCACGGTATATGCTCTACCCTGGTTTGTCCTCCTAAACTGCAACTCCTCACACCTGTGTGCATTAAATTCCATCTGCCATTTTTAGCCCATTTTTCCAGCTGATCCAGATGCCACTGCAAGCTTTGATAGGCTTCCTAGCTGCCCACTACACCCCCAATCTTGGAGTCATTCACAAATTTGTTGATCCAGTTTACAACCTTATCATCCAGATCATTGATATAGATGATAAACAGCAATGTAGCAACACTCATCACTAGTCACAGGGCAGAAGCTGAGAACTCAGACTTCAAAGAATAGAATGATTAAAGGCGGGAGGAGAAGATGGCGGCGCGCCTGCACGTGTGCAGCCCTCCGGTGAAAAATGATATCGTATCTGTTAAATAGGGACCGTGGACAATTCTGATTTGATGGAGAATGGACGTGAAAGCACAGAGGAACATCTGGAGAAATTTCTGAAACACTCGTGTGCCGCTGTCATTACTGCGTGGTCTGGAATCTTTCGGCGGGTAGGCCTCAAAATCCCCAGCCTTGCCTGCTTTTGGCGACTGAGAAGGAGTTCGAATCATTCGGACAGAGATGGCGCTCAGTACTTGGTGTCAGAGCTGATCAGAGCTCGAAGTTTTCAGATGACTCAGAGTCAGATTGTGCTCGGCATGGCAGGGAGAGTTCTTCCTTCTTCCGTCTGCATGAGATGTGAGACATTTGAGAAACTTTGAACTTTACTGTGCTTATGGACTTCTTCATCAAGTTATGGTATTGTTACACTGTTTGTAACTATATGTTATAATTATGTGGTTTTGTCAGTTTTTTTAGTCTTGGTCTGTCCTGTGTTTTGTGATATCACACCAGAGGAAATATTGTATCGTTTCTTAATGCATGCATTACTAAATGACAATAAAAGAGGGCTGCGTGTCTTCATAATCTAAAATGAATGCAATCACTGTCTCTGCTGAAGGCATCTCACAGTGTCACCACATCCCCTCACTACCTTGTATGCAGGAGAGATTGACCTAAATTTCTTAGATCTGTGGACTGACTAGAGAAGTGGGTTTGTTCTTTTTGAAGAGAGGAGCTTGCAGAAAGGGAAGTTGGTGGTGTCTGAATTAGTGCAGATATGGCCAGAAGAAATGGAGAAAACCTGTTCCCACAGGGGAAGGTGAAGACTGAGGAATATAGAATGAAGGAGCAAAAACAAAGGAACAAGTGACATTGGGGAAACTATTTCTCAACTTTAGGATCATCACACCTCAGTAATTATAGGGTAGTTCAATCACTGAAAACCAAAGTAAAACTGAGAATCCCTCGGATGTGTCGCAGTGAGTCCTGGATTGTTGCTTCAAACATTCAACCTGTGTATTGGCTGCACCAGACCCACTGGTGGGGTTATTGGCGGATAATATTCTCTACATCACATCCCAACACCACCCTTGTCAAATTCAGGATGGTGAAACTGTGGCATTACAGAATATCCACAGGGTTTTTATTTGGTTAGATCTTTCCAAGTCCGTAGATCCCTCAAAGTTGCCATGCAAGTTGATGATGAGTTTAAGAAGGTGTGTGTTGTCCTGGCCTTTGTTAGTTGGGGGATTGAGATCACAGCTGCAAGGTAATGCTGCAGCTCTACAAAACTCTGGTTAGACCACACCTAGTGTACCATGTTCAGTTCTGGTCGCCTCATTATAAGAGGGATGTGGAAACTTTAGAGAGGGTGCAGAGGAGATTTACCAGGATGCGTTTCTTATGAGGAGAGGTTGCGTGATCTAAAGCTTTTCTGTTTGGAGCAAAGGAGATGAGAGGAGACTTGATAGAGGTGTATAAGATTATAAGAGACAAAGATAGGATAGACTGCCAGCACCTTTTACTGAGGGGGGAACGGCTAATACCAGAAGGCATCCTTTTAAGGAGAATGGAGAAATGTTTAGCGGAGACGTAAGAGGCAGGTTACATCCATGGAGAGCGGTAGGTGCCTGGAGTGCATTTCCGGGGAGTAGTGGTGGAGGCTGAAACAATAAGGACATTGAAGAGACTCTTAGATAGGCACATTGATGGAAGAAAAATGGAGGGTTATGGGCTGTGTAGGAGGGAAGTGTTAGATTGATTATGGAGTATCTTTATATAAATTGGCTCCACATCATAGGCTGAAGAGCCTATACTGTTTTATGTTCTATGCCCTATGTTTTATGTTAATCTGACAAGTGGAGTTGTATACTCAAGGTGCAAGATTAGGCAGATGGATGACCACCCTACACCAGGAGAAGCTCCCTCCAGATCTCTCGTCATAATGCCACATGAGGACGCTGCTCCTGAGAGCCAAATCGACTGCAATTCCTTCCTGGTTGTGGAGAGCAGAAGCGAGTGCAGTTGATTCGGACTAGAGCAGATCGAGGTTGGAGAGCTTGAAGTTGTGCTGCTCCAAGATCCTCTACCGCCCAGTGGGAGAGCTCTACTACACGGCAGAGGTTGGGAATGTAACCCTTCCAATTTCTCCTGGGGAATTTCTTACCATTTCTTCACCAGGTATTCCTTTCATACCTGCACTGTGGGACGTCCTTCACCAACATCTTCTCAAGAGGCCTTGTCACAAATGCCCACATCCAACAACGGAAAAAGATATCCAAAATATCCCCCCCCCCCCACCAACCTTCACCCTCCATGTTCAGCTATACAAAACACAGCCAAGGCTGTGCTTGGAGCATTTTGTGCAGATCTTGTCACCCTACAAAGGTTGTGTGGCTTCCAGACAGGGCACAGAGGAGTTTCATCAGGACGTTGTCTGGATTTGAGTGTCTTAGTTATGAGGAGAGATAGGATAGGCTGGTCTCGTTTTCCCTGGAGTGAAGGAGGCTTCCTCATGGAAGTGCATAAGATTTTGAAAGGCACGAATGAGGTGGTCATGGATGGTCAAAATCACTCAGAGTCAGATTTAATATCTCTGACTTGCATGATGTGGGATTTGTTGTTCTGTGGTAGCAGTACAATTCAAAGACATAAAATAGCTGTAAATCACAGTTCAGGTATCTGATGGTAGAGGGAAAGAAGCATTTGCTGAATTCTTGAGTGTGTGTCTTCGGGTGTCTGTGCCTCCTCCCCGATGGTGGTAATGAGAAGGGCAGATTTGGGCAAGGCTGGTCTTTTGGGCCACGCAGGCATGGAAGGTGTTGGTGTCAGAGGCCCAACCTCAGCTGCAAATAAAGGAGGGTAGGCTCAAATGGAGTGGCCATTGTTTGAGTGTGCCAATGATAGAGTGTGAAGGCTTTGACTTGACAGGCTTTGGCGTAACAGGGTGAAGGCACAGTTAAGAAGAGGCAAGCTTCTTTTCTTTTTTGGTATAGAGTCCCTTCGCTCTCCATATATCTGCCCAAGTTTCCTTTAAATTTTGTTAATGTACCCTCCCCAACCAATTCCACTGGCAGCTCGTTCCATAAAATGACTAATTTATAACCCTCTGTTCGGTTAGAGTCTAACTGAAAAGTTTGTCCCTCAGGCTCCTATGAAATATCTCACCTCTCACCCCTAACCTGGGATAAAGTCTGAGCATTCACCCTGTCAGTGCCCCTCATGATTTTATACACATCTATAAGGTCAACTCCTCATTCTCTGAAGATCCAGTGAATAAAGTCCAAAGCTGTTCAACCTTTTTGCCTTGACTCCTAGCAACATCTTTGTAAATCTCCTTTGCACTCTTTCCAGCTGAAAAGCATCTTTCTTCCAGCACGGTTATCAAGCTGAATACAATATTCCAAATGTGACCTCAACAGTTGTTTTAATTGGTTGCGGTCAATAGGTCTCTCAGTTTCTGCAGCGTCACTGGAGTCTCACCTTTCTCTGTACCTGCACACCTTCACATTCTGCTCATACGGACTTTCTCCCTCACAACACCCACCTCTCATCTCTCCCTATGTATTCTCCTCTATGCTGCTTGATAATTCCTCTCTGCTTTGGGTTTTGTGACCAATGGGCTGCCATTCCTGTACCATGGGTTTGTAATTTTGCATGTAATCGTGACGGTTTTCCATCTCTTGCCCGGGCTACTCATCTGGGATGGTGAATGGCTGGACCAGCACAGAGCTTAATGGACAATGGATTGAGCAGTTGATGACCCATTGCCAGCACTTGGCAGGAAGCCTGTTGATGCATGCGTTTGTGTTTCAGTGTTTGCTTCATGTCCCAGCCTTAATGCAAATGCATGTCCTTCCCTTACAGACTGGGTCCAGGCTGCCAGTCTTCTCGACCTCTTCAAACCAGGTAAGAATCACCCGTGAACCCCAGGGTGTGCAAAGCGGGTAGGAAGGACATGGGGTGAGTGTGACATTCGAGTGTCTGAGATGTGAGTGTGCAGAGGATGCCGGAGGGTGTGCAAGGGGCTGGTTGAAAGAGACATGAATCTGTGTAAAGTGTTAGCATGCAAGGTGCAAAGATAGATAGATAGATGCAGTGGATAGAGGAGAACAGATGGACGTTATTTACTTGGATCTCCAGAATGCGTTTGATAAGGTACCACATAAAAGACTTATCCATAAGATAAGGATGCATAGAGTTGGGAGTGATGTATTAGCATTGATAGAGGATTGGTTAACTAATAGAAAGCAGAGATTTGGAATACCTGAGTGTTTCTTTGGTTGGCAATCAATGGTGAGTGGAGTGCCACAAAGGTTGGTGCTGAGCCCACAACTGTTCATGATATACATTAACGATCTGGAAGAGAGGACCTTGTGTAGTGTGTCTAAGTTTGCTGATGACACTAAATTAAGTGGAAAAACAAATTGTGCAGAGAATATGGAGAGACTGCAGAGAGATCTAGATAGGTAAAGTGAATGGGCAAGGGTCTGGCAGATGGAGTACAATGTTGGTAAACGCAAGGTCATCCACTTTGGGAGGAAAATGGAAGATCAAATTATTATTTAAATGGTTAAAGATTGCAGCATGCTGCTGTGCAGAAAACTTGGCAGTGCTTGTGCATGAATCGCAAAGGGTTGGTTTGCAGGTGTAGCAGGCTATTGAGAAGGTGAATGGAATGTTGGCCTTCATTGCTAGAGAGATTGAATTTAAGAGCAGGGAGGTTATGCTGCAACTGTACAGGGTACTGGTGAGGCTGCACCTGGAGTACTGCGTGCAGTTCTGGTCTCCTTACTTGAGGAAGAATATACTGGCTTTGGAGGTGGTGCAGAGGAGGTTCACCAGGTTGATCCCAGAGGTGAGGGGGTTAGACTATGAGGAGAGATTGAGTTGCCTGGGACTATATTTGCTGGAATTCGGAAGGATGAGAGGAGATCTTATACAAACATATTAAATTATGAAAGGGATAAATAAGATAGAGGCAGGAAAGTTGTTTCCATTAGTAGGTAAGACTAGAACTAAGGGACATGGCCTCAAGATTTGGGGGAATAAACTTAGGATGGAGATGAGGAGTAACTGCTTTTCCAAAAGACTGGTGAATCTGTGGAATTCTCTGCCCAATGAAGCAGTGGAAGCTACCTCAGTAAATATATTTAAGACAAGGTTGGATAGATTTTGTGTATAGTATGGGAATTAAGGGTTATGGGGAAAGGGCAGGTAGGTGGAGCTGAGTCTATGGTTAGATCAGCCATGATCTTATTGAATCGTAGAGCAGGGTCTACGGGCCAGATGGCCAACTCCTGCTCCGATTTCTTATGTTATGTTCTTGTATTTTATTGACCCTAAAGGAAATTGCAGTGTCACAGTAGCATTACAAGTGCACAGCTATAAGTATTAGAAGAGAAGTAGAAAGAATAAAAAATAAATTACCTCTAACAGTTTTAACGGAAGGGGGCCATCACTCTCCCAGCTATAGGTTGACTCATTATAGAGCCTAATGGCTGAGGGTAAGAATGACCTCATATAGCGCTCTTTGGAGCAGCACAGTTCTCTTAGTCTATTACTAAAAGTGTTCCTCTGTTCAGCCAAGGTGGCATGCAGAGGGTGAGAAACATTGCCCAGAATTGCCAGGATTTTCCGTGGGGGTCCTTTATTCTACCACAGCCTCCAGGTGTCCAATTTGACTCCTATAACAGAGCCAGCCTTTCTAATCAGTTTATTGAGCCTGTTGGCAGCACCCATATTGATACCATTGCCCCAGCGCACCACCGCATAGAAGATTGTACTGGTGACAACAGACTGGTAGAACATGAGAAGGAGAGGCCTGCATACTCCAAAGGACCTCAGTCTCCTCAGGAAGTAGAAGCGACTCTGACACTTCTTGTACACAGCCTCTGTGTTGGTGCTCCACTCAAATCTGTCACCCAGGTGCACCCCCAGGTACGTGTAGGTCCTCACCACATCCATGTCCTCACTATCAACACTAACAGGGAGCAGTGCAGGCTTAGTCTTCCTAAAGTCCATCACCATCTCCTTTGTCTCACTGATGTTGAGCTGCAGATGATTCAGCTTGCACCATTTGACAAAGTCCTCCACCAGGGACCTGTATTCATCCTCCCGTCTTCCCTTCATTCACCCAACAATTACTGAGTCATTAGAGAATTTCTGCAGATGACATGACTCAGTGTTGTATCTAAAGTCTGAGGTATACAAGGTAAACAGGAGGGGAGACAATACAGTCCCCTGTGGGGCCCCAGTGCTGTTTTTGTAGCCATGTCTGACACATAGATCTGAAGCTGCACAAACTGTGGTCTGCCAGTCAGGTAGTCCATTATCCCGGATACAACGGAAGTGCCAACCTGCATTGAACGGAGCTTCCCCCCAGTAATGAGGGCTGTATGTATTGAAGGCACTTGGAAATCAAAAAAACATAGTCCTCACAGGGCTGCCCTGCTCATCCAAATGGGAGTAGGCTCTGTTCAGCAGGTAGATGACAGCACCGTCAACTCCAATGTACTCCTGGTAGGCAAACTGTGGGGGATTGAGGGCTGATCTGACTGGGGTCGGACGTGAGCCAGGACCAGTCTCTTTAGGGTTTTCATGATGTGTGAGGTCAGGGCCACTAGACGGAAGTCAATCAAGACTTTCAGTTGGCCCTTCTTGGGTACTGGGATGACACATGATGTTTTCCACACAGTCGGGGCCCTTTCCAGGCTGAGACTCAGATTGGAAATGTGCTGGAGAACTTGACACAGCTGCTCAGCACACTCCTTCATGACCTTGGGGTTCACACCATCCGGTCCCAGTGCTTTGCCGTGTCTGAGTTGCCCCAGAGCCCCTCTCACCTGCTCAGTAGTGAAGGAGAGTCCACGATGACTGGGGAGTTGGTGGAAGGCAGAGGAGGAGTGGCTTTGTGCACCTGGTTGTGAGCGATGAGCAGAACCTGCACGTTGTGAGGTTCTGTGAGGTATGGCTGGGTGTGTAAGGTGCAGAGAGGGCAGGGTGCGGCTGTGCCAGGGAGGGTTGGCACTGAGAGGCGATATGGCCCAGTGTACAGGGCAGACACAGGGACGCTGGAAACAATGGCTGAAAACACTGGGGGATTGACAGAACGGAGAGTCAGATACAGAAACCTTCAGTCACAGTGGGAATGTGACAAAGAAAGTGAACCAAGGGTCAGAATGATCAAAGACATTAACTGGTGGACTAATCACATCACATATGGAGCTAAATCCAGCGTGAAACTTTAGTAGAGATGTGCGATGGAATGGCATTGTTTAGTGGTTGATGTCTGACACAGTCAGAACCCTGCAGTCGTGGGGGGTTGTTGGGTGGAGTGCGGGGTTTGGTCTGAGGGACAGACTGGTGGTGGGGGGTTGTTGGGTGGAGTGCGGGGTTTGGTCTGAGGGACAGACTGATGGTGGGGGGTTGTTGGGTGGAGTGCGGGGTTTCGTCTGAGGGACAGACTGATGGTGACGGGGGTTGTTGGGTGGAGTGCGGGGTTTGGTCTGAGGGACAGACTGGTGGTGGGGGGTTGTTGGGTGGAGTGTGGGGTTTGGTCTGAGGGACAGACTGATGGTGGGGAGTTGTTGGGTGGAGTGCGGGGTTTGGTCTGAGGAACAGACTGATGGTGGGGGTTGTTGAGTGGAGTGCGGGGTTTGGTCTGAGGGACAGACTGATGGTGGGGGTTGTTGGGTGGAGTGTGGGGTTTGGTCTGAGGGACAGACTGGTGGTGGAGGGTTGTTGGGTGGAGTGCGGGGTTTGGTCTGAGGGACAGACTGATGATGGGGGGGGTTGCTGGGTGGAGTGCGGGGTTTGGTCTGAGGGACAGATTGGTATTGGGGGTTGTTGGGTGGAGTGCGGGGTTTGGTCTGAGGGACAGACTGATGGTGGGGGGTTGTTGGGTGGAGTGTGGGGTTTGGACTGAGGGACAGACTGATGGTGGGGGGTTGTTGGGTGGAGTGCGGGGTTTGGTCTGAGGGACAGACTGGTGGTGGGGGGTTGTGTGGAGTGTGGGGTTTGGTCTGAGGGACAGACTGATGGTGGGGGGTTGTTGGGTGGAGTGCGGGGTTTGGTCTGAGGGACAGACTGGTGGTGGCTCAGCTGCATCTTCAAGAGTGCCGTCACGCTGACCCAGCCCTCCAGTTGAATGTGGTCTCCATGCGACAGACTAGTAATTAGAGCACAAACTACAGCACGCCTGGGGGTGGGTGTGTGTGCGCGCGCACGTGCACGTGTCCAGAGGAGGTTCAGTGTGTCAGGTGTGAGTATGGCTGGGGTAAAGATGTATGCGGGGTTTGGAAATCTATCGGCTCCCTAAGTGTCATTACCTCTCGGTGTGAACACTGCTCCTGACCCCAGGGGTGAACTCTGCTCTCTGAGAGATGACATAGGTCATAGGATAGTACCGCTCTGGACGTGGCAGTATGTGTTTTGATCTTGATGACACTTCATACCAAATCTCCTCTTCCTGTGTCTCATCCATAATCCCTCCATTTTCTTCATATCCATGTGTCTGTCTAAAAGCCCTTTAACTTCCACCAAACTGCCTGCTTCCACTACCACCCTTGGAAACTCATTGTGGGCACCTACCACTCACTGCACTAAAAAAAACGTCCTTGACATCACTTTTCGACTTTCCCTCTCCAGCCTTAAAAAGATGTCCTCTGGTGTCTGACACCCCGCAGCCCCTGCCTTATCCAGTTGCAATTTTCTCTCCCCCAATTTAGTACCTTTCTGCGAGATCCGGTTTTATATTTATACCCCAGGGATGAACTCTCCCGCTGACCCTGTGGAGGAACACTCACCTGACCCTAACAATGACCTCTCTCTGGCAGCAAAGTGCAATGAGGGGGTGAAGCTCAATCCACGTGATGCCTCGGACTTCCTGCGTCGTCCCTCGGGACGGCTTCAGCGACACGTCAAGTAGTACCAATAAAACCCAGACTTCCAGGCTTGGTACAAGTACTACCAGCAGATCGGCTACCACGAGGGGGTGAGCGTCTCAGAGGGGAAGAAGTGTGGGGGGTTGGGGGGGGGTGAAGGGTATGTCTCACTGAGACCTTTTGGCCCACTTACTGCTGACCCATTTGCATTTAATATAATATAATTCTTCCTACACTCCTGCCAATTCCCCGCCGATCCTACCTGAGTAACTCACTGGCCATGCAGATTCTTGTAATGAGGGGGGTGGTAACTGGAGCAGCCGCAGGAGGGGCAGGGGGAGCTGCAGCCAGAGGGAGAATGTGCAGACACAGACAGCGCTGGAGGTCGGGATTGAACCTGCGGATCTGATGCTAGAAACGAGTGGCATTGCCTTCCGCTCTGCTGTGGTGCTTGAAACTTTGGGGCATTAGTCTACATTCCAACATGGAAACTTGTGCAGAGTCTCCCCCTCCCCCCACCAAACCCAGACCCGCATAGTGCAACCTGTCCCCTCTCCCTCCCCACCCCAAACCACTGGGGGATGGTGTCCCTCGGCACCTTGCTAAAGTCCATCTCAACAACTTCTCCCACCTTGTCCTCATCCAGTCTCTACTTCAGGATACTTTGTCAAATTCTTTGACAGGGTTCCACATGCACGATGCCACGCTGAGTGTCCCTGATCCATCCTGGCCTTTTGAGGGTTATATTTTGCCCTCCTGATTTCCCTTTGGTCTGCTCCTACATTTCTAACACTCCTCATAACACCCAAGCTACCTGTACCCGACCACTACCTCCTTCACCCTGATCAGGATCTCAGTATCCCTCATCAGTCCAGGTTCCCCAGCCCTGCCATCCTTGCTCCTCACTCTAACAAGTCATGGAGAAACTGTCAGAAGTGGGGATCTGCTGGACCTCAACATTGGACCAGTGTCAGGGGCTCGGTGGCAACAATCTCTCAGCCTTGGGACTAACCCCGTGCACGGAAGACATGTCTGGGATGCCCAGGGAATTGTGCCCCTGCAGATCAGGAACTATACCTCTGAAATTTACAGAACGTCCAACCACATTATTTGGGAGCAGGTCATCAACTAGTGATAGACTCTGACCTTTCTGTGTAGACGTGTGAGGTGGAGCTTTGAGAGAAGCAGCACAAACAGTGGTTGGTGGAAGTGTGGAAGTGGAAATTCCTCGGATTGGAAGTACTGATATTTAGGTTTGTGGAGTTGAGCTCAAATGTTACAAGTTACTGGTTTACATTGTGGAGATTTAAGCACGAGTCAGTTCAGAGTCTCTGGATGCAATATCACTTTGGCACTAAATCACACACCACAGCCGACTCTGAAAGTTACTAACGAGGCCAAGAGTTTCTAGTGTGAGTTTGGGAAAACCTTGTCCCTGACAGAGATGAGCTGATCCTTATGGACATCTTCAATGATTGATCAGGTTGGATTTATCCCTCCAGAATTGCCTAATTGACAAAGAGGAGAGCAGGAAAAGTAACTCATCCATAAGACATGCAGTAGTTGCAGAATTAAGCTATTCAGCCCATCGTCTGTTCTGCCACTCATACTGATTTATTATCCCTGTCAACCCCACTCTCCTGCCTTCTCTCCATAACCTTTGATGCACTTACTAATCAAAAAACTATCAACCTCCACTTTAAATATATCTGCAGTTGTATGTGCCACTGACTTCCTCTGGCTAAGAAACTTTTCCTCATCGCTGTTCTAAAGGAACATCCTTGTATTCTGCGCCTGTGTCCTCTGGTCCAAGACTCCCCCACTATTTGAAATATCCTGTCTATGTCCACTCTATCTAGACCTTTGAATATTCAGTAAGTTTCAATGAAGCATCTCTTATTCTTTTAAACTCAGCGAGTACTGGCCCAGAGCCATCAAATGCAAGTCATAGATTTCATTTCCAAGATTATTTTCACGAACCTTCTCCAATGCCAGCACTTTCCCAAACCAAATAGATGGAGGAGGATCTTTTCAGAACCAAGAGCTTGTTGCATCAGAGAGACAGGCACAGATTCTCATGGTTCTGGCATTCCACCTATCAGACAGTGTTAGTGTCCAGGCAGACAATATTGTGTCAGGATGGAGGGTTAAACCATAGGACACAGGAGCAGAATTAGACCACTGGCTATTGTGTCTGTCTTGGCCTTCCATCCTGGCTGGTTTATTATCCCTCTCAACACTATTCTCCTGCCCTCTTCCCCTAATCTTTGACACCTTGTTAATCAAGAAACTATCAAACACTCTCAGACATTAATGTTTTTATTCCCACAATTATCCTTTTGAGCCTCCTCCAATGCCAGAACATTTTTTTCATAGATAAGGAGCCCAAAACTGCTCACAATATTCCAAATGTGGTCTGACCAATGCCTTATAAAGCCTCAGCATTACATTCTTGCTTTTCTATTCTAGTCCTTTCAAAATGAATGCTAACATTGTATTTATCTTCCTTACCACCAACTCAACTTGCAAGATAGCCTTTAGAGAATCCTGCACAAAGACTCCTAAATTCTCTTTGCTTTTCCGATTTCTGAATTTTCTCCCTGTTTAGAAAATAATCTATGTCTTTATTCCTTCCACTAAAGTGCATGACCATTCACTTCTCATAATCCTGATCGATAAGTTGCAGAATCAGGGCCTCTGTACCTCCTTCTGCAATTGGATCCTTGACTTCCTAACTGGAAAACCACAATCTGTGCAGATTGGTGATAATATCTCCTCCTCACTGACGATCAACATTTGTGCACCTCTGGGGTGTGTGCTTATCCTACTGCTCTACTCTCTCTCTACCCATGACTGTGTGGCTAGGCATAGCTCAAATAGCATCTATAAATTTACTGATGATACAACCATTGTTGGTAGAATCTCAGATGGAAATTAGAAGGCGTACAGGAGCGAGATATATCAACTAGTGGTGTGGTGTCACAGCAACAATCATGCACTCAATGTCATTAAGATGAAAGAGCTGATTGTGGACTTCAGGAAGAGTAAGACGAAGGAACACATACCAATCCTCTTAGAGGGATCAGAAGTGGAGAGAGTGAGCAGTTTCAAGTTCCTGTGTGTCAAGATCTCTGAGGACCTAACCTGGTCCCAACATATCGATGCAGCTATAAAGAAGGCAAGACAGTGGCTATACTTCATCAGGAGTTTGAAGAGATTTGGTATGTCACAAAAAACACTCCAAATCTTCAACAGAGGTACTGTGGAGAGCATTCTGACAGGCTGTAGCAGTATCTGGTATGGAGAGGCTACTGCACAGGACTGAAAGAAGCTGTAGAAGGTTGCCAATTTAGTCAGCTCCATCTTGGGTACTAGCCTAAAAAGTACCCAGGACATCTTCAGGGAACGGCGTCTCAGAAAGACAGCATCCATTATTAAGGACCCCCAGCATCAGGGCATGTCCTTTTCTCACTGTTACCATCAGGTAGGAGGTACAGAAGCCTGAAGGCACACGCTCCGCGATTCAGGAACAGCTTCTTCCCCTCTGCCAACTGATTCCTAAACGGACATTGAACCCATGAACACTACCTCACTTTTTAAAATATATATTATCTATGTTTTTGCACAATTTTTAATCTATTCAATATACATATACTGTTTATTTATTTATTTCTATATTATCATGTATTGCATTGAACTGCTGTTGCTAAGTTAACAAATTTCACGACACATGTCGGTGATAATAAACCTGATTCTGATTCTGACTTCCCTACGCAGTATTTCATCTGCCACCTCTTTGCCCATTTTCCTAGTCTGTTTATGTCCTTGGCCAAAAAGCCATCAATTCTGCCATCTAAATCACTGTAGGAAATATGGAAATCAAAATATGGAAAGAAGCAGTCCTAACACAGACCCCTGCACAACACCACTAATCACAGGCAGCCATCCAGAAAAGCCCTTTTTTATTCCCACTCTTTGCCTTCTGCCAGTCCAGCCAATCTTCTGTCCATGTTAGTACCTTTCCTGTAATACCATGGTCTCTTATCTTGTTAAGCAGCCTTGTGTAACACCTTGTCAAAGGCCTTCTGAAAATCCTCTCCAAAACCTCATCCTTAACAATGGATTCCAACATCTTCCCAGTCAGGCTAACTGGTCTATTTCCTTTCTTTTGCCTCCCTCCTTTCTTAAAGAGTGGAGTGACATTTGCACTTTTCCAGTTCTCAGTGATTCTAGAATCTAGTGATTCTTGAAAGATCATTACTTATGTCTCCACAATCTCTTCAGCTACCTCTTTCAGAACCCTGGGGTGTAGTCCATCTGGTCCAGGTGACTTATCTACCTTCAGACCTTTCAGTTACCCACCCAACTTCTCCTTAGTACCAGTATCTACACTCCTGACACTCTTGAATTTCTAACATACTGTTGGGGTCTTCCCATGAAAACTCATGCAAAATGCTTATTAAGTTTCATCTGTCATATCTTTGTCCCCAATTACAAACTCTCCAATCTGCAATAATCATTCCAAGCTGGGACTGAGGACCCTCACTACTCCCTACAGTCAATGGCTTGGCAAGCCTCTCTGCTCAGGGCAGTAAGGGATGGTTAGTAAACACCAGCCTCACAAACAACACCTGTCCCACATGAAATGGAATAAATTAAGAATAGCTGACCATTGAGTCAGCTTCTCAGCCCCAAAACAACGTGGTCAACAGGGTCATTGCCTCTAGAAGAGTGCCAATACTGCCGATGCTCTCCTCATTTGGTAACCATCAGGGAGATCCCAGAGTCACAGAATTCCCACCACAACCTGAATCTGTGAAGGAAGCCTCAGCTTCTCTCCTGGGAAACACCAGTACCATTTGATGAGAATGACCAGGGAGTTTTATAAAGGACAAAGGAGAGGTGTCCTTGGATCGGAAACTCCCCTACACTGCAGGGGAAGAAGAACAGCTCGACTGGCACCTGAAGGTTGATGTCCAATGAAAACCCAAGACTAGAAGAGCAAATGTGGATAGAATGGGCAAGTTGTCCAGTGTCTCACTAACAACACGACTTGTGCAGACTCTTTGCCTCAACCTCCTAAGGATACGGACCAGTGAAAGAGGGGGCCTCTTCATGTGAGCGTTCTTCACTCCCAGCAGAGAATCCATGATCCAATCAACAAGGAGCTGAAAAGACCACACATCAATTAGACTGCTGGTGTTCTGGCTGAGATCTTTAAACCTATCAAATGAGGTACCTGATGACTGCAGGACAGCAAATATGGTCTCCCTTCCAAGAAGTGCACCAGGAAAAAGTTAGGTAATTACTGACAAGTGAGCCTCACATTAGGAGTAGGGAAATTATTTTTTAAAGATGAGGAACAGAATTAACAATCACTTGGAAGAGGAAGGCTGATTAGAGCTAGCCAGCGTAGCTTTGTCAAGGGCTGACCTATATGATTTAATTTTTGAGGATGTAACAAAGTGTATTGATGAGGGCAGTGCAGGAGCTTTGACTTAGAAGGACTTCAAAGTGATTTTCAACAAGGTGCTACATGGTCAAAAAGATTAGGTTAGCATGGGATTCAAGGTAAATTGGCAAACTGGATGCAGTAGGAGACAAGGTGATGGTAGAGATTTACTTTAGTGATTGGATGCCTGTGTCTGGTGGTGCTCTACAGGCATCGCTGCTGGGATCCTCAGTGTTTGGAAATGGATTTGGGAGGCAAGATAAATAAGCTGATAGATAACACGAAGATTGTGGAGTTGCTCACAGTATGGAGGATAGTCTTGGGTCATGGTGATATTGATGTGTTGGTGAAATAGGCTGAGAAATGGCAGATGGAGTTTAATACTGCTAAGTCTCTCCAGCATTAATGGATTTCCCCCATTTCCAGTCACCTACACATGCTTCGTCTACCCTGCACACCCAGGGTTCCCTTTACTCACCACACTTGTCCTCCCCATAATGGGAACATCTCCATCCTGAACTCTTTCACTTTTAGGGTATCCTCCATCCCAAATGAAGATTTTCTGTATTACTGCCTGTGTTTGTCAGGTTGTGTCTAATGACACTGACATCATCCTTTCCCCGATTCTGATACTTGCAATGTCGAACAGTACAACACAGGAACAAGCCCTTCGACCCATCATCATACCAAATTAAATTAGCTCCATGAACCTTCACATGGTGTACATCTTTCCCCCTTTCACCTACTCTCTACTACCCTCTACTATTTGACATTTCTACCCTGGGAAAAAGACTGCTTGTCTACCCCATCTCTGCCTCCAATAATTTTATAAACTACTAACAGGTCTCCCTTCAGCATTTAATACTCTGCTGAAAACAACCAAAGTTTGCAGCTGACACACTCTAATCCAGGGCACATCCTAGTGAATCTCTTCTGTGCCCTGGATTAGAGAGTGTTAGCTTCACATCTTTCCTGTAACAGGGCCATCAGGATTGCACGCAATATTCCAAAGTGTGACCTATCCAAATTTTTTACACATTTGCATCATGATTTGCTAACTTGGTGCAACATACACAAAACAGTGGAAGGACTCATCAGGTTTTGGGCTGACACCCTTCATCAGCAATGGAAAGGAAGGGGAAGGTGTCATGGCCTCTCTTTTGCCATAATGAAGCCACTCTCAGGGTGGAGGAACAACCACTTCATATTCCATCTAAGTAGCCTCCAACCTGATGGCATGAATATCAATTTCTCTTTCCAGTAATGTTTCTCCCTCCCCTTCCCTCTTCTTCTATTCCCCACTCTGGCCTCTCACCTCTTCTCTCCTGCCAATCTCCTCTACTTCTCTTTCTCCCATGGCCCACACTCCTCTCCTATCGGATTCCTTCTTCTCCAGCCCTTCGCCTTTCCCACCTACCTGGCTTCACATTACCTTTTGGCAAGTCCTTCTTCCCCTCCACCCACTCTTTATTCAGGCATCTTACCAACCCCCCCCCCCCCACTTCCAGTCCTGCAGAAGGGTCTTGGCCCAAAACGTCAACTGTTTATTCATTTCTATAGATGCTGCAGAACCTACTGAGTTTCTCCAACATTTTGTGTGTGTTTCTCTGGATTTCCTGCTTAGAATCTTAGAAAATTACAGCACCAAAACAGCCCTGTGGCACATCTAGTCTGTGCCAAAACCATTTAAAATGCTTACTCCCATGTACCTGAAGCAGAACCGTAGCCCTCCACGTACCTATCCGAACTTTGCTTAAATGTTGAAATCGAGCTTGTAAGCACCACTTGTGCTGGCAACTCGCTCCACACTCTCATGACCCTCATGCTCCTCTTAAACCTTCCACCTTTCACTCTTAACCCATGACCTCTGGTTGTTGTCCCACCCAACCTTACTAGAAAAAGCCTGCTTGCATCTACCCATCTATACCCCTCTTAATTTATATACCTGTATAAAATCTCCCCTCAGTCTTCTACGTTCTAAGGAGTAAAGTTCTAACCTATTCAATCTTTCCTTATAATTCAGGTCCTCCAGACCCAGCAACATCCTTGTAAATTTTCTGTGTACTCTATCAACCTTGTTTACACCTTTCCTGTAGATAGGTGGCCAAAACTGCATATAATACTCCAAATTAAGCCTCAGCAACATCTTAGACAACTTCAACATAACATCCCATCTCCTGTACTCAATACCTTGAGAAGGCCAATGTGCCAAAAACTTTCTTACAACCCTATCTCCCCCCGATGCCACTTTCAATAAACTATAGCCCTGTATTCCCAGATCCCTTTGTTCTACCACACTCCCCAGTGCCCTACCTTTACCTGTGAAAGACCTCCCCTGGTTGGTCTGACCAAAGTGAAACACTTTGCACTTGTCTGCATTAAATGCCATCTGCCATTTTTCAGCCCATTTTTTCCAGCCGATCCAGATCTCTCTGCGAGCCATGATAGCCTTCCTCACTGTCCACTACAACCCACAAACTTGGTGTCATCCGCAAATTTGCTGATCCAGTTAACCATATTATCATCCAGATCATTTATATAGATGACAAACAATGGACCCAGCATAGATCCCTGGGGCACTTCACTAGTCACAGGCCTGCAGTCAGAGAGGCAGCCATCTACTACCACTCTCTGGCTTCTCCCACAAAGCCAATATCTAATCCAATTTACTATCTCATCTTAAATGCCAAGCAACTGAAACTTCTTGATCAACCTTGTCAAATGCATTGCTAAAGTCCATATAGACAATATCCACTGCCTTACCTTCATCGACTTTCCTGGTAACTTCCTCAAAAATCTCTGTAAGATTGGTTAGACATGACCTACCACATACAAAGCCATGTTGACTATCCCTATCAGTCCCTGTCTATCCAAATACTCATATATCTGGTCCCTTAGAATATCTTCGATAAATTTCAGATATCAGGCTCAAAGGTTTATAATTTCCTGGTTTATTCTTAGAGTCTTTCTTAAACAACGGAACAACTTCGGTTATCCTTCAGACCTCTGGTACCTATCCTGTCGTTAAGAATGATTTAAATATCTCTGCTAGGGCCCCAGCAATGTCTGCACTTGCCTCCCGCAGTGTCCGAGGGGGCACCTTGTCAAGCTCTGGAGATCTATCCACCCTGATTTGCTTCAGGATAGCAAGCACCTCCTCCTCTGGAATCTGTACAGGGTCCATGAAGTTGATACCACTCTATGTCTGTCTCCTGAGTAAATACAGATGCAAAAAAAAACCTTAAGATCTCCCCCATCTATTTTGGCTCCACACATGAATTACTGATTAAGGAAACTTTCCTGAACACATTTGACAAACTCTATCCCATCTAGTCCTTTTATAGTCCCAGTCAATGTGGAAAGTTAAAATCACCTACTATAACAACTATATGTTTCTTGCAGCAATCTATGATCTCTCTACAAATCTGTTCCTTTTAAATTCCTGCAGACTGTTGGGTGGTCTGTAATATAGCCCCATTAATGTGGTCGTACCTTTCTTATTCCTCAGTTCCACCCATAACACCCCACTAGATGAGTTCTGCAGTCTGTCCTGATGGTGCACTGCCGTGACATTTTCCCTGACTAGTAACACCACCCCTCCTCCTTTAATACCCCACCCACTCTGTTACATCTAAAGCAACCGAACCTTGCAATATTGAGTTGCCAGTACTGCCCCTCCAGCAACCAAGTCTCACCAATGGCTACAATATCATAATTCCAGATGTTGATCCATGCCCTGAGTTCATCTGCCTTTCCTACGATACTTCTTGCATTGAAATATATAACAGCTCAGGTCCCTAGTTGTACCATGCTCAACCTTTTGATTCCTGACTTTGTCTGAGGTCTTATCAACATCTGTCTCCATAACCTCTCCACCAACTGTTCTCATCACTCAGCCTACACATGTCATTGGTACCTACATGGACCACACCTCTGACTGTTCACTCTCCTACTTAAGAATGCTGAGGACTCGATATGAGACCTCCTGGACCCTGGCACCCGGGAGGCAACATACCATCCGGGAATCTCGTTCTGATCCACAGAATCTCCTTTCTATACCCCTAATTAAGAAATCCCCTATCCCTACAGCTTGCCCCTTCCCTTCTGAATCACAGAGTCAGATTCTGTGCCAGAGACTTTCCTCTGCTACGTTAAACCCCCCAGAACCGTATCCAAAGTGGTTGTTGGGGAGGATGGCCACAGGGGTACCCTGCACTGAATTTTCCCTTCCTGACTGTCACCCAGTTTCCTTTGTGCAACTACCTCTCTCTGTGTCCTGTCTATCACCTCCTCAGCCTCCCGAATGATCAGCAGTTCATCCAGTTCCAGCTCCAACTCCTTAACACTAAGCTGCAGCTGCATGCACTTCTCTCAGATGTAGTTGTCAGGGACACTGGAGGTCTCTCTGCCTTCCCACACCCCACAAGAGGAGCATTCCACTATCTCTACTGTTCAAGGGGGAGGTTACTCTATTTTTTTTTTTTTGCCTTCTCTGCCTGAAGCCTTTCCTGGTCAAAGCGTTAAAGAAATGAAGTCTGAAAATCTCTTCTCTAACTCTGGCCGCTCTGCCTGGCCTTACTTTCCATTGTCCTTGTCAATCAATCCCGAATGCTGACTGACTACTGCAGAACCTCTTGTGTTTTGTACTCTCTATCCTGACCAATGAAGGCAAGAATGCTCTGTCTCTATAGAATAGGTTTTAATGGGAATAAGGGGAAATGTGAGGGAGATCTAGCCCGTGGGCTGGGAGAAGGGAACCTGAGATGCCGAGACCTGTGCTGAGGAAGCTTCAGCTTTCAATGTGAACCCTTCCCCCTTGCACAACCGCTACCCGACCCACTGAGCCTTTCCAGAATTCTCCTAAAGATTCTGCGGATTTTGCTGAACGGAAGGTGTCACCTTTGTTACAAGACCCTGAGCGCCCTGCCCTTGTCATCAGAGGGAATGCTGAAGAAGGGAGGAGAGAATGATTCAGGAAGATGGCTGTAGTGGAGGAGAGAAGAGGAAGGACACTGGCAGGACAGGGTGCAGCTGAGGACAGGCAGCGAAGTGGGGGACAGGGGTGATTGGGAAGGTGAAAAGTACAATTCTAACGGCGGATTTTCCCTGTAGTGGTGAGGGTAAAGGGAACCCTTAGGTGTACGGGAAAAAAGTGCAGAGGCTGTGGACAATAAGGGCTACGACAGGTAGATTGGGAGAGCAAGAGTAAATCGGAGACATGGTGGGGCAGATGCGCGGATGGGGAGGATGGTTCTCTAATTGTTCCCCGCCCCCCGGTCTTCCCTTCATCTCCCCAGCTGTATGAAATCGATCGGATTCGGTTGATGTAGCTGCAGATGCGGCAGCTGGAGAGTGTGTATGGGAAGGATGCACCCTATCACCACACCACCGGTACGGCCCCAGCGCCCGTCAAAACCAAGACCTCATGTGACCCAGAGAAAGATGGAAGCTGTAAACCACGGCCTTCGGTCCCGATGGTTCCCGTGGCTCAGCCGACCCCTGCTTCCCCCGAATGCCCCTCCCCAGCTCTCCTGTAACCCGCAGGATCCAGCGTCTCGTCTACGCTACTTCTGTGTCTTCCTGGAAAGGTTTCAGGGAGACTGTGATCCCAAAACTGACCCCAAGTGCTCTCGACGGGGAACGCTGCCCTGTGACCCCAAATACGACCCAGCTTGTGTTCGGTCCGCATCAGCACCGCACCCCTACACTCCAGCGGAGCACCGATGTAACCCTGTGTACGGCCCGGACTGTAATGAAGGTGACCACAGAGGGAATCAGCGACATAATCCGACCTACCACGAAGATGATGGTGACTCCGAGGCAGACGACGATGAAGCTGATCCGTACGATCTAAATTATCATGGTTACTATAGGGATCCGAATTATTATCATCGTCATACTAATCCGCATGGATCGTCCTCAAATCCGAATCATTACAATTCCCCAAATCCAAATCCATACAACTCTCCGAACCCAAATCCGTATGATTCTCCGAACCCGAATTCTCACTATTCCCCAAATCCTTATAACTCCCCGTACGGATCTCCCTATGGCCCTTATTATGGACGTGAAGATGAAGAGGACTATTAACTCTGCCTTTGTTACCGGACTCCAAGACGACAGGACAAGGGACTAGGAATTGGCTCCCATCTTACTTCTCACCAGCATGTGGGAATTTTATTAGTTTAACAAGAGCAGGCTCCTGTCCAAGATAGAAATCAGTAAAAGTTCAGATTTAGTTGGAACGGAGGGAAGTGTGACCAGAGGACGAAGGGGTGCAGGTGAAAGAGCAGCCGGATTTTACTGAATGGCAGAGCGATCATGATCTATCCTACTACTTTGGAACAGAAAAATCGGGTTCCACTCCCATGCAGAGTCAAATTATCACCTTGAGAACAACAGTGTTACGTCCTCTGCTCATGGGCTTGATCTGGGATTGCAAGACAGAAAAGAAGTCCTCTTTCCATATTTCCTCGCAACATAGGACACTTCGGCCCAGCTAACTCGTAAAGCAATTTCGTTCCCCACTAGCCTCCCCTGTGATATCTCCACCTCACCTACGTATTAGGGGTGGGTACAGTGGCTGATTAACCAGTAACACTCCTTTCTCTGGAGGAAACCGGAACACCCCGTCTAATCCCATGCGAATTTTGCACAGCACAGTACCGTCAGGACTGTACTCGCTGCACAGACCTAGTTTAAATAAATCTAAATTTAAATTGGCACTGACCGAAGGAGAGGTATGCCACGAACAATTGGCTCCTATAATGTTAAACAGACCAAACGGGACAGTGGAAGGCGAAAAGGCTCCAGAACAAGGCAGCTACAGACACAGTAGAAAGGTGCGATGATTCAATTAAATGGGGAACTTAACTAAAGCACAGTGAGCACATAAGCGGGAGGCCAACTGCCCGAGTTAACGGCAGTGTTCGCGCCTCGGACCCGAGGCGTTCCAGTCTTTGAACGGACAGTGAATTTGTCGGAGCTTCCGGGAAATCCGAAGCCGAACACTCGCAGCTGGGAATGGGTTATCGCATCAGAAGCTGTGATCTGCCATCCCAATCCAACAGATCTATTTCCCAGGTCTGACAGAGCCTGTCTGTACAAGCGTTGACAGCGGGTGCTCGCTGCAGAAATGTGGCCTGTTGAACGTTTCCTATCGGTTCCGTTTTATTGCTTCGGTCTCCGGCCGCCTGATTTTGTCCAAGCGATACAGCTCAGAAACTGAGAACATTTCATACCTGGAAAGTCCTCCTGACATTCTGGTTTGTATACGGAGACAGGTGAGAGGATAGAGTTAATGGACACTGCCAGTGCACAACTAACGGGAAACCCCGGAGACACCGAAGGTGTCGCCCTCCGGGTCCGTGCCTCTCTCCGGGGTCAGTGCCACATCCGTCTTCCTACCGTCCCAGCCCCCTCAACGCCCTGTCGGCCAGTGAAGGATACGTCTATCTCCCAGCCTCATGGGTTCCCCACAGCGGGGAGAGGGAGGAGTCAACCTGAGCAAAGATCGCGGAGATTAATGGATGTGACCAGGGTTGAAGAATTAATTTCCTGTCTGCTGTCCATAAAACGCTCGAGCAGAATTAGGCCATTCGGCCCGTAGAGTCAGCTCCGCCATTTGGCCATGGCTGATCCATTTCCCTCTCAACCCCATTCTTCTGCCTTCTCACCGTAACCTTTCACGCCCTTATTTTTCAAGAATTCATCAACCACCGCTTTAAACACACTTAATGGCCTGGCCTCCACAACCGCCTGTGGCACCGAATTCCCCAGATTCAACACCGGGTGGCGAAAGAAATTCCGCCTCATCTCCGTTCCATATAGCCGTGCCTTTATTCCGAGGTTGTGCCCTCTGGTCCTACATTCCCCACTACAGGAAACCTCTTCTCCACATCCATTCTATAGGTCTTTCAACATCCAATAGATTTCAATGAGATCCCCCTCCCCCATTCTTCTCAGTAGTAGGCAGCCGTGATCCCAGGGGATCATGGGTTTGCGCCTCTGCTGGACTGTGTCCTCTCCAGGGCGGGAAGATTTGAAGAACCGTCTGTTGCCCCTGCAGCGAGTTACCCCTCTCCACGTCACTGATGTAGTCCAAGGGAAGGGCAAGCAACGATACAACTCGGCACCGGTGTCGTTGCAGAGGCTGCCAGAGTGAAGTTGTAAACAACATCAAACTGCCTTAGGGACCCCGGCTCGGAATTTCTTCCTCGGGGTTTATTCCCGAAGCCTCTCCTATGGGTGGGTATGGCCCCAAGGCAGCGGAGGTTTAAAATCAGAGTTTTCCTTCTCCAAGGCAGGATGCCGAGCCCCACCCGCCCGAAGCAACTGGGTTTGAGGAGCCAGTGGTCCGCCTTTGCTCCTTCTCTGCAAGTACAGCAGGCAGTGAAGAAAGCTAATGGCATGCTGGCCTTCATAACAAGGGGAATTGAGTATAAGAGCAAAGAGGTCCTTCTGCAGCTGTACAGGGCCCTGGTGAGACCACACCTGGAGTACTGTGTGCAGTTTTGGTCTCCAAATTTGAGGAAGGACATTCTTGCTATTGAGGGAGTGCAGCGTAGGTTCACAAGGTTAATTCCCGGGATGGCGGGACTGTCATATGTTGAAAGATTGGAGCGACTGGGCTTGTATACTCTGGAATTTAGAAGGCTGAGAGGGGATCTTATTGAAACATATAAGATTATTAAGGGATTGGACATGCTGCAGGCAGGAAGTATGTTCCTGCTGATGGGTGAGTCCAGAACCAGAGGCAACAGTTTAAGAATAAGGGGTAGGCCATATAGAACAGCGTTGAGGAAAAACTTTTTCACCCAGAGAGTGGTGGATATATAGAATGCTCTGCCCCAGAAGGCTGTGGAGGCCAAGTCTCTGGATGCTTTCAAAAAAGAGATGGATAGAGCTCTTAAAGATAGTGAAATCAAAGGTTATGGGGATAGGGCAGGAACTGGATACTGATAGTGGATGATCAGCCATGATCACAGTGAATGGCGGTGCTGGCTCGAATGGCCTACTCCTGCACCTATTGTCTATTCTCGTGTCAGTAGAAATAGTCCCGCCGAACCTAAACCACACTTGAAGGACTTGGTTGTCAAAGGCTGTTAGAGACGTATGCCATTTGGAGCACTTTATAGTGTGACGAAAGAGGGTTACAAAAAGTACACATAGACTAAGATGTTAACTGTCCAGTGCTGGCACCAGTGGGATCAGCAGTTGGTCTGCCACCTGTCTTCAGGAGAAAGAGAGATAAGGAAGACAATGGAGCAGCATTTGGAAATGTTAATGAAGAGACGGGAGAGTTTAACGAAAAGAGACACGGTCTGAGAGCTGTCAAGATCGGCTCCTTTTTGAACCCTGAACTGTTTGAAGTGTGATGGACAGGCGATACCCCAGCAGGTGGATGAAAAGGGACAGGTTCGCTAAGGCAGGACACACACGACACCCCGAGGTAACGAGACCCTGGAAGCGGTGCGTCTCCCACAAGTCGGTGGGAGTTTTTGGAGGGCTGGTCGCGGGACCAAGCCGTAGACGCACAGGGTGGAAAGGTACGATCGGCGGGAACCTGGTGTGTGTCGGCCCTTGCCTGGGTGCCAGGTTCACTGCAGAGGAACGATCGTATCTGAAACAGAGGAGGTCACAGTCGGTGACCTCAGAAGACATTACAAAGGGCTCGCCCGAAAGCTGACTGCGAAGAATATCGAAGGTCTGTATGGAAGCCGTTTTGAATATTCATTCGCTTTCGCTCTCTCTCTCCTCCTCCCCCCACCTCCCCCCGTCCACCGCCACGGCAGTGATTACGGTGAACTGAACTTTGTGTCACTTTGAAACTGGTCATTTACCCCTAGACGACGATAGAGCTTGATTGATCCTGTTATCCTAGTTCTGTGTACATGTGTGTTTATCATTGCTGAACTGTTGCATTTATTATCCTTTTGATTAGAGTACTGTGTTGCTTATTTCTTTAATAAAACTTTCTTAGTTCCAGTAATCCAGACTTCAACTGAGTGATTCATTTCTGCTGGTTTGGCAACCCAGTTACGGGGTACGTAACAATAGGTAGTGGAACCACTACCACCCCCGGCTATGACAACCTTAGGCACCCATTCTTCTAAACTCCACTGAATGTAGGCCCAGAGCCATCAGATATTCCTCATATGGTAAACCTTTCATTCTCGTAATTAATCTCGTGAGCCCCTTCTGAACCCTCTCCGATGTCAGCACATCCTTTCTTAGATAAGGGGCCCAAAACTGCTCACAAGCGAGGCCGCACCAGTGTCTTATAAAGCTTCAGCATTCAATCCTTGCTTTTATATTTTAATCCTCTCGAAATGAATGCTAACACTGCATTTGCCTTCCTCGCCAACGAATCAAACCTGCAAGTTAACCTTTAGGGAATCATGTACGACGACTCCGAAGTCCCTTTGCACCTCAGATTTTTAAATTGTCTCCCGTTTAGAAAATAGTTATGCTTTTACTCCTTCTGCCAAAGTGCATGACCATACACTTCCCGACACTGTATTTCATCTGCCACCTCTTTGCCCATCTCCCAATCTGTCTAAGTCCCTCTTCAGGCTGCCTGCTTTCTCAAAGCCAAACAATTCCCTCATCCAAATAACTGACAAACGTTAGAAGAAGCGGCTGCGATGCAGACCCTCTGCGGAACACCAATAGTCACCAGCAGCCAATCAGAAAACACTCTTTATTCCTAGAGTTCGGTTAGTTTTATATTCTCCTGATGTTAAAATGTCACAATAAACAGCAAATACTGGTTGTTTAAAAGTTGATTTACTCTCTTCGTGGGAAGTACAAAGCGTTCTGTCTCAGTTCAGTTTGATCAACAACTCTGCTGCACCACAACTAACTGCTCTACCGCCCCCAGATCTGGTCTTCTGACAGATGTCCGAGTCAGAATGCTGTTTACTTGATGGTAGAAGCAGCCCGCTTCGCTGCTGCCTGTCGTTGTTCTATCTGTACCTGACTTTTGTTGAAATCAATAATAATTCTGCTGCACATTAGCACTGCCTGTCTGCTTGGGACCGAGTCCTTCCCGGCGGCGCCTCCTGCCCAGTAAGGTGGTAAGGACAGAAGGTGCTGCCAGATACCCTGGGGAGAAGGGACAGTTGTGAAACTTGGGAACCTTTTAAAAAAATCCTCTATATACCCGGTACCAAACACTTCAAAAACAATGGAACACTTTTGAAGGGGGGAGTTTGAAAGTAGTGAAGAAGCTCACACCAACACCAGCTCCCCGTTCTGAGGGGTCCCAGAATGTCGCCGCGTCTCCTAACTGACATCTCTTCCCAAACATCACTCAATGACCACGTTTAACACGTTTTAAATGCTGCAGACTGCAGATGCTGGAAAATTTTAAACACAGAGAAAAAAAAACCCTGGAGCATCTTCAGCCTGGCCTCAGAGTTCCCGCAGCATCTTGCGCGGGCTTTAAAATCTCGTTCTTGTCAAATGTTCCAGTCTCGTCCATGACTAACTTTACAACTATCCTGGGATGTCTGGTTCATCCTTGTACACATCAAACATTGGGTCAAACACGAGAAAATCTGCAGATGCTGGAAATCAGAGCAACACACAAGATGCTGGAGGAACTCAGCAGGCCAGGCAGCGTCTGGGAAAACGGACCGAAACCCTTCGGCAGGACACGGGGTCAAGCAGTGCGGGCACAGGGACACTAACGGCTTTGATCTGATGTGGAGAGAAGAGGGACTGCAGATGCTAGAATCTGGAGCAACAATCGGTCTGCTAAAGGAACTCAGCACGCCGAGCAACACAGATGGGCTGGACACTCGGCGGTTCGAGGCGTCATTCCACCCCCTTCCCATCCACAGACGCTGACCCAGGCGTTGAGCTCCCTCGGGGGGGGGGGGGGTGCCAGGTTTCTTATTGATTCATTTGCCGGAATTTGGCAGCTAACTGCTGGGGAGGGCATTCACTACCCACCCCGAACTGACCAACAACGTCGATACAAACCTAACCACCGGACTGTTATCACGTCGATGTCCTTCACTTTTCCCAGGCCCCACGTTGACCTCGCATCGGTGCTGCTTTGATGATAACTGATGTTCCCCTCACTCCACTAGTTCTGAGGTCTGGGGACTGGTGCTGGTAATGCCCAGACTAGGCTCTGCTGCGTTAAAGTGCGTGATAATTTACAGGCCCAAGATATCCTCGTGTGTCAGTAAAGATCTCTGACCGAACCTGGCAGTGAATGTTTCAGGCTCGTTAACACTCCGCTCCCTCGCTGCAGAGGGTTTCACCTGAGCTGTTTTAGCGCCCATCAATCCCCGTGGCAGAACGGCAAACTTTAATCTGACCTCGCTCAGCTCCGTCTGTTGCACCGAGAGCGCGCAAAGCAGATTTACCAGGATACTGCCTGGCATTGGAGCGTTCCAGTTATGAGTTTGGAGAAGCTTTGTCTGTTTGCCTTGGAGCAGAGGGGGGACCCGATCGACATGTACACAGTTATGAGAGGCATACATACAATGGGGGGCAGGAAGCATTTCTTCCAAGGCACAGGTGTCCAAAAACAGAAGGCAAGGAATTAGGATGAGGGGGAGAGGGTTAGAGGGGATCTGAGGAGGATTTTTTTCCAGTCAGAGAAGGCTGTGGAGACAGATTCTCTCAACATTTTTTTGAGACGTGTACATTAATTTCCAGGCCAGTGAGGGTTGTAGATCATAGATCGTTTAGAAAGAACAGGTATCTTTGTCCCTCCTTCACTTGCTGTGCTTTAGGAACCAGTCTCTGAACTTCATACCCAGTGCACATTCTGTACCCCAGTGTTTCTTCAACAGAGGAAGATGACAGATGCAACAACTGTGGGAAGGTATTTGGTGGAAATTATGTGGATACCTGGCAGTCTCCTCCCTTCACCCGCTGGTGTTGAGGATGATACAAATGCAGATTTGTAGGCATTCCATTGAGCTGCCTGGGATAGACCTCAAGTCACATACACATTGGTTAGGTATTCTGCCCAAAGGGCAAGGTGAATCAAAAGGGGTTTTAAACAAGAAAGCACCAGATAGCCCATATGGAACTGTTGGACCAATTTTATGGTGATTCCTAAGAATAGATGCTTTTTCCCAATTAAGTACATTTAAATTCTGTAGTTGATATGGTGGGATTTTAAACTCAGGTCTGCACATTACCAATTTAACTGTGACACTCCCATTGTCTGGGATTGTGCTTGGGTATCAGTGCTCTTTAAAGGCAGTGGTACGAATCAATACAGACCCAGCAACTGCATGAAAAGCTTGTGTGTCACTGTATCATGTTCAGAGAAAGAGGGCCTTTGCCCCAGCATATCCATCCTGACCATTAAGGACATCTTGCACAAATCCTGTTTACCCCACCTGCTCTAGTGATTCTGCTTTCCTCTGGACATTTCTTGCACTATCCGGATACTCCATGCTCCCAGCAGCTGCAGGACATCCACTCCGTTTACTGAACACTAACACGAGGAATTCTGCAGATGCTGGAAATTCAAGCAACACACATCAAAGTTGCTGGTGAATGCAGCAGGCCAGGCAGCATCTCTAGGAAGAGATACAGTCGACATTTCGGGCCGAGTCCTGACGAAGGGTCTCGGCCTGAAACGTCGACTGTACCTCTTCCTAGAGATGCTGCCTGGCCTGCTGCGTTCACCAGCAACTTTGATGTGTGTTACTGAACACTGCTGTTTTCCCCAGGACCATCGTCATTGCATCCCCACCACTACTTGCCACACTTCAGAGCCACCCCACCATTCACTGCCTCCACACGTGCAAGGATCAAGCCTCAACCCTCAACCAACCACTTGAAACCCAGGAACAGCTGGGAGTTCTCTGCTCCTGTCTCTAGAAAAGGCCATCTATCCAAGGCCCGTTCACTTTGAATATGAGCTGATGGGTGGTTGGCAGGATTAGGGCAGCCTGGATGATGAGAAGATTCAGGAGAATACAAAGAGAGCTTAACTGTACATTAAGGGGAAAAGAGGAACGAAAGAGTGAGTAGGGCCCCTCAAAAACTAAAAAAAAACATCATTTTGTGGAGCATCACGAGATACGAGGTCCTGAATAAATACTTATTCTCTGTTTTTACAGTGGGTGCTATGGAAATGTAGCAGTTAGAGCTACTCTATTACAGCTTGGGGAGTTCGAGTTCGATTCTGGTGTCATCTGTAAGGAGTCTGCACGCCGTCCCTGTGGAATGCGTGGGTTTTCCCCAGGGGCTCTGGTTTCTTCCCACGGTCCGTACCGGGTGGGTTAAATTGGGGTTGCCGTGACCACAGCTGGAAGGGCTTATTCTGCACTGCATTGATAATAGGTAAATACAAATGAAGACTTCAGACCTTGAGAGAGTTAACAGGAAGGTCTTGGGGATACTCTGCATTACAGCAGAAGAGGTATTAGATGTCTTAAAGCAAAAGTAGAAAGGTTTATAATTCTCCAGGACCTGATCAGGTATATCCAAGAACCCTGTGGAAAGAAAGACATGAAATTGCAGGAGCCCTGACTGAGATTTTTACATCATTAGCCATGGAAGTGCCAGAGGACTGGAGCATTGCTAATATTATGACTTTACTTAAGGACTGCAGAGAAAGACCAGTAAGCCAAAGACTGCAGGAAAGATATATGAGGATGTTGCCAAGACTCAAGGGATGGAGTTACAGAGAGAGGATGGAGCACAGCAATGAGGGGTGATTACTACGGAGGTGCATAACACCATGGGGGGCACAGGCAGGGTGAATACGCAGTCTTTTTCCCAAGGTTAAGGAATCAAGAACTAGGGATCATACGTTTAAGGTTAGAAGGGAGAGATTTAAAAAGAACTTTTTCACCCAGAGATGGTCCATATATGTATAAGGTGTCAGCAGAAGTGGTTGAGGCAATTTCATTAATAACATTTAAAATTCATTTGCAAACATGAGGAAATCTGCAGAAGCTGGAATTTCAAGCAACACACATAAAAATTGCTGGTAAATGCAGCAGGCCAGGCAGCATCTCTAGGAAGAGGTACAGTCCTGACGAAGGGTCCCGGCCCGAAACGTCGACTGTACCTCTTCCTAGAGATGCTGCCTGGCCTGCTGCATTCACCAGCATTTTTATGTGTGTTGCTTAAAATTCATTTGGACAGGTTTAGAAGGATATCAGCCAAACATGGGTAAATGGGTCTACCTAGATGGAAATCTTGGTTGGAAAGAACCAGTCAGGCCAAAGGTCTTTTTATGGTGCTTATGACGCTAAAGAAATGGAAGATGAGGGTGGACAAGTGAACTCCTGTGGGACAAAAGAACAGGTGAAACTGGTCTGAGCTGAAGGGATTGTCAACACATCCAGAGCAGGCACATACAACTTGTTGAAACTTTATTTCTCCTGCGTGGGGCCTGGCTGTGTCACACTTGTCTGCAATCCTGCTTTCCAGGGGTAACATCAGACACACAGGCTCACAGTACAAACACAATGTCAGGTTTCACTAACCACTGACAGGAAAGCAGTAAACCCAGAGAGGGCGAAACCTGGCAAATAACATCAGGCAGTCAGGAGCACAATCCCGACTCTAACATCCCGGAAGGGGCGGGAATACAGGAGGGGCTTGGAGACACGGCGGAGAATCTCCACTGGGTACAGTCATGTTCAGCTGTCAAACAATCCCAACAACAGTTCTGGGGGTCCAGCCCTGCTCAGCAAATCAAAAGAAGAGACCTCGCATTCGGCGGCCAATACCCTGGCGGTCGTACAGGATGTTGAACTTGTTCACAAACTGGTTCATGGTGTTGCAGGTTTTGGTAATGGTACCCAGGTAAGCCATCAATCCCACGTCATTACATTGCTGAGGGAGAAAGCAAATGTTAACCTTGTAAGGGTGAATTTGAAGGCAGAATAGGTTATTGGCAGGAATCATAGCAATGTGAAGGAATGGAGGGATCTTGAGGTCCACGTCCATAAATCCCTTAAAGTTGCAGCATAAGTTGATAGGTTATTAAGAAGGCGTATGGTGTGTTAGCCTTCATTAGTTGGGGGATTCAGTTCAAGAAATACAAGGCAATGTTAACGCTCTATAAAACCCTGGTTAGTCCACATTTGGAATATTGTGGTCACCTCATTATAGGAAGGACGTGGAAGCTTTAGAGAGGGTGCAAATTTTTATCTGGATGCTCCCCAGATTAGGGGGCATGTCTTATGACGGTAGGCTGAGCAAGCTAACGCTTTTCTCTCTGGAGCAAAGGAGGACAAGAGGTGACTTGATAGAGGTGTACAAGATAGAGGCATAGATTGAGTGGATAGCCAGAGACTTTTTTCCAGGATGGAACAAGGTGACTGGAGGGAAGTATGGGGGGGAGGGGAATATCAGTTGTTTTTTTTTAATATACATAGTATGGTGGGGGTATGGAATGTGCTGTCAGGCTTGGTGGTAGAGGAGATACAATAGGGGCATTTAAGAAACACTAGGCACATGGATGATAGAGAAACAGAAACATAGAAAATAGGTGCAGAAGTAGGCCATTCGGCCCTTCGAGCCTGCACCGCCATTCATTATGATCATGGCTGATTATCCAACTCAGAACCCCGCCCCAGCCTTCCCTCCATACCCCCTGACACCCGTAGCCACAAGGGCCATATCTAACTCCCTTTTAAATATAGCCAATGAACTGGCCTCAACTGTTTCCTGTGGCAGATAATTCCAAAGATTCACCACTCTCTGTGTGAAGAAGTTTTTCCTAATCTCGGTCCTAAAAGGCTTCCCCTCTATCCTCAAACTGTGGCCCCTCGTTCTGGACTTCCCCAACATCGGGAATAATCTTCCTGCATCTAGCCTGTCCAATCCCTTTAGGATCTTATACGTTTCAATCAGATCCCCCCTCAATCTTCTAAATTCCAACGAGTACAAGCCTAGTTCATCCAGTCTCTCTTCATATGAAAGTCCTGCCATCCCAGGAATCAATCTGGTGAACCTTCTTTGTACTCCCTCTATGGCAAGGATGTCTTTCCTCAGATTAGGGGACCAAAACTGCACACAATACTCCAGGTGTGGTCTCACCAAGGCCTTGTACAACTGCAGTAGTACCTCCCTGCTCCTGTACTCCAATCCTCTCGCTATAAGTGCCAGCATACCATTCGCCTTTTTCACCGCCTGCTGTACCTGCATGCCCACTTTCAATGACTGGTGTATAATGACACCCAGGTATCGTTGCACCTCCCCTTTTCCTAATCGGCCACCATTCAGATAATAATCTGTTTTCCTATTTTTGCCACCAAAGTGGATAACTTCACATCTATCCACATTAAATTGCATCTGCCATGAACTTGCCCACTCACCCAACCTATCCAAATCACCCTGCATCCTCTTAGCATCCTCCTCACAGCTAACACTGCCACCCAGCTTCGTGTCATCCGCAAACTTGGAGATGCTGCATTTAATTCCCTCATCCAAGTCATTAATATATATTGTAAACAACTGGGGTCCCAGCACTGAGCCTTGCGGTACCCCACTAGTCACCGCCTGCCATTCTGAAAAGGTCCCGTTTATTCCCACTCTTTGCTTCCTGTCTGCTAACCAATTCTCCACCCACACCAATACCTTACCCCCAATACCGTGTGCTTTAAGTTTGCACACTAATCTCCTGTGTGGGACCTTGTCAAAAGCCTTTTGAAAATCCAAATATACCACATCCACTGGTTCTCCCCTATCCACTCTACTAGTTACATCCTCAAAAAATTCTATGAGATTCGTCAGACATGATTTTCCTTTCACAAATCCATGCTGACTTTGTCCGATCATTTCACCGCTTTCCAAATGTGCTGTTATCACATCCTTGATAACTGACTCCAGCAGTTTCCCCACCACCGACGTTAGGCTAACCGGTCTATAATTCCCCGGTTTCTCTCTCCCTCCTTTTTTAAAAAGTGGAGTTACATTAGCCACCCTCCAATCCTCAGGAACTAGTCCAGAATCTAACGAGTTTTGAAAAATTATCACTAATGCATCCACTATTTCTTGGGCTACTTCCTTAAGCACTCTAGGATGCGGACCATCTGGCCCTGGGGATTTATCTGCCTTCAATCCCTTCAATTTACCTAACACCACTTCCCTACTAACATGTATTTCGCTCAGTTCCTCCATCTCACTGGACCCTCTGTCCCATACTATTTCTGGAAGATTATTTATGTCCTCCTTAGTGAAGACAAAACCAAAGTAATTATTCAATTGGTCTGCCACGTCCTTGCTCCCCATAATCAATTCACCCGTTTTTGTCTGCAGGGGACCTACATTTGTCTTTACCAGTCTTTTCCTTTTTACATATCTGTAAAAGCTTTTACAGTCCGTTTTTATATTCCCTGCCAGTTTTCTCTCATAATCTTTTTTCCCCTTCCTAATTAAGCCCTTTGTCCTCCTCTGCTGAACTCTGAATTTCTCCCAGTCCTCAGGTGAGCCACTTTCTCTGGCTAATTTGTATGCTTCTTCCTTGGAATTGATACTATCCCTAATTTCTCTTGTCAACCATGGGTGCACTACCTTCCTTGATTTATTCTTTTGCCAAACTGGGATGAACAATTGTTGTAGTTCATCCATGCAACCTTTAAATGCTTGCCATTGCATATCCACCGTCAATCCTTTAAGTGTCATTTGCCAGTCTATCTTAGCTAATTCACGTCTCATACCTTCAAAGTTACCCCTCTTTAAGTTCAGAACCTTTGTTTCTGAATTAACTATGTCACTCTCCATCTTAATGAAGAATTCCACCATATTATGGTCACTCTTACTCAAGGGGCCTCTCACAAGATTGCTAATTAACCCTTCCTCATTGCTCAAAACCCAGACCAGAATAGTCTGCTCTCTAGTTGGTTCCTCGATATGTTGGTTCAAAAAACCATCCCGCATACATTCCAAGAAATCCTCTTTCTCAGCACCTTTACCAATTTGGTTCACCCAATCTACATGTAGATTGAAGTCACCCATTATAACTGCTGTTCCTTTATTGCACACATTTCTAATTTCCTGTTTAATACCGTCTCTGACCTCACTACTACTGTTAGGTGGCCTGTACACAACTCCCACCAGCGTCTTCTGCCCCTTAGTGTTACGCAGCTCTACCCATATCGATTCCACATCTTCCCGGCTTATGTCCTTCCTTTCTATTGCGTTAATATCTTCTTTAACCAGCAACGCCACCTCACCTCCCCTTCCTTCATGTCTATCCCTCCTGAATATTGAATATCCCTGAATGTTGAGCTCCCATCCCTGGTCACCCTGGAGCCATATCTCTGTGATCCCAACTATATCATAATCATTAATAACAATCTGCACTTTCAATTCATCCACCTTATTACGAATGCTCCTTGCATTGACACACAAAGCCTTCAGGCGCTCTTTTACAACTCTCTTAGCCCTTATACAATTATGCTGAAAAGTTGCCCTTTTTAATGCTTGCCCTGGATTTGTCGGCCTGCCACTTTTACTTTTCTCCTTAGTACTTGTTGCTTCTACCCTCACTTTACACCCCTCTGTCTCTCTGCACTGGTTCCCATCCCCCTGTTGTGAACTAACCTCCTCACGCCTAGCCTCTTTAATTTGATTCCCACCCCCCAACCATTCTAGTTTAAAGTCACCTCAGTAGCCCCCGCTAATCTCCCCGCCAGGATATTGGTCCCCCTAGGATTCAAGTGTAACCCGTCCTTTTTGTACAGGTCACGCCTGCGCCAAAAGAGGTCCCAATGATCCAAAAACTTGAATCCCTGCCCCCTGCTCCAATTCCTCAGCCACGCATTTATCCTCCACCTCATCGCATTCCTACTCTCACTGTCGCGTGGCACAGGCAGTAATCCCGAGATTACTACCTTTGCGGTCCTTTTTCTCAACTCCCTTCCTAGCTCCCTATATTCTCCTTTCAGGACCTCATCCCTTTTCCTACCTATGTCATTGGTACTTATATGTACCACGACCTCTGGCTCCTCACCCTCCTACTTCAGGATATCTTGGACACGATCAGAAATATCCCGGACCCTGGCACCAGGGAGGCAAACTACCATCCGGGTCTCTGGACTGCGTCCACAGAATCGCCTATCTGACCCTCTTACTATCGAGTCCCCTATCACAACTGCCCTCCTCTTCCTTGCCCTACCCTTCTGAGCTACAGGGCCAGACTCTGTGCCGGAGGCACGGCCACTGTCGCTTCCCCTGGGTAAGCTGTCCCCCGCAACAGTACTCAAACAGGAGTACCTGTTGTTAAGGGGCACAGCCACCGGGGTACTCCCTATTACCTGACTTTTCCCCTTCCCCCTCCTAACCGTGACCCACTTGTCTGCCTCCCGTGGCCCCGGCGTGACCACCTGCCTGCAACTCCTCTCTATCACCTCCTCACTCTCCCTGACCAGACGAAGGTTATCGAGCTGCAGCTCCAGTTCCGTAACGCGGTCCCTTAGGAGCTGCATCTCGATGCACTTGGCGCAGATGTAGATGTCCGGGAGGCTTGGAGACTCCACACCCGACACTGAGAACAACAAACTGCCCTCACACTCATACTGCCCCTCTCCTCAAATAACAACAGAAAATGAATGCCAAACCTTCCTCGCCTGTTTCCGCCTAAGCCCGTTGAGCCGAAGGCCTTAAGTCTTCACTCTGCTCCCGGCTCACTCCGCAGCCCGCAAACTATGCTGCCCACTCTATGAGGCTCTGTTCCTTTTAAATCTGCCGCGCTGCACAGCCCGACGTCACACGCCTGCGCAGTCCCGCCTCTCAGAACGCCGTTGGAGAAAAAAAAAAATAACGAAAATTTCAAAAATGTCTTTCTCGGCACTCCCACTCAGACTCCTTCTTCGAATCAAACCCGAAGCAGGATGTCTGCCCTTTTAAATCTGCCGCGCTGCACTGCCCGACGTCACACGCCTGCGCAGTCCCGCCTCTCAGAACGCCGTTGGAGAAAAAAAAACAAAAATTTCAAAAATGTCTTTCTTGGCACTCCCACTCAGACTCTCAGAAATGGAGGGCAATGTAGGAGGGAAGGGTTAAGTTGATCTTAGAGTAGGTGAAAAGATTGGCACAACATTGTGGGCTGAGGGGCCTGTACTATGCTGTAATGTTCTATGTTAACCAGGGAGGCATACTTGGGGAACGGTGCATACCTATCTGCCTGCCACCACTATTGCTTTCCCGAAACAAAAACACAACTTGGTGCTAGCTTCACAAGTGACTCAGTTAGCCACTGAGACACAGGGTAGAGAACCAAACATTTGACACAAGGTAAAAATAGGCAGAGAAGAGGACGCTAGGTACAAAGGAAATATTTGAAAACAAGTATTTAATCCTTGGGCTGATGTAATGACAGCAGGGCTTTGGAGTGTCAGCAGGTACAGAGGATAGAGGGAGGGAGTGTTTGGAAATCACAGGGCCATGGATGGTTTTCCTTGGGATGAAATGATTCAACACTGGAATCAGCAATGTTATAGAGGCTCCTGAGAATGCTGGTGGCAGCATCAGTAAGTTTGCTGATGACACCAAAATAGGTGGTGTGATGTACATTGAAGATGGTTGTCTCTGGTTTCAACAGGATCTAGATCACTGGGATAACGGGTTAAGGAATAGCTGGTGGGATTAATTCGGGCAAATATGAAGAATGCATTTTGGGATGTTAAACCAGATCAGGATTTAGAAAGTGAGTGGAAGGGTTCTGTGAGTGTTATGCTGTTAGATCTCTGTCTTGCATCTACATAGTTTCCTGGGAGTGTCAACACAGGTAGACAGGGTGAAGGCAGCATTTGGCATGCTGGCCTTCATCAGTTGGGGCCTTGAATACAGGAGCTGGGATGTCATATTACAGCTACGCAAGATATTGGTGAGACCCCACCTGGAGTATTGTGTACAGTTCTGGTTGTCATATAGCGAAGGATATAGTTAGGATGTAGAGAGGGTCCAGAAAAAATTCACAAGAATGTTGCCAAGACTGGAGGGCTGAGTTAGGAGGAGTGACTGGGTCCGCTGGATCATGACAGGCATGGATAAGATGGTCAGTTTATTTCCTCGGGTGGATCAGACCAGAGGTTTAAGGGGAAAAATTGGGTGGACCTGAGATTCCTCTCTTACCACCACCCCTCCCCCCCCACCTCTCAGAGTGTGGTGGGAATGTAGAGCAGGCAGCCACAGGAAATGGTAGGAGGGGTAACAGTCATAACATATAAAAGACATTTGGACAGGTTGATGGGAAGGATGTTCAGAGGGATGTGGTTCAAATGCAATCAAACAGGACGAGCTCAGGAATGCACCTTGGTTGGTATGAATGAGTTGGGCTGAAAGGCCTGTTTCTGAGCTGTATAATTCTGACTCTATAAATCTGGACAGTTGGGGAGTTAAGGATTACAAAAAACAGGCAGGAAAGTAGCTGGGATCACAACAGAGCAAACTGGAGGAGTCATTAGTTTACCATTTCTGTATAGCCTAAAACTTTGGGTGAGCAACTGACAGCAGCCAGGAGCTCCCCGCCTTTCAGCCTCCCAGGAAATTCTCCAGTGTCGTGGGTAAAATTGTGAGTGTCACTTTGTGAAGTGGAGCTGCAAATGGTTGAGACATGAAGCACTCAGGTTCCCCGGGCAGTGAGCTGAACAACCAACTTTGACTTACATCATAGAAGTCTGTCTTGAATTTGTCTGTGCTGAGGACTGGCAGCCGGTGACACAAAGCATAGGCCTCTCGCAAAATTTCATGGTTAAATGGCACTTCACCTGTCAACAACATGGAAAGAGTCACTGACAAACAAACAGCCAACCATCCGAGGCTGTAGCCTGCACACATGTCTCTATACCCGTCCTGGGCTAACTACTAACCCAAAGCCACAAGCACGTTTTAAGCCCATGGAGAGTTTATGGTCCATATTTCCCTGCTTGATACTCCCTCACACATTTCCACCCACACCAAGGGAAGTGCCAGAGGCGACGAGTGTGGCAGCAGCTGTGAGACTGTCAAGGGGGAAGTATAAATGGAGCGCTGGGTAGAGTCAGGGGCGGCCATTCTGAGAGGGGCCGCAAGGCTGAAGAGTTGCTGATAAGTTCAAAGTCTGGGTTTTGGTGAGGAGACAGAATGGGAATCAAATGAGGCTTTAGCAAGAAAATGCAGATGTTGGAATCTAGAGCAAAATACTAACTGTTGGAGAAACTGCATCTGTGAGTGACTTTGCAGAACATTCTGTGCTGTACTTCTCTATCACTATCTGGGATGCAGAGTGTGTGGTAGGTCAGACAGCAAGTTAATCATCCTGCAGGTGTAAGGAAACGGGCGACCACTGAAAAGGGCAGTTAAGGATAGGCAGGTAGTGCAGGACTCCTGTGGTCATTCCATGAACAAATACTTGTTGGATCTGACTGTTTAATTCTTAGATTAGACTGCTTAATTGTTATTTTTTTTTTGCAATTTAACAATTAATTATCTGCTTATATTTTAGGTGGCTCTTATTTGCATATACAAGTTTAATATGCCTCAATACAAAGTATAATCCTGGAAAGCTCTGGGAGCTTCTTTGCTCTGCATTATTTGAATAAGTGTTTTCTAATTGATTAACTTGGTACTGCAGTATTTGAACAATAGCTTTCTAATTGGTTAATTCTTATCTATATATTAGAATGGAATTTTCCTTATCTTTGTGGTATAAAAATATCCGTTCTGTGCTAGCATTTTGATCTTAGCTTGCTCTTCACTTAGTACACCTCTGTCACTGCCTGTTCAACTTTCCTTTCTTCTATCAACACTTAATAAAGTGACTTGGAAGCAACAAGTTTTATGCCTCAAAAATATCAGGATCCTGTATGTGCAAGACAAGCTTTTCACTGTATCTTGGTACATGTGACAATCATAAGCCAACACAAAAAACAACCCTATACCCTTCTCAAATGGGCATACAGATTTGATACTGTTGGGGGGGGGGGAGAATGGGTGGAGAGAGCCTCAGAGGAAAGCAGCCGCAACCTGTCTGCCATCAGGGTTTGCTCTGATGGGGACAGGAGGGAAAAGTCTAGACGAGCTGTAGTTGGGAAGGGGAACACACAGACTTTTTGTGGCAAAGAGCAGCAAAATTGAAGAATTGTGTGTTGTCTCCTTGGTGCCAGTATCAGGGATGTTTTGGAGCAGATATCAAATATTCTGAAGGGGCAGGGAGAACAGCTGTAGGTCTCAGTACTGGTCCTTGTGGAACATCACTGGTCACCTTCAGTCAAAATAATGACCCCCACCACTAACTTCAGTCTACGACGATAAGATCAATGTTGAACCCAATCCACCAAGTTTCAGATGAAAGGTCTTTACCCAAAATGATGGTGTCCATTGCCCTTCACATATGCCATTAACCCATGTCCTTCTCTGTGAATAGTGAAGAAATACTAATATTCTAGGGCACGTTGATATCAAAAAGGAGGCAGTATTTGGGTTCTTCTATATCACTGAGCTGGATAAGTTCACAAGGCCAGATGGGATCTACATCAGGTTATTGAGAGAGGCAAGGGTTTCTCCAGCATCTTGTTTGTTGCTATCAAGTCTCCATAGATCCCATGCACCCTAATCTCTGGGTTAGTCTGCATGAGAGACCTTGTTGGAAGCTTTACTACAATGCATGTAGACAACATCCACTGCCCTATCTTTATCAATCACCTTCGTCACCTCAAAAAAAATTGTTTATGAGACATGACCATGCTGACTGTCTCTAATAAGTTCACACTTTCCCAAATGCAATTAGATCCTATTCCCAAGGGTCTTCAATAATTTCCCAAACAAAGATATAAAATTTCCTGCTTTGTCTCTAGTGCTCTCCTTAAACAGCGGAACTATTGGGTATTATCCAGTCCTCTGGAACCTTGCCAGTACTATAGGATATACAGATCTTTATCAAAGCCCCAGCAATCTCCTCTTCCATTAATCTGATGTAAATTGCATTTGGCCCCCCGTGCACACAATGGCCAAAGCATCGGATCCTTGGTCTGCATGGCAGCAATGCCACCTGGCCTACATTTTGGACTTCACAACTGACATACAGCACACATGGATGGGAAAAATAATGTTGTGGTTGATTGCCTCTCATGGCCCACCACTGATGCCATACACATCGGGGTTGACTATGCCGGCATGGCAGCCGACCAAACTACTGACCCAGGGGTCCAGGCTTACAGCAGTTACGGGCCTGCAGTTGGCTGATGTCATGTTTGGGGGCGCAGGAGTCTCTCTCCTGTGTGATGTCTCAACCGGACGCCCTCGCCCCCATGAAGTTTACAAATTGGTGGCGTACTGTTTTTAGCTTCATTCATGGCCTCTTGCATCTGGGTGGGAAGGCTTCATAGAAACTGACTGCTTTAAAGTTTATGTGGCATGGCTTTAGGAAGGAAGTGTGAGACTGGAGTGCAGTCTATGGGCGAAAATTAACTCAAATTCGGGCACCATCAGCACCTTTTGAGGTCCCTGAGTGAGTCTGACCACATCAATGTGGACCTGGTTAGTCCTCTTTCCCCCCTCCCACCCCCGTAGTTTCACGCATCTTGCCGTGGTGGACCATGGACTGAACTACCAGCTGGCCAGAAGTTGTCCCTCTAGCATCAATGATGACTACAGATGTGGCTCAGGTGTTTATCAACACCTCAGTTGCTCAGTTTGTCACCCCATCTGATATCTCAATTCATGTCAGACCTCTGGGCTGCAATGACCCAGAACCTTGGTGTTAAATTGCATCACACCACGGTGAATCACCAGCAGTCCAATAGCTTGTACAAGCAGATTCATCATTTCTTAAAGACTGCTCTGAGAGCTTCCCTGATGGACGATTGTTGGCACAATTGTATCCCGTAGGCCCTGCCGGGCTCAGACCAGCTCCAAATGCGGACCTGCAGTCCTCTGTGGCTGAATTAGTGTATGGGCAGCCACCATGGGTGCCAGGTGATTTTATTCCAGATGCCACAACTGCCAGGTTGGCGTCTCAGCAGCATTCTACACTCCTCAGTAAACTCAAGTCTCTTACACCTATTCCTACCTACCATCATGGTGTACAGAACTCTTCGGTTCCAGTTGACCTATGTTCTACCGTGTTTGTTTTTGTCCGCCATGATGTCCGTCAACACCCCTTTAAGTCCCCTTACGATAGTCCGTTCCGCATTTTGGAATGGAGTGAAATAACATTGTGGATAAGAAGGGTAAACCTAAATGTAATTCTGTAGATCACCTTAAACCCGTCCACCAGGACCTGGATGGTTCCACAACCATACCACCCGTATCATGACATGACCACGTGCGAGTCAGCACACCCCCAGACGAGCCTGCTGTTACTCCAACCAAGGAACAGAGCAGCCGAACTGGGTGGCGTCTACGAGCTCCGGACAGACTCTCAGTGCCATTTTTGGTGAATTCTGTGTATGGCAATGTAATGGGTGACAGATGACACATATTGTTCTTAACAGAAACTGTTCTACAAAATTCACAAACACCAGTTGTAGTGTTCACCTTAAGAGACTGTGTCTGATGTAATGACGTCTATGTAAGGCCTGAAGAGGGGTCCTGGCACGAAACACTGACTGTTTACTCTTTTCCATAGATGCTGCCTTGTCTGCTGAGTTCCTCAAGCACCTTGTGTGTGTTACTTTGATTTCCAGCATCTGCAGATTTTCTTTTGTTAGTCTAAGGCGACTGCTTTTGTTTTGGTTGTAAGGGAAGTAAAGAGCTGCGGCATGTTTTATTCTCAAAATCCTACATTGGTAGGACTATCCACCTTAGTGACCTAGAACAGCCCCAATACTGTCTCTTTTTTGATATCAACATGCCCTAGAATATTAGTATTCCCTTCACTATTCACACGGAGAACATGAAGAATATCACTGATCTCCATGTGCTTCACCTTGGTGAATACCAAGGCAAGATTAACCCTGGCATTCTACAAGTACAGCAGGAGCAAGAGAATCAATAGGAAAGAGCCCAAAAGGGGGAAATCTGGGCATGTTGCTGGGGACATGGGTGAGGTCTTAAATAAATACATCTTGCTGCATTCATTAAGAGAAGAAAGTGGAGGAGAAAGAGTTGATGGAGAAGGATTTTGACTGTTTGGAGCGTGCCAGCATTAAGAAAGCATTCAATGTCAGAATGCTTAAGGAAGGATAAATCCCTGGGTCTGCACGAGATTGATCCCAGAATGCTGTGGGAGGAAATTGCTGGGTCCTGATAGAGATTTCTGCTTCATTAGCCATAGGTGAGGTATCAGAAATCTGGAGGATAGCTGACCTTGTTCCTTTATTTAAGAAAAGCAGCAGATACACCAGATAGCAAAAGGCAGTCAGCTTTACATCAGCAATAGGGAAATTATTAGAGAAAATCCTAAGGGGTAGGATATATATACACACCTGAAAAGGCAGGAGCTGACCAGGGATACTCAGCATGGCTCTGTGGGAGAAAAGCTGTCCCACTAACTTAATAGGAACACACATAAAATGCTGGAAGAATTCAGGTCAGGCAGCATTTATGGAAATAAACAAACAGCCAATATTTCAGCTCGAGACCCTTCTTCAGGACTGGAAAGAAAGGAGGAAGGGGACAGAATAAATAGGTTGGGTGTGGGGAAGGAGGATAGCTAGAAGGTGATAGGTGAAGCCAGGAGAGTAGGAAAAATAAAGGGCCGGAGAGGAAGGAATCTGATGGGAGAGGAGAAAGGGAAGGGGGATGGGACCAATGGGGAGGTGATAGACAGGTGGGAAGAGTTAAGGAGACAGAGTGGGGAATACAAGAAGAGGAGAAGGGGAGAGAATTTTCTTTTGCTGGAAGGAGAAATCGATATTTATGCCATCAGATTGGAGGCTACCCAGATGGAATATAACAGGAAATGGAATTAAAATGTTTGGCCACCAAGAAGTTCTGCTTTTGGCAGATGAAGCTTGATGAAGCCATCCCCCAGTTTACAATAGATCTCACCAATGTAGAGCAGGCCGCATTGGGTGCACTGGATACAGCAGACAACCCCGACAGATTCACAGGTGAAGTGTTGCCTCAGCTAGAAGGACTGTTTGGAGCCCTGAATGGAGGTGAATGGGTAGGTGTAGCACTTTGGCCACTTACGGGGATAAGTACCAGAAGGGAGATTAATGGGGCAGGATGAATGGACAAGGAAATCACGGAGGGAATGATTCCTGCAGAAAGCAAAGGAGTAAAGGTATGTTTGGTGATGGGATCCCTTTGGAGTTGTGGAGAATGATGTGTTTGATGTGGAGACTCATGGGGTGGTGAGGAAGGACAAGAGGAACTCCATCACTGTTAAGACAGTGGGAAGATGGGATGAACACGGATGTTCAAGAAATGGAGGAGATGTGGATGATGCATCAATGGTGAAGGAAGGGAAACCCGTTCTTTGAAGGAGGAAGACTTCTTGATGTCCTGGAAAGGAAAGCCACATTCTGGGAACAGATGCAGTGGAAACAGAGGAACTGAGAAAAGTGAACAGCATTTTTACAGGAGACAGGGTGGAAAAGAGGTATAGTCAAGATAACCAGGGGCATTTGTAGGTTTATAAAAGAAGTTGGTCGACAGTTTGTCTTTAGAGATGGAGACAGATCAGGGGGGTGGGGGGGGCGGTGTTAGAAATGGACCAAGTGAATTGAAGGGCAGGGTAGATTTTGGAGGCAATATTGATAAAATCAACGAGCTCAGCTTTGGTGCATGAAGCAGCACCATTGTAGTCGTCAATGTAGTGGAAGAAGAGTTGGGGAGAATTACCAGGAAAAGCATGGACTGTTCTATGTAGCCAACGAAAAGGCAGGCATGCCTGGGACCCATGTGGGTGCCTTGAGTCTGGAGAAAGTGGCAGGAGCTGAAGGGAAAAATTGTGGAGGATGAGGACCAGTTCTACCAGACAGAGGAGGGTGGTGGAGGAGGGGAACTGGTTGGTGAAAGAAATGGAGAGCTTTAAGACCTTCTTTATGGAGAATAGAGTGTATAGAGATTGGACATCCATGGTGAAAATGAGGTGGTCAGGGCCAGGGAATTGAAAGTTAGTGAGGAGATTGATAGCATGAAAAGTGTCGCAGATATAGATGGGAAGGGACTGAACCAAGGCATGGTAAGCTGGTGCAGAAGATGGGATCCAAGGCGAGCTGTCTAAATGGATCCAAACAGCAAGGATGTTGGCGATTCAAGGCAGGGTGTATTGGTACTGGTTTATTATTGTCACATTTACCAAGATACAGTGAAAGGATTGTCTTGCATACCGTTTATACAGATCAAATCATTCCACAGTGCATTGAGCTAGAATAAGGTAAAACAATAACAATGCAAAATAAAGTGTATTACTAGGGACAGAGAAATTAGATTTAAAACCATAGAATGATTATAATAGAAGTAATGAGTAATGAGAAGTAATAGAAGTAAGGAGTCAATATACTCCGGTGCCAGATACGGCTTCTCCAGATTGGAAGTCTGAGACTAATGGTGCACGTTGCCACATTGGTTTGGCAGATTGGATCACGTTGGGACTCTGCTGTTTATGATACATAAATGATTTGGATATGAACGCAGGATGCATGATTAGTAAGTCTGCAGATGACATAAATACTGGTGTTGTGGATAGTGAGCAAGGTTGTCTAAGGCTACATAGGAGATGGATCAGATGACAGTAAACTAGGTGGAGTGTTGGGAGACAATGCAGAGGAGAGTCATTTGCCTGCATTGGGGAATTTTAGTTGTGGGAACAGACTGAACAGGTTGGGTTTGTTTACTGGATTAAAGGAAGTCGAAGGATAACAAGTGCATAAAGTTATGAGGTAGAATTATGGTGTAGTCGAGGTAGAGATATGAAAAACATAGGTTTACTCTGAGAAGGAGGAGATTCAAAGAGGATCTGATTTTATTTAAAACACATACTGGTAGATACCTGGAACATACCACAAAAGGAGATGGTGGAATCAGGTCTAATCGCTACCTTTAATATGTATTTAGACACTAAATAGGCAAGGCATAGAGGATAAGGACCTGATGTGGGGAAATAGGATTCATGTAAATGAGAAACAGGTCAACACGTAAGTTGTGGGCTAAAGGGTCTGTCTCTGACAGATCTCAACTCTTCCCCCCCAGTGACACATAAGGGCTTTGACAATAACCAGTTAACCTCAGTGCCCTTACGTGGGATATAGGTGGTCAACGGGAGGACATGAGAACTCCATGCAGATAGCATGGCAGGTCAGGACTGAAACTAGTTTCTAAAGTTCCCCTGTCTGTTGTTTTCAGTCCCTAGAGAGTGCCAGTTGGGAGCTCCGTCTCCTACCTGACTCCACAGCTTTGACGTACTCCAGGATGACACGGACTCGACTATGCAGCATTTTGATGGCACTGTGCTGAGCAATGAGATGTTCAGCCACTGTAACAGGAAGAGAACAGGGAATTCAGACAGGCACGAGTCTAGGTGGAGGGCTCAATCAGACACAGGGTGGATGCTACATGATATGTGGGACTGGGGCCAGGAGGAGATGACATTGACTTCCCAAAAGCTCCATTCAACACAAAGAATATTAAACCAATAATTACGTAGTGAGTGCTCAAGGTATCAGGGCCAATGGGCAGAATGTAGAACAACTGACAAAGATATTCCTAGGAACGCCCAGAACCTGGGATTCATCTGCCAAGGAAAGGTCTGGAAGTAGAAGGGCTGAGGAAGGTGGGGAGCCAGACAGATGGGACAGGGCTAGAGGTGTTACACTATCTCTGCTCCCTCCCCACGGTGGGGGTCTGTGTCTTCAGCTGAGAGACAATTCCTTCACTCACCATGAAGGGAGTTCCGCAGATTTAGCTAGGGGGTGAGAAATGAGCTATCAGTGAATGAGGGGTGAAGTTGATGGGGCGAGGGCAAAGGTCAAGGTGAGGGGATCAGTGTCCTTGTAGCCAAACGTTTTACAAACAGGAGTTCGATAGCAGACCCCCCACCCCACTGAACTGTCACTCATACTCACAGGCACTATCCTCAAACCACCTCACCCACCCTACCTCCCCTCACACAAGACACCTTCCTTTCACCACCCATCCCGGAGATCATCCCTCTCCCCCCTTCATCACCCAGCCATCCCAGAAACCACACCCCCTCCATCTCCCCTCACACTGGGGACTCCCAAACCTACATCCCCACTCATCACAGGTCTCCCCCACTCCATCCACCCCTGTTCCCTGTGGACTCCTCACCCTCCATCTCACCTGCATCCCCTGGGAACTCACCATCCTCCATCCCACTCCCATAACTTGGGGCATCCACTGCTTTATCACCCCCTCAATCCACTTCCATCCAACAGGCGTCACCCTCTCCATCCCGGAGATTACACCACCCACCCCCAGCTCCCAGGAGACTCCCCCAAACAAACCACCCGCCCGAGAAACACCTCCCACTCCATTCCCCCCCCCCCCCACCAAACACTACAGGGATCTGAAGCCCTTCAGCCCAACCTCCGAGGACTGCCCTCAACGCCTATTGGAAATGCGGGCTGGTTCTTGCCTGTGGAGCTCTCCCCCGTGCCGGTTGCTGTCATCCGTGCTACGTGATCCACCCCGATGCGCTCGGCTTCCTCGGTGGCTAGCGTGTAAGTCAGCTCAGCAAACAGCACCGTGGCCTGGTGAACAGAGAGAGCGGTGAGTACAGGGAATCGTCCGCAGTGTAGCCAGTGGGAGCCCGGTCACGCCATCACCCAGGGGGAGGGGGGAATCGGCAGGGTGAAAGAGAGGGCAGTGAGCACGGGGAACAGTCAGCAGCGTGGATGGGGAGGAGTCTGGTCTCTTTCCCCACAGAAAGGAATAAAACTGGAAATGTTAGTAATATAATGTTGTACATTATCCCACTATTGTAAGACTATCAAATATTGCCCTGCTATGGTAAGATGAACTCTTGACCTACAATCTATCTTATGATTTTGCACCTTATTGTTTACCTGCACTACATTTTCTTTGCAGCTGTTATACTTTATTCTGCATTGTTATTGCTTTTACCTTGTTCAACCTGAACAATGATCTGTGTAATGGTCTGATCTGTATGAACATTATGCAAAACAAGTCCCAGTACATGTGACAAAAATAAACCAGTTCCAATAACGTTGTCAATGTATGTGGCATACAGACTGGATAGGGATGTTGGGGAAACAGGTCAGTAGTGGACATGGTTTAAAGGGCTTTAGATAAAACAAGCATTAAATACTGTACAGAAAAGCAGATGAGCGATGAATTATTATGAAATCATAAAATCCACATGTACCTATTTATCACAAATACTATAAGTTGGTGGAGGATGTTTGAATCAGTAGAGTACCTTTGAGTTGCCACTTGAAGTGCACCCTGGTGAACACTGTAACAGGCCTGAATCAACAGAGTTGTTCAAGATGTCCACCATTACTGTACGAGGAGTTTTCTTCTTGTGAGCCATAACTAACATGATGACTGTGTCCTTGGTGTAAGCCAGATTCTGGGTGCAGGTCAAACGCACAAACCCCGTCCACCAGCAGGCAAATACTGCTTTAGCTCTCCACACACAGGTGGAGGGGTACTGAGGTTGCAGATGATACACTGACAATGGGACTAGATGAGATTGTCCAGGACTATGGGAAGATATTAGCTTTGGATATACAAACCCCATTTCCAGAAAAGTTGGGATATTTTCCAAAATGCAATAAAAACAAAAATCTGTGATACGTTAATTCACGTGAACCTTTATTTAACTGAGAAAAGTACAAAGAAAAGATTTTCAATAGTTTTACTGACCAACTTAATTGTATTTTGTAAACATACACAAATTTAGAATTTGATGGTTGCAACACACTCAACAAAAGTTGGGACAGAGGCATGTTTACCATTGTGTTACATCACCTTTCCTTTTAATAACACTTTTTAATCATTTTGGAACTGAGGATACTAATTGTAGTAGATTTGCAATTGGAAATTTTGTCCGTTCTTGCTTGATATAAGACTTCAGCTGCTCAACAGTCCGTGGTCTCCGTTGTCTGATTCTCCTCTTCATGATGCGCCATACATTTTCAATAGGAGATAGATCTGGACTGGCAGCAGGCCAGTCAAGCACACGCACTCTGTGTCTACAAAGCCACGCTGTTGTAGCCCGTGCAGAATGTGGCCTGGCATTGTCCTGCTGAAATAAGCATGGACGTCCCGGGAAGAGATGTCGCCTTGATGGCAACATTTGTCTCTCTAAAATCCTAATATACGCCTCAGAGTCAATGGTACCTTCACATACATGCAACTCACCCATGCCGTGGGCACTGATGCACCCCCATACCATCACAGATGCTGGCTTTTGCACCTTTCGCTGATAACAATCTGGATGGTAGTTTTCATCTTTGGCACAGAGAACTTCGTGCCCGTTTTTTCCGAAAACTAGCTGAAATGTGGACTCATCTGACTACAGCACACGGCTCCACAGTCTTTCAGTCCATCTGAGATGAGCTTGGGCCCAGAGAACTCGCCGGCATTTCTGTATAGAGTTGATATATGGCTTCCTCCTTGCGTAATACAGTTTCAAGTTGCATTTCTGGATGCAGCGACGGACTGTGTTGAGTGACAATGGTTTTCCGAAGTACTCCCGAGCCCAGGTGGCTATAATTGTCACAGTAGCATGACGGTTTCTTAGGCAGTGCCGCCTGAGGGCTCGAAGATCACACGCATTCAAGAGTGGTTTCCGACCTTGACCTTTACGCACTGAGATGTCTCTGAATTCTCTGAATCTTTTCACAATATTATGTACTGTAGATGTTGAAAGACCTAAATTCTCTGCAATCTTGCGTTGAGAAATGTTCCTTTTGAACTGACTAACAATTCTCTCACGAATTTTGGCACAAAGGGGTGAGCCACGACCCATCCTTGCTTGCAAAGACTGAGCCTTTGATGGACACTACTTTTATACCCAGTCGTGATACCTCACCTGCTACCAATTAGCCTGCTTAATGTGGAGTCTTCCAAACTGGTGTTACTTGAATATTCTGTGCACTTTTCAATCTTATTTTAACTCTGTCCCAACTTTGGTTGAGTGTGTTGCAGCCATCAAATTCTAAATTTGTGTATATTTACAAAATACAATTAAGTTGGTCAGTAAAACTATTGAAAATCTTTTCTTTGTACCTTTGTCAGTTAAATAAAGGTTCACGTGAATTAACATATCACAGATTTTTGTTTTTATTGCATTTTGGAAAATACCCCAACTTTTCTGGAAATGGGGTTTGTACATAGTCCTACAGGGAGGAGTGTGGCAGTTACACTAGTGCAGAGCAATGGAGAAACAGTGGATATGGGGAAAGGGGAGGGTGATGGAGAGTTGTTCACTTTCCATCTGCAAATAAGTGGTTTAGGCTCAAGGCTAAAAAGCCCTCTTCTGCAATAAACACCGAATGAGTAGAGGCTGCCTCAACATACTGGAGCTCTTCTCTTCATATTATATCAATGATAGAATGGATGGTTAGGTGTAGATTTCATTATTATACAAAGGTCTATAGCACACGACAGGGAAGGGGTGAAATAGGTACCTTAGGGGAATCAAAGCAAACACACAGGCAGACGGGAATCGAAGGGTACTGCATAAAAGCTTGGGATGGCTAATCAGTGATGAAGTGGTTGCTCCTGACCTAAAAATATGCAACAGTCTTGGTGGCTTGTGTTTCCTATTTTCAGATGTCTAGAGTAGAGACTGAACTCTCACTTTGAAAACTTATTAAGTATTTTACAGAATTCAAAATAATTGGATGCAAATGTCTAACCCACCAGTGGAAGGTGGAGGAGTATTTAACTGTTTTTTTTCCCAGTAAGAAGACAAAGGTCTGCACTGATTGGCAACTCTCCACATCTCTGACTGCACAGTATGAGTTAACAGGTCTGCTGCATTACAAGGCTCCAGAGCAGCTCAGAATCTTGGCACCTGTGTGCCAACAGACAATCTCTGTTGCCCCCAATCAGGGCAATGTCCGGGTTTTTCAGACAGATGGTCCCTGGCTCGGAGACACTGTGAGCAGTCCTCTGCTCAGTCTGGCTGGGGTGGGGGTTGAGCCCATTCACCAGTTCCCTTCTCTCCACTAAAGGGAAAAGCTTCACCAATGACTAAGCTTCCTCTTTATATAAAAATCAACCATTTCCCACTCCTCCCAATATCTGGAGTGATCACGGCCATGCCTTTCACTCTGCTGAGGTGTTTCCCAGCACTTGTGCATACTAATCCACTGCTCAACCCTGGAATGTCACCAGCATAACACTTGAGGAACTCAGTGGGTCAGGCAGCATCTGTAGGGAAGGGAAATGGATAGTCATCATTTTGGATCAAGACACACTCTGCACGGATCCCAATCTGGAATGTTGACTGTCCATTTCCCTTCCACAGATGCTGCCAGACCTGCTGAGTTCCTCCAGCAGTGTCTTTTTGCTCCAGATTCCAGTGTTTGTCATTTTTTAGGTCTCCAGTGTAAAAGTAATCTCAACATCAAATCACTGATTTTATGCTGATTGCATAAAGTTGGCAACAGCACCCCATGGAGGTATCTTGTAGTGTGGAGCATGGAAATGCACTACCAGGAGGAGACTTTACACCGGGTGACAGAATCAGACAGACCGGCCACGTCACAGCATCCAGAAACACAGAATGAAAACTGAAGCCAGTTAACTGACATACCTCTCCAGCGATGATATCGATGACCGACTCATAAACACTAACTGGAAGCTGCAAGATAAGACAAAATGTCAGATGCCAGAAATTTGTTATTAGTCTTTCTTCTGCAGCCAAATATTTCCCAATTAAGTGTTACAAGGCAAGATCAAACTGTGGCCCCCTTATAACAGACACATGTTTCCAATTTTCAATCTGGTGTGTTTTATACTTCCTGCAATTACCTGCTGTAATATCAAAGGTAGCTTCCTCCTGGGTTCACTGGAATCAAACATTCACTACTTTTAATTTTGTTTTCCAAAACCCCCTTCACTTCATTCCTTTCCAATCCTTCCATGAGCTTCAAGTTTTTTAAAGAAATATATCCCCATCTAATCACTGCTGATGTATCTCATCCCACTCTTTGCTGGGGTGCTGGGCTGACGACCTTCCTTGGGTGTAGGCAGTGCAAACCCAAGTCAGTGGCTGTCTGGTATGTCTGCGTGACAGGACAAGAATGTTGGTGCCTTACACAATTTGAACACACACAGAACTATGAAGAGAATGCTCGTGGAAGCTCCTCTGCACACACAGGTTGTTGGATTTGTCTCTATTTCAAAAACAATTATGAATTGTAAAATGGTTGTAAAATGTGTTGAAATACAAAATTGAAACAGGGTTATTATGCCATCTCTATATAGATGTAATTCTTGCTTTGCTGCAATATACCTCATTTGGTAATATATTAAAAACCATGCATCAACTATGAATTGTTCAGCCCATTTGCCAGCACATTTGCTGTCGGGTTTCAAACCAGAAACAGAGGTGCAACACATCAAATCTCTCCCTCCCAGCTCTGACTGCCAAGACTGTCTGCATGACGCCCACACATTCTTTGAGTGTCCCTGACGTTTCCAGCCACCAGGTGCTCTGGTTTCCTCCCACATTCCAAATACACATGCACTGGTCACCATAAATTGTCGCTAGTGTATAGATGAGTGGTGGAATCTGTTGGGAATATGGGGAGAATAAAACGGAAGAGAACAGGATTGGTGTAAATGGGTGTTTGATGGGTTCAGTGGACTGAAGGGCCTGTTCCCATGCTGTAGCTCTTCATGAATTTGACCCAAAGACCCAGACAGTAGCGTAGAGGGCTTCAAAAATAAGGCAATCTGTATATCAGAAATAACCAAAGTAACCAGTCCAGAGAGACAGAAAATTGAAGAGACAGAAAATTGAATTAATGACTGTTTATTGAACTATTTCAAGAAATCAGAATGGTTTCTTACTGAGTTCTCTTTCAAGTTCAAAGTAAAATTTATTATCCGAGTACATACACGTCACCACACACAACCCTCAGATTCTTTTTCTGCAGGCATACTTAGCAAATCTATAGAACAGTAACTGTAAACAGGATCAACAGACAACCAACAGTGCAAATGCAGATATAAATAAATAGCAATAAATAATAAGCATGAAATAACAAGATACAGAATTTATAAAAATAAGAGTATAAACAAAGTCAAGGACCTATCTTACTTCACATTAACCTGATTGAATTTGCTTTGAGAATTCTTTTATGCATTTTAGCAATTTAACTAACTTTCCCTGCTCAAAGCCTCAGTTCACTACCAGAGCCTGGGCTAAAACTGCGAACAGGTTACCGATCACATTTTCATTGTCACCATTTCTATAAATTCCCAACAAGTCATACTAACTTCTTCACCAAGAAAAGATGAGCATAATAACACATCGTGCCCTGAAACAAGCTGGAAGTGGAATGCCTATCGTTTTACTCCAGGCAAATTTCAGCTATAAAAGGGTTCGGTTTCTGTTACAAACAGCTGTAATGAGCAGCATCTGCGGTTACATATATCCACATTTAAATGGAAGAGACTAACTTTGTTTGTCACATGTAAATCAAAATATTGAAACCATTTGTGTCAACGACCAAGACTGAGGTAGTGCTGGGGGAGCTCACAAGTGTCGCCAAGCTTCCAGTGCCAACACAGCATGCCCACAACTCATTAACCCAAGCCTGTACTAGTTTGGAATGTGGGGAGAAGCAGAAGGACCTGAAGGAAATACACACAGTCACAGAGGGAACGTACAAACCCCTTACAGACAGGAACTGAACCAATCGCCAGCGCTGTAAAACGATACGCTGACCATCCCACTACCATGCTGGCCTCAGCAGAAGAGCAAGGGTGATGTGTTATGAAGAGATTTACTTTTCCCCGGCTGAGAAGTTCAATGACATTTCACTATTCCAAGTTAGCTTGAAAATGAGGGCAAATATTTGGTTTCTTTCTTATTTGTGGCTAGTTGTGTTCTGTGTTGATCTGCCAAGCACTGTGGGGCATGCTACGTTGGCACTGGAATGTGTAGAGACACTTGCAAGCGGTGTTCTGGTTGTTAATGCAAACAACGCATTTCGCTATATGTTTTAATGTACATGTGTCAAATAAACTTGAATCTTCAAGGCATCTCAGGTTGCTAGTACGGTGAAAAAAACAGCTTTAGCCTTCATCAGTGCAGTACTTTGTACAGGAGTTGGGACGTTATGATGCAATTGTACAAGTTGCTTGGAGTACTGTGTACAGTTTTGGTCCCTCTGTTATTGGAATAACATGGTTAAACTGGAAAGAATGTAGCTAAGATTTACAAGGATGTTTCCAGGACTAGAGGGAAAGGTTGGCTAAGCCCTATATTCCTTGGAGTAAGAAAATTAAGAAGCATGATCATTTTTAACATCTTATAGAAATATTTAAAATTATGAGAGGCATTAAATAAGGATGGCAGCAGCCTTTTCCCCAGGGAAGAGGATTCCAAAACTAGGAGGTATAAGTTTAGAGTGCAAGGGCAAGATATAAAAGGGACCTGAGGGGCTAGTTTTCTACGCAGAGGGTGGTGAGTATACGGAAGGAGATATCAGAGGAAGTAGTTGAGGTAGGTACAATAGTATAATTTAAGAAGCACTTGGATAGATACGACGGGGAAGGCCTCAGAGGGATATGGGCAGAAAACAAATTAAGACTAGCTGGGTGGGCACTGTGGTCAGCAGGGACTGGTTGGGCTGGAGGGTCAGTTTCTGTGCTACGACTACATAAAACTACTCTATGTTGTGTTTTGTGTGGAGGAGGAGGTTTTTTTGGGGGGGGTCAGCATTCTTGTTGCATTTTTTGAGGGGGAGGGGTGTTGGAGTTGATGATCACATTGCTGTTCTTTTTTTGTGCAGGAAGGGGGTGGGTTTGATGTTTTTCTCCTGAACTACTTTCATGCTCTTGCTTTGTTTCATGGCTATCTGGAGAAGACTAATCTCTGAGTTGTATATGGATGCATACTTTGATAATAAATGAACCTTTGAAATGGAGGAAAGAGATGTACGATCTAAGGGGAATGAGGTTACAGAGATGGGGAAGGCCACAGCCAGAGAGGAATGTGCAAGTCTTAAAATTGAAATATCGCAATGTGTAGCATTTGCTGCCTGAATAGAGATGAACCTGCAGGTTTTAGTAGAGGAGACCAGCCAGCAAAGTACTGGAACACTTGAATTCAGGAGGTGGCAGAAGCACTAGTACCCACTGCCATGAATAAACCGTGGTTGTACAACAATACTAGTGGATTTTGTGTCAGGGAGCTATCAGGACCTCAGGAGGGACCAAACAGAACAGGTCTTTGCATTCAACACACATCAAAGTTGCTGGTGAACGCAGCAGGCCAGGCAGCATCTGTAGGAAGAGGTGCAGTCGACGTTTCAGGCCGAGACCCTTCATCAGGTCTTTGCATTCACTCAAGACAATAAGACTAGGGGTAATTGGTGGCAAGAGCATGAAATTTGTGATCAGTGTAGAGAAGCTTTGATTTTCCCAGTGCATAACTGAAGGAAACTGATAAATGCTCAGAAATAATGGAGGGCTAGAGAGAGATGATGGCAGGGTAGGGCTCAATGCACATGTAGAAGCACAGGCCCAAGGATAGTACGGATGAAGAAAGGATGAGGGTGGTCAGGGTTTAAAGCAAAACATCTAATTTAAATATTAACTCATCTATTAGTTTTACAAAAAGGGAAAGGTGAAAGGCCACAAAGCTAATGTTAAGCCAATTCTTCTGTTTCATCTGATTGCAAAAGCAATGACTATTCTTTTATTTCATCTAATTTACCGCTTGTGGGAACTGCTGACGTCAGAATTCTGCACTTATAGCTATATCTCCCTGAATTCACAACTAAGACATTAATAAGCACACGTTAAAACAATGTGTTTGTTCAAGGCAGCTTGGCCAAATCTCAAACTTAAATTAATGCAAGATTTTGATAGCAGGTTTTCAAACTAATTTATGCATTGTGATTAATTTATAGGGACAGCATCAGCTGAAAGAAAAGGTTACAGTTTCTACTAGAAGAAACATCCTGTCCCCATCTTGACAAGAACCCCTCCAGATATTGTGCATTTCAATGAAGTTCTCTCTCACTTTTCTGAACTCCAATGGATACAAACCTCATCATTCAATGTTTCCTCATCAGACAACTAGTCTGGAAAACCTTCTCTGAGCTGCTTCCAACACATTTATAACTTTTGATAAACATGTCACCCAATACTTGAGATGTGGTACCATCAATGCTCCATATAACAAGTAGAACAAAGGAAGATGGAATTAATAAATAAATAAGGCATCCGTTAGTCTTGTGAGACCTTGGATCTGCGCCTGGAAAGTCTTCACTCTCCAGGGCGCAGGCCTGGGCAAGGTTGTATGGAAGACCAGCAGTTGCCCATGCTGCAAGTTTCCCCTCTCCACGACACCAGTGTTGTCAAAGGGAAGGGCATTAGGACCCATACAGCTTGGCACCAGTGTCGTCGTGTGATTAAGTGCCTTGCTCAAGGTCACCGCACGTTGCCTTGGCTGGAGCTTGAACTCACGACCTTCAGGTCACTAGTCCAATGCCTTTAACCACTTGGCCACATGCCCACTACATGGAATTAATAGGAGTCTGTATAACTGACCAATGGGATTTAACCAATAAAATGGCACAATTTGATTTTATAATGCTTGGTATAACAATACACCTGAACTGGAAAACTGTACAGAGGAACTTAATAAAGAACAGACTGTACAGTTGAGAGTAAAGATGTTGAAACAGGAGAGGGTTCAAAGGAGGTTCATGAAAATGATTCCACGATCGATTGGTTTGTCATATGAAGAGTGTTTGATAGCTCTGGGCCTGTATTCACTAGAATTCAGAAGAATGAGGGGTGACCTCATTAAAATCGATCAAATGGTAAAAGGCCATGATAGAGTGGATGTGGAGAGGATGTTTCCTATGGTGGGAGAGTCTAAGACCAGAGGACACAGCCTCATAATAGAGTGGTGTACTTTTAGAATGAAGATGAGGAGGAATTTCTTTAGCCAGAGAGAAGCGAATCTGAGGAATTTGTTGCCACAGGCAGCTGTGGAGGCCAAGTCTTTATGTATATTTAAGGCAGAGGTTGATAAATTCTTGATTGGTCATGGCATGAAGGGATGGGGGATGGTGGGGATAGGCAGGAGTTTGGAGTCGAGAGGAAAACTAGATCAGCCATGATGAAATGGCACAGCAGACTCGATAGGCCAAATGGCATAATTCTGCTCTTATATCTTATGGTCTTATCAAGTCCAGTAATGCTGCTTACTTACATCAGTGTGTTTTGTCATGGGGTTTAACTTCAGGAAGAGAGGGCTTTCAATAATTTCACACACCTGCAAATGAGAAAAGTAAGGATTAGTGGGATGTTGGTCAATACCCAATGAAGAAATCCCAGAAACAGTAGCCATCCATGTTGCTGCTGCACTGTAGCACACACAGAGCCAACAGTGCCATCAACACAGGAGACTAAAGCACTCAACAACGCTCTCATATTACTGGGGCACTGCCTATCTATCCTACCCAAAACCCCACTCCAAATCCTAACACAATATTGTACTATTTTCTGAATGAGGCACTCTCAGTGGGCACATTAACTACTCAGTCTAACGTAGGAAAGTACTCTGAGCATCCTGGCCAGATATCTATTTTGGACCAACCTCAGCAAAGGGAATTATTTAATCAGCTTCTCATCTACAGTGGATTCTGGTTTAATTGTACCATCGGCTATTCGGGCAGCCGGTTATTCGGGACAACTCTTAAAGAACAAAATCAAATTGAGAAAATAGCCGTGATTCCTGTCATTTATCTGAGATACTGAGACGGGAGACTGTTGCTGAACAGTTTCTAACTAGTGTCACATGCAAGTACTTGTGCAGCCATTAGACATTACACAGTGCTTGAGAAGTTTTTTAAAATAGCATCAGTTGTGTGTGCTTGTGTTCAAAAAGACATGTTTTTTGTTATTGGCAGCTGGCGAGAAATAAGCAGAAAGACAATTCAGAACTGTTTTTCTTACTATGGTTCAAGCATTCAGCCTTGGAGATGCCAGAAATGGCTGGAAGTGAAAATGAAACGATTTCACTTCTTTAACAAGTTAGGACCTATGAAGAATTCGAAGGTTCGATAATCATCTTGAACATTACAATGGAAATGAAGATTTGAAGCAACCGATCGTCAGTAGCATTATACGAAGTCAGTCCATTATTTATACTAGGTGTCTGCATTGATTTTGTTCATTTACAGTCAATCAAAAGTACATAGCAGCAAACAGGTACACTGGATGAATTCCTCCATCAAAAACAATTAGGAACTAATACACAGGTCTATCGTACTGTAGTAGTATTGATAGCATTCTAAGTTGTTCTGTATTTCATTTAAATACATAATTTGTTACTCAGTTAAATGGTAGTTTGTCTTTTTATACCTTTTAAACTATTTCCAGGAAACTTCGGCTAATTGGGGCAGCTACTTAATTGGGCCAAAGTGTACTGGTCCCAATGTGTCCCAATTAATCAGAATCCACTGTGCTTGTTTACTGTACCTCACTAAATTACCACAGGTCGCCATGGATGAATTGGGCTGAAAGGCCGGTTTCTGTGCTGTACAACTCTATACCAAAGTAATGGAAGCTGTCATCACCACTGACTCACCAATGCAGACTGACGCCAGTTTGAGCTTCATCAGGATGATTTGGCCCCAGACTTCGTGGTTTTGGTCCAAATATGGAGGTGAGAGTAACTGTCCATGATAATCAAGGCAACATCTGACTGAGGACAGAATCAAACAGTCCTGGCAATACTGAAATCAGGCTACAAAATGCTACAAAACTTGACTAGAAACCCAATACTTCCCACACCTGTCACCTCTACCACCAAGAAGGGCAAGGGTAGTAAAGAGCATGGGACACAGCCATCTGTAAACTCCCCTGTAGATTTAGAACTAAAATTGTCAGCCATTTGACACTACAGAGTGTAAATCCTGGGACTGACTCTCCAACAGTGGTGTGGGAATCCCTACAACACAGGGACCCCAGGTTTGAGGTTGCTGCAGTTCACCACCTGACAACCTGTGACCCAGAGCACTTAAGGAAATGGCCTGAGATGTATTGGATATGTTGCCGGTCAATTTCCCAACATTCATTAACCTTCAATTAGTTCCAATAACAGCAGTTAAATTTAACCCAACATTTTATAACAGATTATCAGATAAAAGGAAATAACAGGCCAGTCAACCTACATGATGCAATAGCAAATCACTAGGAGGAGGAGGAGCTACGAAATGGAGAAACCATAGTTGACCAGACTTGAAGTGGAGAATGAAACAGGAGTGATGAAGGAGAACCAGTGGATGTGTGGATGCTTAGATTTCCAGAAGGCTAAGAATTCAATGTGGAAAATTAGAACACATGGAACTGGGGGAGAAGATACTGGCAGCTGGTTAGCTAAAACAAAATGAACAGTTGGAATCAGTGAAGCTCCAAGAGTATGATCTCCAAATGCAAACCATGATGGCTCAGCAGCTGGCACAGAGGGCCCCATTTCCTGTACCTCCCCCGAAACCCACCAGGGCCCCATTTCCTATACTCCCCCAGACCCACCAGGGCCCAATTTCCTATACTCCCCCGAAACCCACCAGGGCCCCATTTCCTATACTCCCCCGAAACCCACCAGGGCCCCATTTCCTGTACTCCCCACCAGGGCCCCATTTCCTGTACTCCCCCGAAACCCACCAGGGCCCCATTTCCTGTACTCCCCACCAGGGCCCCATTTCCTGTACTCCCCCGAAACCCACCAGGGCCCCATTTCCTGTACTCCCCCAAAACCCAGCAGGGACCCATTCCTGTACTCCCCACCAGGGCCCCATCTCCTGTACTCCCCACCAAGGTCCCATTTCCTATACTCCCCCGAAACCCACCAGGGTCCCATTTCCTATACTCCCCCGAAACCCACCAGGGTCCCATTTCCTGTACTCCCCCGAAACCCACCAGGGTCCCATTTCCTATACACCCCCGAAACCCACCAGAGCCCCATTTCCTGTACTCCCCCTGAAACCCACCAGGGCCCCATTTCCACATTCCCCTGAAACCCACCAGGGCCCCATTTCCTGTACTCCCCCGAAACCCACCAGGGCCCCATTTCCTGTACTCCCCTGAAACCCACCAGAGCCCCATTTCCTGTACTCCCCCCGAAACCCACCAGGGCCCCATTTCCTGTACTCCCCACCAGGGCCCCATTTCCTGTACTCCCCCGAAACCTACCAGGGCCCCATTTCCTGTACTCCCCCAAAACCCAGCAGGGACCCATTCCTGTACTCCCCACCAGGGCCCCATCTCCTGTACTCCCCACCAAGGTCCCATTTCCTATACTCCCCCGAAACCCACCAGGGTCCCATTTCCTATACTCCCCCGAAACCCACCAGGGTCCCATTTCCTGTACTCCCCCGAAACCCACCAGGGTCCCATTTCCTATACACCCCCGAAACCCACCAGAGCCCCATTTCCTGTACTCCCCCTGAAACCCACCAGGGCCCCATTTCCACATTCCCCTGAAACCCACCAGGGCCCCATTTCCTGTACTCCCCCGAAACCCACCAGGGCCCCATTTCCTGTACTCCCCCAAAACCCAGCAGGGACCCATTCCTGTACTCCCCACCAGGGCCCCATCTCCTGTACTCCCCACCAAGGTCCCATTTCCTATACTCCCCCGAAACCCACCAGGGTCCCATTTCCTATACTCCCCCGAAACCCACCAGGGTCCCATTTCCTGTACCCACCAGGGCCCCATTTCCTGTACTCCCCCGAAACCCACCAGGGCCCCATTTCCTGTACTCCCCTGAAACCCACCAGGGCCCCATTTCCACATTCCCCTGAAACCCACCAAGGCCCCATTTCCTATACTCCCCCGAAACCCACCAGGGTCCCATTTCCTGTACTCCCCCGAAACCCACCAGGGTCCCATTTCCTATACTCCCCCGAAACCCACCAGGGTCCCATTTCCTGTACTCCCCCGAAACCCACCAGGGTCCCATTTCCTATACTCCCCTGAAACCCACCAGAGCCCCATTTCCACATTCCCCCGAAACCCACCAGGGCCCCATTTCCTGTACGCCCCCGAAACCCACCAGGGCCCCATTTCCTGTACTCCCCTGAAACCCACCAGGGCCCCATTTCCACATTCCCCTGAAACCCACCAAGGCCCCATTTCCTATACTCCCCCGAACCCACCAGGGCCCCATTTCCTGTACTCCCCCAAAACCCACCAGGGCCCCATTTCCACATTCCCCTGAAACCCACCAGGGTCCCATTTCCACATTCCCCTGAAACCCACTGGGATCCCGTTTCTCACACTCCCCCAAAACCCACCAAGGCCCCATTTCCTGTACTCCCCCGAAACCCACTGGGGCCCCATTTCCTGTGCTCCCCCCGGAACCCACCAGGGCCTCATTTCCTGCATTCCCACGGAACCCACCAGGGTCCCATTTCCTGTACTGCCCTGAAACCCACCAGGGCCCCATTTCCTATACTCTCCCGGACCCACCAGGACCCCATTTCCTGTACTCCCCCGAAACCCACCAGGGTCCCATTTCCTGTACTCCCCCAGAACCCACCAGGGTCCCATTTCCACATTCCCCTGAAACCCACCAGGGTCCCATTTCCACATTCCCCTGAAACCCACCAGGGTCCCATTTCCTGTACTTCCCCCGAAACACACCAGGGTCCCATTTCCACATTCCCCTGAAACCCACCGGGATCCCGTTTCTCACACTCCCCCGAAACCCACTATGGCCCCATTTCCTGTACTCCCTTGGAACCCACCAGGGTCCCATTTCCACACTCCCCCGAAACCCACCAGGGTCCCATTTCCTGTACTTCCCCTGAAACCCACCAGGGCCCCATTTCCTATACTCCCCCGAAACCCACCAGGGTCCCATTTCCTGTACTCCACCGAAACACACCAGGGTCCCATTTCCACATTCCCCTGAAACCCACCGGGATCCCGTTTCTCACACTCCCCCGAAACCCACTATGGCCCCATTTCCTGTACTCCCTTGGAACCCACCAGGGTCCCATTTCCACACTCCCCCGAAACCCACCAGGGTCCCATTTCCTGTACACCCCCGAAACCCACCAGGGTCCCATTTCCTGTACTCCCCCGAAACCCACCAGGGTCCCATTTCCTATGCTCCCCTGAAACCCACCAGAGCCCCATTTCCACATTCCCCCGAAACCCACCAGGGCCCCATTTCCTATACTCCCCCGAAACCCACCAGGGCCCCATTTCCTATACTCCCCCGAAACCCACCAGGGCCCCATTTCCACATTCCCCTGAAACCCACCAGGGTTCCATTTCCACATTCCCCTGAAACCCACCGGGATCCCATTTCTCACACTCCCCCGAAACCCACCAAGGCCCTATTTCCTGTACTCTCCCGAAACCCACTGGGGCCCCATTTCCTGTACTCCCCCGGAACCCACCAGGGCCTCATTTCCTGTATTCCCACGGAACCCACCAGGGTCCCATTTCCTGTACTGCCCTGAAACCCACCAGGGTCCCATTTCCTGTACTCCCCCGGAACCCACCAGGGTCCCATTTCCTGTACTCCCCCAGAACCCACCAGGGTCCCATTTCCTGTACTCCCCTAGAACCCACCAGGGTCCCATTTCCACATTCCCCTGAAACCCACCAGGGTCCCATTTCCTGTACTCTCCTGAAACCCACCAGGGCCCCATTTCCTGTACTCCCCAAAACCCACCAGGGCCCCATTTCCTGTACTCCCCAAAACCCACCAGGGCCCCATTTCCTGTACCCCCCCAAAACCCACCAGGGTCCCACTTCCTGTACTCCCCCAGAACCCACCAGGGCCCCATTTCCTGTACTCCTCCAAAACCCACCAGGGTCCCACTTCCTGTACTCCCCCAGAACCCACCAGGGTCCCATTTCCTGTACTCCCCCAAAACCCACCGGGGCCCCATTTCCTATACTCCCCCAAAACCCACCAGGGCCCCATTTCCTGTACTCCCCAGTAACCCACCAGGGTCCCATTTCCACATTCCCCTGAAACCCACCAGGATCCCATTTCTCATACTCCCCTGAACTTTTTCAGGGAATAGCACTGAAAGACACTTGGGCCCTGTTTCCAGCACTCCCTTGGAAACCCGCGGTGGCTTTGTGTTTTGAGCTTCAAGACTTAATTTTCTAATTATATTTTTTATATATTTATGCAATAAATTAAGGCAAGTAGAAGCTGCTTTTGGAGTAATCACCTTCCTACTAATAACCACCACATAATTTGGTGTACTACGACAACAGAAAGATCAGAAAACATCAGAAGTGAAATGCTCAGCTGTTAAATAGCAAATCAAGAGTATCCTCAAGGTGGAGGATGACCAAAGGAAATATGAGGTTAGGAATGAATTTGAGAAACAAATGGAAAATCAAGAAGCTAGAAAATGTATTTACCAATGATCATTAAAATAAATAATGGTTTGCAGATAAATAGCAAACATCGACACAATAGGATAGTGAAATAATATTTTTGCTGATACTGAAGGCCAGTGATATGGAGATGCAGGCAAAAGGCAGTGATACCATGATGTTGATGCAGGTTGCAACAGGCTCAAAGGAATGAAAAACCTCACTTACACCCATTTCTCATACACTCAGGCTCATAGATAAGAATTGGGGACAGCAGAGAAATTGGGGTATTTTCAGAAAAGAAAATAATTCTAGAGTATGTACATTCAGCTAAAGTTATCTGAAAGGAACACACAGAAAAAGACTAGAGAACTTGAATGACTCTTAATGCTAGCAGAAGGAAAGAAATCTTGATTTGAAAATGTAGAGAAACAAATAAATTGAAGTATGACAAAGAGCAGTCAATGCAGGGGACGATGCTTGGACACATTAAATTTGATAAGAGAAACAGGGCAGGGGTGAGGGTAGACAGCAGACATCAGAGTGCAGAAGCTGTGTGGCTAGCCAGCACTTGGTAAGGCTGCACCCACCTCCTAAAGCTTCCATACCACTATAGGGTGCTGAATTGGCCTTTCCCCCACACTTGTAGGATGGGTGAAGTGAAACAGGAATCTTCAAGCCCAAGTCTGTGGGATGTGGTGGTGGGTTTTATGACCATAATTTGAGAGGGGAAGGTTTCAAGTCCTTACCTGGGATCCAAGTGAGTGGGATTGGAGCAGGCAGTGATAAGCCAGAGGGATAGGAAGATGTCTATGTCATGCAGACAAAATGGGGGGTGGGTTCAGAAATTGGGTGAGGTTCACGTGCTGTGTGCGTGGATGAGCCAAGTGGTCCTGAGGGAGTGCAGTTCAGTAAATAAATGGGTACTGTTGCATTGTCTGACAGTAGAAGAGTCACTGTGTCAACTTGCAACAAAACTTTTCAGAGTGGCAGGATTCAATCCAAAACCATTGTCCCACTCTGTACAATTACTGAAATTACCTTACAGAATGAATGTATAATTTGCAAATGTAGCTCAATGCAAATAACGTGAAATATAAACACAAGAGATTCTGCAGATGCTGGAAATCCAGAGCAACACAGACAAAATGTTGGAGGAACTCAGCAGGTCAGGCAGCATTCATGGAAATGTTTCAGGCCGCGACTCTTCTTCAAGACTGGAAGGGAAGGGAGAAGATGCCAGAATAAAAAGGTGAGGGAAGACGAGAAGGATATCTAGAAGGTGATAGGTGAAGCTGGGTGGGAGGGAAAGGTAAAGGGCCGGAGAAGAAGGAATCTGACAGGAGAGAAAAGTGGACCATGGGAGAAAGGAGGAGTACCAGGGAGAGGTGATAGGCAGGTGAGGAGAAGAGGTCAGAAGCCAGAGTGGGGAATAGAAGAGGAAAGGGGGAGGGAAAAGTACAGGGAGGAGAAATCAATGTTCATGTCATCAGGCTGGGGACTACCTGGATAGAACATGAAGCATTGTTCCACTCAGAGTGGCCCCATCTTGACAAAAGAGGCGGCCATGGACTGACATGTCAGAACGGGAATGGGGATAGAAATTAAAATAGCTGGCCAGTGGGAAATTCTGCTTTTGGTGGATGGAGCAGAGGTACTCAATAAAAGTGGTTCTGCAATTTACTAATGTAGAGGAGGCTGCATCAGGAGCACCGGATATGTAAAAGAATTAACTTTAGTAGAATAATAAAGCATACACTTTGTAGAATCAGTAGAAATAGGGTTGGAAACCAATAGTACCAAACTATTAATAATCAAAAGGTAATACTGCAGTTCTAGAAGGACAACCGAACAGCACAGAAATGTTAAATACATAAACCTTGTCAGACTGCATCATTAACAAAAGTTCACAGATGATTCACTATCTACATCATTTATCTCTGCAATATCCTTACCTATCTCATGTATCAAGTTAGTCAAACATGATCTCTTTGGCAATCTGTACAGACTGCTCTTTATAATATTTTAATTTGAGGTATTTCTGATGACATCTTTAAAGAGTCCATCCACATTGAACTTCCTTTACTGAGATCACAAATGAAAAGGTAATATATATCAGGAGATGCAGAACAGGTGGGGCTTTTCTCTTGAAATGATAAGACTGAGTGGTGACCAAACAGGGTACGCTAAGGTTAAGAAAAGAATGCTGTTGGGAAGGCACTACCTCCTTGTTGATATCAGATTAAGGAGCATTAGAGTGAGGTGGCTGCAAATCTATATGCAAAAAAGGAAAAAAAAATGATCTGAGGACTGTAAAACTCTCACAGGGTACAGTTTAAGGGGAAGCTAGAGATAAACACAAGAAAGGAATGAAAGGATCTGTCAATAATGCTACATGAAGAGAAATGGAAGAAAACTTAAAACGGTGATGTAGACATTCTTGGCTGAACATGTAATTGATCTATATTTTATTATATTTTTTACATTGTTACCTCCCAGAATAAATAACAGTAAATTAATAAATTTGTTCCAGACAGAGACAAAGATATTATCCCACCACTCAGAATGAAATGAAGTCTATGCTTAATCAGAGTTAGAGTTGGGAGAACAAGGTACAACTGTCTTCCATCGGATTATCGACTGCAGTACACTGACCTGCTTGTGAACATGGATATCAGACTCATCTGGAGGACCCCCGGTGGTATACCAACCTAGGAATTCCATGTCCTTGAACACCTGCTTAACTGGAGAGGAGAAAACAATCAGAGAGACCATCAATTCAGTGAGCGGAGGGGTAAAAAGAAGTTGGGTAAACAGTGAAAGCTTCTAATGCATGGAGAAGGTACAGGTGCAGGGAAAGCATAGGGGACATTGTTGAACCTAAGTGTGCTGTGTTAGCAAATAACCTGTCCAAGGATGCAATGTGATTAAGAGACTATTGCATGTGTTTATAGAAATTATCATCATCATAGCTTGTCACACCAGACAGCCAGCCATTTTAGTGTTGTTTAGTTGACGTTGAGCAGGTCAGTGTCAGCTAAACCAGGTGAGAGTGGGCAGTTGTGCAGAACGTGTTCAACGTTCTGCGCTCTTTCGCCACACTCACAGGATTTGCTGGCCTTTAAACCCCACTTCACCATATTGTCTTCCATCCTACAAACTCCCACTGTCTCCCGTCCTACAAACTCCCTCTTTTATAGAAATGATATGGTAAAAAAAGATGGATCTACAACAACATGGTGAGAAGTTGTTTGAGGAATGCAACAGGAAGCAGAGGAAAAGCTGGTCAAGTGGCATTCCCACTAAAGTCTTGTGCCACAAAGGCAACAGTCCCTGAGAGTCAAAGATGACATGTTCTGTGGGTTCAGACACGACAGACGAGGCCAGTGTGGGACTTGCAAAATTGACCACAAGTAAGGCAGGAGGGAATAGGTCTGAAGTGGAGTATGTGCCCTCCTTCTGCCAGTTACACTGGGTTTGAGAGTGTTCCCAACTCATGAGCACCAGGATCGCCATCCATAAAGTTCCTTCACCAATCAGAGATCGTAGGCTAGGGATTCCCACAATCAGTAGCAACTCTGGATTTTTCCACAAGGAGGTTTTGCAAACATTCTCGAATTTTTTTCTCTGACTGGCAAATACTCCTGGATGGAGAGGTTGGAATATTGCCCATTTTGGGAATTAGAATTAGCAACGAGGCCTGCCCATCGGAGCCGGCCAAGTGTAATTGCAGTTTCAGGTTGGGAATACTATACTGTGAGAGGTCACAGAGGTCGGCTCAGCACCAATTCCGTTACAAGATATGGAGGATTTTCCAAGTAAAGCACTGATGGTGTCCCTCCAGTCCTGAGGTACATGATATTGCAAGTCTCAGAAGCTGACAGGATGAAGATCAGTGCTGTATGGTTGGGCTTAGTGCCCAAGAGACACGAGGATTGCAGATACTGGAATCTGGAGCAACACCCCAAGAGAATTACAGGGACATTGAATCCTGGCGCAGTGCCGAAGTCCAATTCAGAATCAATGCGATCAGGCAGAATGTAGGTTGTATGATGCTCCAAAATGTAATACTCACATTGTTCCTCTTTAGTGTAGTAATATTCTTTATCAATAACTATCTTTTCCTCCACTGTGTGTGACAGAAGCTCAAATGAGTTCATCACTTCAATGTTTCTTCCTTCTTGTTTTCCAATCAATGCACCAATTACTGAAAGCAGAAGTGTAAAGAATCAGTTTGCAAGAAAACTTTGTTAAAGCAGTAATACCATAGTAATGTATCTAGAACACAGAATAGTACAGTACATGAACAGTCCTTTGGCCTACTGATGGTGGGTCTTTGTCCACAGTCATACCACACACCACAGTCAGTTGGGCACCACAGTAGTGTTGCAGAGTTCCTCCTCCGCAGCCACAGTGACCTGGTTCAACCCTCACCTTGGGCTAACTGAGGTAGAGGTGCAAAATCAGGTTAAAACAAATGATATACTGCGTCCAGTGCTCCCGATGTGGCCTTTTATATATTGGCGAGACCCGACGCAGGCTGGGAGACCGCTTTGCTGAACATCTACGCTCTGTCCGCCAGAGAAAGCAGGATCTCCCAGTGGCCACACATTTTAATTCCACATCCCATTCCCATTCTGACATGTCTATCCACGGCCTCCTCTACTGTAAAGATGAAGCCACACTCAGGTTGGAGAAACAACACCTTATATTCCGTCTGGGTAGCCTCCAACCTGATGGCATGAACATCGACTTCTCTAACTTCCTCTAGGCCCCATCTCCCCCTCGTACCCCATCTGTTACTTATTTTTATGCACACATTCTTTCTCTCACTCTCCTTTTTCTCCCTCTGTCCCTCTGAATATACCTCTTGCCCATCCTCTGGGTCCCCCCCACCCCCTGTCTTTCTTCCCGGACCTCCTGTCCCATGATCCTCTTGTATCCCTTTTGCCTATCACCTGTCCAGCTCTTGGCTCCATCCCTCCCCCTCCTGTCTTCTCCTATCATTTTGGATCTCCCCCTCCCCCTCCAACTTTCAAATCCCTTACTCACTCTTCCTTCAGTTAGTCCTGACGAAGGGTCTCGGCCTGAAACGTCGACTGCACCTCTTCCTAGAGATGCTGCCCGGCCTGCTGCATTCACCAGCAACTTTGATGTGTGTTGCTTAAAACAAATGGTGCTGGAATTCAAAAGCAGGAAGCAGAAAATAGGGGAAGCACTCAGTAGGCCATGCAGTGTATCTAGAAACAGAATTAACGTTTCAGGTTGAAACCCTTTCATTGGAACTAGGAGTCAGAGTGATAGAGCACTGCAGCACAGAAACAGGCTATTCAGCCCATCCAGTCCATGCCAACTTGTCTTTCTGCCTATTCTTACCTACCCACACCTGGACCAAAAACTATACCCCCACCTATCCAAACTTCCCTTAAATATTGCAATTGAACTATCATCATTCTCTTTATTCCAGGGAATAAAGTCTTAATGTCATCAACCTTCCCCTATAATTGAGGTCCTCAGGACTCAAAACACCTTTACACGAGGAAATCTGCAGATGCTGGGATTTCAAGCAACACACATAAAAGTTGCTGGTGAACGCAGCAGGCCAGGCAGCATCTCTAGGAAGAGGTACAGTCGACGTTTCGGGCCGAGACCCATCGTCAGGACTAACTGAAAGAAGAGATAGTAAGAGATTTGAAAGTGGGAGGGGGAGGGGGAGATCCAAAATGATAGGAGAAGACAGGAGGGCGAGGGATGGAGCCAAGGGCTGGACAGGTGATTGGCAAAAGGGATATGAGAGGATCATGGGACAGGAGGCCCAGGGAGAAAGAAAAGTGGGGTGGGGGGAACCCAGAAGATGGGCAAGGGGTATAGTGAGAGGGACAGAGGGAGAAAAAGGAGAGAGGGAGAAAGAATGTGTGTATATAAATAAATAACAGATGAGGTACGAGGGGGAAGTGGGGCATTAACGGAAGTTAGAGAAGTCAATATTCATGCCATCAGGTTGGAGGCTACCCAGACGGACTATAAGGTGTTGTTCCTCCAACCTAAGTGTGGCTTCATCTTTACAGTAGAGGAGGCCGTGGATAGACATATCAGAATGGGAATGGGATGCAGAATTAAAATGTGTGGCCTCTGGGAGATCCTGCTTTCTCTGGCGGACAGAGCGTAGGTGTTCAGCGAAACGATCTCCTAGTCTGCGTCGGGTCTCGCCAATATATAGAAGGCCACATCGGGAGCACCGGACGCAGTATATCACCCCAGCTGACTCACAGGTGAAGTGTCACCTCACCTGGAAGGACTGTCTGGGGCCCTGAATGGTGGTAAGGGAGGAAGTGTAAGGGCATGTGTAGCACTTGTTCCGCTTACAAGGATAAGTGCCAGGAGGGAGATCGGTGGGGAGGGATGGGAGGGGAACGAATGGACAAGGGAGTCGCGTAGGGAGCGATCCCTGCGGAAAGCAGAGTGAGTTGGGGAGAGAAAGATGTGCTTAGTGGTGGGATCCCGTTGGAGGTGGCAGAAGTTACGGAGAATTATACGTTGGACCCTGGCCTGTTCCCTGGCCCCCACCGCTTTATTTTCACCATGGATGTCCAGTCCCTATATACTTCCATCCCCATCAGGAAGGTCTCAAAGCTCTCCGCTTCTTTTTGGATTCCAGACCAAACCAGTTCCCCTCTACCACCACTCTGCTCCATCTAGCTGAATTAGTCCTGACTCTTAATAATTTCTCCTTTGGCTCCTCCCACTTCCTCCAAACTAAAGGTGTAGCCATGGGCACCCGTATGGGTCCTAACTATGCCTGCCTTTTTGTTGGCTTTGTGGAACAATCTATGTTCCAAAACTATTCTGGTATCTGTCCCCAACTTTTCCTTCGCTACATCGACGACTGCATTGGTGCTGCTTCCTGCACGCATGCTGAGCTCGTTGACTTCATTAATTTTGTCTCCAACTTTCACCCTGCCCTCAAGTTTACCTAGTTCATTTCCGACACCTCCCTCCCCTTTCTAGATCTTTCTGTCTCTATCTCTGGAGACAGCTTATCTACTGATGTCTACTGTAAGCCTACTGACTCTCACAGCTATCTGGACTATTCCTCTTTCACCGTTTCTGGCAAAAATGCCATCCCCTTCTCGCAATTCCTCTGTCTCCGCCGCATCTGCTCTCAGGATGAGGCTTTTCATTCCAGGATGAGAGAGATATCCTCCTTTTTTAAAGAAAGGGGCTTCCCTTCCTCCACCATCAACTCTGCTCTCAAACGCATCTCCCCCATTTCAAATGCATCTCCTCGCTATCACTCCATCCTCCTGCCACCCCACTAGGAATAGGGTTCCCCTGGTCCTCACCTACCACCCCACTAGCCTCCAGGTCCAACATATAATTCTCCGTAACTTCGGCCACCTTCAACGGGATCCCACCACTAAGCACATCTTTCCCTCCTACCCCGCCTGCTTTCCGCAGGGATCGCTCCCTACGCGACTCCCTTGTCCACTCGTCCCCCACAACCCTCCCCACTGATCTCCCTCCTGGCACTTAAGCGGAACAAGTGCTACACATGCCCTTACACTTCCTCCCTTACCACCATTCAGGGCCCCAGACAGTCCTTTCAGGTGAGGCGACACTTCACCTGTGAGTTGGCTGGGGTGATATACTGCGTCCGGTGTTCCCGATGTGGCCTTCTATACATTGGCGAGACCCGACACAGACCGGGAGATTGTTTCGCTGAACACTTACGCTCTGTCCACAGGATCTTCCAGTGGCCACACATTTTAATTCCACGTCCCATTCCCATTCTGATATGTCTATCCACGGCCTCCTCTACCGTAAAGGTGAAGCCACACTCAGGTTGGAGGAACAACACCTTATAAATTCCGCCTGGGTAGCCTCCAACCTGATGGCATGAACATTTACTTCTCTAACGTCCGTTAATGCCCACCTCCCCTTTGTACCCCATCCATTATTTATTTATATACACACATTCTTTCTCTCTCTCTCCTTTTTCTCCCTCTGTCCCTCTCACTATACCCCTTGTCCATCCTCTGGGTTTTCCCCCCTCCCCCTTTTCTTTCTCCCTGGGCCTCCTGTTCCATGATCCCCTCATATCCCTTTTGCCAATCACCTGTCCAGCTCTTGTCTCCATCCCTCCCCCTCCCACTTTCAAATCTCTTACAAGCTCTTCTTTCAGTTAGTCCTGATGAAGGGTCTCGGCCCGAAACGTCAACTGTACCTCTTCCTAGAGATGCTGCCTGGCCTGCTGCGTTCACCAGCAACTTTGATGTGTGTTGCCCAAAACACCTCTGTAAGTTTTCTTTGCAGTCTTTAGTGCATATTGATGTCTCTCCTGTAAGTAGATGACCACAGCTGCACACAGTACTCTAAATTTGGCCTCATCAATGCTTATACTATTTTAATGTAACACCCCAACTCCTGTACTCAAAGCTCTATAGAACAGTATAGCACAGAAAAAGGCCCTTTGGCCCACAATGTTGTGCCAATCCAGCAAAAAAATCTTTAAAACCCCAAGAACTAATCCTCCTTACCTACACAATGGCTATATCCCTTCATCTCCCTCATATTCATGTGCCTATCTAAACGTCTCTGAAAAGCCTTTAAGCATCCATGGATTCTCTGAGTAAAAATCTTACCCTTCACATTCCCCTTGAACCCACCCCTTCTCACCTCCAATGCATGCCCTCTGGTATTAGACATTTCTACCCCGGGAAAAAGATATTCCTGTCTACTCTATCTCTGCCTCTCATCATCTTATAAACCTCCATCAGGTCTCCCCTCTGCCACTCCAGAGAAAACAACACAAGTTTACCCAGTCTCTCATGGTAGCACATGCCCTATAAACTAGGCAGCATCCTGGTAAACCTCTTCTGCACCCTCTCTAGAGCCTCAATATCCTTCCTATAGTGGGGTGACCAGTACTGTATGCAATCCTCCAGGAGGTGGCCTAACCAGAGCTCTATAAAGTTGCAACATAACTTCTTGACTTTTGAACTCAATGTCTCAACTAATAAATGCAAGCATTCCGTAAGCCTTCTTAACCTCCCTATTGACCTGTGTAGCCACTTTCAAGGAGATATGAACTTGGACTCCAAGATCTCTCTGTTCAGCAACATTGTTACGGGTCTTGCCCTTAAAAGCATACTGTCTCCTTGCATTTGTCCTACCAAACTGCCACACCTCACATTTATCTGGGTTAAACTCCATCTGCCATTTCTCTGCCCATATATGCAACTGATCCATATTGTGCTGTATTCTTTGTCAGTCTTCTACACTACCTACAACTCCACCAATCTTGGTATCATTCACAAACTTACTAACCCACCCACCTACATTTTCATCCAGATCATTTATATACATCACAAACAGCAGATGTCCCAGCACAGATCCCTACAGAGCACTATTAATTACAGACCTCCAACTTGAATAAGTCCCTTTGACTACTGCCCCGTCTCCTTCATCAATAGCAGGGAATACGCAGAAGGACTTGGATAGTTTGGGAGAATGGACAAAGAAGTGGAAGATAGAATATAGTGTATAATGTATGTTCATGCATTTTGGTAGAAGAAATTAAGGCATAGGCTATTTTCAATATGGGGAAAAAAATCTTTAAAAAAGGTGTAAAGGGTCTTGGGATACCTTGTACAAGATTCCCTAAAAGGTTAGCTTGCAGATTGAGTTGGTGGTAAGGAAGGCAAATGCAATGTTAGAATTAATTTTGAGAAGACCAGAATATAGGAGCAAGGATTTAACGCTAAGGCTTTATAAGGTATTCGTCAGACCACATCTGGGAGTATTATGAGCAGTTTTGGGCACCTTATCTAAGAAAAGATATATTGGTATTGCAGAGCATCCAGAGGTGACTCATAGGAATGATTCCTGGAATGAAAGGGTTAACACGAGGAATGTTAGATGGCTCTGGGCTTGTATTCACTGGAGTTAGAGAGTGGATGTGGAGAGGATGTTTCCCATACTGGGTGAGTCAAGGACCAGAGGGCACAGTCTCAGAATAGAGAGATGTCCATTTGAAACAGGGATGAGGAGGAGTTTCTTTAGCGGCTGGAGGGTGGTGAATCTAAGGAATTAATTGTCACTGGCAGCTGTGGAGGCCAAGTCATACTGAGTGTACTTAAGGTGGAGTTTGATAGGTTCTTGGGTAGTCAGAGCATCAAAGGTTATAGGGAGAAGGCAGGAGAATGGGGTTGAGAAGCATAATATATTTCAGCCATGATGGAATGGCAAATCAGATTCAATAGGCTGAGTGGCTTAATTCTGCTTGTATGTCTTCTGGTCTTTTTTTAGCCTCCTGATTTCTCCCTCAAGTGTTTTCTTGCATTTGTTACACTCCTTACGTAGCTAATTAGATCCTGATCCTAATAATTCACTCTTGAAGGTCTCCTATTTACCAAGCATCGCTCTGCCAGAAACAATCTACCCCAATCCACACCACAAGGTTTTGTACTGTAGCGCTCTATCGCTCTGTTTCCCGATGCCATCAAAATTGGCCTTTCTCCAATCTTGAATCTCAACCCAAGGAACATTCTTATCCTTCTCCATAATTATCTTGAAGCTAATGGAATTTTGATCACTACATCCAAAAAATGTTTCCCTACAAACATTTCTGTCTCCTGCCCTGTCTCATTCTCAAAGAGGAGTACTCTGTGTATCAATTAAGGAAACTTTCTTGAAAACATTTAACAAACTCCACCCCATTCATTCCTTTTACATGTGGGAGTCCTAGTCAATATATGGAAAATTAAAATCACTGACTATTGGGAGGTCTATAATATACATCCATTAATGTGGCCATCCTTTTCTATTCCAAACAAGAGAAAATTTGCGGATGCTGGAAATCAAAGTAATACACACAAAATGCTGGCGGAACTCAGCAGGCCACACAGCATCTAGGATGAAGTGCCTCGGCCTGAAACGCCGATTGTATACTTTTTTCCATAGATGTTGCCATCTCTTTCATATTATCCAGTTCTCCCCATATTGCCTCAGTGGATGAGCCATCCAAAATGTCGTTTCTGAACACTTGCTGCAACATTTTCCCTGATGAGTAATGCCACCCTTACCTCTTTAATATCTCTCTACGTCTACAATAAAACAGAACACTGAGCTGAGTCCTGCTCCTCCTGCAACCAAGACTCACAAATGACTAGAACATTGTAATTCATTCTCTAACTTATCTGCCTTGCCTACAATTCTCTGTGCATTGAAATCAATGCACCTTAGAACATCAGTTCCATCAAGATCAGCCTTTCAGCTTCCTTCTTTGCAAAGCCTTAACATTTACAGTTGCAAGAAAGTTTGTAAACCCTTTGCAATTACCTAGTTTTCTGCATTAATTACTCACAAAAGGGGTCTAATCTTCATCTACGTCACAATAATAGATAAACGCAATCTGCCTAACTAATATCACACAAACAATTATACTTCTTGTCAATACCGAATACACCATTTGAACAATCAGTTTAGTTTCAAAAAAGTATGTGAATCTCTAGGATAATGCCTTCTACAAAAGCTATTTGGAGTCAGGTGTTCCAATCAATGAGATGAGATTGGAGATGTGGGCTGTAGGGTGCCCTACCCTATATAAAAAAAGACACAAAGTCAGGTTACTGACAGAGCCTGCTCTTCTCAAGAAAGATCTGTTTACGTGCACCATGCCTCAATCAAAACAACTTTCAAAAGACCTTAGAAGAATTATAGAGATGCATAAAGCTGGAAAAGGCTACAAAAGCATTTCTAAAGACCTGAGTGTTCATCAGTCCACAGTAAGAGAAATGGAAGAAATTCAGTACTGTTGCTACTCTACCTAGCAGCGGGCACCTCCTGCAAAAATCACACCAAGAGCACAACATGCAATGCTGAGGGATGTGAAAAAGAACCCAAAAGTAACTGGAAGAAAAATGCAGAAATCTCTAGAAATTGCTAAAATCTCCGTTTGTGTCCACTATAAGAAAAACACTGAACAAGAATAGTGTTCATTGAAGGACGCCATGGAGGAAACCACTGTTCTCCAAAAACCATGTCTTAAGTTTGCAAGAGACCACCTGGATGCTCCACAATGCTTCTGGGACAATGTTTTGTGGACAGATGAGTCAGAAGTTGAACTTCTTGACAGAAATACACAGCTATGTTTGGAGGAAAAAAGGCATGGCACACCAACACCAAAACCTCATTCCAACTGTGAAACATGATAGAAGGAACATTGTGGTTTGGGGCTGCTTTGCTGCCTCAGGGCCTGGACACCTTACAATTATTGAGGGAACAATAAATTCAAAATTGTATCAAGTCATTTTACAGGAGAATGTCAGCGTAGCTGCCTGTCACCCGAAGCTTAATAGAGTTGGGTGATACAACAGGACAAAGATCCGAAACACAAGAGTAAATCAATAACAGAATAGTTTAAAAAGAAGAAAATTTATGTTTTGGAATGGGAAAGTCAAGAGTCCAGACCTTAACCCAATTGAGGTGTTGTGGCTTGACCTGAAGAGGACTGTTTATGCAATGTATCCCAGAAATATTGATGAACTGAAATTTTTTGGATGGTGGAATGGTCTAAGATTCTTCCTCACTTTTATGCAAGTCCGATCAGCAGCTATAGGAAATGTTTGGTGGGGATTATTGCTACTAAATAAGGTTCTAGCAGTTATTAAATTAAAGGGTTCATATACTTTTCGCAGCCTGGACTGTGAATTATGTATTTAATAAAGACATGAAAAGTACAATTGTTTGTGTGTTATTAGCTTAGGCACATTGTGTCTATTATTGTGACTTAGATGAAGATTAGACCACATTTTATGAGTAACTAATGCAGTAAACCAGGTAATTGCAAAGGGTTCACAAACTTTTTCTTGCAATTGTACTTTCTTACTGACCCACAGCTACTTCCTTACTGACGCACCCTGCTGCAATTCTGGTTAAAACTAGAGTGAGGACAACAAGTTAGCTTTATATTGCAGAGGAGATTGGGTGGGGTATGTATAAGATAACAGGGTTACCTGTGAGATGGGAGGGCAGTGTGAATAGGCCTGCCTATGGCACGTATTGCTAGCAGGATTGTGGGACATTCCCAGGTCACGGTGCACTAACGGACTCATCTGTGACTTACTGCATAAGTGGCTGTTTTGATTTAGACTGAGAAAGACTGCTACCTAAAGCCAAAGAGCTTAATATTGAATCCAGGAGGCTGCAACAGAATATGACACATTGTTTCTCAAAATTGGTCTGGTTGTCACCATGCGGGAGCCTGTACACTGAGAGGTCTGAGTGGGCTTGAGAACTAGACACAAGAGATTCTGCAGATAGTGTAAATCTGAGCAACACACACAAGGTTCTGGAGAAACTCAGGTCAGGCAGAGTGCAGATCTATGGAAGGAAACAAACAAGTCAATGTTTTCAGCTGAAACCATTCATCAAGACTGGAAAGGAAGGGGGCAGAACATAATTAAGAAAATGGAAGTAAGAAGATAGGGGAGGAAGAGGATTACAAGTTGGCACCCTTTTACCTTCCCCTTACCTTGTGATAGCGATCACCTGCCAGCTTGTGCTCCTCCCCATTCCTCCAACTTTTTATTATGGTGTCTGCTGTCTTCCTTTCCAATCCCAGTGAAGGGTCTGGGCCAGAAATATCCACTGGTTATTTCCTTCCATAGATGCTGCCTGACCCACTGAGTTCCTCCAGCACTTTGTTTGTGTTTTTGGAGAATTAAAGGGTTGGTGCTTTGGACTGAATGCAGGCGTTCTGCTAAGTAATTACCCCAACAGTGTTTGGTGTTCTCAGTATAGAGCTGACTGCATCATAAACAGCAAGTGCAATCAACAGATGACTTCTCATAATTCCGCCAGTTCCGACAAAATTCAATCACCCGCTCCCCTTTCACCATTTTGAATGGAGCATTCGCATCACAATTCCTTGGTCTGTTCTGTCTCTATCAACCATTCCTCATCCAACAATAACTCATTTACCCCAGCTCTTCCCAATATCTATCTGAAACAGTTCTGCAGGTGAAGCAGGAAATCGCTGGCACATGTCCTAAACTGGTATACTGCATTTGGTGTTCATAATGTGGTGTCCTTTACACTACAGAAACCAAACTCTAATTGGGTGATTGTTTTGCATTGTGCCTGTGTTCAGTTCAATGTCTCCTGTTTAAGGTTCAATAAAAGCTTGAGGAGCAACATCTCATCTTCAGTTGCAGTCTTCCTGACTTAACATCAAATTCTCCGACTTTCTCTGACATTATCATAACTGACTAATTTTGTTCCAAGTCACCCACTGGGATATTCACTCAGTTTCTCTTTCCCCAAAAGTACAGCCTAATCTACAGGGCATGTCTCACAAACACGTACATGTACACAGAAGTGTAACACCATCCAACTACCGCCTCTAACCTGGACTCCACCAACCTTTGCCTTGCACGCTCTGCAACTTTAAACCAACATGTATTTTGTCCTGCCAATTCTGACAGAGGGTACTCAGTCACATACGTTACTGTGTTGTGTTTTTTGCAGAAGCTGCTGACCTTCTGAGTGTTTCAGACTGTGTGGAATTTCCATGTTCTGCCTGTAGCTGTGTAGGATCTTCCATCTGCTCTGGTCCTTTCACAAAGTTATGCTGGTCGGTAGATTTGCTGGCTTCTGTTAGCTGCCTCCAATAGAGTAGTGGCTGGTGAAAGTGGGAAACTCCATTGGGAGTTTGAGGAGATTTGGTATGTAACCAAAGACTCTGGCAAGCTTTTACAGATGTATGGAGGAGAGCATTCTGCCTGGATGCATCACCATCTGATAAGGAGACTCCAATACACAGGTTTGCAAGTTGCTGCAGAGGGTTGTAGACTCACCGAACTCCATCACGGCACAACCACCCCCACCGTCAAGGACACCTTCAAGAGGCAGCGCCTCAAGGCAGCATTATCAGCCATTCAGCCCATCAAGTCTGCTTCATCAAGGCTGATCCGTTTCCCTCTCAGTCATTCCCCTGTCCTCTCCTCATACCTTTCACGCACTGACTCATCAAGAATCCATCAACCACCACTTTAAATACACCCGATGACTTGGCCTCCACAGCTACCTGTGGCAATGAATTCCACAGATTCACCACCTTCTGGCTAAAGAAATTCCTCCTTATCTCCATTCCAAATGGACACCCCTCTATACTGAGGCTGTGCCCTCTGGTCCGAGACTTCCCCATTATAGGAAACATCCTTCCAACATCCATTCTATCTAGGCCTTTCAATATTCGATAGGTTTCAATGAGAACACCCGCACCCCCACCGCCATTCTCCCATTCCTCTAAACTCCACCGAATACAGGCCCAGAGTCACCTCATATGATAACCCTTTCATTCCTAGATTTAATCTCGTGAGCATCCTCAGAACCTTCTCCAATGTCAGCACAGCACACCCTTTCTTAGATAAGAAAAACTGCTCACAAGTGAGACCACACCAGTGTGTTATAACGCCTCAGCATTAAATCATTGCTTTTATATTCTAGTCCTCTCAAAATGAATGCTAACATCACAACTACCTTCTCCACCACAGACTCAACCTGCAAATTAACCTTTAGGGAATCCTGCACGGGGACTCCCAAATCTCCTTGTGCCTTGGATTTTTGAATTTTCTTCTGATTTAGAAAATAGTCTATGCTTTTATTTCTTCCATCACGATCATCTATCCCTAGGAGCCTTCACCATTTCGGACATTCCTTCTTCTCACTATGGTAGTCAAGGAGGAGGTGCAAGAGCCTGAAAACACACCATTAATATTTTAGGAACAGTTTCTTCCTCTCTGCCATCACATTTCTGAAGGGTCCACGTTGCCATAAACACTACCATTGAACTCAATGTAGGACTGCCTTAGGGACTCCAGCTCCGGATTTTTTCCTCAGGGTTTACTCCCAAGTCAGCGGAGGTTTGAGATCAGAGTTTTCCTTCTCCTAGGTGAGCTGCCAACCATGGCTGGTGAGCCCCATCTGCCGAAGCAACTGGTTTTAAGGTGCCACTAACCCACCTTTGTCCCTTCTCCTGTCAATAGAAATGGTTCCACTGAGCTTATTAGCTAAGCCACCTGTGAAGGCCTGGAGCTGGACTTGGTCATCAGAGGCTATTTGAACTGTAAGGACCATCTGGGTTGTAAGGACATAAATAACACACCGATTCTTTAAGTGATGAAAGTGGTGGAGATAGAAGGCTGTTGACAGAATTGTACTGCTCTTGTAAAGAAGTCATCCTGGGACCTCCAACCTGCTGGCATGAACATCGACTTCTCTAACTTCCGCTAATGCCTCACCTCCCCCTTGTACCCCATCCGTTATTTATTTATATACACACATTCTTTCTTTCTCCTTTTTCTCCCTCTGTCCCTCTCGCTACACCCCTTGCCCATCCTCTGTGGGTTTGTCCCCCCTCCCCCTTTCCCTTCTCCCTGGGCCTCCTATCCCATGATCATCTCATATCCCTTTTGCCAATCACCTGTCCAGCTCTTGGCTCCATCCCTCCCCCTCCTGTCTTCTCCTATCATTTTGGATCTCCCCCTCCCCCTTTCAAATCTCTTACTAACTCTTCCTTCATTTAGTCCTGATGAAGGGTCTCAGCCCAAAACGTCGACTGTAGCTCTTCCTAGAGATGCTGCCTGGCCTGCTGCGTTCACCAGCAACTTTGATGTGTGTTGCTTGAATTTCCAGTATCTGCAGAATTCCTCGTGTCTGGGACAACATCAATTGCATTGACTGGCTCAGCCACTGTGCTAAATGGATCAGACCCAGTGATGGAGCAACAGCCTACAGGGAAAAACTGCATACACATTCTGAGGCAGAGCTCTAAGTCACTACTGGCTTGTTTCCTAAAGAAACAAGAGGGTGGATGTTACAGTTAACATCCTCAAAACAGAGGTGTTCTGTCAATCTGACGCACAGAACAACAGTCTGCATATCAAGTACCTCCTGACAGAAATACACAAAATTAACTGCAGCATAAAATAGATAGGGTGAGTAGTAAGAATTTTCCCCACTTAAATGGAGGTGTCTGAAGCCGGAAAGTATTGCTCTATACCGTACCTCACAATTCAGTGGCACACATGGCTGCAATCAATGGTGAAATTTCTCACCCTGTTTGTCTTTTCTATGATCAAGAACACTGCTGAAGAACACTAAAATCCGCAAGTCTATCTTGCCAGCAAACTAGATAATGAAGGTGCTGTGCAGTTACGGGCTTATGCATGGAGTGGGCCCTCGCACTGCACTGCGGACCACAACAGCAACTTGTGAAAGCAGAAGCAGCACTCAAGGATGCAGAAGTGTGAAAACCGGACCGTTATAAGAGCGAGACTTAAAGTGGATCCCTCCAGACCCGCGCTCCGATGAATTCACACACTAACGTCTGATCACCAGAAAATAAATTGGATTACCTGCATCCGTGTCTGAACCAGGAGATGAGGGACTGCTGTACACTTGTCCTGACAGAAACATGGCTCCAGGACACCACTCCAGATTCAACCATCCAGCTAGAAGGCCTAATGTCCTTCTGGATGGACAAAAATGTTGTGACCTCTGGCAAGAGCTGCAGAGGAGGTCTATATGTCTTGTGACAAGAATACACATAGATAAGATGTTAGCTGTCCTGTGTTATCAGCAGTTGGTCTGCCACCTGTCTTCAGGAGAGAGCGAGAGATAAGGAAGACAATGGAGCAGCATTTGGAGATGTGTAATGAAGGGACGGGAGAGAGAGTTGTCTAGAGCGGCTCCCCCTTTGAACCCTGAACTGTTTGAAGTGATGGACAGGCGATACCCCAGCAGGGGGATAAAAAGGGACAGGTTCGCTAAGGCAGGACACACACGACACCACGAGGTAACGAGACCCTGGAAGCAGTGCCCCCCCGCAAGTCAGCGGGAGTCGTTTTGGAAGGCTGGTGGCGGAACCAAGCCTTAAGCGCACAGGGTGGAAAGGTACGATCAGCGGGAACCCGGTGTGTGTCCGCCCTTGCTTGGGTGCCGGGTTCACTGCAGAGGATCGACCACATCTGGAGGAGGGGTCACAGTCGGTGACCTCAGGTGACATCACAAAGGACTCGCCCGAAAGCTGCTTATGAGCAATATCGCAGGTCTGTGTGTGGAAGCCGTTTTGAATGATCATTCGTTCTTGTTCTCTCTCTCCTTCCCCCCACATTGTCCATCGCCATGGCAACGATTACTGTGAACTGAACTAAATTGAACTGGACTTTGTGTCACTTTGAAATTGGTCATTTACCCCTAGACAACGATAGAGCTTGATTGATCCTGTTATCTTAATTCTGTGCACATGTGTGTTTATCATCGCTGAACTGTTGCATTTATTATCCTTTCGATTACTGTGTTGCTTGTTTCTTTAATAAAACTTTCTTAGTTCTAGTAATCCAGACTCCAACTGAGTGATCCATTTCTGCTGGTTTGGTAACCCAGTTACGGGGTACGTAACGGTCTACATCAGTAAAAACTAGTGTGTGAATGCCCCACTGCTCACCACACATAGAACTTTTAATGGTGAAGTGCAGGCCCTTCAACTTAATAAGGAAGTTCATTGCCATTGTCATTGTTGCTGTTCATAACCCCCTGAGCCAGTGCTGGGGAAGTGCTACAAGAGCTCAATGGCGTCATCTGCAACCTCGAAGCCACTCAACCAATGACGTCTTCATTATTGCTGCTGACTTCAATCATGCCAACTTAAAAACAGTCCCGCCAACGTTCTACCAGCATGTCAACTTCCCAACCAGGACAGACTATATTAGACCTGATCTACATCAACGTTCATTGAACTGACAAGGTTGTCCCCTGTCCCCACGTCAGATACTCAGACCACATATCCATTTTGCTAACCTCTGCACACAGACCACTGGTTAAGCGAGTCAAACCAGTTTACAGGGAGATCAGGACCCAGCCAAAAGGTGCCACCTCAGTGCAGCAAGACTGTTTCAAAAGCATGGGCTGGAGCATGCTTAGAGAGGCAGCTACCTATGATCATCACATCAACATTGATGAATATGCAGGAGAGGTGAATATGTGGGCTACATAGGAAACTGCATTGAGGACATTACCGTGATTAAACACTACACTGCCAAGGCAAATCAGAAACCACGGCTGACTGCAGTAGTTCATTCACTTAAGGATCTGGATGTTGCTTTCATATCAGGGATAAGAAGGCTCTAAGGTCAGCAAGACCTACACTTTCCTGTGCCATCAGGAAGGCAAAGCGAGAATACTCACAGACACCTTTGTGACAACAGAGAAAAGCAGCAAGATAAACCAACTGTAATGGATTACTAGTCTACCTTGCATGCCAACAACAGCAACGCCTCCCTCCTATGCACCATTTGATGCAATGAATGATGTGACATCACGGAAAGCCCCCCTCTCCTTGAGGAACAGGTACCCTGTCTGGCCTCGGCCAAGTTGAGGATCCCAGCCAGGGTAAACGCATGCAAAGACGTGGGGCCAAACAAAATACCCTGTCAGGTGCTGAGGGATTGTGCGGACCAGCTAAGAGGTCTTAACAGATATCTTTAATATCTCTTTGCAACAATCCACTGTCCACGTAGGCCTCAAGGTTGCCATCTTCAGTCCAGTGCCCAAGAGAGTGAAGATAAATGATTACCGCTGTGGCACTTACCTCAACCATCATGAAGCACTTTGAGTGGCTGGTAATGGATCGTATAAAATCCCACCTTCCAGCTACATTGGACCCTTTCCAGTTTGCCTACAGCTCTAACTGGTCCACTGTTAATGCCATAGGCTTGATGCTCCACTCCGACTTGTACCACCTAGAAAATTATGCCCCATAAACCAGGATATTGTTCAACTTCAGCTCGGCTTTTAAAAAGATCATCCTTCAGAGGCTGATTGGTAAACTGTCCTTGCTGGCTCTCAACATCCCTCTCGATAACTGAATCTTGGACCTCTTGACAGAAAAACCCTAGTCAGTCCAAGCTGGCAGCAACATCTCAAGCTCCATCACATTGAGCACTAGGGCTGCATGCTCAGCCCGCTGCTGCTCACGTTGATAACCCATGACTGCACTGCCACATCCAGCCCAAACTGCATCAAGTTCACCTATGATACAACAGTGGGTGACCTCATCTGCAACAAGTCAGCATACAGAAAGGATGTAGAGGGGCTTGTTAAATGGCATTTGAACAACTACCTGAGAGATGACTATAGACTTCAGAAAGGCGCTGATCAACCACTCTGCATTGCATATCAATGTCTCTACCTTGGCGAGAGTAAAGAGCACAAAGTTCTTTGGTGTGCTCATAACAAATGATCTAGCCTGAACCCACAACACCTCCTCATTAGTCAAGAAGGCACAGCAACATTTACACTTTGAGAAGATTGAGGTGTGTGTACGGGGTCTTTCTTTTGTTACATTTAAAATGGCAAGTTTGTTATGATAATCTGGGGAATGTGGCTTTGTTGTGTTTTAACGCTGCAGAGTTTGCGCTAACAGTTTGTTTTACTTTAAAATGAGATAACAAGGTTCTATTAGCCAATGGGTAGATAGGTATCGTTTTGTTTTCGGATGCCATGCTGTATGATATGACTGTGGACTGAGTTTTGGCGGGGAATCGGAGGAGAGACGAGGAGGACGGCGGACGTGCGGAGAGGCTCCGGTCGATCACTCAGGGTGGTCCCGAGCCGTGAGTCGACGGAATTCGGGTGGTCGTCTGACGTCGAATTGAGCTCCAACGGTAGTGCGCAAAGAACTTGGACTTTGATAAGTGTTGGCGCCTTTTTTTTCCATTACTTTCCTCTCTGTTTCAAATGCATATTAATGTCATAGAATTAGTAATATCTATAAAGTGAATTCGTTAAAATTTACTGGGTGTGCTGGCTGATGATTGATGTTTGTGATTGATTCGGGCGGCGACTGACCCTGAGGGGAGTGTTGAAGCAGGTGCTGGGCGGGATTTCCCCTAGACATACACAAGCCAATATAACGGAACGTTACAAGTGGGGGCTCGTCCGGGATTTGGACTTTTTCGGGAAAGTTGTACTTGTTGTTGCGGTAAGTGGTGTGAAGATGGAGCGAGATAAGATTGTAAGTTGGTGTGAAATGGAGGAGGTACCGGTGAATCATGCGTGTGTGGTAAGCGGGGTCGATTATCGCATTCCGGCAGAGGTACTGGTGCGAGGGTTGAGTTTGATTAAAGGTATCGGGCAGGTAGAACTTGTAGCTAGAAGGGGTGGGAAGGAACTGGAGGCTAGCTGGATGTTGGTGCGGACGAGTGCCGACGTCATGGCTTTAGAATTACCAGCGACAGTCCATGTCCAGGGGGAGGCGAGGCCGTGGGGTCTCCACACTCTCCCCGAGGACGCAAGTGAGGAGGTGCCGGAGGAGGAGGAGCTAGATGAGGCCCCCGGCCGGGTGCCCGTAGCAAGAGGTAGAGGTGTGGAGTGGGAAGGTTTGGCCAGGTCCCGCCCCCATGGGCTTGATGAGACTGCCGAGTTAACGGCTGCCATTACCTCCCTGGCGAGAAGGGTTGAGGGGACCCGCCCGAAGCTGAGAATTTTCTCGGGAGCCAAGCCCACCCTGGAAGGGGAGGATGACTATGATACCTGGGTTGAAGATACATCCCAATTGTTAGAGGTGTGGCCAGTTTCAGATGAAGAAAAGAGACAGCGATTGGTGGAAAGCTTGGTGATCCGCGATCTGAGAGCGGCACGCCCCTTGGCTTCCCTATCGGAGTGTTTGGACGCTTTGGAGGAAGTGTTTGGACTGTCAGGGGATCCCTGGCGGCATTTAGCGGAGTTTCAACGGATCGGGCAGAGAAGAGGGGAAAAGCTCTCAGACTATGCTTTCAGGCTGGAAGGAAAGCTTACGGGGTTGCTGCGACGAGGGATAGTGAGGGAGGACGAAGTGGCGGAGTTAAGGATGAGCCAGATATGTAGCGGTCCCCGGGAGGATGACAGGGTGGCTTGAAGTGTACGGCAGTCATTTAAGCGGAGCTCCCCTCCATCATTTGGACAGCTGATCCGAGAGGTACGGGCCGAGGAGTGTGCTTTGGGCCGACCAGGGGGCTCGGACCCTCAGGGACGGTCTTCAGCGGTTCAGGAGGTGGTAGCCGGGGTAAGACCAGAGAAATCCAAGGGGTCCCTGGGGGCCCATATCGGGAGGAGGGAGGTGGCGAGTAGTGGGTGCTATAACTGTGGGAGAGAGGGGCATTTCCGCTGGGAATGTGAGTGGCCGGGGGCGTGCTAGCATTGTGGGGAAGCTGGCCACTTGCGGAAGGATTGTGAGAGATGAGATGTGCTGAGGGGGGAGGGCCCCCGGGCCACCAAGAAGGGAGAGGTGTCGGGAAACTTAGGAGAGTCTCAGTGAGGGAACGGACTGGAGTCTTGGGAGGAACACGTTCCCAGAAAACCGCTATGGAACCCCGGAAAGAACAAGCCCAAATTCCTGATGGACTGGTGGGACCCCGTTCCAGCGTGTCCCTACGGATAAAGGGAATCTTTGCGAAAGCTATCCTTGACACCGGGTCGCAGATTACCTTACTGTACCGGTCGTTCTACAACAAATATCTGAAGCATTTGGCAGTAACTCCGTTTAACGCATTGGAGATTTGGGGCATAAGTGATCGTGATTACCCGTACGATGGATACTTGTCAGTGAGATTGGAATTTTCAGAGGGAGATGTGGGAGTGTCGGAAGCCTTTGAGATGCTGGTGTTGGTTTGTCCGGACCCGGTGGAGACTGGTGGTGCTGCCCTGTTGGTGGGGACTAACTCCCCTCTGGTGCGACGGCTCTTGGGAGCCGGTAAGAAGAAGGGGGGGAGAACTTTCTGGAGACCCTCTCGGTCCACCCCGTGTTCTGAGCAGTGTACGAAGGAGTGGGTGACCCCCAGGGGCTGGATCCTGAGTGCAAACGAGGGACGGTGTGGTGCACTCAGGTGAGGCCTAAGGTGATACGGCCAGGGGAGGCGGCACTAGTGATGGGGACCCCCAGATTCCCCGGATTACCGCCGGGAGAGGCCCTGCTAGTAGATGCCCCCGACGACCTGGAAAGGGAGTCCCGGTTCCCGGCTGGGGCGCTGGTGAGACCTGAATTGCAGAGGCCCTCCGCTGTACAGGCACAGCGGATGGGGGTGATGGTAAGGAACATAACGGAGAGGGAGATCAACTTTAAGCACGGGATGCCCCTTGCACACTTGTTCCCGGTGACGGTGATGTCCAGCGCCTCCATGAAGCCCACTGGAGGAGAACTATTGGGAAACGGGGGGCGGCTGACCAAGGAGGCCTTTAATTTTGAAAACTCCCCTGTGCCGCCGGCGTATAAGAGCAGGCTGGTGGAGAAGATGCTGAAGTTAGGGGATGTCTTTTCTCAGGGCGAGTTTGATGTAGGTTGTTCCAAGAGCACTCGGCACACTACTCGGGTGACAAATGACACCCCGTTTAGGGAGAGGTCGCGGCGGTTGGCCCCAGCAGATGTGGAGGATGTGCGGCAGCACTTGCGGCAGTTGAAAGACGCAGGGATTATTGCGGAGTCCCGAAGCCCCTATGCGTCCCCCATAGTGGTGGCAAGGAAGAAAAATGGGAAGGTACGCATGTGCGTGGACTATAGGACCCTGAACCACCGCACCGTTCCCGACCAATATACGGTCCCGAGGGTGGAAGATGCCTTGGCATGTCTGAGTGGTGCACAGTGGTTCAGTGTATTGGATTTGCGGAGTGGGTATTACCAGATTCCGATCAGCGAGACTGATAAGGAGAAGACAGTCTTTATCTGTCCCCTGGGGTTTTTCCAGTTCGAACGAATACCCCAAGGTATCTCGGAGGCCCCAGCCACCTTCCAGCGGCTCATGGAGCGGACAGTGGGGGACATGAACCTGCTGGAGGTATTGGTGTACCTGGACGACCTGATAGTGTTTGGATCTACGTTGGAGGAATATGAGGAGCAGCTGCTGAAGGTGCTGAGTCGGCTGAAGGAGGAAGGGTTAAAACTTTCCCTGGATAAATGCCAGTTCTGTAAGACGTCGGTCAGCTATGTCGGGCACATAATTTCGCGAAATGGAGTGGCCACCGATCTGAGTAAGATAGCCGCAGTCACCACCTGGCCGAGACCTCAGAAGGTGAGCGCCTTACGCTCGTTTTTGGGGTTTTGCAGATATTACCGGCGATTCGTGAAAGGATATGCGAAAATGAGTCATCCATTGAACCAGCTGCTGTGTGGCTATCCACCTGTGGGGAGGAGGAGGAAGGGAGACTGAGGGTCAGAGGTAGGAGGATACTTGGACCCGGGGGAGCCTTTTGGATTGAGGTGGGATGCTCAATGTGAGGAGGCGTTCAACTCTCTAAAAAGGGCGCTGACGCAGGCCCCAGTGTTGGCTTTTGCTGATCCCCGGAAGCCGTATGTTCTACACACTGATGCCAGTCACGACAGTCTGGGGGCTGTTCTGTACCAGGAACAGGGAAACGGCTTGAGGCCGCTGGCATTTGTCAGTCGGAGCTTGTCGCCATCTGAGAGAAACTATCCCACTCACAAGCTGGAGTTCTTGGCGTTGAAATGGGCGGTGGTGGACAAGTTGAGTGACTACCTATACGGGGCCCAGTTTGAAGTGAGAACTGATAACAACCCCCTCACTTATATCCTGACCTGGGCGAAGCTGAACGCTACTGGGAACCGGTGGTTAGCAGCCTTGTCTGCCTATGAGTTCAGCCTGAAGTACCGCCCGGGGAGTCGGAACATCGATGCAAATGCCCTGTCTCGTCGGGCGCACGACGACTCGGGCACGGCCGAGGAGTGGAAGAGTGTCCCTGCCCAGGGAGTAAAGGCCATGTGTCAAGTTGGGAGCGACGGGGAAGTAGGAGCACAGATGGGAACGGATCGGGCAGTGGATCAATCGGGGGCTGACTGTGACGCGCTGCCCACTGTTTACTGTAATGTGACTGCTCTGAGGAACAGGCAGCTGCCGGAGTTGAGTCCCCAGGAAGTAGAGGCGGCTCAGCGTGATGACCCAAGCATTGGCACTATCTGGTATGCGGTTAGCCAGGGTGATATGGGGCAGGTGGAGAAGGCAAAACATGCCTCCGTTCCTCTACTACTGAAGGAGTGGCCCCGGTTGAAACTGAAGAACCACATCCTGTACCGGGTCACGTCGCCTCCGGACCACCCCCGGCGCTGGCAGCTGGTCATGCCTGAGAAGTATCGAAAGGCTGTGCTCCAGGCTCTACATGATGATTCCGGGCACTTAGGGGTAGAGAAGACCTATGGATTAGTCAAGGACCGGTTTTACTGGCCCCGGATGAGGCGGGGAGGTGGAAGAATACTGTAAGACCTGTAGCCGTTGTGTCAGGAGGAAGACCTTGCCTGTGCAGGTGGCTCCGTTATCCCACTTGCAGAGTGCAGGACCCATGGACCTGGTGTGTATGGATTTCCTGTCTAGTGAGCCAGACACCAGCAATACCACGAATGTCTTGGTCCTCACGGATCACTACACTAGATATGCGCAGGCTTTTCCTACTAAGGATTAGAAAGCGACTACAGTGGCGAAGGTGTTATGGGAGAAGTACTTTGTTCATTATGGCCTTCCCTGGCATATCCACAGTGATCAAGGACGGGACTTTGAGAGCAGGCTTATCCATGAATTGCTGGATATGCTTGGGGTTGAAAAGTCCAGAACCACCCCCTATCACCCGCAGGGTGATCCTCAACCCGAGAGGTTTAACCGGACCCTGCTGGACATGCTCGGCACCTTGGAGATTGGACGGAAGAGTAAGTGGAGTCGGCACATCGCCCATTTGGTTCATTGTTACAATTGTACTCGCAATGATGCTACGGGGTACTCGCCCTACTATCTGGTGTTCGGACGGGAAGCGAGGTTGCCCATTGATCTGTGTTTTGGGACTGAAGCGGGGGAAATACCTTCGAAGCCATGTCTGAAGTACGTGTCCGATATGAGGAGAGAGTTGAAAAGGGCGTACGAGTTGGCTGAGGCGGCAGCCACCAAGCAGAACCAGCGGAATAAAAGGAGGTATGATCAGAAGGTAAAGTTCGTCCAGCTATTGCCGGGAGACTGAGTCCTTATCTGGAATTTAGGACTACCTGGTAAGCACAAGTTGGCGGACCGTTGGGCAGCCACCCCATATGTGGTGGAGAGTCAGATGCCGAATCTCCTGGTTTACCGGGTGAGATCTGAGGGCGGGCAGGGGCCTGTCAAGGTACTCCATCGGAACCACCTGTTGCCTCTGGGTCGAGAGGTGAAGATGGACCCAGAGCCCGAATGGGAGTTTACTCCTATTACGAGGACTTTGCGAGGGTGCTGGAAGAGCCCGCTGCGAAGGAGACGGGGCCAGTCCCCACCTCGAAAAGGGATACGTCATCGGAAGGTGATGATTCGGACGTGTGGTACCTGCTTCCGTTCGCTGATTCCCCGGTGCTGGGAGAAGAGACTCTTGGCCCTTCCATCACTGAGTCAGGGGAACCGAGGGAGGGTGTTGCAGAGCCGCCCGTATTACAGCCGGGATTGAGGGAGGAGAGGGTGGAGGCAGAACCCGAGCCAGAGGGCTCACAGGAGCAGAGGGATCCCGGTGAAGGGGAAGGTCCGACAGACAGGCTCGAGGGGTCAACTGGGGTGTCTGAACAGGGAGTCAGCATAGGAAGTACAGAGGCCTCAGAGGAGTAGGCATCCCCTGGAAAGATTCACTTATATAGCGCCGGGAGAGCAGGGTGTGATCTCTACTGCCCTGCAAAGTTATGTCACTGCTTTATGCACCTGGGTTGGGTTTTGTGTTTTACAAGGAGCACTGGTGAACTCTGTTAACGTCATGAGGGCATGACTTTTTGAGGTGGGGGGAGAGTGTACGGGGCCTTTCTTTTGTTACATTTAAAATGGCGATTTTGTTATGTTAATCTGGGGAATGCGGCTTTGTTGTGTTTTAACGCTGCAGAGAGTTTGCGCTAACAGTTTGTTTTACTTTAAAATGAGATAACAAAGTTCTATTAGCCAATGGGTGGTTATGTATCGTTTTGTTTTTGGATGCCATGCTGTATGATATGACTGTGGACTGAGTTTTGGTGGGGAATCGGAGGAGAGACGAGGAGGACGGCGGACGTGCGGAGAGGCTCCGGTCGATCACTCAGGGTGGTCCCGAGCCGTGAGTCGACGGAAATCGGGTGGTCGTCTGACGTCGAATTGAGCTCCAACTGTAGCGCTCGAAGAACTTGGACTTTGATAAGTGTGGGCGCCTTTTTTTTTCCATTACTTTCCTCTCTGTATCAAATGTATATTAATGTCCTAGAATTAGTAATATCTATAAAGTGTATTCGTTAAAATTTACTGGGTGTGCTGGCTGATGATTGATGTTTGTGATTGATTCGGGCGGCAACTGACTCTGAGGGGAGTGTTGAAGCAGGTGCTGGGCGGGATTTCCCCTAGACATACACGAGCCAATATAACGGAACGTTACACGTGCAAGGCTTCCCATCACCATTCTAACAACTTTTAACAAGAGCACTATCAAGGGTCCTGTTTGGCCACATCATTGTGCGGTACAGAAGCTGCAAGGCATCAGAATCTACAGAGCAACATTAGAACTGCTGAGGGGAACACCGGTGTCCCTTCCTCCCTATTTGTGACATTCACCGTAAGTGCTGTATATGAAGGGCCCAAAGCATCATTGAGGATTCCTACCACCCGTACCACAGCCTCTTAGACTCACAACTGTCAGGAAGAAGGTACAGGAGCATCAGGACTAGGACTGCCAGAATGGGGAACAGCTTCTTCCCCTAGGCTCTGAAACTAAATACCCTGCCACCACCAAGGTCTCATGACTAGGAAAATAAGCTGCTTACTCTCCTGTATACTATTTACTGTGCTGTTTGAATTATATTTATTAACTTATTTGTGGTAACGTTTTGTTTTATGTGCTGCATGTGATATATATATACCTGGAGGAACATTGTTTTATTTGGTTGTATATAGGACAATAATCTTGAATGAACTTTATATGAGGAACAAGAGGATCCCAGGGGATCTGATGAAAAGTATTTTTCTCCCCCACCCAGAGGATAGTTTCAATTCGGAATGCACTGCCTGTAAAGGTGGAGGAGGCAGACTCTCAACATTTGTAAGATATCTAGATACGCACCTGAATCAACAAGGTATAGAAGGCTACAGACCAAGTATTAGTAAATGTGATTAGTGTGGTTGGTAGCTGATTGTCAGCACAGTGGGAAGAAGGGTTTGTTAATGTGCTGTATCATTCATCATTTTACAATACAGCCCATTCAACCCACCTTGTCCATGCAGACATAACACCACTACGCTAATCACATTTGGCTCCAACAGACCCTTATTTCTCCATGCCTTTCTTATCAAGCACCTTTTAAATGTTGCAAATACACCTGCTCTGGCAGTTCATTCGCAATAACCACCGCTCGGTACATGTGACAACTTACCCCTCAGATTTCTCAAAAGAAACAGCGCTATCCCAGGAATCAGACCCCCTAGTGTATCATTCATTCAGTTGGAAGGCCAGATCTATGCACAATATTCCAGCTAGGAATCCTATCAGGGCTCTATGTAATTGAGACTAGAGAAATTTCTTTTGCCAGTGGGTGTTGAATATATGGAATTCTTCATTATAGAAGGTGGTGGAGGCCAAGTCACTGACAATGTGCATGCAGAAAGTAGATATATCCCTTAATGTTAAAGAAATCTTGGAGGCGGTAGCAGCTGGGCTCTTACTGAATGGTTAGCAGGCTAAGTAACCTACTCCTCTTCCTACTTTCAACAGCTCATTACTCTTGCATCTGCACAAAGTTCACTCACTTGATGTACCTGCATGTGAACTTCCAATAATTCCTATACAAGGAACCCCAGATTTCTCTGAACACAAAGATTCAAAAAAAACCCCAAAACTTTGTTTTATCTTAATGTTTACACCAAAAATGAAACATAATACAATAGAGTTCTGTACACCACACAAAACATTCCCCTCTACTGTAGACTCAACGTACCCTGAACAGGCCTCCCCTCCTGAGAGCGCATCCGAATCCAGTGATCGGAGATGTTGAGAATAACTAACGGATGTAATGCCACCGAGACACTTCCTGTCACTCCAGAGGCCATCACACCAGGTGTTGCTGTAGTGAAAGGAAACAATAAAGAATGTTCATTCTTCTAGTACCTCTTACATTATTTTATTCAGATAGGGAGAGGCTGGATGGGATGGGACAGGAAGCCAGAGGGCAAGTTCTTCCTCGTATTTAGTACTTGGACTGCTTTATGGAGGCATGTATAGATGGAGGCAGGTTTGGGTCTTATCTGTCAAGGAAACAGGTTCACTGGGGATGGGATAAAGCTGGAGTTGGACTGAGGAAAGTTCATGTTGGGGGAATTTGAAGTGGGGAATGTCTGTGGTAGAGCTAGTACTGGTGCATTGTAGTGTAGGTAAGAGATTGTATTGAACTATTCTCGGGATGGGAGTATTTTAGGGTAGGGAAGTGATGATAATATGGTGGGGTAGAGGTCAGTGTGGGGGTAATCTGGAGAGGGAAATAGCTCTGTGGGAATGGAGCAGAAGACCAGTGTTAGGGTAGAACCCTTTTTTGGGGTAAAATCATAGGGTGCGGAAACGACGGTAGCTCTATTTGCCAGACTTTTGCGGGGTGGATGTTGGGAAAGGGGGTAGGAGCCCCAGCATAGAAGATGTTAGAGAAGAAGGAAAGAACCTAGTGTTTGGGAAAGGTATCTTGGGGATGGAGTGTGTCAGAGTCAGTGCTGGCTACATTTGGAGTTGGATAACGTGGGCAGCCGGGGTGCATAGGGATACTGGAGGTGGATAAGAGTGATGGGGATTAGAGCCGGTGTGAAGCGGGATGTGTGTTGAGCTTGGAGCTCCGTTCTGGGGGAAACTGGGCAGGTGTGGAGTTCACAACAAACAGGCCTCTATCGGTAACAACCAATCCGCCGTCAGATGGCGAGGAGAGCAACCTATCAGACAGAGAGAGGGGGGGAACTTCCAGCGAGAGTTTCGGTTTGCCGGGTACGGACCTCCGACTTCCACCACACCAACACCCGGCATAGTCAGCCTGCAGAATGGTGACAGGACATTTACTTACCAGCCGGTTCCACCTCCATCCCGTTCGTCGCCATGTCGCCTGACTGCACAGTACGCTTGCGCACCAGACCCGGCACGCTGGTGACGCATTCATCCGGCTCGACCAATTAGGTGCTTCGCCGCCGCCATATTAGTAAAGGCGGGTAAAGCAAAATCCTGTAAAGCAAAATGTTGGATGTCTGAAGTAAAATCAGCGAAGGCTGCAGTGCTCAGGGAGTCTCTAGTGTCTGTGGAGAGGAATCGGAACACTTCAGTCATTTAACTGTCAGAGTTATATGGCACGCAGGCAGGCCCTTTGGTTCAAGGTGTCCACCTGAGCAACTCCCACTTGTCTGTGTTTGGTCCGTGCCCCTGCAAAACTTTTGTCCAGGTGTCTTTTAAACATCGGGACTACGATATACCCACCTCTACTCAACTACATCCTCTGAAAGTTTACCTGCTACCTTCTGTGTGGAAAATTTGACCCCCTCAGATCTACTTAAAATATTTCCTTTCTGGCCTTACACATGGGGAAAATGAACTATGACTCTTCGTCTTTTCTGTGCACTTTACGATTTTATAAAACTATATAAAGTCAAAGTCGAGTTTGTTGTCATATGCACAAGTAAATGCAGGCACACGTGCAATGAAACATTTGCAGCAGAATCAGACGAGCAAAGGCAGCATTGACAGGAAAAACATGCACGTTATACACAATTCTTACAAGAGAAAACAATGAGAAGAAGAAGAAACAATATCCATTGTGGTGCAAAGTGATGAAAATTGTAAGAGCTTGTTATATTCAGTTAGTAATTAGTATTGTGCAAGTTAGTTCAAGGACTGAATGGCTGAAAGGAAGTAGCTGTTCTTGAACTAGGTGGTTTGGGAATTCAGGCTTCTGCACATTCTGCCTTAAGGTAGCTATGAAAAGACGACAAGGCCCAGATGCTGGGGATCTTTGTTGATCCCTATCATCTCCTCAGCCTTATTTGCTTCAGGAAAACAATCCTAATGTTATGAATCAAGTCGTATAGTCTGATAACACATCTGTGAACCTTTTCTGCACCCTTTCCAACTTATTGAACTCACACAAGATACTGGAGGAACTCAGCAGGCCAGGCAGCATCTATGGATAAAACTACAGTCGACGTTTTGGGCCAAGACTCTTCCACAGTACTGGAGAAACTAAATTAATCACACGTTGTTTTTATAGCTGGATGGCCTGAACTGTACACAGAACTCCAAGTATGGTCACAGAAAAGTTTTGTAGAGCTGTAACATGACAACTCTTGTACTCAATGCCTAAACTAAAGCAAGCAAGTGTGCCAAATGCCCACTTGAGTTTACTTGTCATTTAATCTTTTTTGTGTCACTACTATTGGGGGACTATATCTTTCTACCCCTAGGTCTCTCTGTTCTACACCATCTACAGCACCCATATATTTATCATGCAAGTTTTGCCCTGGTTTAACATCACAAAATGGAGACCTTCATACTTATCCAAGTTAAATTCCATCTGCCATTCCTTGGACCTCTTTCCAAAGTTGATCTAGATCCAGTTATGTTTTCTACCTTTCCCTACAAATGTTCCTAGGCAGCCCCTGTGATTACATTCTGCTACAGTATAGTGAATTGTAGTATGGTTCAAAAGCTGAAGTCCATGTCAACCATATCAACTGCACTACCCTCACTAATTAAAATTTTTTACCGCTTTGAAAATTTATTTCAAGCTTGCCCGACAGGATCTACCCCACTTATTCATCTTGAGGTGTTTGGGTCAGTAAAAGCCTCTCTTACCTCCTATAGTGGCTTGGAATACATGTCATTAAAGCCTCAATATTTATCGACTTTCATATGCAAACTAGATACAGAGTTATAGAAAAGTGTAGTATAGAAGCAGGCCATTCAAACTGCCTACTACCATCGACTTGCACCGGGACCCCAGCCCTCCATATCCCTACCATCCATGTACCTATCCAAACTTCTCTTAAACATTGAAATCAAGCTTTCATGCGTGCGCCACTTGTGCTGGCAGCTTGTTCCACACTCTCACGACCCTCTGAGTAAAGAAGTTTCCCCTCATGTTTCCCTTAAGCTTTTCACCTTTCATCCTTAACCCATGCCCTTTAGCTGCAGTCCCACTGAACCTCAGTGGAAAATGGCTGCTTGCATTTACCTATCTATGCCCTTCATAATTTTGTATATCTTTTTCAAATGTCCCGTCAATCTTCTATGCTCCAAGGAATAAAGTCCTAACCTATTCAATCTGTCCTTATAACTCAGGGCCTCCAGTCCCGGCAACATCCTTGTAAATTTTCTCTGTACTCTTTCAATTTTATTTACATCTTTCCTGTAGGTAGGTGACCAAAACTGCACACAATACTCCAAATTAGGCCTCACCAACGTGTTTTACACCATCAACCTAACATCCCATCTCCTGTACTCAATACTTTGATTTATGAAGGCCAATGTACCAAAGGCTTTTTTAATGACCCTATCTACCTGTGACACCGCTTTCAGTGAATTATAGACCTGTATTCCCAGATCCCTTTGTTCAACCACTCCTCAATGCCCTACCGTTTACTATGTAAGACCTACCCTGTTGGTCCTACTGAAGTGCAAAGCCTCCCACTTGTCTGTATTAAATTCCATCTGTCATTTTTCAGCCAATTTTTCTAGCTGGTCCAGATCCCACTGAAAGTTCTGTTGGTCTTTCTCACTGTCAACTACACCCCTATATTAGTGTCATTTTCAAATTTGCTGATGAATTATCATCCAGATCTTATTTCTTAAACGTCACACATGCTGCAAGTGAATATCAGAAATAATCTCCAACTAAAAAATCTTCTTAGTGAAGGAGGATCAGTTTTAGGTTTACTGTAAATGTAAAATAAATAGTGCAAAAAAACAATAATAGGGAGTGCAATAATAAGGTAGTGTTCATGGATTCTTCAGAAATCTTAATAGTAGTGGATCATAAGTTGTTCCTGAATCATTGAAGGTGGGTCTTCAGAGTGTTGTACCACCTCTCTGATGGTAGTAGTCAGAACAGAACATGTCTCTGATGATGACGTTCATTAATGATAGCTGCCGCCTTGTTAAAGCTCTGCTTTTTGAAGATGCCGTGGATGGTGGGGAGTTTTATGCCTGAGTTTACAGCCCACTGCAGCATCCTGCAATTCTGCACATTTCGGTATCCCTACTGGTGCCAATGCAACTAGATGAAAAGTAATAAGACCTCAACCAACACACATCAAAGTTGCTGGTGAACGCAGCAGGCCAGGCAGCACCTCTAGGAAGAGGTACAGTCGACGTTTCAGGCCGAGACCCTTTGTCAGGACTAACTGAAGGAAGAGTTAGTAAGAGATTTGAAAGTGGGAGGGGGAGGGGGAGATCCAAAATGATAGGAGAAGACAGGAGGGGGAGGGATGGAGCCAAGAGCTGGACAGGTGATTGGCAAAGGGGATATGAGAGGATCATGGGACAGGAGGTCCGGGAAGAAAGACAAGGGGGAGGATGGGCAAGGGGTATAGTCAGAGGAACAGAGGGAGAAAAAGGAGAGTGAGAGAAAGAATGTGTGTATATAAATAAATAACGGATGGGGTACGAGGGGAAGGTGGGACATTAGCGGAAGTTAGAGAAGTCGATGTTCATGCCATCAGGTTGGAGGCTACCCAGACGGAATATAAGGTGTTGTTCCTCCAACCTGAGTGTGGCTTCATCTTTACAGTAGAGGAGCCCGTGGATAGACATGTCAGAATGGGAATGGGATGTGGAATTAAAATGTGTAGCCACTGGGAGATCCTACATTCTCTGGCGGACAGAGCGTAGATGTTCAGCAAAGCGGTCTCTCAGTCTGCGTTGGGTCTCGCCAATATATAGAAGGCCACATCGGGAGCACCGGACGCAGTATATCACCCCAGCCGACTCACAGGTGAAGTGTTGCCTCACCTGGAAGGACTGTCTGGGGCTCTGAATGGTGGTAAGGGAGGAGGTGTAAGGGCATGTGTAGCACTTGTTCCGCTTACAAGGATAATTGCCAGGAGGGAGATCAGTGGGGAGGGAAGGTGGGGACGTATGGACAAGGGAGTCGCCTAGGGAGCGATCCCTGCGGAAAGCAGAGCGGGGGGGGGGGAGGGAAAGATGTGCTTAGTGGTGGGATCCCGTTGACATGTCCTCTGGCTTCATGTGTAGATTGCCTTTTCGTCCCTAATAGGTCCCATTTTTGGTCTTGTTAGCTTCTTGTTCTTAACTTATTATTAAAGTGCTTTGGGATTCTCCTTAATCCAATTTAATAGTAATACAGCATGTCACAACCGCTCCAAATTTATTTTATAAGTGTTCCCCTACACTCCCTGTACTCCTGATGGGCTGAAACATTTTGTTTACTGTGTTAATTTCCGATTCCCGCTTCTGCAATTTATCGTTTTCTTTATCACCGCTGGTGATGACTTCTGCCAAGTGTCTGGAACTTTGCCCACTGAAAGATCGTGAAGAAGGTGAGGGGTGGGGGGAGACCGTCGCCTTGTGCGGGGACAGTGCAAAGGTACAGCGGGATGAGGGAGGTGTGAAAATAACGTGGAGGCTGCGGTCGGTGAGGATGCTGGCGGCGGGAGGGATGAGGGTCGGACAGTGGTGAGTCCGGAGCAGGCGGCCAGTCCGTGCAGCGGCACAGCGATTGGACAGCTGGTGGTGACGTAATGCGGAACTCCCTCTCATCGCAAACCGCTCATATGTCAACGAAAGTGAGCGATGGCTGCTGGTGGAGTTGCAAAATGAGTTTCCTATCTAGCAGCTTCCCTGGTGGTCTAGTGGTTAGGATTCGGCGCTCTCACCGCCGCGGCCCGGGTTCGATTCCCGGTCAGGGAAGAGATCGTTTTGCTTTCGAATTTTTTTAGTATCCTAATATTTGTGCTTGGCCTAATACAGCAGCTGGTAACGAGCTTCTCTTTAATCTAGACATTGAGTCCAAAAATCAGGAAGTTACAGCACGTTAGAACTTTATAAAACTCTAGTCGGTATGCCTCTGCTGGATTATTGCATTGAGTTCTGATGGCTTTGGAGAGTGTGGAAAAGGTTCACCAGAATTATAGGGTATTAAAGAGAGAGGCTGAGTGGATATTTTTAACACAAGTTTATATTTTTAACGAATAACCTTTATACATAATAAAAACTGTTTACAAGAATAAACCATTGAAGGGCTTTTTATTCTTTATATATATGGTCCCTATTGTTCTATTACATTCATGCACATTAACAGCAATGCCGCCACTCACGTGTCATCTTTGATGGAAGTTTATAAATTTATGAGAGAGGTAGGGGAGCTAGTCAGGATATTTTTTCCTCAGGCTCAAAATCTTTAATGTTATGCAGCACACGTTTAAGTTGAGAGAGGGTAAGTTCAAAGACGATGCCCGGGTCAGCTTTTATACGCCGTGCTGGGAACTTGCTGACAGCAGTGGCAGTGGAGGTAGGTACGATAGATGCCTGCAGGAGATCGAACAGCACATGCACTCATGATTGTGCGGAAAGGCGCAGCTCTAATGCCATCCATAAATTCGCCAGTGACACCGCTGATGGTGGCAGTTCTCAGATGGTGACAAAGAGGCATACAGGAGAGAGATAGGTTGGCTGGTTGACTGGCGTCACAACAACAACCCGAAATTCCAAAGCTCAAGGTAAATTTATTGTCAAAAAACGTATATGTTACCACATAGCATCACATAGGCATTTATAAGAAGAAACAGAAATACTATAGAATTACATGAAAAACTATACATAAGCATATGAAGATTGTCAATCAAGCAATGCGCAAAAGAAGACAAATTGTGCAAATAAAACAATAATACCGAGTACAACACACATCAAAGTTGCTGGTGAACGCAGCAGGCCAGGCAGCATCTCTAGGAAGAGGTACAGTCAACGTTTCGGGCTGAGACCCTTCATCAGGACTAACTGAAAGAAGAGATAGGCCCCAAATCTCTTACGATCTCTCCTTTCAGTTAGTCCTGACGAAGGGTCTCTGCCTGAAACGTCGACTGTACCTCTTCCTAGAGATGCTGCCTGGCCTGCTGCGTTCACCTGCAACATACATGTGTGTTACTTGAAATTCCAGAATCTGTAGATTTCCTCGCGTTTGCATACATATTCAGCCATTTCTTGTTCCACATTACTACCTCGCCAGTGTCATTTTCCAGAAGTCCAATATTCACTCTTGCCTCTTTTTTAACTCTTTAAATATCTGAATAAAACTTTTGGAATCCTCTTTTATTTTATTGGCTATCTTTCTCTCCCTTTTGATTTGTTAGTTGTCTTCTGTTGGTTTTTAAAAGCTTCCCAATCCTTTAGCTTCTCACTAATTTTTACTGTAATATATGCCCTCTCTTTTGCTTTTATGCTGTCTTTGATGACCTTGTCAGCTACAGTTGCCACACCCTCCTTTTAGAATGCTTCTTCTTTGGGATGAACCAGTTTTGCATTTTCTGAATTCCTTCCAGAAACTCTAGCCATTGCTGCCATACTGTCATCCCTACTGGTGTCTCCTTCCAATGAAATATAATCAGAACCACTGTAGTTACCTTTACACAACTGTAATACCAATACATCTGATTTTAGTTTCTTTCTCTGGAATTGTAGGGTGAACTTTATCATATTGTGATCACTAATCAAATCTAGTTCATTGCACAACATCCAATCCAGAATTGCATTTTCCGTAGTGGGCTCCACCGTAAACAAGAGAAAATCTGCAGATGCTGGAGATGAACTCATTGAAAATGCCGGAGGAACTCAGCAGGCCAGGCAGCATCTATGGAGAAGTGTACAGTCGACGTTTCGGGCTGAGACCCTCCAGCAGAACCTGGTGCTGAAGGGTTTCGGCCCAAAATGTCGACTATACCTTTTTCCATTGATGCTGTCTGGCCTGCTGAGTTCCTCCAGCATTTTGTGTGGGCTCCACCGCAAGCTGCTTTAAAAACCATCTTGTAGGTATTCTAAAAAATCCTTCTGTCAGTATCCTACAACAACCTGATTTTCACAATCGACCTGCATATTGAAAATCCCCCGTGACCATCGTAATTTTGCTGCTTTTACATGCCTTTTCTACCTCCTGTTGTAATTTGCACCACACCTCCTGGATACTGTCCAGAGACCTACATATAACTCCCACAAATTTATACAGTGAAGAGCTTCCTGACTGGTTGTTTCTCAATTTGTTATAGAGCCTCCTGGGCTGAAGAGACTGCAGAGGCTGTAAACTCAGCCGCTCCATCATGGCAAAATCCTCCTGCCATCAAGGCGATCTTCAAGAAGCATTGCCTATAGCAGGTAGCATCCATCGAAGTTCAAAGTCAATTGAATTGACTTTATTTCTTACATCCTTCACGTACATGAGGAGTAAAAATCTTTACATTACGTCTTCATCTAAATGTACAATGTGCAATTTATAGTAATTTGTAATAAATAGTATGCACAATAGGACAGTCAATATAGCAGGGAAATACAATTGTATCAGCATGAATTAATCAGCCCGATGGTCTGGTGGAAGAAGCTGTCCCGGAGCTTGTTGGTTCTGGCTTTTATGCTGCAGTACCGTTTCCTGGATGGTAGCAGCTGGAACAGTTTGTGGTTGGGGTGACTCTGGTCCCCAATGATCCTTCAGACCCTTTTTTACACACCTGTCTTTGTAAATGTCCTGAATAGTGGGAAGTTCATTTCTACAGATGCGCTGGGCTGTCTGCACCACTCTCTGCAGAGTCCTGCGATTGAAGGAAGTACAGTTCCCATACCAGGCAGTGATGCAGCCAGTCAGGATGCTCTCAATTGTGCCTCTGTAGAAAGTCCTTAGGATTTGGGGACTCATGCCAAACTTTTTCCACTGAGTGAGGTGAAAGAGATGCTGTTGTGCTCTTTTCACCACACGGCCGGTATGTACAGACCATGTGAGATCCCCGGTGATGTGTGTGCCGAGGAACTCAAAGCTGTTCACTCTCTCAACCTCAGATCCATTGATGTCAATAGGGGTGAGTCTGTCTCCGTTCCAACCTCTCGAGGGAGAGGTTGTTTTCTTGACACCACTGTATCAGGGTGATGACTTCTTCTCTGTAGGCTGTCTCATTATTATTTGAGATAAGGCCAATCAATGTAGTATCGTCAGCAAATTTAATTAGCAGATTGGAGCTATGGGTGGCGACACTGTCATGGGTATACAGAGAGTAAAGGTGAGGGCTGAGAACACGCCCCTGAGGGGCACCAGTGTTGAGGGTCAGAGGGGGAGAGGTGAGGGAGCCCACTCTTAACATCTGCCGGTGATTTGACAGGAAGTCCAGGATCCAGCTGCACAAGGCAGGGTGAAGACAGAGGTCTCTGAGTTTCTTGTTGAGCCTAGAGGGAATTATGGTGTTGAATGCTGAACTGTAGGTCCAAGAACAGCATTCTTAAGCATCTTTCTTCTCCAGATGTGTAAGGACGGTGTGTAGGTCAGTGGCTATTGCATCATCTGTCGATCGGTTGTGTCAGTAGGTGAATTGTAGGGGGTCCAGTGTGGGTGGTAGCATGCTGCAGAGGTAGCCCTTGACCAGCCTCTCAAAGCATTTGCTTATTATTAAGGCGAGTGTGACAGGGCACCAGTTGTTCAGACATATTACCTTGGTCTCTTTAGGTACAGGAACAAATGTGGATGTTTTGAAGCAGGAGGGCAATCTACTCTGGGAGAGGGAGAGATTAAAAATTTATTATCAACATACATATATGTCACCGTATATAACCCAGAGATTTATTTTCTTTTAGGCAATTACAGTAAATACAAGAAACGCAATGGAACCATTGAAATCCACCCAACAGGATAGACAACAACATTATAAAATAGAGCAGCAGGATACAGTACAACCGATGGATGAATACGAAACATGTAGGTATCTGGGATATCAACAAGCAAAGAAGATAGATCATAGTGCAATAAAGGAAAAACTTCCAACAGAATTTACTTCAAGGCTTAAGAAAATCTGCCAAACAGAACTAAATAGTAAATATTTAACAAAGGCAATAAACACTTTCCCATATTAACGTGTTCTTTTGACTATCATGGCTTGCAGTGGGATCTAGGCCAGCTGGAAAAACGGGTTGAAAAATGGCAGATGGAAATTACTGCAGACAAGTGCGAGGTGTTGCACTTCTGTAGGATCAACCAGGGTAGGTCTTGCACAGTGTACGGTGGGGCATTTAGGAGTGTGCTAGAACAAAGGGATCTGGGAATACAGGTCAATAATTCATTGACAGTGGTGGCACGGGTAGATAAATCACAAAGGAAGCTCTTGGAACTGTAATAGCTACTTGAGCAAACCAACGCCATTGTTAGAGAGCAAACACAGGAAGTCACTTCTTTGCCCATTCTCCTAATCTGTCTAAATCCTTCTGTAGCCTCTCTACTTCCTCAAAACTACCTGCCCCTCCACCTATACTATTATTGTCTGCAAACCTTGCAACAAAGCCATCAAATTCCATCATCCAAATCATTGACATGTAATGTAAAAAGAATTGGTCCCAACACAGACCCCTGTGGAACACCACTAGTACTGACAGCCAACCAGAAAAGTTTCCTTTATTCCCATGCTTTGCCTCCTGCCAATCAACCAATGCTTTATCCATGCTAGAATATTTCCCGTAGTACCACGTGCTCATACTTTGTTAAGCAACCTCACGTGTGGAATCTTGTCAAAGGTCCTCTGAAAATCCAAGAACACTACATCAACCAGTTCTTCTTTGTCTATCTTGCTTGTTATTTCTTCAAAAATTTCCAACAGATTTGTCAGGCAAGATTTTCCCCTGAGGAAACCATGCTGTCTACGGCCTATTTTATCATGGTGACTCCAAGTACCCTGAGACCTCATCCTTAATAATCAACTCCAACATCTTTCTAAGTCAGACCAACCAGCCTATAGTTTCCTTTCTTCTGTCTCTCTCTTTTCTATTTGATTCTTTATTAGTAACTAGCAAAATAAAGTACATTGAAGCGATAAAACTAATGAAACCAAATCTAGCAATATTAATCATACTTAGGTAGACTTAATCAAAGTTAAGTGAAGTTAAACAGTCAACAAAAGATATCACACCTGGTGGTTTCCACTTCTAAACTGCCCAAGACAAGTTGTGAATATATAATTAAACCCTTCACTTTTCCCATGCCCCGCCCATGTCACTAGCCACCATAATAAATGTGCAACACAGAATATAATCCAGACAGAGAACAGATGCATGGCTCCTATATCCCAGCATTCTAATTACTATACTATAATAATTACAACTACATACTTCCAAAACACAGGAACATGAAATCTTAACATTCACAGTAATGCCCTATTTTTTTTCCTTCTTCCAGACAAATAATGCAAAACTTATCCAGGCCAGAGGTTACCAACACTTAGCCCAGTACAGAGTGATCTTTACCACCACTCTCTGACAACATAGAATCATGAAGCTTCTAGAGCTGTAGTTCCTCAAATTTCTACCTCCTGTGGAAGATTAGATTAGATTATGAGGACACTCAGTCCTCGTTTATTGTCATTTAGAAATGCATGCATTAAGAAATGATACAATGTTCCTCCAGTATGATATCACAGAAACACAGGACAGACCAAGTTTAAAACTGACAAAAACCATATAACTATAACATATAGTTACAACAGTGCAAAGCAATACTGTAACTTGATAAAGAGCAGACCATGGGCACGGTAAAAAAAAGTCTCAAAGTCCCGATAGCCCCAACATCTCACACAGATGGTAGAAGGGAGAAACCCTCCCTGCCATGAACCTCCAGCGCCACAAACTTGCTGATGCAGCATCCTGGAAGCACCCGACCACTGCCGACCCCGAGTCCGCCCGAAAACCCGGAGCCTCCGACCAGCCCTCCGACACCGAGCACCGAGCATCATCTCTGCCAAGCGCCTCGACCCTGCCCCGGCCGCCGAGCAACAAGCAAAGCCAAGAACTTGGGGCCTTCCCCTCCGGAGATTTCGGACCACACAGTAGCAGTGGCAGCAAAACAGGCATTCCAGAAGTTTCACCAGATGTGCCTCCGTGCTCTCACGTCTGCCTCCATCAGATCAGAATTGTGCACGGAAAGATCTTGGTTAAAGGATGAACCAAACAGCTGTTCTTAGACTTGATGCTTACTTGTTGCACACATTCTTTTCTGTCTGGAAAAGCTTGAATGATTCTTCCCTTGATCCATGAGAACTGAGGCACTGTGTCATCAACTAGCAGCACAATATCTCCTGGGAGGAAATTTTGTCCTATACTTGATCATTTCTGACATTCCTATAACTGGGGTATATGGACCTTGAACCACCGTTTCCAAAACAAGTCTGACATATATTGGACTTACTTCCATCCACAATGAGCGTAAACATCTTCTTTTCGGAACTCTCCTGATGCTAAGGATGGTGAGGTCTTCAGAAGCAGCAGATGATTAGGTGTTAATGCTTCTAAATCACGGGGTTGAATGACTCTTTAGTAATCAGGTGGCCATTGACAATAGTCTTTACATAAAGAACTGTGTGGAGACTCTTTGTCAAGATTCTGCACCTTCATGGTAGAATTGAGAACCTTCCTTACCGACCTGATCAAATTCTCTCCCATGCTCCTCCATGATGCGAGTCAGCCGGAGGGTTAAAAATCCACTTAATTCCTTTCTGAAGAAGGTCATCATTGATCTGTGAATGATTCCACTTCTCAATGGCTTCTCTCAACTCATGCTCAGCTCCAACAAAGTTTGTCACATTATCAGGGCGCAATTCATGAACTTGTCCTCGTCTTGCTATGAAGCATCGAAGTGCATTAATAAAGGAATCTGTGTCCAAAGAAGATGCCACCTCAATATGAAAAACAAGAGAAAACCTGCAGATGCCGGAAATCCAAGCAACACACATAAAATGCCGGAGGAACTCAGCAGGCCAGGCAGCATCTATGGAAAAGAGTACATGAAAAATGCTTCCTGCAATCCTTGTCAGGTGTGTAGCAATCTTTACTTGCCTTTCAATAAAATCAACAACATCAGTGAAAGTAATCTTATGGTTTTGCCTTTCTTGCAGCTTGCAGTCCACTGTTCTCCATTTATCACTAAGCACATAGGGCAATTTCTTTATGACAATCGCTTTATTAGCAGGCATGCCCAGCTCTCGCATGTACTGCACTTCTTCCATGACACTGCAATGTCCTCTAAGAAAAGATTGTGGTCCTGAAGAGCCTTCAGGCCTCCAGATTTGATATGCGGCTAAGAAAGAACCTTTTCCATGTTGGCCACTGCAGTTTTCTGCTTATCACCAAAATGTTCCTGCAGTAAAGCTTTGGCCTCTAGATATCCTTGCTCTGGGTTGGCTTGCTGGCAACTTTTGACAAGCTCTCTATGGTGACCTCCAACGAACTGTTCAAGAAAACAGAGATGGTCACTTTAATCGCCAGTCTTGCCTACAATGTTATTCTTAAAGGTCCTCATAAATGCATGATACTGTAATGGATTATCAACAAAGATTTGAATCTCCCTTTTAGGCAGAGATGCAGTGCACTGTTGTTGCATCACTAAGTTTGCTATCTCCTTTTGCACACTTATGGCCTGTTTAGACTTCTGTCATCTGAAACACAAGTGACACTATACTTGTGTACCATACTGAGGACTGTAAATTAGTGTCCTCAGAAACACCCTGTGCTATTGATAAAGCATAGTCCAGAGTGCCTCCTGCACTCAGGCTGCGAGTGAACACCCTGAACTACCTCATGGGGTCCAAACTCATGGCTCAGAGATATTTGAGAATCAGATGTATCTACCTTGACATTGAGACTTTCTCTGTTCCGTGTCAACACAGGAGCTCACACCATAGGACTGTCCTGCACCTTTAGCACACACAGCACCCGAAGCCTTCAGTTCTTTCTCTTTGGCCATCTTGGCTGCATTTCTTCCTGCCACTTAAGCTGCTCCATCTTTCTTCAAATCTGCTCCTTTACTCTCTGAAGCTGCTCTTCATTTCTCCGAAGATGCTCTTCCACCTGTTCTGCTTGTTCTTCCAAGATATGCTTTTCTGCAATGTTTGTTTCCTTGCACAAAACTCAGCTAAATCAGCTTCCATTCTAATGCGTGCCAAGGAGGTGTCAGAGGGACGGACGCTTTGCTAACAATAGAACCTGTTGCAGACACATTAGATGCACTGTTGTCTAGGTATACATCATCCTGAAAGTTGTCAGCTTTATACATAGTCAAAGCATATCTTGAAGTTTGATAAATATCTTCATTTGCTTCAGCAGCTTGACCTTCAACATTGCATGTTTGTTTCAGTCATTGTTTACCCTTTGCTATGACTGTATTAATAAGAGTCTCAATATTTGCAATGCTTTCAGTTTGTTTACCTTGCTCTGAGATAGGAATTAAAGACAACACATTATGTTGCTTAGCAACACTTCACAAAGATTTTTCAAATCTTCCAACTGAGACTGCATTTTGCTTGTCTTGCAGAAAACTTCCAATTAATGTATTAAATCTATAATCTTCTTAACAATTTTATTATATCTTTTGAACACTGTCAATCTTACTCACCAAGGATCTCTCAATTCTCTTTTAGTCCTGATTTCAAGGTCACTTGACTCGTGTTGTTTTTCTTTTTTTTTTTGGCGTGTGCGTGCATGTGAGCCTGTGCATGTGCATCTGTGTGCGTGCGTCCGTGCGTGTGCGATGTTGGCGGGAGGATGTCTTTTTCATGCCTTTACAAGGCGCGAAGAGAGAGAGAAAGAGACTGTGTGGCACGCCACTCCTCACACAGACTTTCCTTAGTATTTTTCCCTTTTATTTTATGAGGTCGAGTTGCGATCCCGACACTCAACCCGGCACGGATGGAAAGCGTACTCGAGAGCGGATCCGACTGGGTTCGAACCCGAGAACCTCCATTCCAGAGTCCGGCACTGATGTCACTGCGCCACCAGCCGGCCCAGACTCATGTTGTTTTTCAAGTGCATGAACCAGATCAAACAACTGAGTTCAATTCAAGTGTCAGCAATTGAAGTATTTCAGCATCTCAACAGAACCAAGCAATGAATTCTTAGGCAAACACCACCCTATAGAGCTTATGGTCAGCAATGACCATTCCAAACTGTGTTTCAACCCCAAACACACAGCATGAATTGACAAAACATTGTTACTGGCCAAAAGCTACTCCTGGCTATGCTGCTTCCAATTTCGCCGACACGTCCAAATGCTGATATTTATTTGGTATAATTGTCAAAATCTTTTGTTGACAAAATGTAGTGGCTACTCGAACAAATCAACGTCACTGTTAGAGACCAAGTACAGGGAGTTATCCTGTATGATGTGCCATCTGATCCAATCTAATAAGTGTTCAAAATGAGGGTAGAGATAGGGTTAGTGCAAGCAGCCTTCTTCCGTTGAGGTTGGGTGGGACTGCAACTAGAGGTCATCACTTAAGGGTGAAAAGTGAAAAGTTTAAGAGGAACATGAGTGGAAACAACTTCACTCAGAAGGTCACTGTAGTGTGGACCAAGCTGCCAGCGCAAGTGGTACATGCCAGCTTGATTTCAACATTTAAGAGAAGACTGGATAGGTACATGGATGGCAGGGGTGTGAAGGGTGGGTTGTTGGGAGTAGACAGTTTAAATGGTTCCACATGGACTAGATGGGCTGAAGGGCCTGCTTCTGAACTGTAATCTTTTATGACTCTATGACTCTAATATCTTAGACTGAACTGATCTGGAAAATTTACAAAGAAAAATAAGAAATGAAATGACAGATTTTAGAAAACACTATGTTGCACTCAAATGCCTGGGACAGAAGGAGGGTCAGATAAAACTTCTAAAGATATACTTTCATCAACGGAAACAGGATTCAGTACCCCACGTAAGTACATGCAATTCTAAGAAGAAATATATTCCACTAAACTGAAACGAAAGCACAACCCAGAATAATGAAGACATTATCACTACTGAAGAAAAAGTTAACCAGTGGAAGAACATGACCCTCCATGGAAGTCATCCCCACGTCCTGAGCAGACTAGATGGTGACAAGAAGCATCGAATGCCTGGCTCAGAGTTGGAGACACTTCCCAGAAACAGAGGAGTTCCTTGTGGCAATACCGGACCAGGTGGCTAACACAAAAATGATCAAAAATACATAATAAAAGACAAACAAATTCAAGACAATAAATGCAGAAAATGCCAAGGGAAACCAGAAAGAATCCAACACATTACAGGATCCTTCAGCAGCTTAGCTCAATCTGATTACTTACATCTGGACAATCAAGTGGCAAACATCATTCACCAAAAACTTCTTTAAAATACAAACTCATAAAAGACACCAGACCTTACTATTAATACAAGCCTTTAGAGTCAGAGTCTGACAAATTATATAACAACTGATCCATTATTACAAATAGGACAATCTATAATATTCACCTGGATATAATATTACAGGATAAACAAGCAAGAACAAATTACTTAATAGATATAGCCATTCCAAACACACATAGCATACAGAAATCAGTAAGTGAAAAACACCAGAAATATGCTGAATTAAAAGACTATGAAACTGAAAGACTATGAACAGGATATACATTGTCCCAGTAGTAATATCTACAACTGGTATCATCCCGAAGTCATTACACAATAGCATTAAACACTTAGGCCTACACAAGTGAGTCCAGTTCAGTGACGGGGCAAGTGAAGAAAGTTGAGTGAAGCTACCCTGTCCGGTTCAAGAGCCTGATGTTTGAGGGGTAATAATTGTCCCTGAACCTGGTGGTGCAGGTCTTCTGGCTCCTGTACCTTCTTCCTGATGGCAGCAGTGAGAAGAGACCATGGCCTTGGTCATGGGGGTCCTTGATGATGGATGCTGCTTTCCTGTGACAGTGCTCCTTGTAGATGTGCTCAATGGTGGGGAGGGGTTTAACTGTGATGGAGTGATTGGTATCCACTGATTTTTGTCGTATTTTCCATCCAAAGGCATTGGTGTTTCCATACCAGGCTGTGATGCAGCCAGTCAATATACTCTCTACTACACATGTATATTATAGAAGTTTGTCAAACTTTTAGATGTCATGCCAAATCTCCACAAACTTCTGAGAAAGAAGAGGTACTGCTCTGCTTTCTTCATAATGGTGTAGGTGCTGGACCCAGGAAAGATCCTCTGAAACGCTAACACCGAGCAATTTAAAATTGCTGACCCTCTTCGCCTCTGATTCTCCAATGAAGACCGGCTCATGGTCCTCCGTTTTCCTCCTCCTGAAGTCAATTACCATGTTCTTGGTCTTGCTGACACTGAGTGAGAGGTTGTTGTTGTGGCACCTCTCAGTAAGAATTCCACTCTCTCTCCTATGCTGATTTGTCTCAATGGTGTCATCAGCAAACTTAAATATGGCATTGGCACTGTGCTTAGCCTCACAGTTGTAAGTATAAAGCAAGAAGAGCAGGGAGTTAAGCACAGAGCCTCCTGATGCACCCTGTGCTGAGGGAGATTGTAGAGGAGATGTAGTTGCCAGTCCAAACTGACTGGGGGTCTGCAAATGAGGAAATCGAGGATCCAGTTGCACAAGAAGGTATTGAGGCCAAGGTCTTGAAGCTTATCGATTAGTTTTGAGGGGATTATTGAATGCCAAACTATAGTCAATGAAGAGCATCCTGATGTATGTATCCTCACTGTTCAGATGTTCCAGGATCGAGTGAAAAGCCAATGAAATAGCATCTGCTGTTGAACTGTTGTGACAGTAGGCATATTGGAGTGGATCCAAGTTGCATTTCAGGCGGGAGTTGATATGTTTCATCACCAAAACACTTCATCACAGAGGTTGTAAGTGCTACTGGATGATAGTCATTGAGGTAGATTACCATGTTCTTCTTAGGCATCTGTACATTTGAAGCCTGTTTGAAGCAGGTAGGTACCATAAATGATCCTCATCACCCACTGCCTCTTCTTGTTATTACATTGGGGAGGAGGCACAGGAGCCCGAAGACCCACACTTGACATTTTAAGACAGCTTCTTCCCCTCTGCCATCTGATTTCTGAATGGTCTACGAACCCTGTTATGTTTCGTAACTTCAAAACGTTAAAAAAATTGAAAGGAAGATACGGGAGTCCAAAATATGAGTCTAACTTCAAGTGAGGCGTGCCTATATCACATGGTAGCGTAATGACATATGCAATTCATGTATTTATACATATAACCTGTAATGAGTTATTTAAAGGAACAAGAATGCTTAATCAAACAATATATGTATATATATCCAAAATTACTCAATATTACTTAAATATTAAACTCACAACACTCCTCCCTGTTTAGTTACTAACTCCAATTCAATAGAGAATGCATCTCAACTATATACAGACATCTCATTGGTTTTTGTCAAACCACTCCTCCAGCTCAAGGCCACATCGACGGATCGTGGCAAAACCATCTCGAATTTTGGTGAGGGAGCATGTTTGGACCAGGTGGAGAACATCCTGAGTTGGGGCAAGCTGGGGTTTGTTGGGCACCCCGTCAGTGTAGAGTTTGCACTGGTTTGGCATGTCAACTTCTGAGTCTACTTGCGGCTGCCCACTTTTTCCTGAGGAGTGAGGTGGAGTTGGCGATCAGATCTCCGCTCCGAACTGGGGCAGAGGAAATGTTGAAGCCATTCGGCAGGATCTTGCTGAGGTAGAGTGGGTGGGATTGTTTGCAGGGAAAGGAGCATTTGTCAAGTTGGGAGGCATTTAAAGATCTGATGTCGAGCGTTCAGGGCTTGCCTGTTCCTATTAGAGTGAAGGGCAAGTCTGGCAGGTTCTGGAACACTGGCTGTTGAGTGATATTGAGACTCTGGTTAAAAATAAGAAGGCATATGCTGCACATTATCAACTGGGGATCAGTGATCCCTTACTGACAAGAGAGTGATGGTCGAGGGTTATTTAGCAGAGTGGGGACCTGTGTCTAGTGGTGTGCCACAGGGCTCAGTAATATTTTTTGTGTTTGTTGTTTGTGATTTAATAACTTTCCAGTATTGATTAAAGAGGTAATACGATTGTTACTGAGATAGGGAAGCCTGAGTTACTGGCTCAGTCATTTGTTGCCATTCATAATCAAGGTAACTTAAGTGAGGAGGCTAAACAATGTAAGTATAAGGCTCTAAATGAATACCCTGATGTGTTGAAGCCAGCTGCAGCAATGATGGTATTAGTGATGTTGAGTTTTCTTTATATGAATTTAAGAAAGCTATTAATAGTACTGGTCAGACGGCTCCAGGAAAGAATGATATATGTTATTGTATGTTTAAACATATGGCTGACAACACTCTTGAGATAATACTAACAATTTTTGAATCATATTTGGAGTTTAGGCCACCTTCCTACCTCATGGAAAATGGCAGTAGTAGTGCCTATTCTAAAACCTGGAAAACTCCCATCGGATCCTTCTAATTATAGACCAATATCTTTAACGTCCCATTTGTGTAAACTTATGGAACATGTAGTAACAGAGTGGTTGAATTACATTTCGGAAAAGAGAGGTGATATAGTGTTTTATCAGAGCAGATTTCGGAAGGGTAGAATGACATTGGATTCAGTTTTATGTTTGGAAGATGATATTAGGAAAGCACAAGTAAATAAAAAAGATGTAATTGCAGTATTTTTTGATATTGAACAAACATATGATATGTTATGGAGGGAAGGTCTTTTGATTAAATTATGGAAATTAGGAGTGAGAGGAAGGCTATATAATTTTTTTCTGAGTCTTTTATTTGGACCGTCTATGGAGGTTAAGGGTAGATAGGGTATACTCGGGCTCCTAAGAGATAGAGACTGGGACCCACAAGGCAATATTTGCAGCCCTTTATTGTTTAGTATTATGATTAATGATATTTTCTCTGAGATGGGTACTGGGGTGGGCAAATCAATTTTTGCAGATGATGGAGCTTTATGGATTAGAGATAGAAATTTCAATTTAACAGGATGCGATCAGCAACTAATAAGATCAAACAGTGGGCAAATAGATGGGGTTTTAAGCTTTCAGTAGCTGAAACACAGATTATGTGTTTTATAAAGAGGATCAATAGACCTGCATTTGATTTGAAATTATATGGTCAAACTTCTCAGAAGTGTCAGTGGTAAGATTTCTCGGCATGTGGCTGAATAGTAATCTGACCTGGAAGCACCATACCAGTACAATAATCGATAAATATAAAGGAGCATGAAATTTCCTTAGGTGTCTATGTGGGTATGCTTGGGGTGCTACAGGAAAATCTCTGATGACCATTTATATTTGTTTACTTAGATTGGTACTTGATTATGGCTGTGTGGCTTATGGATCAACTTCATCTTCAAATTTAAAATGTTTGGATGTGATACCAGCACAAGCTTTAAGACTGTGTTGTGGTACAGTAAGGTTGTCTCCTGATTCAGCTTTACTGGTTGAAATGGGACGAATACCCTTACAGTTGTGGAAGTTGAAGTTGTTGTTAACAAACTGGATTAATTTCAGGGGGCAGAGAAATGATCACCATGTTAAAAGTGAGTTGCAAGACTGTTGGGAACATCACAAGAAGAGAGTTTCTAGTTTTGGCTGGCTGGGATCATGCTAGGAATATGAGTTTGCTGGATTATATAATGTATCCCTCTGTAGCTTTCTCGGTAACCCCACCTTGGTCTTTTCCAATGACTTTAGTTGATTTTAGGTTACATAATTTACTGAAGTCCAAGGATCCTGATATGCCTGAGAGGCTGTTGGTTCATCACTATGTTAAGGAAAATTATTGTGATATGTTAATCATTTTTACTGATGGATCAAAATTTAACTGAGAATGTTGGTGTGGCTGTTTTTGTGCTTGAATTACAGGTAAGAATAAAGAAACATCTTACTAACCGTTTATCAGTATATACAGCAGAATTGGTTGCCATCGTTTGGGCTTACAGTGTGTGGAGGAAATCTGTCCACGTAAAGTTGTAATTTGTTCAGATTCATTTTTGGTTTTGATTAGCCTTAAAACAGGTCATTCTATTAGTAGATCAGAAGCTCTTCAAACTTTATTTCATATTCAAAGTATTGGTCTACATGTTCTCTTCTTATGGGCCCCTGCACATAGAGGTGTTGAGGGGAATGAGCGAGTTGATTGTTTGACCAAAAAAGCTGTTATAAGTTCAGCTGTGGACATAGACCTTCCACTTAGCAAATCAGAAGCAAAGGGGGTGGAGGGGTTAATAATTAGGGGATTGTGGCAGGACCTGTGGGATAATGAGCGTAAGGGGAGACACCTTTACAGAATACATCAAACTGTTGGATTGATGGGAGAAGGGGGTAAAACAAAAAGAGAAGGAATTATATAGACTCAATTTAGAATTGGGCATAGTAAGCTTAATTATTCCTTATACCTTGTTGGAAAACATCACTCTGGGGTGTGTAGGTTTTGTCATTGTTATGAACAGTTGAACGCATTCTATTACAACGTGAAGTATATACTGTAAGCTTGAAAGAAATCAAATGCAGGCTTCTCTACTACATTTAAGGGTTGATAGTTTTCATTCAAAAACGTTACTAAGTTATGGAAGTGACCTTAATTCACAATATTGCATGGGCAGCACTAAGGTGGTGCTAGCTGGGGCTATAGCCCCAGCAGAAATTGCAATAGCCCCACCATAGCACCACCAAGAAATTAACTGCAGCTGCTTTGCTTTCTCTGTATAGTTTTGAATACAGCTTGTTTCTCCAGCTGATCTAGTGAAACAGCACCCCCAATTACCATAGCACCCACGCAGCAATAAAGTTATAAACTCTGTCAGATCCACTATACACTTCTGCTTATTCGTTTGTTATCAATGTCTTGCCGTTGCTGTCCCCAGATCAGTTAGGCTGATCTAAGATCACTTAAGGTGGTGATGTCACTCACTCTCACTCACGCGAGAGATTGATAGTATACATCCAGGCGCAGATGCATGGTCTTGCGAGACTAATGGATGCCACACACACACACATTCTGCTTTTACAAGCGAGCGTGGGCCTGGTATGTGCATTATTTTGGCTGGTGTGAAAAATGGATCGATTTTTAGTCAGAAAACGACCTCATCCAGAGGAATCAGTGGTGTCCCAGCCTAAGCATGTCTTAATTGAAAGTGACATGCAGAAAGAAGTAAGTGGGGATGAGGACAACAGCAGTTCATCGAAGGAGTGTGAGGGCAAAGTAGAGGAACAAGAAATGGAGAGGGATTTGGAAGAGAACATGGATGAAGCTGCTCTTAGTGCTAGTGGGAATACTGTTAGTGATGTTAGCCAGCAGTCTGAGGAAGGACCCCAATGGCCAGCATTGAAAAAGTACCCTTCGCAACAGTTTGGCAATCAGCAAAGGAGTTTTATTCGTGGCTGGTTTGACCTGTACTCCTGGCTGGAATATTCAATCACAAAAGATGCTACGTTCTGCTTCGCATGCAGGCATCTCCTGTGTGGAGGACATGGGTTCCATTCTGAGTCTACCTTCACTGTCACCAGTTACCGCAACTGGGGGAAAGCTACAGCAGCTTTCAAAACCCACCATGTAAGTGCAGCTCATAAGTTTGCAATGGAGGCATGGGCCGAATTCAGATTGAGAAAACAAGGTGGTTCAAGATTGGGAAATATGCTTGATAAAGGACATGTAAAGATAGTCCGAGAAAATCGTGGGTATATGAGAGCAGTGGTTGAGTCTCTACGCTATACTGCGTGCCAAGGCATTGCCCAGCAAGGACACCGGGAGAATGATGGATCTGGCAATAGGAGAAACTTTGTTGAGTTGCTCAATGTAATTGGGAAGTTTGATAAGACTGTAGCTAAAAAAATAGAGGACAATCCTAGAAATGCAAAAAACACCCATCACGATATTCAAAATGAAATTATGGGTATTATGGCAGATATGGTCAGATGTCAAATAAGTGCAGAAATCAAGGAGGCTGGATATTTTGCCATCATGATGGATGAAAGTAAAGACTTGAGTAAAAAGGAGCAAATATCAGTGGTGGTGCGGTATTTGAATAACGAAACAGTGCTTGAAGAATTCTTGCACTTCACTGCAGCAGAAGGGTTGGATGCAGAGTCGCTTCTTAAAAGCATTGAACAGACACTCGCCCAGTGTGTTATTGATAAGAACGCGTGTATAGGTCAGTGTTATGACGGGATGGCTGTGATGTCCGGATGCAATAATGGGGTACAAGAGAGGTTCAGGAAAGAGGTCCCGCATCCCGCAGGCATTATATATACACTGCCATGCTCACAGACTTAACCTTGTTTTGGTGGATGTTGTGAGCAATGTACCACAAGCGGGTGAGTTTTTTGAAACTGTGCAGCTGCTTTACAACTTCTTTTCAAACTCTGTTGCCCACGATCTTTTCATGAAGAAACAGAGAGAACTGGAATCAACTGCACAGCCCGTGGAGCTGAAGAAATTGTCAGGTACACGCTGGGCAAGGCAGTATACAGCTTTGTGGGCTATAAGGAAATCACTCCCTGCCATTCTAGCTACACTACAGGATATTACGGGTCAACCAAATTCACGAAGGAAAACAGAGGCCAGAGCTGTAAATGGACTGATTGACGAGCAGTTTGCTTTACTTCTCACTCTGTTTGAGGATTTATTCCAAGTCACCAAGTTCATGTGAGACCAGCTACAATCTCCCAGTTTGGAGCTTTCATCCGCTGTGGACTTGGCTCAGTCTGCTATTGATGCACTCTCAGCACAACGGGGAGAGGAATCATGGAGTGAAATTCAGACAAGAGCTGGGGACCTGTGTGTCAAGGCTGGTATACAGAGCAGACCACATGAAAGGAGACAGGCCCAGCCACTCCGCCGCCTACATGATTTTGTTGTTGAGGCCCAAACTGAACGCACATCTGTCACATCCTCAGATGACCTTCTCAACCACTGTTTCTATCCAGTTATAGACAGACTTCTGACTGAAATGAAAAGATGGTTCTCAGTTGAGACTGGGAGTGTTCTGACTGGAGTCTCAGCATTGAGTCCCAAACACAAGTTCTTCCTAGACAAGAATTGTCTTTGGCCAATGGCCCAATACTATGGAGTGACTGAAGTGAACCTGACTGCAGAGCTACATCAGGTTCGGCGTCTGCTGGAAACAAAACAAAAGCAAGGACAGACGGTGAATGACACAGTGGAAATTCTAGCTCTAATGAGACCCTACCATGATGCATTTATAGATTTATACAAACTAATCTGCATATCACTGACTCTGCCTGTGACATCTGCCTCATGCGAACAGAGTTTCTCTTTCCTCAGGCGCATCAAAAACTACCTAAGGAATAGCAGCAGTGATGCTCGGAACAGCAAATTGGCCCTGTTGGCCACAAACAGCTGGAGGACCAAAGTACTTGACATCCAGAAAATCATTGGTGCTTTCGCCACCAATCACAACAACAGATGGATTGTGCTTCTCTGAAAAGATCAATGGTGAGTGCAGTTGATTTTTTAAAAATTTGGGCCAAGACTAATGCTGATTATTATTATTATTATTTTGTGGTGGATACCTCATAGTCCTTATGTTTCCTGCAAATCCTAAAATATTACATTTACTGCTAGTAGGCCTACTGGTTTAAGCGATGAATCTGTTGATTTTTGTTTTAAATTCAGTAGCCGAATTAATTGAGGTATTGCATGGTCAGAGTACGATTTGTCCAACTCCTGGTAAAGCCTTGCATCTGTTGTTTGCCTTATTTGACTTTAATAACGGTGTATCTTTTGGCATTGCTGTCTATGTAATGCGAATAGCAGTGGGTTCGTGTTGTGTTTTTCAGTTGAAAAGCACGCATTTGACTCTGATTGTGGGATTGGTGCGTGATTCACGTTGTCCGCTGTTGCTCGGATGCTCTGTTTGTTTTTTTTGTTTATGCTCCCTGTAGCCCAGGTTGTCTCTGATGCCGTTGACACTGTAACAGTTCACTTCTATATTAGATCTAATTGCTGTTGCTTGTGAATCAACAGAGGCATTTATAGTAGGCACATAATGCTTGAAACTGACTTTTTAACACCACGCGTCTGGCCTTGCGAATACATACTACCATACAGTGCATCCCGCAGCACCATCACTGAATCATTCAGCCCCACTGTAGCACCAGCAAGAAAAAATCTCTGGCGCCACCACTGCAATATTGTCTTTCATTATTTACAATCTATAGGGCTTTTGGGATAATTTAGTTTTCATTTGATAAAGAACAGGAAGGGTTTTATTTCCCAATTCTGTACACCACACTCTTGTTCAGTTGGTGGCGATAATGCACCTTTAAGTTGGACTGCCAGCCTCCATTACAAGTCAGAAGAAGAAGAAGAAGATTTGGTGCTCAATTATAACCTACTCGCGATTTTGTCTAGTGTTTGTTTTGTGCTTAGATTCTCAATCCAGTTTGAAACTGTGTCTCAATCCTAGCCTCGGATATTCCAGCGTATGTGTCCGAGCCATTTTCATCAAGGAATCTCATCACAGTACATTGCAGTTATTTAAGACATTGGTGGGGCCTCACTTGAATGTTCTGTGCTGATTTTGTCATTCTGTTAGAGGAAAGAATGTTAGTAAACTAGAAATAGTGCAGAAAAGATTTACCAGGATGTAGCCTGGACTTTGGGGTCTGAGTTACAAGGAAGATTGCGAAGACTAGGACTTTTACCCCCTGGAACTTAGGAGATTCAGGTGTTATTTGATCGAGGTATTTTAGATCACGAGGAGCATAGAGAGGACGAAAGCAGATAGCCTTTTTCCCAGGGACGCCCCTGTACAGGAGGGCTATCCTCCACCTCATAGGAAATCTGCCCCAAGCACATGTCTTGCTGCCAAATTCTCCAAATATCGATTGCTCACCAAAACAGGAGTACTGGACAAAGCCAGTCAGGTAGGTTGTACCTGAGGAGAGAGACACCCACCGTGGATGATGGGAATACTGAGGAGCAGAGGGACTTTGTTGAACAAGGGGAGGATACCCAACGTGAATGGTAGAGAGAAATGAGATTGAGGAGTAGAGGGACCTTGTTGTACAATAATAGGGACACACACAAACACAATAAATAGTGGGAAATTCTGAAGAATAGAGGGACCCAGTTGTACAAGAATTCCTGAGAGGCAGAACAGCTAGGTGAGGTGGTGAAGACTGTGTACAGGATACTTGCTTTCATAAGTTCAGCCACAGAATACAAGAGTAGGGAAATTATTGTACAACTTTATAAAAAAAATTGTTCAGTCCACAGCTGGAGTTCTGATACCACACTACAGGAAGGAGGAGACAGCACTACGCTGTCGGAGAGGCAGTGAGGAGGGAACTCCACACTGTGGAAGGGGAGTGTAGTGGGGGCACCATGCTGTGGGAGGGGTGGTGAGGAGGGAGTACTGTATTGTGGGGGCGGCAGTGAAAGGGAAGAACTGTGTTGTGGGAGAGTCCAAATGTTTAGTCCTCTCACTCCTGCCCCGCCCCCTCTCCTTTGGCTTCCTTTCTCTTTTCAGCCTTCCCCTTTCCACTCTCTCGCCTGTTCTTCCTCCTGCCGTTCCCCACCTCTCTAACCGTCACAATATCCTACCCAACCGGTCCCACCATGTTGCTCTCAGCCCTTAATGGGAACTTCTCAATGACTATGTCCCCAGGGACTTCAGGATCCAGTGGCCAGATTCCACCATCTTGTCCATGATCGTCCACGCCTGCACCAGGAGCGGCGCTGTCACCCGGGTGACGGGCTTCGAAGTGAAGAGGAGCACCAACCCGGTGTGTTTCCTGGCCCTGACCGTGCTGGACTTGACCTGTTGACTCTCTGTCCTCTTCCAGTCACCCTCCATCTTTGTTTGAAGAGCCTTTCCACAAGCTAACTGTGTGTTCCTCACCTCTACAACCAATCTCACCATACCCATCACCACCTTCCAGTGGACCCAGTTATAGAAATCTCTGAAATTATAGGAGACATAGACAGTTGTAATCTTTTTCTTAGGGTAGAAATGTCAAACACCAGGAGCCATGCATTTAAAGTGAGAGTAGAAAAGGTTAAAGAGAATTGTGGGGTAAGATTTTCACAGAGTGATAGGAGCCTGGAACGGGCTGCAGGGAAGATGGAAAGAACAGGCACAATAGTAGTGGTTAAGACGCTGTTAGCTACAAGCAGGGAATGGAGGTATCATGTCCAGGCAGACGGCATTCAGTTCATTTCGCCATTGTTTGCGGTGTAGATAGCTGTCTACAATGACTCTCTCTGATGTTCAAAACCAGTTCTGCAACATGTGAATGCCTAACCCGAGGTCGTCATCGGGTACCTGGGTACTCTCCTGAGGGAGACGTGGACAGACTGATCCTTTAGCGGGGATGAGAGACAAGTAGAAATCAGTAACTTTCTGTTCTTGATGTTTTCAGTTTCTGATCAAACTGTGCCCTGTGGTTTTATACTGGGAATAAACACGCTTTAACATAAAAAGAGTTAGTCATGGAGTGAATTTCCCTCCACCTTGTCCCATTACACACTGCCAAGGTCAGATACAGAGTGCAGTTTGCTCTAACCAGTCCCATGACAAACTCCTGAGAAATCGACAGGTGCGTCCCCACAGTCTGCACGCCCCGAAAGCCGGTCCCTTTCCCACGGTGGGACACGATTGCCTTAAGTCGGAGGGAGGGCGAGGGGAGTTCAAGGTCGGACCCTGCTGGAGCAGTGGTTGGCTGCAAGGTGAGTGTGTGTGGGTTGTGGGTGGAGAGAGCCTGGGGTGATATAAGTGGGACAGCCCACACCTAGCCCCATTTCCAGCGAACTCGTGTGTCTCTTGCGCCATGGTGGGACTGCCATTGGCTGTGTGGGCCCTCTGTGTGGTGGGGGCCCTGTCCCAGTGTCCCGAGCCTAGCGTCCTGCGAAACGTGAACGGGGTGAGGGTGTGCGCCCGTTTCTACCGGGACAGCCACGTGCTGTACGATCAGTGCTGTGGCGGCGGCTACTTCGACGTCAAGGGCCCAGCTGACGTCCCGTCCATCCAGAAATACTGGGACGACCGTGTCTCCTCGCTGGTGGTGGGACCCCGATGTCAACTCACCGTGTGGGACAAGAAGAACAAGAAAGGCCACCGGAGAACATTCCGTACTGGAGTGCAGTTCCGACTGGAGGAAGTTTCCAGGGGATTTTTCAGGAACTGGGACAACTCCATCAGCTCCTACTACTGTGAATGCTCCTGAGGCAGCTCATGTCTCCCAACCCCTCCCCTCTCTCCTCCTCCCTTCTCCCTTCTATCACCAAACCCCCACCCCTGTCCTCAATGGCCATCGCAGCTCTCCCCACATATGACAGCTTCTACCTCTCCTCTCTTCTTCCCTTTGTCTGTTCCTTCTCTGCTTCATCTTGCTCTTCCCTCTCTCCACCCTTCTCTACCTCTGCGTCTTATGTTCATGTTTTCCATTTCACTTCTCTCTCCATCTCCTTCCTTCTCTCCTCCCTATTACTTCTCTCTTCGCTCCATCTTTACATCCTTCCCTTACTCCCCCATTTCTCTCTTTATTCCCCTTTCCCTCTCCCTCCTACCTTTCACATTCTGCATCTCTCCCCCCTTCCCCTCTCTACTCTGTCCCTCCCACCTTCTCTCTCTCCCCCTTCCTCTATCCCCACCCTAACCCTCAAACATAACCTCAGGATGTGACTGCCAGATCGCGCAGCCCCTCACCTCAGGAAGTGACCGGACCCTGATACTACACAGGAAGGTCCCACAGACAACTCTGGAAAACCAGTGGGCGACCCAGCCAGACCGCATACGGGACATGGTGGTGGGAGGCAGGGGAGGGGGAATGTTGGCGGAATAGGCAACGCTGGGTAAATCCCCTCCACTACCATCGAGCCGACCTCCATCCATCCTACTCCACCATGACCCAGAGGTCCCCACTCTCGTGGGACGTTCCATCTTTTGTTGTCAGGGCAAGGCGTGTCTGGGATGGAATTGGGGTAGGGAGAGTGAGAGGGAAGAGGGACAGGAGTCTACCTTCTGAGCTCCTCAACCAGGAGGTGGGGCTGTCTCTTAAACAAAATCCCCCCACACCACCAACCCTCACCCCTCACACCTCCAAACCTCACCCCCCACACCTCCTACTTTCACCCCCCCACATCACCAACCCTCACCCCCCTCCATCAACCCTCACCCCCCCCTCCACCAACCCTCACCCCCCACACCACCAACCCTTCAGACAGAAACCCTATGGATATGAACCAGAAAGACCCCCCCCCCTCACTCTTCTACCCCCACCTTGTCGTAGCAAACTCTCTGTCGGAGTGAAACAGCCTCTCTCCAGTAACGGCTTGCTTTATTTTCCCTTCCCGTCTGAGATATCATAGTTGGGAATTTGGTGAGAGGGTCGGGAATTCGCCAGGAACTGGGAGAGGTTGTGAAGCGAGTCACAGACTCCCCACATCAATTGTCCATTTGTTTATTGGGGAAAGAGAAGCAAATCGGCCACTGACGGCAGTTCTTGGTCCCTGAACGCTCAATCACTGCCATCTTATCTCTCTGATTGTGTGGAATAAAAATTACAGATTCTGTATAAAAGATTCACTGGTCAATAATCAGTTTTGATATTGTGTCAATCTATTTTGAAAAAGAGGTAAAATCTTGGTGTCCAAATGCATTGCTCCTTTTCTCAGTGGGCTTCGATCTTAGTGAACACTTGCTAGTTAGAGTGGCGGAACGAGGTTTAAAAAGAGTTCTGAGTTTTTCGGGACTGTTTGATGGCCTTCAATCATAGCGATCTATCAGGCGTTTGTCAAAGGCCAATAAGAAGTAGTTAGGTTTAAGCCGAGTGGCCACCGTGGTAACAGTGTGACTTTGTCTCAAGGCTTACATGAGAAGAGGAGAAGGCTCGAACTCTGGATGCTATGGATAATGAGAAGACCATTTAATGTTCATCTGTCAACATAATTCCTGACAATCACTCTGTAGACAGTTCTACTACAGTCTAATAGAACTGTAGTACCATTAGTAGTGTTCTAATTTATCCTGTATTTTATTTAAATACACAACTGTTAACTCAGTTTGTCTTTATATATATTTTTAACTATTTCCTTGAAACTTTAGCTGATTGGGTAGCTGCTGCTTAAATGGGCCAAATGTATTGGTCCCAATGTGTCCCAATTAACCAGAAACCACAGTATTCTGCAAAGTATTCATAGGATTATGTCATGGTTAGGCAGATTAGTAGTCTCACTTACATGAGTTTAAACTATTTTAAATAATGATCATGCTTATCCAAGTAAAAAAGAAATAAACTCTGGAAAAAATTAGTGTGAATATTAGTACACATTGTTAGTAGGAAAAATTGGCAAAACTATAACAACAACTAATATAAGAATAACCTTCATGATATCCAGTAGTTAGTGACCTACTTGAAGTCTTCTGGCTGTTAGTAATTTGCTGATTGTAGCCCACCAGAGTAGGCACTGGGTCCAGAGGTACTCATGTGCTAACCACAGCACTTACTCTCATCGGGTACCACTTTAGCTCGATTGCAGTGGCTGGAGAGTATCCACTTACTTTTGCCTTGTTCTTTCACCGCAAAGTTCATAACTAACAACACTAGATAAGGACCTTCCCGTCCCGCTCCCAGTGGCTCCTTATATGGTTTCTTAGTCAGGACCCACTCATGAGGATTCAGGGTGTCTCCTCCTTCTGCTGGATTACTCTAAACTCAAAAACATGTTGAAAAGCCGACTGGGCAGCTTGTGTTAATTCCACACAATGGTTAGCTAAACCGTCTGCCATAATGGGTATATCAGCCTCTCTGAGACTGAGGGCTCTCACCAGAGACCCTGTTACCAAATAGAATGGACTTAAATTTAGTTTACTTGTTTGAAGTTGCTCTGATACTGCCTAAGTCCATAGGAAGAGCCACAGGTTACGGTACACCTTTCTCACTATAATTAGTTATTGTTTGATGGTTCCATTCATTTGTTTGACTTGCCCTAATAACTCTGGATGCTATGGATAATGAGAAGACCATTTAATGTTCATCTGTCAACATAATTCCTGACAATCACTCTCAGCGAAATGTGTTGCTTGATCAGAGTCGATATGACAGGGCGATTCCTGTTGAAGAACATCGTCCTTACTCAGGGTATTTGCTGTGTCTGTGGCAGTGGCTTTCCTTGCTGGAATAGCTTCCACCCTTCTTGAAAACTTGTCCACTATTACCAGTACATTTGAGTATCCTTGGCATTTGGCAATGTAACGTAGAACACTTGTAAGTGAAACTGGACCACTTGGGGCAGGAACTTAATCTTGGTTGCTTTTCCACTGCTCCAGGAATTTTTTTCTGGAGTGTCAAGCATTTTTGCTCTGAACTTTGGATTCCGTCACCACTGGAAGAATCTGTGATCACCTTTTGCTCTCCAGTGTATCTACCGTGACAAAGTCGTAAGAAATGTAGTTAGAGCTACTAGTCTATGACTGGTACCATACCTCATACTTCATCATTGTTTATTCTCCCACAATTTTCCATCCAGAACCACATTTCCTGGCCAGAAGATTGAACTTGCGTCTCTTGAATATCTTGTATGTTTGCCTATGATACAAAGTCCAACTTTGTTTCCATATTTCCAGTTGTTGGGTTCACAGTATATGTTCTTGGAAATTATTTTATTTGTTTTACACCTTCCTGTGCTGCCTTTTTTGCATTTCAATGGCTTTCCATTATAGTCATTTTGGAACAGATCTGCCACTAAATGGCTTAGCCTGTCCAACATTGATTAGCAATGGGTTCATCTTCAGTCATGCATTCCCTCACTTCCTTGGTCCTTATTGGAGCAAGCTGTAACGTACAGTAGCTATCAATCTCAAACAAGAGAAAATTTACAGATGCTGGAAATCCAAGCAACACGCACACAAAACGCTGGAGGAACTCAGCAGGCCAGGCAGCATCTATGGAAAAGAGTACAGCCGACATTTTGGCTGAGACCCTTCAGCAGGACTGGAGAAAAAGAGATGAGGAGTAGAGTTAAAAGGTGGGGGGAGGGGAAGGACCTGAGTTACATACAGGCCTATGAACACCAGGGTACAAATTGCAATGGGAAGTAGAAAAAAGCATGTAAAAAAGGCAAGTTACGATAGGCATGGGGGATATCAATATCTGCGTAGATTCTGAAAATCAGGTTGATGCTGGATCCCAAGAGAAGGAATTTATAGAATGCCTATGAGATGGATGTGTAGAGCAGCTTGTGGTTGAGTCCACTAGGGAAAAGGCAATTCTGGATTGTGTGTTGTGTAATGAACTTGATTTGATTAGGGAGCTTAAGGTAAAGGAACACTTAGGAATCAGTGATCGTAATATGACAGAATTCACCTGCAGTTTGAGAGGAAGAAACTAAAATCAGATGTATCAATATTAAATTAGATTTACAGAGGCATGAGAGAGGATATGGCCAAAGTTTGATTGGAAGGGGACACTAGCAGTAATGATGGCAAAACAGCAATAGCTGGAGTTTCTGGGAGTAATTTGGAAGGTGCAGGATAGATACATCCCAGAGAAATATTCTTTCTTTCTTTTTAAATCTTTTTATTGAATAAGTATACAAAAAGGTAAGCCATATAGGCACTAATACACTGTTAGAATATAATAAAATTACAGGAAATATTAATACAGAAAAAAAAGTGATACAAACAATGTAATTTAAACATAACATACTAAGGTAACATAATAGTATACTAATTTATATATATCAATAGAGAAAAGGAAAAAAAAAACCACAAAAAAAACCCACCGTGCAACTAAACTAAAAGCAAAGCAAAGCAATGGGTTAACTTGGAACCAAGTAGAGTTAAAGAACTTAAAATCACGTCCTCAAACCCGACCTCCATTAAAAACAGTAAAAAAAAACAAGAAGGGTATATAAATATGGAGCAAAAAAGAGAAAAAAAATTACATTAAATGAAAATATTGAATAAAAGATCTCCAGATCTGTTCAAATTTAAGTGAGGAATCATAAAGATTGCTTCTAATCTTCTCCAAATTCAAGCATAATATCGTCTGAGAAAACCAAAAAAAGGTGGCTGGAGCATTAAGCTCTTTCCAATGTTGTAAGATACATCCTTTTGCCATTAAAGTAAGAAATGCAATCATTCTACGGGCTGAAGGAGAAAGATTACTGGAAATTTTAGGTAATCCAAAGATATCGGTAATAGGATGAAGAGAGATATCTATATTCAATACCTTTGAGATAATATTAAAAATGTCTCTCCAAAAAGTTTCCAGAGTAGGACAAGACCAAAACATATGAGTTAAAGAGGCTATCTGCCACGGACATCTATCACAAAAAGGATTAATATGAGAATAAAAGCGAGCTAATTTATCTTTGGACATATGTGCTCTATGAACAACTTTAAATTGAATTAGGGAATGTTTAGCACAGATAGAGGAAGTATTGACTAATCGTAAAATCTGCCCCCAGTCATCCAGGGAAATGATAGAACCCAATTCCTGTTCCCAATCTACTCTAATCTTATCAAATGGAGCTTTCCTAAGTTTCATAATAATATTATAAATCATAGCCAATGCACCTTTCTGACATGGATTAAGGTTAATTATAGTATCTAAAATGTATGTAGGAGGAAAGCATTGGAAAAGAAGGAAGTATAGTACTTAGGAAATTTCTAACTTGTAGATATCTAAAAAAATGTATTCTTGATAAATTATATTTATTAGATAATTGTTCAAAAGACATGAGGGAACCATCTAAAAATAAATCCAAAAACCGTGAAATACCCTTAGTCTTCCAAATTTGAAAAGCATGATCCGTAAAAGAGGGAGGAAAAAATATGTTACCTAAAATAGGAATCACTAGCCCAAATTGGTTAAGATCAAAAAATTTTCTGAATTGAAACCAAATACGTAAGGTATATTTAACTATCGGGTTAGATACCTGTTTGAGGCATTTCAAATCAAAAGGAAGAGAGGAACCTAAAATAGAGCCAAGTGTATAGCCCTGAACAGATTGTAATTCCAATGCTACCCATTTAGAAATGGATAGTTTATCCTGGTCAAGTAACCAAAATTTCATATGTCGAATATTAATTGCCCAATAATAGAATCTAAAGTTAGGTAATGCTAAACCTCCATCTCTCTTAGCTTTCTGTAAATGTATTTTACCCAGTCTTGGGTTTTTATTTTGCCAAATAAATGAAGAAATTTTTGAGTCAACTTTATCAAAAAAAGATTTTGGAACAAAAATTGGTAATGCCTGAAATATATATAGAAATTTTGGCAGAAAAAACATCTTAACTGCATTAATACGACCAATCAAAGTTAAATATAAAGGAAACCATTTAGATGAAAGTTGAATAATATGGTCAATTAAGGGTAAAAAGTTCATCTTAAATAAATCTTTGTATTTACAAGTAATTTTAATCCCAAGATATGAAAAATAATTATTAATCAATTTAAACAGAAAGTTATGATATAAGGGAAGTTGTTTATTAATCGGGAAAAGTTCACTCTTACTAAGATTTAATTTATAACCTGAAACGAGACTAAATTGTGCTAATAACTCTAAAACAGCAGGGATGGATTTTTGAGGATTAGAAATATATAAAAGTAAGTCATCAGCATAGAGTGATATTTTATGGGACTTTAAGCCCCGAGTTATCCCAGTAATATTTGGAGATTCTCAAATGGCAATTGCAAGAGGTTCTAATGCAATATCAAATAATAAAGGACTAAGAGGATAACCTTGTCAAGTACCTCGAAAAAGAGGGAAAAAAGGTGAGCTTAGAGAGTTAGTACGGACCGAGGCCACAGGAGAATGATATAACAGTTTGATCCAGGATATAAATTTCGAGCTAAAATTAAACATTTCAAGCACCATAAGTAAGGCCATTCTACTCTATCAAAAGCTTTCTCAGTATCTAAAGAGATAACACACTCAGGAACATTTTGTGAGGGGGTATAAACAATATTTAACAGTGTGCGAATGTTATAAAAAGAGTAACGACCTTTAATAAAACCCGTTTGGTCTTCCGAAATAATAAAAGGAAGTACTTTTTCTAATCTGTTTGCTAATAACTTAGAAAAAATTTTAGAATCAACATTTAATAAAGATATTGGTCTATAAGATGCACATTGAGCAGGATCTTTATCCTTCTTTAATATTAGAGAGATTGACGCTCTATTGAAAGATTCAGGAAGTTTACCAAGTTTTAATGAAGCCTCGAAAACCCTACAGAACCAAGGGATTAGTGAAGGTGCAAAACATTTATAAAAATCTACGGTAAACCCATCAGGGCCAGGAGCTTTCCCCAAGTTCATAGAGGAAATAAAATTCTTAATCTCATCAGTGGTAATGGGAGTGTCCAGCATAGAAGACATATCCTGTGAAATCTCAGGGAAGTCTAGGTTATCTAAAAAATCATTCATATATTTAGAGTCTCCAGGAGACTCTGATTGATATAAGGAAGAATAAAAATCAAAGAAGGTTTGATTAATCCCCGCATGATCAAGTATCAGTCGGTCATTTTGATTATAAATCTGATTAATTTGAGATTTAGCATAATTAGACTTCAATTGGTTAGCCAACAGTTTGCCAATTTTGTCACTGTGTACATAAAATTCACTTCTTGTTTTCTTTAATTGGATTACAATCGAGGACGAAAGTAATTAACTGTGTGCCATTTGAAGTTCAGTTCTTTGTTCAGAGAAATATTCTAAAGGGAGGATGGTACAACTGTGGCTGACAAGGAAGTCAAAAAAAAAGAAAAAAGTGAAAAAGCAATAAATATTGAGAACATGAGATGAAGAGTCCTTGAAAGTGAGTTCATAGGTTGTGGGAACATTTCAGTGATGGAGCAAGTGAAGTTATCTCCTATGGTTCAAGAGCCTGATGGTTGAGAGGTAATAACTGTTCCTGCACCTGGTGTTGTGGGTTCTGAGGCTCCTGTACCTTCTTGATGGCAGCAGCAAGAAGAGAACATGGTGGGGTTCCTTGATGATGGATGCTGCTTTCCTGCAGTAGCACTCCTTGTAGATATGCTCAATGGTGGGGCGGGCATTACCCATGATAGACTGGGCTGTATGCACTAGAGTTTTCTATACTGAGTGGTTCCATACCAGGCCGTGATGCAGCCAGTCAATCTACTCCTCACCACACATCTATAGAAGTTTATCAAGGTTTAAGATGTCACTCTGAATTTTCGCAAAGTTCTAAGGAAGTAGAGGCACTGTTGTGCTTTCTTTGCATAAAGGCACTTACACAACAGCAATGACTGGAGTTTCTGGAAGCAATTTGGAAAGCGCAGGATTGGTATATTCCAAAGACAAAAGGGTGGATGAGGCAACAGGGAAGTAAAAAAAAAACGTGCATATAATATTGGTAGGAAGTTGGGAAGTTTTTAAAAACCAACAGAATGCAACTAAAAAAACAACAGTTGGGAGAGGAAAGATGAAATATAAAGCCAATAATATAAAAGAGGATATCAAAAGTTTTTCAGATATATAAAGAGTAAAAAAGAGCCAAGGGTGCACATCAGTCTGCTGGAAAATGACATTGGTGAGTTAGTAATGGGGGACAAAGTAGTGGTGATTGACTTAATAAGTATCTGTGTCAGTCTTCATGGTGGACAACGCCAGCAGTATGCCAGAATTTTGAGGGTGTCAGGGAACAGAAGTAAGTATCATTACTGAGGAGAAAGTGCTTGTGAATCTGAAAGGTCTTGAGGCAGATAAATCACCAGGACCAGATAGATTACACCTAGTGTTCCGAAAGCGCTAGACTGTAGAGGCACTAGAAGTGATTGTTCGGAAGGCCTTTGATAAGGTGCTACACATAAGGCTGTTAACAGAATTAGAGCACATGGTATTACAGGAAAGACACTAACATGGATAGAAGATTGGCTGACTGACAAGAGGTGAACAATGGGGAAAAAAGGGGATCTTTTCTAATTAGCTGCTGATGACTAGTGGTGTTCTGCAGGGGTTGGTATTGGGACCGCTTCTTTTGATATTATATGCAATGATTCAGATGACAGAATTGATGGCTTTCCAGCCAAGTTTCTGAATGGTAAAAAGATAGGTAGAGAGGCAGGTAGTGTTGAGGAAGCAGGGAGTCTGTAGAAGGACTTAGGTTAGGAGAACGGGCAAAGAAGAGGCAGTTGCAATATAGTGCAGGGTAGTGTATGGTCATGGACATTGGTGAAGGAATAAAGGTGTATACCGTTGTAAACAGAGAGAAAATTCAGAAATTAGAGTCCTTGTGCAGGATTCTTTAAAGGTTAACTTCCATGTTGAGTTGGTGGTGAGGAAGGCAAACGCAATGTTAATATTCATTTGAGAGGACTAGAATATAAAAGCAAGGATGTAATCCTGAGGCTTTTTAAGGTATTGGTCAGATCATGCTTGGTGTATTGTGAGCAGTTTTGGGCCCTTTATCTAAGAAAGGATGTGCTGGGATTGGAGAGTCCGGAAGAGTTTCGTGACAATGAGCCCAGGAATGAAGGGGTTAATGTATGAGAGGTATTTGATGGTTCTGGGCCTGTACTCACTGGAGTTCAGAAGAATAATGGGGTCACATTGAACCCTATCGAATATTGAAGGGCCTAGATAGGTTGGATGTGCTGAGTGACGTCCCATTGTGAAGGGGTCTAGGACCATGTGGTACAATCTCAGAAGGACGTCCCCTTAGAACAGAGGTGAGGAGGAATTTCTTTAGCCAGAGGTGGTGAATCTGTGGAATTCGTTGCCACAGATGGCTATGGAGGTCAAGTCATTGGATATATTTAAAGCGGAGGTTGATAGGTTCTTGATTATTTGGGCATCAAAAGTTATGGAGCGGGGGGAAGGCAGGAGTATGAGGTTGAGAGGGATAATAAGTCAGCTATGATGGAGTGGCAGAGCAGACTCAATGGGCGAAATGGCCTAATTCTGCTCCTATATCATCATCTCGGAAAGTGGCTGCACTAGTCAACAGGACGGTGAAGAAGGCAAATGGCATGCTTGCCTCTATTAGTGGAGGGACTGAGTTCAAAGTTCAGGAAGTTGTTGCAGCTTTATAAAACTGGTGAGGCTGCATCTGGAGTACTGCATTCACTTCTGGTTGCCTCGTTATAGGAAGGATGTGGAGGCTTTGGAGAGGCTGCAGAAGAGGTTTTCCAGGATGTTGCCTGGATTAAAGGGGGAGGGAAGGTCGACTCAGACCATGAGAGGCCTGCGTCGGGCATTTTCATGCCTTACAAGGTGCAGATTGGAAGTCTGTGTGGGGCACCACTCCTCGCATAGACTAGAGCAATGTGTGATTAAGTGCCTTGCTCAAGGACACAAACATGCTGCCACAGCTGAGGCTCGAACTAGCAACCTTCAGATCACTAGACAAATGCCTTAACCACTTGGATTAAAGGGCTGGTGCAATAAGGAGAGGTTGAACAATCTTGGGATTCTTTTTCTCCAGAGGAGCGGAGCCTGAGGAGAGACCCGATGCAAGTTTATAAAACGATAACAGGCATAAATCCCAGCATTATCTGTAAGGAGTTTGTACATTATGACTACATGGATTTCCTCCAGGTGCTCTGCTTTCCTCCCACAGTCCTAAGACAAACTGATTGGTAGTTTAATTGGTCATTGTAAATTGTCCCGTGATTAGGCTAGGGTTAAATCAAGAGTTGCTGGACGGCACAGCTCAAAAGTCCGCACTGCATCCCAGCAAATAAATAAATAACAGTGTGTAAAGTTAGTAGCTTTCTCGGAGAGCCGACATGTCCCGCACTGTAGGGCTTACACTTAGATTGAGATACCTGAGTTCAAAGGAGATGCACGGGGCAGTTTTTTGTTTGCAGAGTGCTATGTGCTGCCAGCAGTGATGGAGGCAAATATGTGCTCCCTACCCTTGTACACTGAGGTCCTTCTGTTCTTCAGTAATCACCACCATCTAAATGGAGTAGCTCCAACCCACACAGGCTTTTCACATAGCTGCAGCTTCACACACCAGGCAACAGCTCACAGCTCTCCTCTCTACACTTCCCCAGAAACATGGAAAAAGTAATTTACAAGGGTGTTACCCGGACCTAAGGGACTGGGTTGGATGTTATTGCTCTGAGCATGGGAGAATGGGGGGGGGGGGTGATCTTCGGAATGACGAGGGGCATATACAGGGAGAATGCATTGTCTAAATGCATTCACACGTCTATGAGTCTTTTTTTGCAGGACTGGGGAATCAGGAGTGAGAACATAGGTTTAAGGTGAGAGGGAAGAGGTTGTACAGGAACCCAAAGGGCAACTTGTTCACACTGGAGGTGGCACATGTATGGAACGAGCTGCCAGAGGAAGTGGTGGAGGTAAATACAACAACACTTAGAAGGTTAATGGAAATAAAAGATTTTGGGGGATAAGAATTAAATGCAGAAAAACTGGGCATTTTGGTCAGCATGGACAAGTTGGCCCAAATGGCCTATTTCTGAGCAGCATGATTCTGTATCTCTACAACACCCAATTCCTTTAATGCTTAGACATCTGTCACTCATGTTTCGAGTGTACACAAGCTTCTCCAGGCTCTAGAATCGAGAACTCCACTGATTGAAGAAATTGTGCATATCTCCATCCTCAGCAGCCTATTTCTTATTCTGAAGGCACGTCCTGGGTCCTAGACTCCTCAATGAGGGAAAATGCCCTCAGTTCATCTCACCGTGTTGAGGACCTGGTTGGTGACCTGCACTCTGGGTTATGGAGTGACCCAGGAGATCTTCCGGGAGCAGTGACGGAGCCCTGGGATGTTTGCTCTCTCTGCTTAACAAATTATTTAAACCACTGGAAGCATGGGGGGGTTAGTGCAGAGGGGGGAGTGAGTGGTGACACATCCCCAGGCAGAGAATTAGAATGAGGATCAGGTTTAACATCACCGGAGTATGTCACAAAATTTGTCAATTTTGCTGCTGCAGTACAATGCGATACATGATAACAGAGAAAATTACTGTGGATTACAGTAGGTTTATATATATACTAAGTAGTTAAATTAGATAAGTAATGCAAAAAAAAAAGAAATAAAAAAGTAGTGAGGTGGTGTTCATGGGTTCAATCTCCATTCAGAAATCGGATGGCAGAGGGGAAGAAGCTGTACCTGAATCACTGAGTGTGTGACTTCAGGCTCCTGTACCTCCTCCTTGATGGTAGCAATGAGAGATGGGGGTCCTTAATGACAGGTGCTGCCTTTCTGAGGCATCGCTCCTTGAAGATGTCCTGGATACTACGGAGGCTAGTTCCCATGATGGAGCTGAGTGAGTTTACAACTCTCTGCAGCTTACTTTGATCCTGAGCCGTACCCCCCCTCCCACCCCTATAACAGACAGTGATGCAGCCAGTTAAAATGCGGTACAACTGTAGAAATTTGGGAAGATTTGGTATGTCACCAAAAATACTCACAAACTCCTAATGAAATATAGCCACTGTCTTGCCTTCTTTATATCTTCATCAATATGTTGAGTTTAGTTAGGTCCTCAAAGATATCGACACCCAGAAATCCTTGTAGGCAGGTTTGCTAGAGTTGTTCAGGAGGGTTTAAAGTAAATTGGCAGGGATTAGGAACCAGAGTGATAGTTCTGAGGATGAGGTAGATGGTTTAGAGATAGAGGCAGTGTGTAGTGAGACAGCTAACAAGGAAAGGGCAAAATTGCAGTCAACAGGATGAGTAGCAATGTAAAAAGCGATGATCGAAAATGGTGAATACAGGACTGCAGGTGCTATACTTGAATGTGCTCAGTGTACGGAATAAGGTTGACGAGCTTGTAGCACAGTTACAGGTTGGCATATATGATGTTATGTTCATTGTGCAGGATTCCTTAAAATTTAATATGTAGATTGAGATGGTGAGGAAGGCTAATGCAATGTTAGCATTCATTTTGAGAGGACTAGAATATAAAAGCAGAGGTGTAATGTTGAAGCTTTCTAAGACACTGATGAGGCCTCACTTGGAGTTTTGTGAGCTGTTTTGTGCACCTTATCTAAGAAAGGATGTGCTGAAACTGGAGAGGGTTCAAAGAAGGTTTACAAAAATGATTCCAGGATTGAAAGGCTTGTCATATGAGGAGTGTTTGATGGCTCTGGGCCTGTACTCACTGGAATTCAGAAGAATGAGGGGTGACCTCATTGAAACCTATCGAATGGTGAAAGGCCTTGATAGAGTGGATGTGGAGAGCATGTTTCCTATGATGGGGGAATCTAAGACCAGGGGACACAGTCTCAGAACAGAGGGACATCCATTTAGAACAGAGATAAGGAGGAATTTCTTTAGTCAGTGATTAGGCAGGTGGGTGATTTGTTAATTTTTTGTGTGTGAGAGGTGGGGTTGTGGATTTGGTGATACTGTCACTGTTTTTTTCTGTGAGTGAGGGGGTCAGGGATTGTTATTGTTGCTATTTTTTCTGTGTCTGAGGGGGTCGGGGACTGTTACTGTCACTATTCTTTTTCTATGCATGGGGGATTAAGGACTGTTATTGCTTTTTTTGCTGTGGGGAAGGGGTAGATCTTGGAGTCTGTGAGTTCTATTTCTTTTCTTTTTCAAGCTGGTGGGGGGTTGGGGAGTTGATGTCTCTTCTTTCATCGACGCCCATGGTCTTTCTGTATTTAATGGCTATCTGGAGCAGGCAATTATCAGAGTTGTATTGTACTTACATACTTCGACAATAAATGAAGTTTTGACCTTTGAATCTGTGGAATTCATTGCTGTGGAGACCAAGTCATTGGATGTATGTAAGGCAGAGTTTGATAGATTCTTCATTAGTCGGGTGACGAGGGATACCGGGAGAAAGCAGGAGATTGGCTCAGAGAGGGAAAATAGATCAACCATGATGAAAAGCCAGACCAGAGTCGATGGGCCAAATGCCCTAATCCTGCTCCTCTGTCTAATGAACTTATGGACTCTCACTCTCATCCTGAACCCTTTAAACATGAAACTTAGCCAGAACTTTTTTGCCAGGAGCATAGGAGACTGAGGGATGACTTTATAGAATCATGATGGACACAGATAAGGTGTCTTAACTTATTCGACTTACTTTATAAGTCAAAGTGATTTCCCAGGGTGGGCGAGAATAAACCTAGAGAACGTTGGTTGAAGGTGAATGGGGAAAAGTTTAAAGGAAACCCAGGGGCAGGTTCATACAGCAGGTGGTAAATGGAATGAGTGCCAGAGGCAGGTATAATGAGAACATTTAAAAGGCATTTAGGCATGTACCTACACGTACAGTATAGCAAAGGTTCAGAGGGATATTGGGCAAATGCAGGCAGAAAATATTAGAATCAGAATCAGGCTTTTCATCATTTAATATCACTGCATATGTGTGAAATTTGTTGTTTCGAAGCAGTGATTGTAATACATATTAATAAATTAATATAATGTAATGTAATGGCTCCATCTGTCTAGTAGACAATTGATGCACCCAGTTTTCCAGGGCGCAGACCTGGGCGATAAATATGGATATCCTGGGCTGCCCAGACATCAAGGTCCCCCTCTCGGCCTCATGGATGTGGTCCAAAGGAACGCGAAGCAGTACATTTGGCATCAGCTTGGCTGCAGGAGCTGCCGGGAGGTGACGTGATACGTCATCCAACCACCTTAGGGGCTCCGCTCCGGATTTGTGTAGGATTTAATCCTTAGCCTTCTCCTCTCCCGAAGATACCCACAAGGCAGTGGGATCCGTGACCCTGGATAGGGGCCCATACCAGGTACTGTCAGCCGGAGCCAGCTGGGCCCGGGACTCGTGTAAGGCAGGGTCGTCACGCCCTGTAGTAGTGACATATGGAGCCACTACCCACTACCCTGATTAATAAATTACAACAAGAAAAAATAGAGCAAAGAAAAAGAAGAAAATAGTGAGGTAGTGTACATGGGTTCATTCAGAAATCTGATGGTGGAGGGAAAGCAGCTCGTCCTAAAACATTAAGTTTGTGTCTTCGGGCTCCTGGACCTTCTCCTTGACGGTAGCAATGTGAAAAGGGCACGTTCTGGGTGTTGGGGGTCCTCAATGATGGATGCTGCCATTTTGCAGCATTGTCTTCTGAAGATGCTGGGGAGGCTGGTGCCCATGGTGGAGCTTCCTGAGTTCTGCAGCTTTTTCCAGTCCTGTGCAGTGGCCCCTCCGTACGGGACAGTGACCCAACCATTGAATGCTCTGTACCATACTTCAGGAGTCATAGAGTCATAGAGTCATAGAAGAGTACAGCACAGAAACAGGCCCTTCAGCCCATCTAGAGCTTGCTAAACTATTTAAACTACCTACTCCCATCGAGCTGCACAAAACCCTCCAAACCCCAACCGTCCATGGACCTATCCAAATTTACCTTAAACATTGAAATCGAGCTCGTATCGAATACTTGTGCCAGCAGCTTGTTCCACACTCTCACCAACTTCTGAGGGAAGAAGTTTTTCCTCAAAGTCCCCTTAAACTTCTCACCTTTCACCCTTAACCCTCTAGTTGTGGTCTAATGCAACCTCAGTGGAACAAGCCCACTTGCATTTACCCTATCTATACCCCCTCAGAATTTTGTATGTCTCTATCAAATCTCCTCTTAATCTTCTATGTTCCAAGGAATAAAGTCCTAACCAGTTCAATCTTTCCTTATAACTCAGGTCCTCCAGACCTGGCAACATCCTTGTAAATTTTCTCTGCACACTTTCAGCTTTATTTATGTTTCCTGTAGGTAGATGACCAAAGCTGCACACAATATTCCAAATTAGGCTTCAGCAACATCTTAAACATCTTCAGCATAACATCCCATCTCTAGTCCTCAGTACTTTGATTGTGAAGGCCAATGTGCCAAAAGCTTTCTTACGACCCCATCTACCTGTGACGCCACTTTCAACAGATTACGTACCTGTATTCCCAGATCCCTTTGTTCTACCACACTCCTCAGTGCCCTACCGTTCACTGTGTAAGACCCACACTGGTTGGTCCTACTGAAATGCAAAACCTCACACTTATTTGCATTAAATTCCATCTGTCATTTTTCAGCCCCTTTTTCCAGCTGATCCAGATCCCTCTGCAACCTATGATAGCCTTCCTCACTGCCCAATACATCCTCAATCTTGATGTCAACCGCAAATTTGCTGATCTAGTTAACCACATTATCATCCAGATCGTTGATATAGATGACAAACAACCATGGACCCAGCACTGATCCCTGTGGCACACCACTAGTCACAGGCCTCCAGTCAGAGAGGCAACCATCTACTACCACTCTCTGGCTTTTCTCACAAAGCCAATGTCTAATCCAATTTACTACCTCATCTTGAATGCCAAGTGACTGAACCTTTTTGACCAACCTTCCATGCAGGACCTTATCAAATGCCTAGCTAAGGTCCATGTAGACAACATCCACTGCCTTACCTTCATCAACCTTACTGGTAACTTCCTCAAAAAACTCTATAAGATTGTTTAGACATGACATACCATGCATGAAACCATTTTGATTATCCCTAATGAATATCTATCTTATATGTCCGGTCCTTTAGAATACCTTCCAGTAACTTTCCCACTACTGATGTCAGGCTCACCAGCCTATGATTTCTTTTTAGAGCCTTTTTTAAACAGTGGAACAAAATTAGTTATCCTCCAATTCTCCGGCACCTCACCTATTGTTATGTATGATTTAAATATCTCTTCTAGGGACCCTGCAATTTCTGCATCTGACTCCCACAGTGTCCCAGAGAACACTTTGTCAGGCCCTGGGGATTTTTCCACCCTAATTTGCTTCAAGACAGCAAACATCCCCTCCTCTGTAATCTGTATAGGGTCCATGACCACACTGCTGCTTTGCCTCACTTCCATAGATTTTGAGTCTGGTTCCCGAAAGATACAAAAAATCCATTCAAGATCCCCCCCCCCTTCAAGATCTCCCCCATCTCTTTTGGTTCCACACGTGGATTACCATTCTGATCTTCCAGAAGAATTTCTTCCTTCAATAGAAAGTTGTGAGAGGCTTTGGTGACAGACCAAGTTTCCTCAAACCCCAATGAAATATAGCCGCTCTGTGCATTCTTTGTATTTGCATCAATATGTTGGACCCAGGATAGGTCTTCAGAGACATTGACACCCAGTAACTTGAAACTGCTCACTCTTTCCACTGATGATCGCTCGACGAGGACTGGTGTGTGATCTCTTGTCTTCTCCTTCCTGAAGTCTACAATCAGTTCCTTGGTCTTACTGATGTTGAGTGCAAGGTTGTTGTTGCTGCACCTCTCAACCAGCTGATCTATCTCACTCCTGTACACCTTCTCGCCACAATCTGAAATTCTTACAATATTTGTGTCTGGATGATAATGTGGTTAACAGGATCAGCAGATTTGCAGATCACACCGAGACTGGGGGTGCAGTGGACAGCAAGGAAGGCTATCAAGGCTTGCAATGGGATCTGGATCAGCTGGAAAAATGGGTTGAAAAATGGCAGATGGAATTTGCTGCAGGCAAGCGTGAGGTGTTGCACTTCTGTAGGACCAACCAGGGTAGGTCTTACACAGTGAATGATAGGGCACTGAGGAGTGTGATAGGACAAAGAGATCTGGGAATACAGGTATATAATTCATTGAAAGTGACATCACAAGAAGATAGGGTTATAAAGACAACTTTTGGCACATTGCCCTTCCTGTATTGAGTACAGGAGATGGGATGGGATACAGTGTGTAGTGAGGAGTGTCTGTTGATAGGACAAAATGCAGTCAACAGGGTGAGTTGTAACATAAATGGCAGACAAAATCGAAAAGGGTGAATACAGGGCAGAAGGTGTTATATTTGAATGTGCGCAGTATATGGAATAATGTGGATAAACTTGCAGCACAGTTACAGGTAGAAGGAGATGAGTTATACAGCTCTCGTTACATGCATGTGCAGTTCAACTCTTTGAGTGATTATGCAGAAAGTTTGAAGTTAATAACTCATCTCCTTCTACCTCAGGCCACGAACTTATCAATCACCCCTGCTGTGGACCACTTTCTGGAGGTCCAAGACGCCGACTTCTACAAAGAAGGGATCCGTATACTCCACGACCACTGGACTAAGTGTGTAAATGTAGGAGGGGACTATGTTGAAAAATAAATGTGCTAGGTTTTCTAAAATTGACTCCTTCTACCTTAGGCCACAAACTTATCAATCACCCTTTGTTTTATCCGGTCACTTAGGGTACATTCCAATGACTTTCCCACAACTGATGCCAGATTCACTGGCCTATAATTTCCTGGTTTATGTCTAGAGCATTTTTTAAACAGAACAACATTGGCTATCCTCCAATCCTCTGGTACCTATCACTAAGGATGGTTTAAGTATCTCTGCTAGGGCCCAGGCAATTTCTGCAGTTGCCTTTCGGAGGGTCTGAAGGAACACCTTGTTGGGCCCTGAGGATTTATCCATGCTGATTTGCCTCAGGATAGCAAACATCTCCTCCTCTGTAAGCTGTACAGTGTCCACGAAGTTGATGCTGCTCTGCCTCACTTCTATAGACTCTCTGTCTGTCTCCTGAGTAAATACAGATGCAAAAATATTTATTTAAGATCTCTCCTGTCTGTCTCTTAGCCAGGGCCTCAATATCTTTTGAAAACCAAGGTTCTCTAACCGGGTACCTTTACCTTTTATTCTTTTAGGCACATACAAGCTTGGTACTCTTAAGATTTCCCTTTCGAAGACCTCACACTTGCCAGAAAACAGCCTGTCCCAATCCACACTTGCCAGATCATTTCTGATACCATCAAAATTAGCCTTTCTCCAATTTAGAATCTCAACCTGTGGACCAGACCTATCTTTTGTATATTTACTTTGAAACTAATGGCATTGTGGTCACTGGATGCAAAGTGTTTCCCGACACAAACTTCTGTCACCTGCCCTGTCTCATTCCCTAATGGCAGATCCAGTATCACATGCTTGCTCTAGTTGGGGCTTCCAAGTCCTGATGAAGGAAACTTTCCTGAACACATTTGGAAAACATTCCCATCCAGCCCTTTTAAAGTTTGGGAGGCCCATTTATTATGTGAAACAAGTCACCTACTGTAACACCTTTATGTTTCTTGCAACAGTCTGTGATCTCTCAACAAGTTTCTTCCCCTAAGTCCCTAGGACTGTGGAGTGGTCCGTAATATAGCCCCATTAACATGGTCATACATTTCTTATTTCTCAGTTCCACTCATAACACCTCAGTAGGCAAGTTCTCCAGTCTGACCTGACCGGTACACACACTGATACCGAGAACCCCCCAGAACAGAGAAAGGAGTCTCTGCCTAGCCGACAGCTACTGTTGGTGAGCCCTTCCCCAGGGGCACACATCATGCTGACCGGCGAGCCCCAGGACCCTGATCGTTCGTTGGTTGGCGCCAGCTCATTTTGGGGGGGGGGGCACCATCTTGGACTGCAGCCCAGTCAGGGGCTCCATGTTGCGAGTGGCTCCCCTCCCATAGCTACTCAGCACAAATCTTACGGGGGAGGGGGGCATCTGTGTTCCTGGGGGTGGCACACCCAGGGAGGGTGTATGGGCCCCAGCCGCACCTTCCTCGAGTGACAGGGCCTCACGGTGAGGGTCAAACTCCTTTGGCCCTGTAGTTGTGAGCTCGGAGCTGGATCGCCGCCCTCATTCCTGTCCCTAGGGATTCCCCCTCAACCTCCCCTCCTCGCTGGCTCACCCACAGGAACCTTCCCAAGGGCTGCCTGCCTTTGGAAGCCCAGTGGGAGCCTGAGTCGGTCACGATCCAGTAGTTTCGGCTGATGTGTTGAACACAAGGGCAATACAAGTCTGGAACTGAAGTCCCTCCATTCACCCTCCAATGTTCCCTCCCGATCCGCTCCCTCCAGCAGCTCAGGTCTTCCAGGTAAGCTGAGGCAGAAACTGATGCCAGAGTGAGGACCACCTTCTGAGAGAGCCCACTGCTGCGACAGGCTGTGAGACCCTCGGTGAAAGAGCGAAGTCCCTCGTCCCGGTCACCACTTCACCTCCCCTTCCACCTCGGGGCCTCCTGCACGTCGCGGGCTGCTACAGCAGAACGTTCAGAGATCCCTCACTGGCACTCACGGAGCAGGGACATGACTCACAAGTAGCCATTATCTCCATCCCCGACCCCTCCACCACCCTCTCCGAGGCCGTGCCAGACCTCAATATCCTTTGCGCCTTGCTGGCCTGTCATTCCGGATTAGGAACGAGGGGCCAGATTTTGCAACTATTCACCTCCGACAGCTTCACTTTCCCCAGCACTGATGCTGCCTCGTTCACCCAGATGGAGTGGGCCACTACCAGTGGTAGTGAGGACCCTCTTCCTCCCACCCTCATGTTGCTCGCAATGCGGGTTGGATTGGCCCTGAGCAGGACCCTCCGCTGGTGGATACACTCCCACCATACACACTCGGGGAGAGTCATCCCGACGTCCCAGGATGCCAGGAACGTGCCCACGGATCTCCTTCACGCAGCATCTGAATGAGCTGGGGTCCTGGGTACCCGGCCTTCTCCAGGCTCGCTGCTGCGGACCTTGGGCCCCTCAGATGCCCCGGCACCTAGGTGCGGGATCATGTACAGCACCAGTGGGCTCCAGGCCACTGGACGTGGACATGGTCACCTGGCTCGCAGAGTGGAGGGTACAGTGGACATTGTCCAGTTCTGGACACGGGGCGGGCTTACATCAGTGTGTCTCCAGGCAGGCAGTATGTCCCGAGTCCAGGGCTCTGCACATATGCTGGGACCCCTCCTGGGTCTCTCTGTCTCTCTTGGTGACACACTGCTCCCCACTGGTGCCTGAGTGACAGCGTGACACTCTGTCGGGGTCGGACCATCGAACAGCTGCTCTGAGCTCCACCCTCACGAGTGGGTGATCCTTGCGGAGGCAGTCCAGCTCCTCCCTGGACTCGGGAGCTGCTCACACCCCCGGACAATCTCCATTCTGCTTGGACCTCGGGCAGATGGGGGGGGAGGCTCCCCAGGCTGAGGTTTGTTCCCAGCTCCTGTTGCTCGGGGCTGCCTGATCTCCAGGAAGCTACCGGAAAAGTAGCAGTGGATGGTGGTCCAGGTTAACCCTTTCCTGGCCTCTCCGCAAACACCCTTACGTTTCACTGCCATCGGGCTGGTTCGGGAGCCCCAGGAGAATGCCAGGTCACCTAACCTTTAAAGACAAGCCTACCTTCATTCCAACATGACCACACACTGCTGGACACTGCCCAACTGGACCTCAGGGTGAGGAGGACGGACCCTGTGCGGGAACAGATTCTGGCTCCTGGGGCAAACTGATCAAAGTGAGGGTTATTCTGGAATGCCATCACCAGACCCAATGGTCCTGAACCAGCGTGAATAACTTCACTCACCACAACCCCGAACTGACCCTAGGATCCCACACCACCAGGTTCAGGAACAGTTATTACCCCTCAACCCTCAGGCTCCTGAACCAGCGTGGATAACTTCACTCACCACAACTCCGAACTGATCCCAAAAACTATGGACTCACTTTCAAGGGCTCTACAACTTCTGTTCTCAGTTTTTAATTTACTTGTTTATTTGCATAATTTGTCTTATTTTCAGTCTTTGTCTATGTATAGTTTCCATAAATTCTATTGGATATCTGTACTTTTCCTATAAAGGCCAACCTCAGAAAGGTGCTGCCAAAGTTATACCAACATGTCTCCTGCCCCACTAGAGGCCCGAATATACTTGACCACTGCTACACAGCAGCCAAGGATGCCTACCGTTCTGTCCCACGACCTCACTTTGGAAAATCAGACCATCAGGCCGTACTCCTCCTCCCGGCTTACAAACAGAAACTGAAGCAGGAGGTCACGGTGTCAAAAGTGGTGTCGCGTTGGACAGAGGAAACGGATGAGGTCCTCTGTGACTGCTTTGAATCAGTGGACTGGTTAGTATACAAGGACTTGGCAGCTAACCTCGATGAGTATGCCTCAGCTGTCACGGACTTTATTTGGAAATGCACGGAGGACTGTGTGTCTCGCAAGATGATCCGGGTATTCCCTAACCAGAAACATTGGATGAATTATGAGGTCAAGTCCTTTTTGAAGGCTAGAGCTGCAGCTTTTAGGTCCGGGGATACCAGTCGCTACACGGAATCCAGGCGTGAACTCCAGAAAGCCATTAAGGGTGCCAAGAGGCAACAATGAGCCAAGTTGGAAGCCCAGGCTAACCAAAGGGATGCCAGTAGACTATGGCAGGGTCTAAATGAGATCACTGGGCGCAAAGAAAAGGCTGGGAATATCAATAACTGTGGCGCTTCTCTTCCTGACGAACTTAACGTATTCTACGCAGGATTCGAACAGAAGAGGAGCATCCCGCTCCCTCCTGAAGAACTGTACCTGGTGGCATCGAGATTCATCGTCACCGAGGAGGACATTAGAAGGGCCTTTCTGAAGATAAATCCAAGGAAGGCGACGGGCCCAGATGGCATCCCGGGGTGGGTTCTCCGGGCCTGTGCAAGCGAGCTAGCTGGAGTGTTTGCTGACATCTTCTGCTGCTCCTTGCTTCAGTCTAAGATCCCCTCGTGTTTTAAGAAGGCAACGATAATCCCAGTGCCGAAGAAGAGCAAGGTGGCATGCCTGAATGACTATCGACCTGTGTCTCTGACATCAATTGCTATGAAGTGCTTCGAGAGATTGGTTATGGCACACATCAACCACAGCCTACCGGTCAACCTCGTCGCTTTGCAATTCACCTACCGGAGCAACAGGTCAATGGCAGATGCCATCTCTCTGGCCCTACATTCCTCCTTAGAACACACACGTAAGGCTCCTTTTCATTGACTACAGCTCTGCCTTTAATACCATCATTCCAAATAAACTGATTCCTAAGCTCCAGAACCTGGGCCTTAGCACTCAGATCTGCAGCTGGATCTTCAATTTCCTCACAGACAGGACCCAGGCTGTAAAAATAGGGGACAGGCTCTCCTCTACAATCACTCTGAGCACCGGTGCCCCACAAGGCTGTGTACTCGGCCCCCTGCTGTACTCACTGTACACCCATGATTGTGTAGCCAAATTTCCATCAAACTCAATATATAAGTTTGCTGATGACACAACAATTGTAGGCCATATCTCGGGTAATGATGAGTTTGAGTACAGAGAGGAAATTAAGAAACTGGTGGCATGGTGCAAAGACAATAACCTATCCCTCAATGTCAGCAAGACGAAGGAATTGGTTGTTGACTTCAGAAGGAGTAGCGGACTGCACGACCCAATTTACATTGGTGGTGCGCAGGTGGAACAGGTCAAAAGCTTTAAGTTCCTCGGGGTCAATGTCACAAATGACCTGACTTGGTCCAACCAAGCAGAGTCCACTGCCAAGAAGGCCCACCAGCACCTTTACTTCCTGAGAAAACTAAAGAAATTTGGCCTGTCCCCTAAAGCCCTCACTGATTTTTAAAGATGCACCGTAGAAAGCATTCTTCTAGGGTGCATCACAACCTGGTATGGAAGTTGTCCTGTCCAAGACCGAAAGAAGCTGCAGAAGATCGTGAACACGGCGCAGCACATCACACAAACCAATCTTCCATCCTTGGACTCACTTTACACCGCACGCTGTCGGACCAGTGCTGCCAGGATAATCAAGGACACGACCCACCCAGCCAACACACTTTTCGTCCCTCTTCCCTCCGGGAGAAGGCTCAGGAGCTTGAAGACTCGTATGGCCAGATTTGGGAACAGCTTCTTTCCAACTGTGATAAGACTGCTGAACAGATCCTGACCCGGATCTGGGCCGTACCCTCCAAATATCCGGACCTGCCTCTCGGTTTTTTTGCGCTACCTTGCTTCCCATTTTTCTATGCTGGTAAAAAATGAAATCAAATCTTTAGAAAAAAGTGATGTAGGATTGGAAGATGTAAAATCCTTGTGGGTAGAGTTAAGAAATTATATAAAGACACAAATGGGAGTTATTTGCAGGCCCCTGGATGGTAGCCGGAACGTGGTCTACAAATTACAGCAGGGGATAGAAAAAGCATGTCAAAAAGGTAATGTTACATTTGTCATGGGGGATTTCAATATGCAGGTATATTGGGAAAATCAAGTTGATACTGGAACCCAAGAGAACAAATTTATGGAATACCTCTGATATGGCTTTTTAGAGCAGCTTGTGGTTGAGCCTACCAGAGGATCAGCAATTCTGTACAGTATTGGGTGTTGTATAATGAACTGAATATGATTAGGGAGCATAAGGTAAAGGCACCTTTAGGAAACAGTGATCATAATGTGATAGAATTCACCCTACAATTTGAGTGGGAGAAGCTAAAGTCAGATGTATCAGTATTACAGTAGAGCAAAGGGAATTACAGAGGCGTGAGAGGGGAGTTGACCAAATTGATTGGAAGGGGACACTTGCAGGGATGATGGCAGAGCAGCAATGGCTGGAGTTTTTGGGAGCAATTTGGAAGGTGTGGGATAGATACATTCCAAAGAAGAGCAAGTATTCTAAAGGCAAGATGAGGTAACTGTGACTGACAAGGGAAGTCAAAGCCAATATAAAAGTAAAAGATAGAACATATAAAAGAGCCAAACTTAATGGAAATTAGAAAATTGGGAATTTTTTAAAAAATCCAACAGAAGGACCATTAAAAACCCATGGGGGGGGGAGATGAAATATGAATGTCTATAAATATGGGCAGAGGAGATTCAGTGCCTGTACAACCAGCCTGGGTGCAAGGTTGGATCGCTCTGGGTGCCAAGCTGATTTGAAGAGCTTGAGAGCGGCTTTGGGCTAGGTGACAAAATCTGGGCCCACCCAGTCGCTGAGTGGCATGGTCAAGGCCTACAGCCTTTTGCAGCATTGATGCCCAGGTCCTAGTGTGAGGTTCAATACGCTGTTTTAACAATTTAAACGCCGGCCCAGATGGGAGACGAGAGCCAATTTCGCTCGCTCTCCACCGCGTTCACTCCTCTGTCCAGGCACTGGAATCTTTCACTGCTCTGTTGTTTGGTCAACTTAGACACTGGCCCAGACAGACTGAAAAGACGGGGTGTTGGGATCTGGGGCGAGGGCAGATTTCGCTCATTCTCCGTGATGGTCACTCCTCTCTCTCTCTCTCCATGGTGCTGAGGTTATGAAGACTGCCCCAGCTGCTGTGCTCTGTGCCTGCTAATATGATGAACTGGTAAGCAAGGCTTTGGGCCTGCTCTGGGGGTCGAATCTGAGGACTCAGTGTTTGGTTCAGATTGTTGTTGTTTGCTTCAATTGTTTGCATAGTTTGTGTTTTTGTTCTTTCGCTTGCATATCCGAACTGGTCTTTTATTTTTTATTTTATTTTGCTTAATTGGGTTCTTTTGGGTTTTCTTGCTTTGCGGCCACCTGTGAGCAAACAATCTTAAGGTTGTATAATTTCTACATTCTTTGATAATAGATGTATTTTAAGCCAGCAAATAACAGCAAAAATGATACCAAATTTTTTTTTCAGATATGTAAAGAGTAAAAGAGAGGTGAGAGTAAATTTTGGACCACTGGAAAATTACACTGGAGAGATAGTAATAGACCATAGAATAGTACAGCACAGTACAGGCCCTTCGGCCCACAATGTTCTGCCCTCAAACCCTGCCTCCCATATAACCCCCCACCTTAAATTCCTCCATATACCTGTCTAGTAGTCTCTTAAATTTCTCCAGTGCATCTGCCTCCACCACTGACTCAGGCAGTGCATTCCACGCACCAACCACTCTCTGAGTAAAAAACCTTCCTCTAATATCCCCCTTGAACTTCCCATCCCTTACCTTAAAGCCATGTCCTCTTGTATTGAGCAGTGGTGCCCTGGGGAAGAGGCGCTGGCTATCCACTCTATCTATTCCTCTTATTATCTTGTACACCTCTATCATGTCTCCTCTCATCCTCCTCCTCTCCAAAGAGTAAAGCCCTAGCTCCCTTAATCTCTGATCATAATCCATACTCTCCAAACCAGGCAGCATCCTGGCAAATCTCCTCCGTACCCCTTCCAATGCTTCCACATCCTTCCTATTGTGAGGCGACCAGAACTGGACACAGTACTCCAAGTGTGGCCTAACCAGAGTTTTATAGAGCTGCATCATTACCTCGCGACTCTTAAACTCTATCCCTCGACTTATGAAAGCTAACACCCCATTAGCTTTCTTAACTACCCTATCTACCTGTGAGGCAACTTTCAGGGATTTGTGGACATGTACCCCCAGATCTCTCTGCTCCTCCACACTACCAAGTATCCTCCATTTACTTTGTACTCTGCCTTGGAGTTTGTCCTTCCAAAGTGTACCACCTCACACTTCTCCGGGTTGAACTCTATCTCCCACTTCTCAGCCCACTTCTGCATCCTATCAATGTCCTTCTGCAATCTTCAACAATCCTCTACACTATCGACAACACCACCACCCTTTGTGTCGTCTGAAAACTTGCCAACCCACCCTTTTACCCCCACATCCAGATCGTTAATAAAAATCACGAAAAGTAGAGGTCTCAGAACCAATCCTTTTGGGACACCACTAGTCACAATCCTCCAATCTGAATGTACTCCCTCCACCACCGCCCTCTGCCTTCTGCAGGCAAGCCAATTCTGAAACCACCTGGCCAAACTTCCCTGGATCCCATGCCTTCTAACTTTCTGAATAAGCCTACTGTGTGGAACCTTGTCAAATGCCTTACTAAAATCCATGTAGATCATCATCTATATGCCTGGTCACCTCCTCAAAGAACTTTATCAGGCTTGTTAGACACAATCTGCCCTTCACAAAGCCATGCTGACTGTCCCTGATCAGACCATGATTCTCTAAATGCTCATAGATCCTATCTCTAAGAATCTTTTCCAACAGCTTTCCCACCACAGACGTAAGGCTCACTGGTCTATAATTACCCGGACTATCCCTACTACCTTTTTTGAACAAGGGGATAACATTCGCCTCCCTCCAATCCTCCGGTACCATTCCCGTGGACATAGGACAACGAGGACATAAAGATCCTAGCCAGAGGCTCAGCAATCTCTTCCCTCGCCTCGTGGAGCAGCCTGGGGAATATTCCGTCAGGCTCCGGGGACTTATCCATCCTAATGTATTTTAACAACTCTAACACCTCCTCTCCCTTAATATCAACATGCTCCAGAACATCAACCTTACTCATATTGTCCTCATCGTCATCAAGTTCCCTCTCATTGGTGAATACCGAAGAGAAGTATTCATTGAGGACCTCGCTCACTTCCACAGCCTCCAGGCACATCTTCCCACCTTTATCTCTAATCGGTCCTACCTTCACTCCTGTCATCCTTTTGTTCTTCACATAATTGAAAAATGCCTTGGGGTTTTCCTTTACCCTACTCGCCAAGGCCTTCTCATGCCCCCTTCTTGCTCTTCTCAGCCCCTTCTTAAGCTCCTTTCTTGCTACCCTATATTCCTCAATAGACCCATCTGATCCTTGCTTCCTAAACCTCATGTATGCTGCCTTCTTCCTCCTGACTAGATTTTCCACTTCACTTGTCACCCATGTTTCCTTCACCCTACCATTCTTTATCTTTCTCACCGGGACAAATTTATCCCTAACATCCTGCAAGAGATCCCTAAACATCGACCACATGTCCATGGTACATTTCCCTGCAAAAACATCATCCCAATTCACACCTGCAAGTTCTAGCCTTACAGCCTCATAGTTTGCCCTTCCCCAATTAAAAATTTTCCTGTCCTCTCTGATTCTATCCTTTTCCATGATAATGCTAAAGCCCAGGGAGCGGTGGTCACTGTCCCCCAGATGCTCACCCACTGAGAGACCTGTGACCAGACCCGGTTCATTACCTAGTGCTAGATCTAGTATGGCATTCCCCCTAGTCGGCCTGTCCACATACTGTGACAGGAATCTGTCCTGGACACACTTAACAAACTCTGCCCTGTCTAAGCCCTTGGAACTAATCAGGTGTCAATCAATATTAGGGAAGTTAAAGTCACCCATGATAACAACCCTGTTATTTTTGCACCTTTCCAAAATCTGCCGCCCAATCTGCTCCTCGGTATCTCTGCTGCTACCAGGGGGCCTATAGAACACTCCCAATAGAGTAACTGCTCCCTTCCTGTTCCTGACTTCCACGCATACTGACTCAAAAGAGGATCCTGCTACATTACCCACCCTTTCTGTAGCTGTAATAGTATCCCTGACCAGTAATGCCACCCTTCCTCCCCTTTTCCCCCCTCTCTATCCCTTTTAAAGTCATAGTCATACTTTATTGATCTCGGGGGAAATTGGTTTTCGTTACAGTTGCACCAGTTACAAAGCACTGAAATCCAGGAATATTGAGAATCCATTCCTGCCCTGGTGCCAGCCAAGTCTCTATAATGGCCACTACATCATAATTCCATGTATGTATCCGAGCTCTCAGTTCATCACCTTTGTTCCTGATGCTTCTTGTATTGAAGTGCATCCACTTTAGCCCTTCTACCTTACTACCTTTACACCGTTTATTCTGCTTCTCTTTCCTCAAAGCCTCTCTATATGTTAGATCTGGCTTTACTACATGCAATTCTTTCACTGTTCTATCGCTCTGGGTCCCATCCCCCTTGCAAATTAGTTTAAACCCTCCCAAACCATGCTAGCAAATCTACCTGCAAGGATATTGCTCCCCCTTGAGTTCAGGTGCAACCCATCCAATCTGTACAGGTCCCACCTTCCCCAGAAGAGATTCCAATGATCCAAAAATCTAAAACCCTGCTCCCTGCACCAACTCCTCAGCCACGCATTCAACTGCCATCTCCTCTAATTCTTACCATCACTATCACGTAGCACTGGCAGCAATCCTGAGAACGCCACCCTTGAGGTCCTGTTCTTCAGCCTTCTGCCTAGTTCCCGAAACTCACACTTCAGGACCTCATCCCTCTGCCTGCCTATGTCATTGATGCCAACATGTATCACGACTTCTGCTTTCCCTGTCGTACCAGGATGTCGTGCACCCGGTCTGAGACATCCCGGACCCTGGCACCCGGGAGGCAACAAACCATGCGGGTGTCCTTCTCACGTCCACAAAACCTCCTGTCTGCTCCCCTGACTATAGAGTCTCCAATGACAACAGCTCTCCTCTTCTCCGTCCCACCCTTCTGCACCACAGGGTCAGACTCAGTGCCTGAGGCCCTGCCACCATGGCTTGTAATGGGGAACAAGGAAATAGCTAACAAACTGAATAAGTATTTTGCATCATTCTTCACTGTGGAAGACACTTGTAGCATGCTGGAAATTTCAAGAGTGTCAAGAAACAGATGTGAGTACAGTTGCTATTACTAGGGAGATTGTGCTTGGAGAACTGAAAGGTCTGAAGGTAGAAAGATCACCTAGACCAGATGGACTACACCCAGGGTTCTGAGAGAGGTATCTGAAGAGATTGTAGAGGCATTATCCATGATCTTTCAAAAATTAAAAGATTCTGGCATGGTTCGAAGACTGGAAAGTGGAAAATGTCACCCCACTCTTCAAGAAGAGAGAGAGGCAAAAGAAAGGAAATTATAGGCCAGTTAGTCTGATCTCAGCGGTTAGGAAGATGTTGGATTTGATTGCCAAGGATATGGTTTCAAGATACTCGGAAGCTTATGACAAAATAGGCCAAAGTTAGCATGGCTTCCTTAAGGGAAAATATTGCCTGACAAATACATTGGAATTCTTTGAAGAAATAACAAGTAGGATAGACAAAGGAAAATTGGTGGATGTTGTGTATTTGGATTTTCAGAAGGCCTTTGACAAGGTGCCACTCATAGGGCTGCCAAACAAATTAAGAGCCCAGGGTATTATAGGAAAGATACTAGCATGGATAAAGCATTGGCTGATTGGCAGATAGCAAAGAGTGGGGATAAAGGGATCTTTTTCTGATTGGCTGCCAGTGACTAATGGTGTTCCACAGGGTTCTGTGTTGAGACTGCTTTTTTTTACGTTGTATAATGATTTGGATGATGAAATATATGGCTTTGCGGCCAAGTGTGCTGATGATACGAAGATAGGTGGAGGGACAGGTAGTCTTGAGGAAGCATAGAGGCTGTTGTAGGATTTGGACAGATTAGAATAGGCAAAGAGGAGGCAGATGGAATACAGTGTTGGTTAGTTTATGGTTATGCACTTTGGTAGAAGGAATAAAAGGACTATTTTCTAATCTGCAAGAAAATTCAAAAATCCAAGGTGCAAAGAGATCTGGGAGTCCTCATGCAGGATTCCGTAAAGGTTAATTTGCATGTTGAATCAGTGGTGAGGAAGGCAAATGCAATGTTAGCATTCATTTCAAGAGGACTGGACAGAAGTTCCCAACCTGGGGTCCATGACATAAGAAAGGTTGGGAACATCTAGACTAGAACATAAAAGCAAGGAGGTAATGCAGAGCGTATATAAGGCATTAGTAAGGCCTCACTTGGATAATTGTGAGCAGTTCCACCTCCTCCTCCACATTTCTTCCCCTTCCCCCCACCCCCATTTTCTTCCACCCCTCCCCATTTTCTTCTAATCACCCCTCCCCATTTTCTTCCACCCCCCCATTTTCTTCCACCCTCCCCCATTTTCTTCAACCTCCCCCATTTTCTTCCACCCTCCCCATTTTCTTCCAACTACTCCTCACTTATTTTCTCCCCTCTACCCCACACATCCCATAATCCCTAGCGCCTCCCGCCGCGCCGCAGTCTCTAGAATACTCGACCGCAGCACCCGACACCTAGCGCCACAAAGGCACTGTCATAAATCTACCTTTTAAGTCAACGATGTCGGGCATATATATATAGAGAGAAAGACTTGAAAGTTAAACATCTGTCCGTTATCGAGGAAGTTAGAGGGAAAACAAGTTTTTTTTAAAAAAGGTGAAGCGCGGACGGATGCCGCTGTCTGTGGCAGTAGTGCGCTGCAAGTAGTTCCGGACGGAGGGCGCGAACGCTATAAAAGGCGCGACGCAGGGCACGGCGGCCATTGACGGACGGGGAGCGGTTGCGGATTTCACTGTCGAGTCGAACACCCATTTGCCATACAGTACGTGTCGCTGTATGTTGTTGAATGCCGTTGTATCGGTGTGGGGTGGGGGGATGATTGTTACGCGAACAGTCAGTGGTGGGAGGGGAGTTGACGTGAGGTAGTGGGATATACGCGGGTGGGGGGTAGTTGCCGGTGTAAGTTGTTGGAGATTGGGGGAAGGATACGGCGGTGCGGTAAGTGCTAGTGTATGATGTTAATGGTGGCGGGATTGCCGGTGTAAGTTGTTTTTGGGGAGGGGGGCGGGAAAGTCGAACGCAGTTAATTTGGAGCGGCTGGAGGCCGGTGGGTGACTGGCCGGCGTAATTCACAGGGGTTATATCAAACAGGTTTAGTTTTGTGCCTTATCCGAACGTTTATAAACTGTCAGTAGTTAAAAAAAAAAGTTATATTTAATTCCTGATCTTAAATACAAGAATGAATTCGACAATAAATTGGTTTTAAAATGGCTGCTCGTGGTGACGCAGCAGTTTAAGGAAGTTATCGCGTTATTTGCCCTGCGGGTGGGTGGGGCCGCATGTTTACGTTGATGTGCGTCACAGTGGGCGGGTTTGCGTTTCCGCTGCTGTTGCCTCAGTTTCACTCTGACTCCTGATGTTGGTGAGTCGCCTTTAACAGCTGCAGCATCAACTCTATGTAGTCCAATGTGTTTTTGGGTGAAACCTGCAGTAAGGTCTTGCTGATACTGGGTGTTCTCGGGATAGATGGTGTACCAGGGTAAAGTTAACTTCTTAATGGAAAATGGGTGAATTGAGGTTGCTGTGGAAAATTGATTTAAGTTAGTAGCTTGTAGGTTTGACTACTTGTGTTTTTGTTTTGCAGAGCATGCAGATCTTTGTGAAAACCCTGACTGGCAAGACCATCACTCTTGAGGTGGAGCCCAGTGACACAATCGAGAATGTCAAGGCCAAAATACAGGATAAAGAAGGGATCCCACCTGATCAGCAGCGTTTGATCTTTGCTGGTAAACAGCTGGAAGAAGGGCGCACACTCTCTGACTACAACATCCAGAAGGAGTCAACCCTGCACTTGGTGCTGCGTCTGAGAGGTGGCATGCAGATCTTTGTGAAGACCCTGACTGGCAAGACCATCACTCTTGAGGTGGAGCCCAGTGACACAATCGAGAATGTCAAGGCCAAGATTCAGGATAAGGAGGGGATCCCACCAGACCAACAGCGTTTGATCTTTGCAGGCAAGCAGCTGGAAGATGGCCGTACCCTGTCTGACTACAACATCCAGAAAGAATCCACCCTGCACTTGGTGCTGCGTCTGAGGGGTGGCATGCAGATCTTTGTGAAGACCCTGACTGGCAAGACCATCACTCTTGAAGTGGAGCCCAGTGACACCATTGAAAATGTCAAGGCCAAGATTCAGGATAAGGAGGGGATCCCACCAGACCAACAGCGTTTGATCTTCGCAGGCAAGCAACTGGAAGATGGCCGTACCCTGTCTGACTACAATATCCAAAAGGAGTCAACCCTGCACTTGGTGCTGCGTCTGAGAGGTGGCATGCAGATCTTTGTGAAGACCTTGACAGGCAAAACAATCACCCTTGAAGTGGAGCCCAGTGACACCATTGAAAATGTCAAGGCCAAGATTCAGGATAAGGAGGGGATCCCACCAGACCAACAGCGTTTGATCTTCGCAGGCAAGCAACTGGAAGATGGCCGCACCCTGTCAGACTACAACATCCAGAAAGAATCTACTCTGCACTTAGTTCTTCGTCTGAGAGGTGGCATGCAGATCTTTGTGAAGACCCTGACAGGCAAAACAATCACTCTTGAAGTGGAGCCCAGTGACACAATTGAGAATGTCAAAGCCAAGATTCAGGATAAGGAGGGGATCCCACCTGATCAGCAGCGTTTGATCTTTGCAGGCAAGCAACTGGAAGATGGCCGTACCCTGTCTGACTACAACATCCAGAAAGAATCAACCCTGCACTTGGTGCTGCGTCTGAGGGGGGGCAATTGTTAAACTGTTGTAATTGGCTTTCTTTTTCTTTGTGGGTAGTGTTCTTGCCTCTAGCTTAAATTTTTGATTTGTGTCTTCCCATGTCATTCAAAATAAAATTGTTGCAAGCTTATTGTATGGTCACATGTTCTTTGAATCTTAAGATAATTAACAAATGGAAGTGAGATTGTAGTAAACTAACAAAACTTGATTGTTTTGTATGCCTTAATGCAGCCATCATTGAATTAAGATTACAGTGGGAAGGTTGTAAGCAAGGGTGCTGTTTGATGCCCAATGCTCAAAGATTTGAAGAGAGTTGCAAATGATTAATTGTTCTGTCATTGCAGTAGTAACAACCTGATGGATGTAAATTTTCAGATTACAGATTCAGAGCATGCGTTAGTTGGCTAGAAGCAAATAAAGTTCAGACAATCCTGTGAAATATTTCATATCTTTGAACTCCAATGGAAAAACCTGCACCTGATAAATAAAAGCTGCATAATTCACATGCAAGTTGTTCACTGGGTGGAGTTACTGCTTTGATTACTTGCACAACACAAGGGAGGTGGGTTTTGAAATGCATTTAAGTTCATGGTTGCAACAACTGCCTTTAACATTCCTGCTTTATTTAAAATACCAGCTATTAAAAGTTCAAGGTTTGTCAATATTGTGCTGTGGGCTAGGCTATCATCTGGAAATGTAACTGCAGCCAGCGAAAGCCTAATATGCTGAGCGACAGAAGAGGTAATTGGAAATGTGCATTTAGTAGTTTATAACCTTGCAGTATTTGTACACACAATTTCCTCAAGTAAAACTTCGGATTCCTAGAGTTGGAATAATCACCACTTAGCCTTCAATAATTCCACAAGTTAACATGGTATGATGCAGGCAAGTAGCCTTTTGGTCCTTAGTGCTGACACCAGAAGTGCATATGGTGTATATATTCCTCCATCCCTGGTGGTGCAACCATAGAAACAGGCCCTTCAGCTTAGGGTGTTAAGCTATACTGTGGAGTCCCCTTAATTTACACCCAGACCATAGCCTTCCATACTTCTCAGCCCTATACCTATTCAAGCATTGAATGTTGAAAATGAATGTGTCTTGCAGTTCTTGTTATAGTTTCTATAATTAACCATAGCCCTCAATTCTGTGTTCCTTTATCCTATCACCCTCATGTAGGGAATAAAGCCCTAACACAACGCAGGTCGTGTCTGTCTATCCATTGAAAAATTAATTTCCTTAAGCTTGCCTGTTAATACAAGGCCCTCTTAATATTTGCACACTGGCAAAGAGCGGCTTCATAGCTTTTTGCTCTAATTTGAGATAAACCCTCAGTGCTGCACAGGGAGTGGTTAATATATACAATCTCAGAGCTAATACTAATTCAATCCAGAACCCCTGCTGCTTTCAGTACTGTATCTGGAAAATTTCGTAGATCAGCCATTTACTACTTGACGTCAAACTGCAACCGTTCACAGTTGTCTGGATTAAATGCCATCTCCAACAAAATATTTCCTGCTGCATTGAAAACCTTCTTCACTAACTACAGGTTCACGTCACTTGTAAATTTGCTGTACAGCCAGTCACAAATTTCATCAAGTCAAGTAAGAAGTCCCTGTAGAATGCTACTGGTGACCAGCCTCCATTCAGAATAACAGCCAGCACTGTGTTCTTTGGCAGAGAGCTTGGTTAAACAGTTAGCAACCGAGGATATCATGAATTTTAACCTGGATTAAGCCTACTATGAAGGACTCTTGTCATAGGCCTAAAGTGAGCACAGGCCCAGAGCCATCAAACACTCCTCACAGTAACCCTTTCATTCCTGAGATTATTGTGTCTTCTGCACCCTCTCAAATGCCAGACAAGGGACCCAAAACTCAATACTCCCAAGTGTGGTTTGACTAATGCCTTATAAACGTTCAGATTTGCATCCTTTTATGTTGCCATCTTCATGAAACGGATGCTAAAATTGCATCTGCTTTCCTTTCTACTGACTGCAAGTTAACCTTAAAAGAAGCCAACAATAGGTCTTCCATGTCTCTTAGTACCTCTGATTGCTGAATTCAAAATCTGGTTTGACATCACTGGCTTATGTGGTGGAATTCGTAAAATTTGCGGCAGCAGTACAGTGCAACACAATACATAAAACAATATGTGTATATATAAAACAGTTAAAATAAGTAATGTAAAAATAATAGGTGTTCATGGATGCAAAGTCCATGCAGAAAACAGATGGCAGAGGGGAAGAAGCTGTTTCTGAATTACTTTTGAGTGTGTACCTTCAGGCTTCTGCACCTCCTTTGTGATGGTGGTAATGAGAAAAGTGATGGAGGTCCTTTCTGAGGCACTGCTCCTTGAAGATGACAGATACAGTGGAGGCTAGAACCCATGATGGAACTAATTTTACAACTCTGCAGCTAACTTCAATCCTGAGCAACAGCCCCCATACCAGACAGTGATGCAGCCAGTCAGAATACTCTCCACAGTACATCTTTAGCAGTTTTCAAGTTTTGGGTGACAAACCAAATCTTCTCAAGCTCCTAATGAAATATAGCGGCATCCATATATCCTGGAACTTGAAATTGCTCACACTCTCCACTTCTGAGCCCTCTGAGGGTTGGTTTGTGTTCCCTTGTGTTACCCTTTCTGAAGTCCACAAATCAACTTTTTGGTCTTAAAGAGTGCAAGGTTATTGCTACAACACTTAGCTGGTATATCTCATTTCTGTATGCCCTCTTGTTACAGTTTGAGATTCTGTCAACAATGGTATCAAAATAGTGTATGTCTTTATTCGTAGAGTAATAGAACACTACAGTACACAATCAGGCCCTTCAGCCTTTCTAGTTCATACCAACCTATTAATCTGCCTAGGCCCATCAACCTGCACCCAGACCATAGCCCTCCAAGCCCCACCCATCCATGTACATCCAAATTTCTCGAATGTTGAAATCAATATTGCATCCATCACTTGCGCTGGCCACCCCCCCCCCCCATTTTTCTCCACTGTAGGGAATATTGTCCGAACCTATTCAGCCTTTCTCCATAACTCAGGTCCTCAATTCCTGATAACATTCTTGTATTCCTAATACCAAAGTTCATTACCGTATATTTCCCTACACTATATTCCATCTGCACTTCTTTGCCCGTTCTCCCAATCTGTCCAAGTCCCTCTGCAGACTCACTGCTTCCTCAACATAACCTGTCCCTCCACCCACATGAATCATCCACAATGCCAAGAATTCCATCATCCAGGTATAATGTGAAAAGAAGCGGTCCCAGCACACACCCCAGCGGGGCACCTCTAATCACTGGCAGCCAAGCAAAAAAGGCCCCCTTTATCCAGACATTTTGCCTCATGCCAATCTTCAATCCATGCATCTGCAATGCCATTGGCTCCCGTTACCTCATATGCACCTTATCAAGAGCCTTTTGAAAATCCAAGTTAACAACATCCACTTACTCTTCTTTGTCTGTCTTGCCCATTACTTCTTCAGAATTCCAACAGATTTGTTGGGCAAGATTTCCCCTTGAGGAAACTTTTGCCTATCTTAACATGTACCTCCAAGTGCACAGAAACATCCTCGATAATGGAGTCCAACATCTTCCCAAACACTGAAGTCTGGCTAACTGGCCCATAATTTCCTGTCCTTTGCCTCCCTCCCTTCTTAGAGTGAAGTGACATTAACAATTTTCCAGTCCTCTGGTGATATTGAAATATCCCTACTTAATTCCTCCACAATCTATTCAGCTACCTTTCAGAATCCTGGGGCGTAGTCCATCTGATCCAAATGACTTAGCTACCTTCAGAACTTCCAGTTTCCCAAGCACCTTCTTTGCAACAGTGACTAAACTCACTTTCTGCCCCCTGCACTCTCCAGTTTCAGGCATACTGCTGTGGTGTCAGCAGAGGGATTTACAGATGGATTTCAGTAGGACATGGTTATGCGTTTTGGTATTTTGTTTACCTCTTCCAAAAGTCCACAAATCTTAGAATGGTTCTCACTCATCGGAATACTGTATTTAATGACAGACAAGAGAAAGGAAATGGATGACTATCGACCAATTGTCCTAACAGCAGCTTAGGGGAAAAGCTAGAATATATGCAGAGTGCTGGATTGAGTAACATGGATTTAAGGAAGGCAAGTGATAATCTGTCAGCATTTTTTGAGGTTATAAAGGGGAAGCAGTGGGTGCCAACAGAGTGCAGAAACTGTTCTGGTCCCAACAGGTGGTAAAATATGGACATAAATTCAAAGGATTTAGATAATGAGAGTTTGTTGTGTTAGCATTTAGAAAGATCTGGGTCTGACAAATAAATACCACAAGTTAACATGCATGTTCAGCAATTTGGAAAGCAGATCAAAGTACACTTATTATCAATGTACGATATTTGTACAACCTCGTGATTTGCCTTCTTACAAACAGATATGAAACAAAGAACTCAGATAGAGCCCATTAAAAACAAAAGACTGTCAACCACCCAATGTGCAGAGAGAGAGAGAGAAAACAATCATCTGAACAATAAAGCAAGAAAACAGCATTCAGAACCGATGTTCACAACACCAGGCATCACTGCAGCCAATTCAAAGTCCATAGACATGTTGTAGGTCATTGCAAGAGGAATTAGGTACCAAAGTAAAGTTGTAAGAAAATTGTATAAGTCACTGGTGATACTACACTTGGAATATTGTTACTTTGCAGGTTTGTTCTCCCCAACTAAAAATCATGAAGGCTCACCAAATTGATTCTTGTTAGTTAGATGTTTGTTTTGTGAAGAGAGATCAAGCAGACTTGGCCATTGTACCTTATTATTTGGATTGTGACCACACATAGCACAAAAACTTTCATTTATTACTTAACTTCTGGGAACTAAAAACAAGAGAGCATAGGTTTACAGTGAGAGGTGAAAGACTTAAAAGGGACCTGAGGGGCAACTTTTTCATGTAGAGGTGGTGCAAAGGGACTTGCGAGTCCTTGTGCAAGATTCCCTAAAGGTTCATTTACAGTTCCTGTTGATGGTGAGGAAGGCAAATGTAATGTTAGCATTTATTTCAAGAGGGCTAGAATATAAAGGCAAAGGATGTAATGTTGAGGTTTTATAAAGCATTGACGAGGCCTCACTTGGAGTATTGTGAGCAGTTTTGGGCTCACGATGCTCCAAGTGAGGCCTCAACAGTACTTTATAAAACCTCTACATTACATCCTTGCTTTTTTATTCTATTCCTCTCAAAATGAATGCTAACATATGAGGAGTGTCTGGCTCTGGGCCTCTCTTACTGGAATTTAGAAGAATGAGGGGAGGAGGGTGCCTCATTGAAACCTATCGAATGTTGAAAGGCCTCAGTGGAGTGGATGTGGAGAGGCTGTTTCCTATGGTGGAGGAGTCTAAGACCAGAGGACATTACCTCCGAGTGGAGGGAGCTCCTTTAGCCAGGGAGCACTGAATCCGGAATTCATCGCTACATGTGGTGAGGCAAAGTCTTTAGATATGTTTAAGGCAGATGCTGATGGACTACAGGGAGAAGGCAGAAGACTGGGACTGGGAGGGAAAATGGATCAGCATGATGAAATGGCAGCACAGACTCGATGGGACAAATGGCCTAATTCTGCTCCTATACCTTATATATGTGCTCGGAATTCCCAGAGAAAGTGGTTGGGGCAGATGTAATAACAGCAATGAAAAGGCATTTGGATAGGAAGGGTTTAGAGAGATATGGGCCAAATGCAGGCAAATAGGATTAGCTTGTTGAGAACCAAGGTTGACATGAAGAAGTTGGACTGAAGGGTTTGCATTTCTCTAATTCTGTAACTCCATCCTTCCACTGACAAAAGCAAACTCTCATCATTTTATATTCTTCTGGCAAATTTCCCCTTAACATCTGTGTACAAAGCTGTCCCTGTTTCTCAAAGCCCATCCTTGCAAACCTTCTTTTCATCCTTTCTACAATGAGATGACAAAGACTAAGCACTCTTGCTGAGCTGGACAAGTGATTTACAAAGATTCAGTGTGATTTCCCTTCTCTTACACTCTGTGTCTCCACCAGAATCATCTTTGTCTTATTAACTGCATTCTCAACTTATCAAAAAAGGTATGGGGGGGGCGGTGAGGAGAGAAGTTGTAAAAGCTGGAAATTGATAGGTGGGTTGTAGCCTGCTCCACATTGGTCTGACTCGACATAGACTGGGGGACTGCTTTACAGTGTACTTTTGCTCTGTCTACAGCATGCAAGATTTCCCAGTGGCCATCTCCTTTTAGAGAGCTTAAGATACAAAAAAAACTCTTAGGGGCAAGTGTTCATAATATGATCGAATTTACCCTGAAATTTGAGAAAGAGAAGCTAAAGTCAGATATATCAGTATTACAGTGGAGTCAAGGGAATTACAGAGGCAAGGGAGAGGAGCTGGTCAGAATTGATTGGAAAAGGACGCTGGCAGGGATGACGGCAGAGCAGCAATGACTGGAATTTCTGAAAGCAATTAGGAAAGAACAGGATATATACATTCCCAAGAGGAGGAAGTATTCTAAAGGTAAGATGACACAACTGTGGCTAACAAGAGAAGTCAAAGCCAACAAAAAAGCGAAAGAGAGAGCATATAATAGAGCAAAAATTAGTGGGAAGATAGAGGATTTGTAAGCTTTTAAAAACCAACAGAAGAGAGCTAAAAAGTCATAAAGAAAGTAAAGATGGGATATGAAAGTAAGCTGGCCAGTAATGTTACCAAAAATTTCTTCAGATACATAAAGTGTAAAAGAGAGGTGAAAGTGGACATCAGACCACAGGAAAATGATGCTGGAGAGGTAGTAATGAGGGCAATGAAATGGCGGCTGAACTGAAAAAGTATTTTCTATCGGACTTCACTGTGGATGACACCAGTAGTATGGTGGAAGTTCCAGGTGTCAGGGGTCATGAAATGTGTGAAATTACCATTCTAGGTAGAAGGTTATTGGGAAACTGAAAGGTCTGAAGGTACCTGGTGTACACCCCAGGGTTCTGAAAGAGGCAGTTGAAGAGATTGTGAAGGCCCTAGTAATGATCCTTCAAGAATCACTAGATTCTGGAATGGTTCCAGAAGACTGGAAAATTGCAAATGTCACTCCACTCAGGCAGAAGAGAGGAAACTATAGGCCAGTTAGTCTGACCTCACTAGTTGGGAAGCTGTTGGAGTCGATTGTTAACAATGAGGTCTCAGGGTACTTGGAGGCATATGATAAAAAAAGGTCGTAGTCAGCATGGTTTACGCAAGGGAAAATCTTGCCTGACAAATCTGTTGGAATTCTTTGAAGAAATATGAAGCAGGATAGACAAAGGAGAATTGGTTGATGTTGTGTACTTGAATTTTCAGAAGGCAATTGACAGGGTGTCACACACGAGGCTGCTTAACAAGCTGCGAGTTCATGGAATTGCAGTGGCAGGAGGCAAAGAGAGGGAATTAAGGGAGCCTTTTCTAGTTGGCTGCCGGTGACTATTGCTGTTCCACAGAGGTCTGATAGATCGATTCTTTTATCATTATATGTCAATGATTTGGATAATAAAATTAATGGCTTTGTGCAAAGTTTGCAGATGATATGAAGACAGGTGGAGGGGCAGGTAGTTTTGAGGAAGTAAAGAGGCAACAGAAGGACTTAGACAGATTAGGAGAATGGGCAACGGAGTGGCAGATGGAATACAGTGTCCGAAGGGTATGGTCATGCACTTTGGTAGAAGAAATGAAGGGGTTAACTATTTTCTAAAAGGAGAGAAAATACAAAAAACTGAGATGCAAAGGGACTTGGGAGTCCTGGTGCAGGATTCCCTAAAGGTTAATTTGCAGGTTGATTCTGTGGTGAGGAAGGCAAATGCAATGGCAGCATTCATTTCAAGAGGACTAGAATATAAAAGCAAAGATACAATGTTGAGACTTTATAAAGCACTGGTGAGGCCTCACTTGGAGAATTGTGAGCAGTTTTGGGCCCGCTATTATAGAAAGGATGCGCTGAAACTGGAGAGGGTTCAAAGGAGATTCATGAAAATGAATCTAGGATTGAATGGCTCGTCATACGAAGAGTGTTTGATGACTCTGGGCCTGTATTCACTGGAATTCAGAAGAATGAGGTGTGACCTCATTGAAACGTATTGAATGGCGAAAGGCCTTGATAGAGTGGATATTTCCAATGGTGAGAGATTCTAAGACCAACGGACATAGCCTCAGAACAGATGGGTGTCCTTATAGAATGGAGATGAGGAGGAATTCTCCCCTTCTCTTCTCACCTGCCCATCATTTCCTTCTGGTGCCCGTCCTCCTTCCTTTTCTCCCATGGTTCACCCTCCTCTCCTATCAAGTTCCTTCTTCAGCCTTTTACCTTTTCCACCTTTTACCTCCCACCTTCTTACTTCACTACCCCTCCCCCACCCACCTTCCCCTTCTCCTGGCTTCAGCTATCAGCTGCCAGCTTATCTTCCTCCCCCACCCCTCCAAGCTTCTTATTCTGGCTTCTTCCCCTTTCCATACACATAGATATGTCTATCTAAAAGCCTCTAAAACACCCCTGAACCACCTGCTTCCTCTGCCACCCCTGATAATACATTCAAGGCACTTACCACTCTGTGTGAAAAAACACTTGAACCTCTCCCTCCCCCCACCCCCAACCTCAAAAGCATGTCCTTTTGTATTCAAGTTTTCTACCCTGGGAAAGAATTCTGACTGTCTACTCTATCTGTGCCTCTTGTAATTAAAAAAAACCTCTATCAGGTCTCCCCTCGGCCTCCAGCTCTCCAGGGATAACAACTCAAGTTTGTCCAGCCTCTCCTGGTGGCTCATACTAGGCAGCATCCCGATAAACATCTCTGCACCGTCTCCACAATCCTTTCTCTTATGGAGCAACCGGAAATGGGCGTTGTGCTCTGTGTGATCTGACTGAAGTCTTATTTATCCGTTAGTCTCGTGAGACCATGGATTTGCACCTTGGAAGGTTTCCAGGGCGCGGGCCTGAGCAAGGTTGTATGGAAGACCGGCAGTTGCCCATGCTGCAAGTCTCACCTCTCCACGCCACCGATGTTGTCCAAGGGAAGAGCACTAGGGCCAATACAGCTTGGCAACGGTGTCGTCGCAGAGCAATGTGTGGTTAAGTGCCTTGCCCAAGGACACAACACGCTGCCTCAGCTGAGGCTCGAACTAGCGACCTTCAGATCACTAGACCAATGCCTTAACCACTTCAGCACACGCCAACACACATCTGAAGTATTATATAGCTGAAGCATGTCTTCCTTAGTCTCATACTCAGTCCCCTACCGATAAAAGCAGGCCTGTACCTTCTGTCTATCTTGTGTGTAGCAGAGAGTTGTAGTTCCAGTATAGGCACAACCCCCACCCCCACCCCCATCATCAAGGATATCACAATGATTAGATTAGATTATGAGGACGTGCAGTTCTCTTTCACTGTCATTCAGTAATGCATGCATTAAGAAATGATACAATGTTCCTCCAGAATGATATCACAGAAACACGTGACAAACCGACTTAAAAACTGACAAAAACCACATAATTATAAAGTTACAACAGTGCAAAACAATACCGTAATTTGATAAGAACAGACCATGGCACAGTAAAAGTCTCAAAGTCTCTCATAAGTCCCATCATCTCACGCAGACGGTGAACCTCCGGCGCCGCAAACTTGCCGATGCAGCACCCTGGAAGCATCCGACCACAGTCCGACTCAGAGTCCGTCTGAAATCTCCGAGCCTCCGACCAGCTCTCCGAGCACTGAGCACCATCTCTGCCGAGTGCTTCGACCCCGGCCCCGGTAACGGGCAATAGGTAAAGCCGAGGATTTGGGGCCTTCCTCTCCGGAGATTCTCGATCGCACAGTAGCAGCGGCAGCAAAGCGGGCATTTCAGAAGTTTCTCCAGGTGTTCCTCTGTGCTTCTCACGGCTGTCTCCATCAAATCAGGATTGTGCACGGCCCCCTAGTTAACACATACGATATAATTCAGAACGGCTGTGCGGCCATCTTCTCCTCCCTCCCTTCCCAATGAGGCAGTGCCTCAAGAAGGCAGCATCCACTAATGACCCTCAGCATCCAGGGCAAGCCCTCTTTTTGTCACTACCATTAGGGAGGAGGTACAGGAACCTGAAGACCAATGCTCAATGCTTCTTACCCTCTGCCATCAGATTTCTGAATGGACAATGATGAGTATTTTGCACTACTTTTTTTTGTAACTTTTAATAATTTTAATGTCTTGAATGTATTGCTGCCACAAAGCAACAACCTTCATGACACCACCTTCACAACCTTCAGGAGATGGATAAATGTCGACTGTCAAGAGAAGGAGGGGGAAATGTAAAATAGTGGAGATCACCTGGTGGCGGTTTCCCTCAACAATAAATAGTCATAGTCATAGTCGTACTTTATTAATCCCGGGGGAAATTGGTTTTCGTTACAGTTGCACCATAAATAATAAATAGTCATAGAACCATAAATAGTTAAATAGTAATATGTAAATTCTGCCAGTAAATTATGAAATAAGTCCAGGACCAGCCTATCGGCTCAGGGTGTCTGACCCTCCAAGGGAGGAGTTGTAAAGTTTGATGGCCACAGGCAGGAATGACTTCCTATGACGCTCTGTGCTGCATCTTGGAGGAATGAGTTTCTGGCTGAATGTACTCCTGTGCCCACCCAGTACATTATGTAGTGGATGGGAGACATTGTCCAAGATGGCATGCAACTTGGACAGCATCCTCTTTTCAGACACCACCGTCAGAGAGTCCAGTTCCATCCCCACAACATCACTGGCCTTACGAATGAGTTTGTTGATTCTGTTGGTGTCTGCTACCCTCAGCCTGCTGCCCCAGCACACAACAGCAAACATGATAGCACTGGCCACCACAGACTCGTAGAACATCCTCAGCATCGTCCGGCAGATGTTAAAGGACCTCAGTCTCCTCAGGAAATAGAGACAGCTCTGACCCTTCTTGTAGACAGCCCCAGTGTTCCTTGACCAGTCCAGGAAATATACTCCATTTTGAGTACTGTTGGTGGGGGGTAGGACCTACCTGGGGGAAGCATCAGCGGCCATTCCTCTGGCACTGAGTCTGGCTCTATGGCTCAGAAAGGTAGAGAATTGAAGAGGATGGCAGCAGTAACAGGGGACTCTATAGTTAGGGGGACAGATAGGTGATTCTGTGGACGTGAAAAAGTGGCCTCCCAGGTGCCAGGGTCCACGATGTTTCTGGAAGCATCTGCAATATCCTGAAAAGGGAGGGTGAGGAACCAGAGTTGGTGGTACATATTGGTGCCAACGACATAGGTAGGAAAAGGGAGGAGATCATTAAAACAGAATACACAGAGCTAGGAAGAACAAGTTGAGAAGCAGGACCTCAAGGGTAGTAATCTTGGGATTGCTGCCTGTGCCACCCGACAGCATGGATAGGAATAGAATGAGGTGGCAGATAAATGTGTGGCTGAAGAATTGGAGCAGGAGGCAGGGATTCAGATTTCTGGATCATTGGGACTTCTTCAGGGGCAGGTGTGACCTGTACAAAAGGGACACGTTGCGCTTGAATCTGAAAGGGACTAATATCCTTGCAGGTAGGTTTGCCAGAGTTGTTGGGAGCTGTTTAAACTAATATGGTAGGAGGATGGAAACCAATGTGATAGAGCTGAGAATGAGCCAACAGATTTACAAGTAGATAATGGGGGTAATATGAATGTAAAGAAGGACAAGCCAATGATTGGATACAAATGCAGACAGTGCAAAGAGTTAAATTGAAGCACAGAGGCAAAATTCAAACGGGCAAAAATTGCAGGACTGAAGGAACTGTACTTAAATCAACTTTCTAGCTTTTAGATCCACCCTCCCCCTCCTGGACTCTCCTATCATTTCGGATCTCCCCCTCCCACTTTCAAATCTCTTACTAGCTCTTCTTTCAGTTAGTCCTGACGAAGGGTCTCGGCCCGAAACGTCGACTGTACCTCTTCCTAGAGATGCTGCCTGGCCTGCTGCATTCACTAGCAACTTTGATGTGTGTTTAAATGTGTGTAGTATTTGGAATAAGATGGGTGAAGTCATGGCTCAGTTATAGATTGGTCAATATAATATTGTGGCTGAAAGAAGATCATAGTTGGGAGCTTAATATCAATGGATATATTTTGTATGAAAAGGACAGGCAGAAGGCATAGGCGGTGGTTTGGCTCTGTTGGTAAGAGAGGGAATAAATCTTTAGAAAGAGGTAACATAGGGTCAGAGAATGTTGAATCTTTGTGGGTGGAGTTAAGAAACTGCAAAGGTAAAACAAACATTATCAGAATCATATATATACCTCCACTGGGGTTGAGATTGCAAAGGGAGCTGCAAAGAGCATGTGATAAGAGAAACGTCACAATTGTAATGGGGGACTTTCATACATAATGAGATTGGGAAAATCAGGTTGGTGTCTGATTGTAAGAGAGGGAACTTGTTGAATGCCTGTGAGATGGTTTTTTAGAGCAGATTGTGCCTGAGCCTACTCAGGGAAAGACCAATAATATGAAGCTGGATACTAGCATTTTTTCAGTTATACGAAGAGTAGAAGGGAGGTGCGAATTGATATTGGACCACTGGAAAATGATACTGGCAATGTAGTAATGGGAGACAAAGAAATGATGGATGAACTTAATAAATACTTTGCATCAGTCTTCACTGTGGAAGACACCGACAGTGTGCCAGGGGTCCGTGAGTTTCAGGGAGCAGGAGTGAGTGCCATTGCTTTTACAAAGGGAAAAGTGCTAGGCAAACTAAGAAGTCTTAAGGTGAATAGGTTACCTGGACCAGACGGACTACATCCCAGAGTTCTGAAAGAGGTTGCTGAAGAGATAGCAAATGCATTGGTCATGATCTTTCAAGAATCACTTGATTCTGGCATGGTCCCGGAGGACTGGAAAAGTGCAAATGTCATTCCACTGTTACGTATCCCGTAACTAGGTTGCCAAACCAGCAGAAATGGATCACTCAGTTGGAGTCTGGATTACTAGAACTAAGAAAGTTTTATTAAAGAAACAAGCAACACAGTAATGGAAAGGATAATAAATGCAACAGTTAGCAATGATAAACACACATGTGCACAGAATTAAGATAACAGGATCAATCAAGCTCTATCGTTGTCTAGGGGTAAATGACCAGTTTCAAAGTGACACAAAAGTTCAGTCCAATTTAGTTCAGTGCGCAGTAATCGTTGCCATGGTGATGGACAACGTGGGGGGTGGAGAGAGAGAGAGAACGGGAACGACTGATCATTCAGACACGGCTTCCACTCACAGACCGGCGATATGGCTCACAAGCAGCTTTCGGGCAGGTCCTTGGTGATGTCACCTGAGGTCACCGACTGTGACCCCTCCTCCAGATGCGGTCGATCCTCTGCAGTGAACCCGGCACCCAAGCAAGGGCGGACGCACACCAGGTTCCCGCTGATCGTACCTTTCCGCCCTATGCGTTGTCCGGTACTTCCCACCGACTCGTGAGAGGTGCACCGCTTCCAGGGTCTCGTTACCTCAGGTGTCGTGTGTGTCCTGCCTTAGCGAACCTGTCCCTTTTTATCCCCCTGCTGGGGTATCACCTGTCCATCACTTCAGACAGTTCAGGGTTCAAAGGGGGAGCCGTTCCAGACAGCACTCTCTACCGTCCCTTCATTACACATCTCCAGATCGCCTGTCCATCACTTCAAACAGTTCAGGGTTCAAAGGGGGAGCCGACCTTGGCAATACCCAGACTGATGGCTCCTTCATTAACACCTCCACATGCTGCTTCATGTTCCTTATCTCTCCTTCCCCCTGAGGACAGGTGGCAGACCAACTGCTGATGCCACTGATACTAACCCAGGCCAGCAAACATCTTAATTTTATGTGTATTCTCGTCACACCACTCTTTAAGAAAGGAAGAAGACAAAAGAAAGGAAACTATAGGCCAGTTAGCCTAACCTCAGTGGTCGGGAAAGTGCTGGAGTCTATAATTAAGGATGAGATTTCGGGTTACTTGGAGACTAGTGATAAAATAAGTCAAAGTCAGCGTGGTTTCGGTGAAGGGAAATCTCGCCTGACAAATCTGTTAGAATTCTTCGAGGAAGTAACAAGCAGGGTGGACAAAGGACAGACAGTGGATGTCACTTACTTGGATTTTCAGAAGGCCACAGATGGCTGTGGAAGCTAAGTCATTGTGTTTATTTAAAGCGGAGATTGATAGGTTCTTGATTAGTCAGGTGTCAAAGGTTACAGGGAGAAGGCAGAAGAATGGGGTTGAGAGGGAAAATAGATCACATGACAGAATAGTGGACCAGACTGATGGGCCTAATTCTGCTCCTATGTCTTAAGACCTTATGTTGTTGGAAAGTTACTATAAATAGATGGGAATGCAAAATTTCTATCTGATTAATTGAGGTCTTCTGAAATGGCAGAGCATGGTCATGAGACTGACTTCTCTACTGCTCCTTGCTCATATGTTCATATGAAAGAGTTAAAATGTGAGTCCTGCTTGTATGGACCATGCTTGAGTTTGTTTTAATAAATACGTTTAAGGAGGCATCTTCTTGAGGTGATTTAATAGCATCGGTTGAGCACAGCTTGTGTCTTTGCTGAGATCCCTCTGCAACGGGCGCCACGGGAGCATAGTGGTTAACGCAATCACTTTACAGCGCCAGTGACCTGGGTTCAATTCCTGCCGCTGTCTGTAAGGAGTTTGTATGTTCTTCCCGTGACTGCGCGGGTTTCCTCCGGGTGCTCCAGTTTCCTCCCACAGTCCAAAGGTGTACTGGTTAGGTTTAGTAAGCTGTGGACATAGTCATTTGACGCCAGAAGCGTGGTGACACTTGTGTTCTACCCTTGGCATATCCTCAGACTGTGTTGGGCATTGAAACAAGTGATGCATTTCGGTGTACTTTTCCATGTACATGTGTGGCAAAAAAAGCTAATCTTAAATCTTAATCATCAAATCATTCACAATTACAAGCATGTGTACCAGTTTGTCTGGGGTTACAGCTCCTGGCAAATATATCTACATACTTAGGTCCATGTATATATACGTGTGTATTAGTTCAAAGTACATTTATTATCAAATGTGCATGCATTATACAACCCTGAGATTCATCTCCTAACAGGGAACCAAAAAACAAAGAAATCCAAAACCAAACCCCATATATATTTCTTCAGCGGTTTGAACGGGGCATGACTGCGCAAGTGCGTGGACGTCAGACAGTGAGAACAGCAAGAAGAGTTTAAAAAGAAGACAGATTTAAACAGCGGGCGTCAGAGTAGAGGGAGACAGAGTAGGAAGGCTTTGGCTCAATGGGGCTTGGATGATAAAGGGTCGAGGCGAGGTAGGTTATCTGTGCAGAATACAGACAGAAAGGATGTGTGTGAAGCCAGCTTTCTGTGCTCAGTGTCAGATGTGGGAAGTCCTGGAGACGCCTGGCCTGCCGGACAACCACATCTGCACCAGATGTGTCGAGCTACAGCTCCTTAGGGACCGCGTTAGGGAACTGGAGCTGCAGCTCGATGACCTTCGTCTGGTCAGGGAGAATGAGGAGGTGATAGAGAGGAACTATAGGCAAGTAGTCACACCGGGGCCTGGGGAGGAGACAGATAAGAGAGGGAAGGGCAGATGCTAGAGTACCGCAGTGGCTGCCCTCCTTAACAATAAGTATTCCTGCTTGAGTACTGTTGGGGGGGGGGAACAGCCTACCTGGGGGAAGCAACAGTGGTCGCGCCTCTGGCACAGAGTCTGACCCTGTGGCTCAGAAGGGTAGGGAAAGGAAGAGGATGGCAGCAGTGATAGGGGACTCTATAGTTAAGGAGTCAGAGAGGCGATTTTGTGGGCGCAGGAAAGAAACACGGATGGCAGTTTGTCTCCCAGGTGCCAGGGTCCAGGATGTTTCTGATCTCGTCCACAATATCTTGAAGTGGGAAGGAGAACAGCCAGAGGTTGTGGTACATATTGGTACCAACGACATAGGTAGGAAAAGGGAGGAGGTCCTGAAAGCAGACTACAGGGAGTCAGGAAGGAAGTTGAGAAGCAGGACCACAAAGGTAGTAATCTCGGGATTGCTGCCTGTGCCATGTGACAGTGAGTATAGGAATAGAGTGATGTGGAGGATAAATGCGTGGCTGAGGGATTGGAGCAGGGGGCAGGGATTCAGATTTCTGGATCATTGGGACCTCTTTTGGGGTAGGTGTGACCTGTAGAAAAAGGACGGGTTGCCCTTGAATCCCGGGGAACCAATATCCTGGTGGGGAGGTTTGCTAAGGCTACTGGAGAGAGCTTAAACTAGAATTGCTGGGGGATGGGAACTGAACTGATATGACGGAGGAAAGGGAGGTTGGCTCACAAATAGAGAAAGCTTGGAGACAGTGGCGGAGGGAGGATAGGCAGGTGATAGAGAAAGAACGTGCTTCGACCGATGGTTTGACATGTGTCTATTTTAATGCAAGGGGTATTATGAACAAAGCGGATGAGCTTAGAGCATGGAATAGCACTTGGAGCTATAATGTTGTGACCATTACAGAGACTTGGATGGTGCAGGGGCAGAAATAGTTACTTCGAGTACCAGGCTTCAGATGTTTCAGAAAGGATTGGGAGGGAGGCAAAAGAGGTGGGGATGTGGCACTGCTGATCAGAGATAGTGTCACGGCTACAGAAAAGGAGGAAATCATGGAGGGATTGTCTACTGAATTTCCATGGGTGGAAGTCAGAAACAGGAAAGGGTCAATAATTCTACTGGGTGTTTTTTATAGACCACTCAATAGTAACAGGGACATCGAAGAGCAGATAGGGAGCCAGATTCTGCAAAGGTGTAATAATAACAGGATTGTTGTGGTGGGAGATTTTAATTTCCCAAGTATTGATTGGCATCTCCCGAAAGTGAGGGGTTTGGATGGGGTGGAGTTTGTTTGGTGTGTTCAGGAAGGTTTCCTGACACAATATGTAGATAAGCCTACAAGAGGAGAGACTGTACTTGATCTGGTATTGGGAAATGAACCTGGTCAGGTGTCAGGTCTCTCGGTGGGAGAGCATTTTGGAGATACTGATCACAATTGTATCTCCTTTACCATAGCACTGGAGAGGGATAGGAACAGACAAGTTAGGGAATGTTTAATTGAAATAAGGGAAAATATGAGGCTATCAGGCAGGAACTTGGAAGCATAAGTTGGAAACAGATGTTCTCAGGGAAACGTACCGAAGAAATGTGGCAAATGTTCAGGGGATATTTGCGTGGCGTTCTGCATAGGTACGTTCCAATGAGATAGGGAAAGGATGGTGAAGTACAGGAACCGTGATGTACAAAGGTTGTTGTAAATCTAGTCAAGGAGAAAAGAGCTCACGAAAGGTTGAAAAAACTAGGTAATGATAGAGACCTGGAAGATTATAAAGCCAGCAGGAAGGAGCTTAAGAATGAAGTTAGGAGAGCCAGAAGGGGCCACGAGAAGGCCTTGGCAGACAGGATTAAGGAAAACCCCAGGCATTCTATAAGTATGTGAAGAGCAAGAGGATAAGATGTGAGAGAATAGGACCGATCAAGTGTGAAGGTGGAAAAGTGTGTACGGAACCGGAGGAGATAGCAGAGGTTATTAATGGATACTTTGCTTCAGTATTCTTAGCTTAACTTTTTCCGTATAGAGGTACTTAATGAATACTTTGCTTTAGTATTCACTACAGAAAAGGATCTTTGCGATTGTAGGGATGATTTGCAGCGGACTGAAAAGCTTGAGCATGTAGATATTAAGGAAGAGGATGTGCTGGAGCTTTTGGAAAGCATCAAGTTGGATAAGTCACTGGGACCAGATGAGATGTACCCCAGGCTACTGTGGGAAGTGAGAGAAGAGACTGCTGAGCCTCTGGCGATAATTTTTGCATCACCAATGAGGACAGTTGAAGTTCTGGAGGATTGGAGGGTTGCAGATGTTGTTCCACTATTCAAGAAAGGGAGTAGAGATACCCAGTGAGTCTTACTTCAGTGGTTGGTAAGTTGACGGAGAAGATCCTGAGAGGCAGGATTTATGAACATTTGGAGAGGCATAATATGATTAGGAACAGTCAGCATTGCTTTATCAAAGGCAGGTCGTGCCTTAAGAGCCTGAATGAATTTCTTGAGGATGTAACTAAACACATTGATGAAGGTAGAGCCATAGATGTAATGTATATGGATTTTAGCAAGGCATTTGATAAGGTACTCCATGCAAGGCCTATTGAGAAAGTAAGGGGCCATGGGATCCAAGGGGTCATTGCTTTGTGGATCCAGAACTGGCTTGCCCACAGAAGGCAAGGAGTGGTTGTAGATGGGTCATATTCTGCATGGAGGTCAGTGATCCTCAGGGATCTGTTCTGGGACCCCTACTCTTCGTGATTTTTATAAATGACCTGGATGAGGAAGTGGAGGGATGAGTTAGTAAATTTGCTGATGACACAAAGGTTGGGGGTGTTGTGGATAGTGTGGAGGGCTGTCAGAGGTTACAGCAGGACATTGATAGGATGCAAAACTGGGCTGAGAAGTGGCAGATGGAGTTTAACCCAGGTAAGTGTGAGGTGGTTCATTTTGGTAGGTCAGATATGATGGCAGAATATAGCATTAATGGTAAGGCTCTTGGCAGTGTGGAGGATCAGAGGGATCATGGGGTTCGAGTCTATAGGATGCTCAAAGCAGCTGTGCAGGTTGACTCTGTGGTTAAGAAGGCATACGGTGCATTGGCCTTCATCAACCATGGGATTGAGTTTAGGAGCCCAGAGGTAATGTTGCAGCTATATAGGACCCTGGTCAGACCCCACTTGGAGTACTGTGCTCAGTTCTGGTCACCTCACTATAGGAAGGATGTGGAAACTATAGAAAGGGTGCAGAGGAGATTTACAAGGATGTTGCCTGGATTGGGGAGCATGCCTTATGAGAAAAGGTTGAGTGAACTTGGCCTTTTCTCCTTTGAGCGATGGAGGATGAGAGGTGACCTGATAGGGGTGTACAAGATAATGAGAGGCGTTGATTTTGTGGATAGTCAGAGGCTTTTTCCCAGGGTTGAAATGGCTAGCACGAGAGGGCATAGTTTTAAGGTGCTTGGAAGTAGGTACAGAGGAGATGTCAGGGGTAAGTTTTTTACGCAGAGAGTGGTGTAGTGCGTGGAATGGACTCTCGGTGGCGGTGGTGGAGGTGGATACAATAGGGTCTTTTAAGAGGCTCCTGGATAGGTACATGGAGCTAAGAAAAATAGAGGGCTATGGGTAACCCTAGGTAATTGTAAGGTAAGGACATGTTTGGCACAGCTTTGTGGGCTGAAGGTTTTCTGTTCTATTTTTAAAAAAGCCTGTCTAACACCTAATATGCAGAGAATTAAAAAACTACATCATGTCCATAAGAAAATAAAAGAATAAGATAACTCATAAAAAAGACCGTCAAACACCCAACGTGCAATGGGGAAACAAACATCATGCAAACAGTAACTGTAAGCAAATAGAGCGTCTGAAACGAAGGTCACCTAGCGATGAGTAAACATCGTAGAGCAGCGATCTTAATCAGCCTGTACCTTACTCGGGCCCAGACACCCTGACCTTTCCAACACCTTGACCTTTTCAATCTGGCCCAGTGCTTAACTCTCCATCCGTATATTGGGTTCTGCCGCTTTGCGCAGCGATCTGAACCAGCCCATACCTCGCCTCAGGGCTCGACACCCCGACATTTTCAATCTGGCCCAGCTCTTAACTCTCAGTCCGAACAACAGGTTTAGTGCTCTAATACGCTGGACTTCACTGCTTCAATGTGGCCTGTAAATCTTTGTCCACACATCATGCTCGGTCATGTCGTGTCGTACCTTACAGCTTTGATTCGGCCTGTGCCTGATCTTTCCGGCACTTCCACATTCTCAACGTTCTTGGTTCTGCCACACTGAATTACCAAAGAGAAGTTACAAACTATTACTTGTGATGATTGTTTGTTAGAAAAAGTGTGATTAATAAAGTATTTTGTTGTTTTCCTTGTTTCATTGTCCACCAGCCAGAAGTCACTGAGGTTCACCAGTGTGAGTGTATGCATTGCCTAGATTTACATAGAAGTGTGTGTGTGAGAGAGACAACTGCAGTCTTTGTGTATTTACTGTGTGTTTTTGTGTGTGTGTGTGTGTGTGTGTGTGTGTGTGTGTGTGTATGTGGTGTATATGTGTGTGTGTGTGTGTGTGTATGTATGTGTGTGTGTGTGTGTGTGTGTGTGTGTGTGTATGTGGTGTGTATGTGGTGTGTGTGTGGTGTGTGTGTATGTGTGTGTGTGTGTGTGTGTATGTGGTGTGTGTGTGTGTGTGTGTGTATGTGTGTGTGTGTATGTGGTGTGTGTGTGTGTATGTGGTGTGTGGTGTGTGTGTGTGTGTGTGTGTGGTGTGTGTGTGTGTGTGTGTGTGTGTGTGTGTGTGTGTGGTGTATGTGTGTATGTGTGTGTGTGTATGTGGTGTGTGTGTGGTGTATGTGTGTATGTGGTGTGTGTGTGTGTATGTGGTGTGTGTGTGGTGTATGTGTGTATGTGTGTATGTGGTGTGTGTGTGTGTGTGTGTGTATGTGTGTGTGTGTGTGTGTGTGTATGCGTGTGTGTGTGTGTGTGTGTGGTGTATGTGTGTGTATGTGGTGTATGTGTATGTGTGTGTATGTGGTGTGTGTGTGTGTGGTGTGTGTATATGTGGTGTATGTGTGTGTATGTGGTGTGTGTGTGTGTGTGTGTGTGTATATGTGGTGTGTGTATGTGGTGTGTGTGTGTGTGTGTGTGTGTATGTGGTGTGTGTATGTGTGTATGTGGTGTGTGTGTGTGTGTGTGTGTATGTGTGTGTGTGT